>NC_133120.1:68258364-69508364 GCF_033568475.1 Henckelia pumila
CCTAACAACCAGCTGATGGATTGTGATGAAGAAATTCTGAAAGAGAATAGGTATATTGATTTCTTGGCAAGTTCTTAGAACAAAGATTTATTAGCGATTCTTTGCTATAACAGATAGAAATGATGAGAAAAAGAAGATTGTTCCAATAAAGAAGAATAGCCAGAAAACAGAATATACCAATCAGAAGCAGAGCAATTCGAATACCGAAGAATATTATTTTATCAAATTTTCAAGCCTACTACAATTCTTTGAATTGTAGATGATGAAGAAGATCAAGATTGAGTTGTTTATTTATGGCTTGAATTCGGAGATTGTGTCTGAGTAAATGTTGACGACTGAAACATTTTATGAAAGACATAGACAGGGCTAAGAGAGCTGAAGTTGTGTGATGAGACAGAATGAATGGAATTGTAGATATGCCACAGTGTATGAGATAATCACAACTTTATCTACAATTTCCATTCCAGAGAAGATACGAGGTAAACGTTATGAAAGTAGTTCTTGAACTCTAATGAACCGAGACAGATTGGTATGGGTCTGAATACAGAGTATGTTAGAGATTATTGCACTTATTGTGGAGGGAGATATCCTAGCAATCAGTACAAAGACATTTCAAGCAGATGTGCGAGAATATGTTCGAAGAAAATCAGATTCTGAGAAAATTTGAATAAAGAACAGTTCCAGAAATATACAGAGGATCATAATGAAAGTGCACCTGGAAATGAGATTGCAGGTAACAGTTTTATTTTGTTTTAACTGTTTATGTTATAGGTGCAAAAGATATATGATAGCTGAAAGCTTATTATATTTCCACCTCTGTATCAGAAAAGAGAATTTGTGAATTGAACTGAAGAATTGAACTACTGCTTCGATGAAATGAAACTGAACATGATTTTGTTCGTACTTGAGATATCTGTGTATGTTGCATGATAGATGATATTGCAATAACCAAATACAGATTAGCAGAAGATTGATGATACGAAGCGATTAAATTAGATCAGTAAGAACATAATGTGCATATGAATATGATGATATGATATGGGATCTAAAATTAAGATTCTTTGATTTCAGTTCTGTGTATATTATGTTGGTTTCAGAAATGTTCCGAAATAAGTATATTCTATGCACTAGATATGTTCACGATCTAAACCAGCATTGGTAGATATGTCAATGAGTAGAGATTGCAGATATGTTCCGTAAGATTTCAAATTTAGTTTAAGTTGTGAGTTGGAATTCAATAGAGAATTGATGAGTTTATGAATTGAATACTGCTTTTGAGGTTAACAGATGATGAGATGAAAATCAGTTACAGTTTAATCTTTTCTTTGATTATGCTGAATCGATTACATCAATTGAAGATATAATTCTTGAAATTTTTGATATTGAGTGGCTCTCTTTGTTTTGTTCATAGAGCCTGAGTTGATTTACTCATTCTGAGTTATGAGATGCAAGTGAGTTGTTTTCACTTAGCAGAGTTTGATTTATTCTTTTGATTTTGAGAATTATTGATCCTTTGATGGATATTTCAGCATATTTTGAGATTTTTGGCTCGTAACTGATATAAAGATTGGACTATTATCCAGATTTTGGATTGATTGTATGATTTGTCAGTACTTTAGAAATAGAAGTGAGAAATTACATAGGCATTCGATCGATTGATTTCAGATTTCTGTGTCTTATGGTTTGAATATATTCAGACGAATGCATAACCAATCAGAATGATTTTTGATTGGAAATGAGCCAAATTTGTTCAGAAGATGAAAGAAACACAGAAAGTAAATCAAAGTTATAAAAATTCGGTAAAGAATGCCAGATTGAGATATGAATTGAAGTCGCAGATTAGAATGGATGAATTATATTGTGATTGATTATATGATTGTTCTTGATATTTCCGAAAAGAGATATCAGATTCTGAAAGAAATGCACAACAATGAATTCAATATTCATCCAATAATTGTTTTATCAGAGGATAAACCAAACAGATGTAACAAAATTTGTACATTTTAGAAGCCAAACGTATAGAGAGAGTTTCAATTGAAGTTGAAAAGCATTGACCAGATGGGTTCAGTGACAGTTTAAAGACTCCAGAATTGGAATGAAGTCATGATTTGATAGATTACTTTAATAAACTACCAAGATGAAGCAGTATGCATGATGTAAACTGTGGTAGTGATGATTGAATTGATTTGAATTACTGAATAATATGATATAACTTATGATTAGATTGATTAAAATTAATGAATAAGATGATCTATAATCATGATCAGATCACTGATTTGTGATCAAAATTGTTGTGAGAGTACACAGTAAGCCAAGGATTATTGTTTCATATTGAGACAGTAGGTTTACGATTGAATTATAATTCAGAGTATCTAAAACTCTGAGTACTCTTTGATGTGAAAGTACAATATATTATCCTTGAATTAAATGATAGTCAGGGAAGATGAATCGAATTTCAAGAATAAACTATATCGGACATGAAATAGATTATCAAAAGCTCTGAGTACTTTGGAATTTGTGAATACGGCATATTATTCTCTGATTAATGAATAGTCCGAACAGACTAATCAGATTTTCAGAATATGCAGTAAGAAATGTGATACAGATATGAATAGATAGTTGTTAAGAAGTTAATGATATGATGAGATTACAAGAATTATAGAAATCTCTAGTCAAGATAAAGACTTTAGATTTCTTTGATAGATTGTGGCATCGATTGATTGATGTTCTGAGTGTTTGGTTATATGTGATTGCATTATACCATTCTCTAATTGATGGATTATCTGAATTGATTATAATGAATTTTGAGGATATACTCAGAACTTTAATACCTGATTCGGTATTAATTGACTTGATGTATTTCCACTTGATTATATGATTCCTGTAAAATCTATCGAGTCGATATTGAGATAGTGCTTTGATGATACGATAAGAAGGAAACCAGATTTCTTTGTGTTGAAATGTTATTTTAGAAGTATCCGACATCGGATCAAATGTGATTGGAAATACGCAGAGAATATAAATATGAATTTGTACTAAATGAGAACAGAGGAGAAGAAACAGAGTTGTGAATGATATATATAACTTTTACAAGCTGAAACTGATTGGTCAGCGAAAAAGTTATTCGTGAAACATCTGTCGATTCAGAATAGAGAAAGAGCAGTATATGAATTACAGATTCAGAATATACTGCTGGTTACTGATCTTGAAGCAATGAACAGAATGACAGTGTAGACGTGATATATCTTCTATGCAGAGCATAGAATGAAATAGAAAAAGAAACAAGTCGTCACTGAAACTGAATTTCACTGAATGAGATGTCAGACAGAATTGATGATTTTATTGAAAGCATTATTCTTTCCAAATTGATATGATGGATCAAATTTGTTCCACGTATCTAAGTGAAGGAAGTATCAATAGATTCTTCATATGTGCTTTAATCAGATGAAATAGATATTGAAGAGATTCTGAGTTAAGTCGAATATTCGATAGATCCTTGATTAAGGAGAGAAACAGCTCAGAAAGAAGTATTTTCATCCTTTGTAGGATTACGAGTTAGATTCAATGACGATAGCAGTATCAGGAGTTGGAATAGCAAGATATCTAGGCTTTTCCAAGATCGTCATTTCCAAGGTTGGTATCAGAAGTTCGTATTATGTGGATCCCAGCAGAATATAGCTGGAAGATAAGATCCAGTTTTCAACGCAGACGCTTCTCAAGGTTGAATGGAATGTGTGACATGTAGTCATCCATTCAGCTTCGACCAAGGAAGCCACCCTGAAGACTCTTCACTAGTAGTTGGAGAGATTGTCAGAAAAATTTTGTCTCATCTACCAGATAAGGAACCCAACAATATTGAAAGGATCCGGTAGATTAGCGAGATTTAATCTTTTAGATTTTGTGAGGAATAAGGTCTTCTGACATGATGTGGCAGACGGGAAACCTCATGTTCAAGATCAGTAGACAAAATGAAAGAATTCCGCAAGAATTATATATTGTATTAAGTTTTGTTGTAAACAGTATTTTAGTTGTAATCAGTTAAATCAGATGTATTAAAATATTTAAGTTATTTGATGTACTCAGTTATTGTTGTATTGTACATCTTTCAGTGTAATCTTTTGATTAAGTTATGTATTACATGGGATTGTAATAATGATCGTATTATAAACTGGATTAGTGGTTCAAGTATTATAATCTTTGAGATTATCTTGGTTATATTAAATAAAGGATCAGTCATTTGTTTAAACATGTGTATAATTAAGATTGAATTATGCATGTTGATTAGTACTAGGTGTTTTCTTAGGATGACCTAGTTAATAGATTGACTATGGATAGTGCCTTGAGTGATGCGTTTCACTAGGGGGCATGAGTGTTTGTTCTAGGAGGGTTTCTTTAGAACAGTTAGCTGTTTTGACCTCTTTAGGTTGTTGCCTTGTGATGATGGATTTTCATCAGGGTGCCAGGTCAAGTAATATCAAGATTTGTGGACTGTGACCGGGACTAGACGTGAGGAGACGCGACCCTTAGTCAGTATTGCTCTGGAAGTTTTCATACTTCAGAGGTTGTTGGGAGGCCTTTGTGCTCCGAGGACTATATATGGAAGGATAATGTAACGACTCACGTCCTTCCACCGCATCCCTCCCCAGCCTATAGCATGGGCTCGGACCACATGGTTCGACGGGCATCGCACTCATGACCTCCCCACTCCTGTGGGGAGGGATGCGGTGGAAGGACGTGGGTCGTTACAAAAAAGGGCGCCCTTTTATGTAACGACCCACGTCCTTCCACCGCATCCCTCCCCAGCCTATAGCATGGGCTCGGACCGCATGGTTCGACGGGCATCACTCTTCATGACCTCTCCACTCCTGGCAGTGGGTTTTATGTCCTCCCCAACACTTGAACCTTGCACCTCCAGGATAAGTACAAAGATTCTTAAAGTGTTGGTACCAATTGGTCTAGCTCAATTGGTACCAACACTTTAAGAATCTTTGTACTTATCCTGGAGGTGCAAGGTTCAAGTGTTGGGGAGGGCATAAAACCCACTGCCAGGAGTGGGGAGGTCATGAAGTGCGATGCCCGTCGAACCATGCGATCCAAGCCCATGCTATAGGCTGGGGAGGGATACGGTGGAAGGACGTGGGTCGTTACAGATACTCAATTTGGAAATTTTGAAATAGTCACAACAGGGTATGACTTTGGATTGGATAGTTACCAGGTGTGGTATCAGGGTTTAGTTATCATTTTTTTTTCGTTAGAGATACAGAGGTTCTATTGTCAGAACAGTCTTGGAATGGATTTTTCCTTGACAAGTAATCGTTCTAAGCAGATAGGTTTTGGCCTTCAAATTGGGATTTCGTAATTTAATCCAAGAGTTTAGTTGAATTGGTGTTCAACAGGATTGAATTGCCAGATACTTGCAGACTCGGGATTTGAGTTTTGCTTCAGTAAAATTATGCAAGTTTTCCTTGACCAATGATTTTGGTTCAGATAGGAATGTTGCTTAGTAATGATAGAAATCATCAGGGACTCAAGGATGAGTTATGTCAGGATGCGGATGACTGTCAGGTTTCAAAATAGTATAGTAAGTGCGACCTTATGTCGGTGTATTCTGGAAGAATTATTCTGTTCCAGTTTGGAATTATAGGGAAGACTTACCTCGGTCTCAATGTATGCACAGTCATAGCAATGAGTATAACTATCAAGAGGATATTCAGATTTTTATTGAATCTTCTTATTAGTATTCTTGATGTTGGATTAGTATCAAGGGACGTGATGAGATATAGTTTGACTTCGTTAGAGATTCAGATATTGATTTCGTGGATAGAATAGTCTTAGGAAGAATTCCTTGGCAGGTGTTTATTCTAGACGGATAGTTTTCGCACGTGATACTGGGGGAGAACCAAGAGGTTTGACCAGTATTTTCTGATTCTATCAGAGATACAGCTAGTGATCAGGGTCTTGATCATCATTATAAATTGGGATTCTAAGTGATGGATTTACTTAGGTCAGTTTCCCTGTAAGAATTGGAATCTGATTATTAGTTTGTCAAATAAAGACAATTTTTCATCAGGACATTGATATGACTTATACTGGGAGACGTGAACTGTGATCAAGGCTAGACATGGTGGAATATATTTCCAATGTTACTCTGGAAGTATTTTATACTTCAGAAAGTTATGGAAAATTTACCCAGGCTAGAGATCATCGCAGCAGATACGTTAAAGTATAACTTAGTTTCAGTATGATAACCTTGAAAAGATAATTGATCTTATTTGAGGATAGAATTGTGTTAGGATAAGTGTTTCCTGATTAGAAACATTTTACTTCTGAAGAATTTGAGATCTATCAGATGATTGATCTAGTTAGTGTTTGACGAATGTCATGAGCCTGCTAAGTTACAGCATAGACTCGGCAGTATGAGAACTCACTTGGATAGTAAAAATTGAGCACTTAGGTGTTCATGTCTACTTTGAAAATAGTTAGTTAGACTGGTGCAAGATTAGTGACAAGTGACAATTTGTGACTATCATTTGAGGCAGTTAGAGATAAATGTAGTTGATTCCAAGAAATATGCTAGTTCAGCTTTTGAGTTTCCTTCTGCTTAAGAAGAGTTGATAAAAAATTTTACTTCTAATTTATCTGTGGCAGATACATATGTTGTAACCCCGTGATGGGGGAGGTAAATGTTTTTTTTTTAGAAAGATTGATTGAAATTATTTATTACTTGGTGATTTGGAACTGAACTGTAAGATTTCTAATCATTGGAAGAAACTGATAGGATGAGTATAGTACTCAGATATTCAGTTCTCAGAAATGTTTCTGCAGTATTTCTGAGATTTTATTGTCGGAAATTTATCTAACAAGTGTTTGAATTTCAATGGGTACTAACAGGATATCATCAAGTGTTTAGACGTGGAAAAAATACAGCAGTTGAGATCTGAAGTTACCAGGTCCAGCGGGATTGTTGTCACTGATTTTTTGGGATGTCTATTGGATGCGTTAGGCCATTGATATGTCTGATTCGATGAAATCGATTCAGGGGTTAGCTAGATTGTATTGATTTAAGGACTTTGCCAAGAATGGATGATACGGTTTTTGTTCATCTAGTAGCGCAAGTCAGAATTCAGCAATGAATTATTATTATCCGTAGAAGGATAATCAGTATTCTCATTTTCAGATGTTATCTCAAGTTATGAGATAGATGTCATTATATTAGTATTAAGGGTTGTACTAATCAACTTTTGAGTCAACAGAGTAAATATTGATATTTCCAAGAAGAGAACCTGAAGGGTTCGGGAAATCAAGAATTGTGGACAACAATGTTGTCACATGTGTTTTGACAAGTGTTAGTCATTAGTATGAGAATCCTTTTGGTACAAAGACTTGTGTACTCAACTCTGGTGGAAAAGTATTAAACACTTTGTGTATTAGTAAGTTTCTTGTTATTTGGTGTGTCAACAGATTTAGATTGAACATCGACAATGTGGGAGTTTGTATCATAGTTATCGATTCCTGAGTAAAAATGGGAGTTATCACAAGGATTTTGTGACCCATTTGCCAGTATTCTTGAGGAAATATGATACTATCAGGGTTGTGATGCATCGACTCACCAAGGCAACGCATTTAGTTCCGTGTAATTGAGACGTCACTGTTGACAGTAGTGATTGATTACACATTCCAAGAATTGTGAGTTTCCATGGAATACCTTTAAGCATTGTCAGGGAAAGAGATTCCAATGTATTTCCAGGCTATGGGGGAGTTTTAAACATGGTAAGGGTACTACTCTTTACTTGAGTACTGCTTATCATCCGAAGACTGATAATTAGTCGGAGCGCACGATCCGTACTCTTGGAGATATGTTACGAGCGTGTTCTTTGGATTTTGGTCCATCTTGGAAAGATCAGTTGCCACTGATTGAATTCGCGTACAACAACAGCTATCATCGCAGTATTGGTATGACACATTTTGAGACGTTGTACGAACGATGATGTCATACTCCACTGTTCTGGGATGAAGTGGGGGAAACGACAGGTTGTAGGACCAAAATTAATTCAACAGGGGGTTGATATAGTTGATTTAACAAAAAAATATCTCCAGAGTTTATTGGTCCAATTGGGATGTTGGACAGTAAATGAGATATAGCACAGACTATATTTACCGCTATATGGGTCTGGTATCCATGATGTGTTCCATGTATCACTGTGGTGATTATTTATGGTAGATGGGTCTTACATCTTGTAATCATCTAAGGTACAGTGAATACATATTTGACGTGTGTGGAGAGACCATGTTGTAACTGAATCATAAGAAATAGTATAAGATGTTCCTTTTGTGGTCCAGTTTCAGTATTGAGGCACTACTAAAGAATCTTTGGATTTTAGTAGGATCTTGTAAATTGTTATGAGATAATAAGAACCTGTTGTTCTTATTCAAGTTCATTCAGTACTTAAATTAAGATTTCGAGGACGAAATCTCTTAAGTAGGGGAGAATGTAGTAGCCCGATTTCATTTTACAAGATTAAGAGACTTAAACACATTAAGGAAATTGATTAAGGGACTAAATTGCAAAATGGATTCGAGTGAGATCGGATCATCCAATCTTGGAATGGAGCGTCCGATCTCCCCCTGTTAGGTGTCAATTTGGAGTCAACACATGACATAGATCGGACCATCCGATCTGGAGATCGGACCGTCCGATGTGTTGGCGGAACAGGTGATAACAGGATCTTGACACGTGTCGGATGCATGCAGATCGGACTGTCCGTTGGTGGGATCGGACCGTCCGATCGAGGTCTATAAATTTGGGTGGATTTGGCCATTTTTGAATCATTCCTCACCTCTCCTTGGCCCATGTTAGCTCGATTTTAAGAGCTTTTGGGTACTATTATTTTTAGAGATGGAGTAGGTATTAGTTTTTATATAACGGACAGTGTCCGTAGTAGAGGCCAGGTAGCGGAGCTCTGAAAAGGTATCCAGGGATCGTAGCAAGGCTGTGCCCAAACTCTGGGGCATGCGACATCAGCAGGCTGACGACAGACGAAGGTATGGTTCTGGCTCCTTATAGGAAATAAGGAGTATACTATAGTTTAATTAAGGCTTTTAGAGCATGATAGTTGATGTTTTGCATGCTAGATAATACATGGTATTTATGTATTGTAGTGCTGCATGGTAAGCTTGGACCTAGATGGGAGCTTCAAAAATCTTCCTTAGTAAGGTACGGAAGTATTATTCGAGATATCCAGATTGAGTATGCATGTATTATGTGCTTGCATGTATTATGTGATTTGCATGATTTATATGATACAGCATGTCATGATTGTATGTTGCATACATGAGCATATTGATTCCATATCCTTGAGATATCATGTAGTAGGACGCTCACCCTACGAGTTTGTAGATGGTTGGATACGTAAGTCTTGTGTCAAGTCACCGTTATGGTTGGACACTTGTACTAGTATTAGGTCACCATTATCCACTGGGTATAGGAGCCACCTCCTGAGGCGACGGCGCAGAGTGCTATATACCCTGGGCCCGGTCTATGAGCTAGTTTCTTGACCTGAGTGTCTTGGTACCCAGTTCATTTGCATACATTCACACATAGTGTATACTCATACTCTCGTACTGAACGTGTTAGGCTCACTTCTTGTTATTTTTCTGTTGTCTGGATACCCCATTCAATGGGGCAGTTTGCAGGTAGTTCTCCTATGGATGAGGAGATTAGGTGGTAACTACTGCAGGATTGCAGGGTTGGCCACTAGTTTATACTTTTTTGGTATTGGTTTATTTAAGTTTTGCATTTTACTCTGATTAAGATTATTTATTGATTAATTGCATACTTAAGCTTCTGATTAGTAGGTGATCACGGTGCGGGTCACTACAAGTCTACTGACCGAACCCATAAAGTGTTCAACAGGGTCTACAATAACAATAAAATCTCCTCCAACGATCCAAGGGCAGCCTCCATCTGGTTTGTCATTCAAGAGACCCTCCCATAACGACAAGCACGCAATTATATCACACTTAGCATACACAATCGACACATAAATATCCATAGGAAAAATAGGAGTAGACAGTTTCATGTGGAGAAACTGCTCATGATCATTCAAAATTTCAGGAACCACTTCACTATCAAAGAAAATCCAAATTTTGTTACTAGTATTAGCAAAGACATTCAAGAATCCAAATAATCTCTGCATTAAAGTCGAATCCAACTGTTTCATCGGCTCGAGGATGGCCATAAACATGAATTTATGAATTTGTTTAAGAAACTTGATTCTTCTTTGATCAGCTTTATTACCAACTCCTCTAATATTCCAAATCAAACAGTTCATTGAGAAATATTTGAAGTACCTTCCATTGGATTTTTTGAAGTACCTCTTGAGGTCATAACAGACACCGACTTATTTCGTTTAGGAGGTCTCCCAGGGCCTCTTTTGAGCGAGTTCATTGTTGTAATCTGTTTTTATTCTTTGACAAACCTGATTACTTCATTAATTTCAATAGTCTTCACCACCGAATCTCCCACAATAACTACCTTGCTGCCCCCCAAATCAGACTGACCATCACGGATCTCACCCATTTCTTCCAAGAATTTTGATTAATCTGAGATTTCTTTTTCCTCCTCTGTGTATTTATTATCATGCTTCAACAAATGCTCCTTTTCACCTTCCTGTTCATCTACCTTATTCATTTCTCTGTTATCATCAACTGATTGAGCAACAAACATCTTCCCGTCCTTCATGAATTACAATACATTTACCTTTTGTATCCCCCTTCATTGCATTAACCACGCCCTGCTCCTCATAAATATTACCACTTCTAATAAAATCCAGTTGATTATCTCCTTTCCCCACAGTCACGTTTTCCTCAATACCTCCCAGTTCTTCATTAACATTATCATTAAGATGTTCAAACCGGTTTGAGTTAGGGAGAGCACCTCCACTGGACCCAACCCCCTTAGAGGCTAAGTTTGCTCCCATTTTTCGAGACCCTACTTCCTTCCATTCCATTCTTTCATTGGTCCCTAGTTTCTTCTTAATAGCATTCATCCCCATGTTTCTTTTGTTATTGATAACCTCCCTCAGATCACCTTCGATAGTCTTTGGTTTCTGGTTAATTAGGTCTTGGGGCTTTCCCATTCGCATAACACTCCTCAATACCATGTCCTACGTGACAGCAATCACCACAGTATTTAGGAACATTTCATAAACTACTCGTTGTTCGACAGTCTTGGAACCCAAGCCAATGAATATTTTTTCATGCAACTCCTGTAGAAAATCCACTTCCACGCATACCCTAGCCACTGTCAATCTTTCCGCCTTAGAAGTTAGTTCATCCTTTTTCAAAGGTTTACCGATCAAGTGAGCAACCGAGAAATTAAAGATGTTTTTTTCTCAAAGAGAGATATAGGAAGGTCTGTGAATCTAATCCAAACTGGCACAATAGAGATTTCACATTGATAATAAAATATGGGAGACCATTTAAAAACCCTCAGCAGCCCTTGCCCCAAAACCTGACCATGTCTTCTTCCAATTTGAATTCGATAAACAAGAATCCAGGCCTCAAGAATTTGACCTTGTAAGGTCCAGTAAAACCCACGGACGAGAACGCTTGTAGAGTGTGATCTCGAGTTGGCCACCCCCAGAAAATTTTCCTATCAGCGCATAAGGATGAGCATCTCCCATCGCTTTCGTTTCTTCCTCAGAGAAAAATATAGCAGGAGCATTTTTGTACATCACTTCTTTCTTGAAATCTGACGGCCCCTCTCCTCCTTCAAGAAAACTTTTATGTTGCATTCTAGGAGATGAGGCCATGAACGCTGCTGTGTAGATTTTGAAGCCTCCATCCGGTGGGTCGTCGATGGTGGCTGGACGATCACCTGAAACCCTATCGCCAATCATGAGAGATCGACAACTGCCTATTTTTTCAATAAATTAAGTAAAAGTTTGAAGTTGAGTTAAAGTAATCGTTTCGAATGAGGAGAGTTGTGACAATAGAGGGTCAATGTCGGTTGGAGGATGTCTCGGCTCACTTGCTAAATCAGAGGTTTTTGGGAGGGGCAGGAGACATCTTCAACAAGCGATCATTTGTGTGCTTAGATTTTATATTTAATTAATTAACTAATTTTAAAATTTTAAATTACTAAGTATGATTAAAAAAGTATTTAATTATTTTTGGAATTTACCAAAGTAAATTCTTATAACAATTTTTATTGAATAAAAATATGATTATTTTTGTTTGTCTATTAAATGATCAAATTAGTTAAGAGTTGATAGATTATATATATTGGAATTCCACGTACGTAGAAATTCGCATGTATAAATATTGATGGTATATCCAAAGATAAATTAATATTTCTATTATTTTTAAATTGAAAAAAATAAATATAAAAATGATAATTATAAGTGATAAATAATTAATTTGTTGAAATATGAAAATATGAATATTTTTGTCTATCTATTAAAATGATAAAGTTGGTCTAAGGTGTTGATGCGTTATTAAATAAATAAATAAACAAACAAATAATAGTTTGGTTTCTCGAGACTTATTGCTCATGGGGTATGGAATTTTTTTGCTTCTCTCTTTCGCGTTCTTTCGCCGAATGATTTCGAAAATTGGAAATATGGCTATGCTTTGTCCAAAAAATGACATATTAAGGAAGTCTTGTTGTGATGTCCTGTTGTTCCTACAAATAGTTTAATTATTAATTGTCTTCTTATGTTTATCTTTACGAGTTTATTACGATTTTAAACCGTTTATGTCAATATATTTAGAAAATTTAATATGAAATTATATGGAACAAATTTGATACTGTTATGACATGAAATATGAGTGTTTATACTATGGAAATGGATTGAGATTATTTCTATGACATGAAATGCATTGGTATTGAAATGAGAATTTATAAACTTATTGTTATATTGATAAAAATGGAGGTGTTGAATATGTTGAATTTGTTTGATGGATATGTTAGGAATGTGTTTGAATATTATAGATGAGGTTGATGAGTATGATGGGAAAGAAAAGAAAAACAAATTACATAGAATAGTTGGGAATTAATAAAATCAAGCAAAGGTATGAAAATTCGAAGCTTAGGCGCCCTAGTGCCAAGGAAAACTTCACAAATATGCAAAAACAATAGGTTAGGGGCTAGGGAAGCGCCCAAAATAGGACGCCCCAGCACTTGCCAAGGCTACAGGGGGGCCTCAGCGCCTAAGACTAGGAGCCTGATGGGTTATTATCCAATTTGACTTTTTCCCGGGCCCAAGCCCAGTGACTCAATTCATTTGGGTCCCATATTATTTTGTTATTTATTTGGATATTTTATCAAGGCCCATAAATTTCTAAAAGCCCATAAGAGGCTCAATCTCATGAAACTCTACGACTATCTATAAATAGTTCAAGTTCTCTCATTCTTAAGGTACGCACTCTATAGTCACGTGCTCGAGTTCTCTAGAACTTTTATTGGGCAAATATTGACTTGAGCGTCGGAGTGTTTTCGCCGGGCAACCCCCGGCGCCACTCACTTTGCTTTGTGATGCAGGTGACAACCCACGAAGTTCGATCTTTGGAACAGTTCGAGTATTAATCTGGCTATCCTGATCTCCACAAATTACCCAGATTTTCTCCAATCGGGTAATATCAATTTTTTGCTACATCATCTTGGCGTCGTCAGTGGGAAATTGTTCACTGCATCATTGAGAATGCATACTCCATCACAAACATCTCAAGGAAATAATCGCAATGGAGACCCACCTCCAATCTCCAAACCACCACTTGGATTTAGTTTTACACAGAAAACGTTGACAGCCTTAATGGAAGAAACAGTTGCACGCGCAGCGACTGAATCGGTCGCTCAGTTCGTGGAATCCTGTCAACGCCAAAATACCGATAAGAGAGCTCATAGAAGAGGGCTCTCTTCTCATGACCCCGGTAACAAAGACTCAAAGAAAACTAAGTCTAAAATGAAAGACAAATATCCTGAGGAGAACAAGAAAAATACTACTCATAAAGAGGGTGAAACAAGTGCTCAGACAGTTCACGACGTCTCTGACGAAAACAAAACCACTGATCCAACTCGTAGAGATGGATCTCACACATATGTAACTGGAGAGAATTCGTCAACAATCTTGCCAGTGCGTCGGAGCCCGTTCACTAATGACATTCTATCTTAAGCATTGCCTAAGGGAGTCAAAATCCCAAGCCTACCTGAATTCAATGGAACTAGTGATCCTCAAGATCATATTGACAAATTCTACGCGAAAGCAGATTTGTATGACATCACAAAGGCGGCTTACTGCAAGATATTCCGAACAAAGTTATCAGGACGAGATCTCATATGGTTCAATAAGCTGTCGTCCGAATCCATTGCCAACTTGGAGCAACTCATCCAACGCTTTATCCAAAAATTCTCAATTAACAAGAAATATCCGAAAACAGCAGCATACTTATTCACAATTGTTCAGAAAGAAGGGGAAAATTTGAGATACTATGTTAAGAGATTTACTCACGCGGTTCATGAAGTCCCACACGTGAACCACGATATGTTAGCAAGAATAATGCAGCAGAACTTGCGTCCTGGAAGGTTCAAAGAATCTATAGCAAGAAAATCCCTAAACACCTTGGAGGAGTTGTTGTCTAGAGCCGAAAAATACATCCGCATCTAGGAAAATGATGAGTTGCACTCCTCGTAAAAAAGAAAACGAAACAAAGAATACAATGAAATATAACGCAGGACAGAGAGTCATGTCAATCTAAAGAAACTCTATACTCATAGAGCAAAATCCTGCAAGCTAAAATAAATTGTTTGCCACTACTTTATTTGCTATACAGATCAAAACTTTTATTTAATTTTTTTTCTATTTTAAGTTTCATAATAAACTTATGTTTATTTGTGTACTTTATTATTTAATTATATAGGAAGGAACCCAGCTCCGTCAACGAATGCTTAACTCATATGTCACGACCCATGCAATCATTAAGGCTACTCATCCATCACAGGCTTGGCCAGCCCTGTAGGACTACCTAAGCCACGATGTTGTAAGAGGTCAAGAAGACAAAAATACAGTCTCGGGATACCTCACCACCTAACAACTAGAGTGGGTTCAGGACTTTCCCATGAGACAAAATCTTAGGAACCTGATCCACTCCTAAGTACTCCATGTTAAGCACTACGTTATTTTTCCTAGAGCGCAACAAAAAGTAATAGTGACTATAAATAATTCAAAAAGTCATAGCGACTATAAACAATTCAAAAAAGTCATAGCGACTATAAACAATTCAGAAAAAGTCATATCGACTATAAACAATTCAAAAAAGTCATAGCAACTATAAAAAATTCAAAAAAGTCATAGCGACTATAAACAATTCAAAAAAGTCATAGTGACTATAAAAAAAATTTCAGAATAAGTCATAGCGACTATAAAAAAAAAAATTCAAAAGAAGTCATAATGACTATAAAAAAAATTTCAGAAAAAGCCATAGAGACTATACAAAAATATTCTGTAGAAGTCATAGTGACTATAAAAATTTTTTCAGAAAAAGTCATAGAGACTATAAAATATTTTTCAGAAAAATTTATAGCGACTATAAAGAAAAATCCAAGAAGTCATGACGACTATAAATAATTTATCAAGTCGTAGTGACTATAAAAAAAATTATCAAGTCATGATGATTATGAAAAATTTGCCAAGTCCTAGAGACTATAAAAATTCATAACCCCAAGGAGTTACAGTGAATGCATCAACCGAAGAGGTTACGTGGAATACAAAAAAGCTCAAGAGGTTGCATCGAAGAAACTATTCCAAAGGAATGTAAGAAATGCAATCCCGCAAGTGATTGCATAAAAGACAAACTTCAAAGGTGTTAGCAAACGTCACCATCGACAATGTTATACGTGGCAATCCTAACGCATATTTTCTCTAGCAAGTGTTAGAAAAAAAAATCATCGTTAGGTTCCGCTAGATCAACAAACATGTTGATATTTTGGTTCACCATCAATAAGGACAATACCTTATCCAGAACGGACACTTCACCAAATATATATATTTTTTAAAAATATATATCCAGTACACTCTTTCCACTATCACTCAATGCAAATAACCAAGTCATAATATTTTTAAAATATTAGGCAAAAGTTGTAAAAGTGGGACAATCAAAATTCTCATGATTTTACGGTGAAGCAGACCATGCATTTAAACATATATAAAATAATTATTATCAACAACAAATAATATGTGTGTATACGCATATGCGTGTATATACATGCATCTATCCATCCCTCTCACGGCCCAAAGAATTCATCGTCGAATCGTCGTTGCGCCATTGTCGGCGCACTATTATCGCCTTTGTACCACGGCCGCCGTCGCGCCGCAACCACCGCGCCCAGATCAAGCCAGGAAATAGAGCATCCATCGACGGTGGACGTTCCATGATGGAAGTCGACTCCGAGCATTGTTTTTCTCCATATTCTCACGCGGCCATGATCCTCGCACAGAAACGCCACGAACGATGCCGCCTTCTTCGAGCCAGATCAGGAAAGCTTGGAAGCTACTCCATGGCTGGAAATCGACGAGAGCCCATCGCCACCTTTTCATCGCGTCGCCAACCACCCTCCTAGAGCAGCATCGATCGAGCCAGATCTGGACGCATCTACAGATAATGGATGCTTCATGGCTGGAAGTCGATCTTCGAGAGCTGCCGCATCTCTTTTCTCCTATCACACCCATCACCGGTCAACGCCGTCGCCACCAATTTAGCCGTCCGTCGATGATCCTTGGTAATGGTGTAGAGATGGTAGATTGGGATTTACACACACAAGCAAGATACACACAATTTTCAACGTGAAAGAGACAAAATCAAATTGACGTGATGAAGAAGACGAAACTTGTAAAAAGTTGGAAAAGGAAAAAATTCACGTAAAGAAGAAAAAATTGGAAAAAGTTAAAAGGAGGAGAGAGAAGGGGAAAATTAAATAAGACACATGTATTGTCAACTTCAATGGGATCATGATACGAAATTAATTGGTACCTGTCAGGTGCATCCGGTTGATTCTGTCTCCTTTACTTATTTTTGGAATACAGTCATGCGAATACTGCAATAAAAAAATTCAAACACAATATTACGTTAGTAAGTTGTGATGAAAACACTACGGTGTTGAATTTATAATGGTAATCCATCCAGAGTTCTACTGCAATTCTACGATCATTATTCAGACAGGACTGTGAATCCAACAATTTTCAATTCAACAAGGATTTTGCTTCCTATTATCTTCATTTCAATTGCAACACATTCCTACTACAATTACTCCATAACGGTATCTCCAAATTTTCTACTCTCGGTCATCTCGAAGCATGCGACATGTCTGATAGTGGGGGGCTTATGATGGGTAACGACCCAAATTTTACTATCTCCTGGAACCAGATTATTTGACTTCTACTACAAGTCTCCTACAAGATTACTCCGAAAACTCCTACTCTCGGTCATCTCGCTAACACGACATGCCCGAGAGTGGGGGGCTTATGATGGGTTATAGCCCAATTTAACTTTTTTTCGAGCTCAAGCCCATTGACTCAATTCATTTGGATCCTATATTATTTTGTTATTTATTTGGACATTTTATCAAGGCTCATAAATTCTTAAAAGCCCATAAAAGGCTCAAGCTCATGAAACTCTCCGACTATCTATAAATAGCTCAAGTTCTCTCATTCTTAACGTACGCACTCTATTTTTGGGGACCTCGAGTTGCTAATCTCATCTTAGGGCAATAAACGATTAATCAACAATTAATCATATAATAAAAGAATATTCAAACCAAATTTTTTTTTTCCAGCACCCCACGCGCGCCCGCGCCTGCGCCCGCGCCCGCGCATAGGTTTCGGACAGAATCTGGTAAAATGATAAACATAAAAGTTGTAGATCTTTGTCTTAGCTTTCCAATGCCGCCAACCTCACCCTAATCGGAGTTTTCAGTAAAAAGTTATGCTCATTCTACCAAGAAGGGTCGGTGCAGAAATTTACAAAAATTATCAAAGGCTACAACAAAGATCAAAGTTGCTAGGGCTATTTCAAATCTGAAAAATTGCATACATAATCTCAATATGTCCGAAGCATAAACACATGCATATCTAGACATAACAATAATCGCATACATGTTTCTAAGATGCAATACAATAAACTCAATTCTAAGTTTTCTAAGCTCAAACTAAATCAACACTTTCTAACATGCATTTGACAGTAATCTATTCTTAGCCCGAAGTAACCACATGCTAATCTTTCTCAATCTTGAGCTATCCAAGCCACATCTGACTCGCTCATGCCCCAAACTTGATGCAATGCACACATACAAACAAAGCAACAGCCGGATAACTCCAGTGAGAATAAATCTCAGTATGAACAACATGCATATACATCAGTTAAACATATGATATCTATATGCCAAATGAATCATAAATCTTCAATCATGTAATAGGAGGTAAAACATGATAGTATGTTCATCTTTAATACCAAGTATATAAACTCATTCAAATCTTGAATGTCATAACATAACATGCTAGCATTTATAAACGCATATTCTAATCCCTAGAAATCTCTAGGTTAATGCATAAATGCAATGCATGTGCCAAGGAATAGGCTATCGAATCTGATATCAATAAATCGTAATTCTGGGATCCCGGGGAAATAAAATCTTTAACTAACCACCGACTCTCCCAATCGAGGTGGCGTCAAATCTCTCAATCCCCTGACGTTGGTTCAACTATAGTGAGTTATCTAGCTCTGGAAATAAATCTATATTCCGTTCCATGAGTCATCTGACTCTGGAAGTAAATCTACATTCCGTGCCACTCAACTACAGTTCTCCAAACGTCATGTGCATTCTAGGCCTTTCAACCCTCTGTGCTTTTCAGGCTGGAGTTCAAGATGAATGCAACATAATCTGAATGCATCAAATCATACATAAGCTAAAACAACATCTTGAACACATCAATCATATAATCATATGATCATATAATCACTCAAAGATACCGACAAATCTGTAAGCATCACATGGAATATGTAAGACATGTTCAATACAGAACATAATATAAATCAAAGAAGACAAATAAACATTGACATAAATATTCTGAAAATTCAAGAAAATATCTATCTTGAATAATCTATCCCATTTATGTAAACGTAAACAATAACATATATTAGACATGCATGTATGTGATTTTAGGCAACTCGATAATCAACAACAATCTCGAGTTATTCTGCCCCTCTTATTAATGTCTATTCATACCTTTCGATCTCGATTCAAACTTCTGAACTCGTGCAAATCGTGATCAACCACAAGTTATCAAACTTCTGCTCTTCTTTCCATCTTACTATTCCAACTCTTGTTGCTTCATTTCTGTTTGCATTCCTAATCTTATTTTCAACTTCAACTTCATCGATTCAACTTCTAAATCTCGAGTCTGAATCGCTTCTTTAAGAATCTGAAATATGGCATAACAATTTATGCAAATCAACTAATGAACTCACATTAACATATGCTTCAATACATCTCAACTTCAAGGCCAAAACTAAGTACAAACTTATCTCATTCTTAGCTTATTCAAATTCTAATTCCCGAGTTGGACGACTCGACTTTGATACCTCATTTCTCAACTGAAACTGAAGTGTTTAACATGTTTAGCAATCTTATCAAATCTGATATTCATTGCTAAGTCCGATCGATAGCTGAAATCGGATTAAAAATCAAATCGGCAGCGTAGCGATTTGAAATCGATAATCCCGCAACGCCACAACATTTATACAATGCTAATCCAATCTCATATTCAAGTTAGTTTCCTGGCTTATACACGTCCAGCTCAACTCTCAAAATCAGAATTATAAAAAATCTTTCAAAAATCCAAAACATGTCCAAACGACGATCTTTTCTCGATCCGTCTTAAATATGCTATCGTCGTATATGCTAGAACACATTTATACAATCAAATCTTAATTCCAAAAACATCATAAAATTAAAACATGGTAGAACTTCATAAAACTTACGTCAAAACGTAGCACTCAAAGTCGTGATCGCAAATATACGATCAATCGTAAATTCTACCGGGCGGATTGAATTTAATTGGGACTTGAAATATGAAATTTGCTTCAGACCAATTCTTCCAACCTTGCTCTCGATTTTCTGATTCCATTCTGAATGGTATACACGTTCAATGCACTATATCACATATGTGTCATCCACTTGCCAATGAAATTGCACTTTGGCCCCTACACTTTTGCATAATTGCAAATCAATCTCCGGACAAGCGATTTAATTCAATTTCAATCCTAAATAATTTAAGAATATTAGAATTCAAGTCTAAACTCTAAATATTCTCAAATTAAATATTCTCGGATTAAAATTAAATTATTTCGGACCTTATCGCATTTTAGTCCTTGAACTACTCAATATTTGCAAATGGTTCCTTGCTCGGATTTCATCCTCAAATTAAATCCTTGATATTTATAATCTTGGAATTACATCTTAAATTCCATAAATATCAATTGCAAATATTTTTAATCTTTTAATTTAAGAATTCCGGATATTAAAATCTTAAAATCCGAAAAATCCTCAAATTAAATATTTTTGACCCGAAATTGAAATCTCTAATTTCCATACATTCTTAAATTCATCTTTTCCCTCTTATTTGGAATTTAAATCTTAAATCCCGTAATTAAGAACTTAATATTTTCGGGCCTTACAATTCCTCCCCTCTAAGGAATGATTTCGTCCTCGAAATCGCATTCGATCTTACTGCTGATTCTCATAAGTTGTATAGCTGACTGAAGTAATACTGACTTCAATTCTCTGAGCTTTCGATATCTATTCGGATATCTTCTCTTCTATAATATCTTACTCTTCCTGATCACTTCTGTAAAACATATAATCACTGAGTCAACTTATATCTAAGTTGCTTTTTCTCGTGATCTAACTCTGCATTAGTTAGTCTGTCTTGCTTACAATCTTATCGACTTCTGTTGTATCTGAATTGAATGCACATACATATTCTAGCTGATATTCTTCAGCCACTGCATATGGATAATAATTCATCTATCTGACAATTCACGATTGAGTATTAATCAACTAGTTAGATCAAATACTCATAGCTTCTAAAATCTCTTTATGAACCTAATGATGCTTGGGAAAAGAATTTCTTTGCTGATCATTCTGTTCAGGCTTCAAATCTCTATCTGTTACTCATCTACTAGCTCTGTTAATGCTGCTCTATTCTTATTCTGTTCGAAGCAATCTTCACATTCTCTATCGTTTCTTAACTCATATCTGGTCTGATAGCTGATATTTCTGTAAGATTGTTTCAATATAAAAACAATTCTGTGTTTTTGATCAATCAATCATCAAAATATTGTTTTTATATCAATCAAATAGCTGTCACATGAATCATAGTAATCACGTGGCAAATAATCAAGCAACTAGTACCGAATCTAGTACTATAGTTCTGAGCATATCCTCGGAAATCTGGATAATCACATCTGATAGTCCACTAATCAGAGGATGGTATAATGAAATCTCATACAACCAAACACTCAGAACATCTGACAATCAATGCCACAATCTAGAAAACAAATCTAAAGTTTCTATCTTGACAATAGATTTCCATAATTCCTGTAATCTGATCATCTTGTTAAATGCATGACAAGTATCTTTTATGTTTGTATCATATCTAATACAACATATTCATAAATCTGTAGAAATCTACTACACTCTAAACCGCAAAATCATGACGATTCGAGTAGATTCAAACTAAAGTTGTTCACAAAGTTGATCTGTTTTCAACTCTTATGTAACTAATCTGTTACATAAACCACTTGCGTTCTTCTTTTCTGCTTCTTTTACTGGAATTTTAGTATTGGTACTGTCAATTCTGTCGTATCTGTTTTCAGTTCTTCTTCCAATACTAATTTCCAAGTACTGACTACGTGTAAGTCATACATGTTTAGAAAACTAAATGGATATTAAATCTGTTGTCATATGCATCTTTCAGAATCTGATATTCCATATCTAGAATATCTGGCATAATCAAACGATTATTCACCGCAAAAATTCATCTGTTCTGCTCTGCTGTCTTATTTCTTATCTTAATCTAGCGTTCTCAATCAATATTCTATTGCTTGATCTTAGATCAATGTTACTTTTATCGTTCCAAACCAATAGAGTTTAGCTTGGATCGCAAAAATTCTGATCGTTTAAGTATCTGTCAAGCATAAATATTCAACAAGTACAGATCCGTACCCAATAAATTCATCAATTATCTAAAACCCATAAATCTTGCTTCTAGTCTGAATCTGAATTTCTATCAGTTACGAGCCAAATACATCAAGATACACTGAATAAACATCAAATAATCAATAATTCTCAAATTTCAAATCAAAGGAACTCGCTCAAGGAAATGTTAGTCAAAATCAAATATTCTGAATGACAGCGAGTGAATCAAAGTAGACTCTAGCAAAGATTAAGAGTCAATCAACATCAATCGAGGTCAAATAACACAACCTCTGAATCGATATTAAGAAATTCAAGAATCATGATTTCTATGATGTAATAGCTTCAGCAAAATTTGAAGAAAAAGCTCAACTATAACTGATATTTCTTATTCTCTATTGATATGAGTTCTTTTATTAATTCTTACTTCTCAGCTGACAATATTCGAATATACTCTTTTCGACTTAACTCATTGTCATAGAATTAATCATCATTTCGGTACTACATAACTCTTTTCTATGCAATCTGCTAGCTGTTTCTGAAGTTCTTCAGTTCACGTAATGCTCTTCTATACGAGTTGCCATAATACTTTTGTACTAGACACCACTCTATATAGAACTGAATTCATGTCGTAGAAAGGTCAAAATATGTCATTGAACTATTTCTGTACAGTCTAACCACTGACATAGCTGTCAATTCTTGGTTAATTCTGTACTAGTTCAATATATCAACTAGACTTCTACTGACATTCTTTCACGGTCATCGTGATATCATCAGTACCGACATAACAAAAATCTAATTTCTGAAACTCATATCATAAATTCTATTCATTTCTATTGCTTTATTAGTGCACGGATTCAATCAGCTGTTAACTGGTACTCAGTTATTGCATTAATATCTATAATGCATTCTAGCTTAATATCTCACGCCTGATATCAGCACATTCAATCTTATTTCCTCAATTTTGTATTTCATCTGCTATGACTAATCTTACAACTGTATTCCATCTACTCACAGGCAAAATCTCAGCAAATACGATGAATACAGGCTCATCAGATACAGATTATAGCATAACAAATCACTGATCTATGAATGTATGCTATGCAATCAATATATAAGCGGTTAACTAGAATTAACTCATGTACCTGTAATATTCTTATCTGATACAACTTGAGCCTTTCAGTTAGGGGAGCTATGCTTATATATCTTCATCTGCTGGCGTTTAGACTGACTCGATCTTTGCTGTTATTGTCACTATCGCTTGCTTCATAGCTATATTCCTATGAAAGTTTAGTGAAGGTGATGATTATAGGTTTTCACACTTACAGAGGCGTCAATAAAATTTCAACTCTACCTCGTACTACCGGTTCATGATTTCGTTCTTCTATTACTGGCTTGAAATCACCTTATGCTTCTATTCTGCAAAGTCTTCTTTTCTATCTTCTTTATCATATATGGAAAGAAACAATTCTGTTTACTTACCTTCCAACCATGTAAATACTTCTTCTGGCAACTTCACCAACTTCTTGCTAAGTCCTGGAGTTGATATCAATCAAGCCGATTCTATGTTCATCTGAATATTCTTCACTTGAACAACTGATTCAGCTTTTCAATTCAACCCCTTTCTAGACATAACATATTATGTATCTTTCTGAGTTGGCGAGTACTAGCTTTGGAGTTGTTCAACTAACATACTCCTCAGGGCAATCATCATATCGATCGGCTCAAAAACTTACCTCAACTCTGTTCTGTTCTGTCTGCGGTTCTGTTCTGTATGAGGTTCTCATTCTATCTGTAAAATCTGTCTTATGCAATAACAGAAGCAATATATATGGCAGATATTATAACATACAATGTCAGTATATCGTACATATAATCTCATGCTTCTTAATAGAACACATACTTGCAACTTCTCATGCTTTTTCACATATTACATGCTTAAAACGAATTCACTTATTCTAATGAATTCAAGAAATCAGGCATACATAACAACATATAAGCATGTAATTCTTATCTCAATAAAGCAAGTAGTGTTCAATCAAGCAATCATAGTCGCATACAATTCTGTAAAGCAAGTAAAGCATACTCATGACATACTATAAATGCATGCGACTCAATCTACCCCACTCAACTTCTATCTTAGTCCAAGACTTTATGCTCTGATACCACCTGTTGTGGGAACCTCGAGTTGCTAATCTCATCTTAGGGCAATAAACGATTAATCAACAATTAATCATATAATAAAAGAATATTCAAACCAAATTTTTTTTTTCAGAACCCCACGCGCGCCCGCGCCCCACTTCAGGCGCGCCCGAGCATAGGTTTCGGACAGAATCTGGTAAAATGATAAACATAAAAGTTGTAGATCTTTGTCTTAGCTTTCCAATGCCGCCAACCGCACCCTAATCGGAGTTTTCAGTAAAACGTTATACTCATTCTACCAAGAAGGATCGGTGCAGAAATTTACAAAAATTATCAAAGGCTACAACAAAGATCAAAGTTGCTAGGGCTATTTCAAATCTGAAAAATTGCATACATAATCTCAATATGTCCGAAGCATAAACACATGCATATCTAGACATAACAATAATCGCATACATGTTTCTAAGATGCAATACAATAAACTCAATTCTAAGTTTTCTAAGCTCAAACTAAATCAACACTTTCTAACATGCATTTGACAGTAATCTATTCTTAGCCCGAAGTCACCACATGCTAATCTTTCTCAATCTTGAGCTATCCAAGCCACATCTGACTCGCTCATGCCCCAAACCTGATGCAATGCACACATACAAACAAAGCAACAGCCGGATAACTCCGATGAGAATAAATCTCAGTATGAACAACATGCATATACATCAGTTAAACATATGATATCTATATGCCAAATGAATCATAAATCTTCAATCATGTAATAGGAGGTAAAACATGATAGTATGTTCATCTTTAATACCAAGTATATAAACTCATTCAAATCTTGAATGTCATAACATAACATGCTAGCATTTATAAACGCATATTCTAATCCCTAGAAATCTCTAGGTTAATGCATAAATGCAATGCATGTGCCAAGGAATAGGCTATCGAATCTGATATCAATAAATCGTAATTCTGGGATCCCGGGGAAATAAAATCTTTAACTAACCACCGACTCTCCCAATCGAGGTGGCGTCAAATCTCTCAATCCCCTGACGTTGGTTCAACTATAGTGAGTTATCTAGCTCTGGAAATAAATCTATATTCCGTGCCATGAGTCATCTGACTCTGGAAGTAAATCTACATTCCGTGCCACTCAACTACAGTTCTCCAAACGTCATCTGCATTCTAGGCCTTTCAACCCTCTGTGCTTTTCAGGCTGGAGTTCAAGATGAATGCAACATAATCTGAATGCATCAAATCATACATAAGCTAAAACAACATCTTGAACACATCAATCATATAATCATATGATCATATAATCACTCAAAGATACCGACAAATCTGTAAGCATCACATGGAATATGTAAGACATGTTCAATACAGAACATAATATAAATCAAAGAATACAAATAAACATTGACATAAATATTCTGAAAATTCAAGAAAATATCTATCTTGAATAATCTATCCCATTTATGTAAACGTAAACAATAACATATATTAAACATGCATGTATGTGATTTTAGGCAACTCGATAATCAACAACAATATCGAGTTATTCTGCCCCTCTTATTAATGTCTATTCATACCTTTCGATCTCGATTCAAACTTCTGAACTCGTGCAAATCGTGATCAACCACAAGTTATCAAACTTCTGCTCTTCTTTCCATCTTACTATTCCAACTCTTGTTGCTTCATTTCTGTTTGCATTCCTAATCTTATTTTCAACTTCAACTTCATCGATTCAACTTCTAAATCTCTAGTCTGAATCGCTTCTTTAAGAATCTGAAATATGGCATAACAATTTATGCAAATCAACTAATGAACTCACATTAACATATGCTTCAACACATCTCAACTTCAAGGCCAAAACTAAGTACAAACTTATCTCATTCTTAGCTTATTCAAATTCTAATTCCCGAGTTGGACGACTCGACTTTGATACCTCATTTCTCAACTGAAACTGAAGTGTTTAACATGTTTAGCAATCTTATCAAATCTGATATTCATTGCTAAGTCCGATCGATAGCTGAAATCGGATTAAAAATCAAATCGGCAGCGTAGCGATTTGAAATCGATAATCCCGCAACGCCACAACATTTATACAATGCTAATCCAATCTCATATTCAAGTTATTTTCCTGACTTATACACGTCCAGCTCAACTCTCAAAATCAGAATTATCAAAAATCTTTCAAAAATCCAAAACATTTCCAAACGACGATCTTTTCTCGATCCGTCTTAAATATGCTATCGTCGTATATGCTAGAACACATTTATACAATCAAATCTTAATTCCAAAAACATCATAAAATTCAAACATGGTAGAACTTCATAAAACTTACGTCAAAACGTAGCACTCGAAGTCGTGATCGCAAATATACGATCAATCGTAAATTCTACCGGGCGGATTGAATTTAATTGGGACTTGAAATATGAAATTTGCTTCAGACCAATTCTTCCAACCTTGCTCTCGATTTTCTGATTCCATTCTGAATGGTATACACGTTCAATGCACTATATCACATATGTGTCATCCACTTGCCAATGAAATTGCACTTTGGCCCCTACACTTTTGCATAATTGCAAATCAATCCCCGGACAAGCGATTTAATTCAATTTCAATCCTAAATAATTTAAGAATATTAGAATTCAAGTCTAAACTCTAAATATTCTCAAATTAAATATTCTCGAATTAAAATTAAATCATTTCGGACCTTATCGCATTTTAGTCCTTGAACTACTCAATATTTGCAAATGGTTCCTTGCTCGGATTTCATCTTCAAATTAAATCCTTGATATTTATAATCTTGGAATTACATCTTAAATTCCATAAATATCAATTGCAAATATTTTTAATCTTTTAATTTAAGAATTCCGGATATTAAAATCTTAAAATCCAAAAAATCCTCAAATTAAATATTTTTGACCCGAAATTAAAATCTCTAATTTCCATACATTCTTAAATTCATCTTTTCCCTCTTATTTGGAATTTAAATCTTAAATCCCGTAATTAAGAACTTAATATTTTCGGGCCTTACAATAGTCACATGCTCGAGTTCTCTAGAACTTTTATTGGGCAAATACTGACTTGAGCGTCGGAGTATTTTCACCGGGCAACCCCCGGCGCCACTCATTTTGCTTTGTGATGCAGGTGACAACCCACGAAGTTCGATCTTTGGAACAGTTCGAGTATTAATCTGGCTATCCAGATCTCTACAAATTACCCAGATTTTCTCCAATCGGGTAATATCAATTTTTTGCTACATCAGCGCCTCAGCACCTTGTCTGTAGCCCAGTTATTGATTTTAAAAAAAAAATGCGCAGACAACAGAATTATTTCATTTCCTAATCTTCTAAACATCGAAAAATCGAGAGAAAAGTTAGGGTTTCAAGTATTCTTCCTCGAATCTCTTACAAACATCCATTTTCACCTCTAATAGAAGGCATATTCGAGTTCTACGCAGAAATTGCAACTAAGGTTGGTAAGTTTTCATTCAATTCAGAAGTTCTCGATATGTAAACTGAGAATTAGGGAGGATTTTGAAATTAAGCATAGAAATGAAGAGATTAATTGATGTTAATGTGAATTTCATAGCTTAGAACCGAGATAGTTGGATCAATCATCATTTTTCCCCAAGTTTAATTGTAAGTTGAGCTTGTTCTTGATGCATTACATGAGTATACTATTATATTATTCAAGATTTTCAAAAGATTCTTGTCATATGAGGATATATGTAACTATAGTATGTATTTCTTAATGATTCGTTGACCAAATATTGTTATCGATGATATGTATTGATAGAAATGCATTATATCAAAATACTATCATATGAAAATGAATGAAAATGGTATGAACTGTGCAAGATATATGATTGAATAAGCAAAATGACCACGGTGACAGTTGTGTCACATTGACCCGGTCACAGTTGTGTCACAATATGAGTTGTTAATACCTGTAAGATGGAAACACCACCAAAACTATGCTATTGACTGATATTAAACATGGACATGTATATGTGATCACTCATAGTTTTCTTATGAATGACATATAACTTGATTATTGTTGTTATGATATAAATATACTATGTTTCAAAGAATTCATTAGTTTGATCACGTATTGAATAGTAGTTTCGTTCTATGTATATTGTTATGTATAAGGCCCAACTTTCTGAGTTTATCAACTCACATAGCTCATTTGTTGCAGGATCAGATAATGAGGATAACTAGGATACCGGTTCACCAATGGATGTTTTGCACGTGTCTTACCTCGACGAGAACCTGGGCATGAAAATGATATAGCCTCCGCGATACATGTTTATATGTAATATATGTTGAATGAAATGTAGTTCAAGTTATAGTAACTTGGATTTTGATCGTAATAAAATGGTGAACAGTTTTACATGTATGGTGTTATATATGTGTTTTGGGAAATTGTAAATGGTTGTAATCTATTTTAAACTGTGCTTGGGATTTTTGGATAGACAAAAATATGAGAAAACTCTGTCGAAATTTTATAGAATTCAACAAAGGTTTTTATAATATTTTCCCCCTATATTAGCTTATGTCCATAGTATGTACTAAGATTGAATACGATTATAGTATAATCACATACGTAGGAACGGGAGTTACAGAGTTACACTTGCCTTTCCTCATTATTTGGTTTCTTTGGACAGCTAGAAATGACAGCAAACACCGTAGTATTCATATCTATACTATGAAAATTATCCAGAAAATTAATGTTTATCTCGCTACTGCCACTAAAGCCAAGCTTCTTCACCATCAACATTGGCTAGGATATATGCACTTTGGCCGCATATTGAATATTCCTATCCAATCGAATATCGTCACCACAATTCTAACTATGGGCTAGAAACCTCCTCCAACAGGCATTTTCAAGCTGAATACACATGGGTGCAGCTGAGATGGAACGGGTGCATCTATTGGTGGAGTTATTAGATACGTTACAGGTCGTGTCTTGCTCGTGTTCTCAGAATTTATTGGTCCGGGCTCAAATACAAAAGCAGAACGTCAGGTTGTTCTCTTGGGACTTCAAATCAGCCAGCAATATAACTCTATGACGTTCATTAGTATTATATCGGCAAATACCACAAGTTAGGAACTTACACATACTCTGTCCAAGATCCAACACTTGTTCTACAATTACGCCGTTTATAAGTCTCACATATACCGGAGACTCAATGCTGCTGCCGATGCCTTGGCGAATTTGGCAATAGAAACCAAGGATTCTCGTATACTTCATGTGAGGCAATTGACAAAGAAAATGCGGGGCATTTGCAATGCAATCTGGATGCAATGACACGCCGTACATTCAGATGCGGACTAGACTAGGGGGTTAAAGATATTGCATAGCCACTCTTGTAAAGTTATTTAAGAGGTTTTGGTCTAGTCCTCTCTTATGTACACTATTTTATTTAATTAATAATAAGGCCTCTTGGCCGATTTTTAATTTTTAAAGAACAAATAATATATATATATATAGACCCACAGAAATCGTGTGCACGCTTTGATGTTACAAAGTTTTGGATAAAAAAAAGTCTTTATTTTATGTTATATCATTAAAAAAATATTTTTGAACCTGTAACTTTTTTTATTATTATTCAAATCATCATTTTAATAATTTTTATTTAAATCATGCCGTGGTGGAATACAACTTGTGTATGATAAATAAAAACAAGGACACCTTTGGAGAAACTCCATTTAGTTGCTAATGGAATGCAACAACATATGCAAGATTTGAGGTGCCGAGTACCTTTCACGTACATGACTGGCTTAGCAAATCTGCACGAAAACCTTACTAGACTCAACTTGTCAAGTTTTTTTAACAATGAAGCATCAACGGATTTCGACCTCTGCGCTAATTCGGTTAGGAGGAAGCATTGCATGGGTTATTTTATAAACAGTATGAAGCCAATACGCCAAGAACATTGAAGTACTGTTTTATCTCAGTATTAAGCCTTAGGACAATGGGGCCAGAGAGACTGCATTGGGATCGGGCGAAAACAATTATATGGTTATAACTCAGAGGAGTTTCTGGGGGAGGAAAACATGATTTGAAGGGTGGATTAGAAGTTGGCAGAATATGTGCAGCAATGGGAGACTTTTAGCACATCTTGAGTCCAATGACCAGCCGTTAAACACCACAACCAGCTCAACTCATGCACACACATACTAATGTTGTGCAATAGAATGTCTTAATAACTTGAGACATACTCAAAAACCACTGAAGTGGGAGTTGTAGTATGAACAATAAGATTGTGCTTAAAAGTTCATTTGAACCGATGGATTTAAATTCCTTGACTTGTTTCGAAGGGTAAGATCCAATTAAATTTCAAATTCACTCGATGTAAAGTTAGACAATTCAGATAGAGATTATGATGGATTTCAAACAATCGAGATGAATGTCATTTTCAATCCGATTATCAAATCTTTTCTCAAATCAAATCTCTTTCTCCAGATCAAATATATAGATCCAAACATGGCATAAAAGAATCACCTATTTAATTTAACCATGAAAAAGAGCACAAACAATATTGATTTTTAATTTTTAAAAAAAACAAACAAACAAAGAAGGATGATGCAGGCGGCGGCGTCATCATTCAGTCTCATATTTTGCATCAACAAAACAGCAAAAACTGAAAATAACCATTAAGACAATGTGACATTGAAAACGAAGTGGTACGGTACAATCCATCCACGAAGTCAACAATGATTTTCATTTGAAGCAAGAGTCTATACAATAGATGCCCCTCTTTAAGGTCTAAAAATGTACACGAAAGAATTTTCTACGCGGCGATGATCACCAAGCTGTTAGCTTTCTGTAGCCAGTACCTCTGTTCTATGTTGTATCATTGAAAGATTCTAATTGGTCCGGGCTTTAACTCGATGAAAAAATATAAAAATGAAGAGTTGATGGAAGAATACATACAGTTGGAGGAGCCTGGTGTAAAAGGGAACTTGAGGGCTAATTGATCTACAAAATTGTAACCAGTAGAACTACAAAGGCAATTGCGTCCTTCTGAACCAATCAGATAGGCGTTTCATTTTTAAAGTAAGTTCTGCATTCTTCACAAAGTAATTCTCAGCATTTGAAAGCATTACTGCTATATCGTGCTTCATTGCCTCCAGACTTCTGTAATAATTATTTTCTAGCCTGGACTGAATAAGTTCCAGAGTCAATGGAACAGGGAACCTGCAAAGTAAAATTTAGTGAGAAGCATGAAAGGCGAGTCAATTAACAAAAAATAGGTATTAAAAGAAAAATACAAGTCAAGTGCTAGAAGCAATCAAAAAGTTCACGAGGCAGGCAAAGTCCAACCTGTTAATAAACTGTGTCTTCTGAGAAACTTGTTTCAACTTATTGACACCATAGTAATCCTGCAAAGAAATCAAAGAACATTTTAACCTCATTCCAGTCTATCTGCTACTTCCACATACTAAAAGGGCTGCTTTGTTACCTGGGACTTGTATCCAGATTGCTCCAACTTGTAAAAAGCATGCAGAAGCTCTTCTCTAATACCATCATCAATATGAAGCTGCTCCACGTTTGTATCCGCATCATATAGTTCCCATGGACTATGCAGATGTGTCTCAGTTGGATCAGTTTTGTACTTGACAACATATCTTTCCCATGGGCTATCTGGAAATTCAAATGATTTAGGCTTCACGGCTAAGATTCGACCCTCCCACCAACTACCATTCTCAACACCCTCATTTTTCCACCAGACTTGACATTTGTCTCGGGAAGTCCAATTTCGCTCCACAGCTGCATCATACCTACATTTCTCAACAAGAAAATCTGGGAAACCAGTTACTTCTGGGAGAGCCAACTTAAAAGAACCCACTACTTTGGAAGGAGAAACAAATTTAAGTGTCATTTTGCAGGTGCTCTCCCCAGAACCCGGACGTGTTGAATACTCAAGGTTTTGAACCCTACAAAACTCTACAGCCTTAATGTTTTGCTCAATAGTTTCCCATGGGCCGGTCTCCCTTGAATTACTGTGAGTTATGTACTCCTGATGGCCCTGAAGAACGAAAAGCCAGAAAGATAATAATTAAAAGATAGAACATTAATTTAGGGAATCGTAGAAGAGGAGAGAGAAAGATGGCGAAAGGAGCTACAAAGTACAAAACCTGTCTCAAATACACGACTTCATCCCCTAGTTGTGGTATATACCGGGAGCCTTCCTCATGCGCAGACATCATCAGCCATGAACTTTTACCCAATTGATTGGATTTCCTTCTATCCGCTGGACTAGTTTCACGAACATAGTGACCACCTTTTCTATTTCTTGTGGCTTTTAATCTAACAGATGTCCTAGAGTCTGATCTCCATTCTTCACAGGAATTCTCTTCAGCCCTGCTCCCGGAAGCCTTTTCAAAATGTGCTGAAGGATCTTCTGAATCATCATGAGTACCCTTGTATGTAAAATTGCTGTCTGAAATATTTGGATCACGCATAGCTGACCTTAACCGAATTGATCTAGCCCGACGAATCCCTTCTGGTGCAACCTCAATACCATGGTCAAGCTTGTATCTTCCAGAATGTGAAGTGCTTGCTTCCATACTCACACAGTGACCTTCCAGATTACTCCTACTTTTTGAAGGCTTTGACCTCCTATAGACAGCAGAAAACATCCTTTTATCTGAATCCAATTTCAACGATTCTTCTACGATGGGAGTTTCATCGATCAGATCATCTGATTCCGTCATTTCATTATGATCTCTGTTGTCTGGACATGTTATCCAAGTGTCATCACAAACAGTAACTTTGGGATCTAAATTCTCCTCTGTTTCAAGTTTATCGCATATAGTACCATGCATATTTTTAACAGTGTCACCTGATGAGGACTTCAAAACAAGTTTTATAGGGCTACCATAATCTCTTGGGACAGTACTGGACTTTATCCGTAGTTTCGTGGCAACTGGTGCACCATTCTCTTTCAATGGACAATGATTGCCATTTACATAAGAAATCGAAGGTGCAGTCGTACCGCCATAAACTCTGTGAATTTGAGTTGCTAATGCATTAGCATCCTTGCTCTCATTCAATTCCAAGTGTTTCTCATCATTTTCTACTCTCTCCAAACTTTCCGGCACACTGGTTCCACAAATATGTTCACTTACACGGGCAATTTCTTCCACACTACCTTCTTGAGTTTGGATTCGTGAACTTGGAGATTTCATTTCATAATCCATCACAGAAGTTGAATGATCATTCCAAATTCTTTCAGCAGTAACATGCTGATCAAGAGCCGAACCAGATCCAGCATGCAACCCTGCTGGCAATATTTCTCCAATCTTTAAACGCTTTGAGGTGCGAGCCTTGACACCTCCCCATCTAATCGAACCGTCTTTGCAACCTCCAAGATAGTCTAAACAATTATCTGTCATAGCAGGTTTCCGCAAATCACCATCAGCTTCACAAACACCGCAGTCCTCATCCTGAGAATAATTTCGACTCATTTCATCAATTCCGAGGGGAGCCCTACACGATGAGACTACAAGAGCACGTTGGCTATCCTCAATTTTCAACCCATTATTTTGTTGAGGTGCAACTTTGCTTGCATCACGATTTGGGAACTTTATAATTAATCTCTTCTTGCCAACAGAATTTGAATGAGACTCAGGATATGGGTAAGGGTGATCTACATCCACAGACGGATCCAAGGATATTTCTTTTCCTTTCGAATGTTCATCCCACTCATTTTGCAAAGATGCCTCTGACTCTTCAGTTGTGAAGCTCGAATCTTGCAGAGTAGATTCACTTTCTGAAGAATTTTCGTCCCAATCCTTTACGTCTCCATCCGTCGATGTTCCTGTGATTCGAGAAAAAAGATTAAGAGCATTTCTAGCAGCAGCTCTTTGAGGCCGTGAAGACTTTGATGATGACTTTTTCTTCGAGGTTTTCCTGCCATTTTTTGATTTTCTAGCTCGGTTGTTCCTGATTAAACTGTCATCACCCTCATCCAAGATCTTCTTCTTCACACGCCTCCCAGAGGATGTTGTGACATCCGCCTAATACGTTGAAAGAAGAGAGATAACAGTGCATGATTTCATTACCTGTAAAGTTGACAATGATACAAACTATATAGTAAGAAAGAATTACCCCCGCCTTCCGCTTCTTTCTCTTTGATCTACGGAGGCCATCTCTGTTAGAATCCTCTTCACTGCTTTCTGAACTGCAATCTGGATCACCAGAATTGGAACTTAAACTTAATCTCTCGCCTCCAGATGAGTTATCCTCTGTTACATGATACTCTGAATCATTATCATCGCTGAGCATTTCAATTTCTGGTTCCCATTCCATGGCATCAACAAACTCAGGAAGTGGATCAACATATGTATCCAAGTCTACCATAGGAAGCACATAATCTTGGTCCAGACTGAAATCTACCCCAACAGAAAGCCTAATCGATGATGGGCGCCACTCAATTCCAAAACCTCCCAGCCTCCTTTTCTGGTACATGCTCTGATAAGGCTCTGGATATGGAATCATTCCTGCCATTTTCGAACACCCAACAAACATGGTGGCACGATGTGAGAATAGAACGGCATGTATACTATAAAAAGGCAAACATTAAAAAAAAAAAAAAAAAGTGAACAAAAACCTGAATCACAGAGAAGATCTTGCATATTCCTTCGATAAGGAGCAAGTTGAGTCTCCTAATAAATAAAACAATCTTATCAAGAATTAATCAATCATCTAGGCTAGATTAAAGTAGCACTTAACATGCGAATGAAGGCTGACAGATGCAATTCTAAGAATTAATCAATCGCCGAGGCCAGTATGCAAGTTTTCCCTCAATAAATCAACCTACAGTTGATTGTCAAAAAATTGAGACCTCGGAATCATAGAAGACAAATTAAACAATAGTAGATACAATTTAATGCATTCTGACACACAGAATTTATCAGTAGTATAAAACCAATACAATATCAATTTTCACTTGAAACAACTAACATGGGAATCCATGAGGAATCAAGTAAGAATATACATCACTGAAAGGGGAGAAAATCCTACAAGGGGAACACAGAAGGCACTAACCTGATCGAGAACATTTCCATGTGTATCCTGAATAAGAGGACGATAGTCTCCCAAAAAGAACTGGTAGCAAAAGCATAACCTTATTATTCGACTCAATTGCTAGATAAGCAACCGCATATTCATAGCTTCTAAATTGATAAACATATTTGCAGTTTAACAAACCTGATCATATTTGGCATCCTTCTGGGATTCACCTTGCCCCGTATTCAATGTATATAATTGTCCAACATCATCAGAGAGGATAATCGATGTCCCATCCCTGGATTAAAAAGAAATTCAAAATCGACAAATTATATGGAGCTTGTACTACATTTAGAGACATTAAATTGCAATACCAGATTAATAAAACTGACAGATGGCAATCCTTGATTTTCAAAAATTCCATATCATATCTTTATTGATAGAATGGATTAAGATAAGCAAGTGTATAAACAGTGTCCTTTCACTAAATTGAAAATAACAGTTTATTAAATAATAAGGCGGAAAGAACCTTGATAAACTTTGAAACTTGAAACAAAACGAGTGTACCTTCAGGACTCATAAGTAACAAAGATGGCCAGCAAAAAAAAGCAAGTAATGGAATGAAAACTACATAGATAAAGTTTCCAGTTGAATGGTTAACTCACGGAGAAAATTTTCCATCAATCAGCTTGAATTGGCCAATTTCGTAAGTGCGAATAGGCGTGCCTTCCCATATCTACAGATACAGAAAGAGAATGGGAGTAGGGTGATAAATTAAGAAGCGTCTTTAATCTAATCAAAAATCGATGGCCATGAACTCACATCCCACACTATTGTTTTCCCATCATATCCAGCACTCATTGCTATTCGAGGATTGAAAGGGTGAACATCCAATACATAAGTCTGCAAAATAAAAAAAAAATTAAAAAAATTATAACTAAATAAGAACAGGTAAAGCTGAACGTTTTCTGGTAGACAGTATCACTGTGTACTTGATCCCAAAAATACAATAAATATCTAGGAAGAAATATTTGTCCTACCAGACAATGCAATGAAGAAAGTAAAAGTTACTAGAGCATGAGCAAGCACTGAGATGTGAAAATGAATGGTTGAGCTGACAAGACTAGGTGAAATGAAATACAAGTACTGAAAGAAAATTCTGATGGTGTCGAGACTGAAGATTTACAGCTTCAGTAAGATGTTCAGGCAAAATTATCATCTGGAATGCACAAATTTGCATCCAAAAGGGAGAGGCACGAGAGTCACTACTGTTTGTATGCCAGTGTTTAGTCGATATTTGACTTTGTGAAGTAAAAGTTCCACAACTAAGTGATTTCGCAAAAAAGGCTCTAGTGAAAGTAATATCACTGAAAGACTATCCAGGAAAAATGTCAATAAAGAATGGAAAGTATCTCAAACTCCACAAGAAAATTACAAGAACATGTTGGCAATATTGACTAACACATTGTTTCTTGAGAGACTAATTTTCAACTTTAAAATGCTGCCAATAGAGATCCAGAAGGTTGTAGTATGAATCACACATAATAAATTGATGCAGCAAGTAAAAGATGAATTATTTTCTATTTTTCTATCTAAAGTAGAAACATTAAAAAATTTCAATTTTTCTTCTATAAATTTTTCTAATTCAGAAATGGAAGATTTTAATTTAAAATCTCTTATTTCAGGAGGTGGCTGAATAGAAGAAGATGCTATTGAAGCAATATCTGTTTCTTCTTTTGGTTGTATTTGATTTATAGCAGAAATAATCATTTCAATTTTATTATGTAAAGAAGTAATTGATTTAGAACAAATTTTTCATAAACATGAATATATCTAAAATAAATAATGATACTGTTCATAACAGTATGATTGAAGAATATGATATTCCAGATAATCTAGAATTATTAAATAAATGGACTATTCCTAAGGTAGAACCAAAATTAGTTTATAAATTAGGAACTTTTGAACGAATAAGTTTAAAGCAAGGAGTCAAAACTACTGATGAATCTATTCCTCTTCATATAAATGAAATGGTAATTTGTTTGTTACAAAAAAAATATTATACCTTTCCAGAAAACTCATTTCTTTTCAGTTTATAACAAAACCTATTATCAGAGTTTTAAATGAACTACAAGATAACAAGGAATACCTCTATTGGTATAACCAGATTGAGGTTTTCATTTCCAAATCCAAGGAATTCCAATTCAATAAAAAATAGACGACAACAACAACAACAACAACAACAATAATAATAATAATAATGAAGCAGTGAACATATGGGAATTTTGTTCATATAACAGACTTGTCTTTTCCATAGTCATAAATCATAACATCCTCGAAGAATGTTCCGAGTACACATTCCTTGCTCGTATAAGGTCACATACAAATTTTTGACATAAAGACATGCATATCAATGAAAAAGCAGATCATTGAGAAAGTGTGATATGGATAATTCATAAGAATTAAAAGTACATGAGTAATCAAAATAACGCCATAAAATGTACTTTCAATGGATCACGCAATGGTGCAAACTTACCGATTCAGTATGGCCAGTTAGAGAGTGAACTAAACTACCATCAACAGCATTCCAAACACATATTCTGCAATCTGCAAATAAGAGAACATCTCCCAGAACTAACGCCAGAAAAAACTAGCTTAATTACGTATAACACCAAATTAACATAATGAAATTTACCAAGCTTCAGATATAAGCAGAAAAGAACATAGCTGTGGAACATCCATAAACATGTAACCGTAACAATTACAAAAGCCCCAAATTCTTCTCTATGTGAATTCCAGCTCTAACCCAAAAACCATACAGTGTACACAGGCAGCGCTATTCCATAAGAAGAAGGGAGAAAAAATAAAGTGGCAAACTAGGAGATAATTAAACAAAGATCTACAGCAGCCATTTCATGCAAAGACTAGAAAATCATGAACCATGTATTAGCGGAAGGTGCTCAATAACTTCATTATTTGAACAGAAATTCAACAAAAGTGTTTGCAGATGACGCTTAGTGGGATGAAGGCTTGAGTAGTGTTGTGTATTAGCAAAAGGCACTTGACCACTTCATTGTTTATAGAAATTTCAAATAAAGTTTCAAAATGGTATTGCTCCGATAAAATGGCCGAAGAATCGGACAACAAATACACATGCAAATAATTTTCATACCCATTATAGCTGCAAGAACAAAGCGATTATCCAGACTCCATGCAATCATATTCACACCACGAGGAGTAGGAAGAATTCTTTGGCGTGGACCTCCTCGAGGGGGTTGAGGAGGCATAGGAGGTGGTGGAACTTTAAGATGATATGCTCGTATCCACCGCCCAGTTTTTCCCTAAAACAAGATAGCTCCATCAGCTTCATTGAAATCGAATGTGGTGGACTAATCAATCAAGAGAAGCAAAGAAACACTTCTTCGTAAAAGGGTAAATACCAAGGAAATTCAGTTTATAAGGATCAAAACTGACATGTGATTTACGTGATCTTGGAATCCAGATAATTGCACTGCCATCACGAGAGCATGTAACTATATTGTCATGGTTGAACCTAGAGATCATCAAACGGAAAAGCATATAAACTAATTGGAAAAGGTAAAGGCCAAAAAACCTTATGAGATAGAACAAGAAGACATTCTTAAGGTTAATGCAGCAAAAGATGAACAAAGGGGAGCATCAACCATGAAAATTATTTATTTTTTCAGATGAAGGTACGACGAAAGCACACCATGAATTTTTGAATTTTGGAACAGTATCTTCCTTTGAGGCATCAGAGAAAGAAAACCGAGCAGTCACCGCACAGCCACTGCATTACATCACAAAACAAATTACAGGCACACTCAAAATATCAGGAATTGCAAAAATATAAGCTCAGACAAACCTGAACTGCACATAATTTACATCATTCTCATGACCAGCCAAAATGTCTATTTCATGATTAGGTTGCTCTGAGTCATCTGAACTAGATTTATAAGCATTCCAAACCTGTAAAGACAGCTTTCCACAAGAACATAAGATATCATCCCAATAACAACTGGAGTAATTTCTGATTTCTGACTTAATCTTAGGATGCACTTGGATTGAAGTTCTGTATTTCAAATAGATTGATTGGATGGATTTATGTCATTTCAAATCCATTCTTCAAATCTCTCCCTCCAATTTAAAGCATTCCATCCAAGTGCAACCTTAAATAATAATTTCAAAATATCTAGACTGTTGCCGCAGAATTACTTTTCTTAATTATTTAATTTATATATGAAAATGCAATATAACTCCAAGCAAAAGGTAAGTCATACCCTTGCAAGAGTGTCTGAGCTGCCAGTGACAAAAAAAGTTCCACTAGCATTGAATGCACAACAGAAAATCTGGTGGCTCTGCTGAGTTGTGCTGGATAATGAAACATTGTTTCTTCCTATAATTCAAATTATCCAACATAAATAACTGGCAAACCCTGAGAAGAAAATATAGTTATGGAAAGAGTGTCTGCTAACCAATTACTGAATCAGAAGGTTTTGGAACATATACACGTGGACTGAAATGGGAATATCTGGCATCCCAGATCCGACAAGATCCATCATCAGATGACCTGCCACAGAAATACAAACCCCCTCATGAACAAGTGAACGTGATAATAGATAAGAAACGAAATTTCTTTGAAAAAGGTGTATGAGCAAGCTTAATCATCAGGGACTTTCTTAGTATGCAAACAAAAAGAGGGAATATGCATACACCAGTAGCAGCCAGTTACGATTAGATCTGGACAAATATTGGGACGCAAAGACAGGCCACCACAGAACTCATAAAGACAGAATGTGATTAAAGCATTTCAGAACATCACCAGGCTTTACCCAGGGGAAATCTGTAAGCATGTATGATATTCTTATTGAACAATTCTAAATTTCCCAATTCAGATCAGATGTGTGAGCGGATTTTGTTATGCTCGTAAAGAGGTCGCATTCTCTGAGCAACATAAATTATCTTAAACTGTATACTGAAATAGGGTCCATTAAAATTGGGCCTAATAGAGACAAAATAGTGTCATGGTCTGTTTTTTAGAATCCCCATAGTTGAAGTGTAAGCCTGGAGCAAACCTAGCAAAAGGCGAGCACGCAAACCTTGCAAGAGGCGAGCCCAGGCGCACACCTCTTGCAAGGCTTGCTTGTATCGGCACACTTTTATTCCATCAAAACTCTAAGCACAGAGCACACTACCTTTCTCCTAATTTTAATCTGTGCAGCCTTAATTTTTTCTTCTCTTGCAATTTCAATTACAGTACTTCTATATTACTCCTTTGATTACTGCAGTCTTCTCCTAATTTTAATCTGTCCAGCCACTTATTAAATTCCTAGACCTCTCCAACCTTTCATTTAATTTTTCGTTTGGGAAGACAGAGAGATTGATGATTAGATAATTAAGTTTTTTATAACAAAATTACAGTGCGAGTGTTAATGAATTTTTTTATTTGCATTGTTGTTTAAAATCCTGTGAACCTATTTCTATGCATATAAAATTTGGTAAAATTCACTTTAAATATCACTTTAAGTATGTGAATTCTAACGATTTATGCTTAGTGCACCTTAGTTCGATAAGGCACGCGTCTCGACTTGCGCTCAAGCTCCAAGACACTTAAACGCCTTAGCGCGCTTCAATTAACTACGCCTAAAATACCCAAATTCTTATAACAATGTCCCCAAACACTCAACTCTTTATCCAAATCACCTCGACCATATGCTCATTGCTGACTCAGGATCTTCACCTTTGGGATAATTATAAAAACTAAATTTATACAAAAAAAAATTAAGAAAAACATTTAACAAATTAAAAAAAAATCCAAATTTTATTCCAATTTTTTAATCAGAGTACTTGTATATATAAAAAAATAATAATAATAATAATAATAATACATTGTACAAGCACGCAATGCGTGTAGAGAGGGTAGAGAGGTACTAGTATTCAGAAAACAAGGGTCAAGGGTGGGTGAATACTACTTATATACTGACCCTAGTGCACTGCATTTCTACTTACAGGCACATTCCTGAGCCCCAGCTTGTCGGTATCAACCTCAGGTTTTATCATGAAATGAAATATCCTCTTTTTCAATTTTTTCAATTGCTCAGATATGAATGCAATCAAAATGAACAGAGCCAAGAAATGGAGAAGATAAGCTTCAAAGAAACTTGAAATAACCATTTTTGAAAGCAAAAACGGAAGCAGGTTAGGTGCAAGCAAAACCTTCGTAGTTGGAGCCTTGATTTTCATCATTCCCATGCACTAAAAGCATTACAAGATGATACCAGATAACCTGGAGTATTACTGATTTATGACACCCCAATAAATGAGTAATATTAAACATCACGGGCAGACGAGAGAGTGCAATGAATTCATGGTGAGTCTAAATTGCCAAACAAAATTTGCCTGCTTCAGAACTAGGCATAATGAACCTACTCATGTGGCCGAAATTACAATTACTTCTGTTGCCCAAGCATCATTACACATAACAAGAAATATTGATGAATGAAGCTACAAGTAAAAGATACGAGGACATGGATCAAGTATCAACTCTTGTTCCTCATTACATAAAGCATGCGACAGTAAATTTACAAAAGAGCGATGAATTCATGGTGAGTCTACGTTGCCAAACAAAATTTGCCGCGGCTTCAGAACTAGGCATAATGAACTTACTCCTGTGGCCGAAATTACAATTACTTCTATTGCCCAAGCATCATTACACATAATAAGAAATATTGATGAATGAAGCTACAAGTAAAAGATACGAGGACATGGATCAAGTATCAACTCTTGTTCCTCATTACGTAAAGCATGCGACAGTAAGTTTACAAAACAGAGTTTTTACCCCTGTTTGCCAATCCTTGACTTCATTCTCTGAAGAGATCATGTTTAAATTACATCAAGAATTGTACTAAAGCGTTAAAGGCAGTCATGAAAAATACTTGTCAACATAGTTCGTGTATATACATGTTTTAGCAACTACAATAGAAATGAGAATGAGCACAATGTTTAAACATGTGGAGACCAGATATCTCAATCAATCACAAAAACAAAGAGAACAAATCCAACAAAAGTCGACCAGCAATACGATAAGTTCAAATATAACACTCACGATAAAACTTGATAGGGAGCACTTGATCTAGGACTGAATGCAATTGCAGTGACAGCTCCAGTATGACCTCGCAATACAGATATCGGCATTCCATCGGGTAGGCGCCACTGTTTTCAGATAAAAAAAACGATCATATGGCTAGTTATAGTCAAATCGTAAAAGATGATATGAAGAAGAATCCTACAACTCGAATGACGCAGTCATTTGAAGCTGAGGCCACTAAAGTGTTGTTGAAGTTCACGGCCAGGTCGGTGATGTCACCCTTGAAGTATAATAAAGCAACAAATAAGCCACATAAATCAAAGGTTGGAGAGAGAGGGAGGAGGGGGGGGGGGGAATTGGGTTGATTTGGGGTCAGGCTATTAAAATGACAGCTCACCTCATGCCCTCTACAGCTAGCCAAACTATAAGCAGTTTCCATCGACCAAATTTTAACAAGGCGGTCATCGGAACCAGTGACAACATATCTTCCGGATCGGTCAAATATAGCTTGCAGAAAAGTAAAGTTTGGGACAGGAATCTAATGAGATTGCTTAATGATAATATATTATTTAACGTGTGATTTAACCGCAAGACGATAATATAGAATAAAAAGAGAAAAAATGCATCTTGATGCCAAAGCAGTTGGAAATATGAGCAATAAATAATAAAATCAAAAGCAGTCAAGAGTAGACGCAAAGACACGGGTGCTTTTCAAATAACTCTAAAATTGATTCTTCTTCCTTTTTTTTTTTTTGGGTGGGGGGTGGGGGTTGTGTTTTTAATAAATCCGAAGGTAATTGCTTTTAAAAATGAAAAACTCCATCTCCATATAAGTCTGTCATGCATCCTAGGGTAACAAAAGAGGTAACTTGATAAGTTTGTAGAATATCATAGATATGTTTACAAAATCCTAAATTAGATATTTCAAGAAACCATAACTACAAGAGGACAAAGTTACTCCACTCGATCTAACTGAAGAGCATTGCACCCTGTAGCATCATCCTCATTCAGAATAACAAAACCACATTAAAAATCATTTAATTACAGATATTGGTTATTGCTTAAACCTAGGAGATAAGGAAATGAAGGTAAAGCCTTACCACAATAAACAGCATTACGATGTCCTCTAACTCTTTTAATATTTTGCATCTTTTGTACCAGAGTGGATGGTTTTATTATAGCATGACATGCTGCGCGAATAGATGGAGCACGATGATGCCTACTAAAGCCACCACCAATTTCTCTTAACATTAGACCACGCACTTGATCAGCCTGCCTGTGAGGCCAGCGCATGTAGGCCGGAGGAAGTTTGTCTTTGTCTATTCCCTTAATTTGATCATCTTGAGCAAGAAAGCATATCAGAAAACTTCCATAAAAAATCAAAGCAAAGCATATAATTTAAAAAGGAGCCCCATTGGAAAGTCAAAATGCCCATCCCTTCAAATCTAATCTAACATTAAAAAGTTACTTCTTACAAAGGACTATAAATTTGTATCAACTTCATAGCATAGGTGACAACATCCCTCCTGATTATTATAGAAAACTAAATTTCCTGAACAATATCAACATGTGATGACTCATAAACTGTCATGGACTTAAGGGGTCCAACATATCAATTAAAGAATTAAAAGGGCATGGCCAAGTTGTCACACACTTGCTACAAGTGAAAAGCAACCAGTTCCCAGGAGTGTAGGCACATTAGCTGCATTGAATACATTTCCTCCAATCATGCCTTTTGCGGGAGCACTTGCATCTAACATCATCAATTGCTTTAAGAGTTTTACCAAGTGATCTTGTCCAATGTGGGGATGCCTGATGACACATTTATTGCCCAAATCATAATGAGAAGATACAACTAAAAGAATGAAGAAGTTCATCCACATTTAAAATTTAAGATAAGCATGGAAACTAAGTCTTCTCAACATTGCACACAACCAAAAAGTAACTTTGTCACAGTAAAAACTTCCACTCGTTATTGGGGAAAAGATAGTATATTTCCTGATGTCAGGCAACATGCTAGCCATGATACATCTCACTCAACCATGACATATGTTTCCAGTAAAGAAACAGGGGAGATTGATCGGTAAACAGCGAGCGCAATACATTTTCCAGCAACCACTGGAATAAGAACTACACAAATTATCTGTCCTGATAAAAAGTGCCAACAAAAAACATTACCTCTCAACCAACTTATTATAAGTAAGAGGAAAAGACATGCCATTGTCGTTTTCATCTCTACTTTGCAAACCATTCCTCGAGTACCATGCATGATATCTTCTGGGTAGAAGTTGATGCTCCAAAAGTTCATTCCATAATTGCCCGTACGTTCGGAGACATGGTCCAGCTGAGAGGAAATGCATGATCAGAAAATACACCTCTTTAAGGTCAATATCCAGATGACTTTCCGTCTGTCTTCTTTGCGAAACTGCCAAGCTGGATTTCCCATTTTCCTTACTGGTGAAACTTAAAGATTTAATGTTTATGGGAGTTGCATCACCAGTGGGCACATGCTTTTGAAGAGCCATGTATCCTGCGAAGATCTAAAGAATATATATATATTTACACAATTTTCTCAGAAAACTGGAACATCTAACAAAAATTTTTCCTACCTTCCAATGGAAACAAAAGAAGAAAAAAAATTTCCAAAGGAATGAAGAGAAGAGTAGAAGACAATATGTGAGTTTCAAGGATCCATCATCAACTGTCAGTTCCAATAATGGAATTAATGCACAAACCAGACCAACTAGAACTAGTGATTGTATGAAATTCCTTCCAACCTCATCCCACCTCCAAAACAAAATCAAACAACCAGAAGAATCGAATATTGAGATTAATGTAATGATAATTTTCCTAACAAGATGAAAGTTTATTTCAAATTGCTGACTCGACGCGTTTCACACATCAACACACGCAGGAAAACAATCTTGAGAAATGCCAGAACCACCTGAAATAACTTCCATTCAATGGCTAAACCGACATCACACCCCATAAATGTTGCAACAATTTTCACTCAATGGCTAACTGAGCAAAGCACCGACTGAAATTACAAAGCTTTTCAAAAAACATTGAAAACTGCCGTAAAAAAAAATCGTATGCACAACAACAGCATTCTCACAATCTCAGGACTGCCATACATCACACAAGGGAGAATGATCAGGCACACCAGATGAGCAGCTTTAACAATTTCGAGAATGCAATACTAAGTAGTGTACAAACAAAAAAGTAAAAGCAATAAATTAATTAAAACAATCAAAATTCGGGAAGAAGCGAACATCAAACCTTCAATTCATTCTTCGAGAGATTCAACCAGAATGGCAGCCGTCATAAACACAAAACTTCTAAATCCAGAAACGATGACCCTCACGCATCCCACTGTATCATTGGAAACAAAATCCCGGATTTTTTATGTATATACACTTCACACTGGGATCGACCCAACGAAACAAACAATCCCTGGTCACAAAAATCAGCCAATTTTCAATCTACCCTCCAGCGCATGAAAACAACCCCCCGCCCCCGCCCCAAAAAAGAACCGAAATAAGAATGCAGAAGAACATTTTTCTAGGGTTTCTAAAACCGTGTAACTACCTGAAACGCAGTTCAATAATCAATGAATCAGCGGAGTCCACCGCAGCAGTGAAGTTGGATGCTAAAGGGGTATTGAGGATCGATTTCAAGGAAATCTTGAAAACAAAAAGGACTTCTGCAACAAATTATGCCGAAAAAATCGATAAAAATGCAATTTCAATAAATGACTGATGAGTGATTTGAAACCCGTTAGTTTATGGATTGTATTGTGGATTATTTGGTGGGGAGCTCTGAGATTTTGTATGCAGCAGTGTAATGTAAATAAATTTTAGTATCGGTTCGTAGGAGAGAGAATTGGAGCGAGAGACGAAGAAGAAGCGTTTTATATATCTTTACGCCCACTCTTCCAAAAAGTTATGCCTTGAGGTTTGGAAATATATGAAGGTTATGGGCTCCTTCAATTTCGTCCTTTTGGTTTTTTTATTTACATTTCTACCCGTATGAACTTGGCATGTGAAATAAATAAATTGGTCCGATTATATTTAAATTTATTTATATAATATATATATATATATATCACGTTAGGAGATCGGCCAATGTTATGGCTTACTCTTTAACAAAATTTTTTGTTTCCTACCTTGCACCTTTTTGTTGGGTGTTTGGGTTTTTTTTTCTAATTGGCTGGTTAATCTTGTAATGAATGACTCTTAATTCTCATTTAAGAATATTATTTTTTCCGTAAAAAAAATAGATAAACCTCATAGAAAAACTGTTTTTGATACTTTTAATGTGTTTTCAAATATATCATTGATTATCTCTTTATAAAAATAGTCAATAAATTTTTTGGTACTTTTATTTTATTTACATTTCTACCCTTATGAACTTGGCATGTGAAATAAATAAATTGGTCCGATTGTAATATTTCGCGTGTGTGTTTGTTGCATCGATTAGCGTCGTGCTCCTTTACAAAATATTGGTGCCCTAAGGGCCCAATCTCATAATCCAAAGTTGGATTATATAAGGTGAGCAATACATTAGAGTTGTTCCAATGTGGGACAACTTTTCCTCCAATTTATTTCAACAAATTCAAATTTTTCAACACTTGGACAAGCGTTTCAAGCTCATTTCAAGTCATTTATTCCAACAATTCATTCAATATTTTTCCCACAATCCCCCACATGAATGAATTTCACGTATATTAGCTTTCTCACTAGAAAGTCTTTTTGAGTTAATGGTACATCAGGATAGGTAGCTTGTGGCTTTGAACCTACCTTAGTAAAATACTATCGGATTTACTCGTTGCATAGTGACGCGATGTCTTGAACTAGTCAACCGTTTTTGTAAACCAAGTCAATAGTATTTACATAACAATACTCTAACATATTTTGTTCTCACGTTGTGTCCATTTCGGCTCTGGACCATATCTTAGATTCATAAGTTTTTCAATCAAAGCGATCAATACTTTGCACTTATATAAGTGATTTCCTATAAAGAGTATCCTACGTTACTCTACCTTATAGTATAAGAATCATTAACAAAAAACTTAACCTCACCACATTTTGCAGGTCAATTTTACTTGGATGTTCTAGGAATGAGTGAGTAAAGATACAAAGTACTCAAACTAATATTTATAACTTAGTTGTCCCATTGAACCAAGGTTTTGGGATCTTCAATTCTCAAGGTTGGGTTACCGCTATAAATATTTTAATTTGTGGATTTTAAACTCATTCCTCTAAGTAGTTTGTACATTTGATCTCTATTTATACTTTTTGTAAGCGGATCCGCAAGGTTTTCCTTTGACTTCACATAGTCAACCGAAATAACCTCATTCGAGATCAATTGTCTAATGGTATTGTGTCTCCGACAAATATGTCGAGATTTACTATTGTACATACTACTTTGTGCTCTTCCTATTGCTGACTGATTGTCACAATGAATCGTAATGGAAGACACCAGTTTATTCCAACATGAAATATCTTCTAGAAAGTTTCGAAGCCACTCGGCTTCTTCACCAACTTTATCTAAAGCAATGAACTCAAACTCCATAGTCGACCGAGCTATACAAGTGTGTTTAGAAGATCTCCATGGCACCGCTTCTCCACCAATTATGAACACATATCCACTTGTAGACTTTGAGTCTTTCGTGTCAGAAATCCAATTTGCATCTTAATATCCTTCTAGGACCGCAGGATAATTTGTATATACTATTCCATAGCTTGAAGTGTATTTCAAATATCCAAGCACTCTCATTAGTACTTTCCAATGATCCTCACTTGGATTACTTGTTAATCGACTTAGCTTATTTACAGTATATGCAAGATCAGGACGGATACAGTTAGTTAAGTACATTAAACTTCCTATCACCCTTGCATATTCCATTTGTGAAACAGGTTATCCTCTATTTTTGGCTAAATGTATACCCAATTCCATAGGTGTTCTAGCCGAAGGACGATTTGTGGCATTAAATCATTCAAGAACCTTTTCTACATAATGGGTTTGTGATAAAATAATTCCAGCAGATGTTCTAGAGACTTTAATTCCTAGAATAATATCACACAATCCCAAATCCTTCATATCAAAATGTTGTCTTAACATATTTTTCGTTTTCACAATCAATTCATGTTTGCTTCCCATGATTAATATGTCATCTACATAAAGGCAAACAATTACATATGCATTTGTAGTACCTTTAATGTAGACACATTTATCACATTCATTTATTGTGAAACCATTTGACAACATTGCAGTGTCAAACTTTTGATGCCACTGCTTAGGTGCTTGTTTGAGTCCATACAACGACTTGACAAGTTTACACATATTTTCTTCTTTTTCGGGTACAATAAACCCTTTTGGTTGTTTTATATATATTTTTTCTCCAACTCTCCATTCAAAAATGCATTTTTAACATCCATTTGGTGGATCTCAAGATCATGCAATGCAGCAATAGCTATGAGAACACGAATGGATGTTATTCTAGAAACTGGAGAGTAGGTATCGAAGAAATCATATCCTTTTTTTTGTCGAAAACCTTGAACCACTAGTCGAGCTTTATATTTATCTATAGATCCATCTTCTTTGTATTTCCTTTTAAGAATCCACTTGGATCCCAAAGATTTACATCCCGGAGGGATATCAACCAACTCACATGTATGATTATGCATGATGGAATCTATTTCATTTTGTATGGCTTTCTTCCAAAAAGGAGCCTCAAGATTTGATAAAGCCTCTTGAAGAGTTTTTGGTTCATTATCTAACATGTATGTTAGAAAATCAGGACCAAACAACTTTTCAAATCTTACACGCTTGCTGCGTCGTGGTTCCTCGTTGTTTTGTGGAGTTTCAGTTGTGTTTTCATGAGTTTGCTTGTTCGAACTTATTTTTTTCCTTTCTTTACATGAAAACATATTTTCAAAGAATACAATATTCCTTGACTCCATTATTGTGCCTTCTTTTACATCATAAATCATTGGCTTATGCACTAAAAATCGATATGCACTACTATTGTATGCATAACCAATAAATATGCAATCAACCGTTTTAGGACAAATTTTTATTTGTTTTGGCTTAAGTACTTCGATTTTAGCCAAACACCCCCATACTTTGAGGTATTGGTAAGAAGGTTTACGACATTTCCACTGTTCATATGGTGTTTCATCTTTTTCTTTGATTGGAATCTTGTTTAGAATGTGAGTTGCCGAGAGAATCGCTTCACCCCACATATTTTGAGGTAAGCCAGAATTTATTAACAACACTTTCATCATTTCCTTTAATGTTCGATTCTTGCGTTCTGCAACGCCATTAGATTGAGGTGAGTATGAGGCTGTCGTTTGATGAATGATGCCCGAATTTGAGCAAAATTCTTCAAAAGAAGCCACATATTCTCCACCGCGATCACTTCGAATCATTTTAATCTTTGAACTTCGTTGATTTTCAATCTCAGTCTTATATTTCTTGAAAGCTTCGATTGCTTCATCTTTGCTTTTCAATAAATATACATAACAAAATCTGGTGCAATCATCAATGAATGTTATAAAGTACTTATTTCCACCTCGTGTTTGTACCATTTTTAAATCACATACATCAGTATGTATTAATTCAAGTGGCATAGTACTTCTCGTAACAGTATGAAATGGAGCTTTAACCATTTTCGCATCAACACAAATCTCACACTTATGTTGTGAATTTCTTTTTAAACATTGGTATTACAATTAAATTTTCAAGTCTTTGCAACGTGTTGAAGTTAATATGTCCTAATCGTTCATGTCATATATCATAACTTTCAGTCAAGTAAGCAGAACTAATAATTTTATTCTTCGCCTCAAGACGGGAAACATTCATTACATTCAATTTAAAGAGACCACTATCTTAGTACCCTTTACCAACAAAGACACCAAATTTGTTTAATACAAATTTATCAGATTCAAAAACCATTCTAAATTCTGTCTTGCTCAAAAGAGAACCCGAAACTAAGTTCTTTCGAATGTCTGGCATATGCAGCACATTATTGAGCGTTACCTCTTTGCACGAGGTCATTTTCAACATCACGTTTCCAACAACTTCAGACGTTGCGGAGTTTCCCATGAACAATTTTCGATCCCCAACGGTGGCATAGGTGGAATACATATCTTTTTCGACACAAATGTGGCTCGTAGAGCCGGTATCGATCCACCATCCTCTTGGATCATCCATGTTGGTCTCACGAATAACGACACTTAAAAAAATATCAAAAATTTCTAAAGGTACATACCTTTGTTCAACCATGTTTGATTGCTTTAGTTTCTGATTTGTGTTGTTTTTCTTTGAAATTCGGCAGTCCCTTGCCATATAATTCGGTTTGCCACAGTTGTAGAAACTTTCCTGGAATTTCTTCCTCTTGTGACTCGTACTAGATTCCACCAGATTTGCTTTGGCCTCGGTTTCCAACATCTTTTTATGTGACTTGGCCTAGGTATTCCTGTTGTCCTCCTCGATGCGAAATCTCACAATCAGATCTTCAAGTTTCAACTCCTTATGTTTGTGCTTAAGGTAGTTTTTGAAATCTTTCAACATCGGAGGCAACTTCTCAATGATAGACGCGACTTGGAATGGTTCATTGATTTTCATCCCTTTGGCCAATAAGTCATGCAAGATGATCTGTATCTCTTGCATTTAACTCATCACAATTTTTGAGTCTATCATCTTAAAACCCAGAAATTTGCCAACCACGAACTTCTTTATGCCGCCATCTTCAGTTTTGTATTTCTTTTCCAAGTAATCCCAGAGTTCCTTGGCCGTTTTGACAGAGGATTAGACACTATAGAGAGTGTTATCAAGGCCATTCAAGCTGTATTTTCTGCACAAGAAATCGATGTGATTTCATGCATCAACAGCGGTCCTCCTTTGGGTGTCAGAATCGCCTTCAACGACGACAGGGGGATCCTCCTTCCTGAATCTAGACAGATTGAGTGTTGTCAGATAAAACAGCATCTTTTGTTGCCAACGCTTGAAGTCGGCACCAGAAAACTTTGGTGGCTTTTCTCCATGTGCGGGGGCTGAAGCGAGCGGAGTGAATGAAACGGTAGACATATTCAGAATCCAAGAAATATAAAATTTCGTCTTGCGATTGTTATAAGGATGTATTCCGAATTCTGAAAACTTGTACGACAAAAGTAACAAAAGCAGCAGCAACAATGAATCAAGTCGAGGCGAGCGAATCTCTCTATCTGCAAGACGAAATTGCCCGTTAACAGTGCTTAAACGTTGGCGGCAATCGTCTCTAAGATACAATGACTTTACAATTGAGATATAGCAGCACAACAAATATCTCGATCTTCGTCGAACAAAAATATGTGTCAACTTGACTTTTGTGAGAGAGAGGGAAAAATTTGCATAGAAATCTGATGTATCACGTTATCAGATGTTACAGATTCATCTCTCTGCATTATAACAGTCATATATATATATACTATGACTCCAAAGAATACGTTTTATGGCCTAAGGATGCAACCCATGACAGAAAAAGCCCAGAAAGAGTCGTGACTTTTTGGACTGTAGGCAGCGCGCTCGAGCGGTAAAATTTTACCGCTCGGGCGGCCAACTTTATCCAACTTTCTGTCTCGCACTTTTGGTGTTGCGCCCGAGCGGTAATATTTGACCGCTCGGGCAGCCAACTTTTGGCCAACCTTACCCGAGCAGCCAACTTTTGGCCAACATTCTGTCCGCATGTAGGGTGCTGCGCTCGAGCGGCAATATTTTATCGCTCGGGCGCAATAAAATAATATTAAATATTATTTTAAACTAAATTTTATCCAAAAAAAATAATCGGATCATAAGACCTCGCCTCGCCGCGCGCGCGTGTGTGTTTATTGCATCGATTAACGTCTTGTCCCTTTATACAACATCGGTGCCCTAAGGGCCCAATCCCATAATCCAAAGTTTGATTATATAAGGTAAGCAATAAATTGGAGTTGTTCCAATGTGGGACAACTTTCCCTCCAATTTATTTCACCAAATTCAAAATTTTCAACACTTGGGACAAGCATTTCAAGCCATTTATTTCAACAATTCATTCAATATTTTTTTCAACACTTACGGTGTTTGGCAATTGTAATGCCCCAAATTTATCTTAATTGACTTTATTTGAGATAATCAGCGATGGCCGATTTTTTAGGGTCTATTTTGCAAATTTCGGATTTTTAGGGACTAAAATGCAAATATCGAGTTTATTAGATATTTAAAGGAGTTTGACTTGTTCTTTGCACTCCATCTCCTCCCCCATCTCGCCATTCCTCCATTGAAGAACCAACGTGAGCTTCCAAGCTTCCAGATTTCTTCCAGAGCTCGATTCGTCCGTTAGAATTTATTTCTGAATGCAGATTAGCGATTACGGGAGCGAGAGCTTCGTTCTATCGTAAGTTTTTCTTCGATCGAATACTTTTTATTTTTGGGATATTGTTAGAATCGATTGAGTTTCAGTTATGTTGTTCTTGACAGAGTTCTTATCATTTATTCTCAGTCGATTTTGAGATAGAGCATCATTCAGAATTGTTATAATTTTTGAAGTGATTTTCGAAAATGTGGATTTTGAGATTTGATGGGTTTGAGTTATTTTTGTTGTATTGGTATTGATTTGAGTTGGTATTGATATTATACTGCTGTCTGTGATTTCGGATTGATCAGAATATAGTCGTTATGCCGTCAATTTGAGTTAAGGGCTATAGTTTGGTTTGAGTTGATTTGAGTCGTTTTTAGTCGAGTTTGAATGTCGATTTTGATCTCGGGCCTTTATTAATTATTTTTCAGATTCGTTCGAAGGCCGTTGAGTTGCGAGGTTGCAGGAGTTGAATCGTTTTGAAGATTGAAGCTGGTATAGTAACGACTTTTTTATTATCGATATAGGATATTAGAATGAATCGTGATTGAGGAATCATTGTTGTTTCCAGGTTTAGAGCATCAACGTATTGAGAAGAGGTATAAGATGACTTAGACTTGAATGGAATGATTAACTCGAATCCGACTTGATTCGAGTGTTTTGGACAAATCACATACTTGCATGTTATTTTATTACTTGGATTATTGAATGAGTTATGCTTTGCACTTGCATTCATATTGAGCCATTTGAATTCATTCATTTTGATTTAGAAGATTTGAGAATTATAGTAGGGGGCATTGGCAGGCGAATTACTGCAATGACCGACTTAACCGTCTATAGTTACTCCAGAGTCTAGAGGATTGAATTATACACTATCCACCCCGAGTGGAGGGTCGGTGCGATTTGTGTGATAGTTCATCCTCGGGATCCCAATAAAGGAAGAGAAGAGCTGATTACCTTTTGATTATCCAGACTTGATAATCCCATATTTTAAAGTCATGCATTTCATTTTAGATTCCTTCTTAAAGTACATGACTGAGATTGTTGTATCATGCTTGAGATTATATATCATTAGTTGATATATTGAATGATATTGCATGTTTGTCTCTTTTACTGAGAATATTATTCTCATCGGATTATCCGGCTGTTGTCTTATTTTTGTATGTGTGCTTGGCAACAGGTGGGGCAGGATCGAGTCAGAGAAGACTTGGTTAGCATCGAGATCAAGGGATAGAAGTGAGACTCGGTTTAGAAGTCGAATTAGCATGTCAATCTAGTTTATGTTTTGCAAGCATGTTTAGAATTTGAACTTATTGTATTTTGTATTGTAAGTGAGAATAGATGCATGTACTACCGAATCGAATGTATTTCTTCACTAGACTCTTCATGTATTGTTATTGGCTTGTCGGATATTTTAAATGCATGTGATTAGGTTTGGTTTGGTTTTGTTTCGATGGATTGGCATTTCGGAGCGAGGGGACGGCGCAGGCGCATGGCTTCTTGCAAGGAGCAAGCGGGCGGGCGCGCTTGTTTTTAGGCGAGGCACGGACGCGGGCGCGGGAGCGCCTGGTTCAGCGCGGGCGCGCGGTCGTTTTGTTTTGTTTTTTAAAAAAAAAACCTTTTGTGGCTTCATGCCATGGCTTGTTGTTGCTTGATAGTTTAATCCTTGTTTAGATGTTTAGAATTGAGGTCTCACATTAAGTGGTATTAGAGAGATAAGTTCTTGGTTGAACTAGAATGAGCGGGGTAGTTCGAGTCCACTTGAATTGGCTCTTCGCATATGATTGAGTTATTTATTGATTATTTAAATCTCATGCGAGCATGATTTATTATTGAGAACTATTTGAATTACCTGATTATGTGATTTAATTTATAAAGCATGAATTACTTGAGATATGAATTGTTTTGTTTTTGAATTCCATTCGAGTACTTTTGAGACTGAACGAGCTCGTCGAAAGGAATGATTGGGCACCGAATTGTTTTGAATTGAGGTATTTGTGTCCTGACCCCTTTGGTATCAGATATGGCTCCTAAACGAGGTTTGAACAGAGGACGACCGGTAATTACTCCTCCGAACGAGCAAGATAGTACCGAAATTGATCAGATGGATGCCACAGCGATGCCTATGGAAACCTTGCTGAAGAAGTTTCAGTCATTTAATCCGCCTTTGTTGCTGGGTACAGAGAATCCCGTTGACTGTGAGAGCTGGTTGGACGACATTGATCAGTTGTTAGATTCCCTTGACTATTCTGATGATCGCAGAACCAAGTTGGTTATTTATCAGCTTCGAGGTGTTGCTAAGAACTGGTGGATCATGACAAAGAGGGTCATGGAAAATCGAGGTACAACTATTAATTGGAATCTTTTCAAATCGGAGTTTTATAAGAAGCTTTTCCCAGTTTCGTACCAAAGGACAAGGGAGCCGAGTTTGCCAATCTGAGGCAGGGGAATCTGAATATTGAGGATTATGTAGCTAAGTTTGATAGTTTGCTAAGATTTGCACCGCACATTGCCGACAACGAAGAAGCAAAAGCTGATCAGTTCATTAATGGTTTGAACCCGGATATCTTCACGTTGGTCAACACTGCTAGGACTGATAATTTTTCGGATGCCATGAATCATGCGAAAGGAGCTAAAGCAGGTTTGTGGAGACAGTGAGGAGCTCCAGTTGTGCCTCAGCAGCCTAGTCAGTCTCAGAACCAACCATATCATTTCCAGAATCAATCTTTTCAATTTCAGAATCAACCACCGAGTTCTGAGGGTGGTAGCAGTGGAGGTAATAGGAAGGATTACTATCATCCGAATGGGAAGCAGTTCTTCGAGCTCTAGTGGCTCGAGGAAGTTCGGATCGGGACAGAGTTCGAGTCAGTCAGGCATGTCTTGTGCCAATTGCGGAGGTCGTCACTCCAGTGACCAGTGTAGAGGTATTTTTGGAAGCTGCTATATCTGTAACCAGGCGGGGCACTTTGCTAAATTGTGTCCTCAGCGGAGCTCTGAGCAAGCACAGAGTGGAAATTCTTTGAGACAGACAGCTCAGCCTCAACGGCAAGCATCTACAGTCCACTTTTTCCAACCTCAGTAGCAGAATAGACAGGAAGGTAACTAGCATGCGAACCAAACTCCCAGACAGCAGACACGAGTCTTTGCTCTGACCGAGGATCAGACTCAGTTTTCACCCGATAATGACATATCAGGTAAACGTTCAATTTGGGTTTTTCTGCTCTTTTTGGACTGATATATACTGGTGAGTCTATTTCCTTCTTATTGAAGAATCTGTTTAATGTTTATCGTGCCTCTAACTTTTGTTGAGTCGTTCGAATTGACGAACACTCCTGTAGTGTTGTTAATTTTTCTATTAATCGGATCTTTCAGAGGTATTAGTTGAAACTAGAAATTCTTATCGATGATTTGCTTGTCTTTTTAGAATGACAATTGTACGGATCTTTCAGAGCTTGTGAGAATCGTATTTCAGATTTTGGCGCCAAGAAGTTGTATGCTATTCTTCGATGTCTAAATCCTGATTGGATCGAGTTAAAATTTCCTCTATTGTATGATCTGGCGATGGAATTTTGTTGATCAGCACTTCAGTATTCTTGAATTTGGTAAGGATGATCTTTCAGTTCTCGATTTTTTTTCTTATCAATATTTTGGATAAACTCTTATTCAGAGGAATCACGCTCTAATCTAGACTTCGAGGCAGCTGAAGAGGCTCGAGACTCAAGGTTTGATTCTGGACTTGGGCTCGCAGCGATCTTACTGATTGGAAGATTGACATCGTTTCTTTACGAAGAGATTTCCGCAATCTTTTATAATCTTAGAAGTCAAAGGATTGTTCTTATTTTATCTACTATCTCTTATGATTGACCGATTGATGAATCTGCTACCGTATTACCTACAGAATGATCCTCATACATGATCAGATGTTAGATTTGCTGTCAGAAATTTTGTCAGATTGTATGATTTGTCGAAGTCTGTCAGTTAGACAGAGATCCTCGATGCGCTCGTTCTTTCGGCATAGACTTCAAAGAGACATTTGTTGTTTGATAACAACGTATTTTATTTCAATATCCTCAGAATGACGGACAGTCAGATCAGACGAGACAAACGTTAGAGGAGGTGCCATGAGTTGTAGTGCTCGACTTAGCACTAGTTGGCAGAATCCTTGAATTCTTGTGGAGACTTCGTACTATGACACCTATTTGATAAACTATTGAGGGAACTTTTCAAGAGTTGTACGAGAAGAGGGGGAGATCCCCGTTATTAGAGATGACTTTCTGTGTCGCATGAGTTGGAACCAGAGATGATTCGATTTGTGACTGAGTATAGAAGGATTTTCTGATGAGTATGAGACGACTTTCGATAGATGGACGGAGTATTACTGAATTAACCAAGCAGAATTTCTGGACTTATTTATGAAGAGTGAATCCTTATTGACGTCTTTTGATTCTATCTCGTCTTATGTGATTGACTCTTTTTGATTTCGAGGACGAAATCTATTCTTAGAGAGAGAGAGAGGGGGGGGGGGGGAGGAATTGTAACGCCCCAAATTTATCTTAATTGACTTTATTTGAGATAATCAGAGATTATAGAAGCCGAGGGCCAATTTGTTTTTGATCAGGGTCTATTTTTCAAATTTCGGATTTTTCAGGGACTAAAATGCAAATATCGAGTTTATTAGATATTTAAAGGAGTTTGACTTGTTCTATGCACTCCATCTCCTCCCCCATCTTGCCATTCCTCCATTGAAGAACCAACGTGAGCTTCCAAGCTTCCAGATTTCTTTCCGAGCTCGATCCGTCCGTTAGAATTTATTTCTGAATGCAGATTAGCGATCCCGGCAGCGAGAGATTTGTTCTATCGTAAGTTTTTCTTTGATCGGATACTTTATATTTTTGTGATGTTGTTAGAATCGATTGAGTTTCAGTTATGTTGTTCTTGACAGAGTTCTTATCGTTTATTCTCAGTCGGTTTTGAGATAGAGCGTCATTCGGAATTGTTATAATTTTTGAAGTGATTTTCGAAAATGTGGATTTTGAGATTTGATGGGTTTGAGTTCTTTTTGCTGTATTGGTATTGATTTGAGTTGGTATCGATATCATACTGTTGTCTGTGATTTCGGATTGATCATAATATAACCGTTATGCCGCTGGTTTGAGTTAAGGGCTATAGTTTGGTTTGAGTTGATTTGAGCCGTTTTCAGTCGAGTTTGAATGTCGATTTTGATCTCGGACCTTTATTAATTATTTATCAGATTCGTTCGAAGGCCGTTGAGTTGCGAGGTTGCAGGAGTTGAATCGTTTTGAAGATTGAAGCTGGTATAGTAACGACTTTCTTATTATCGATATAGGATATTAAAATGAATCGTGATTGAGGAATCGTTGTTGTTTCCAGGTTTGGAGCATCGACGTATTGAGAAGAGGTATAAGACGACTTAGACTTGAATGAAACGATTAACTCGAATCCGACTTGATTCGAGTGTTCCGGAGAAATCACATACTTGCATGTTATTTGATTACTTGGATCATTGAATGAGTTATGCTTTGCACTTGGATTCATATTGAGCCATTTGAATTCATTCATTTTGATTTAGACAATCTGAGAATTATAGTAGGGGGCATTGGCAGGCGAATTACTACAATGAACGACTTAACCCTCTATAGTTGCTCCAGAGTCTAGAGGATTGAATTATACACTATCCACCCCGAGTGGAGGGTCGATGCGATTTGTGTGATAGTTCATCCTCGGGATCCCAATAGAGGAAGAGAAGAGCTGATTACCTTTTGATTATCCAGACTTGATAATCCCAGATTTTAAAGTCATGCATTTCATTTTAGATTCCTTCTTGAAGTACATGATTGAGATTGGTGTATCATGCTTGAGATTATATGTCATTAGTTGATATATTGAATGATATTGCATGTTTGTATCTTTTACTGGGAATATTATTCTCACCGAATTATCCGGTTGTTGTCTTATCTTTGTATGTGTGCTTGGCAATAGGTGGGGCATGATCGAGTCAGAGAAGACTTGGTTAGAATCGAGATCAAGGGATAGAATTGAGACTCGGTTTAGAAGTCGAATCAGCATGTCAATCTAGTTTATGTTTTGCGAGCATGTTTAGAATTCGAACTTATTGTATTTTGTATTGTAAGTGAGAATAGATGCACGTACTACCGAATCGAATGTATTTCTTCACTAGAATCTTCATGTATTGTTATTGGCTTGTCGAATATTTTAAATGCATGTGATTAGGTTTGGTTTGGTTTCGTTTCGGTGGATTGGCATTTTGGAGCGAGGGGACGGCGCGGGCGCACGACTGGTGGCGCTGGTGCGTGCTCTGAGCGTGCGGGCGCTCTTGTTTTTAGGCGAGGCACGGGCGCGCCTGGTTCAGCGTGGGCGCGCGGTCGTCTCGTTTAAAAAAAATCCTTTTGTGGCTTCATGACATGGCTTGTTGTTGCTTGATAGTTTAATCCTTGTTTAGATGTTTAGAACCGAGGTCTCACAACAATCTTCTTCCAAGATACAACAACTCCTACTTATGATCACAACACTGTAAATCACAAGTTTCTTAACCAAAAATATTTATGAACTCTCTTTTGTAGAAAGAAGAAGAAGAAGAAGAAAAAAAATATATGCAGAATGTTTCTGATGATTTCTGATAAGTATGTTGTGTGTTTTTTCATCAGATAGAGGACTATTATATATATACAATGTAGTGACCCGCGTCGTGATCACCTAATAATCAAAAACTTAAGCATGCATTTAACTTAAATAACAAATCATCAGAAATAACAACGCAAAAGCATAAATAAATCCCCAAATAAAATAATTATGATACAACCATATCGAATATCCAAATGAATTAACCCAAATACATTAGAAACAAAAGCATAGACAAAGCCCTGCTGGTCATCAATCGCCTAAGCTCTCCTGGAACCACCCGCCTCATCCAGCCGCAGACCTGCCCCATGAAATAGGGTGTCCAAATACAAAAAGTACGGGATGTGAGCATGATAAGCTCAGTACGAGAGTATGAGTATACGGTATTATATGTGCATGTATGCAAGTGAATTGGGTACCAAGACACGAGGTCAAGAATATCTGATCAAGAACAAACTTGGGTCCTGATATGTGCCACGCTGAGCCGTCGCTACAAGAGGTGACCAATATACTCAGAAGCCCTGATGGTAACCTAACCCAAGTACACATGTCCAACCAAATATCAGTGACCTAACACGAGATCTGTGTCCAACTGATATTGGTGACCTAACAAGTGTCTCTGTGTCCAACCATCTACTGACAGGATATCATAATACCTGATATCTCAAGGATAAAGGCTCAATATGCTCATGTATGCAACATACAGTCGTGACATGCTGTATATATAAAGGCATATAAAACAGGCAATCATATAATCCATGCAAACACATAATACATGCATACTCAATCTGGATATCTCGAATAATACTTCCGTACCTCATAAACTAGGCAAGCTAGACCAGCTCTATGTCCAAGCCTATAATCCGCACTACAATGCAAAGTACTCATGCATTATAATCTTATTCTAAAAGTCTTAACTACTCTATAGTATACTCCCTATTTACTATAAGGATCCAGAGCTATACCTGCGTCCGTCGTCAGCCCACTGATGATGATTGCCCCAGAACTTGAGCACCGCTCCGCAGCAACCCTGGAGCACCTCGCCAACCTCCGAACCAAGCCTAGGAAGGCTGGAAACCACCTAAAACACCTAGACTACACCTAAAACGAGAGGAAATAAGTGAGATTGGTGTGAAATTGTGGCCCTCGGAACCCTTATTTATAGGCCACGATCGGAAGCTCCGATCTATGCATGCAGCTACGTGTTCAACCCTCGAAGACACCTGGCACTGGACGGGGATCGGAAGCTCCGAACGGAGATCGGAAGCTCCGAACATGTTTGGAAGCTCCGATCGCACCGCTTCTTCTGAACTGTTTTGGGGTGCTTCCGAACTGGTTTTGGACCTCCGGGACCTACCCGACCATTTTCGGACGTTCCAGATCTGATTTTCCACTTATTTTCACCAAATAATGACTCCTTAAACATGTTTTGACACTTTTAAAATTATATGTCATTTTTTAACATGTTTAAAATCACTTAATCTTGTAAAATGAAAACGGGCTACTACATACAACCACAGGTTTGGGACCAAGGAATGTGTCCTTTCCGGGGGCATTATTGATTGGAAATTGAAATGATAAAGAAACGACTATTCTTGATGATTCTTTTTGTGGTAATTGCGTTGATGAGGACTAGGGATGACAATTTTCCCCGTGGGTTCGGATCCCCGTGGGGAAAACCCGAAGTGGAGTGGGGGCGGGTATGAGGATGCTATCCCCATCCCCGAACTTGCTCCGATATCCCCGAAAATAAATAAATAAATAAATAATAATAATAATAATAATAATAATAATAATAATAATAATAATAATAATAATAATAATAATAAAGACACACACTCATCATATATAATAAATTTTTCTTGAATTTACTTAGAATTTTCAGCGTATATATGTTAAAAATATTTGAATCACTAAGTTGAATTATTTGATATTTGGGACTTGAAATGTCTCAAAATTTTTATATAAATCTAGAATTTATGAATATTTATCAAAATTTTATAGTTTGAGTTTGAGCATTTTCTAAGTCAGTACACAAAAATGTAATACTAATGATTTTTGAAATGTAAAAAGATAATTGTTGGAAAATTGAATATTTTAAGCTTGATGTCTACGGGGATGGGTTTGGGGATTTCCCCACGGGTTTGGGGATCCACCCCATCACAATATCATTTTCATCTCTATAATGGGTTCGGGTTCGGGGATGCGGGTTCGGTCCCCACGGGTTCAGGGACGGGGATTCCCCGAATATGTAGAACCGGGGACGGGGACGGGGATGGGGATGGCAAACCCGTCCCCTCCCCGCCCCGTTGCCATCCCTAATGAGGACGATGATGATTATGTGTTTGTCATGTAGCAGTGGAGGAGGAGGACCATGATGATTATGACGATGAGGAGGACCATGATGATGGATGACTAGTACTATGATGTCAACGGGGGACGAGGAGGATGACGAGGAGGAGGACCATGATGATGACGGGGAGGACGACTACTACTATGATGTCAACGGGGATGAGGGCGATGCTAATTTTGAAGAATTTGATGCACAATATGAAGTCAAAAAGGATCCAGAAGTTCTACTCGACTATGGATCGATATTTGGTAATGGTTTTCCACCAAAGGAGTTGTCGGATCTATTAGAATCATTTCTTATTAGTGATGCAGTTTTGTTATGCGAAAAAGTGAACGCTCATTTTCATGGAAGCGATCCTTTGATGTTGGTACGTATGCTTTGAATTTGGTACTTAATATGATATATGTTAATATATATTTTTATGATATAAAGATGCCGGACGATTGGGATGAGATAGAAAGGAATTTGAGAATCCTAGTTTCAATCAGCAGTTTTCTGTTGGAGATAAGAGCTATATTTTGACCTATGACGGAGAAGGTGTTATCGCGACCAAAAGTCGTCATTTTGTGGAGGAGAAGCCGATTGCAGTTGAGAGAAAGCGGGCAAGGAAAGATGATGCATGACATGACTCATTTTTACGTGTTTTATTGCATTGTTTTGCATTTGTTTTGCATGATTTTGCATTGTTAAGGCCATTCATGTTAATTTATTGCATATTTGTTTCATTCGGATCACTCCACATGATTTTTGGTTGGTTTTTGGCAAAATATGAAGAAAAGGAAGAGTTTGAGCACGGAGAAGTGTCGCAATTAGGAATCACAAAGTATTAATGGCCCAAATACTCTAAAATTCATGGGAAAATGCAGATGAAACCGATTGCTGCGGAAGGCAAATAAAACACAGAGTCTTACATTAATATCATTGCCAACTGAGCTAAATTCCTTGTTCGATTTCTGGCCCAACCCAACCAATACGAACCAACCTTGTTCAAGATTTGATCCTTTGAAAGATACCAAAAATCAATTTCTATATAATTCTTGGGGGTGAAATTATTTCACCCCTCTCTCCCCTTGAGCCCCTGAAACATTCACACGCAACAAAAAAAAGGATGAGGCAACTGAAGGATCTCAAAAAACCTCAACACGAAAGAGACACGATCTAAGTGAAACCAAAAAACCATCAAATAATGTTCAAAAACCTAAACACAAAATAATGTTCAGAAATAATTAATCTAAAAAATCGGTGACCCTAAACAAGAACAAGAGGGGCCAGAGAACACCAAAAAAGTTGGAAAACAAGAAAAAAAACTGGAACAAAAACAACGAAAGAGAACAAACTCTTTCAATCTCAAGAAGAAGCGATAGCTTCGACTACTTGTTTCTTTTGACGCGTGGTTTTTACAGTCAAGAAACTGACCCATTTTGCATTATAGGCCATAATTTTTTTAAATTAGAATTGGGCTAAAGTTTATTTTAAAAATTTTTAAAAGCCCATTTTTCATTCTAAGACACAATGTTTTTAAATTAGAATCGGGCTAAAGTTTATTTAAATTTTTTTAAAAACCCATGTCCAATTCCCAAAGGTGGGATGTTCTTATTCTTCTTTATTTTACTTTTTCTGATATTAAACATCAAAGAAATGTATTGAAATTGTATTGCACATCATTTACACGAAAGAAAGTACCTGAAACAGTATTGTGTTTTCACCAACACCAGGATCACCACCCACTAACACTAGAGAACCTGATGCCAAAACACTAAAAGATTTAAAATATACCAGAAATTTTCTGAATAGAATCATAGGAGCAGAGACAAGGTTGGAACAAATACTATAAGTTAGAGATAGAATGTGAACTGAGAAAGAAGCATGACAGTGGCTTATTGTTGTGCTATAACTTTTCTGTGGGTTCTTAATTATTCCTTTGGCCTTGCAACCACCTAAGTTTAGTTTTTGCACTCAAAGAAGATTTATATGAGGCAATGCATGGGTCATATAAAATAGCAACTATATCCTTTTACATATGATGGAGAAAGAAGCACAGAATCTCTAGCTCCAAAAATGTATGAGTTTAAATGCAATATCACCAAAGCTGTTTTGGAACTGCTGAAGTTGTTTAAATGTCAAGGTCATGCTGCCACAAAAATGGTGTTGACTCCTTACAAACTAATTGTTGATTCAAGCTAACCTTGAAGAACACGTTAAAAGGAAAGAAAAAAAACAGGAATACCTTGAACACATTAAAAGGAAAGAAAAAAAACAGGGCGATGCTAATTCTAAAGAATTTGATGCACAATACGAAGTCAAAAAGGATCCAGAAGTTCTACTCGACTATGGATCGATATTTGGTAATGGTTTTCCACCAAAGGAGTTGTCGGATCTATTAGAATCGTTGCTTATTAGTGATGCAGTTTTGTTATGTGAAAAAGTGAACGCTCATTTTCATGGCAGCGATCCTTTGATTTTGGTACGTATGCTTTGAATTTGGTACTTAATATGATATATGTTTATATATATATTTATGATATAAAGATGCCGGACGATTGGGATGAGATAGAAAGGAATTTGAGAAATCCTAGTTTCAATCAGCAGTTTTCTGTTGGAGATAAGAGCTATATTTTGACCTATGACGGAGAAGGTGTTATCGCGGCCAAAAGTCGTCATTTTGTGGAGGAGAAGCCGATTGCAGTTGAGAGAAAGCGGACAAGAAAAGATGATGCATGACATGACTCATTTTTACGTGTTTTATTGCATTGTTTTGCATTTGTTTTGCATGATTTTGCATTGTTAAGGCCATTCATGTTAATTTATTGCATATTTGTTTCATTCGGATCACTCCACATGATTTTTGGTTGGTTTTTGGCAAAATATGGAGAAAAGGAAGAGTTTGAGCACGGAGAAGTGTCGCAATTAGGAATCACAAAGTATTATTGGTTCAAAATTTATTTTTGATTCTAGATTGATCTAAATCAAATCTCCACCATTCAGATTGTAGTTTAGGATGTTTTAAAGCTGCTGTCAAAATTTCAGCTCAATCCGACGGTTAAAACTCAAGTTATGAATTTTACAAAATTATTGCGCGTTGCGACAAAATAGGGACACGCCCGAGCGGCCATTTCTTACCACTCGGGCGCACCTGCAAAGAAATTTCACCCTGGGACAGAATTTCATGGCGCTTGGGCGGCCATTTTTTTCCGCCCGATCGGTCTCTCGATTTTGGAAAATTGTATTTCTCAGGTGTTTTGAAAGGAAAGAAGTCTTGGGCCACATAAATAGAAGAAAGACTGACGTTTTGAGGGTTCCACACATTAGAAACGCTTGAGAGGAGGCGTGTTAGAAAACGGTGTTCAGATCAATTAGAATTGATACCTGGTGCAGCGGAAGTTTAAAATTTATTTTTATTAATATGGAACGATTCCATATCTGGGTATCAAAACTTTTACGATTAAATTCACACAAGTAAAACAAATAATCACAATTAATGTTTTACCTTAAATCTCGAAACGAGATAATGGACTCCAACAGAATTTAATCTGCTCTTCTTGTAAATCCCGGGAACTGATGGCGTCACGATCAATCACCGGAATAAGGTCCACGAACAGAAAACAGAAACCCTCTGATTGACTGCACTAGAAATCAATCAGAAGTTTTGCGTAGAGAATAAACAGATATGATCTGTTAATTCAGAATTGTAATTTTTCACAAAAATCACAATCCGAATTTTCTCAAAAAGGAGCAAGGATTTTCGAAAAACCCTTAGAAAATAATATGCAGTGTTCGAAAATTAAGACTGAATTGCATGTAATTTTCGAACCCACTACATGTATTTATAGATAATTTCTAGACTAGGTTAAGTTATAATTATGTTAGGACTCTAACTCCTTAAAGCCCACAATCCATAACTTAAGCCCAACAAGCCAAGCCCGTTGTTCTAAAAATTAATATAAAATTCATCGTGACTCCGATTGATAAACTGATTTTACCAATGTGCACAGAAACCATTTCTGCATCTTTTAAAGTCAAGATAATTTTTCTGAATCCGAATTCAGTGATTTCCAAAAATGCACATCCCTATGTCATTTTAGGAAATCTCACTCCCTTTAGTTAAGAAGTCCAACTTCTCTTTCATTAAATTTAACTCTTTAAATTTAACTATCTCTACGGGGTTTTAGTAATCCATTACTTGTGTAACCCTCAATGGTTCAGGAATACAGCTAGCCGTGGGCTCACAACTCCTTGTGACTCGGAACAAAAATTTCCGACTTACCCATCGAATCATGGTAAGAGCGCCTAGCAACATCGCCCCATGATTCCCTAGGTATTACTGATAGTGCCTGCAAGAACCAGTAGATTTTGGTTAGCGTACAGTACGGTCCCTTCATCCATATATCCCGATCGAATCAACAACCATTGGTATATCGAGAGTTGTTCGAGATTTGACAACTATGCATTACATCTTGGAGATCAAATAGTGACATCGCATGTGTTACTAGGATAACCAATTAACCTAAAACATCTCATGTACTCTGGCCAGAGATTCGTCACACTAATATCTCCTCAGATCGCATAGGATATCCACACTCACAAGTATGTGATGAATCCTTGACAACAAAGCATCGACTCCTATATGTGTCGTAACTGTACCCAATCCCGACACCTGATGACCCCAATAGAGTCGGTAAACGAGTCAAAGTACAGTACTAGCATATAGAGTCTCAATGATGTTTCAAGTAATAAGGACTAATGGTGTACAACCAAAACCGCGGACTTTATCCACTCGATAAGTGATAACCACTTGAAAAGTTCGAATAGGATAGTTCGATCATTCATCATATGAATATCCATTTGCATGCTTTGAACATCTCTATGTTCCATACCAATGAAACGTGGTACTCGGCATCGCAAATGCTAGTCTCAATCTCGAGCGATCCTTATCCTTATTTGCGGACGGCTCAATTGACTAGGAACAGTTTAGAATATACAGTGACTATAAGATGTGTTTCATGATAGCCATCCCCATGTGCTACCACATCTTACATACACTATAGTATATTCAAGGTCTTTATCAAAACAACAATAGTATATCATAATATAACAATATGAAGAAAGATAAAGTCAATGCCATTATAAAAGTGTAAATTATATTAAACAAAAGATTATTTTACATAGAGTCATCAAAGCCCTTAGCCACAAGTTGGCTAACCGGGCACCCACTCTTTCAATCTCCCACTTACCCTAAAGCCAACTAGTCATACTACGTAATCCCATTGCTTCGCGATGTTTGTCAAACAATGGTCCTGGCAAGGGCTTAGTAAGCGGATCAGCGATATTGTCTGTAGAGGCCACTCTCTCGACACTGATGTCTCCTCTTTCCACAATCTCCCGGATGATGTGGTATTTTCTTAGTACGTGTTTGGACTTCTGATGAGACCTTGGCTCCTTTGCCTGAGCAACGGCACCCGTGTTGTCACAGTACACCGGGACTGGACCAACAGCTTCAGGAATTACACCCAACTCTTGGATGAATTTTCTTATCCAAACCGCCTCTTTAGCAGCAGCTGATGCTGCAATGTATTCTGCCTCAGTGGTGGAATCCGCTGTGGTGGCTTGCTTGGAACTCTTCCAAGAGACAGCACCGCCATTGAGCACGAATACAAATCCAGATGTTGATTTCGAGTCATCCACGTCACATTGGAAGCTAGAGTCGGTGTAGCCTTCCAACTTCAATTCTCTTCCTCCATAAACCATGAATATATTCTTAGTCCTTCGCAAGTACTTAAGAATATCCTTCACGGCTTTCCAATGCATTTGACCGGGATTGGCTTGATATCTGCTCGTGACGCTCAGAGCAAATGCTACATCCGGTCTGGTAGATGTCATCCCATACATGATACTACCTATAGCTGACGCATATGGTACATGTGTCATTTTCTCTATCTCTTCATCCGTCTTGGGACACATAGACTTGGATAGAGAAACTCCATGACACATGGGTAGATGTCCTCTCTTGGACCCATCCATTGAAAACCGTTTCAATATGGTGTCGATGTAGGTTGATTGAGTGAGTCCTATCATTCTCTTAGATCTATCTCTATAGATCTGTATCCCTAGAATATAGGATGCCTCACCCAAATCCTTCATCGAGAATCTACCTGATAACCATATCTTTGTTGACTGCAACATCCCTACATCATTCCCAATGAGTAGGATGTCATCAACATAAAGTACTAAGAATGTCACAGCATCCTTAACTACTTTCTTGTACACGCATGGTTCCTCCGGGTTCTTGATGAAACCAAAATCCTTTATTGTTTCATCAAATTTCTGGTTCCAACTTCTTGATGCTTGTTTTAGACCATAAATTGATCTCTGAAGCTTGCATACCTTATGCTCGCTTCCCATGGATGTGTATCCCTCAGGCTGCATCATATAGATCTCTTCCTTAATGTTTCCATTAAGAAAAGCAGTCTTTACATCCATTTGCCATATCTCATAGTCATACCATGCTGCTATGGCAATAAGAATTCTTATGGACTTGAACATTGCGACTGGTGAAAAGGTTTCATCATAGTCAACTCCTTGTCTTTGAGTATAACCTTTTGCCATCAATCGTGCCTTGTAGGTCAATACCTTTCCATCAGACCCAAGCTTTCTCTTGTAGATCCATTTGCACCCAATTGGAACAATTCCATCGGGAGGATCTACTAAAGACCAAACTTGGTTAGAATGCATCGAATCTATTTCCGATTGCATAGCTTCAAGCCATAAATTTGAATCCGCATCAAAAATTGCTTCCTTGAAGTTTCTTGGATCACATCCAATGTCGGGTTCACTTTGATCCCCTTCAAGAAGAAGACCATATCTAATCGGAGGCCTAGAAGTCCTCTCGGATCTCCTAGTAGTAGGCGTGTCTTGTGATGATTCTTGAGGTGTAGGATCGCTATTTTGTATCTCGGGTTCTTCTCGAATTTCTTCGAGTTCCATCATCTTGCCTTTCTTATCCAATAAGAACTCCTTCTCCAAGAAGGTGGCATTCTTTGAAACAAACACTTTTGTTTCATTAGGATGATAGAAATAATATCCGATTGAATTCTTCGGATACCCCACAAAATAACATAAGGAGGATCGACTATCCAACTTATCTCCCACTGTCTGCTTCACGTAAGCAGGACATCCCCAAATCCTCAAGTACGAATACTTAGGAGTTTTGCCATTCCATAACTCGTATGGTGTTTTATTTACTGCTTTAGTGTGGACGTTGTTTAACAACAATAGCGCCGTTTCAAGCGCGTAGCCCCAAAACGAAGGTGGGAGCTCAGTGAAGCTCATCATGGATCGAACCATGTCTAACAAAGTTCGATTGCGACGCTCCGAAACACCATTAAGCTGAGGTGTCATAGGAGGAGTCCACTGAGAGAGAATCCCATTCTCTTTTAGATAGTCCAAAAACTCGGTATTTAAGTATTCTCCACCTCGATCCGATCGAAGTGCCTTAATACTTTTACCTAGTTTGTTTTCTACTTCAGCCTTGAATTCTTTGAACCTTTCAAATGCTTCAGACTTATATTTCATTAAATATAAATACCCATACCTAGAATGATCATCAGTAAAGGTAATAAAATAGGTGTTGCCGCATTTAGTACCGATCCTAAATGGACCGCAAACATCTGTATGGATCAAATCCAACATATTTTGACTACGCTCAGGTTTCCCTTTGAAAGGAGATTTAGTCATTTTTCTATTTAGGCAGGACTCACAAGTAGGTAGAGAGTTAATATCAGACATATCAAACATGCCCTCTCCCACTAGCTTGTTCATCCTCCTTGAGGAAATATGATCTAGCCTAGCATGCCAAAGGTTTGCCGGGTTTTGACTATCGTCCTTCCTTTTAATTGTTGTTACCGGTTTATCAACATAATTAATTGGAACGTCTTTTAATTTTAAGCTATATAGATCGTTTTCAAGTTGTCCATTTCCAATCAAACATTCATTCTTGTAAATATTGCAAATCCCATTTACAAAATTGCAAGAAAAACCATCTCTATCAAGCATAGAAATAGATATAATGTTTTTGACCAAATCCGGAACATATAAAACATTTCTCAAAAATAACTTAAAATTGTTCTGCAAAACTAAATAAATGTCTCCTATAGCTTTGGCTTCGACTCTAGAACCATTGCCGAGCCTTAGCTGGGTCTCACCCATCCTTAGCTTACGACTTCTTGTCATTACCTGCAAATCATTGCAAATATGAGATCCACATCCGGTATCCAATACCCAAGAAGAAGTATTAAGCGAAACATTTATTTCAATGTAAAACATACCCTTTGCAGTTCGCAACTGTTCAAGGTATTCCTTGCAGTTACGTTTCCAATGACCGGATTTCTTGCAGTAATGACAAACGTTTTCATCTTTTATCTCAATTGAAGCCTTGGCATTTCCCTTCTTATTTGGTACAATCTTCTTGGGCGGGGCAGAACGTTTCTTACCCTTTCCACTTGGTCCTTTCTTAGAGTTAGAAGAGGAGCCAACCAAGAGTACCGGTTTATCCTTCTTTAGTGTGGCTTCATAAGTCACAAGCATATTGACCATCTCTTCAAGGGTGGCCTCTATCTTGTTCATATTGAAGTTCATCACAAAGCCGTCAAACGACGAAGGAAGTGAAAGAAGTAACAAGTCCACATTGAGTTCATGCTCTAATGTCAGTTCGAGTTTTACCAACTTTTCAATGAGCCCAATCATGTGTACCCCATGCTCACGGACCGAAGTCCCATCTCGCATGCGGAAAGTCATGAGCTCTTTGACAGTCGCAAATTTCTCGGCCCTTGACTGAGCTCCAAAAAGTTCCTTGAGTGCGCTGTGAATGTCAGCAGCATTCACCGCATCCTCAAATCGCCTCTGGAGTTCATCAGACATTGATTCTAGCATATAACTCTTTGCCTTGACATCATGGTCCCACCAATCGTCAAGCTTTTTCAACTCTTTCGGACTAGTATTAGCCGGGGCTTCCTTCGAAGGACGCTTCTCTAACACGTAGAAAGCCTTCTCCGAATTTAGAATGATTTTTAACTTACGGAACCATTCCGTATAGTTAGCGCCAGTCAACTTGTTTTGATCGAGAATTGAGAGTAGTGGATTACGCGAATTCATAGTAATGAAATACTGAAAAGGAAACAGACAATAATCAGTGATTTGTTCAATTAATTTACTAAGACATAAAATATGGCGAATTTTATTTTATGAATTACACTCCCACTATTTTGACGATTTCACTACCCTCTAGTGAAAACGAGAAACATTTTCTTTAGTGGGAACATGGAGTCCAATTGACAAACTATGGTCCCGAATAATATCAGCCAACTATAATTTTCAAAAGGTAGAGTCCAATTGCTTCCAAAGCAACCTCCATGTTTTTACCTCATGTCCAATAAGAGCCCAATAATATGACGCCGTTTATTGTGACATGTCAAGATGACCCATCAATATTAAGTTGTGATGGACGGTCGTCATGTGGATCCCCAATAATATGAGCCAATCCCATGGGAGTTCCACCCAACTCATAACATGTGTCGATCCAATGTACAGCTTTCCGACGAACGGGCCCCCCCAATAATATGAGCCGGACCATATCCGTGGGTAGCATCACATACATTGATCGTTGATGGAAGGTAGGAATATTTAAACAATATTTAAAATTCTCTTTTGTTTATCTTGATATCAATTTTAAATCATATTTAAAATGAGGGATTTTATTTTGAAAATTTGTCTCATCATGCAATTTATGTATGCTTGCGGGATTCATACAATTTATGTCTAAATATGCATACATCAATAATATCATATATTATTTAAGGATGATCGATCTCATTTATTAATCGACCCGTGGTTGCCAATCACGAGTCTAAGTCCAATCCTAGGTGATATGCAAGTATGCAATGCAATCCTATTACATTGAGCTTCCAATTTACATTTTTTCGTCTTCATTGTCTGCTGGGCCCACCATTTCTTCAAAACATTATCTCTCACTAAGTCTAATAAATTTACAATAAATTTCAATGACAAAAATGGGATACATTTTAGGGGTGGGAACGGGCCATAAACCAGGCCCACTTTTATTACATATGACAATCATGTTGGGCTATAAACCAAGCCCATTAATAAACACCAACAACAATAGGACAAATGTAAATCACCTAACATACACCTAAAATATTGGTCATGGCAATCGATCATCCTTTTATCCAATAATTAATTCAATAATTAAAATAATTGGATAAACATGCAATGACATCATAATTAAAAGATAAAATCATATTTTATCTTATCCATCCATAAGATCATATCTTATCATCAATTGTACCAAAATAATTAATTTTATAAAATTTAATTTAACGGATAAAATTTATAAATTTTCCAAAAATTCAAATTTATCCAAAAATCAATTTTAAAAATTTCGGACTCGAACAATTCGATCCGATGCCTCGTGATCTAATCAAAAACACTTTTCGATCGGATCAAACACTCGAATTTCAAAAATTCAAAATTTTTTAAAAAATTAAAATTTTAATTTTCCGGGCTGCCCGGGACAATCCCGGGCAGCCCGTGCCCCGACCGGGGCTCGGGCTGGGCAGCGACGATCGCTGCCCGTGTTTTGCCCGTCAAAAATTTAATTTTAAAAATTTGTTTTGTTTCAAAAACCGAGGCTTAAAAATTTTGTACAATCGATTAATTTAATCGTTTGATCTGAGCAATCTGGCTCTGATACCACTGTTGGAAAACGGTGTTCAGATCAATTAGAATTGATACCCGGTGCAGCGGAAGTTTAAAATTTATTTTTATTAATATGGAACGATTCCATATCTGGGTATCAAAACTTTTACGATTAAATTCACACAAGTAAAACAAATAATCACAATTAATGTTTTACCTTAAATCTCGAAACGAGATAATGGACTCCAACAGAATTTAATCTGCTCTTCTTGTAAATCCCGGGAACTGATGGCGTCACGATCAATCACCGGAATAAGGTCCACGAACAGAAAACAGAAACCCTCTGATTGACTGCACTAGAAATCAATCAGAAGTTTTGCATAGAGAATAAACAGATATGATCTGTTAATTCAGAATTGTAATTTTTCACAAAAATCACAATCCGAATTTTCTCAAAAAGGAGCAAGGATTTTCGAAAAACCCTTAGAAAATAATATGCAGTGTTCGAAAATTAAGACTGAATTGCATGTAATTTTCGAACCCACTACATGTATTTATAGATAATTTCTAGACTAGGTTAAGTTATAATTATGTTAGGACTCTAACTCCTTAAAGCCCACAATTCATAACTTAAGCCCAACAAGCCAAGCCCGTTGTTCTAAAAATTAATATAAAATTCATCGTGACTCCGATTGATAAACTGATTTTACCAATGTGCACAGAAACCATTTCTGCATCTTTTAAAGTCAAGATAATTTTTCTGAATCCGAATTCAGTGATTTCCAAAAATGCACATCCCTATGTCATTTTAGGAAATCTCACTCCCTTTAGTTAAGAAGTCCAACTTCTCTTTCATTAAATTTAACTCTTTAAATTTAACTATCTCTACGGGGTTTTAGTAATCCATTACTTGTGTAACCCTCAATGGTTCAGGAATACAGCTAGCCGTGGGCTCACAACTCCTTGTGACTCGGAACAACAATTTCCGACTTACCCATCGAATCATGGTAAGAGCACCTAGCAACATCGCCCCATGATTCCCTAGGTATTACTGATAGTGCCTGCAAGAACCAGTAGATTTTGGTTAGCGTACAGTACGGTCCCTTCATCCATATATCCCGATCGAATCAACAACCATTGGTATATCGAGAGTCGTTCGAGATTCGACAACTATGCATTACATCTTGGAGATCAAATAGTGACATCGCATGTGTTACTAGGATAACCAATTAACCTAAAACACATCATGTACTCTGGCCAGAGATTCGTCACACTAATATCTCCTCAGATTGCATAGGATATCCACACTCACAAGTATGTGGTGAATCCTTGACAACAAAGCATCGACTCCTATATGTGTCGTAACTGTACCCAATCCCGACACCTGATGACTCCAATAGAGTCGGTAAATGAGTCAAAGTACAGTACTAGCATATAGAGTCTCAATGATGTTTCAAGTAATAAGGACTAATGGTGTACAACCAAAACCGCGGACTTTATTCACTCGATAAGTGATAACCACTTGGAAAGTTCGAATAGGGTAGTTCGATCATTCATCATATGAATATCCATTTGCATGCTTTGAACATCTCTATGTTCCATACCAATGAAACGTGGTACTCGGCATCGGAAATGCTAGTCTCAATCTCGAGCGATCCTTATCCTTATTTGCGGACGGCTCAATTGACTAGGAACAGTTTAGAATATACAGTGACTATAAGATGTGTTTCATGATAGCCATCCCCATGTGCTACCACATCTTACATACACTATAGTATATTCAAGGTCTTTATCAAAACAACAATAGTATATCATAATATAACAATATGAAGAAAGATAAAGTCAATACCATTATAAAAGTGTAAATTATATTAAACAAAAGATTGTTTTACATAGAGTCATCAAAGCCCTTAGCCACAAGTTGGCTAACCGGGCACCCACTCTTTCAAGGCGGCCATCCAAGGAGAAGAAAGAAAAGAGGGAGAAAACTTGAAGAACTCAAGAACCGCACAAACTAGTTTTCTCTTTTTTTTTTATTTTATTTGTTGGGATTTAGGGGATTTTACCCCCAAAACTATGTTTTGATTTATTCTTGAAGATTGAATTTGGTTCTTAAACATTCTTGATTATATTATTGTGTTTATTATAATTTTAGAGTTTGATCAACTTCTTATTGATTTTATGTGTTATAATTGATACCGAGAGGAGATTTTATGACATTAAAATGTAATATAATCCATAGATCTACAACTTGCATAGAGATATGAGGTTGGATACATGTTGATAGTCATAGTCCACCAGGTCGAAAGCTAGAGGATTCCATTAATCGTTAATGCAATTGAAAATGTTAAATAACACAAGGATACTTGGTTATTACAATTTGTTAATTAGATTAATAAAACTCGAGAGAGTATATTGATAGATTAGGAAATTCCGTAAATAACATGACTTGAGAAATAAAATTCAATCATTAGAGAAAAAAAGAGGTAGGTGAACCGAGATCCTAACAATCGTTTATTTATTTTCTGAAGTTATTTTATTTATTCTCTTTTGTTTCATCCTTTTATTTTAGTTTATTAATTTATTCTCCATCTCTCGTTATAATTAATTAAAGAATCATACTTGATGTAATTTTGTCGTAAATCAATCTCTGTGGGATGATACTCGTACTTATGTACACTATATTATTACTTGACTTGTGCACTTGTGATTTATTCGAGCTTAATTTATAGACATATATGAGTTGATTTTCTGTGGTAGTATTTGCTCGATCAATGCACTTGGGCTTGAGGGGAAGAGTGATAAGAGCTTTGAAGTCCGGAAGCAAGTTGCAGTTGTGGCTGGGTGCACAGCTGTACAGACGAACCATGCCATCGTTTTTGACATTTTTAATTCACCTACATCCCTAAGTGATTGTTTTTATGGTATGAAGAAATTAAGAGTTCAAATGATGAATATGAGTTATTAGTTTCGATGATTTTATAATAAGTGTTGTGAGTATGGATTATTAGTTTTGATGTTTTTATAATAATATGCAGGATGATGTTATGTAATAGAAATTTTGAGTTGATTATAATTTTAATGTTAAATGCAATAATTTGTTGTGTTTCTTAGTATTATTATTTCTTAAGTATGAGTATGGATTATTAGTTTTGATGTTTTTATAATAATATGTGCTATAATTTTTAGTAGATTACAATTTTAATATTAATTTGTTTCCAAACTTATAAACTATCATTATTTTAAAAGTTGAAAAAACTTAGAGCAAATTAATTAATTAAAATATATAAATATTTTTAAAATTATGTAAATTCTTTTATTTATAATTATTATTTTTTATACTAAAATATAATTTATCACATGCCCCAAATATTGAATACTGTTAAATTAACATATTATTAAGTAATACTTTTAATATAAACACTAATATTTTTTTAAAAAAATTAAAATAATATTTTTATTATAAAAAATAACTTTTTTTTTTAATCTCTACTATTTTATAATAGTTTTTTTTTTTTTGAGAAAGAACAATTCATTAAAGAGACAAATCCAAAGTAGCTACATCCATCAACCAAGATGGGTAAGATCCTTCAACCCAAGACATAGGTGAAGAATGAAACAAAGCAAAGTTTGCTAAACTATGAGCTACCGAGTTCGCACTTCGACGAATACTACTAAATTTCTTGAATCTACCGGAACGAAGGAGCTCGGAAATGTTCAAGATGATCAACCCATCGTGAGCCAGTGATTCAAAAAAGTCATTAATTGCTTGAACCACATTCAAGGAATCCGAAAATACCCACACGTTACTAAAATCGCCTTGCAACACTAACATCAATCCAAAATGAACAACTACAAGTTCTGCCGCCACGACCGTGCCTGGATTACGAATACCCCGAGAAGCTGCAACACAGATGTTACCAAGGTGGTCTCGAATAACTGCCCCCACGCTATAGAGACCTAGCTGCTCATTAAAATCGGCATCAACATCAAGTCTGAGCTGTCTTAAAGGTGGTTTCTTCCACTTGCTCTCCAAGGACAGTTGCATTCTATCTGGATTTGGCAAGCACGAGCGCTTAGCTCTCCGATATTCCTCAAGAAAAGAATGCACCCATTGAACCTTAATTACATGTTGTTTCGGATTTGGTCCATGTCTCACCTTACATATCTCTTTCCAAATAGCCCAAGTGAACAGGACAAAAAATTCAAACAAAGATTTAGAGACATGGTCCCTTATATAAATCCCACAAGAAATAAATGGCATGTGACCACACTTTTTCAAAACATACCAGAACTTCGAGTTTTTCCATATCTCACAAATTTTAGCACAGATACTATTTTATAATAGTTAAGAGCATTAGAAAAATTGTTTTTGGTGTGGCATAGACAAACCAAAAATTCTTTCCAATTTTGCCCTTCTCTTAGTTTTTTTTGTGAAAAGTTTTTTAAATAAATTTATACAAAACTTCTCCACTAAAAAAAGACTCAACAACCGTAAGAAAATAAAAAAATACATAATTATATTATAAAATTGGATTTTTGATCCACAAATAATATATATATATATATATATATATATTATGTTACACACGCAACACGTGTGCTGCGGTGTGACTAGTATGATAGATAAGTTGGAAGTAAAAATAACATTTTTTATAAATACTAATGCTCTGTTTGGACGTGTTATTAGAAAATGTTTTTAATGTTTTATAAGTATAAAAATTTTAAAATTTGTGTTTGGATAAAATTTTTAAAACAATCTTGAAAAATATTTTTCCTTTTCTAAAAACAAAGGTGCTTTTTTTTTTTTTGTTTTAAACAAAAGAAGAACGCGGGTCAACCATAATCGCTTTCTCTCGCGTAACCCTAATTATTTCTCCATTTCCGCCGCTTCCATCTCGTCCAAATCAACCATGTGATGCAAAGCAGTAAGGAATCGTTGTTTGTCATTTTTAGATGAATTTCTTTTGTTTCATTTTCCGATTTTATTATTTGATTCCGTCTGTTCATTCTTCATTTGGGGTTGTTTAGATGAATTTCTTTTGTTTCATTTTCCGATTCTTTTATTTGATTTCGTCTGTTCATTCTTCATTTGGGGTTGTTTGTGTTTCTGAAGATAAAAAATTGGTGGGCATCAGGAAGCTACGAGATTCTATTCCAATAGTAAGGTTTTCAGAAAAATTTGATTTCTTGTTGATCTCGGTTTTAGATGAATCTGTTCATAATTTTTTTTGCCTGGTTATAAATTATTGAGTTGGGATTGTGATGAAAGACAGTCTGAAATGGCGGGCTCATGCTGTTGCTAATGCAGTCAGATAATTAATTAAGAGACTCTGGTTCATGATATGTTCCTTGTTTTCTTTTTCCCTTTTTCTAGGTTCATTTGTGAGTATGATTTTAGTTGACTTGTAAATTACGTACATATTAAGCTTGATAAACTTCTGTGTTTTTTTTAAAGGATATTGAATTTGGATCTTACGTACTGATCATATGTTGGTGTCTTTATTCATTCTTTCATTCTCTGTGATGTATTGTTGAAATTTTTTCATTAGATACAGTTTAGTTGAATTTTAAATTTCAAGTTAGGCAGTGTCCTCTTTTAAAAAATATGTAAATAATTTACAGCAAAGTAATTATAATCTCAATAGAACGTCAAACTTAACGAGGAACTTTCTTGCTATTCCTTTTTTATTTTTGCCCAATATAAGTGATACTGGTCCATGAGAACTGCAGGAATCAAGAGTCATTCACAAACGATCAATTATGCATTAGAAATGGCCAAGGGATGCCAATAATCTGATTAACCTCAGCTCCCAACACCTATATATATAAAAGCATGTTTAAAGTTTGGGATTTTGTGAATGTCTTTATGATTGATGTATGTACATATATGTTAGCATCACAAGATGATTCTTTCAATGGCGTCGATCTTTGATTCTGTTTAATGTCACAATTGCTAGCTCGTTTATGTGTTGTTGAAATAACTATTACTTTGAAAAAATGCCTTACTAAGTACTTTTTCTGGGAACCGAACTTGTAACTCTTGATAGCACAATGCCAAGGAATTTGCATGAGTTCCTGATAGCTTAGACTACTATAATTTCTTTACTGTCACTCATAGATGTTGTTAAACCCATTTGATTTGCATGTACAATTTTTCCTAGAACTAAACAGTTGATGCTATGTACTTGAATTTTCCAAATCCCGTCCACCTGTATCACTCCTTGATATGAATAATGAAGTCTCCTGAAATTAGGCTCTCAGAAATTAAACAGAAACTAGGAACTTTATGTTCATAGTGTTTAATAATCATGAAATGTACTGGCTTATGTCTCATAAAAAAAAATGTACGGGCTTATCTAAGTTTACGCAGCATTTTCCTTCAATAAGTTGATTAGCATTTGTGGTGCTAGTAACTTGCCTAGTTTTCACAACACACAAGCTCTGCTATTCAAAAACAAAACTAATTTACTGTTTTGTGTTGCAGATTATATATTTAAAAACAGAAATAATTTTATGTTGATAGAGTGTGCCAGTGTGGGGTATGCATTTATATATTTGGCTTCTAGTATGTGAAGATACAAGTGACTTTTGTAAGTAAGTTTCAAATTAACGATAATAAGAAAAAAAATTATCGATAAGGAAAAATTACCAGCAAGTACCAAATTGTTTTAGGTAAAAAAAAAAAAGAAAAAGAAGAGAGCACAAGTGTAAATTCATTTTGAACTTAATCAAATTAATTGAAAGTTATGTACTGCATGGTCAGATTTTTAATTAAGTGATGATGATGATGGTAAAATTAAGGTAAACAAAATCTATGTTAATCTTGGTTTAATTGAAATAGCTAATAGAATTGATTTAAATTGAAAATTCGGTTCGATTAAATTGGTGGTTAGTTTTTTTTCCAAGATATTGATTAGTTCGATTTAATGGGTTTCGTTTTCGGTTTTGAACTTCAGAAATCAGTTCTCTGTTTTTGTTTTTCTTGTAAGTTAAGATTGTTTGGTGGATTTAAGCTTGTATGCTTTAGTAAATTTCTTTAAGTTATGATTTTTCGATGGCTTTAAACTTCTAGTATAAGCATACATCTTCTTTAAAAAATCTTATTTAGTATGACCTTTCTAATCTTCCAAAACATGTTATTATTGTGAACACTAGGGCCTGAACAGAGCAATGATAATCCAAGGAAAGCTCAAACAAGGACGATATGTGGGAGATTCTGGAATGGAATTAGCACATAATGTCGAGGATCTGATGGTCGAAATCCATCAGAAATTCTACTACGTTTACCTTCAAAATCTCTGATGCGATTCAAATCTGTGTGCAAAAGTTGGGGTGCTCTGATAATGAACATATATTTTTGTTCACTTTGGCGGCAGGGTCCGGGGATTCTACTGATAACTTATCAACAGCAGCGCTCCTTCCCTCACTCAGCAGGCACTCCCCACAGGAGATACCTGTCGACGACTACATATTGCAATCGTGTAATGGATTTATACTTCATGTGATGTATGATACTGATTCTCCTGCCTAAAATTATTGGGTCTACAATCCAGCCACTTCAGAAGTCGTCCTTCTTCCGCCACCGAGGTTGGATGGTTGTAAGATACATCCTCGGAGTTGTAGTTGTATCATTATAGATCCTGTTATGGTTTTTAACTCCCACCCTCGCAGAAGAGTGGTTGCTCTTGCAAGACACGTAAGTTGAAGTTCGTGTGTGAACATGTATCAAGTTTGTGTGACCGAAAACCAAGGGCCATGGAGAAGTACTTCGTTCAGGTCGTGGCACCGGATGCATGTTGGGGTGCATTGGCGCAATTTTGTCGTCTGGAAAAAATGGAATAAGATATTGTTTTACGATGTAAGGGGACAGGCGTGGCGAGTCGGCGACTCACCTTGTTTTGGCGACTCACCTTGTTTTGGGGGATCCTACTTATGTCACCTTGGGGAATCCAGAGGGCATTTACATTCAATTCAGGCCCAGGGAAGCCGTCTATTCATCAAGGAAATGAAGCACGACTTATCGGAATGGTTCGTGAAACACAACGTCGAGTTGAGTGACATCAAAACATCGCTTTTCCGGTCAATAGGTTGGGGTAATGACACTGATCATAAGTTTATGATTAATCTATTTGTGGTGGAAGATAAAAAAGATTCAAAGTTGATGTTGCGATGCATTAATGATGTGGTTTTGTATAGAATCCAAGACCACAGGTCGTGGAAGCTGTGTGAATGGGAGACGCATTCCCCTCGTCCTTATTTTCATAAGTTCGTGCATGAGCATGTTGAGACTATATCTCGGTTCTATAATCAGTTTAAAAATTGTATTTAATGATTAAACTCAATTTATTAATAATGTTATTACAACATTGTGTCTGATCCTGAATTGGGAAATTTTTGTTTTTGTGTGATAAGGGGTATTTTCTGTTTTAAATAAATTATTTGGAATAGCAACTCTTTTAATACTAGTACTAGCATCAAAATATATTACACTGAAAAAGCTGTCTATATATATATATATATATATATATATATATCAACATTTCCGGTGTCAAAAGGAATTAAATGGGGTGTTTAGAAAATTTTATTAACACTAAGTAGACCTCATGGTAAATTAAACTTTAAAGTAAGGTTTTTTTATTATTTATTTTAACCGATTAACCCATCAACAATATATTTTTATTTAAAAATAAATAAAAATATATAGAAATTTATTTTAAAATAGGGCCTTGGGATAGATTTTAAATTTTTGGCAATGGGCTGTGTTGAATCCTGACTTTTGGTGATAACAAAACACTACATCGTTGTTTTAGATCGGCCGCCATTTACTTGTATACACAGGTAATCTACCGACGTCAAGACATCAGCTGACCAAGAGATATCAACTGAAATTAACAGTATCAGCTGATCAAAGCATGTCAACCGCTACTTGGCAACCGAGCAAGACATATCTACCGGCTAAGATATCTACTGAACTTCGAAGGCGTTAAGATACACGCCACATTCAAAAGTCACAAATTCTCAGTTCTCGAAAAGTTGACAAGACAACTTAAAAGCAAAGGAAGAAGCATTTAAGGAGCCGTCTGATAAAGTGAAAATGCCATAAAATGTGAAGACACATTGAATAGATAATTAAAGGCGCTCCTAGTACAAGATATTCAGAAGATATTATCACTGCCTACTTATCACAGATTGACATCTGACATCTTAGACGTCTTCCTACCGTTGAAACAGAAGAGAAAGGCGTTGAAGAAAATTGATATAAATATCAAAGTCTCTCTACAAAGAATGTGTGCCACGATTACAAAGAATTTGCATACTTGAGCTCTTGAATCTACTTTGAATACTCGACCGCTCATTCAACCCTTAGCTAAAAAGCATATCCGATCTACAAGGAGATCTTTTCAAGGGTTACTGAAATCCAGCTGTTGTTTGAAGAACACTATCTGCTACAAGGATTTGAGAGTCTAAGTCTTCAAGAAACTTAGACGTTTATCATCACCAACTGAAGAAAAGTTTTGATAAGAGCTTTAAATCTTATCACTGTGAATCTACGAGTTCCATCTTGGGCATTCGATAAGTCCTAACTTGGATCAGGTGTATTGCAGATGTTGTAATAACCAAAGTCTTCTAGTGAATCCTTTTGAGATGGAAGAAGGGGTGACATAGGAGATTGAACTCCGAAGATCTAGAAACATATCTGTGTTTATTTACGTTACTGCATTACAATATTCCATTACTATCATCTAGCATATTAAGAGCTGTTTCAGCACTATCATAAGTAGCTCTTATACTTCTAGCAAGCTAACAGAAAATAGGTTGAGTAAACTAACATTTGCTCAATCACATTGCATTAGAATTAAAGATTATCATTAGTGTAACGCCCTCAACCGATGAAGATGTTACCAAACTAACATGACCATAAAACACTGTGCGGAAAAGAAAATTTTTGAACGATGTATGCATACATCAAACCTTACTTAAAAATATTTCAAAATAGTTTACAAACCAAATCATAACAATTTGAAACAATTAAAGCGTATTTTCTTCAATCAACCTAACAACATTTAGTTCATTAACTTGACACAAACATACTCAGTACGTAACACACTCATCACATAACACACTCATGCATCGCCCGCCGGTCCGACTCCTTGCTCTTCTTCATGTCCGGCATTGAACTCGTCGACATATGCATAAATGTCTTCCTCATTACCTGCACCATTCAAGTATAGTGAATCTAAAGACTCAGCAAGAGTATGCAGTAAAAATCATGCGATTTCAATTATCAATTAAACGTAACATAACATAACATAACATAACATAACATAACATAAACTTATCATTTGGTGACGAATTATGCGAAATTGTGGCAACCGTCATAATGGGCACATTCATCTTTTCTTGTTGATCAACAATCATATGGAATTACGCCTCGTAACATTCTTTCATTTTCGGAGGCCCCTCCGGAGCTCATCCCGGAGGACCTAACCCGTACATTGAGCCATATTTGGAAAGGTCCCTCCGGAGCCCAAACCGGAGTACCAGTCCCGTATTGCCACCACAAAGACACATAAAACATCAAAATATTTTCATGCATCAACATATCATATCTTCATGCTTCATCATAAAATTATTCATTCATGCTTCATCATCTTTCATTTCATCATCATATCATTATAACATATCATTTTCTTATGAAGCATCATCATATCATCGTAATTTCTGTCATAACTTTCATTTCATTAACATTAAACTTTACTCGATAACTTCATGCACGTCATAAGTGATAAAAATCATACTTTCATATTGAACATAGGTTTCATGAATGAAACATAGACATGTACATGCGTCACATAACGTAATCAATCCACGTAAGTCGTTCTTGACTTAAAACTTGAAACTTTTTGCATAAGAATTCTTAAATATACTTTATAAGCCTTTAAAGATCATAACCATGAATTTAGGACCCCAAAATAACATAAATAAAGCTTCAAATCAGAAGGCCATGCGCGGGGGTGCTACTTTTCGGGCGCGGGCGCGCATACCCTGCTGATGGGTCTGCTTGTTCATTCTTAAACTCTATTTTGCATTCGGAATTCGGAAACGTGGTAAACAGGAAATTTTTAGCCCTTGATCTTGGATTTCTAATGCCGAAAACCTCACCTTAATTGGAATTTGAATTAAAAAGTTATGCTCATTCTCCCCAGATGTATCACTGCCGGGAAATCAAAATACTCGACACACTTTGGGATGATTTTGACAATCTTCCAAAATGATTTTGACAAAACTCAAAACATGAAAGTTGTAGATAAATAAGTTTTTTTTCAAATACAATTGGCCTCATATCATTTGGATCACTACACTAATTTTGATCTTCAAAATAGTAACAAGTGCCGCTAATCCGGAACAATCCAACATAAGTAACATTTCAAAACTTTCACTCAAACTAATTCAATAATTCAAAATATGATATTTTCTACTCCTCCAGCTATATCCTTTAAATAAAACATCCCTTGAAACTTCAAGAACACATAAAAACTTTGATGAAACATGTATCTCTTGAATCAATTCAAGAACATGACAAGAACGACTTATGCTTCATGATTTCATACCATCACATAACATGCTCTTCAAACCCTTAAAATCAAAACTTCATGATCTTGTAATTCTTGAAAATCATGCATACATATCTTAACATACATCTTTTCATATCAAAATAAATATATTTTGAATGGTGGTTTCAAAACCTTTAAAATTTGTACTTGCCTTGTTATTTGAAAAACGGAACTATCTTGGATCTTGGTAGAGATATAACCTTACACAAACGGAATCGAGACATGATAAAAAGGTAACCAAAGGAAGATGAAATCCAAGAGGTTGTTAAGCTGTTCCTAAGATTAAATAACACTTTTATAATATGGTGAGAATACACCAAGAATCAAAGACAAAATACAAGAAGAAAAGGGAATAGAAAATCTGTGCAGAAATGTCTTACAAAATGGCTTCGATCTAGGCTGAAACGACCACCAAAAATAGCGATTCATAGCTCAAATCGAAGATACGGATGTAAGGAAGATGACCCTTCAAACGGAATGAATTTTGGACACCGGATGAAGGAGTTATGAGCAATATACGACAGCTGCTCATAGGATGGCGAGTTGGAGAGTTGGAGATTGAGAAGATTCGGAACCTTGACAACGGACTAACCTTAGTACAACCGGAATTTGGAAGCTAAACTCACCTTGGATATACATGACCGAGGGAGGAGGAAGAAGCATGGAAATGAAAGGAAATTAAGAATTGTAGGAGAAACTAAAAGAAGAAGGAAGAAATGTAAAAGGGAAGAGAACCGTGTGATTGATTGAGAGAGGGGGGGGGGGGGAAACAAAGACAAGAATTATAATTAAGATGGGGTAGGAATCATAAAGTGAGAGGTGGTGGTTAGGAAGACTACATCAAATGTATTTTGTCCAAAACACATCAAACTCGACTAATAAAATTTTCTCCTCCCGATGGTTAAAATAAAATCATAGCAATATTATACTCAAAACACTCGTAGAATTATTTTCTACGATATCGTTCGTAGGCTAGACTTGTATTCTCAGTCCAGAATCAATTTTAATAAAATCATTTAATACAACAACTAAATACATATTTTAATACATGAAACATAAATTTTTAAATCATTTACATAACACATAATATTTAATTAAGAATAACGTTTAAATTATAAATAATCAAATGAAATAACTTAAAATAATTAAAATTTATTGTAATAAATCATGAATAGATTTATGGATTTTTCAGATATTACAATAAGTGTGTATTCACCCCTCTCTACGCACGTATTCGATCCCCAACAAGTGGTATTAGAGAGGGTTTTTCTATTAGCTACTGATATTCATCATGACTTCTTTAAATAAAATTTCTATGTTCTCTAAAGAAGATTATGATGACTGGAAAATTCGTATGCAGGCACATCTTTCTGCTCGAGATGATGACATGTGGTACGTCATCACTGATGGACCCATGAAGATTCTAAAAATCAACACTACTGCATCCATTTCAGGAGGCAAACCGCAGATGGTTGAAAAGCCCAGAGCAGAATGGACTAATGAAGACAAGAAGAAAACAAATCTTGATAACGTGGCCAAGGACATACTGTACAAAGCGCTGGATAAAAACATGTTTAGCAAGATCAAGACATGCTCATCTGCCAAAGAAATTTGGGAAAAACTTACTCAACTATGCGAAGGAAACGATCAAACCAAGGAAAACAAACTCACTATAGCCATTCAAATGTTTGACAATGCCAAAATGAAATCAGGAGAAACCATGACTGAGTTTGATGAAATATTTAGCAATATTATTTGTGAATTGATTGCTCTCGGAAAAATATACACTAATCGTGAAATTGCTTTGAAGGTTATGCGAGCATTACCCAGAGAATGGGATGTCAAGACCATATCCATGAGAGAATCAAAGGATCTAAACAAACTAGAGCTTCATGATTTATTTGCGGATCTTAAAGCGTACGAGTTTGAACTCGGAATCAGAACAGAGTAATAACCATCAGTCTCAAACCCCACCAAGGCATTGACGTCAACCATCTCACCTCAACCAATCGAGGAAGCATCAGCAAAGAAGACAACTGAGCAGATGAGTGGCAAAGCAATGTCTCTTTATCAAAAGGTTTGGAAAATTTATGCGTAATAATAAAACAAAGTTTAAACCTTATTATAAACAAGACCATACAGAGGATGGTCCTGCGTGTTTTAACTGTGGCAAGCAAGACCACTTCATTGCAGATTGCACTAAGCCCAAGAACGAAGAAAGAAAGAAGAATTATGAGAAAAAGAAAGGCAAAGAAGGAAGAAGAAAGTTCCGAAATAAGAAGGAACAAAGAGTGCTAGTTGCAGACAAAGGTAAAAGCAAATGGGCAGAAATAGAGTCCAACTCATCCGATACAGATAGCTCATCCGAAGAAAGTGAGGAAGAGCAAGTTCAATGTCTTATGGCTAACTCACAACATGAAGAAGACGACACTGAGGTATTTGACTTTAACTCGTCTAATTTTACACAAGAAGAACTCATTCAAGCACTTAATGAGATGGTCACCGAGTATAAGAAGATTTCTACATCATTAGAGGAAGCAAAAACAGAAAAAGCATGTCTCATGGATAAGTCAAGGGAATCTAGCTGTTTACAACAAAAAGAACTTGATGGTCTAAGGGCTAAGCTAAACCTGTTAGCAGCTGAGAATGATGATATGAAACGAGTATTCCAAGCCACTTTGTATGAAAATCAAAAGTTGCTTAAAACAATCAACTCTTGGAATAATGCTTCTACCTCACTGGATAAGATACATGAGAACAAAAAACAAGCACGAGATAGAACCGGTCTTGGATATGGCTCAAATGAATGTACTCTTCCGAAGGAAAATACTCAATCGTATTCTAGTGGGAACGATCCTAATGTAATAATATTTGTTCGATCTAGTACGATATATGAACATGCTGAACCAAAGATCTATGATGAACAGTCAAAACGCTATGCGAGCAAAAGTAAGCATAAAGGACTGGGATATGTGGAGCCTAAGATTCCAAGGAAAGGAGAGACATGGATTAAACCTAGATTGAATGAACAAAGAATGGGAAACCAATCTGAGTTCAAGCAGTCGAGGTTTGAACCAAGTCAACCCAAGTACAGGAATCATCAGGTGACACAGAACCGGCACTTTAATTGCTCTCCTATTCAAAAACGATATAGACTGGACAACAAAGATCAAAAGTTCAAACAATACACTGTAAGATCCAGACCACACACAAGTACACATCGCACACCTCAAACGACTCAATTTATAGATGCATTGGTAAAATTGTTAAAGCAATTCAGGTGTGGGTCCCGAAAGGTCTAATCCAGTTCGAACCCAAATAGATAAGGGTACCATGGTTATATATTCTTTTTGCAGGTACTATCGGTAAAATAAGTCGAGAAGAATAGTCCAATGGAAAAGACAACGTGGTATCTAGACAGCGGATGCTCTAGACACATGACTGGAAATAAAGATCTATTATCCGAAATCATACGATACAAAGGGCCTAAAATTATTTTTGGTGATAATTCAAAGGGTAAGACCGTGGGTAAGGGTAAGCTCACGGTAACATTATTATTAATGACGTATTGCTTGTTGATAACCTATGTTATAATCTGATCAACATTAGTCAACTATGTGATAATGGTTACACTGTTGAATTTCACAAGCACACATGCATGATCAAATCTAGTAATGGTGATATTATGTTAACCGGACGAAGAGAACAAAACACTTATAGGCTAAATTGGCAAAGTAAACAACCGTCAGTTCCTACTTGTTTTGTTGCTCAAAATGATAAGCAGTGGTTATGGCATAAACGGCTCAATCATTTAAATTTTAAGTCCATTGAACATCTGAGTAAACATGAATTGGTTTTTGGCCTGCCGAAAGGTGTTTTTAAAAAGAATAGAGTTTGTTCGGCTTGTCAGCAGGGCAAACAAGTGAGAGCTACTTTTAAAACCAAAGGGTGTATATCTTCTTCTAAATGCTTAGACCTGTTACACATGGATCTATTTGGTCCTATACCGATCAGGAGCTTAGGGGGAATGAGATATACCTTAGTGATTGTGGACGATTACTCTCGTTTTACCTGGGTAATTTTCTTATCGTCCAAAGATCAAACAGATACTCACCTGATAAAGATTTTTAAACGTTTTCAAAATGAGAAACGTACTAGGATAGATCGGATAGGGAGTGATAGAGGCACTGAATTGTTAAACAAAACTCTTGAATCCTATCTAGATGACCAGGGAATCAAGCATGAGTTATCTGCTGCTCGGACCCCACAACAAAATGGTGTTGCTGAAAGAAGAAATCGAACACTCAAAGAAGCAGCTAAAACTATGATTGCTGATTCTAATGTATCTCAGAAACTCTGGGCAGAGGCAATTAACACAGCGTGCTACACTCAAAACAGATCTATGATTAACAAAAAACACAACAAAACACCATATGAGATCTGGAATGGCACAAAACCTGATGTTTTTTATTTTAAAGTATTTGGTTGTACTTGTTTCATTCATGATAATGGAAAACACCGCTTAACAGCCTTTGATGCTAAAGCAGAAGAAGGAATATTTGTCGGATATTTCTCTGTCAGTAGAACTTATCGAGTGTTCAACAAAAATTCACTGACAGTAGAGGAATCCATTCATGTTATTTTTGATGAAACTACTATATGTGCAGATAAGTCCCTAACCGATATCAAAGATCTAACAAATAGGCTGGAATCAACTGTTCTAGATGATGAAAGTGATAGTGATTGTGAGACCTCGATTCTAAACATCTAATCTCGAATTAAACAATAATTAATCATGCAAGATCCAAGATTAAAAACAATAAAAGGAAATTTTTTTTAAAGGCCACCCGCTCGATCGGTTGAACTCAACCGATCGAGCGCGGCAAAAATCCGAGCTCACTGTCTCCGAAGAAACAAGGCTCCCGCTCGATCGGTTGAACTCAGCCGATCGAGCGGCAGCCAAATTCCAACACTCTGCCTTTGAATAAATGAGGCTTGCACTCTATCGGTTGAACTCACCCGATCGAGCGCGCCCCTCTGTACAAAAAAATCTAGAATTTTATCTAAGGCATGCAATCCCCCATTCAACAATCTCAACATGCATACTCAATCAAAATCGACATTCAGAATACAATACATGGCAGTTCTAGAGATTATACAATTCCTCAAAAGTAGAACATGCATCAGTTCTAGCTATTACAGATCCAAATACAACACAAGTTTGAACTACACACTCGACTTCTACAATACCAAGGCCTCACTCTATCAACTCGACCACCTAGCCATGCGATCTTTGACTCGGTCCTGCCCCACCTGTCGCCAAGCACACATACAAAACAAGACAACAGCCGGATAAACCAGTGAGAATAATATTTCCAGTGTAAGAAACAAACATGCAATATCAATCAATACATCAACTCATGATATACAAATAACAACAATGCAATTCAAGAGGAATCTAAAATGAAGTGCATGTCTTTAAAGTCTGGGATTATCAAGTTTAGATAATCAAAAAGGTACTCCGGTTATTCTCTTCCTCTAATGGGATCCCGAGGATGAAATATCACACAAATCACGCCGACTCTCCCTTCGAGGTGGATAGTGCATATTTCAATCCTCTAGACTCTGAAGCAATTATAGAGAGTTAAGTCGGTCATTGTAGTAAATCGCCTACCAATGCCCTCTACTATAATTCTCAGAACTTCTAATTCAAAATGAAATGAATCAATTGGCTCAATATTAATGCAAGTGCAAATCGTAACTCATTCAATAAATTCAAGTAATTCAATTAACATGCAAGTATGTGATTTCTCCGGAACACTCGAATCAAGTCGGATTCGAGTCACTCGTTCCATTCCAGTCTAAGTCGTCTTATACCTCTTTTGATGCTTCACAAGCTTCAAATCTGTAAAACAACAAATTACTCATTCAAAATTCATTCAAACTTCCTCAATCGATAATAAGAAATCGATACTATACCTGCTTCAATCTTCAAAATGATTCAACTCCTGCAACCTCGCAACTCAATGGCCTTCGAACGAATCTGTAAAAGAAGTAATAAAGGCTCGAGATCAATATCGACATTCAAACTCGACTGAATACGGCTCAAATCAGCGCAAACCAGCTATAGCCCTCAACTCAAACCGGTGGCATAACGACTATATTATGATCAAACCAGAAACACAGACAATAGTATTATATCGATACCAACTCAAATCAATACCAATATAACAATAAAGACTCAAACCCATCAAATCTCAAAACTCCAATTCTTGAAAATCACAAGAAAATTAATAACAAATCCGAACGACGCTCTATATCAAAACCGACTGACAATAAATGATAAGAACTAGTTCAAGAACATCATATCCAAAATTCAGTCGATTCTAACAATATCTGGAATATGAAGTATAACTGATCGGAGAAATACTTACTATAAAACGAAGCTCTCGCAGCCGGGATCACTAATCTGCATTTAGAAATAAATTCTAACGGACGGATTGACCGAAAACTAAAATCACAAAGCTTGTAGAAGCTTGGGAGGCGTATCTAATGGAGGAGGAGGCAATGGGGAGGAAGGATAATAAGCCAAAGCCTTCTTAAATATCTAAAAAATTCCAATTTTGCATTTCAGTCCCTGAAAAATCCAAAAATTGCAAAATAGACCCTGATCAAAATCAAGTCGGCTCTTGAACTCTGCAATCTCCGATTATCTCAAATAAACTCAATTAAGATAATTTTGGGGAGTTACAATTTTCCCCCTCTAAGAATAGATTTCTTCCTCGAAATCAATACGGTTTCAGTCACAAAGACGAGATAGAATCAAAAGACTACAATAATAATTCACTCCTCATAAATAAGTCAAGAAATTTTTCTCCAATTAGAACTCTATCTCTCAAATACTCCTTCAAGTCCGAAACACCATCACTGCACTTATCAAAAACTGAATTTGGTTAGGCTCGAAGCTGCTTCTAATTCTGGTCGAAACTCTGAATCATTTGTCTCAAGCAATTCGGCATCTCAACAATTAAAGAACATAAGAAACTCTGGTTGGTTAATTTAGCAATACTCCGTCCGTCTATTGAAAGTCGTCTCATTCTCGTCAGAAAATCCTTCTATGCTTAGTCAAAAATCGAATCATCTCTGGTTCCAACTCTTGTGACAAAGGAAATCATCTCTAATTAACGGGGATTTTCCTCTATTCTCGTACAACTCTTGAAAAGTGCCTTCAATAATTCATCAAATAGTTGTCGTTGTACGAAGTCTCCACAAGAATCAAGGATTCTGCCAACTAGTGCTAAGTCGAGCACTACAACTCATGGCATCTCCTCTAACATTTGTCTCGTCTGATATGGCTGTCCGTAGTTCTGAGGATATTGAAATAAATATGTTATAATCAAACAACAAATGTCTCTTCAAAGTCTATGCTGAAAGAACGAGTGCATCGAGGATCTCTGTCTAAACTGATAGACTTCGGAAAAATATGACATGTGACGACCTCCGACAAAATATCAATCCTCTAATCCTGACTGAAAGTCATTTTGTACGGAATACGGTAGCAGATTTCATCCCTCGGACAATCAAAATCAGATAGTAGATAAAATAAGAACAAATCCTTCGACTTCTAAGATTAGAAAAGATCGCGAAAATCTCTTCGTAACGAAACGATGCCAAATCTTCCAATCAATAAGATCGCTGCGAGCTCAAGTCCAGAGCCAGACCTTGAGTCTCGAGCATCTTCAGCTGCCTCGATGTCTAGAATAGAGCGTGATTCCTCTGAACAAGAGTATATCCAAATTCTCGATAAGAAGAAATATCGAGTACTGAAATATCATCCTTATCGAATTCAAGAATATTGGAGTGCTGATCAACAGAAATTCCATCAACAGATCATACAATCGAGGAAATTTTAACTCGATCCAATCAGAATTCAGACATCGAAGAATATCATACAACTGCTCGGTACCAAAATCTGAAATACGATTCTCTAAAGCTCTGAATGATCAGTACAATTCTCATTTCAAAAGACAAGAAAATCATCGATAAGAATTCCTAGCTTCAACTAATACTTCTGAAAGATCCGATTAAAAGAAAAATTAACAACACTACAGGAGTGTTCGTCAATTCGAACGACCCGACAAAAGTTTAGAGGCACGATAAACATTAAACAAATTCTTCAATAAGAAGGCAAGAGACTCATCAGTATCTATCAGTCCAAAAAAGCAGAAAAACCCAAATCAAACGTTTACCTGTTATGTCATTATCGGGTGCAGCCAGAGCCTGATCCTCAGTCAGAGCATAAACTCGTGCCTGCTATCTGGGAGGTTGCTTCGCATGCTGGTTACCTTCCTGTCTATTCTGCTGCCGAGGTTGGAAAGAGTGGACCGCAGATGCTTGCCGTTGAGGCTGAGCTGTCTGTCTCGAAGAACTTCCACTCTGTGCTTGCTTAGAGCCCCGCTAGGGACACGATCTGGAAAAGTGTCCCGCCTGGTTATAGATATATCAGCATCCAAAAATACCTCTACACTGATCCCTGGAGTGACGACCTCCGCAATTGGCACAAGACATGCCTGACTGACTCAAACTTTGTCCTGATCCGATCTGCCTCGAGCCACTAGAGCTCGAAGAACTGCTTCCGTGCTTCTTAAACTGCTTTCCCTTCGGATGATAGTAATCCTTCCTATTACCTCCACTGCTACCACCCTCAGAACTCGGTGGATGATTCTGAAATTGAAAAGATTGATTTTGGTAATGAGGTGGTTGGTTCTGAGACTGACTAGGCTGCTGAGGCACAACTTGAGCTCCTCTTTATCTCCACAAACCTGCTTCAGCTCCTTTTGCATGATTAATGACATCAGCAAAATTATCAGGCCTAGCAGTGTTTACCAACGTGAAGATATCAGGGTTCAACCCATTAATGATGTGAGATCTCGATTCTAAACAACTAATCTCGGGATTAAACAACAATAAGGCATTCAAGATTCAAGATTAAAAGCAATAAAATTATTATTATTTTTTGAAATAGTTCCTCGCTCGATCGGTAAGATCTAACCGATCGAGCGAGCAACTTAGCAAAAGTTACTGCCAGAGAAAATTCCTAGCTCCGCTCAATTGGTAAGATCTTACCGATCGAGCGGACACCAAAATTTCAAAACAGAAACTTAGCAAAAGGACCTTCACTCGATCGGTTAAATCTCGCCGATCGAGCGGTGACGACTCTGAATCAAAAACAACAAAAAACATGCTGGAAACTCAAGTCCAATACATTTAAAAATACCAACATGCATTACAATCACAAATTATCCGAATAATACATGAAGGACTAGAGTTGATCAACTACGCGTAAGGCTAGAACATGCAACCAAAAAGTTTACATAATCAATACAACATAAACCACAAAGTTTGAGATCTAAACATGTTAGAACATAAACTAGGTAGACATGCTGACACGACTTCTAAACCGAGTCCCACTACTAGCTCTCCCTCTTGTTTCTAAGCAAGTCTTCGCTGATTTGGTCCTGCCCCACCTGTTGCCAAGTACACATACAAAACAAAGAAATAGCCGGATAAACCGGTGAGAAAGATACTCCTAGTAAAAGCAACATAACAAGTAATGAAATCAGTAAACATGCTTTCCAGACAACACGTAATCAATATCAACGTAATGAAATGCATGTCTTAAAATCGGGATATCAAATCTGATACACGAGGGATTGTTGCTGTTCTTATGGGATCCTGAGGATGAGATCACGTAACGACTCACCGACTCTCCCAATCGAGGTGGTGCCACGTATCCCACTTCTCTAAACTTTGAGCAACTATAATGAGTATGCTAGCACCAGGCGAAACGACTACGACCTAGGCCACTCAATCATAGTTCCCAACCGTCTAAACAAAAAGGGCGGTTCTGCCCGCTGAAATCAAAGTTGGCTCAAGATGAATGCATAACCAAAAACATAACATAAGCCTCATAACAAAACTCAACTAATCAACAAAACGAGTTCAACATGCTAGAACAAGTATTGATGCAATATGTGATTTGAAAGGGAAACTCGAGAACCAACTGTCCTGAGTATGCTATCCCGCTAACGATGACTGCTTTTACCTTTCAATGTCGTAGCTCCAACTCTGGAAATGCTACAACCAAAAGTTTTAAATAAAAAACTAAACAATCCCAACAACAACAACAATAGTACAAGGTAATCTCATTACCGATCTTCGTTCAATTCTTGACGCTCAACAGCTGTTAACTCCGGGCTAGACAACTCCAACGAAACTGTACGGAGACAAAATATGATCAACATCATCGAACAAACTCAAAGCCCAAAGTACAACAACTCAAATGGTTCAAAATCTCAAAACTCAAACCGACGGCATAACTGCTATAAACTGAACAAACCGAAAACGCAGACAGCAGTTCAATACCGATATCAACTTGTATCAATGCTAATACTACCATAATAAGGCAAATCCAACAAATCTCAAAAACCACATTTTCGAAAATGGCTTCCAAAAATCATAACAAATCCAAACGTCGCTCTAATTCAAACCCGACGGATAATAAACGATCAGAACTCTGTCAAGAACAACATACTCGAATCTCAAGAGATTATAACAAAATCCAAAAACTAGAATTAATCCGATCGTAGAAAGACATGATAAAACGGAGCTCTCGTTGCAGTGATAACTAATCTGCCTTCAAAAATAAATTCCAACAGCCGGATCGAGTTCGGACGGAATTCAGAAAGCTTGGAGGCTCAAAGAATCGGCTTCAATGGAGGAGGCGTGCTTGGGGAATATGGAGGAGACTTTTCAACTTAATTCTAAGTGTAGATAATATATAAAACTCAATATTTGCGTTTTAGTCCCTAAAATTTCCAAAATTTGCAAAATGGACCCTGATCAAAATCAAGTCGGCTCGTGAACTCTGTAATCTCCGATTAACTCAAATAAACTCATTTAAGATAAAAAAGGGGCGTTACAATTCTCCTCCACTAAGAAAAAATTTCGTCCTCGAAATCAATAATAATCGCAACTCATAAGATAGAATAAAGAACTAAAAACAGTAAGAAGAACTCACGTCATCCGAATAACTCAGGAAAATGCTGTCTCATGTCGAAATCTGTCTCCCAAGTTGCTTCCTCGACCCCGTGACGGCTCCACTGCACTTTCACCAACGAAATCAACTTGGTTCTGAGCTGTTTCTCTTTTCGATCAAGGATCTGAATCGGTCGTTCAAAATAACTCAGAGTCTCGTCTAACTCGGCTTCATCAGGCTGAAGGATATGAGAAGGATCTGGATGATACTTTCGCAGCATAGAGACGTGAAAAACGTCGTGAATACCAGATAAAGATGGAGGAAGTGCAAGTCTGTAGGCAAGATCGCCTATCTTCTCGAGAATCTCGCACGGACCAATGAATCTCGGAGATAACTTCCCTCTCTTCCCAAATCTGATCGTACCTCTGAAAGGAGAAATCTTAAGGAATACACGGTCTCCCTGCTCAAAACTCAGAGGTCTACGTCTGACATTTGCATACTTCGCCTGTCTATCCTGAGTTGACTTCATTCTAGACTGAATGAACTTAACTTGTTCTTCCATAACTCGAAGCATATCCGGTCCCAAATCAGGTGACTCAGACAATTCATCCCAAAACAATAGAGATCGGCATTTCTTACCGTACAATGCCTCAAAAGGCGCCATACCGATACTCGCTTAGAAGCTGTTGTTGTAAGAAAACTCAACAAGAGGCAAAGAATCTTGCCAACTAGTGCCAAAGTCTAGCACTACCGCTCGAAGCATATCCTTTAATGTCTGGATAGTCCGCTCTGACTGTCCATCGGTCTGAGGATGATAAGCTGTACTCAGATGCAATCGAGTACCAAGTGCCTCCTAAAGACTGTGCCAGAAGTGCGAAGTGAATCTAGGGTCTCGGTCTGAAATGATCGACTTCGGCACCCCATGCAATCTCACAACATTGCTAACATACAACTCAGCCATCTGATCGTGACGATACGTCATCCTGTACGGAATAAAACAAGTAGACTTCGTCAATCGGTCGATCACTACCCAAATAGCATCGCATCATCGAACGGATCGTGGTAGCTTCGTGACGAAATCTATAGAAATGTGATCCCATTTCCATTCAGGAACAGATAGACTGTGCAACAGACCTCCTGGTCGCTTCCGCTCTGCTTTCACTTACTGACAGTTCAAACATCGAGATACAAACCTTGCACCATCGCTCTTCATTTTCTTCCACCAGAACTGATTCTTCAGATCGTTATACATCTTACGACCTCCAGGATGAACATTAAACCGGCTGCAATGGGCCTCTTGGAGAATACGCTGTCTCAACTCCAAAATATCAGGGACAAGAATACGGTTATTCACAAACAAAACATCATCTCTAACCTGGAATTCAGAGTGATGCCCAGAATGGACTTTCTCTACTGAAACCTGAATGCTCGGCTCAGACTTCTGTGCTTCTCTGATCGCAACAAACAACTCTGGCTCGGCTTGAATAGCAAACACTCTGATAGTCTTCCTATCTGTTTCAAACTCTAAACCAAAAGTGCAACAATCATCGATCAACTGAGAAACACCGATAGTCGAAAGAGATAGAGAACAAAGCTTTCGACTCAAGGCATCGGCAACTGCATTCAACTTTCCGGGGTAATACTTGATCTCACAGTCGAAATCCTTCAACAGATCTAACCATCTTCTCTGTCTCATATTCAACTCTGCCTGTGAAAATAAATACTTAAGGCTCTTATGGTCAGAAAAGATCTCGAAAGATTCATCATAAAGATAGTGACGCCAGATCTTCAAAGCAAAAATGATCGCAGCTAGTTCAAGATCATGAACCGAATAACGAGTCTCATGCGGATTCAGCTACCTTGATGCATATGCTATCACATGTTTATGCTGCATAAGAACACAACCCAAGACTCGGTTAGAAGAATCACAATAGACTGTGAAACCCCCAGTACCTTTCGGAATAGAAAGAATTGGAGCACTGGTCAGTCTCCTCTTCAGATCAACAAAGCTAGCCTCACAATCTGCAGTCCAGACAAAAGGCGCATTCTTCTGTGTCAGCTGGGTAATCGGCTTGGAGATAGACGAGAAACCCTCGATGAATCGGCGGTAATAACCAGCTAAACCCATGAAGCTTCGGATCTCAGGTACTGATGTCGGTCTAGGCCAATTCATAACCGCTTCAATCTTGCTGGGATCGACAGAAATCCCATCACCTGAAATGATATGACCGAGGAAGACAACCCGATCTAACCAGAATTCACATTTAGATAGCTTGGCAAACAGCTGCTCAACTCGGAAAATCTGCAAAACGGTCCTCAGATGCTCTGCATGATCAGTACGATTCTTAGAGTAGATAAGAATATCATCGATGAAGATAATGACAAACTCATCTAAATAGCGCTGGAAAATAACGTTCATCAAACCCATAAAAGCCGCTGGAGCATTAGTCAATCCGAACGGCATGACTATAAACTCAAAATGACCATACCTCATTTTGAATGCGGTCTTAGGAACATCTTCCTCTCGCACTCTTAGCTAATGATAACCTGACCTCAAATCGATCTTCGAATAGACAGAAGAACCCTGCAGCTGATCAAAAAGGTCATCTATTCGGGGTAAAGGATACCTGTTCTTGACTGTAGCCTGATTCAATTGGCGGTAGTCGATACAGAGCCGCATAGAACCATCCTTCTTCCGAACAAACAGAATAGGAGCACCCCAAGACGATACACTAGGTCTGATGTATCCCTTGGCAATCAAATCCTCAAGTTGTTCCTTCAACTCTCTCAATTCAATAGGTGCCATACGATAAGGAGCTTTGGAGATAGGTTGAGTACCTGACACTAAGTCAATACTGAATTCGATCTCTCGAATAGGCGGCAATCCAGGAACATCTTCCGGAAACACATCCGTAAAATCTCTAACCACTGGTATATCAACCAATTCAGGGCTAGATTTCAGTACATCAACTGCATAGACCAAAAATCCTTCTGCACCTCTTTGTAACAAACGAGTCATAGATAACACTGAAATCAAAGGAATTCTAGATCGAGAACCCTTATCAAAGAATTTTCAATCGTCTGCCATTTCAGGTCTGAACCTGAAAACTTTCTGAAAACAATCGACTGTTGCCCTGTACTTGGTTAAAGCATCTATACCGACAATACAATCAAAATCTGACAGTCCAAGTACAATACAATCGAACTCTAACAAATTTTCCTCAAAGCAGAGTTCACAGTTCCTGACTAATCTGACAGAAATAATTCCTCCACCCAAAGGTGAAGTAACAGCTACTACAGTAGGCAAAGCATGTAATAACACAAATTTCTCAGAGATAAAGGAATGGGAAGCACTTGTATCTTTTAAGACATGAGCAGAATAACCGAAAATCGAATAGTTACCTGCTTAACGTCATCTGGTGCTGCCTGAGCCTAATCCTCTGTCAGTGCAAAGACACGTGTCTGCTGTCTCGGAGGCTGGTTCTCACTAGAGTTACCTCCCTGTCTGTTCTGCTGCTGGGGCTGGAAAGAGTGCACTGCAGAAGACTGCCTCTCAGGCTGAGCTGTAGGTCGAGATGAACTTCCACTATGAGCTCGATCTCTGTTACGCTGAGGGCACACCTTAGAGAAGTGTCCCGGTTGCTGATAGGTGTTGCACTTCCCGAAGACTCCCACACACTGATCTGGTGAGTGTCTTCCCCCACACTTGCTACAGTACATGGATGAAGATCCAGAACTCTGTCCTGAACCAAATTGTCGGGAACCACTGGAACTAGATGAACTGTTCCCCTTCCTCTTGAACTGTTTCCCTCTTGATTTATACTGATCCTTTCTGTTTCCCCCACTGTTTCCACCTTCGTACCTCTGCTGTTGGTTCTCAAACTGAGGTGGCTGATTCTGATGCTGAGATGGTTGGTTCTGAAACTGTCTCTGCTGCTGAGACACCATCTGATTACCTCTCTGACTCCACAAGCCTGCTTCCGCTCCCTTTGCGTGATTCATGGCATCCGCAAAGTTATCTGGCCTAGCGGTGTTCACCAATGTTAAGATGTCAGGATTCAAGCCGTTGATAAACTGATCAGCTTTGGCTTCTTCACTGTCGGTAATGTGCGGGGCAAAACGCAACAAGCTGTCAAACTTGGCTATATACTCCTCAATGTTCAGATTCCCTTGCCTCAGATTGGAAAACTCGGCTCCCTTGTCCTTTCGGTACGAAACAGGAAAAAACCGCTTATAAAACTCAGTTTTGAAAAGAGACCAATCAACAACTGTACCTCTGTTCTTCATGGATCTCTTGGTCGTGATCCACCAGTTCTTGGCAACACCACGCAGCTGATGAATGACTAACCTGGTTCGGCGGTCATCTGTATAATCCAGGGAATCGAACATCTGATCAATGTCGTCCAACCAACTCTCACAGTCAACTGGATTCTCAGTACCCATCAACAAGGGCGGATTAAAAGACTGAAACCTCTTCAGCAAGGTTTCCATAGGAGTTGCTGTAGCATCCAATTGATCAACTTCAGTACTAGCTTGCTCAGTCGCAGGAATAACTGGCGGTGGATTTCTTTTTTATCACTCGACGAGGACCCATCTGATAATCAAAGGTTAGGACACGATATATCTCAATTGCTACCATCGGTGCCCTTACAACCGCTTGGAATACCGGATACCAGTAGATAACAGAAACATATATACTCAAGTAGATCATGATTTATTATTTAAATCACATAAACACGTAATTCAAATAATTCTCAAACAATAAAGCATGCTCGCATGGAATTAAGTACATAGTTAAATAATTCAAACACATGCGAGGAGCCAATACACGCAGACTCGATCTACCCCGCTCACTCTAGTTCAACCAAGAATCTTAACTCTCTGATACCACTTAATGTGAGACCTCGGTTCTAAACAACTAATCTCGGGATTAAACAACAATAAGGCATTCAAGATCCAAGATTAAAAGCAATAAAATTTTTTATTTTTTTTTGAAATAGTGCCTCGCTCGATCGGTTAGATCTAACCGATCGAGCGAGCAACTTAGCAAAAGTTACTGCCAGATAAAACTCCCAGATCCGCTCGATCGGTAAGATCTTACCGATCGAGCGGCCACCAAAATTTCAAAACAGAAACTCAGCAAAAGGACCTTCGCTCGATCGGTTAAATCTCGCCAATCGAGCGATGACGACTCTGAATCAAAAACAACAGAAAACATGCTGGAAACTCAAGTCCAATACATTTAAAAATACCAACATGCATCACAATCACAAATTATCCGAATAATACATGAAGGACTAGAGTTGATCAACTACGCGTAAGGCTAGAACATGCAACCAAAAAGTTCGCATAATCAATACAACATAAACCACGAAGTTCGAGATCTAAACATGTTCTAACATAAACTAGGTATACATGCTGACACGACTTCTAAACCGAGTCCCACTACTAGCTCTCCCTCTTGTTGCTAAGCAGGTCTTCGCTGACTTGATCCTGCCCTACCTGTTGCCAAGTACACATACACAACAAAGAAACATCCGGATAAACCGGTGAGAAAGATACTCCCAGTAAAAGCAACATAACAAGTAATGAAATCAGTAAACATGTTTTCCAGACAACACGTAATCAATATCAACGTAATGAAATGCATGTCTTTAAATCGGGATATCAAATCTGATAAACGAGGGATTGCTGCTGTGCTTATGGGATCCCGAGGATGAGATCACGTAACGACTCACCGACTCTCCCAATCGAGGTGGTGCCATGTATCCCACACCCCTAGACTTTGAGCAACTATAATGAGTAGCAACTATAATGAGTATGCTAGCACCAGGCGAAACGACTACGACCTAGGCCACTCAATCATAGTTCCCAAATGTATAAACAAAAAGGGCGGTTCTGCCCGCTGAAATCAAAGTTGGCTCAAGATGAATGCATAACCAAAAACATAACATAAGCCTCATAACGAAACTCAACTAATCAACAAAATACGAGTTCAACATGCTAGAACAAGTATTGATGCAATATGTGATTTGAAAGGGAAACTCGAGAACCAACTGTCCCGAGTATTCTATCCCGCTAGCGATGACTGCTTTTACCTTTCAATGTCGTAGCTCCAACTCTGGAAACGCTACAACCAAAAGTTTTAAATCAAAAACTAAACAATCCCAACAACAACAATAGTACAAGTTAATCTCATTACCGTTCTTCGTTCAACTCTTGACGTTCAACAGCTGTTAACTCCGAGCTAGACAACTCCAACGAAACTGTATGGAGACAAAAGATGATCAACATCATCGAACAAACTCAAAGCCCAAAGTACAACAACTCAAATGGTTCGAAATCTCAAAACTCAAACCGACGGCATAACGACTATAAACTGAACAAATCGGAAATGCAGACAGCAGTTCAATACCGATATCAACTCGTATCAATGCTAATACTACCATAATAAGGCAAATCCAACAAATCTCAAAAACCACATTTTTGAAAATGGCTTCCAAAAATCATAACAAATCCGAACGTCGCTCTAATTCAAAACCGACAGATAATAAACGATCAGAACTCCGTCAAGAACAACATACTCGAATCTCAAGCGATTCTAACAACATCCAAAAACTAGAATGAATCCGATCGTAGAAAGACTTACGATAAAATGGAGCTCTCGTTGCAGTGATCACTAATCTGCCTTCAGAAATAAATTCCAACGGCCGGATCGAGCTCGGACTGAATTCAGAAAGCTTGGAGGCTCAAAGAATTGGCTTTAATGGAGGAGGCGTGCTTGGGGAAGATGGAGGAGACTTGTCAACTTAATTCTAAGTGTAGATAATATACAAAACTCAATATTTGCGTTTTAGTCCCTGAAATTTCCAAAATTTGCAAAATGGACCCTGATCAAAATCAAGTCGGCTCGTGAACTCTGTAATCTCCGATTAACTCAAATAAACTCATTTAAGATAAAAATGGGGCGTTACAAATGAACTGATCGGCTTTAGCTTCTTCGTTGTCGTCAATGTGCGGTGAAAATCTCAGCAAACTATCAAACTTGGATACATACTCCTCGATATTCAGATTCCCCTGCCTCATATTGGCAAACTCGGCTCCCTTATCCTTTCGGTACGAAACTGGGAAAAACCGCTTATAAAACTTAGATTTGAAAAGATTCCAGTTAATAGCTGTACCTCGATTTTCCCTAGCTCTCTATGTCGTGATCCACCAGTTCTTAGCAACACCCCGAAGCTGATGAATAACTAACCTAGTTCGGGGTCGTCTGAATAATCAAGGGAATTGAACAACTGATCAATGTCGTACAACCAACTCTCACAGTCAATAGGATTCTCTGTACCCTGCAACAAAGGCGGGTTAAACGACTGAAACCTTTTCAGTAAGGTTTCCATAGGCGTCGCTGTGGCATCCATCTGATCAGTTTCAGTACTAGCTTGCTCATTCGGAGGAGTAACTGACGGAGGGTTTCTATTAATAACTCGACGAGGACCCATCTGATAATCAAAGGTTAGGACACAAGATATCTCAATCGCTACAAAGCGGTGCCCTTTTAACCTCTCAGAATTCGGATACCAGTCGATAACAAAAATAGTTATATCTCAAGTAGTCCATGCTTTATAAATCAAATAACATAATCATGTAATTAAAATAATTCTCAAACAATAAAGCATGCTCGCTTGGTATTAAATAATCAAATAAATAACTCAATCACATGCGAGGAGCCAATTCAAGCGGACTCGATCTACCCCGCTCACTTTTAGTTCAACCAAAAACTTATCGCTCTGATACCACTTAATGTGAGACCTTGATTCTAAACATCTAATCTCGGATTAAACAATAATTAAACATACAAGATCCAAGATTAAAAACAATAAAAGGAAATTTTTTTTAAAGGCCACCCGCTCGATCGGTTGAACTCAACCGATCGAGCGCGGCGAAAATCCGAGCTCACTGTCTCCGAAGGAACAAGGCTCCCGCTCGATCGGTTGAACTCAGCCAATCGAGCGGCAGCAAAATTCCAACACTCTGCCTCTGAATAAATAAGGCTTGCGCTCTATCGGTTGAACTCACCCGATCGAGCGCGCCCCTCTGTACAAAAAAATCCAGAATTTTATCTAAGGCATGCAATCCTCCATTCAACAATCTCAACATGCATACTCAATCAAAATCGACATTCAGAATACAATACATGGCAGTTCTAGAGATTATACAATTCCTCAAAAGTAGAACATGCATCAGTTCTATCTATTACAGATCCAAATACTACACAAGTTCGAACTACTCATTCGACTTCTACAATACCAAGGCCTCACTCTATCAACTCGAACACCTAGCCATGCGATCTCTGACTCAGTCCTGCCCCACCTGTCGTCAAGAACACATACAAAACAAGACAACAGCCAGATAAATCGATGAGAATAATATTCCCAGTATAAGCAAAAAACATGCAATATCAATCAATACATCAACTCATGTTATACAAATAACAACAATGCAATTCAAGAGGAATCTAAAATAAAGTGCATGTCTTTAAAGTCCGGGATTATCAAGTCTGTATAATCAAAAAGGTACTCCGGTTATTCTCTTCCTCTAATGGGATCGTGAGGATGAAATATCACACAAATCACGTCGACTCTCCCTTCAAGGTGGATAGTGCATATTTCAATCCTCTAGACTCTGAAGCAATTATAGAGAGTTAAGTCGGTCATTGTAGTAAATCGCCTACCAATGCCCTCTACTATAATTCTCAGAACGTCTAATTCAAAATGAAATGAATCAATTGGCTCAATATGAATGCAAGTGCAAATCGTAACTCATTCAATAAATTCAAGTAATTAAATTAACATGCAAGTATGTGATTTCTTCGGAACACTCGAATCAAGTCGGATTCGAGTCACTCGTTCCATTCCAGTATAAGTCGTCTTATATCTCTTTTGATGCTTCACAAGCTTCAACTCTGTAAAACAACAAATTACTCATTCAAAATTCATTCAAACTTCCTCAATCGATAATAATAAATCGATACTATACCGACTTCAATCTTCAAAACGATTCAACTCCTGCAACCTCGTAACTCAACAGCCTTCGAACGAATCTGTAAAAGAAGTAATAAAGACTCAAGATCAATATCGACATTCAAACTCGACTGAATACGACTCAAATCAACTCAAACCACTTATAGCCCTCAACTCAAACCGGAGGCATAACGACTATATTCTGATAAACCCGAAACACAGACAACAGTATTATATCGATACCAACTCAAATAAATACCAATATAACAATAAATACTCAAACCCATCAAATCGCAAAACTCCAATTCTCAAAAATCACAAGAAAATTCATAACAAATCCGAACTACGCTCTATATCAAAACCGACTGAGAATAAACGATAAGAACTAGTTCAAGAACATCATATCCAAAATTCAGTCGATTATAACAACATCCGGAATATGAAGTATAACTGATCGGAGAAATACTTACTATAAAACGAAGCTCTCGCAACCGGGATCGCTAATCTGCTTTCAGAAATACATTCTAACGGACGGATTGACCGAAAACTGAAATCGCAAAGCTTGGAGAAGCTTGGGAGGCGTCTCTAATGGAGGAGGAGGCGATGGGGAGGAAGGAGAAGAAGTCAAAGCCTTCTTAAATATCTAACAAATTCCAATTTTGCGTTTCAATCCCTGAAACATCCAAAAATTGCAAAATATACCCTGATCAAAATCAAGTTGGCTTTTGAATTCTGCAATCTCCGATTATCTCAAATAAACTCAATTAAGATAATTTTGGGGCGTTACAGTGATGAACCTCCTGTCACAAGAGATGAACCAGTAGAAGAGATTGTTCAACCCAATGAAGGAAGAATAGATCAAGTTAATGACGAACAGAGAATTGAAGAAGAAGTCATTGAACCTGATAACACAATCAGGAATGAGGACGACACTCCAACAAACACGAATCCACTTGGACCAAATCTTCGGTGGAGTAAAAATCATCCACCCGAGCTGGTCATTGGTAACCCTATTGCACCTATCCGTACACGGAATCAAATGATTAATGAACTATTGCATGCAGGATTTATTTCACAAATAAAGCCTAAACACATAGATGAAGCATTACTTGATGCTAGCTGGATTGAAGCAATGCAGGAGGAACTAAATCAATTTACCAGAAACAAAGTTTGGAATATATTTCCTCGACCGGAAAATCAAAATATCATAGGCACCAGATGGGTGTTTCGTAACAAATTAAATGAGGATGGAACGGTGATTAGAAACAAGGCCAGACTGGTTGCTCAAGGATTTAGACAAGAAGAGGGCATTGACTTTGATGAATCATTCGCTTCAGTAGCAAGGCTTGAAGCCATCAGAATATTTCTTGCCTATGCTGCTTACAAAAACTTTAAAGTCTATCAAATGGATGTCAAGTCAGCTTTCCTCAATGGGCTACTTCAGGAAGAAGTATATGTTGAGCAACCACCAGGTTTTATCAGTTCATCAACTCCTAATCATGTTTTCAAACTTGATAAAGCTCTTTATGGTTTAAAACAAGCACCATGATCTTGGTATGACACCTTATCACAATTCTTATTAGATCACAACTTTATCATAAGAACAGTCGATAAAACACTTTTTAAATTTACTAAAAGTGATCATATTTTACTTGTTCAAATCTATGTAGATGATATTATATTTGGATCAACTAATTCTCGTTTATGCGAGAAGTTCTCTAAGTTAATGCAGGAACAATTTGAGATGAGCATGATGGGAGAATTAAATTTCTTTCTCGGACTGCAAGTAATGTTGGAACACGGTCGTTCTCCGGATTGAAAAAGAAAGTGATACCCGGTGCAGCGGAAGTTTTAAAATTTTATATGGAACGATTCCATATGGGTATCAGATTCCTACGATTAAAATTGATAATATAAAATTTAAACAATATAAATTTTACCTTAAAATCTCGAAATGAGATTATGGACACCAACAGATTAAACTGCTCTTGTTGTATATCCCAGGAACTGATGAACGAACAATTCTTCAATCAGGTCCACGAACAGAAATTTAATCCCTCTGACAGACTGCACTAGAAAGTCTATCAGAAGTTTCTACGAAGAGAAATAAATGATTTGATCTGTTAAACCAGACTGCAAATTCGAAATTTACAGGCTGGAATTTTCGAACAGAGAGAGGAGAGGGGGCGGCCACACCTAGAGAGAACAACTAGGGTTTTTCGAAAATTTTGTGACCTATCTTATGTAATTTCTGTACTGCAATAACTTATTTATAATGTGGGCTGCTAACAGCTTAGGGCCCATTAGTCATAAGTTCAAGCCTGACAAGCAAAGCCCGCATGTTCAGAAATTAATATAAAATTCATTGTGACTCAGATTGATAAACCAATTTCACCAATGTGCACAGAAACCATTTCTGCATCTTTTAAAGTCAAGATAAATTTTCTGAATCCGAATTCAGTGGTTTCCAAAAATGTCCATCTCTATGTCATTTTAGGAAATCTTACTCCCTCTTCTTTTAAATAAGAAGTCCCACTTCTTTATTCACTAAATTTAACTCTTTAAATTTAATTATCTCAACGGGGATTAGAAATCCATTACTTGTGTGACCCTCAATGGTTCAGGGATACAACTAGCCGTGGGCTCACAACTCCTTGTGACTCGGAACAACAATTTCCGACTTGCCCATCGAATCATGGTAAGAGCGCCTAGCAACATCGCCCCATGATTCCCTAGGTATCACTGATAGTGCCTGCAAGAACCAATAGATTTTGGTTAGCGTACAGTACGGTCCATTCATCCATATATCCCGATCGAATCAACAACCATTGGTAAATCGAGAGTCGTTCGAGATTCGATAACTATGCAATACATCTTGAAGATCAAATAGTGACATCGCATGTGCTACTAGGAAACCAAGTAACCTAAAACACATCATGTACTCTGGCCAGAGATTCGTCACACTAATATCTCCTCAGATTGCATAGGATATCCACACTCGCAAGTATGTGGTGAATCCTTGACAACAAAGCATCGACTCCTATATGTGTCGTAACTATACCCAATCCCAACACCTGATGACCCCAATAGAGTCGGTAAATGAGTCAAAGTAAAGCACTAGCATATAGAGTCTCAATTATGTTTCAAGTAGTAAGGACTAATGGTGTACAACCAAAACCGCGGACTTTATCCACTCGATAAGTGATAACCACTTGGAAAGTCCGGATAGAGTAGTTCAATCATTCATCATATGAATATCCATTTGCATGCTTTGAACATCTCTATGTTCCATACCAATGAAACGTGGTACTCGGCATCGCAAACGCTAGTCTCAATCTCGAGCAATCCTTATCCTTATTAACGGACGACTCAATTGACTAGGAACTGTTTAGAATATACAGTGACTTTGAGATGCGTTTCATGATAGCCATCCCCATGTGCTACCACATCTTACATACACTATAGTATATTCAAGGTCTTCATCTAAACATCTTATAGTATGTCACAACATAATAATATGATAAAAGATAAAGTAAATGCCATTATAAAAGTATAAATTATATTAAACAAAATATTGTTTATACATAGAGTCATAAAAGCCCTTAGCCACAAGTTGGCTCACCGGGCACCCACTCTTTCAATCTCCCACTTGCCCTAAAGCCAACTAGTCAAACTACGTAGTCCCATTGCTTCGCGATGTTTGTCAAATAATGGTCCTGGCAAGGGCTTAGTAAGTGGATCAGTGATATTGTCTGCAGAGGCCACTCTCTTGACAGTGATGTCTCCTCTTTCCACGATCTCTCGGATGATGTGGTATTTCCTCAGTACGTGTTTGGATCTTTGATGAGACCTTGGTTCCTTTGCCTGAGCAACGACACCCGTGTTGTCACAGTACACCGGGACTGGACCAACAGCTTCAGGAATAACGCCCAACTCTTGGACGAAATTCCTCATCCAAACGGCCTCTTTAGCAGCAGTTGATGCCGCAATGTATTCTGCCTCAGTGGTGGAATCCGCTGTGGTGTCTTGCTTGGAACTCTTCCAAGAGACAACACCGCCATTGAGCATGAACACAAATCCAGAGGTTGACTTCGAGTCATCCACGTCACTTTGGAAGCTAGAGTCGGTATAGCCTTCCAATTTCAGTTCTCTTCCTCCATAAACCATGAATACATTCTTAGTTCTTCTCAAGTACTTAAGAATATCCTTCATGGATTTCCAATGCATTTGACCGGGATTGGCTTGATATCTGCTCGTGACACTCAGAGCAAATGCCACATCCGGTCTGGTGGATATCATCCCATACATGATACTCCCTATGGCTGACGCATATGGTATGTGTGTCATTTTCTCTATCTCTTCGTCAGTCTTGGGACACATAGACTTGGATAGAGAGACTCCATGACACATAGGTAGATGTCCTCTCTTGGACTCATCCATTGAAAACCTTTTCAATATTGTGTCGATGTAGGTAGCTTGAGTAAGTCCTATCATTCTCTTAGATCTATCTCTATAGATCTGTATCCCTAGAATATAGGACGCCTCACCCAAATCCTTCATCGAGAATCTACCTGATAACCATATCTTTGTTGACTGCAAGATCCCTACATCATTCCCAATGAGTAAGATGTCATCAACATAAAGTACTAAGAATGTCACAGCATCCTTAACTACTTTCTTGTACACGCACGGTTCCTACGGGTTCTTGATGAAACCAAAATCCTTTATTGTTTCATCAAATTTCTGGTTCCAATTTCTTGATGCTTGTTTGAGACCATAGATCGCTCTCTGAAGCTTGCATACCTTATGCTCGCTTCCCATGGATATGAATCCCTCGGGCTGCATCATATAGATTTCTTCCTTAATGTTTCCATTAAGAAAAGCAGTCTTCACATCCATTTGCCATATCTCATAGTCATACCATGCTGCTATAGCAATAAGAATTCTTATGGACTTGAACATTGCGACTGGTGAAAAAGTTTCATCATAGTCAACTCCTTGTCTTTGAGTATAACCTTTTGCCACCAATCGTGCCTTGTAGGTCAGTACATTTCCATCAGGCCCAAGTTTTCTCTTATAGATCCATTTACACCCTATTGGAACAATTCCATCGGGAGGATCTACTAAAGTCCAAACTTGGTTTGTATGCATCGAATCTATTTCCGACTGCATAGCTTCAAGCCATAAATTCGAATCTGCATCAGAAATTGCTTCCTTGAAGTTTTTTGGATCACATCCAATGTCGGGTTCAATTTGATCCCCTTCAAGAAGAAAACCATATCTAATAGGAGGCCTAGACGTCCTCTCGGATCTTCTAGTAATAGGCGTGTCAATCAATGGTTCCTGAGGTATAGGATCATTATTTTGTATCTCGGGTTCTTCTCAAATTTCTTCGAGTTCCATCATCTTGCCTTTCTTATCCATTAAGAACTCCTTCTCCAAGAAGGTGGCATTCATTGAAACAAACACTTTTGTTTCAGTAGGATGATAGAAATAATATCCGATTGAATTCTTCGGATACCCTACAAAATAACATAAGGTGGATCGACTATCCAACTTATCTCCCACTGTCTGCTTCACGTAAGCAGGACATCCCCAAATCCTCAAGTACGAATACTTAGGAGCTTTGCCATTCCATAACTCGTATGGTGTTTTGTTTACTGCTTTAGTGTAGACGTTGTTCAACAACAATACCGCCATTTCAAGAGCATAGCCCCAAAACGAAGGTGAGAGCTCAGTGAAGCTCATCATGGATCGAACCATGTCCAACAAAGTTCGATTGCGACGCTCCGAAACACCATTAAGCTGAGGTGTCATAGGAGGAGTCCACTGAGAGAGAATCCCATTCTCTTTTAGATAGCTCAAAAATTCGGTACTCAAGTATTCTCCACCTCGATCCGATCGAAGTGCTTTAATCCTCTTACCTAGTTTGTTTTCTACTTCAGCCTTGAATTCTTTGAACTTTTCAAATGATTCAGACTTATATTTCATCAAATATAAGTACCCATACCTAGAATAATCATCAGTAAAGGTAATGAAGTAGGTGTGACCAAATTTTGTACCAATACTAAATGGTCCGCAAACATCCGTATGGATCAAATCCAATAGATTTTGACTACGCTCAGGTTTTTTTTTGAAAGGAGATTTAGTCATTTTTCCTTTCAGGCAGGACTCACAAGTAGGTAGAGAGTTAATATCAGACATATCAAACATGCCCTCTCCCACTAGCTTGTTCATCCTCCTTGAGGAAATATGACCTAGCCTAGCATGCCAAAGGTTTGCCGGGTTTTGACTATCAATTTTCCTTTTGTTCGTTGTTACCGGTTTATCAACATAATTTATAGGAACGTCTTTTAATTTTAAGTTATATAGATCGTTTTCAAGTTGTCCATTTCCAATCAAACATTCATTCTTGTAAATATTGCAAATCCCATTCACAAAATTGCAAGAAAAACCATCTCTATCAAGCATAGAAACAGAAATAATGTTTTTAATCAAGTATGGAACAAATAAAACATCTCTCAAAAGTAACTTAAAATCATTCTGCAAAATTAAATAAACGTCTCCCACAGCTTTGGCTTCAACTCTAGAACCATTTCCGAGCCTCAGCTGGGTCTCACCCATTCTAAGCTTGCGACTTCTTGTCATCACCTGCAAATCATTGCAAATGTGAGATCCACATCCGGTATCTAATACCCAAGAAGTAGTATTAAGTGAAACATTTATTTCAATATAAAACATACCCTTCGCAGTTCGCAACTGCTCTAGATATTCCTTGCAATTACGTTTCCAATGACCGGGTTTCTTGCAGTGATGGCAAACATCCTTGGACTTTTCCATGTTTGAAGCCTTTGTCTTGTTCTTCTTCTCGGGTCCGATTTTCTTGGATGGGGCAGAACGTTTCTTATCCTTTGTACTTGGCCCCTTCTTAGCAGAAGAAGAGGAGCCCACCAAGAGAACCGGTTTATCCTTCTTTAAAGTGGCTTCATAAGTTACAAGCATATTGACCATCTCTTCAAGAGAGGCCTCTATCTTGTTCATATTGAAATTCACCACAAAATCGTCAAACGATGAAGGAAGAGAGAGAAGTAATAAGTCCACATTGAGTTCATGCTCCAATACCAATTCAAGCGTTACCAACTTCTGAATGAGCCAAATCATGCGTACCCCATGATCACGGACCGAAGTCCCTTCACGCATGCGACACGTCATTAACTCTTTTACAGTAGCGAACCTTTCAGCTCTCGATTGAGCCCCAAAAAGTTCCTTGAGTTGTACGTGAATGTCAGCAGCATTCACGGTATCCTCAAATCGCCTCTGGAGTTCATCAGACATCGAAGCTTGCATATAGCATTTGGCCTTGATATCATGGTCCCACTATTTATCAAGTTTGGCCAACTCTTCCGGACTTATATCAGTTGGTGCTTCCTTCGGAGGAGATTTTTCTAACACGTAGAACATCTTCTCCGAGGTCAAGACAATCTTCAACTTACGAAAACATTCCTTATAGTTTGCGCCAGTCAGTTTGTTTTGTTTGAGAATAGAGAATAGTGGATTGCGCGAATTCATCTTAATGAAATAATGAAAAGAAACAGACAATAATCAGTGATTGTTTAATTAATTTACTAAGACATAAAATAGGCGAAATTTATTTTATGAATCTCACTCCCACTATTTTAACGATTTCACTACCCTCTAGTGAAAACGAGAAACATTTTCTTTAGTGGGAACATGGAGTCCAATTGACAAACTATAGTCCCGAATAATATCAGCCAACCATAATTTTCAAAAGGTAGAGCCCAATTGCTTCCAAAGCAACCTCCATGTTTTTACCTCATGTCCAATAAGGGCCCAATAATATGACGCCGTTTATTGTGACATGTCAAGATGACCCATCAATATTAAGTTGTGATGGACGGTCACCATGTGGATTCCCAATAATATGAGCCAATCCCATGGGAGTTCCATCCAACTTACAACATGTGTCGATCCAATGTACAGCTTTCCGACGAACGGGCCCCCCCAATAATATGAGCCAGACCGTATCCGCGGGTAGCATCTCATACATTGATCGTTGATGGAAGGTAGGAACATTTAAACAATATTTAAATTTCCTTTATTTATCTTGATATCAATTTTAAATCATATTTAAAATGAGGGATTTTAATTTTGAAAATTTGTCTCATCATTTAAAATTTGTATGCTTGCGGGATTTATACAATTTAGTCTAAACATGCATACAACGATAATATCATATATTATATTTTAGGATGATCGATTCCATTACTAATCGACCCGTGGTTGCCAATCACGAGTCTAAGTCCAATCCTAGGTGATATGCAAGTATGCAATGCAATCCTATTACATTGTGCTTTCAATTTACATTTCTTCAGTCTTTATCATTGCTTGCTGGTCCCACCTCCATCTTCAAAAACTCCCACTATTTCTAGTGAATTTACAATAAATTACGATGACAAATAAAGGGATACATTGTAGGGGTGGGAACGGGCCATAAACCAGGCCCATTAATAAAACCCAACAATCAATAATAAAGTCAAATGTAAACAACCTAACATACACCTATAATATTGGTCATGGCAATCGATCATCCTTATCCAATAATATTTAATTCAAAAATTAATTTATTGAATATCATGCAATGGCAATAAATATAAATAGATAAAATCATATTTCATACATAAAATCTTATTTTATATATAAAATCATATTTTATCTAGTTTATCCATAAAATCATATTTTTCATATAAAATCCAATTTTATACATAAAATCATATTTTATTATCAATTGTACCAAAATTAATAATTAAAGATTTAATTTATGGGATTAAATTTATAAATTTCCAAAATTCAAAATTTATCCAAAAATTAATTTTCTTAAAAATTTTGGGCTCAAACAATTTTGACCCATTGCCTCGTGGACCAACTGAAACAATTTTCAATCGGGCCAAAAACTGGGCCCAAAATTATTTTGGGCTAGAATTCATAATTCACGAAAAAATTTAATTTTTTAATAAAAAAAATATTTCTGGGCAGCCCGGGACAATCCCGGGCTGCCCGCCCGTCGCTGGGCTGGACTCGTCCAGCCCAGCCGCTGGGCCACTCCATGCGGCCCAGCTGCGCGGGCTAGGGCAACGCTTGCCCTAGCTCGCGCAGGGCTGCTGCATGCAGCCCATCTGCGCGCAGGGCTGCACGCGGCGCTGCTCGCTGCCTTCGGGCAGCGGGCAGCCCCGAAAATATTTTTTTTTCTTTTTCGTTTTATTTTTCTGAAAAATCGAGGCTTTGTACAATCGATAAAATTTTAATCGTAAAATCCGAGAACAGCCTGGCTCTGATACCACTGTTGGAACACGGTCGTTCTCCGGATTGAAAAAGAAAGTGATACCCGGTGCAGCGGAAGTTTTACAATTTTATATGGAACGATTCCATATGGGTATCAAATTCCTACGATTAAAATTGATAATATAAAATTTAAACAATATAAATTTTACCTTAAAATCTCGAAACGAGATTATGGACACCAACAGATTAAACTGCTCTTGTTGTATATCCCAGGAACTGATGAACGAACAATTCTTCAATCAGGTCCACGAACAGAACTTTAATCCCTCTGACAGAATGCACTAGAAAGTCTATCAGAAGTTTCTACGAAGAGAAATAACAGATTTGATCTGTTAAACCAGACTGCAAATTCGAAATTCACAGGCTGGAATTTTCGAACAGAGAGAGGAGAGGGGGCGGCCACACCTAGAGAGAACAACTAGGGTTTTTCGAAAATTTTGTGACCTATCTTATGTAATTTCTGTACTGCAATAACTTATTTATAATGTGGGCTGCTAACAGCTTAGGGCCCATTAGTCATAAGTTCAAGTCTGACAAGCAAAGCCCGCATGTTCAGAAATTAATATAAAATTCATTGTGACTCAGATTGATAAACCAATTTCACCAATGTGCACAGAAACCATTTCTGCATCTTTTAAAGTCAAGATAAATTTTCTGAATCCGAATTCAGTGGTTTCCAAAAATGTCCATCTCTATTGTTGGAGAACGCGGCGATCAGATCAATTTGGATTGATACCCGGTGCAATGGAAGTTTAAAATTTTATATGGAACGATTCCATAATGGGTATCAACCTTACGATTAAATTGTATGTGTGTAAAAATTAAATAACGATTATAAATTTTTACCTCCAATCTCGAAGCGAGATTATGGACACCAACAGATTGCTCTGCTCTTGTTGTATATCCCTGGAACTGATGGACGAACTGTTCTTCAATCAGGTCCACGAACGGATAATTAATCCCTCTGATAGATTGCACTAGAAAATCTATCAGAAGTTTCTACGAAGAGAATTAACGAATTTGATCCGTTAAACCAGACTGTAATTCAAAATTCACAGACTGGATTTTACCGAGCAGAGGGGAAAAGGGGGCGGCCGCTTCAGAGGAAAAATACTAGGGTTTTTCGAAAATTTTGTGACCTGTTGTGTTTAATTTCTGTACTGCAATAACTTATTTATAATGTAGGCCGCTAACAGCTTAGGGCCCATTAGTCATAAGTTCAAGCCCGACAAGCAAAGCCCGCATGTTCAGAAATTAATATAAAATTCATCATGACTCCGATTGATAAACCGATTTCACCAATGTGCACAGAAACCATTTCTGCACCTTTTAAAGTCAAGATAAATTTTTCTGAATCCGAATTCAGTGATTTCCAAAAATGCCCATCCCTATGTCATTTTAGGAAATCTTACTCCTCTACTCTTAAATAAGAAGTCCAACTTCTTTGTTCATTAAATTTAACTCTTTAAATTTAACTATCTCAACGGGGATTAAAAATCCATTACTCTATGTGACCCTCAATGGTTCAGGGATACAGCTAGCCGTGGGCTCACAACTCCTTGTGACTCGGAACAACAATTTCCGACTTGCCCATCGAATCATGGTAAGAGCGCCTAGCAACATCGCCCCATGATTCCCTAGGTATCACTGATAGTGCCTGCAAGAACCAATAGATTTTGGTTAGCGTACAGTACGGTCCCTTCATCCATATATCCCGATCGAATCAACAACCATTGGTACATCGAGAGTCGTACGAGATTCGATAACTATGCAATACATCTTGAAGATCAAATAGTGACATCGCATGTGTTACTAAGAAACCATTTTTTAAAACACATCATGTACTCTGGCCAGAGATTCGTCACACTAATATCTCCTCAGATCGCATAGGATATCCACACTCGCAAGTATGTGGTGAATCCTTGACAACAAAGCATCGACTCCTATATGTGTTGTAACTGTACCCAATCCCAACACCTGATGACCCCAATAGAGTCGGTAAACGAGTCAAAGCACAATACTAGCATATAGAGTCTCAATGATGTTTCAAGTAGTAAGGACTAATGGTTTACAACCAAAACCGCGGACTTTATCCACTCGATAAGTGATAACCACTTGAAAAGTCCGGATAGGGTAGTTCGATCATTCATCGTATGAATATCCATTTGCATGCTTCGAACATCTCTATGTTCCTTACCAATGAAACGTGCTACTCTGCATCGCAAATGCTAGTCTCAAACTCGAGCGATCCTTATCCTTATTATCGGACGGCTCAATCGACTAGGAACAGTTTAGAATATACAGTGACTATAAGATGTATTTCATGATAGACATCCCCATGTTCTACCACATCTTACATACACTATAGTATATTCAAGGTCTTTATCAAAACAACAATAGTATATCACAATATAACAATATGAAGAAAGATAAAGTCATTGCCATTAATAAAAGTGTAAATTATATTAAACAAAAGATTGTTTATACAAAGAGTCATCAAAGCCCTTAGCCACAAGTTGGCTCACCGGGCACCTACTCTTTCAATCTCCCACTTGCCCTAAAGCCAACTAGTCATACTACGTAGACCCATTGCTTCGCGATGTTTGTCAAATAATGGTCCTGGCAAGGGCTTAGTAAGTGGATCAACGATATTGTCTGCAGAGGCCACTCTTTCGACAGTGATGTCTCCTCTTTCCACAATCTCCCGGATGATGTGGTATTTCCTCAGTACGTGTTTGGATCTTTGATGAGACCTTGGTTCCTTTGCCTGAGCAACGGCACTCGTGTTGTCACAGTACACCGGGACTGGACCAACAACTTCAGGAATGACGCCCAACTCTTGGACGAAATTCCTCATCCAAACGGCCTCTTTAGCAGTAGCTGATGCTGCAATGTATTCTGCCTCAGTGGTGGAATCCGCTGTGATGTCCTGCTTGGAACTCTTCCAAGATACAGCACCGCCATTGAGCATGAATACAAATCCAGAGGTTGACTTCGAGTCATCCACGTCACTTTGGAAGCTAGAGTTGGTATAGCCTTCAAATTTTAGTTCTCTTCCTCCATATACCATGAACATATTCTTAGTCCTTCTTAAGTACTTAAGAATGTCCTTCACGGCTTTCCAATGCATTTGACCGGGATTAGCTTGATATCTGCTCGTGACACTCAGAGCAAATGCTACATCCGGTCTGGTAGATGTCATCCCATACATGATACTACCTATAGCTGACGCATATGGTACATGTGTCATTTTCTCTATCTCTTCATCCGTCTTGGGACACATAGACTTGGATAGAGAAACTCCATGACACATGGGTAGATGTCCTCTCTTGGACCCATCCATTGAAAACCGTTTCAATATGGTGTCGATGTAGGTTGATTGAGTGAGTCCTATCATTCTCTTAGATCTATCTCTATAGATCTGTATCCCTAGAATATAGGATGCCTCACCCAAATCCTTCATCGAGAATCTACCTGATAACCATATCTTTGTTGACTGCAACATCCCTACATCATTCCCAATGAGTAGGATGTCATCAACATAAAGTACTAAGAATGTCACAGCATCCTTAACTACTTTCTTGTACACGCATGGTTCCTCCGGGTTCTTGATGAAACCAAAATCCTTTATTGTTTCATCAAATTTCTGGTTCCAACTTCTTGATGCTTGTTTTAGACCATAAATTGATCTCTGAAGCTTGCATACCTTATGCTCGCTTCCCATGGATGTGTACCCCTCAGGCTGCTTCATATAGATTTCTTCCTTAATGTCTCCATTAAGAAAAGCAGTCTTCACATCCATTTGCCATATCTCATAGTCATACCAAGCAGCTATGGCAATAAGGATTCTTATGGACTTGAACATTGCAACTGGTGAAAAGGTTTCATCATAGTCAACTCCTTGTCTTTGAGTATAACCTTTCGCCACCAATCGCGCCTTGTAGGTCAATACCTTACCATCAGGCCCAAGCTTTCTCTTGTAGATCCATTTACACCCTATTGGAACAATTCCAATGGGAGGATCTACTAAAGACCAAACTTGGTTTGTATGCATCGAATCTATTTCCGACTGCATAGCTTCAAGCCATAAATTTGAATCCGCATCAGAAATTGCTTCCTTGAAGTTTCTTGGATCACATCCAACATCGGGTTCATCTTGATCCCCTTCAAGAAGAAGACCATATCGAATAGGAGGTCTAGAAGTCCTCTCGGATCTTCTAGGTATAGGCGTGTCTATCAATGGTTCCTGAGGTGTAGGATCGTTATTTTGTATTTCGGGTTCTTCTCGAATTTCTTCGAGTTCCATCATCTCGCCTTTCTTATCCAATAAGAACTCCTTCTCCAAGAAGGTGGCATTCCTTGAAACAAACACCTTTGTTTCAGCAGGATAATAGAAATAATATCCGATTGAATTCTTCGGATACCCTACAAAATAACATAAGGTGGATCGACTATCCAACTTATCTCCCACTGTCTGCTTCACGTAAGCAGGACATCCCCAAATCCTCAAGTACGAATACTTAGGAGCTTTGCCATTCCATAACTCGTATGGAGTTTTGTCCACTGCTTTAGTGTGGACGTTGTTTAACAACAATACCGCCGTTTCAAGCGCATAGCCCCAAAACGAAGGTGGAAGCTCAGTGAAGCTCATCATGGATCGAACCATGTCCAACAAAGTTCGATTACGACGCTCCGATACACCATTCAGCTGTGGTGTCATAGGAGGAGTCCACTGAGAGAGAATCCCATTCTCTTTTAGATAGTCCAAAAACTCGGTACTTAAGTATTCTCCACCTCGATCCGATCGAAGTGCTTTAATACTTTTACCTAGCTTGTTTTCTACTTCAGCCTTGAATTCTTTGAACTTTTCAAATGCTTCAGACTTATATTTCATTAAATATAAATACCCATACCTAGAATAATCATCAGTAAAGGTAATGAAGTAGGTGTGGCCATATTGAGTGCCAACTCTAAATGGACCACAAACATCTGTATGGATCAAATCCAACAGATTTTGACTACGCTCAGGTTTCCCCTTAAAAGGAGATTTAGTCATTTTTCCTTTTTGGCAGGATTCACAAGTAGGTAGAGAGTTAATATCAGACATATCAAACATGCCCTCTCCCACTAGCTTGTTCATCCTCCTTGAGGAAATATGACCTAGCCTAGCATGCCAAAGGTTTGCCGGGTTTTGACTATCGATTTTCCTTTTGTTTGTTGTTGCCGGTTTATCAACATAATTTATTGGAACGTCTTTTAGTTTTAAGTTATATAGATCGTTTTCAAGTTGTCCATTTCCAATCAAACATTCATTCTTGTAAATATTGCAAATCCCATTCACAAAATTGCAAGAATAACCATCTCTATCTAGCATAAAAACAGAAATAATGTTTTTAATCAAATCTGGAACAAATAAAACATCTCTCAAAAGTAACTTAAAACCGTTCTGCAAAATTAAATAAATATCTCCCACAGCTTTAGCTTTAACTCTGGAACCATTTCCGAGCCTCAGCTGGGTTTCACCCATTCTAAGCCTGCGACTTCTTGTCATCACCTGCAAATCATTTCAAATGTGAGATCCATATCTGGTATCCAATACCCAAGAAGTAGTATTAAGTGAAACATTTATTTCAATATAGAACATACCCTTCGCAGTTCGCAACTGCTCTAGAAATTCCTTGCAGTTACGCTTCCAATGACCGGGCTTCTTGCAGTAATGGCAAACATCCTTGGACTTTTCCATGTTTGAAGCCTTTGTCATGTACTTCTTCTCGGGTTCGATTTTCTTGGGTGGGGCAGAACGTTTCTTACCCTTTGTACTTGGCCCCTTCTTAGCAGAAGAAGAGGAGCCCACCAAGAAAGCCGGTTTATCCTTCTTTAATGTGGATTCATATGTCACAAGCATATTGACCATCTCTTCAAGGGAGGCCTCTATCTTGTTCATATTGAAATTCACCACAAATCCGTCAAACGAAGAAGGAAGAGATAGAAGTAGTAAGTCCACGTTGAGTTCATGCTCCAACACCAAATCAAGGGTTACCAACTTCTGTATGAGCCAAATCACTCGTACCCCATGATCACGGACCGAAGTCCCTTCACGCATGCGACACGTCATTAGCTCCTTTACAGTAGCGAACCTTTCAGCCCTCGATTGAGCCCCAAAAAGTTCCTTGAGTTGTACGTGAATGTCAGCAGCATTCACGGTGTCCTCAAATCGCCTCTGGAGTTCATCAGACATCGAGGCTTGCATATAGCATTTGGCCTTGATATCATGGTCCCACCATGTATCAAGTTTGGCTAACTCTTCCGGACTTATGTCAGCTGGTGCTTCCTTCGGAGGAGATTTTTCTAACACGTAGAGCATCTTCTCCGAAGTCAAGACAATCTTCAACTTAAGGAACCATTCCGTATAGTTTGCGCCAGTCAACTTATTTTGTTCGAGGATCGAGAAAAGTGGATTACGCGAATTCATCTTTATGAAATACTGAAAAAAAACAGACAAATATCAGTGATTGTTTAAGTAATTTACTAAGACATAAAACAGGCAAAATTTATTTTATGAATCTCACTCCCACTATTTTAACGATTTCACTACCCTCTAGTGAAAACGGGAAACTGTTTTCCTTAGTGAGAACATGGAGTCCAATTGACAAACTATGGTCCCGAATAATATCAGCCAACCATAATTTTCAAAAGGTAGAGCCCAATTGCTTCCAAAGCAACCTCCATGTTTTTACCTCATGTCCAATAAGGGCCCAATAATATGACGCCGTTTATTGTGACATGTCAAGATGACCCATCAATATTAAGTTGTGATGAACGGTCGCCATGTGGATCCCCCAATAATATGAGCCGATCCCATGGGAGTTCCACCCAACTTACAACATGTGTCGATCCAATGTACAATTTTTCGACGAACGGGCCCCCCCAATAATATGAGCCGGACCGTATCCGCGGGTAGCATCTCATACATTGATCGTTGATGGAAGGTAGGAACATTTAAACAAATTTAAATTTCCTTTATTTATCTTGATATCAATTTTAAATCATATTTAAAATGAGGGATTTTAATTTTGAAAATTTGTCTCATCATTTTTAAAATTTTGTATGCTTGCCGGACTCACACAATTTTGTCTAAAACATGCATACAACAATAATATCACATATTATATAGGATGATCGATTCCATTTCTAATCGACCCGTGGTTGGCAATCACGAGTCTTAGTCCAATCCTAGGTAATATGCAGTATGCAATGCAATCCTATTACATTGTGCTTCCAATTTACATTTCTTCTGTCTTTATTGTCTGCTGGGCCCACCTCCATCTTCAAATCTTCATCTCCCACTAAATCTAATGTATTTACAATAAATAACAATGACAAGTAGGAGATACATTTTTAAGGGGTGGGAACGGGCCATAAACCAAGCCCACTTTTATTACATATGACAATTCATATTGGGCCATAAACCAGGCCCATTAATAAATCAAACAACAATAAAAACAAATGTAAATTCCTAACATACACCTACAAAATTGGTCATGGCAATCGATCATCCTTATCCAATAACATTTAATTCAAAATTAATTTATTGGATAACATGCAATGGCAATTTAAATTTAAAAGGATAAAATCATATTTCATATATAAAATCTTATTTTACATACAAAATCATATTTTATCTTTTTATCAAATAAAATCATATTTTATCTATAAAATCCAATTTTATACATAAAATCATATTTTACTCAATATATCCATAAGATCATATCTTATCATCAATTGTACCAAAAATAATTAATTTCAAAATTCAATTTAACGGATAAAATATTTAAATTTTCCAAAAATTCAACTTTATCCAAAAATCAATTTTAAAATTTTCGGACTCGAACAATTTGATCCGACGCCTCGTGGACCAATCAAAAACAATTTTCGATCGGACCAAAAATCGAATTTTAACATATTAAAATTTAATTTAAAAATTTAAAAATTAATTTTTCCGCGGGCCGCCTGGGACATTCCCGGGCTGCCCGCGCCCCAAAGGGCTCGGGCCGGGCAGCCCGGCTGCCCTGGTCGCTGCCCCCCTGGGCAGCGATCCAATCGCTGCCCGGGTTTTTGCCCGAATTTTTTTTTTTTTATTTTTTAAATATTTATTTTGTTTCAAAAACCGAGGCTTAAAATTTTTTGTACAACCGATTAATTTAATCGCTTGATCTGAGCAACCAGTCTCTGATACCACTGTTGGAGAACGCGGCGATCAGATCAATTTGGATTGATACCCGGTGCAATGGAAGTTTAAAATTTTATATGGAACGATTCCATAATGGGTATCAACCTTACGATTAAATTGTATGTGTGTAAAAATTAAATAACGATTATAAATTTTTACCTCCAATCTCGAAGCGAGATTATGGACACCAACAGATTGCTCTGCTCTTGTTGTATATCCCTGGAACTGATGGACGAACTGTTCTTCAATCAGGTCCACGAACGGATAATTAATCCCTCTGATAGATTGCACTAGAAAATCTATCAGAAGTTTCTACGAAGAGAATTAACGAATTTGATCCGTTAAACCAGACTGTAATTCAAAATTCACAGACTGGATTTTACCGAGCAGAGGGGAAAAGGGGGCGGCCACTTCAGAGGAAAAATACTAGGGTTTTTCGAAAATTTTGTGACCTGTTGTGTTTAATTTCTGTACTGCAATAACTTATTTATAATGTAGGCCGCTAACAGCTTAGGGCCCATTAGTCATAAGTTCAAGCCCGACAAGCAAAGCCCGCATGTTCAGAAATTAATATAAAATTCATCATGACTCCGATTGATAAACCGATTTCACCAATGTGCACAGAAACCATTTCTGCACCTTTTAAAGTCAAGATAAATTTTTCTGAATCCGAATTCAGTGATTTCCAAAAATGCCCATCCCTATGTCATTTTAGGAAATCTTACTCCTCTACTCTTAAATAAGAAGTCCAACTTCTTTGTTCATTAAATTTAACTCTTTAAATTTAACTATCTCAACGGGGATTAAAAATCCATTACTCTATGTGACCCTCAATGGTTCAGGGATACAGCTAGCCGTGGGCTCACAACTCCTTGTGACTCGGAACAACAATTTCCGACTTGCCCATCGAATCATGGTAAGAGCGCCTAGCAACATCGCCCCATGATTCCCTAGGTATCACTGATAGTGCCTGCAAGAACCAATAGATTTTGGTTAGCGTACAGTACGGTCCCTTCATCCATATATCCCGATCGAATCAACAACCATTGGTATATCAAGAGTCGTTCGAGATTCGATAACTATGCAATACATCTTGAAGATCAAATAGTGACATCGCATGTGTTACTAAGAAACCATTTCTTAAAACACATCATGTACTCTGGCCAGAGATTCGTCACACTAATATCTCCTCAGATCGCATAGGATATCCACACTCGCAAGTATGTGGTGAATCCTTGACAACAAAGCATCGACTCCTATATGTGTTGTAATTGTACCCAATCCCGACACCTGATGACCCCAATAGAGTCGGTAAACGAGTCAAAGCACAGTACTAGCATATAGAGTCTCAATGATGTTTCAAGTAGTAAGGACTAATGGTGTACAACCAAAACCGCGGACTTTATCCACTTGATAAGTGATAACCACTTGAAAAGTCCGGATAGGGTAGTTCGATCATTCATCGTATGAATATCCATTTGTATGCTTCGAACATCTCTATGTTCCTTACCAATGAAACGTGGTACTCTGCATCGCAAATGCTAGTCTCAAACTCGAGCGATCCTTATCCTTATTATCGGACGGCTCAATCGACTAGGAACAGTTTAGAATATACAGTGACTATAAGATGTGTTTCATGATAGACATCCCCATGTTCTACCACATCTTACATACACTATAGTATATTCAAGGTCTTTATCAAAACAACAATAGTATATCACAATATAACAATATGAAGAAAGATAAAGTCATTGCCATTAATAAAAGTGTAAATTATATTAAAAAAAGATTGTTTATACAAAGAGTCATCAAAGCCCTTAGCCACAAGTTGGCTCACCGGGCACCTACTCTTTCATCTATGTCATTTTAGGAAATCTTACTCCCTCTTCTTTTAAATAAGAAGTCCCACTTCTTTATTCACTAAATTTAACTCTTTAAATTTAATTATCTCTACGGGGATTAGAAATCCATTACTTGTGTGACCCTCAATGGTTCAGGGATACAACTAGCCGTGGGCTCACAACTCCTTGTGACTCGGAACAACAATTTCCGACTTGCCCATCGAATCATGGTAAGAGCGCCTAGCAACATCGCCCCATGATTCCCTAGGTATCACTGATAGTTCCTGCAAGAACCAATAGATTTTGGTTATCGTACAGTACGGTCCCTTCATCCATATATCCCGATCGAATCAACAACCATTGGTAAATCGAGAGTCGTTCGAGATTCGATAACTATGCAATACATCTTGAAGATCAAATAGTGACATCGCATGTGCTACTAGGAAACCAAGTAACCTAAAACACATCATGTACTCTGGCCAGAGATTCGTCACACTAATATCTCCTCAGATTGCATAGGATATCCACACTCGCAAGTATGTGGTGAATCCTTGACAACAAAGCATCGACTCCTATATGTGTCGTAACTGTACCCAATACTGACACCTGATGACCCCAATAGAGTCGGTAAACGAGTCAAAGTAAAGCACTAGCATATAGAGTCTCAATGATGTTTCAAGTAGTAAGGACTAATGGTGTACAACCAAAACCGCGAACTTTATCCACTCGATAAGTGATAACCACTTGGAAAGTTCGGATAGGGTAGTTCAATCATTCATCATATGAATATCCATTTGCATGCTTTGAAAATCTCTATGTTCCATACCAATGAAATGTGGTACTCGGCATCGCAAACGCTAGTCTCAATCTCGAGCGATCCTTATCCTTATTAACGGACGGCTCAATTGACTAGGAACTGTTTAGAATATACAGTGACTTTGAGATGCGTTTCATGATAGCCATCCCCATGTGCTACCACATCTTACATACACTATAGTATATTCAAGGTCTTCATCTAAACATCTTATAGTATGTCACAACATAATAATATGATAAAAGATAAAGTAAATGCCATTATAAAAGTATAAATTATATTAAACAAAAGATTGTTTATACATAGAGTCATAAAAGCCCTTAGCCACAAGTTGGCTCACCGGGCACCCACTCTTTCAAGTAAAACAGCTTGAAAATGGCATTTTCATAAATCAGGCTAAATATACCAAAGAACTTATCAAAAAATTTGTTATGGAGAATTGCTCTGCCATCTCCACTCCTATGAGTTCTTCCATCAAGCTTGATAAGGACGAGGCAGGAGCACCAGTTGAGGTAACAATGTATCGAGGTTTCATAGGTTCATTAATTTATCTTACTGCTAGTAGGCCTGATATTATGTTCGCCGTATGCCTGTGTGCAAGATTTCAAGCAGCACCTAAACAATCTCATTATATTGCTGCCAAAAGGATTATTAAATACCTTAAGGGTACTACAAATGTGGGTCTTTGGTATTCCAAAGACTCAGAATTTAATCTTGTTGGTTATTCAGATGCAGATTATGCAGGATGCAAGATTTATAGAAAGAGTACTAGTGGATCTTGTCAATTTCTGGGAGACAGACTTATTTCATGGTTTAATAAGAAGCAAACATCAATTGTCACCTCTACCGCTGAAGCATAATACCTAGCAGCTGGCAGTTGCTGTGCTCAAATACTTTGAATACAACAACAACTTCGAGACTATGGAATACAGTCAAGTGAAGCCCCTATATTTTGCGACAACACTAGTGCCATTGCAATCACTCAGAATCCAGTGATGCATTCAAGGACAAAGCACATTGATGTGCGACATCATTTTATATGAGAACATGTGCTTAAGAAGGAGATTCAGATGATTTACTTATCTACTGACCAGCAAGCAGCAGACATATTCACCAAGCCACTACCGGACGCTAAGTTTTCTTATTTCCGTAATGTACTTGGTTTAATAGAGTTAAGTTAAGATAAGCACGAGTTTAGGGGGAATGCTTCATTTCATTAAAGACATAATTCATTACAATGATACATAATACATTTTCTGTCAAACTAACCCCCTACTGAGTCTATATTCAAAGTGAGCCTCAGTGATCCAACTCCTCATCTCGTGACTCCACTCAATCATCTAGCGAGAGAGTGAACCTTGACCGCTGCAGACATCATCCTCAAAGAAGATGTTCTGCATCTCGTCTCTCTCTGCCAACAACATCAAGAGTCTCGCAGCAGCAGACCTTAGCACAACACGGGTGCCCTGAGTTTGCAAGGTAAGCTTGCATCGCAGCAGCCCCTCGGCAAGGCTTGGATTCGTGAGAGCCACACATGTGTGCAGTCTCTGACGAATCGTTTCAAGCAACAGCGAGATACGCATGCCTCTTGCTATGACTCTACTTCTGTACACAGCTTTTCTTGTTTCAAAATCAGACTCATCCATCACGATATGTTTTATATTCTTTCTTGAACTAAGTTGTGTTTTCTTTCCTGCTCAAGGCACAGTATTTATAAGCAAGGAAACCGGAAGGCCAAAGGTCAAGTAGGCCAACAGTTACCTACACTGAACCATCGAGAATATCTTTACAAGATATTGGCACAAACCTTGGATAAGAATACTTTATCGATAATTTTGTACCATGCATTTATTGAAAGATTAAAATAGTCACTACTGCATTGTACTTCTTCTGATTATTATTATCCTTTCTCGATTTTCCGACTGTAACTCATAATCATCTATATCCGCCTCTTTTAGTCACATCATTTTTAATGCTAAATACATCTGTTATGTGAATTGGCATGATAATAATATCTTCTACGATACTTATGAAAAATCAGCCAGATAATGCGCAAAATATTTTTTTTACTTCACTTTAACTTGGAGCTTTTACAGGACGAATAGATTACATTAAAGCCTCGAAGGTTGCTACCGCCTTAGCTATCTCCCTCTCCACTGCATTCTTCCATGAGATCATGAAGAACGTCAACTCTCTGGTAGGAGAGCGAACGTAGCCAATGTCCTTCGACCGAATGCGCTCCAGTCCTTTAAGCTCCTTATAGAGCAAGAGCACTCAGGACTGAAGATCTTCACCGGATCAGTCGACCCAAGATTTTCTTCATAAAGCCGCATCTGGACAGCAAAGTCTCTCTCAGGATCCATCAATCTTGTGGATGAACAGCAGAGAGATAGAGACGCAACTCCTCAATCGCCTCCAATTCTTCAACGACTTGACCGAACACTGTATCTTCATATTCGCGAGACCTCACCCTGGTCAAAGCAGCGTTGAACTCTTCAGCAAAATCACCTCCAGGGCCCTGCATCTTATCGTTCTATAGATTATGAATGTATTTTGTTGCCCGACTGATTTCTTGATTTCATATTTATAGGCACCCAAGGAAGGTGAAGAGTCGGCTGATATCAAGTGCATCTATTCATTATCCACTGATAAGCCTACATGTCAAATAATATTTCTGGACCTGACGGCGTATCCAAAACGCCACAAATCCTGATGTCAGACAATCAGCAATACATACAGACATTGGACTTTGGACCCAACCGCCTCTTTATATTAATAATATATTTCTATATATACTATTTGTTTTATCTTTATCTTCCCGCATGTTTTTAGAAATTCAAAATCTTTCGTGATGTGTACAACACTTGCAGCACTCAACGCAAACTTATATGTTTTCGCAGCTAATATTGTATCAATCCTTTACGCTTTTCTTACAAAAATATTGATCATACTTTTTGTAACGCCCCGATTTTATCTTAATTGAGCTTATTTGAGATAATCGGAGATTACAGAGTTCAAGAGCCGACTTGATTTTGATCAGGGTCTATTTTGCAAATTTTGGAAATTTCAGGGACTAAAACACAATTAATTGATTTTATATATTATTTACAATGTTTTGACTTGGTCCATTCATTCCATATCCTCCCTTGGCCGATTTCCTCCATTGAAGTGCCTCCAAGCTTTCTCCAAGCCTTTAGACTTCAGTCCGAGCTCGATCCGTCCGTTGGAATTTATTTCTGAAGGCAGATTAGCGATCACTGAAGCGAGAGCTTTGTTCTATCGTAAGTTTTTCTCCGATCAGATACATTCTATTTTTTTGATTTTGTTAGATTCAATTGAGTTTCGAGTATGTTGTTCTTGGCAGAGTTCTGATCGTTTATTATTTGTCGATTTTGAAATAGAGAGACGTTCGGAATTGTTATGATTTTTGGAAGCCAAATTCGAAAATGAGGATTTTTAGATGTGTTGAATTTGAGTTTTTATTGTTGTCTTAGCATTGATATGAGTTAATATCGATATTGTACTGCTGTCTGCATTTCCGGTTTGTTCAGTTTATAGACGTTATGCTGCCGGTTTGAGTTTTAGAGATTTTTGAACTGTTTTGTGTTGTTGAACCTTGGCTTGTGAGTTGATCGTTGTTGTTGATCTTCTTTGCCTCCGTACAGATTTGTTTGGAGTTTTTCGAGCCCTGTGTTAGCAGCATTCGATTGTCAAGAAATTGGACGAAGAACGGTAAAGAGATTACCTTGAACAGTTGTTGTTGTTAGGTTTTTTAGTCTCTGATATAACCTTTTGTTGTAGCTTATCCAGAGTTGGAGCTACTTGCATTGAAAGGTAAAAGCAGTCATCGTTAGTGGGATAGCATACTCGGGACAGTTGGTTCTCGAGTTTCCCTTATAAATCACATACTTGCATCAATACTTGTTCTAGCATGTGGAACTTGTATTTTGTTGTTGATTAAGTTTTGTTATATGGCTTAATGTATTTATGTTTTTTTATGCATTCATATTGAGCCAAACCTTGATTTCAGCGGGCAGAACAACCCTTTTTGTTTAGACGTTTTGGGGGCTATACTGTGAGTGGCCTGGGTGTTGAGGTTCACCTAGAGTCAGCATACTCCTTATAGTCGCACCAAATTCTAGGGGAGTGGGATACGTGGCACCACCTCTATTGGGAGATTCGGTGAGTCGTTACGTGATCTGATCCTCAGGATCCCAAAAGCACAGCAGCAATCCCTCGTTTATCAGAATTGATATCCTGATTTAAAGACATGCATTTCATTACGTTGATATTGATTACGTTGTTGCCTTGAAAGCATGTTTGTTGTTGTATTACTTGTTATGTTGCTTTTACTGGGAATATCTTTCTCATCGGAGTTATCCGGATGTTGCTTTGTTTTGTATGTGTACATGGCAACAGGTGGGGCAGGATCAAGTCAGCGAAGACCTGGTTAGCAACAAGAGGGAGAGTTAGTCGTGGGACTTGGTTTAGAAGTTGTGTCAGCATGTCTACCTAGTTATGTTGAAATATGTTTAGATATCAAACTTCGTTGTCTTGTTGTATTGAATAAGTCGACTTTGGTTATCGAATATTGCTGTTTGCATGTTGTAATTTCTAATTTGAATTGTTGTTGACGGTTGGATAATAACATATTCTGTTTTTGAATTTTTTGGGCAGAGGACGCGCTTGATCGCGCGAGTTCACACGATCGAGCGCGGCCCTTCAATTTGTTGTGGCAGTGGCATTGCATAAAATGGTGCGCTCGATCCCACGAGTTCATCGGATCAAGCGCAACGCCTGAGATTTCTCCGGCAGTACTTGAGGCATGGATGGTGCGCTATCGCACTTGTACATGAGATCGAGCGCAGCCCTTGAAAAAAAAAATTTGTCCTGCTTTGACTTTTGAATTATTGTTGATGATGGTTTACATTATCTTAAGATTAGAGGATTAGAACCGAGGTCTCACATTAAGTGGTATCAAAGCGATAAGATTCTTGGTTGAACTAGAGTGAGTGGGGTAGTTCGAGTCCGCATGTATTGGCTCCTCGCATGTGTTTGAGTTATTTAATTGTTTAATTAATACCATGCGAGCATGCTTTATTGATTGAGAATTACTAGAATTACATGATTATGTGATTTAATTTATAAAGCATGATCTACTTGAGATATAAATGTTTTTGTTTATCGACTGGTATCCGGTATTCTGATAGGTTGAAAGGGCACCACATTGTAGCGATTGAGATATCTTGTGTCCTAACCTTTGATTATCAGATGGGTCCTCGTTGAGTTATTAACAGAAACACACCGCCAGTTACTCCTCCGAATGAGCAAGCTAGTACTGAAGTCGATTAATTGGATGCCATAGCAACGCCTATGGAAACCTTGCTGGAGAGGTTTCAGTCGTTTAATCCACCTTTGATGTTGGGTACAGAAAATCCGATTGATTGTGAAAGCTGGTTGGACGACATTGATCATTTGTTCGATTCCCTTGATTACTCTGACGACCGCCAAACTAGGTTAGTCATTCATCAGCTTCATGGTGTTGCTAAGAACTGGTGGATCACGACAAAGAGATCCATGGAGAATCGAGGTACAGTTGTTACGTGGTCTCTTTTCAAAACTGAGTTTTATAAGCGGGTTTTCCCTGTTTCCTACCGAAAGGACAAGGAAGCAGAGTTTGCCAATCTGAGGCAAGGGAACTTGAACATTGAGGAGTACGTAGCCAAGTTTGACATCTTGTTGCGTTTTGCACCGCACATTGCCGACAATGAAGAAGCCAAAGCCGATCATTTCATCAACGGCTTAAACCCAGACATCTTCACGTTGGTAAATACTTCTAGGCCTGATAACTTTGCGGATTCCATGAATCATGCAAAGGGAGCTGAAGTAGGTTTGTGGAGATAGAGAGGCAATCAGATGGTGCCTCAGCAGCAGAGACAGTCTCAAAACCAACCGTCTTAATATCAGAATCAGCCACCACAGTATCAGAACCAACAACAAAGGTATGAAGGTGGAAGCAGTGGGGGAAACAGAAAGGATCATTACAAAGCAAGAGGGAAACAGTTCAAGAGGCAGGGGAACAGTTCTTATAGATCCAGTGGTTCCAAGCTGTTCGGTTTAGGACAGAGTTCTGGATCATTATCCTTGTTTTGCAAAAAGTGTGGAGGTAGACACTCACCGGATTAGTGTGTAGGAGTCTTTGGGAACTGCAACACCTGTCAGCAACCGGGACACTTTTCTAAGGTGTGCCCTCAGCGTAGTAGAGATCGAGCTCAGAGTGGGAGTTCATCTAGAACTACAGCTCAGCCTGAGAGACAGTCTTCTGCAGTTAACTCCTTCCAGCCTCAGCAGCAGAACAGAAAGGGAGGTAACCCTAGTGCGAACCAGCCTCCGAGAAAGCAGACACAAGTCTTTGCTCTGACAGAGGATCAGGCTCAGGCAGCACCTGACGATGTTATAGCAGGTAACTGTTCGATTTTTGGTTATTCTGCTCATGTTTTGATAGATACAAGTGCTTCTCATTCCTTTATCTCTGAGAAATTTGTGTTATTTCATGCTTTGCCTACTGAGTTGTTGCCTACTGTAGTAGTTGTTACTTCACCTTTGGGTGTAAAAATTGTTTCTGTCAGATTAGTCAGGAACTGTGAACTCTATTTTGAGGGAAATTTGTTAGAGTTCGACTGTATTGTACTTGGACTGTCAGATTTTGACTGTATTATTGGTATAGATGCTTTAACCAAGTACAGGGCAACAGTCGATTGTTTTCTGAAAGTGGTCAGGTTCAGACCTGAAATGGCAGACGAGTGGAAATTATTTGGTAAGGGTTCTCGATCTAGAATTCCTTTGATTTCAGTGTTATCTATGACTCGTTTGTTACAGAGAGGTGCAGAGGGATTTTTGATTTATGCAGTTGATGTACTGAAATCTAGCCCTGAATTGGTTGATATACCAGTGGTTAGAGAATTCGCTGATGTGTTTCCTGAAGATGTTTCTAGATTGCCGCCTATTCGAGAGATCGAATTCAGCATAGATTTGGTGTCAGGTACTCAACCTATTTCCAAAGCTCTGTATCGTATGGAACCGGTTGAATTGAGAGAGTTGAAAGAACAGCTTGAGGATTTGATTGCCAAGGGATAAATCATACCTAGTGTATCGCCTTGGGGTGCTCCTGTTCTGTTTGTTCGGAAGAAGGATGGTTCTATGCGGCTCTGTATTGACTACCGTCAATTGAATCAGGCTACAGTCAAGAACAGGTATCCTTTACCCCGAATAGATGACCTTATTGATCAGCTGTAGGGTTCTTCTATCTACTCAAAGATTGATCTGAGGTCAGGTTATCATCAGCTGAGAGTGCGAGAGGAAGATGTTCCTAATACCGCATTCAAAACGATGTATGGTCATTTCGAGTTTATAGTCATGCCGTTCGGTTTGACTAACGCTCCAGCGGTTTTTATGGGTTTGATGAACTGTATCTTTCAGCGGTATTTAGATGAGTTATTATCTTCATCGATGATATTCTTATCTATTCGAAGAACCGTACTAACCATGCAGAGCATTTGAGGACCATCTTGCAGATTTTGCGAGTTGAGCAATTGTTTGCCAAGCTATCTAAGTGTGAGTTCTGGCTGGATTGAGTTGTCTTTCTTGGTCACATTATTTCTGGAGATGGGATTTCTGTCGATCCCAGCAAGATTGAAGCGGTTATGAATTGTCCTAGACCGACATCAGTACCTGAGATCCAAAGCTTTATGGGTTTAGCTGGTTATTATTGCCGATTCATCGAGGGTTTCTATTCTATTTCCAAGCCAATTACCTAGATGACACAGAAAAATGCGCCTTTTATCTGGACTGCAGATTGTGAGGCTAGCTTTGTTGACCTGAAGAGGAGACTGACCAGTGCTCCGATTCTTTCTATTCCGAAAGGTACTGGAGGTTTCAAAGTCTATTGTGATGCTTATAACCGAGGCTTGGGTTGTGTTCTTATGCAGCATAAGCATGTGATAGCGTATGCGTCAAGGCAGCTGAAGCCGCACAAGACTCATTATCCGGTTCATGATCTTGAACTAGCTGCGATCGTATTTGCTTTGAAGATCTGGAGTCACTATCTTTATGGTGAGTCTTTCGAGATCTTTTCTGATCATAAGAGTCTTAAGTACTTGTTTTCACAGGCAGAGCTGAATATGAGACAGAGAAGATGGTTAGATCTGTTGAAGGATTTCGATTGTGAAATCAAGTATTATCCGGAAAATTCGAATGCAGTTGCAGATGCCTTGAGTCGAAAGCTTTGTTCTTTATCTCTTTCTACTATCGGTGTTTCTCAGTTGATCGATGATTGTTGCACTTCTGGTTTAGAGTTTGAAACAGATAGGAAGACTATCAGAGTATGCGCTATTCAAGCCGAGCCAGAGCTATTTGTGTTGATCAAAGAATCACAGAAGTCTGATCCAAGCATTCAGGTTTCAGTAGAGAAAGTCAGATCTGGGCATCAGTCTGAATTCCAGGTTAGAGATGACGTTTTGTTTGTGAATAACCGTATTGTTGTGCCTGATATTTCAAGGTTGAGACAGCGTATTCCCCGAGAGGCTCATTGTAGTCGGTTCAGTGTTCACCCTGGAGGCCGTAAGATGTATAACGATTTGAAGAACTAGTTTTGGTGGAAGAGAATGAAGAGCGATGTTGCGAGGTTTGTATCTCGATGTTTTAACTGTCAGCAAGTGAAAGCAGAAAGGAAGCGACCGGGCGGTCTATTGCACAATCTATCTGTTCTTGAATGGAAGTGGGATCACATTTCTATGGATTTCATCACGAAGCTACCGCGATCTGTTCGAGGATGCGATGCTATTTGGGTAGTGATCGACCGATTGACGAAGTATGCTTGTTTTATTCCGTACAGGATGACGTATCGTCACGATCAGATGGCTGAGTTGTATGTTAGCAATGTTGTGAGATTGCATGGTGTGTCGAAGTCGATCGTTTCAGACCGAGATCCTAGATTCACTTCGCATTTTTGGCACAGTCTGTAGGAGGCACTTGGTACTCGATTGCATCTGAGTACATCTTATCATCCTCAGACCGATGAACAGTCAGAGCGGACTATCCAGACGTTAGAGGATATGCTTTGAGCAGTAGTGCTAGACTTTGGCACTAGTTGTCAGGATTCTTTGCCTATTGTCGAGTTTTCTTACAACAACAGCTTCCAAACGAGTACCGGTATGTGGTAGCGCTCAGTCGTGTCGCGCCCAAATTATCCGAATCCAATCAGATAAATAAATTATGTAGTAGTGAGAGTAGGGATCGTTTCCACGAGAAAATGTAAATTTAATGTGTCCTAAGTAAACAAAAGGGGGTTTTGAGATTTGAGGTTAACTACTAAAAATTTAAGCAATTAAATATTCAAATTATCACTATCATGCAAGAACGAAAATTAAATTGGAGAAATCAATAAGAGATGAGACTTGGTATCAGTCGACTACACCCTTGATATTCATTCATTCAATCATCGATTCCCTAAAAATAATTAATCTTATCAAATATTCATCATTGGAAATTAAATTCCTGTTTCACCTTAATTTTAGTTAATTAGAAAACATCATTCTAGATTAACCCTTACCAATAAATCAACCCGGATTCCAGCGATCTAGATTTAAATTTATGATAGCATTCAAACTAGTAAAACTGACGAACCTAGACAACACAAACACCAGCGGTTGTATTTAGCCTAGTCAATAATTGATCCTACAATTTAATAAATTCAACAGCAGAAAATATCAAACATAGTTCCTTCGCAAATTAGATTATTCAAACAATTACGAATTTGAATTTTAATTTAGCTATAGCTTGCAAAACAAAATCCTAAGATGACCAATCCTAAAATCTCGCATACAAACGTAAAATAAACCAAATCAGTTATTGATACTTAACAAAAATTAAACACTACGAATCGAATCTCATGAACTAAATATATCAAGGTTTCGTCTCCCTCAACCAAGTATAAAAGGTTTAGCTACAACGATTCATCACCAAATCAATAAAAATTCAAAGAAAAGAAGAAAACTAGAGAAGAAATTGAAGAACAAAACCTAGCCTCCAAGAGAAATTCTCCACAATCTGATAATAATCTCCCTAAAACGGAATTAAAAGCTTAATAAAGCCTAGAGTATAAAATAACAAAATTTCCAAAAATATAAAATTCTTCCCGGATAGCGATGCCTGCTCGATCGGCAACATCTTGCGGATCGAGTGAGCCAAAAATCCCTAACCTACTGCCTTCAAAATACATGCGCCGCTCGATCGGTAACATCTTGCGGATCGAGCGGCTGAAAAATCCCGAAGTTACTGTTTTCATCAAAAAGGCGCCCGCTCGATCGGTAAAGAACTACGGATCGAGCGGCTGAAAAAATCTTCAGAAATTCCAGCACTTCCATGCCTCCAAAGTTCCGTCCTAGTCCGCCAAAATATGCGACCTAACCACAAAAACGAGAAACCAATCATGAAAACACGGAAAATGCAATACGAACAAAATGCAACAATAAAACATGTAAACAAATGCAAAACAACAACAAAATGACACTAACAAATGCAATAAAAACATAACTATCAAACTCCCCCACACTTAACCCTTACTCGCCCTCGAGTAAGTCATGCAAAACAAAATGAAAGAAAACAAACACATAAGTAAGGAGAATTATGCAATAATATAGCCTCAGAGAAAACCACTTATATTTAAAACAAGTTCAGAGCTACTCTCAATCATCAATGATACACCTTCAGTCGAATGCGAACGTGTGTGTGTATCATGTTACCCCAGCTACATGCAACTTCAACAGACAAATTTTCAAGACTGTTCGTTGACCTATAACAATTCAGTGTAAGCCTCACCATCAAGAACTCTTCTCCCAACAATCTTTCAACACAACACAACTGCCTTGAGAATAATTACGCACCGTCGGATTTTGCACCCGAAATTTTTAAAAAGTCCCAATAATTACCCGCAGACTTAGCTATAACTAGATAGGATTTGAATTTCAATCCCCTCGTCTATAGCCCGGATGGAACTACAATCCCATTAGGTCCGCAAACTTAGCTATGAAATAGTGAATAGAATTTCATTCACATCTCACGCCCGGATGGAATTGTTATATTATTTTGTCAAAAGAATAACCCCATATAATCCGCATACTTAGCCACAAACAAGATGAATAGGATTTCAAACATCTCTCTCGCAACTCGGATGAAGTTAATTGGTTTTCAAAAAATTTGTTTCTCTTTTTCATAAAACAAAAAAAATTTAAGGTGCGCCCAAGAAACTGTATGCCATATCAAAAAAATCAAGATTCAAGCACTATTAAATTCCACAAACACCTATTATCGTGCAATGGTCCAACAACCATCCACAACATCTAATACATCACTACACTTCACTGGTTAAACATGTGTGCTTAAATATATTCAACAATCAACCTACGGTTTCTCATATCCCATCAAGAGTAAATTTTTTCTCAAAAAACTCATAATTTTTCAACTATCTCATCATAGGCAGATAACTCATCCTCAACTTATGCATTTTGACAACATAAACAACAACAATAACAATGCAAAACAACAGACGAAAAATGCAAAACAAACAAAGGAAACAAAATGCAAACAATGCAACCCCCCCACACTCAACCTAAGCATTGTCCTCAATGCATTACAAGACAAAATATGAACAAACAACTAAACAGAATGAGATGCAAAAAATGAAAACGGAACTCCCCTGGTTTAACGATCGGTGGCGTTATCCTCTTCAGCCTCCGGAGGAAGGACAGGAGCGGCATACTGGAACGGAAAAGGCGACAGATATGGCAGAGCAGCCGGAACGGCATTTGGATCAAGACCAAAGTGCTATGTGAGGTTTCGCAATAAAGCATCCACAACTTGCGAATTATGAGCCGCCACCATATTATATGCATCCTGATGATGGGCGTAGGCAGTGAGCTCACGGATGGCATCGGATTGAGAGCGACGAGGAGGTGGAGGTGGCCTTGGCGGGGCTGGCGGTTGTTGAAAGTGGTCGTCCCTCATAAAATTCTTAACACGATACGCCCTATTGGCTTCGATAAAAGCGGAGTCGAGTGGTCGCTGAGGCTGCAACCACTCTTCATCATTACGAATAACAACTCCGGCGTGTATGCATAGAAAAGATATGATCATGGGAAAGTATAGACCCACTGTGACATTATGGATCGACCGGTGGATCTCATTATGGATTACGCGCCCCACATTGATTGGTGCTCTTATATCAAGTGCATAAAGGAGGATAGCACGCTCAAGATTTACCTTGCTTGAATGTAATATCGGCATCAAACGCCGATTCACAAAAGCATACCAAGAAGCAGGAAGCACACGTAGGAAACGCTCCTTGAAGTTCACGACGGAAACTGGGTCAACCCATGTAGCTCCAGGGTATCCCAGTTGTTCAAGCAACTCATCCAAATCCGGATCGGCTTGCAGGCTTTGATAGAGAGAATCGTCCACCTCCGGTATTTCATACAAAGCATTCAACTCATGGGGCAAAAAAGAAATCAGTTTCCCCCTAACAACCACCTTGCTATCCGTCCTTTCTGCTGCATTCGCATAAAATTCACGAACAATCGGTACTACAGCTGGAGGAGGTGGCTCGCAGAATTTTGTCCAACCCCGCTCGTGAATAGTCCCAACAATATCAGGATAGCCTAATTCTAACTCAAAGCCGCGTTCAGGAATAGGGGAACGATTTACCTTGGCGGTGATGTAATGATCACGAGCGGCGTCATTGACAAAGAGCCCGGTGAAGTCGGTATAAGATCGAGCGGCGGCTTGAGAAGAGGACTCACCTTGAACGCGGGTGCGTTTAGGTCCCATGGAAAGTATGAAGATGACACCGAGAGTAAAAGATGCAATACTTCGAACACTTGGCGTGCGAAAAAATATCCGGTGCCTCCTTGAAGAAACGTAAGCTCCACAACTAAGAACGAAGTCCGGTAGAGGTGCCTGAGAGAAATCCCTGCGGATTAAAAGAAAGAACAAAGAATTAAAGGAGAGAAATTGGTAGAAAGTATTTTGGGGATTTAGGGATTTAGAAGATAGAAAAGAGAGAATGAGAGAAGGAAAGGGGAATTCTGCGTTTAACTTAGCGTAAAAAGGCCGTCGCTCGATCGGCAAGATGTTGCGGATCGAGTGACAATAAAAGGCCCAACTCACTGAGCGAACAAAAGCGTTCTTGCTCGATCGGCAAGATATTGCGGATCGAGCGAGAGAAAAAGAACCAACTTACTGCCTCAAATGAAAAGAGCGCTCGCTCGATCGGCAAGATGTTGCCGATCGAGCGAGCCAAAAAATATTTTTTTTGGCTTTTTCAAAATTTCGGAAAAAAAATAAAAACAAAAAGAAATCAAAATAATAAGAACGAGCAAAAAAAAAAGGTAAAGAAACACTGGGTTGCCTCCCAGTCAGCGCTAAATTTGCAGTCAGTCTATAGCTCGACTGCATGCCGTGATTTAGTCGACATGTGGCGGAGCATCAAGAGTGATATCATGCTCGCTTTCTCCGACATGTTCTTGGACTCCTTCATAATAGTGTTTAAGCCGGTGGCCATTCACCTTGAATTTTTTGGATGTGTCCAAGATTTGAATTTCGGCTGCACCATGAGAAAAGACATCAGTTACAACAAATGGTCCATTCCAACGCGAACGTAACTTACCTGGAAACAACCGAAGTCGGGAATGATAGAGCAAAACTTTCTGACCAACTTTGAAGTGCCATCTAGAGATCATCTTGTCGTGGAATGCCTTTGTTTTGTCCTTGTAAATCTTGGAGCTGGCATAGGCATCATTGCGGATCTCTTCCAATTCTTGCAACTGCAGCTTACGGTGCTCGCCACTCTCATCCATCTGCATGTTAAAGTTTTTTATAGCCCAATAGGCTCTATGCTCCAATTCCACCGGCAGATGACAAGGTTTTTCAAAAATTAGACGATATGGAGACATTCCAATCGGTGTCTTGAATGCGGTCCTATACGCCCACAAGGCATCATCCAAACGCAAGCTCCAATCCTTTTTAGTAGGATTCACGGTCTTTTCAAGGATAGATTTGATCTCTCTGTTCGAAACCTCAGCTTGACCATTGGATTGTGGATGATATGCAGTGGAGATCCTGTGTGTCACATGGTACTTTTTAAGCAAACTCGTCACAGTTCGGTTGCAGAAGTGTGTACCTCTATCATTGATAAGGGCTCTCGGAATTCCAAACCTAGAGAAAAGGTTATGCTTGATAAACTCTGCAACAACTTGAGAATCGTCAGTACGGGTGGCCTTTGCTTCCACCCATTTCGAGACATAGTCCACAACAAGTAATATATAGATAAACCCATATGAACTTGGAAAAGGTCCCATGAAGTCGATGCCCCAAACATCAAAGATCTCACAAACTAGAATAGGTTGTTGGGGCATCTCCTTTCGTTGGGAGATGTTACCTATCTTTTGGCATTGAGCGCACGACTTACAGAACAGGTATGCATCTCGAAATAAGGAAGGCCAGAAAAATCCACTGTCCAACACCTTCCTTGATGTCCTTTTCGCTCCGAAGTGGCCATTGCATGCATAAGAATGACAAAATGTGAGGATAGGGATTACCTCGCTCGCAGGTACACATCGTCGTATGACTTGATCAGCGCAGTGTTTCAACAAGTATGGATCATCCCACACATAATACTTCACATCGCTCCTCACCTTGTCCTTTTGCACCCTTGAAAATTCAGAGGGAAACCCATTAGTAACTAAATAATTCACAATGTTTGCGTACCAGGGTAATTCGGCGCTTGCTGAAAATAATTGCTCATCAGGAAATTCTTCTCGCAAATTCAGCTCCTCATCAACATGAACTAGGCGACTCAAGTGGTCAGCAACTTGATTCTCGGTCCCTCTTTTGTCTTTGATTTCTACATCAAATTCTCTCATAAGTAGTATCCATCGGATCAGCCTTGGCTTTGCCTCCTTCTTCGCCATCAGAAAACGAAGAGCTCATGATCAGAGTAAACAATAACCTTAGTACCAAGTAAATAAGAGCGAAATTTTTCTAATGCAAAGACCACATCTAAAAGCTCCTTTTCAGTGGTGGAGTAGTTTCGTTGGGCATCGTTCAGGATACGCAAAGCGTAGTATATAGCATGCGATGCTTTCCCAATTTTTTGTCCTAAAACAGCGCCAACTGCATAGTCACTGGCATCACACATGATCTCGAATGGCTTGCTCCAATCCGGTGGCTGGATTATTGGTGCAGATGTCAAGGAATCTTTGAGTTGATCAAAAGATGTTTTTCATGGTGCATCAAACTCAAACGGATCATCTTTTTGCAACAGCTTGCACATGGGGGATGCTATCTTGGCGAAGTCCTGAATGTATCTCCTGTAGAAACCTGCATGGCCAAGAAAAGAACGCAATTCCCGCACACATGTGAGATAAGGGAGAGACTGAATGATATCGATTTTAGCCTTATCTACCTCTATTCCTGTAGTGACCCTACCCGGATCCACTACCTAATCAGAGTTTAAGAGCATAATTAAACATGCATCAAATAAATCGCTGCGGAAGACTTAAATAAAAACAGACCGGTAGAATACAACCGGTTAAACCAATTCGATTTATACAACCAAATCGAATAAATAGCCTAAAGGCAAAACCTACAGCTAATCCTGCTGTCTTCACTGGTTACTGGTTCTTCCAAGCTCCGGGTGCTCAATCCTGCACCTACACCTGCCCCGTCAAATGGGGTGTCCAAATATACATAAAAGACTGGACGTGAGCTCTAAGCTCAATACGAAAGCACTGGGTAAAACATACAAATATGATGCATGCAAATGATAGGGTATCCATATCTGGGATAACTGTATATAACTGCTCAGTAATGGCGCCTAGGATATGAGTGGTACAACCCGGGAAGCAAACCCTGCGTACACTGCTCATTCCTACAGGACGTGGACCGTGTCCCCCGATGCTAGCCACCCATGACCCGTCAGTCAATGGGCCCTAGACATCAACCGTCCAGACAGGGCTGAGCGACCCTATGTGGCTCATCTCACAAGATGGACAGGCACAATATGATATGCATATGCTGCATAATAAATGACATACAAAATGCAACATATAAGCATGCAAAACCCGCTGGCAATCTCAGTCTGTACTTGAGTACCTTTCTACAGGCAGTTCCTAGCAGTCCCACTCTAGGTTCCAAGCCTATATCAGCTCTACAATGCAAATATCCATGCATCAATAATTAAGCTCTAAAATTCTTAACTAAGCTATTGCATACTCCTAAATAATTTAAGGAGACCATAGCTATACCTGCGTCCGTCGTCAGCCCGCTGATGACAATTGACTCAAAACTAGGCCACAGCTCCGCCTCGATGCCTGGATTGCTATGCCACTTCCGAATTCCCAATAGGATGCCTAGAATTCCCTAAATCTGAGTTAGAAGGCCTAGGAATTGAGAGAGGAAAAGGAGAGGTGCGAGTTGAAAATGAAATTTTGGACCTCTATTTATAAGCGAAGTTCGGGCCGTCCGAACTCGACTTCGGATCCTCCGAACTGGTTCGGATCCCCCGTTCCTGACTTCGGAGCCTCCGTTCCTGTTCGGAGCCTCCGATCCTGACTTCGGATCCTCCGAAGTCCCATCAATGATGTCATCCATGACGCATTATCTTTGGAGCCTCCGATCCGAGTTCGGATCCTCCGAACATCCGAAGTCCCATCAATGATGTCATCCATGACGCATTATCTTTGGAGCCTCCGATCCGAGTTCGGATCCTCCGAACCCGTTCGGATCCTCCGATCTTGGGTTCGGATCCTCCGATCCAGTTCGGAGCCTCCTAACCCAGTTCGGATCCTCCGATCCAGTTCGGAGCCTCCTAGCATTTGCGATGCGGAGTACCACGTTTCATTGGTAAGGAACATAGAGATGTTCGAAGCATGCAAATGGATATTCATATGATGAATGATCGAACTACCCTATCCGGACTTTCCAAGTGGTTATCACTTATCGAGTGGATATAGTCCGCGGTTTTGGTTGTACACCATTAGTCCTTACTACTTGAAATATCATTGAGACTCTATATGCTAGTACTGTGCTTTGACTCGTTTACCGACTCTATTGGGGTCATCAGGTGTCGGGATTGGGTACAGTTACAACACATATAGGAGTCGATGCTTTGTTGTCAAGGATTCACCACATACTTGCGAGTGTGGATATCCTATGCGATCTGAGGAGATATTAGTGTGACGAATCTCTGGCCAGAGTACATGATGTGGTTTAAGAAATGGTTTCTTAGTAGCACATGCGATGTCACTATTTGATCTTCAAGATGTATTGCATAGTTATCGAATCTCGAATGACTCTCGATATACCAATGGTTGTTGATTCGATCGGGATATATGGATGAAGGGACCGTACTGTACGCTAACCAAAATCTATTGGTTCTTGTAGGCACTATCAGTGATACCTAGGGAATCATGGGGCGATGTTGCTAGGCGCTCTTACCTTGATTCGATGGGCAAGTCGGAAATTGTTGTTCCGAGTCACAAGGAGTTGTGAGCCCACGGCTAGCTGTATCCCTGAACCATTGAGGGTCACACAGTGTAATGGATTTTTAATCCCCGTTGAGATAGTTAAATTTAAAGAGTTAAATTTAATGAACAAAGAAGTTGGACTTCTTAATTATGAGTAGAGGAGTAAGATTTCCTAAAATGACATAGGGATGGACATTTTTGGAAACCACTGAATTCGGATTCAGAAAAATTTATCTTGACTTTAAAAGGTGCAGAAATGGTTTCTGTGCACATTGGTGAAATCGGTTTATCAATCGGAGTCACGATGAATTTTATATTAATTTCTGAACATGCGGGCTTTGCTTGTCGGGCTTGAACTTATGACTAATGGGCCCTAAGCTGTTAGTGGCCTACATTATAAATAAGTTATTGCAGTACAGAAATTACACACAACAGGTCACAATTTTCGAAAAACCTAGTCTTTTTCTCTCTGAAGTGGCCGACCCCCTCTCCCCTCTGCTCAGTAAAATCCAGTCTATGAATTTTGAATTACAGTCTGGTTTAACGGATCAAATTCGTTAATCTCTTCGTAGAAACTTCTGATAGATTTTCTAGTGCAATCTATCAGAGGGATTAAATATCCGTTCGTGGACCTGATTGAAGAACAGTTCGTCCATCAGTTCTAGGGATATACAACAAGAGCAGAGCAATCTGTTGGTGTCCAAAATCTCGATTCGAGATTGAGGTAAAAATTAATAATCGTTATTTAATTTTTACACACACACAATTTAATCGTAAGGTTGATACCCATTATGGAATCGTTCCATATAAAATTTTTAAACTTCCGCTGCACCGGGTATCAATCCTGATTGATCTGATCGCCGCGTTCTCCAACAGTGGTATCAAAGCCAGGTTGCTCAGATCAAGCGATTAAATTAATCGATTGTACAAAAATTTTTTAAGCCTCGGTTTTTGAAACAAAATAAATATTTTAAAATAAAATTTTTTTTTTTTTCGGGCAAAAACCCGGGCAGCGATTGGATCGCTGCCCGGGGGGGGGGGGGCAGCGATGGGCGCTGCACAGGGCGGCGCACGGCGCTGCCCAGGGCAGCGATCGTCGCTGCCCGGCCCGACCCCATTAGGGCGCGGGCAGCCCGGGAATGTCCAGGGCGGCCCGCAGGAAAAATTAATTTTTAATTTTTAAATAAAATTTTAATATGTTAAAATTCTATTTTTGGTCCGATCGAAAATCGTTTTTGATTGGTCCACGAGGCGTCGGATCGAATTGTTCGAGTCCGAAAATTTTAAAATTGATTTTTGGATAAATTTGAATTTTTGGAAAATTTAAATATTTTATCCGTTAAATTGAATTTTGAAATTAATTATTTTTGGTACAATTGATGATAAGATATGATCTTATGGATATATTGAGTAAAATATGATTTTATGTATAAAATTGGATTTTATAGATAAAATATGATTTTATTTGATAAAAAGATAAAATACGATTTTGTATGTAAAATAAGATTTTATGTATGAAATATGATTTTATCCTTTTAAATTTAAATTGCCATTGCATGTTATCCAATAAATTAATTTTGAATTAAATGTTATTGGATAAGGATGATCGATTGCCATGACCAATTTTGTAGGTGTATGTTAGGAATTTACATTTGTTTTTATTGTTGTTGGTTTTATTAATGGGCCTGGTTTATGGCCCAATATGAATTGTCATATGTAATAAAAGTGGGCTTGGTTTATGGCCCGTTCCCACCCCTTAAAAATGTATCCCCTACTTGTCATTGTTATTTATTGTAAATACATTAGATTTAGTGGGAGATCAAGATTTGAAGATGGAGGTGGGCCCAGCAGACAATAAAGACAGAAGAAATGTAAATTGGAAGCAAATGTAATAGGATTGCATTGAATACTGCATATTACCTAGGATTGGACTAAGACTCGTGATTGGCAACCACGGGTCGATTAGAAATGGAATCGATCATCCTATATAATATGTGATATTATAGTTGTATGCATGTTTTAGACAAAATTGTGTGAATCCGACAAGCATACAAAATTTTAAAAATGATGAGACAAATTTTCAAAAATAAAATCCCTCATTTTAAATATGATTTAAAATTGATATCAAGATAAATAAAGGAAATTTAAATTTGTTTAAATATTCCTACCTTCCATCAACGATCAATGTATGAGATGCTACCCGCGGATACGGTCCGGCTCATATTATTGAGGGGGCCCGTTCGTCGGAAAGCTGTACATTGGATCGACACATGTTGTAAGTTGGGTGGAACTCCCATGGGATCGGCTCATATTATTGGGGGATCCACATGGCGACCGTCTATCACAACTTAATATTGATGGGTCATCTTGACATGTCACAATAAACGGCGTCATATTATTGGGCCCTTATTGGACATGAGGTAAAAACATGGAGGTTTTTTTGGAAGCAATTGGACTCTACCTTTTGAAAATTATGGTTGGCTGATATTATTCGGGATCATAGATTGTCAATTGGACTCCATGTTCTCACTAAGGAAAACAGTTTCCCGTTTTCACTAGAGGGTAGTGAAATCGTTAAAATAGTGGGAGTGAGATTCATAAAATAAATTTCGCCTATTTTATGTCTTAGTAAATTAATTAAGCAATCACCGATAATTGTCTGTTTCATCTCAGTATATCATTATGATGAATCTTCGTAATCCACATGTTTCAATTCTCCAACAAAACAAACTTACTGGCGCAAACAATAAAGAATGATTCCATAAGTTAAGATTGTCCTAAGTTCGGAAAAGATTTTCTAAAGTGTTAGAAAAGGCTTCTCCGAAAACAGCCCCGGCTGATGTAACTGCCGAAAGGTTGGCCGAACTGGAGAAATGGTTGGACCATGATCTCAAGGCCAAATGTTACATGCAAAAATTGGACAAGTCTAAACAAGTTTGCCATCACTACAAGAAACCCGGTCATTGGAAACTTAACTGCAAGGAATACCTCGAGCAGTTGCGAACTGCAAAGGGTATGTTTTACATTGAAATAAATGTTTTTCTTAAATACTACTTCTTGGGTATTGGATACCAGATGTAGATCTCATAGTTGCAATGAGTTGCAAATGATGACAAGAAGTAATAGGCTAAGGATGGGTGAGACCCAGTCAAGGCTCGGGAATGGTTCCAGAGTTAAATCCATAGCTATGGGAAATATTTGTTTAATTTTGCAGAACGGTTTTAAGTTACTTTTGAGAGATGTTTTATTTGTTCCGGATTTGATTAAAAACATTATTTCTGTTTCTATGCTTGATAGAGATGGTTATTCTTGCAATTTTGTGAATGGGATTTGCAATATTTACAAGAATAAATGTTTGATTGGAAATGGACAACTTGAAAATGATCTATATAACTTAAAACTAAAAGACGTTCCAATAAATTATGTTGATAAACCGGCAACAACAAACAAAAGGAAAATCGATAGCCAAAACCCGGCAAACCTTTGGCATGCTAGGCTAGGTCATATTTCCTCAAGGAGGATGAACAAGCTAGTGGGAGAGGGCATGTTTGATATGTCTGATATTAACTCTCTACCTACTTGTGAATCCTGCCTGAAAGGAAAAATGACTAAATCTCCTTTTAAGGGGAAACCTGAGCGTAGTCAAAATCTGTTGGATTTGATCCATACAGATGTTTGTGGTCCATTTAGAGTTGGTACTCAATATGGCCACACCTACTTCATTACCTTTACTGATGATTATTCTAGGTATAAGTATTTATATTTAATGAAATATAAGTCTGAAGCATTTGAAAAGTTCAAAGAATTCAAGGCTGAAGTAGAAAACAAGCTAGGTAAAAGTATTAAAGCACTTCGATCGGATCGAGGTGGAGAATACTTGAGTACCGAGTTTTTGGACTATCTAAAAGAGAATGGGATTCTCTCTCAGTGGACTCCTCCTATGACACCACAGCTTAATGGTGTATCGGAGCGTCGTAATCGAACTTTGTTGGACATGGTTCGATCCATGATGAGCTTCACTGAGCTTCCACCTTCGTTTTGGGGCTATGCGCTTGAAACGGCGGTATTGTTGTTGAACAACGTCCATAATAAAGCAGTGGACAAAACACCATACGAGTTATGGAATGGAAAAGCTCCTAAGTATTCGTACTTGAGGATTTGGGGATGTCCTTCTTACGTGAAGCGGACAGTGGGAGATAAGTTGGATAGTCGATCCAGCTTATGTTATTTTGTAGGGTATCCGAAGAATTCAATCGGATATTATTTATATTATCCTGCTGAAACAAAGGTGTTTGTTTCAAGGAATGCCACCTTCTTGGAGAAGGAGTTCTTATTGGATAAGAAAGGCGAGATGATGGAACTCGAAGAAATTCGAGAAGAACCCGAAATACAAAATAACGATCCTACACCTCAGGAACCATTGATAGACACGCCTGTACCTAGAAGATCCGAGAGGACTTCTAGACCTCCTATTTGATATGGTCTTCTTCTTGAAGGGGATCAAGATGAACCCGATGTTGGATGTGATCCAAGAAACTTCAAGGAAGCAATTTCTGATGCGGATTCAAATTTATGGCTTGAAGCTATGCAGTCGGAAATAGATTCGATGCATACAAACCAAGTTTGGTCTTTAGTAGATCCTCCCGATGGAATTGTTCCAATAGGGTGTAAATGGATCTACAAGAGAAAGCTTGGGCCTGATGGTAAGGTATTGACCTACAAGGCGCGATTGGTGGCAAAAGGTTATACTCAAAGACAAGGAGTTGACTATGATGAAACCTTTTCACCAGTTGCAATGTTCAAGTCCATAAGAATCCTTATTGCCATAGCTGCATGGTATGACTATGAGATATGGCAAATGGATGTGAAGACTGCTTTTCTTAATGGAGACATTAAGGAAGAAATCTATATGAAGCAGCCTGAGGGGTACACATCCATGGGAAGCGAGCATAAGGTATGCAAGCTTCAGAGATCAATTTATGGTCTAAAACAAGCATCAAGAAGTTGGAACCAAAAATTTGATGAAACAATAAAAGATTTTGGTTTCATCAAGAATCCGGAGGAACCATGCGTGTACAAGAAAGTAGTTAAGGATGCTGTGACATTCTTAGTACTTTATGTTGATGACATCCTACTCATTGGGAATGATGTAGGGATGTTGCAGTCAACAAAGATATGGTTATCAGGTAGATTCTCAATGAAGGATTTGGGTGAGGTATCCTATATTCTAGGGATACAGATCTATAGAGATAGATCTAAGAGAATGATAGGACTCACTCAATCAACCTACATCGACACCATATTGAAACGGTTTTCAATGGATGGGTCCAAGAGAGGACATCTACCCATGTGTCATGGAGTTTCTCTATCCAAGTCTATGTGTCCCAAGACGGATGAAGAGATAGAGAAAATGACACATGTACCATATGCGTCAGCCATAGGTAGTATCATGTATGGGATGATATCTACCAGACCGGATGTAGCATTTGCTCTGAGTGTCACGAGCAGATATCAAGCTAATCCCGGTCAAATGCATTGGAAAGCCGTGAAGGACATTCTTAAGTACTTACGAAGGACTAAGAATATGTTCATGGTATATGGAGGAAGAGAACTAAAATTGGAAGGCTATACCGACTCTAGCTTCCAAAGTGACGTGGATGACTCGAAGTCAACCTCTGGATTTGTGTTCATTCTCAATGGCGGTGCTGTCTCTTGGAAGAGTTCCAAGCAGGACACCACAGCGGATTCCACCACTGAAGCAGAATACATTGCAGCATCAGCTGCTGCTAAAGAGGCAGTTTGGATGAGGAATTTCGTCCAAGAGTTGGGCGTCATTCCTGAAGTTGTTGGTCCAGTCCCGGTGTACTGTGACAACACGGGTGCCGTTGCTCAGGCAAAGGAACCAAGGTCTCATCAAAGATCCAAACACGTACTGAGGAAATACCACATCATCCGGGAGATTGTGGAAAGAGGAGACATCACTGTCGAAAGAGTGGCATCTGCAGACAATATCGCTGATCCACTTACTAAGCCCTTGCCAGGACCATTATTTGACAAACATCGCGAAGCAATGGGTCTACGTAGTATGACTAGTTGGCTTTAGGGCAAGTGGGAGATTGAAAGAGTGGGTGCCCGGTGAGCCAACTTGTGGCTAAGGGCTTTGATGACTCTTTGTATAAACAATCTTTTGTTTAATATAATTTACACTTTTATTAATGGCAATGACTTTATCTTTCTTCATATTGTGATATTGAGATATACTATTGTTGTTTTGATAAAGACCTTGAATATACTATAGTGTATGTAAGATGTGGTAGAACATGGAGATGTCTATCATGAAACACATCTTATAGTCACTGTATATTCTAAACTGTTCCTAGTCGATTGAGCCGTCCGATAATAAAGATAAGGATCGCTCGAGTTTCAGACTAGCATTTGCGATGCGGAGTACCACGTTTCATTGGTAAGGAACATAGAGATGTTCGAAGCATGCAAATGGATATTCATATGATGAATGATCGAACTACCCTATCCGGACTTTCCAAGTGGTTATCACTTATCGAGTGGATATAGTCCGCGGTTTTGGTTGTACACCATTAGTCCTTACTACTTGAAATATCATTGAGACTCTATATGCTAGTACTGTGCTTTGACTCGTTTACCGACTCTATTGGGGTCATCAGGTGTCGGGATTGGGTACAGTTACAACACATATAGGAGTCGATGCTTTGTTGTCAAGGATTCATCACATACTTGCGAGTGTAGATATCCTATGCGATCTGAGGAGATATTAGTGTGACGAATCTCTGGCCAGAGTACATGATGTGGTTTAAGAAATGGTTTCTTAGTAGCACATGCGATGTCACTATTTGATCTTCAAGATGTATTGCATAGTTATCGAATCTCGAACGACTCTCGATATACCAATGGTTGTTGATTCGATCGGGATATATGGATGAAGGGACCGTACTGTACGCTAACCAAAATCTATTGGTTCTTGTAGGCACTATCAGAGATACCTAGGAAATCATGGGGCGATGTTGCTAGGCGCTCTTACCATGATTCGATGGGCAAGTCGGAAATTGTTGTTCCGAGTCACAAGGAGTTGTGAGCCCACGGCTAGCTGTATCCCTGAACCATTGAGGGTCACACAGTGTAATGGATTTTTAATCCCCGTTGAGATAGTTAAATTTAAAGAGTTAAATTTAATGAACAAAGAAGTTGGACTTCTTAATTATGAGTAGAGGAGTAAGATTTCCTAAAATGACATAGGGATGGACATTTTTGGAAACCACTGAATTCGGATTCAGAAAAATTTATCTTGACTTTAAAAGGTGCAGAAATAGTTTCTGTGCACATTGGTGAAATCGGTTTATCAATCGGAGTCACGATGAATTTTATATTAATTTCTGAACATGCGGGCTTTGCTTGTCGGGCTTGAACTTATGACTAATGGGCCCTAAGCTGTTAGTGGCCTACATTATAAATAAGTTATTGCAGTACAGAAATTACACACAACAGGTCACAATTTTCGAAAAACCTAGTCTTTTTCTCTCTGAAGTGGCCGACCCCCTCTCCCCTCTGCTCAGTAAAATCCAGTCTGTGAATTTTGAATTACAGTCTGGTTTAACGGATCAAATTCGTTAATCTCTTCGTAGAAACTTCTGATAGATTTTCTAGTGCAATCTATCAGAGGGATTAAATATCCGTTCGTGGACCTGATTGAAGAACAGTTCGTCCATCAGTTCCAGGGATATACAACAAGAGCAGAGCAATCTGTTGGTGTCCAAAATCTCGATTCGAGATTGAGGTAAAAATTTATAATCGTTATTTAATTTTTACACACACACAATTTAATTGTAAGGTTGATACCCATTATGGAATCGTTCCATATGAAATTTTTAAACTTCCGCTACACCGGGTATCAATCCTGATTGATCTGATCGCCGCGTTCTCCAACACAGTAATCCCAGAAGATTCATTTCTGGCGATCATTGAGAATAAATAACCCAAATCTCCGATTTCTCTGAGATAGTATTCAGTACTCATCCCATAAGAATTTACTCGACAAAATATTATCCCAAGTATTTCTTAATTGATACATCCTGATCAACCTTTATTGGCTCAACCAATCAAACTCGTCGATCTACTTAAGCTCGCACTTATCAGACCAGACCACCACTGATCATCCAACCTACATGGCTTGGTCAAAAACCATGACTCAGCTACCACAAAGAACCATTTCCAAACGGTGTCAGATCACAGTACATAAGTAGTTTACTTGGCACAAGTCCTACGCCTTTTCAGCACTACTAACCGCTGCTTTGTATTCTGAACTTAATCATCCTAACTCTGACAGAGTTACCCAATAACCACTAGTAGTCACTAGCACAGATCCCGTGCCACCTTAGCATTACTAATCGTTGTCTTGTTCACCCAAGGCAAACATCAATATAAACTAAGCCCATTTCCATCCCATGGAAAATCCTACGCTCAACCTCTGAAAATATCAGACAGTATTTAGCGCAACCACTGGACTCACTATCCTTACCTCATTCATTCAGAATGAACACCACGGCTCGTCAAGTCCAAGAAGAATAACTAAAGAATCCTAAAGATTTCCACAATCTTCGAACACTCTCCTAATCATATCCCTTGTTAAGATTGTGCAACAGTTCAAGACTAAGGTAGCTTACCTCAATAACCCACCTGGACAACCACCAAGGTTCCACAGTCATAGGCCATGCTTCCCTCACATCTTAAATAGTCATATACAATCTTTAGCGTCTGATACAACCCCATTACTGATGAAACCAATCATCAAGGAGTAGTCCTCGTATTCGAGTCAAAGTCTTAAAACAGCATCCCATCCAAGTTCTTGGATGATTCCTATCACAGGGAAATTCTAACCACAACTCTGATGACAACTCCTAGTCATCGTTGGTAGAAATTCGTCCACCTAGTAGATCCACACTTCTAGCAGTAACCCAAAGGTTAAAACCTATCTGCTCAGAGTATAAACTTGTCAAGGAAATCCCTCCATGACTGGTTCCCATATCAGAACACTCAAACTATATCTCTGACACACCAGATGATATCAAACCATCGATATCAAACCTGATATCTAATCCAAGGTCATACCTTGTCGTGACTGTCACCAAATCTCTAGACTGAGTAGCCTTCCCACCGCCATCTCCTGAAGCACATGGCTCCCAGATAACCTCTGAAGTACAAAGACTCCCAAGAGTCATACTGGCATAGGGTCGCGCCCCATCACGTGTAGTCCTGGTCATAGTCCACAACTCTCGGCATATACTGGACCTGGTACCCCGATGAAAACCCATCATCACAAGTCTCAACCTAACGAAGGTCAGATAGCCTGTTGTTCCAAGAAACAACCTAGAACAAAGCCCAAATGTTCTAAACCGAACAATACCCTTAATGCCTCTAGATGAGTCCACTCATCGCTGGCACTATCTTAGTCCACTGACTAACTAGGTCAATCCTAGGAAAACGCCTAGACTAACCGCAAGTCAAAAAGTCACAGTCGACCCACTCAAATCCCATGAGCTACAGCAGTTGAACACTAATCAACTAAAACAATGCCAATCCTAGCAAAATCACTCGCAATCATTCACGAATTGCTGGATAATAAAACATGTATCATTGCTTTAAGTTATGTACAATTCTCTTTATTACAATCTCATGTAATACATACAGTATTCAAAATACAATGAAATGTACAATCGAACTTGAAATGATACAACCAAAGTATGATGATTTATTACAACTGAAATACTGTTTACAACTACATCAATACAGTATTTAAATCATCGCACTAGTCTTCGTTTCTTGAGCATGAAGCTTCTAATCGACACACGCATCGATACAAGCATACTTCCGACCAAGTCTCTCTACATGTCCTCCTACGAAGAACTCCGGAGAAATGGCTCGTGATAGCTAACCAGCTATGCTCTGCGTCAGTGCATGTCAGTCGACCTCTTCTGCTCACGATCTACCATCAGCGTTCTTCTTGTATTCATATCATGCTTTTGAACATGAAGTTTCCCGTGTGCCTACCGAACGCATCGATACAAGCATACCGGCAAAACCATGTTCTGCATGAGGTTAAAGACCTCACGCTCAAAACCTGTCATGCTTTAGGCACTCGAGGCATTCTCTGGTAAAGTTCTATCTGATAATCTCTCCATCTACGACTGGAGAATCTTCAGAGTAGTGTCATCATGGTATGGACGATACAGATGCAAGCATCAAGTGCGTCCCATCCAATGCTCTGCCACTGCCTCTGGCATCCGGTACTCGATCCAAAACTAGGATCCATATGAGTAGAAATCTTGAAAACTCGGACACGATCCATCACCCATGTACGCACTTGCTGGAATCCCATAAGCCAAATCTTTAGAAATCCTGCCGATGATGATAGTCTCTGGGCAAACTAATTGCTGCATCATCACTTCTTCCAAGGTCTCTTCCATCCTATAAGGATAACCCAAAGTCTTATTACTATATCCCAAGTCTCTTGCATACATATGCTCTGATACCAATAAATATAATGACCCACCCGGATCCACTACCTAATCAGAGTTTAAGAGCATAATTAAACATGCATCAAATAAATCGTTGTGGAAGACTTAAATAAAAACAGACCGGTAGAATACAACCGGTTAAACCAATTCGATTTATACAACCAAATCGAATAAATATCTTAAAGGCAAAACCTACAGCTAATCCTGTTGTCTTCACTGGTTACTGGCTATTCCAAGCTCCGGGTGCTCAATCCTGCACCTACACCTGCCCCGTCGAATGGGGTGTCCAAATATACATAAAAGACTGGACGTGAGCTCTAAGCTCAATACGAAAGCACTGGGTAAAACATACAAATATGATGCATGCAAATGATAGGGTATCCATATCTGGGATAACTGTATATAACTGCTCAGTAATGGCGCCTAGGATATGAGTGGTACAACCCGGGGAGCAAACCCTGCGTACACTGCTCATTCCTACAGGACGTGGACCGTGTCCCCCGATGCTAGCCACCCATGACCCGTCAGTCAATGGGCCCTAGACATCAACCGTCCAGACAGGGCTGAGCGACCCTACGTGGCTCATCTCACAAGATGGACAGGCACAATATGATATGCACATGCTGCATAATAAATGACATACAAAATGCAACATATAAGCATGCAAAACCCGCTAGCAATCTCAGTTTGTACTTGCGTACCTTTCTACAGGCAGTTCCTAGCAGTCCCACTCTAGGTTCCAAGCCTATATCAGCTCTACAATGCAAATATCCATGCATCAATAATTAAGCTCTAAAAGCCTTAACTAAGCTATTGCATACTCCTAAATAATTTAAGGAGACCATAGCTATACTTGCGTCCGTCGTCAGCCCGCTGATGACAATTGCCTCAAAACTATGCCACAGCTCCGCCTCGACGCCTGGATCGCTATGCCACTTCCGGATTCCCAATAGGATGCCTAGAATTCCCTAAATCTGAGTTAGAAGGCCTAGGAATTGAGAGAGGAAAAAGAGAGGTGCGAGTTGAAAATGAAATTTCGGACCTCTATTTATAGGCGAAGTTCGGGCCGTCCGAACTCGACTTTGGATCCTCCAAACTGGTTCGGATCCCCCGTTCCTGACTTCGGAGCCTCCGTTCCTGTTCGGAGCCTCCGATCCTGACTTCGGATCCTCCGAAGTCCCATCAATGATGTCATCCATAACGCATTATCTTCGGAGCCTCCGATCCGAGTTCGGATCCTCCGAACCCGTTCGGATCCTCCGATCTTGGGTTCGGATCCTTCGATCCAGTTCGGAGCCTCCTAACCCGGGTTCGGAGCCTCCGAACCATTCGAACCCTTGGAACCTTCCCGACCATTTTCGAGTGTCCTGAATCCATTTCTGGACTCCGTTAACCCATTTGGAGTTTCTTTAATCATGTTTTACTTAATCTAAACATGATTACATGATTAATATACTTATTAATCGCTAATTCTGGATACGGGTTACTACAATTCCCTTAGATGAATCGACATGACCCAATACAACACCTTGCCTAACCATAAAATGACATTTTTCAGAATTTAAAACAAAGTTGGTTTCGACACACCTTTTAAGGACAAGTGCAAGGTTAGACAAACAATTTTCGAATGAATCACCATAGACAGTAAAATCATCCATGAAAACTTCTAAGATATGCTCGATGAAGTCCGAAAAAATACTAACCATACACCGTTGGAAAGTGGCCGGTGCATTTCAAATTCCAAAGGGCATCCGTCGGTATGCAAAGGTGCGAAACGGGCATGTGAATGTCGTCTTTTCTTGATCCTCTGGCGCAATAGAAATATGAAAATAACCAGAATACCATCAAGAAAACAATAATAAGGATGATATGCTAAACGTTCAATCATTTGATCAATAAATGGCAAAGGAAAGTGATCCTTTCGGGTTCCCGAATTTAACTTCCTATAATCTATACAAACCCTCCACCCGTTTTGAATGCGGGTGGGAACCAATTCATCATCCTTGTTTTTCACCACAGTTATCCCGGTTTTCTTGGGTATCACTTGTACTGGGCTGACCCACTGACTGTCAGAAATTTGGTAGATGACTCCAACTTCAAGTAGTTTCAAAATTTCAGCCTTGACCACCTCCATCATCGGTGGATTCAACTTCCTCTGCGGTTGACGTGAGGGGTTTGCTCCATCCTCCATCAAAATTCGGTGCATGCATGTGGACGGGCTAATTCCCTTGATGTCTGCTATAGTCCACCCAATAGCAGTCTTGTGCTCTTGTAGTACCTTGATTAGTTGTTCCTCTTGGTCGGCTTCCAAACTATTGGAGATTATGACTGGTAATGTTTCTCCTTCACCAAGGAAAACATACTTAAGATGGGTTGGAAGTGTCTTTAGTTCGACCACAGGTGCCTGCAAAACAGATGGAAGACGCCTAGTGTTAGAGATTGGTAAAGATATGTAAGAGACATTACCCGACTGAGGTAGCTCAGGCGAACTATTCAGAATTTCCTCAATCTCCTTCACTTCCTCGCTGAATCCAATTCCATCATTCTGCTGAATGGGTGCAATAATAGCCACCTCTAGATCATCTTTTCCTGCATGCTCACAATAATCTTGTGCCAAGTAATCCACAATATCAATAGAAAACACACAATCATCACTATCAGGAAATTTCATAGCATCATAAATATTAAATTTCACAACCTCGCCATCAAATTCCATAGTAAGTGTGCCACTGTGAACATCAATTTTAGTCATGGACGTTTTCAAGAATGGTCTGCCTAACAAAATAGGACTATTATGATAACCGTTTTCTATGTCTAGCACATAAAAATCTGCAGGAAATACTAATTTATTTACTTGCACTAACACATCCTCCACTACTCCCCTAGGGTATGCATTAGACCTATCCGCTAACTGAATAACAATTCCAGTTTTGTTCAATAGACCAAGTTTCAAGGATGCATAGATAGAGTATGGCATAACATTGATTGATGCTCCTAGATCCAGCATGGCCTTCTCAAGTCTAACATTCCCTATAGTGCATGGGATAGAAAACATACCTGGATCCTTGCATTTTGCGGGCAATTTTCGTTGGATCACAGCAGATACGTTCTCACCAAGTTCCACTTTTTGACAACCCTTCAGTGTCTGCATCCTCTTTGCTGTGCACAATTCCTTCAAAAACTTTGCATATCGAGGTACCTGCTTAATGGCATCTAACAACGGAATATTCACCTCACATGTACGAAAAGTCTCATAAAGATCCTTTATCCCTTCATCTTTTCTAGACTCTTTTAATGCTAAGGGAAAAGGGGCGACAGGCTTATATTCAGAAAGTGGAGGAAACTTACATCTTGACGCTTCTTCCTTGTTTGCTTCGCCGTCAATCACCTTTGGTTCTTCTTGTGGCTTCTCCTTGGTTGAAGCCTCCACTTATTTTTCCTTGATCTTCAACTCCTTCCCATTCCGTAGAGTGATTGCACTTGCGTTTTTTCTTGGGTTCGAAATTGTCTGAGATGGTAAAGCATTGGAGTGCTGTGCTTCCAGCTTATTGATGGCGGTGGCGAGCTGTCCCATCTGGGTATTCAAGTTTTGAATGCTTGTTCAGGTTTCCTGTTGAAAAGCTATAGTGTTAGTAGCAAGATCTTTAACGATATTTTCAAGAAACTCACCTGGATTTGGAATTTGAGGAAGCTGCTGCTGTTGAGGATACGGCGGCCTATAAATTTGATTGTGCGGTGGTGCTTGAGTCCCCGATTGATTTGCTTGAGGGTTTCCATATCTCAGATTCGGATGATCCTTCCAACCAGGATTGTATGTGTTGGAATAAGGATCATATTTCCGCTGTGGTGGTCCAGGAAATCCTCCAGTTGCATTGACCTGTTCAACCGAATCTTCTTGAAGTGTGAGACACATATCAGTAGCGTGTCCCACTGCAGCACAAATTCCACATGCCTTTGCAGTCTGTCTGTAAGGCCCGAGATTAATTAAAAATTAATTCGAATTTATTTAAGTTTAATCCGAGTATATTTAATTTGGGAATATTTGGAGTTTTGGATTTAAATTCTAATATTCTTAAATTATTTAGGGTTGAAATTGAAGTAAAATAACGGCCGAGGACCAAATTGCAATTATTGAAGAGTTGAGGGACCAAATTGCAATTATCTTATAACTTATCAGATTTTAAGTTTATTAGTCAGCATGAAACGTATACTTGATTAGATAATTCAGAATTATGAACAGAGGAATCGATTTCTTCCATTTTCTTTGAGTTCTTGATCTTCAAACCCTTATAACTTTTGCTCCGGGTATCCGATTTCGATTCCGAAAAGTGTTTTGGAATCCTTACAACGAGGGCTTCTATCTCGTGTAAGTTGTATGTTATGTTTTATGGATTTCGAAATTGATATGTGGCAAAGATCAGATTCTGAAATTTTGGAATTGTGCTTGGTGTTCTATCGTTTGAATATGCAACACCGGAATTGATGCGCTTATGTTATTGTGTCCAAATATGATCTTCAGCTTATGATTGTAGATTATAGCTATTTCAATGAAGATTTGAATGAGTTATATCAGCTGGTTTGTGAAATATATCTATAAGTTTGAATGATATTGAAAAGAGAAATGATTTCGAAGTCGGGATTACGTCGGTTACCGAATTGAAATCGCTACGTCGTTTAAGCAAGTTTTGGAACTGTTTTGATAGCCGAATTCTGAGTTGAAGTTGTTATTGAGATGTTATCAATGTTATAGTATTTTTCTTATTCAGTTTCAGTCAATTTTGGAAGGCCAACAATGCGAGACGCCGACTTTGAACTGAAGAAAGTTGATTGAGGTTTGAAGTGCTTTTGATTGATGAAATCTTGATGGTTTTGACTCGTTTTTGAAATGATAGGTTGATATGAAGTTTGATATATGTGTTTTGATTATATCTTATAGATTTTAAGAGTTCAGAACCTCGATAAACGAAGGTATGATGACGACATCGCGAAGTAGGGACTTTGAAACTCAAAAACGATTATCTTTGAGTTGGCCCGTAAAAATCACATACTTGTTTATGTTTTGATTTGATTGTGGTGTTGTCAATCCATCTCAGGTATTGGATCTTTATATTCGAGTTGAAATGATGTTATATCGAATTGATTCTAAGCCAAGGTTGCGGTGAACCTTATTTGCGAGTCGTTTACGAATTCATTAGATGGATATCCATGTCAAGATCATTTATGAATCTTGATGGCTTCGAAGTTATATAAATCAATTTGTAGTTAAAGCGTTTGAGTACTCTATTTGTTGAATTGAGTTTTAAATAGAGTCGATATGATTTATTTAACGCTTTCAATATGTTGGTTATACTGAGAATTGTATCTCACCGGAGTTTATCCGGCTGTTGTCTTGTTTTGTATGTGTGCATGACAACAGAGAGGGCAGGAGCTGATCATCGACGTCATTGACAGCTGGGAGAGAGTCTAGCATGTGAGGACTCGGGTTGTAGAAAATGTAGTGAACTCTAGAAGCATGAAACTTTGGTTTAGATCATATGTATGAAGTTTGGAATACTTGATGTCGTTTATCGAACTTCAGCGACTTGTTGTTGTAATAAAATGCATGTATAAATGCTTGAGGTTTTGTTTATAAGTTTATGCATGTTTTGAAATTGGTATATCATGTTTTGGAATGATTTTTGAGGATTGAATTGGAAGGAATCGATTTTGACAGAAAAATGTGTTCTGCAGAATTTCTGAAAAACAGGGGCCACTCGATCCGTAGAAATTGACGGATCGAGCGAGCATGGTATTTTGACAAACAGAGAATTCGAAGTTGTGGCTCGCTCGATCCGCAGAATTTGACGGATCGAGCGAGGCCAAAATGTTTTCCATCCGAGAGCTGAGCAATTGTGCTCGCTCGATCGGGCATTTTTCACCGATCGAGCGAGGCACTGTTTATTAAAAAAAAAAAAAATTTACTTGGCTCTTGGTTTCTTTAGTTGATGTTTAATGAATGATTATCTATTCATTACTTGCCCTAATTGAGATTAGCAACCCGAGGTCCCCACAACAGGTGGTATCAGAGCGTTAAGTTTCTTGGACTATGACTAGATGAGCGGGGTAGATCGAGTCTTCTATTCTGATTTATTTATTGCTTTCATACTTGTATGGTATATGATTTACTGATTACAGATATTAAATTATCACATGATGCTGTGATAATTTGCGAAGAGTATGCTATACAATGTTATGAATTACATGCTATTCAGTTATTTGATTGAAGTACTAGCATGTATTATGGGGATGAATTGAAACTCGATCTACGAAGGCAATGTGGATTGCAACAGACTTGATGTAATTGAGATTGAACTGTACACTAATCTGTTTGCTTATCAGATATGCCTCCCCGACCAGCACCGAAAGTTAGACAACCATTGGTTATGAATCAACCTGAACAGGCAAATGCTGCACAGGTCCCAGTGACAGTGTCTGAACATGGATAGGGTAGTACGTCTACTGATGAGTTCAGTGATGCTAATCCAATGGAGAAACTTTTGAAACGATTCCAGTCTTTCAAACCACCAAAGTTGCAAAGAACAGAGAATGCTATAGAGTGTGAGAACTGGCTGGAAGATATTGAGCAGTTATTTGAGTCCATTGATTATACAGATGATCGTCGTGTGAGACTGATAATTACTCAATTGCATGGCCTTGCCAAGAGTTGGTGGATAGCGACGAAGAGAGCACTGGAAAACCAAGGTACTGTTATTACCTGGTCTGTATTTCGAACTGCTTTCTATCAGCGTTTCTTTCCTGTGTCTTATCGCAAGGACAAAGGAGCAGAGTTTGCAAGTTTGTAACAGGGACAATTGAATATTGAAGAATGTTGCCAAATTCACTAGCCTGTTGAAGTTTGCACCACATATCGCTGTTAGTGACGAAGCTCAAGCCGATCAATTCATCAATGGCTTGAATCCTGAGGTTTTTACACTGGTGAATTCGGGAAGACCGAATACCTTTGCTGATGCTCTAAATCGAGCAAAGGGTGCAGAAGCAGGGATACTAAAACAACGAGGAGCACAGTTTGTGCCACACCCAATGAGACAACCACAAGAACAGCCACAGATTCCACAGCCACCTCGATTTGAATCTGGAGGTAGCAGTGGTGGAAAGAAGAGTTTCTTTAAAGGCAAGAGCAAACAGTTCAAGAGATCAGGTGGTGGTAGCTCTTCTAGTTCTAGTGGATCCCGACAGTTTAAAGCTGGACAGAAGTCTGGTGTATATTGCACCAAATGTGGAGGTCGCCATACTGATGAACAATGCCGAGGTGTATTTGGTAGCTGCCACATTTGCAACAAGATGAGACACTTTGCAAGAGTGTGTCCACAACGAGGATCTGAAGGTGCACAGGGTGCAAGAGCATCAAGACCGGTGGGTCAATCAACATCTTCTGTTCATTCTTTTCAACCACAGCCTGCAGCACCGAGTAGAGGAGGAGGTCAGACAGTGAATCAACCTCCGAGGCAACAAGCAAGGGTGTTTGCATTGACTGAGGAGCAAGCACAAGGGGCACCAGATGATGTGATTGCAGGTAACTGTTCTCTTTATGGTTATCCTGCTTATGTCTTATTTGATACTGGTGCGTCACATACTTTTATATCTGAGCAGTTTGTTGCATTGTATTCATTACCTGTTGAGCCCTTAGCTACTGTTGTATCTATTTCATCACCTCTGGGTCGAGGTATTGTATCAGTGAAGTCTGTACGAAATTGTATATTACAGTGTGAGGGGCATGAGATTGAGCTTGATTGTATTGTACTCGGTTTGTCTGATTTTGATTGCATAATCGGTATTGATATGCTAACCAAGTACAGAGCTACAGTAGACTGTTTTCAAAAGATTGTGAAGTTCAGACCTGATATGGCTGATGAATGGAAATTTTATGGTAAGGGATCAAGATCTAAAATTCCATTGATATCTGTTCTTGCTATGACTGAGTTGTTACAGAAAGGAGCAGAGGGATTTCTGATCTATGCTGTTGATGTATTGAAGACTAGTCCGACACTGACTGATATACCGGTGGTGAGTGAGTTTGCAGATGTATTCCCTGACGAGATTCCAGGATTGCCACCGTACAGAGAGGTAGATTTCAGTATTGAACTGATGCCAGGTACACAGCCGATATCGAAAGCACCTTACCGTATGGCACCGATTGAATTGAAAGACCAACTTGAAGATTTGTTGGCCAAAGGCTATATCAGACCGAGTGTTTCCCCTTGGGGTGCTCCGGTATTATTTGTTCGAAAGAAGGACGGATCGATGAGATTATGTATTGACTACCGGCAATTGAACAAAGCAATGGTAAAGAATCGCTATCCTTTACCTCGTATCAATGATTTATTTGATCAATTGCAGGGTTCGTCGGTATATTCGAAGATTGATCTATGATCCGGATATCATCAATTGAGGGTTAGAGACGAGGACATTCCTAAGACTGCGTTTAGAACCAGGTATGACCATTATGAATTCATATTCATGCCTTTTGGTCTAACGAATGCACCGGCAGTTTTTATGGGATTGATGAATAGAGTATTTCAAAGATATTTAGATGACTTTGTGATTATCTTTATCGATGACATTTTGATATACTCTAAGAATCTGTGTGAACATGCTGATCATCTCCGAACTGTATTGAGAATATTAAGAGAAGAGAAATTGTATGCCAAGTTATCCAAATGTGAGTTTTGGTTGCAGCGAGTTGTTTTTCTTGGTCATGTAATTTCAGGAGATGGCATTTCAGTGGATCCGAGTAAAGTTGAAGTTGTGATCAGTTGGCAGAGACTGACATCTGTGCCAGAAATTCGAAGTTTTATGGGCTTAGCAGGTTATTATCGTCGATTCATTCGAGATTTTTCATCTATAGCAAAGCCTATTACACAGCTTACACAGAAGAATGCACCATTTATTTGGTCTGAAGCATGTGAAAGAAGTTTCGTCGAACTTAAGAAGAGATTGACTACAGCTCCTGTTCTAATAATCCCTACAGGTACTGGTGATTTTGTTGTATATTGTGATGCTTCTCACCAGGGTTTGGGATGTATTTTGATGCAGAGAGGACATGTTGTCGCTTATGCTTCTCGACAACTGAAACCACATGAAGTCAGGTATCCGATTCATGATCTTGAATTGGCTGCAATCGTTTTTGCATTAAAGATTTGGAGACATTACTTATACGGCGAGAAGTTTGAAATCTTTTCTGATCACAAAAGTCTAAAGTATCTGTTTTCACAATCTGAGTTGAATATGAGACAACGACGATGGCTTGATTTGTTGAAGGATTTTGATTGTGAAATCAAATACTATCCGGGAAAATCTAATGCAGCAGCGGATGCCCTAAGTAGAAAGGTATGTGCTTTATCCTTGTCTACGATAGGTGTATCTAATTTGATTGAAGATTGTTGTATTTCGGGGTATGTATTTGAGACAGATAGAAGGCCGATGAGAGTTTATGCAATCAGTGCTGAGCCAGAGTTATTGATTCGTATCAAAGAAGCACAAAAAGCCGATTAAAATGTGCAGAAATTGATTGAAATGATTCGATCAGGACATCAGTCTGAGTACAAGGTTAGTGATGATGATATCTTGTATGTGAATGACCGAATAGTTGTTCCCGATATTGCAGACTTAAGACAGAATATTTTGAAAGAAGCCCATTGTAGTCGCTTCAGTGTTCACCCTGGAGGCAGAAAGATGTACAATGACTTGAAGAGTCAGTACTGGTGGAAACAAATGAAGTCTGATGTGACGGAATTTGTGTCAAAATGTTTGAATTGCCAACAAGTGAAAGCTGAAAGAAAGAAACCAGGTGGCTTATTACAGAGTTTATCGATTCCTGAATGGAAATGGGACCACATTTCCATGGACTTTGTAACGAAGTTGCCACGATCATCTCGAGGATGCGATGCTGTTTGGGTGATCATCGACAGATTGACGAAATCTGCGTGCTTTATTGCTTACCGAATGACTTATCGTCATGATCAAATGGCGGATCTCTATATTCGAGAAGTGGTAAGATTACACGGTGTGCCAAAGTCGATTGTATATGACCGAGATCCGAGGTTTACTTCGCACTTTTGGCATAGCCTACAGGAAGCTCTAGGTACGCGTTTACATTTGAGTACCGCTTATCATCCTCAAACTGACGGTCAATCTGAACGAACTATTCAGATGCTTGAGGATATGCTTAGAGCTGTAGTACTTGATTTTGGTGTTACATGGCAAAATTCTATACCACTCATGGAATTTTCTTATAACAACAGTTATCAGACAAGTATAGAGATGGCACCATTTGAAGCATTATATGGGAAGAAGTGTCGATCGCCTTTGTATTGGGATGATGTTTCTGAGGTACCTGAGTTAGGGCTAGATATGATCAGACAGATGACTGAAAAGGTGAAACTGATACAGCAAAGAATGAGAACAGCACAACACAGATAGACCAGATATGCAAATGTACGACGACGGCCGTTATCTTTTGATCAGGGAGATAGAGTGTTTCTGAAGATTTCACCGTTCAGGGGCACAGTTCGATTTGGCAAACGAGGAAAATTATCTCCGAGGTATATTGGGCCGTATGAGATTCTCGAGAAGATAGGCAATCTAGCTTATCGACTCGCTCTTCCTATGTCTTTATCTGGAATACATGATGTCTTTCATGTATCGATGTTGAGGAAGTATATATCTGATGCGTCTCATGTGATTCGATCTGATGAAGCTGAGTTGGATGACACTCTTAGTTATTTCGAGCAACCTATTCAGATTCTTGATAGGAAGACGAAACAACTCCGAATGAAGACCATTCCATTGGTGAAGATTCAATGGAGTAGACACGGAGTTGAAGAGGCAACTTGGGAAGTCGAAGAAGATATGAAGCAACGATTTTCTTATCTATTCCACTGATGTGAGTTCTTATTCAGTTTTCAGTTATTCTTTATTCTTATGAGCATGCGGACTGCATATCTATACTGTTTATGAATTCGAGGACGAACTCATGTCTTAGTAGGGGAGAAATGTAAGGCCCGGGATTAATTAGAAATTAATCCAAATTTATTTAAGTTTAATCCGAGTATATTTAATTTGGGAATATTTGGAGTTTTGGATTTAAATTCTAATATTCTTAAATTATTTAGGGTTGAAATTGAAGTAAAATAAGGACCGAGGACCAAATTGCAATTATTGAAGAGTTGAGGGACCAAATTGCAATTATCTTATAACTTATCAGATTTTAAGTTTATTAGTCAGCATGAAACGTGTACTTCATTAGATAATTCAGAATTATGAACAGAGGAATCGATTTCTTCCATTTTCTTTGAGTTCTTGATCTTCAAACCCTTATAACTTTTGCTCCGGGTATCCGATTTCGATTCCGAAAAGTGTTTTGGAATCCTTACAACGAGGGCTTCGATCTCGTGTAAGTTTTATGTTATGTTTTATGGATTTCGAAATTGATATGTGGCAAATATCAGATTCTGAAATTTTGAAATTGTGCTTGGTGTTCTATCGTTTGAATATGCAACACCGGAATTGATGCTCTTATGTTATTGTGTCCAAATATGATCTTCAGCTTATGATTGTAGATTATAGCTATTTCAATGAAGATTTGAATGAGTTATATCAGCTGTTTTGTGAAATATATCTATAAGTTTGAATGATATTGAAAAGAGAAATGATTTCAAAGTCGGGATTACGTCAGTTACCGAATTGAAATCGCTACGTCGTTTAAGCGAGTTTTGGAACTGTTTTGATAGTCGAATTCTGAGTTGAAGTTGTTATTGAGATGTTATCAATTTTATAGCATTTTTCTTATTCAGTTTCAGTCAAGTTTGGAAGGCCAACAATACGAGACGCCGACTTTGAACTGAAGAAAGTTGATTGAGGTTTGAAGTGCTTTTGATTGATGAAATCTTGATGGTTTTGACTCGTTTCTGAAATGATAGGTTGATATGAAGTTTGATATATGTGTTTTGATTATATCTTACAGATTTGAAGAGTTCAGAACCTCGATAAACGAAGGTATAATGACGACATCGCGAAGTAGGGACTTTGAAACTCAAGAACGATTATCTTTGAATTGGCCCGTAAAAATCACATACTTGTTTATGTTTTGATTTGATTGTGGTGTTGTCGATCCATCTCAGGTAGTGGATCTTTATATTCGAGTTGAAATGATGTTATATCGAATTGATTCTAAGCCAAGGTTGCGGTGAACCTTATTTGCGAGTCGTTTACGAATTCGTTAGATGGATATCCATGTCAAGATCATTTATGAATCTTGATGGCTTCGAAGTTATATGAATCAATTCGTAGTTAAAGCGTTTGAGTACTCTATTTGTTGAATTGAGTTTTAAATAGAGTCGATATGATTTATTTAACGCTTTCAATATGTTGGTTATACTGAGAATTGTATCTCACCGGAGTTTATCCGGCTGTTGTCTTGTTTTGTATGTGTGCATGACAACAGAGAGGGCAGGAGCTGATCATCGATGTCATTGACAGCTGGGAGAGAGTCTAGCATGTGAGGACTCGGGTTGTAGAAAATGTAGTGAACTCTAGAAGCATGAAACTTTGGTTTAGATCATATGTATGAAGTTTGGAATACTTGATGTCATTTATCGAACTTCAGCGACTTGTTGTTGTAATAAAATGCATGTATAAATGCTTGAGGTTTTGTTTATAAGTTTATGCATGTTTTGAAATTGATATATCATGTTTTGGAATGATTTTTGAGGATTGAATTGGAAGGAATCGATTTTGACAGAAAAATGTGTTCTGCAGAATTTCTGAAAAACAGGGGCCGCTCGATCCGTAGAAATTGACGGATCGAGCGAGCATGGTATTTTGACAAACAGAGAATTCGAAGTTGTGGCTCTCTCAATCCGCAGAATTTGACGGATCGAGCGAGGCCAAAATGTTTTCCATCCGAGAGCTGAGCAATTGTGCTCGCTCGATTGGGCATTTTTCACCGATCGAGCGAGGCACTGTTTATTAAAAAAAAAAAAAATTTTTTTACTTGGCTCTTGGTTTCTTTAGTTGATGTTTAATGAATGATTATCTATTCATTACTTGCCCTAATTGAGATTAGCAACCCGAGGTCCCCACACTGTCCATTCCCTACAGCCATCTGACGGACAAGAGACGTCAATTCAATTAATTGTTGTTCAAGGAAGAGACATTTACCTAGTTGTTTTTCTTTGGTGGATGCTCATTCCTGATGGTGCCAAATTGTTGAGAGTTTGCAGTCATACTCTCTATCAAAGTCCTCGCTTGTACCGGAGTTTTGTCCACAAAAACGCCTCCACTGGCTGCATCTAGCATACTCCTGTTATGAGGTAACAAACCTTCATAGCAAAATTTTATTAGTTGATTTTTACTTATCTGGTGCTGCGGACAGCTAGCACAAAGCTTCTTGAACCGCTCCCAGTATTCATGCAATGATTCCCCGGAGTATTGCTTGATCCCATAGATTTCCTTCCGGATGTTCGCAGCACTAGAGGCTGGAAAGTATTTCTCCAGGAAAGTTCTTTTCATCTCTGTCCAAGTCGAGATGGACCCAGAGGGCAAGTAGTATAGACAATCCTTAGCAGCACTCTTCAAAGAAAAAGGAAAAGCTCTCAGCTGAATCTGCTCCTCTGTCACTCCATGGGGTTTCATACTCGTGCAGACCACGTGAAATTCCATCAAGTGTTTATTTGGGTCCTCACCTGCAAGACCATGAAAGGAAGGTAGTAAGTGAATTAATCCAGACTTAAGCTCAAAAGTTGCATTATTTTCTAATGTAGGAAAAGTAATGCATAAAGGTTGTTGATTGGGATCAGGAGTGCCCAATTGTCTTAGACTCAGGTTAGCATTGGCAACCATCTCTTCTTCTAGAAAAGCAGCTCGAGCAGCGGCTTCTTGTTGTTGCCTTCGGAGTTCTCTCCTTCGCCTATGCAAAGTTCTTTCAATCTCCGGATCGTAGAGAAAGTCTTCTTCACAAAATCACCTGAAAGCATGAACTAGAAAGAACTAGAAACAAAGAAAAGAGAAGAGAGTGAGATTAAACAAAATAAAACAAAAAAGAAAAAGAACACAAAAAATTAACACCGTTCCCCGGCAACGGCGCCAAAATTTGGTAGCGCTCAGTCGTGTCGCGCCCAAATTACCCGACTCCAATCAGATAAATAAATTATGTAGTAGTGAGAGTAGGGATCGTTCCCACGAGAAAAGGTAAATTTAATGTGTCCTAAGTAAACAAAAGAGGGTTTTGAGATTTGAGGTTAACTACTAAAAATTTAAGCAATTATATATTCAAATTATCACTATCATGCAAGAACGAAAATTAAATTGGAGAAATCAATAAGAGACGAGACTTGGTATCAGTCGACTACACCCTTGATATTCATTCATTCAATCATCGATTCCCTAAAAATAATAATCCTATCAAATATTCATCATTGGAAATCAAATTCCTGTTTCACCTTAATTTTAGTTAATTAGAAAACAACATTCTAGATTAACCCTTACCAATAAATCAACCCGGATTCCAGCGATCTAGATTTAAATTTATGATAGCATTCAAACTAGTAAAACTGACGAACCTAGACAACACAAACACCAGCGGTTGTATTTATCCTAGTCAATAATTGATCCTACAATTTAATAAATTCAACAGCAGAAAATATCAAACGTAGTTGCTTCACAAATTATATTATTCAAACAATTACGGATTTGAATTCTAATTTAGCTATAGCTTGCAAAACAAAATCCTAAGATGGTCAATCCTAAAATCTCGCATACAAACGTAAAATAAACCAAATCAGTTATTGATGCTTAACAAGAATTAAACACTACGAATCGAATCTTATGAATTAAATATATCAAGGTTTCGTCTCCCTCAACAAAGTATAAAAGGTTTAGCTACAACGATTCATCACCAAATCAATAAAAATTCAAAGAAAAAAAGAAAACTAGAGAAGAAATTGAAGAACAAAACCTAGCCTGCAAGATAAATTCTCCACAATCAGATAATAATCTCCCTAAAACGGAATTAAAAGCTTAATAAAGCCTAGAGTCTAAAATAACAAAGTTTCCAAAAATATAAAATTCTTCCCGGATAGCGATGCCCGCTCGATCGGTAACATCTTGCGGATCGAGCGAGCCAAAGATCCCTAACCTACTGCCTTCAAAATACATGCGCCGCTCGATCGGTAACATCTTGCGGATCGAGCGGCTGAAAAATCCCGAAGTTACTGTTTTCATCAAAAAGGCGCCCGCTCGATCGGTAAAGAACTGCGGATCGAGCGGCTGAAAAAATCTTCAGAAATTCCAGCACTTCCATGCCTCCAAAGTTCCGTCCTAGTCCGCCATAATATGCGACCTAACCACAAAAACGAGAAACCAATCATGCAAACACGGAAAATGCAATACGAACAAAATGCAACAATAAAACATGTAAACAAATGCAAAATGACAACAAAATGACACTAACAAATGCAATAAAAACATAACTATCAGTATGATGCCTTTTGAGTCTTTGTACGGCAAGAAGTGCCGATCTCCGTTGTTTTGGGACGATTTGTCCGAGTCACCTATTTTGGGACCGGATATGCTTAGAGATATGGCAGAACAAGTTAAGATCATTCAGTTGAGAATGAAGTCAGCTCAGGATAGACAGGCGAAGTATGGGAATATCAGACGTAGACCTCTGAATTTTGAGCAGGGAGACAGAGTTTTCCTTAAGATTTCTCCTTTCAGAGGCAGTGTCAGATTTGGTAAGAGAGGGAAGTTATCTCCGAGATTCATCGGGCCATACAAGATTCTCGAGAAGTTAGGCGATCTTGCCTACAGACTTGAACTTCCTCCGTCTTTATCTGGTATTCACGATGTTTTTCACGTCTCTATGCTACGAAAGTATCATCCAGATCCTTCCCATATTCTTCAGCCTGACGAAGCCGAACTTAACGAGACTCTAAGCTATTTTGAGCGACCGATTCAGATCCTTGATCGGAAGGAGAAGAAACTCATAACCAAGTTGATTCCGTTGGTGAAAGTGCAGTGGAGCCGTCATGGAGTCGAGGAAGCAACTTGGGAGACAGAATCTGACATGAGACAGCGATTTTCAGAGTTATTCGGATGACGTGAGTTCTTCTTACTGTCTTTAGTTCTTTATTATATCTTATGAGTTGTGATTCTTATTGATTTCGAGGACAAAATCTCTTCTTAGAGGGGGAGAATTGTAACGCCCCAATTTTATCTTAATTGAGCTTATTTGAGATAATCGGAGATTACAGAGTTCAAGAGCCGACTTGATTTTGATCAGGGTCTATTTTCCAAATTTTGGAAATTTCAAGGACTAAAATGCAATTAATTAATGGATTTTATATATTATCTACAATGGTTTTACTTGGTTCATTCATTCCATCTCCTCCCTTGGCCGAGTTCCTCCATTGAAGCGCCTCTAAGCTTTCTCCAAGCCTTTAGATTTCAGTCCAAGCTCGATCCATTCATTGGAACTTATTTCTGAAGGCAGATTAGCGATCACTGCAGCAAGAGCTTTGTTCTATCGTAAGTTTTTCTCCGATCAGATACATTCTATTTTTTGGATGTTGTTAGATTCGATTGAGTTTCGAGTATGTTGTTCTTGGCAGAGTTCTGATCGTTTATTATCTGTCGATTTTGAAATAGAGCGACGTTCGGAATTGTTATGATTTTTGGAAGCCAAATTCGAAAATGAGGATTTTGAGATGTGTTGAATTTGAGTTGTTATTGTTGTCTTAGCATTGATATGAATTGATATCGATATTGTATGCTGTCTGCGTTTTCGGTTTGTTCAGTTTATAGCCGTTATGCCGCCGGTTTGAGTTTTTGAGATTTTTGAACCGTTTTGTGTTGTTGAACCTTGACTTGTGAGTTGATTGTCGTTTTTGATCTTCTTTGCCTCCGTACAGATTAGTTTGGAGTTTGTCGAGCCGTGTTAGCAGCATTCGATCGTCAAGGAATTGGACGAAGAACGATAAAGAGATTACCTTGAACAGTTGTTGTTGTTAGGTTGTTTAGTCTCTGATATAACCTTTTATTGTAGCTTATCCAGAGTTGGAGCTACTTGCATTGAAAGATAAAAGCAGTCATCGTTAGCGGGATAGCATACTCAGGACGGTTGGTTCTCGAGTTTCTCTTATAAATCACATACTTGCATCAATACTTGTTCTAGCATGTGGAACTTGTATTTTGTTGTTGATTAAGTTTTGTTATATGGCTTAATGTCTTTATGTTTTCTTATGCATTCATATTTAGCCAAACCTTGATTTCAGCGGGCAAAACAACCCTTTTGGTTTAGACTTTTTGGGGGCTATACTGTGAGTGTCCTGGGTGTAGAGGTTCACCTAGAATCATCATACTCCTTATAGTCGCACCAAAGTCTAGGGGAGTGGGATACGTGGCACCACCTCTATTGGGAGAGTCGGTGAGTCGTTACGTGATCTCATCCTCGGGATCCCAAAAGCACAGCAGCAATCCCTCGTTTATCAGAATTGATATCCCGATTTAAAGACATGCATTTCCTTACGTTGATATTGATTACGTTGTTTCCTTGAAAGCATGTTTGTTGTTGCATGTTGTATTACTTGTTATGTTGCTTTTACTGGGAATATCTTTCTCACCGGTGTTATTCGGCTATTGCTTTGTTTTGTATGTGTACTTGACAACAGGTGGGGCAGGATCAAGTCAGCGAAGACCTGGTTAGCAACAAGAGGGAGAGTTAGTCGTGAGACTCGGTTTAGAAGTTGTGTCAGCATGTCTACCTAGTTATGTTGGAACATGTTTAGATATCGAACTTCGTTGTCTTGTTGTATTGAATAAGTCGACTTTGGTTATCGAATATTGATGTTTGCATGTTGTAATTTCTAATTTGAATTGTTGTTGAAGGTTGGATAATAACCTGTTCTGTTTCTGAATTTTCTGGGCAGAGGACGCGCTTGATCGCGCGAGTTCACACGATCGAGCGCGACCCTTCAATTTGTTGAGGCATTGGCATTGCATAAAATGGAGCGCTCGATCCCACGAGTTCATCGGATCGAGCGCAACGCTTGAGATTTCTCCGGCAGTACTTGAGGCATGGATGGTGAGCTCGATCGCACGAGTACATGAGATCGAGCGCAGCCCTTTTAAAAAAAATAAAAATTTGTCCTTCCTTGACTTTTGAATTATTGTTGATGATGGTTTACATTATCTAAAGATTAGAGGATTAAAACCGAGTTCTCACACTTTTTGATTATAGAACTCCACAATATTTCCATCCAGAAAACTTGCTTGGCAATCAACTTCGACGAAGCGCACTCCATCAAGAACTCCGAAATTTCCGCAATGTTCAACATGATTGAAGCTTCAGGGCTTTGCAAATTTCTAAGTTCTGGCTCTACGGTCAACTACGATCTAGTCAAGGAATTCTTTGAATCCACCGAATTGCATCATGGAAGCATCGTTTGCATCATTAAGGGATGGAAGATAGAATTCAATCAACATTTCTTCGGTGACACATTTGACTTGCCCACCAGTGGTTTGATGAAATGCGCAGACCTACCTGATAGTAATACTGATCATGGGGCATCTCAGTTCATGTTGGATGGATCACCTATAAAAGTCAACGGTCTCTGTGAGGCCTCGATTCTAAACATCTAATCTCGGAATTAAACAACAATAGGGCATTCAAGATCCAAGATCAAAAGTAATAAATTATTATTATTTTTTTTAAAACAGTGCTCGCTCAATCGGTAGAACTTTACCGATCGAGCGGGCCATCTTAACCAAGTCTCTGCCGAGACTTACAAAAGCCCGCCGCTCGATCGGTAAAAACTTACCGATCGAGCGGAAGCACAAATCCAAACTTCCTGCCTCAAAACAGGGGTGCTCGCTCGATCGGTGAAAGTCTGCCGATCGAGCGAGACACTCTGCCCAGAAAAAGTTGGTTTTTCTTCTTCAAAATCAATCCTCAACTCTTCCAAACATACAACAACAACATGTATAAATTCATTCAACATGAAATAACAATACCAGGTAGTTCTAAGGTCATACATTCAACCAACTTATTAGAACATGCTTCAATACTCAATTACAATACCACAAAATACAAAAGAGTTTGAATTTAGTTCAACTCCTAAAACCAAGGGCCTCACTTCTATTCTCTCAACCACCTAGCCATGCTGCCTCTGACTCGGTCCTGCCCCACCTGTTGCCAAGTACACATACAAACAAAGACTGAAAGAGTGGGTGCCCGGTGAGCCAACTTGTGGCTAAGGGCTTTTATGACTCTATGTATAAACAATCTTTTGTTTAATATAATTTACACTTTTATAATGGCATTTACTTTATCTTTTATCATATTATTATGTTGTGATATACTATAAGATATTTAGATGAAGACCTTGAATATACTATAGTGTATGTAAGATGTGGTGGCACATGGGGATGGCTATCATGAAACACATCTTATAGTCACTGTATATTCTAAACAGTTCCTAGTCGATTGAGCCATCCATTAATAAGAATAAGGATCGCTCGAGATTGAGACTAGCATTTGCGATGCCGAGTACCACGTTTCATTGGTATGGAACATAGAGATGTTCAAAGCATGCAAATGGATATTCATATGATGAATGATCGAACTACCCTATCCGGAATTTCCAAGTGGTTATCACTTATCGAGTGGATAAAGTCCGCGGTTTTGGTTGTACACCATTAGTCCTTACTACTTGAAACATCATTGAGACTCTATATGCTAGTATTGTACTTTGACTCGTTTACCGACTCTATTGGGGTCATCAAGTGTCGGGATTGGGTACAGTTACGACACATATAGGAGTCGATGCTTTGTTGTCAAGGATTCACCACATACTTGCTAGTGTGGATATCCTATGCAATCTGAGGAGATATTAGTGTGACGAATCTCTGGCCAGAGTACATGATGTGTTTTAAGAAATGGTTTCTTAGTAGCACATGCGATGTCACTATTTGATCTTCAAGATGCATTGCATAGTTATCGAATCTCGAACGACTCTCGATTTACCAATAGTTGTTGATTCGATCGGGATATATGGATGAAGGGACCGTACTGTAAGCTAACCAAAATCTATTGGTTCTTGCAGGCACTATCAGTGATACCTAGGGAATCATGGGGCGATTTTGCTAGGCGCTCTTACCATGATTTGATGGGCAAGTCGGAAATTGTTGTTCCGAGTCACAAGGAGTTGTGAGCCCACGGCTAGCTGTATCCCTGAACCATTGAGGGTCACACAAGTAATGGATTTTTAATCCCCGTTGAGATAATTAAATTTAAAGAGTTAAATTTAGTGAATAAAGAAGTGGGACTTCTTATATCAGAGTAGAAGAGTAAGATTTCCTAAAATGACATAGAGATGGGCATTTTTGGAAATCACTGAATTCGGATTCAGAAAATTTATCTTGACTTTAAAAGATGCAGAAATGGTTTCTGTGCACATTGGTGAAATTGGTTTATCAATCTGAGTCACGATGAATTTTATATTAATTTCTGAACATGCGGGCTTTGCTTGTCAGGCTTGAACTTATGACTAATGGACCCTAAGCTGTTAGCAGCCCACATTATAAATAAGTTATCGCAGTACAGAAATTGAATAGAACAAGGCATAATTTTCGAAAACACTAGGGTTTTCTCTCTAGTGGTCGCCGCCCCCCTCTCCTCTCTCTATCAGAAAATCCAGCCTGTGAATTTTGAATTTGCAGTCTGGTTTAACGGATCATATTCGTTAATTCTCTTCGTAGAAACTTCTGATAGATTTTCTAGTGCAATCTATCAGAGGGATTACTTCTGTTCGTGGACCTAATTGAAGAATTGTTCGTCCATCAGTTCCTAGGATATACAACAAGAGCAGAGTTATCTGTTGGTGTCCATAATCTCGTTTCGAGATTCAAGGTAAAAATTTAATTGTACGTTTATGTGTTTAAGGTTCCTAATTGAACCACTTTACCTATTTGCCCTTCAAATCACGTGCAATCTCTTCTTCTTTTTCCGTTTTTTTTTCTCGATCTTTTGACAGAAACGTGTGAAACCCTTGAAGATTTTCTGCTGAAATTGAAATACTTCGATGCATAGTAATCGAAAATCGAAGGACTTGGAAGCTTTGTCTGTGAAAATTAATCGAAACCCTTGGAAGTAAATTATCATAAATCGAATCCATTGGAAGCTCTGCCTGTGGAAATCGAAACCTTGAAGTTTTATTCTTTTGAATCTTGTACTCCGAAGTTGTCTTCAACTCCGACGAACACCATTTCAGGCTCTTCTTCTTTTTCCGTTTTTTTTCTCTCGATCTTCCGACTGAAACGTGTGAACCCTTGAAGATTTGCTGCTGAAATTGAAATACTTCGATGCATAGTAATCAAAAATCAAAGGGCTTGGAAGCTTTGTCTGTGAAAATTAATCGAAACTCTTGGAAGCAAATTACCAAAAATCGAATCCATTGGAAGCTCTGCCTGTGGAAATCGAAACCTTGAAGTTTTATTCTTTTGAATCTTGTACTCCGAAGTTGTATTCAACTCCGACGAACACCATTTCAGGCTCTTGAATCTGTCTCGGATTTGAAAATCAAAAGGTTTGTAAGGTAAGTTCTGAAATAGCAATTTTTTAAGATATTCCAGCAACAGTTGTACGGTTTTACTTGTTTTTAAATTTTTGATTTACCAAAAACAACCTTAATTTTTGTAGAATGGAATCTGGAATTGAGTGTTCTTCCAACCTTGCATTTTTGGGTTGCTGCAAATGTAATGAAAAACTTTTAGTGATTTCAATTATGAGTGGATGCAGTTTGGATGATATATTTATGAGTTTGTGGAGCAAACATGAACAAAATTAGTCCCCATTCTATGTCACTGCAATACATGTTTCCCCAATACAAGTTGTATGTTACATGGAACAATAATGACGACGTCCGTAAATACATCTTCACATGTGTATGAGACTGACTATCATCGAATTGCGGGCTGAAAAAAATACCAGATTACAGGGAGTCTTAAATATGGAGAAGTAAAATGTGTTCGCTCCTTAATTTTGTTTGTTATTAACTTTATTGTTGCCTCTGATAATTTATTTGTTATCTTTAGTGATAGACAATAGATGTAGAGTCTGAAACCGTGTTCTTGTGTTTGTATTTATTTACAGTTTCCTGGTGATTTTGATTTTTTGTGTGATGATAATCTGATAATGTATAATCATTGTTGATTTGTCATGACATTAATACTTAATTTTGGGTGATTAGCTTTTTGTGAACTATGTCATTGCTTCTTAAATTATTTGAACATTGTTGAAGATGTGTATTATATTTACGTACAATAATTTAATTATTGTATTATGAATTTTGAAATTATGGTTGTGAAATTCGTAAGGGACGACAAAGATGATAGACAATCCAAAAGTGATAACGAACTTGATGTGGTAACTAATAAATTCAAGCATTTATTTATTTGTTTTAATGCATGTGCAGTTGGTTTTGCTAATGGTTGTAAACCGATGATTTTCTTGATGGAACTAATATTATAAACAAGTATAAATGTAGTATCCTACTTGTTGTGGCAAAGGATGTCGATGACGATCTTTTTACATTAGCAAATTCTATAGTGGATTTCGAGAATGATTGTATTTGAGAATGATTTTATTTTCATTTAAGAGGTGTCATTCTTTCTCAACATATCATGATATTCGAAAATTTCACATTTTTCACCGATAGGCACTCTGGTATTATCACGGTTGTTAAGCTATTATTTCTGGGTAGTCATCATGCTTATTGTTTGAGGCACTAATTAATGGATAATTTTGTTAAGCAATTTAGTAAGTAGTTCTTTTTATATTTTGAAATCTTCCAATAGTATTATATCTTGATTTTCAGATGAGTGTGTTAATTTTCTTTTCATTATAGGTGTTGCGAAATTATCCGCACAAAAAAAAATAATGGTCTTCAGTATTCAAGAAAGCTGCATATGCCCCTTCACAACAAGAGTTTACTTAACACAACAAATCAAAAATATTTACTTGTTGTTTTTTATTTTATTTTATATTTATGGAATGTTGATAATTAAATTTGTTTTTTACACTTCCGCAGGAAAAAGGAGGACAAATGAAGGGTAGTTAGTCGTGGACTTATCTACTAGGAAGCATACACGTTCCAGTGGTAGTTTTGTGGTTTATTGTTGATTTTATGGTTTCATTTGTGAGACATATTGTGAAGTATTGTCTGTTTTTAAGCTCGAACTTATTGGACTTTTAGTTGGTGTATTATGTTTTATTACTCAATCTGTATTGTAGAGAGTAGACAACTTATTGTTATGTTTGTTATTGGTGATGTTTAATATCGATGGCGTTGTTATTTGATGTGTTGGAAACATTGACATTTATGATTTTATTTTTTTGTGCACCTGGTAAGTTGTATAAATGACTTCTTCATATTGGATTTTTGACAGAAAATAAGTACATATACTAAGAAATCAGGTATATTGAACATCTTTTTCTGGTACAAAATACCTAAAATCAAGTATAACAATTTTTTGACGTGGGATATTGGTAGTGTTTAGTCGTATCATGCTCAAATTAACCCACTTCATTAAAATAATAAATACGTCGTAGCAAGAATAGGAATCATTCTCACGAGGAGGATTGAAATTTATTATGCTTTGAATTTAAAAAAATACTAAAAATAAATAAGAGGGGGTTTCGCTTGTTCAAATTTACTTCTAAGAATTTAGAAAATAAAGAAATACTAATTCTAAAATTCAAATTAACTAGCATGCAAAATTCAAATTAATTTTACTATCAATCAATTAAACAAGTCTTGGTATCGGTCGAATACGCCCTTGAAGTTTATTAACTCTATCACCGATACTATAAAAATAATCAATTTACATTTGAATATTCATCATTGAAAATTAAATTTCTATCTCACCTTAATTTTAGTTAAATAAAAGCACGCGTTCTAATATTAACCCTTACCAATGACCAACCAAAATACAAACGATTAAAGTTTAAATCCAAGGTCGCATTCAAACTAGTGAGATTGATGAATATAAATAACACAAGCACAAGCGGTTGTATTTAATATAGTCAAAAGATGTTCTTATGAATTAATAAATTCAAAAAGACAATATATTTGAGGAGTATATATCAAGCGGTTGTATTTAATCTAGTCAAGCTATGTTCTTATCAATATATCATAAATGCAGTATATATCAAAAGGTTTTCATAATTATTTTGTGCATAAATTTTTAGGAAACCTCATTTGTCTTATTACTAACTCATAGTGTAGTTTTTTGTGTAAATATTTAAACTAGAGAAATATGTGCTATATTTACCTCGTTATGTATTGTATTTCGATACTATTGTACTTTATTTACTTGGATATGTATCATCTTGAAGTAAGTAATTAAATCTTTATATTATACTTTACAATTGATAAGTGAAACTTTTTTTAGTAGATATTATATGGTTTTTGTATCTCAAACATATATCTATACGCACCACTAATGGTTGGGAATTAAGATATTGGTGATCTCTAGTTGAAGTAATAGCATAAAAACATTCCATAGACATTCATGAACCACCTACCAAGAAGTTGATCATATGTTTGCTAATCTTTTTTTTTATCAGTATGTTTGCTAATATTAATCTATGTTTTTGTGTGAAATCTCATTAATAATTCAATATTTAAAATAACTAATCACATTCACGTTTGGTGAAAACAACAATCTTCCCATTGAATACTCAAATTGGACAACAATGTGCTCTATTAACTCCTATATGTATCATATTTATACTTGGATGTACCTAGTTTACTTACATATGTATCTTATTTAACTATTTTATTATTTACTTATCAATTGACACTAGTGTAGTTTTTTTTATGTAAATACTCAAATTGAAGAAATATGTGGTATATTCACCTCGTTATATACCTTATTTTAATACTATTGTACCTTATTTATTTGGATCTGTACCATCTTGAAGTGAGTAGATATGAATTAATTAGCGAGAAATCGATCACGTGCTATAATCTTGATCTACGTTCTTCTAAGAACACGAAGTTTTGAAATGTGCTTGGTTTACCCTGATCTGTACTGTATTCACGCTCATATGTACTTGATATACAGAAATTTGTACCACGTATAATCATCAAGTGTACTTGTGACATGAAATTATTAAAATGTGCTTGGTTTACCACGATCTGTACTTTATTCACGCTTATATGTACTTAACCATGGGCTTGGTTGTACCTTATTTACTTAATTAATATGTACCGTAGTTAGCTCTTTAATTATTTATTGGTAAGTTTTTATTAGCCAAAAAATTTGAGTGACTACCCAAAGTGCACATGCATGTCCTATATTCACATAATTAACTTAGTAAATAAATCCGATGTCATACTTGTGATTTCACGTAAATGATACTCTATTGAGTAGATATCAAATGGTTTTACTATCTCATTTTGCACATGCACCATATATGTGGTAAGGGGTTTTTTTTTTATTAAATAATATAAAATTTAAAAAGATTAACAAAAATAGTGTAAACTGGAAATGATTATGGATCTAGTGCAATCCGGGACAGACTGTCCCGAATTCTCTGCCGTAACAGTCTCGAGTTTATAAATAAAAGAAAAAAAGAAAGGAAGGAATCTGGTCAAGCTTGACCAGACTCCTAACCTTTATTGAATCCGGAGCAGTCTGCTCCGGATTCATAAAGGTGTCATAAAGGGTTGTTCCCCGTGACTTTAATTCACGGGTGAACAACTCCTTGCTCCCCCATTCAATGATCCAATATATATATTGGCACCTTGCTCCCTCTCCATGCTTTCATCTTGTTTAGCATACTATCTGCTTCCTTCCTTCTTGTATCGTGTTTCATATTTTTGAGGTAAGTATTTCTAATGTTCATTTTATTCTTGCTTTTTGTTATAATTTTTTATTTAGTCGTGTGTTTTTATTTTATTTTTAAATTGTTGCAGTATAATTTAATTCGGGGTTTGAACTGTACGTGCATTTCTTCTCGTGTTTATTAAAGGTAAGCACCTATGTTTAATTTTTAGTCTGTTGTAATAATTTTTTTTGTTATGATTTTTATTTAGTTGTATATTTTGTTCTAATTTGTTTCAAAATATTTTCTGATTATAATTTAATTCGTTATTTAATCTTTAATACTTACATTGTTAACACATAATTATCATAATTAAACTTTATATACCAACTTCCGAGGAGCAAGTTGTTAAAAATCTCTAATACGATTCTTTTACTTTTTTGTTAATAAAACTAAACTTTAAATTTAGTATTTTTTTTCATGACTGTAATATATAAAATAACAAAAAAATTATATTAGAATAAATTTTATTATTTAAAATATTATATTAGTTTTATTTATATTATTTAGATAAAAAAACACTAATTTAAGATTAATTTATGTCTATATTATTTATTTTGAAGATTGTTATATAATAATATATTAGTTATGAATTTATTCATAATATTTTATTTGAACACGTATGAGTATATATATCTCTTTTATAAGATATTATTGTTAATTAAGTAAATCTACTTTTTTTAAAGTTATAATAAAACTTCAAGCAGATGTAAAATGAATAAAAAAATGGCAAGAAGAAATGTAAATTTGTCTAGAATAAATTTTTTTTAAAATAAATTAGATGAAATGACAGTAACAATTAGGTTTTTTATTTTTGTGCATCTTTTATATATTATTTAACGATAATAACTACATTTTTTAAAATATTATTTTGGATAATTATTTTAAGAATCGAAACTATTAAAGAATTCACCAAAATAAAGAAATCAATATGAAGGGTATCGTTGTCAATTTTTAGAATAAAATTTTTTGATGAAGGTTAATTAATAAAATATTGAGTGTAAATAACACTCATAATAATTATACATACTCGTATAATTATGCATTATTTATTTTCTAAATAAATATTTAGTGATGATAATATGATATTATTATTCAAATAATAGCAAATAAACTAATAAAATTGTTGATAATGGATGTAAAATAGTGTTATTTATGCAAAAAAAAATTAAAAATTTTGATTATTAATTATATAATACAAACATTACAAAATAAAAAAAAATAAATTATCAATCATAAAATAATATAATAATAATAATTTGAGTAAGAAGATTTTGAATAATAGTAAATAGTAATTAATAAGCTAGTTATATTATTTGTCAGTATTGTTAATAATAAGAAATTATGGTGTAATAATGACTTGAGTTAAATAATTTTTTGATATGATAATCGTCAATTACTCAACATGATAATTTTAAAAACTTGTTGAAAAATGATGGACATCAAATTAATTTATTGAATTATGATAATTACACATTTTATAAAACGAGAACAACTTTTACTTTATTTTTCTAACCACTTAAAATCTCACACACACTAATTCATACTAAAAATTAATACTTTTATTAAATTCTTACTATTAATAATATAAATGTTTGTATGGTGTTTTTATTGAATGTCATCGGTTATTTTTAGATATCAAAAATAATATAACTTACATCCATATTTTATTAATTGTAGGATGACGGAAAATGCAGAAAATGTGTTGTATTTACAAGATAGACATATTTCGAACAATATCAATGTCGAGAACATGGATCACTTATACCCCCACGTCGTTTCGATCATTTTCTATGGACATTGTATAGTGAAGGAATTCACCATCGTGTTCTTCTATGTTTGGCTCGCATAGGTTTTTATGGTATATTACAGTGTGGACCGATAAAATATTATGATAATCACTTGCTTACAACCATGGTAGAGAGTTGGCATCGAGAAACACACATGTTCCACCTTTCAGTCGGTGAGACCACGATAACCCTACAAGACGTTGCAATAATTTGGGGTTTGAATATCGATTGCATTCCTATCACTGGTGTAGATACCGCATACACAAAAAATGAGTTGCAGCAACGCTGTTTATATTGATTGGGTTTCATGCCCGAGGCTAATAAAATCAAAGGTGGCCACCTTTCCCTCATCGCTATACGAAAGCACTGTTTGGATCATATGATTAATGATGAAAGCACAGATGACGACTTTGTGAAATATTCTCGTTGTGTGGCATTGTTGATTATCAGTGGATGTATGTTTTCAAGCTCAGAGAGTTCTGTGGTGAAGCTTATGTATTTATCATTTCTTGAGGACATCGATATGGTGAATATGTATAGCTGGGGTTCCGCTGTATTGGCCTATCTCTATCACGAGTTATGCAATACTTGTATGAAGTTGAAGAAAGATTTATGTGGGCCTCTCCAAATACTTCAGGTATGTGAATACTTGTATAAAATTATATATGTTATGGTCAAATTGTTTTTAAGGGACATGTATATTGTATATCATCGCAGATTTGGGTGTGGTCGAGGATTGCACTTTTGACTCCGGATAGGGTGCAACAAAGTCATCTGGAATCGGATCAAGTTGCTGATGTGCTTCAGGGTCTACCATTCCCACCTTTTGGCGCAAAGTATTCTTCATAGACATTTAATCTGTAATATGATTCTATTACTTCTTATTAATGGTCTATTCTGTCTGTTTGTTCATATCATAGATGGAGGCGTGGGTTTTCATGGGTGCACACTGTGTGGCATTCTGTTCGTACAATGAGGGATATGCTTGACAAAATGGTAGATGAACATGTAATTTCTTACAACATGTATTTCTATAAACATATTTTATAAATTGTCTTAAGATAAGCATGATAATATTTGTACTTTTGTTTTTCGATAGTTTAAATGGACAGTATATGAGATGGAGTCACCAGAGTTGAATATGTACCTTGAGGGAAATAGAAATCTCTTATGTCGGTCTGCGTGTCCGCTGATAAATTTTGATATTGTTGAAATGCACCGACCAGAGAGATGTCTTCGACAATTTGTAATGCATCAGGGTATTCCCCCACCCACCACTAACTACGATAATTTTCACAAACTGACACGACAAGGGCGATCTGATTTTGATTGGGCCGCCTTTCACAAACAGTTTGTAGATATGTGGACTGATAGATATAATTTTGTCACGGGCGGGGAACTTGTCATACCTGGTACACCTGACACGACGTTGGAGTATATTGGTTGGTACCGACGCATTTCTCATATTTTTGTATCTCCGATGCTGGAACCTACGACTATGGTTGGATACCATCCGATAAGTGGAAGCTACCGACAATTTTACATAAGATTTGTTACGTTAATTTTTTTCATTCTTTTATTAAAGTTGAAAACTTGATTTTTGTTTTAAGCATGTACATCATTTTATTTTAATTTATAATATAGGAACAACAATATCAACGACAGGGTCATGCATCTACGTCGCAACCTCCAACGTGGACACGAAATGAGAGTGAGGCAGGAACTTCAGCGACGAACAATCTTAGGTACACGCAAAATTTTGGGGACCCCGGACCTTTGACAATAAATTCTACATTTTACACTCCGCCTGTGATGTCGAGTTATGGAGGGTATGATCGTGACTTCCACATCCCATATGCTGGTAGTTTTACCCAGCTGCTACAAAGTGACTTCACACCGTTCATGCATGACATACGCCCTCGATTGAATATATCACCAATCGCATTTCAAGAATATTCTGATACACCAATAAGTGAGATGACAATGAGCACGGTTGGTCCTAGTACAACTCCCGTGCAACCACAAACAGAGGGAGACGAGGAGGAGGTATACGGTCGGGGTCGTAGAAGAATTGTAAGACCTAGTTGTGGCACTGGTGGCCACCGTTATCGTAGATAGTTTTTTTAGTTTGATTACATGTACGTGTAAAAAATTGTATGTTTTATAAAAGTTGGTTGCAAAAATTTTGGTTTTTTATAGTATAAAAAATCTTAATTATATTTGATTATTTACGTATATTTAAATATGAACATAATAGATTGAAAACAATTAGAATTGATAAAAAAATTATTACAAATAAGATGTGCAACATAAGTTAATTGTGAAATATATTACAAAACACTTAATATCCAAAAAAAATAAAATTACAACAAAGAACTTATTTGGAGGATAAAATGAAAATATGTAGGTTTCATATCCTCGAAATTTATCCCTCAAGTGTCACCTACATGTAGTGAAAACAAATAAAAATATTAACAGTTCATTATAAAGTATGAAAACAATTTAAATATAAAATTTACCTAGTGAGGAGTGATAAATATTAAATTAGTATGTCACTGAATTAATTTTTAGATAATATCTCAGTATATATCTCACGTACCTCCCACGTCTCTCTCTGCCAGATGATTGATCCATCTTATTTCTAATGCGGGTTGTGCGATCTCTACTGACCCTTCTCCTCTCTCGTCGAACCGAATTGTGTTGTAATTGGAAAGTCGGTTCATCCCAATATTGTTTATCATGTATAGGATAGAATCTACCATCGTAAGTCACTACAAAAAAAATAGCCTATAGAAGCGGTTTTTATGGCTTTTAGAAGCGGTTATCAACCGCTCCTAAACTTTTACCAACGGTTGCAAGAATGCTCCTCTTATTGGCGTCCCTATATCTTATAAAAGCGGTTTTGTTAACCGTTGGTAAAAGTTGAAGAACCGCTCCTATTATTCATTATTAGAACGGTTTTAAACCATTCTTACACTACATGGATATAAGAATGGTTTCACATCACCTCTAAAACTTGGAATCTCAGAGCGGTTTCAAACTGATTTTAAATTCATTGGATTTAAGAACAACATTAAACCACTCTTAAATCTAATGGATTGAGGAGCGATTTCTGATCGCTTCTAAAGTTAGTAATTTAAGAACAATTTCAAACTGCTCTTGAAACCCATTAGATATTAGAATGGGTTTGAAGTGTTCCTAAAGTAATGATTTTAGAAACAATTTAAAACCACTCCTGAAGCAATATAGTTTGAGCAATTTGAAATACTCAAATATTGAATTATATAATCGTTTTATACCCTTCTAATTAAACCAATAGCTAGATATGGAAGCATTTTTTGATCCAATGTTAAATCTCGTGCACATCACCGATTTAACAATATATATTTTATTTTTTATATTATTTTTAAATTAATATATTTTTTCATTACCATTCAAAATCAATAACAAAAAGAAATAATATGACTAATACTTAAAATTGAATAGATAAAACTGTTTCAAAATCATATATCATTAAGAAACAATGTTCTTCACAAAAATAAAACAACATTACAAATGCTAAAATTAAATATATGACATTAATTTTCAAAACTATATCTAACTATTATCAGATTCCAAAGTCACGTCTTGCATTTATTCAGCTAACTTTAGCATGGAAGCACGTCCTCCTTGTTACCTGAAAATGTATACAAAAATATAAATTTTATTTAGAGTCGTAAAAATTAACCAAATATTAATCATAATTATTTTCATGCAAAGTTTAAAAAATTAAACTTTTTACCTTCTTTACAAAGGTATCTACTACTTTATTCATATATCCCAGATTTTATTTTAATATCTTGAATCGATTTTCACATCCTTTTGGTTGTCATGTCTAATCTCAACCTGAAAAAAAAACATCAATCATTCAATTTTATGCAAAATTCACCCAATACTTTAAAAATCTAAATGATTGGGAAAAAAATAAAGTAAATGAAATACCTCCAAAAACAAAAAGTAAATATAACATAAGTATGAATGGAGAAGTGGACACACTAGGCAAAATCAAGAAATATAAACGGTAGATGAGAATTGACAAAAGAAGAGGAACCATGAGAGAGTTGAAGTCGAAGAGAAATGGAGAGTTTTATAATTTATGTAATCGCCAATGAAAAACTTGAAACTTAAATAGAGGTTTATCTTTAAATGTTTTTGAATCTTTCAGATTAGTGATGAAAATTTTTAAAAAATTATCTTCTAGATTGGCAGTGAAAATTGAATGTTTGATATATTTGACGAAAATAATTCAATTTTTGGCGGTTCCTATTAATTCAGTTATCCGCCACTTTAAAATTTGAAATATTACTAAAATGAAACATACCTGTCATTGGCATGCATTTTCATATACCAATCAGAGTAATCACAAATTTAAATTATTAAACATGAATTGTAATTAAATATAACTCGATAAATAATATTTAAAATCTTGAATGATTAATATTGATAAATGGTTTAACTTTACATTACATTGATTATGAATTATTTGTATATATTTAATTAATAGAATGTAAATTATTGAAAAAAATTTCATTTTACCAATGCGATTAAAATATGATTTATATTTTGTTATTTTATGGTATTCGATTTTAAGCATTGGACTTCGATTTTCTCCAATCTATAACTTATTTTAATAAAATTTAAAGACAAATTAAAAGTCATTAAAAAAGGCTAAAAGTTATACTTATTGAATTAATTATTTATCGTAACTCTTAAGATAGAAAATATTAGAAGCATCATTATCATAGTTTAAATACAGAATTTATATTGATAATTATAATAAATTCGTTTTTTAAAATTTACATGTAATATATTTTATATTTAAATTATTATAAGTTTTATTATAATTTTAGCATGAGATTTATTAGTAAATTTGAATTTACAATAGTGTTGATGCACATGCGATGCATGTATAATATAATAAATAAAAGCAGCGTACATAAAAAATTGAACAAGACAAAGATAAAATAAATATATATGGAGTGAAAAGAAGTTGATAAATGCGTCTTATAATTTTTAAATTGGAGATAATAATAGATTCTATTAGATAATGGAAAAAGTTTAATTTTGATTATGAACTTGTTGCCCTTCAACAATATAAATGAATGAGTATTTTCATATTTTTATAGGTTAAAAATGTAATTTGACAATATTGGTGTCAAATTATCAAACCAAATATGTTAGTATAAGTGCTTCAAACTTTATATATAGTATATTATTATTATATTTATTATTATTATTATTGATAAATCATTATTTTTAAGATCTAACATTTATTTTATTTTTTTTATCAAAAGTTATAATTAGTAGTAACGCTTAGAGTTTTCAAAATGGGTTGAGTCCGCTGGGTTGATCCATCCCACCCCACTATATAAGTGGGTTGAGTTGAGAAATTTTAAACTCGTCTAAACGATGGGCCGAATCATCCCGTCAAGTGGTGGGTTGCGGGCCAACCTGACCCAACCCACCAAATATAACTAAAAATTGGCGGGTCTCTGCACCGCCAAATAGATGGGTTGAGTTGATAATTTCTCAACCCGTATACATAGTGAGTCATCCCGTCCAGTCCTACCCTGCCCCGTCCCGCCAACTGTCAGGTTTTGGTGGATTGTGGGTTGGCCTGTCCCGCTGGTCCGTTTTGTTAGCTCTATTAACAGTACGACATCTCTTTCAAAACAATCATCAGCCCAAGCGTCAAATTTTGATCGTCCTCCAATAATTGCACTATTCTAATCCATGGATATCAAACACGTGATCTTAGCTCTGATATTAAATGTAGGATTGAGTATTTGTCATTTTACCAAAAGTTATAATTAATGGTAAAAATACAACTCAATATTCTGAACTGTACAAGAACTCAACCGTCACATTTTCTTCAAGCAGAAATTATTATTGCACCCAACATTGTTATCATTATTATTAAATTATTCATTAATTATTTAGTACTATGAAAAGTGATTTTGTAAGGGTCAATGCTTTTTCATTTAAACCCAATTTTATTTTTTCCATAAATTCAAAAATAGAATCTGTTTAATCTAATCAGAATTTGGATCAATTGTGTTTTGTAACATTCCTAGCTTATGGTCTTATTATAAAAATATGTATTAAAAAAGATCAAAAGTAAGATAATGAAGTTAAAAAATGTTTATATTTTTGGTATTATTATATATTTTTATAATCATAATTAAAAAAAAAATCATACGTGATACTAAATAAAATAATGTATTTACAACAAAAACAAACACTTTAAAAACCAACAATAATTATAAAACAAAAAACCGTGTTTTCAATACTTAATAGCATTTGTATGTACCTACTCTTAAGGTTATTCTTTTTATAAGATAAAAATTGCTCAATGTAATTCAATAATAGCGTTTTTTATTCCATTACTAAAATTAAGAGCAATAGAACCGGTTTATAGAATCGAGTAACACAAACCATTACTAAACATTTGAAATATGAGGGTCTAAAAATCACTCATAAAATTTAAAGCAATAGAAGTGGTTTATAGCAACGGTTTAAATAAACCATGACTAAAAATATTTAATATGATCGGTTTATAAACCGCTATTAAAAGTTAAAACAATAGAAGCGATTAATAGCATTGGTTGTTGCGAACCATTGCTAAAACTAGTCAATGTGAGCGGTTTTTAAACCGTTCCTAAAAACTTAAGCAATAGAAGCGGTTAATAGCAACGGTTTATACCAACCATTCCTATAAACATTCAATAAAAGCGGTTTTACAACCGCTTGTACAAGTCATGGCAATAGAAACGGTTTTCTCTAAACCGGTGTTGTTGCTTCAACGATAGGAGCGGTTTTTTAAACCATTCCTAAAAAAAATTCTTAAAAGCACATTTTTTTGTAGTGAGTGTTCACATATTCGCTAAGTGCGTACCATGGTTGTACAAGCTGTGCAGGATCTAATACAAACCATTTTGATGCACATATTACATGTGAACAAGGGATTCCAAATTCTATTGTCTTCCCGCAAGTGCAATCACGAGTAGAGATCTTGACAGCTTGTATGTGATATTGACTCCCTGGTCTTGATCTTGTCGCAACGGATGCTGTCAGATCCCTTTGGTCAAATTGTACAACCCTATGTTCAATTGACTTTCTCGACCACTTCTCAAATTTTTCGCAAGCAAAATCGGTCCAAGGCTGATGTTTTTCCATCATTTTCTGACTTCGTCCCCGTCTTTGTATGAAATATTGCACGCATCGTTGTAAGGTTAACTCCACTATTGCGGTAATAGGAAGACGGCGAGCTCCTTTCAATACACTATTTATACACTCAGACATATTTGTCATCATTACCCCGCTCCTCCATACACCATCATGAGCAAATGTCCATTTCTCTTTCGGGATGTTAGACAAATAATTGAAAGCTGCTACATTTTTTGACTTGATTGCTTCCATCGTGGCATTGAATTTTTCTATTTGATGTTGTGTACCTGCTTCCCAACATAAGTCTTTCAAATGAATGTTTTTGAACCTATTATTGAAATTAGAACACACATGCCTCAAACAAAAACGATGGACACCACGAGGAGGTCGAAAGTCAGGGAGATTTTGAACCACACTTGTTAAACCTGCATGCTTATCAGATATAAGACACACTCCTTTGCAACCTCATGTCACATGTTGTACAACGTTACTTAAGAACCAATGCCAAGATTCATAAGATTCTTCATCGACTAGCGTAAATGCCAAAGGCAACAACTGGTTATTAGCATCCAAAGTCACTGCATTGAGCAGTTTGTGCTTGTATTTGGTGTACAGATGTGTGCCATCAACACTGATTATTCTGCGACAATTCCGAAATCCATCTATACACGGCTTGAAAGCCCAGAATACGAAGTTCAAAACTTTTTGGGGATGATCATTTTTCCGAAGGTGCTTCCACTCTACAATAGTTCCTGGATTATACTTTGACAGAGCACCCATATATTTAGGAAGCAATGATACAGAGCTTTCCCACGTACCATATACGATCTCCACTGCACGCTTCAAACCTTGTCATGTCTTAGCATATGATATCTCATACCCATATTTTCCTTTGATACTCTCTCAGACATACTTGATCTCATATGCAGGATCATAACGCACAATTCCAAAAAGTGTGACTGTTACCATATTTATGTCAAGGTTGTGGTGATCTATGCCCACTTGGCTAGAAATGCATGTATGCTCCCCACCATACTTCGTGATCATGAAAAAAACCTATATTCTGTTTGAATGATGCTCGAAGTCCCCAACCACAATTGCCACCTGCAGAAAAGTTCTTACACTTGATCTTCCATATTGTTGGAGAACTTTGGACGACAACATATTCACGTCTTGCAATTCGAACAGAAAAATCCTTCACAAATGACATTAATTCAGTTTTGTTCTTGAAAACCATTTTGGCACAAAGTTCAGGCCTTGCAGGGTCATAGAACTTAGTCCGTGATCTAGATGATAGCCCAAATGAATCTGGAATTTGTTCATGATAAACTGTGTTGAAAAATTGAGAAATTTCGCGCATGACGGGACCTTCACGAGGAATGTTCTGTGCAAGTGTTTCCCCACCATAGTTTGGGACATGCGATGATGTGCCCGCATCCTGACGTGCACCCTGTCCTGCATCCATGATTTGGGCGTCATCTTCACGTAGTGTGTTGGCACGATCATCTTCTTCCCCATCACTTGATGCTACATCAGGCTCACTATCACTACTCATTACATTATGAGAACTGTCAGCAAACAGATCATGTGCCTCTGTAATATTTCCTGTAATTGTTTCTTGCATATTTTCTCCCCTGATATGGTCATCAACCATATTTTGCGCATTGTGAAAAGATCTTGGGTTCATGATACTCGATCCTGCATCCCCGTAATTTAAATCCAACACTCTGGATGTATTGAACCCCCTAGCAATATCTTCTTGTGTGGGATTCGTGATATGATGACCCCAAGACCGTGAATATAAATCCCATGATAGTGTTTCGTTTTGGACCCATCCATGATCTTGCTCCGTGGGAACCATGGTGTGATGATCCCAATTGCCTGTATCAATTCCAGAATACAATTCTGTACCTGTGGCATCATTGTGACGTGCAGAAGTTTGTGGATGCTCATTGAAATCCATTGTACTCAAACCTTGTGTTATCTCTGACATGAACGACTCATTATCACAATTTCTTACCTCATAAGATACTGGAGATGATTCAACATACAGGTAAAAACAATGTAGTAGCGACAAATCAAACATGAATTGTAGACTCTCGTCATCTATGATGTACACGTGCTCTCCGATATGACGAGACATAACTTCATAAGAATATTTTGTTGATAGTTTAATAGTGAATTGTGATGGATCGATTTGTAGGAGGCGATGCACATTAATTATTCACCAACTGAGCAAATGTAATAGAACGTCGGATTTTCATGGGCCTAGTTGCTGGTATGCTATATCCGACCCTCTCGTTTTGAACAATAACATGACCACCAAACTACAGTAATGCACTCACATCATTCATCTCCGTGGTCAACAAAAAATATATAATATCAAAATTAATTTTTAAATTACATATATTAATGTTGATGTTCACAATATAGAATAATTTTTTTTCTAGGTAAGCAAATTGATAATAAATTTTTCTAATAATAATATAATTAATTGATAATATATTACAAGAACAATGTAGAAAATAATATTTTTAATTTTTTAAAATATATCTGCTCTAAGTATATATATATTTTATTGTGATTGATTTGTTCAAAAAATTATTCAGTTGTCATGATATTTTCTAAATATTTTATTCATTCTCTTACATACAAATAAATTATTTTATTTAGTATCATTTTGGAAACAAAACCAAAGTTTTCAAATTTATACTACACAGGAAAACTAGAAGAGAGCAACGAACAAAAAATAAACAAAAAACTTGACAAATTTTTTTAAATACTATATAATTTAAGTAATTGAAAATTCATAAATTTAATATTATTTAATTGTGTTGAAAATAGAAAAAAATAATTAAAATGGAGAAAAAAGTACAAATTTTGTTTTTAAAATATTTTTAAATAAGTCCTCATTTTTTAAAATATACCTTCGAGCATATATTAAAAAAATTATGTGATACTGTGTATGATTTGTTGAAAAAATTATTCGGTTTCATTCACTTTCAGATATATTTTATCAATTTTCTTTCCTACAAATAATTTATTTCATTTATTATCATTTTGGAATAAGAACAAGAGTTTTCAAATTTACAACAGACTACAGAAGTAAAACATAAATAATTTTTTGGTACGTTGGAATATTAAATGATTAATTAATAAATAAATATATTTTATAAAATATGAAGAGTATTATTTACATTTCAAAATTTATTAAATCATGTTGTCTTTTATTTGGGTGCTAGAAATGGAAAATAATAATAGCATTTATTTTATGTTCTTTCAATAGGAATCTATAAATAATATAATATCTAATCCCAGAATTATAATTTTAACATTTAAATATTTAAATTAAATTTCATTTTTATTAAGTAGACACCATATATAATCGTAATTGTGATCGTGATCAATTCACACTTGTACCCTTTAATTAATGGTTTTATATTTAGCAAATTAACTAATTGGTTCAATTCCTAAAATAATTATAACAATCTATCAAATAATTATATTAATTTTATCAATATTCTTAATGGAAAAAATAAATAGTACAATTTTTATTAAATACATTAATATTAATTTTGTTTTGTATTATCACAAAAATTACTTAATTTGTTTCAAAAAAATTTATATACGAAAGTGGAGTATATGTGTAGCTAGCTAGCTATATAGAAATACTAGGACAAATTTTGAAGTAACTAAATTTTTTTTAGTCCAAAAAATTTTTAATTGCCAAAAAATTAATCAACAATATTTGAATCCGAGACACGATGTCCTAGGTTCTATTACTTTTGTTAAATTTACAAAGTTGTTCTATTTTTATAATTTTTTCAATTTTTTATTTTAAAATAATATCCTTTTATTAATTATACTTATGTTCACAAATTAACTTAATTAATTACATAAAACTATAAATCAATACGTAACAAAAAATTTTAAATAAATTAAATTCATTTTAAATGTTAAATCTCAAAAAAATTGGCAAATGATATAATTTGTTGCAAAGTAATTAAGATAATTACGTGTTAATAGAATAAAAAAAGATTTATCTATACTTAAAATTTATTCTCGGACATTATTTTTAAACAAATTATAACAAAATATAAAACTAAATAAAATATCATTAAAAAAATTTAGTACAACAAACTAAAAATTAAACATAGATGATGATGATGCTTACCTTCAACAAGTATGGAAATAACACGAGAAGAAATCCGAGCAGAGTTGGAGCACGAAAAATTTATAAGCTGACAATGTTTAAAAAAAATATTACATCACAATATAACGATTAAAAAATAATATCTTAACAAAAATATTATTGTAAAAAACAAAATTTAAGTAATCTTACCTTTAAAAAAATGAAGAAACCGTGAAGAACAAATTAACAATGAGAACGAGAGCAAAAATCAATAGGATATATAATGAGAATGAGAGCATCACAACATCAAATATATATAGTCGGAACTCGAAAATAGAATGAAAGAAGGAGCTGAGTTCTTCCGTGAACCACACAATAATTTCACACAATAATTCAATACACAATACACAATAATTCAATTACACAATAATTGGTTTCAAGAAAATAAAATTACACAATAATTCAATTATTTGGTGTCTTTTTTGAATCCGGAGCAGTATGCTCCGGATTCAAAAAGTTGTCTTGTCGGCCACTATTGGCCGACAAGACAACTTCATTATTTTTTTTTTAAAACAAAAGTCAGCCTGCTTTTTTGTGGCCCAAAATTTATTTTTTTTATTTTTTAAAGATGAATCCGGGACAGTCTGTCCCGGATTCAGCAGAGCTGTCATCTGCCATCTCTTCTGAATCCGGGACAATCTGATAACCTTTTATAAAATGCAATATTTTTATTTATTTTATATTATTTAATTAAAAAAACCCTGTGATAAGGAGTTGGTTTTCTCCAAGTAAAACATTCCATATGAAGTAATTAGCAATAAATCGATCACATGTGCTATAATCTTGATTTACGTTCTTCTAAGAACACGACGTTTTGAAATGTGCTTGGTTTACCCCGATCTGTACTGTATTCACACTCATATGTACTTGGTATACATAAATTTGTACCACGTATAATCACCAAGTGTACTTGTGACATGAAATTATTGAAATGTGCTTGGTTTACCACGATCTGTACTTTATTCACGTTTATATGTACTTAACCATAGGCTTGGTTGTACCTTATTTACTTAAATATGTACCGTAGTAAGCTCTTTAATTATTTATTGGTAAGTTCTTATTAGCCAAAAAATTTGAGTGACTACCCAAAGTGCACATGCATGTCCTATATTCACCTCATTAACTTAGTAAATAAATCCGAGGTCATACTTGTGATTTCACGTAAATGATACCCTATTGAGTAGATATCAAATGGTTTTACTATCTCATTTTGCACATGCACCATATATGTGGTAAGGAGTTGGTTTTCTCCAAATAAAACATTCCATATGTGGTTTACCACGATCTGTACTTTATTCACGCTTATAAGTACTTAACCATAGGCTTGGTTGTACCTTATTTACTTAAATATGTACCTTAATTTATATATGATTTTACTTGGCTTTTGTGATGTATCGAGTGAATTTTATACATATTTGTTTTTGTTTTTGTGAGATTCAAGGATTGAAAGAAAAGTAGCAAGAAGAAGCGGATGAACGAATTACGGGACAACAAACTTCAGAAAATTACTGGGAATTTTTGGGATATCTAAATCCGATCTTCACCGTTCATAACAACATTTAAGATGTTTTAAAGCTGCTGTCAAAATTTCAGCTCAATCCGACGGTTAGATTGTGAGATATGAATTTGTGAAAATTATCTCGCGCTGCAAAAATGCACATATGCGAGAATGAAGAGCAGCGGCTTGTTGGATGAAAATGTGGCACATATGCGGTGAAATATGATGCATCTGCGGGAATTGGCAGAGAATTGGAGAAAACAACGGCGCATATGCGGTGAAATGTGATGCATCTGCGTGAATTGGCAGAGAATTGGAGAAAACAACGGCGCATATGCGGTGAGAAGTCACGCATCTGCGTGAAAGGCCAGAAAATTAAGAAAAGAATCGTTGCATCAGCAGTGATTAATGGCGCATCTGCGCTGCTGCATAAACTTGGAAAAACAACAGAGTTTTGGAAATTTTGGAGTCTAGATTCTAGGGCTCGATCGTGAGATTCACGAACACATATAAAATGAGATTTTCTGCACAAGATGAAAGGAAGCAGCCGCACAACACAACACAAAAAATTTAGAAGAGCTTGAGCGTGAGAAATTTGAAGAAGAAATCTGGGCAACGCGAAGAACATCAACTGGAACAAATTTGGGCAACGCGAAGAAATTTAAGCACTGAACCATAATTTCTAAACATCATCCAACTAATTCAATTGTTTGAAAGAAAAATTTTAAAATATAACAAATGTAAACGCATATATTAACATAAACAAAACTCTAAAATTGGGGAATAAAGATTAGCATACGAGATAACAAATTAAATCATGAACAATATTACGCAACATCAACCAATCAGAATACAAAATAATCCTCAAATGTGGTTCGATCAAATTCAAATGACTATTATGTTGTAAATCTCTGGGAGATTTCTTATCCGACAGACCTAATTTTATCGTCTTTTTCTGCTTTCTAACGCTCAGGATTTTCTTTGCCTTCACATCTTCAGTCGATTGCTTCTTAACTCTCGAAATTTTATCATCAAATTTTCTTGTACATTTCGGATTATTGGAAAAAAAATTTATGGGAAAAGAATGAGAGTGGAAGACGCAGTAGTGCCGTTAGAAATGAGGAAGATTATCAATTTATTCTTAATACATATATTAAAGGTTATTTTAGGGTTTAAAATAAAAAATAAGGATATTTTGGTAATTTACCATCTAAAAGGGAGTTGGAAAATATAAATGACATAGATCAGGGACTGTAGAATTAGATTGGCTGACATGGGTACTGACCACAAACCCAAGTTTGGGTTTGAGGATTTAATCCCAATTTACCGTTATTTTTGAAACAAATTTGAAATGCGAATTATTTCACAAAATACATAGGCATAGCGTCCGTCTCCAATAATACCTCAATAATAGTCATTAGTCAATATAGATTCCAAAAAAAAAAACCTCAATATTGAAATTAAATTTGTATTAATTTATAAAGATATTGATTAATCAATAAATTAATAATTTATTATTTTAAAGACTTTATTCTTTATTTAACTAATATATCATGATCCTAACATTTTTTAATGTATATTTTGTTTTCTCTCGTACTAATATATTATCTTTCATTTCAATTTCAATTTTAATAAAAGAAGAGAAAAAACTAAAAAAATAACATTCCGGGCGTTGTGAATTAATTAATTTCTCTTCTCCTCGGAGTGGGATGGATTCAGGTGAAGTCCATCGCCGGCCAGCTAATGGTCATTCCTTGTTACTGAAATCCATTTCAATCTTGGTAATCCTCCTGTTAGCCATTTTATTCTCCCAAACAAGCCCTTACAAATTCTTGAAATCTCTTCGAGAAGAGGAGGAGAAAGAGCCCTCGCGTTGTGTTGTTTGGATGGCCCCTTTCCTTTCGGGAGGTGGCTATAGCTCCGAAGCTTGGTCTTATGTATCAGCACTTAAGAATCCATTTTTCAAGCTGGGGATTCGGCAACACGGGGATGGGCAAAATCTTGGATTTTGGGAGGGCTTGCCTTTGGATATGAGAAACTTGGCTATTGAGCTCTACCAAACTGAATGCCCCATGGATGAGACCATTGTTATTTGCCATAGCGAACCTGGTGCTTGGTATCCCCCTCTGTTCTACACCTTTCCGTGTCCGCCTGCTAGTTATGGCAAGTGGAGGGCCGTGATAGGGAGGACCATGTTCGAGACTGATAGGGTCAATGTGGAACACGTCCGACGTTGTAATAGGATGGACTTTGTTTGGGTTCCCACTGATTTCCATGTCCATGCTTTTAATCGAAGCGGGGTTGATCCCCTCAAGCTTCGCAAGATTGTTCAGCCTGTTGATTATGAGTTTTTTGATCCATCATCGGTGGAGCCACTGGACCTGAATCCCATCGCCACTCTAGTGTTAGGATCGAATTCAAGAAAGCCCTTTGTGTTCCTGAGCGTTTTCAAATGGGAGTACCGGAAGGGGTGGGATGTGTTGTTGGGGTCATATCTCAAGGAGTTCTCTGGGATGGACCCTGTTTCCTTGTATTTGCTGACGAATCCGTATCACACGGGAGGTGATTTTGTGAACAAGATTGTTGAGTTTGTGGAAGACTTTGATTTGGTGAAACCCGAGGATGGTTGGGCTCCGGTTTATGTGATCGATGGCCATATTCCTCATGTCGATCTGCCCAAGTTGTACAAGGCAGCGGATGCATTTGTTCTGCCTAGTAGAGGGGAAGGATGGGGCAGACCCATCGTGGAGGCCATGGCAATGTCGTTGTCGGTGATCGCTACAAACTGGTCAGGGCCGACGGATGAGAATAGCTATCCGTTGCCTTTAGCCGGAATGAGTGAAGTGAAAGAAGGAGCATTTAAAGGGCATCTATGGGGTGAGCCTAGTGGTGATAAGCTGCAGGTTGTGATGAGGCATGTTGTGAGCAATCCTAGTGAAGCTAAAGTTAGAGGGAGGCAAGCAAGGGTGGATATGATGAGAAGCTTCTCCCCTCAAATTGTTGCAAACATACTTGTTCAACATTTACAACATATTTTTGATAATCAAGGTTGACAAAAGGAGCCCTTTATATCACATCATATATTCATTGCATTTGTCTCTTAAAATATGTTTTTCATGTACCAATTATTTATGAGCAAAAACTTTTGATATTTATATGAATTATCGCATAATGTAAGTTAATATGTTAACAATTTGAATCTTAAAATATAATTGTGTTATCACATTAATTATAACAAAATTACATGGATGGAAGTATTCAAGATGAAGAAAATGATTCTAATTATATGAAATTAATAATGGATTAAGAATGACAAATGAAATTATGTTATTATGGATTTCAAATTAAATGCAATTTTTTAAATTTAATTTAAAGTCTTTTCTATAACATAGGATCGGGTGGAAGAACTTGCTAGCTATCATAGTGTTTATATAAAAACTGGTGTTGGCATTTTTGAGATATATGATAATATACGTTGTTTAAAACTGAATTATTTATATTTGAAACAATCGAATAACTAGGTTGAATATAAAGGTTTTTTTTTTTTGAATATAAAGGGTATTTATTATTGATCGAATTTGTGATATTCTTACAAAATCCAAAGTCATCCGATTTATGACTACTATATTTTCTGTAAAAAGAAAGCTCGACTCTTCCATTTGGATATTAAAAGTTATTTTTTTTTTAAATTAAGTGTTGTATTGATTCTGATTTAACAATTTATTTTACATTCTTTTAACTCGTTCGTTCTTCGTAGATTATTGGTCTTAAATTAAATTGATAAAAAAAATGAATTATAAACGATATTATTTCTTTTTAGATGATATATCTAACAACAAATTTTAAAAAAAGTTACACAAATAAGACCAAAAAATATATAAAATAAAATAATTAAAAAACAGCAAAATCCAATATCTTCTTAGATGCCCATATAAAAAAATGTTAGGTAATAAGACCCAAAAAATATAACATAATACTTAAAAAGCAACAAAATTCTTTCACGAGATAATGTTAAATTAAATTTTTTTTTAACAATATAATCCCTTTTTATATTATATATTCAACATCAGATTTAAAACAATTTCATTCAATAAGACAAAAAAAATTAGCATATTTTTAAAAAAAAAACAGAATTTTTTTACTAGATAATGTTAAGTTCACATTTTTCACACGGTATAATCTATTTTTAGATAATATTACGAGATATTTTTATTGTAAAACTTACAAAAAAAATTATAATACTATGAAGGTAATATAAGTAATTATATATATACAAAAATAGTTTTAGAATTTTATCATAAATTTTTATATAAAATAAAAATAAATTTTTTTTTCTTAGATTAATAAGAAAAATGAGTGGTTGTTAATTTTTTTAGTTTAATGTGAAAATTGGGCGAAAGACATAACAAAATATACAAGGATAACATGAGAAAATAAAATATTAAAATAAAACATTTCTAAAAAAATTAGGAATGTAACGACTTTTTTTTTTTTTTTTTAAAAAAACATCTTATAAGATGTCAAATAGCTTATTTCGACAACTTAAAACTGTTTTTTTTTTTAAATTTGCCAAACAAATTTAAAAAACATATAAGCTCTGTCAAACGTCATCTTACCACAATGAATTTAAATTGATTCCAATATTTTCTAAGGATTTAAAATATATTGTTATTAGTTCAATTGTAGATCCATAGATTTCAAATCCTTTTATCAAAACTCAACCTTAATTTATTTGTATTTTAATTATTTATTCAAACACTAATATTTACTAATTTTTATAAATAATTACATAAAAATAACAATTTGTGCATCGTACTGATGAAATACTAGTAATAATAATTAGTAACAAGTGGGGGGTAATTTTGGGTCATTTGCAAAAATGACTTCTTCACAATTATTTTTTAAGTTTAAGGGTCTGTTGACTTTTCTTATATTTATAATATAAATGTTATTGTTAATGACAAAAATGCCCCTTTTATACATTTGAAGTAATATCTTCAAATGTTGAATCTGATTCGAAATTAGATTCACTTGATTCATCAAGGTAGTAAATATTTTCATCTTCAGATGAATATTCAATTGTTTCAACTGAAAAAATCCAATAGTGTATAGTTCTTCTAAAAGTTTAACTTTGTTTTTCTTTTCGTTACGTTTTGGACATCCATTTGCATAATGTCCTTCTTCATTGCACAACCAGCATGTGCAATTCTTTCCTTTACCTTTTGGGCAGGGTGGTTTTTTGTTATCAAACTTTTTATAAAATTTTCTTCTATAAGGTTTTCTGAAGAAATTCTTTTTAAATTTTTTTTTCTTATAAGGGATAAATTTTCTATTAAATGATTTATTAGATTTATTTTGTCGTTTTAAATGTTTGTATGACATGTTTGTTTTACAACCATATTCTTTTACTGTAAATTTCATTTTGTCACAACAAATTTTATTGTTTTGTTTATAGGATTTAGAAATTCTTTTATTTAATGTTACTTCATGACATTTCTTTGTTATAATATCTTTAATAAATTTAATAGCTCCTCCTAGTGTTTTGGCATAAGCGCTAGTTAAGAATTCATCTTTACTATTTATTGGTATATTTGGTATTTTATTAAAAATACTTAATTTATAATGTTCTTTTTTATCAGCATCTACTAACTGATAATAGTTTGTTTCATAATCACATATAAATTCTTCTAGATAACATAAATTGCATAATTTTATATTATCCAAAATAAAGATTGCTCTATTTTGTTCTATATTTTTGGCTAATAAATTAGCGTCATTATTAGAAACTCCTAAAAATTCTTGGTACAAGGCATCAACAAATAGTTCAAAATATCGATGTCCTATCATTTCTATTGGTAGATTAGTAATTACTAGGTTTTCAGCCCAAGTTCTTACTGCTCCTACCAATGTCATTTTTATCATCCCATGAGTTAAAACTTGAATATTATCAATTTTATCTAATAATGGTGTTAATTGAATTTGTACTGATAGTTCATTTGCCCAATGATCTATCTTTGATTTTCTTTCTTTAGCTGTTGAACAACCTAAATCTAAGATATTCTGTTTCACAAATCCTGACGTTTTTGATTCTCTAAGAATATCTCTAACATCTTTATAAGATCCAGAGTATTGGTCTCTGTTATATTTAAATTTTTCATTATCTCTTCCACCACTACCTTCTACATTCGTTCGTAGATTTAATCGTGGTCTAGAATCATCTTCAGATTCTGATTCTGAAATATCCATATCTCTGTATTGTTCTGATTCCTGATGTGAATGATATAATTCTTTTGTTTCACTAAACATCTCCATACTTATGTTTGCCATAACTAAGGGGATTTCTATACCATGATTCAATTTTGAATGGTGGTTCTTCTTCCATTTTCCTTTTTCCTTTATCTATTGGAAGAACTTCCTTAAGATAGTTTAATATTTCATTACTATGTCTTTCTTGTTCAATTATTAATCTAGTCGTTGCTAAATCAATATATTCTTTGAAATTTTTCTCTAATTCTTGTATTGATAGATTGATCTTATTAATATTATTTTCTAAATCTCCTAGATATTTTTCTAATTTTATTAAAGACGTCATTGCGATGAGGTTGACTCATTAACAATAGCTTGTTTAATTTTAAAAATATTTTGATTCATGGTTCCAATCTTTTCAAGAATATCTTCATCATTTCTAGCAAATGATAATGATCTTCTTGGTATAGACTGTTTTGTGATTTGGAGGTCATCTGAACTCCATCTTTTATAGGGATTTATTTCTTCAATAAATGCTTTTCGAGGGTGTTCAATTCTTGTAATATTTTCAAACATTCTTTCAACAGAAATAGTTGGTTTTTTTGAAATTATTCCTGTTTGAGAATTATTACTTATTGCTAAACCGACAACATAGTTTATATTGATCGGATGATTTCCTGTTAACATAAGATTATTTCTATAAAAGTAATAATCTAATGTTAAAACGTCATTTATGTTTTTATCAAAAAGAGATATATTGTATTGTGGATAAATACAAAATTTCATCTTTTTGTAACATAAATTTCCTTCAATTTTTCCAAGGATAGAATACTCAAAATTACGTATCCTTTTGTCACGAACTGTGATTTCAATTGGTGTATCTATTCCTTCTCGGTAGTGTGCTGATACTATTATTTCAATTCCTCCGATATGAACATATTTTAGTTCAGATCGTTCTTTTTCACTTGCTTTTGCCATGATGGTATCAATATCTTGAGTCGTTAATAACTTCAGAGTATTAGACTGTAACGCCCGTTTTTATCTTAATTAATGTTATTTGAGATAAACAGTGATTTCAGAATTCAAGAGTCGACTTTTTAGAGAACAAGGTCTAATTTGCAGTTTTCGGAATTTTCAGGGACTGAAATGCAAATATGGGATTTGTTATATTATCTACTTTGACTTAGTCATTTTTAATCATCTCATCTTTTTCCCCAAACCGTGTTCCATCCATTGAAGGCGCCCAAAAGCTTGTCCAAGCTTTTGTGATTTCATTTCTAGCTCAATCCGTCCGATAGAATTGAATTCTGAGTTGATTATTGCGATCACGGTCTCGAGTGCTCCGTTATATCGTAAGTTTTTATACGATCAGATGCATTATAATTTTTGAATGTTGTTAGATTCGATTAAGATTTGAGTATGTTGTTCTTGGCGGAGTTCTGATCGTTTATTCTCTGTCAATTTTGAGTTTGAGCGTCGAATGGATTTGATATGATTTTTGGAAGCATATTTTGAAATTATGGGTTTTGAGATGTCTTGGATTTGAGTTTGAATGTTTGAATGATGATTGATATGAGTTTTTTGGATTGTTATTATGCTGTCTGCGTTTCCGGTTTGTCAGAATATAGCCGTTATGCCGCCAGTTTGAAGTTTGAACGTCGTTTTGATGTTTTGAGTTCTATCAAGTTTGATTGAGTTTTGATATCGATTTTGATCACCATGACTTCTTCTGATAGATTGATTGAAGTACTTGGAGTGAAAAGCTTTGCAGCTTCAGTCCGTTGGAAGAGTTGAGCCGGTATAGTATCGATTTTCTTATTTCTCGATCGATGAACTTTATTGGATAGATATTGATTTGAGATTGTTGTTTGACAGATTGAAGATTGTGAAACGACAAGAAGGTATAAGACGACTTTGGAATGGAATGGGACGATTAACTCGAATCCGGATGAATTCGAGTGTCCTAGAAGAAATCACATATTGCATGTTTATATGCTTACTTGACTATTTGATTGAATTGATATTTGAATGCATGAGATTCATATGCATTCATATTGAGCCGAATTGGTTATTCATTTTGAAATAGACGATCTAGGGATTGTAGTCGAGTAGCTTAGTAGGCGATTTACTACCTTGTTGATTAGCTCACTATAATGCTCTGGAGTCTAGAGGATTAGAATACGCCACGTCCACCTCGAGAGGGGAGTCGGTGTGATCGTTGGATGTTCTAATCTCGGGATCCCAAACCGAAGAAAGAAAGAAAGAAGAATTCTATTCGATTATCTATGTTTGATAATCCAGACGTTTTAAAGACATGCATATCATTTTAAATACAGTACTTGAATGAATGAGTTGATGGTACTTGATTTGAATATATAGAATTGTGCATATCTTGATTGATGTGTTAATTGATATTTCATGATAGTCTCTTTTACTGGGAATATCATTCTCATCGGATTATTCGGCTGTTGTCTTTGTTTGTATGTGTACTTGGCAACAGGTGGAGCAGGACCCAGTCAGAGACATCATGGATAGATGATTGAGAGATTAGAAGTGAGGCCCTTGGTTTAGGAGTTGATTTGTATTCAAACTCTTTTGTATTTTGGTATTGTAAACTTAGACTCGATTGTATGTTCTATTAGTTTGGAAGGTTGTATAACTCTAGAACTACTCGACGTTGTTTTATGAATGCTGGTTGTGTTATGCATGGTTTTAGATTGATTATTGGATTGTGTTGTTAAAGATGAGCTTGCCCAAAACTCTGTTCTTTTCTGGAAATTGAGGCGCGCTCGATCGCACGTACTCAGCCGATCGAGCGCGGACCTTAAATTTGACGCAGCAACTTTGATTCAGAGGGTGCGCTCGATTGCATGAACTCATGCGATCGAGCGCAGCACTGTTCATCGGAATTCTTGAAATTTTGGTGCGCTCGATCGCACGAGTTCCATGCGATCGAGTGTAGCCCCTTTAAAAAAAAATATTTCTTGATTTGCTTTTAATCTTGGATTTTGTATGCTTAATTATTGTATATCCCGAGATTAGATGATTAGAACCGAGGTCTCACATTAAGTGGTATCAAAGCATAAGATTCTTGGACTGAATTAGAGTGAGCGGGGTAGATCGAGTCCGCTTGAATTTAAATTCTCGCATGTGATTGATTAGATTGATGATTAAAGAATATGCGAGCATGCTTTATTGATTGAAAATTTAATTAATTACTTGACTTGGTGATTAAAAAATAAAGCATGAGTTGATTGAGATATGAACTGTATTCATGCATTGAATCCGAGTTTCTTCTGTTTGATCGGGTAAGAAGATCAGAGATTTTGAGATTCTGGAATTATGAAATTTGTATTGAGATATCTATGTTCTAACCATGTGATTTTAGATGGATACTCGAAGAAGATTGAACATGAATACTCCACCGGTTATCCCTACGACAGAAACTCCACCGGTAATGACTCCTCCGTTGGTTCCGGGTAACAGAGTGGTTGTACAGATGGATGATGCCATCACACCTATGGAAGCCTTGCTAAAAAGGTTCCAATCCTTCAGACCACCATATTTGAATGGGAAAGAGAATCCGGTAGATTGTGAGAGTTGGCTTGACAATATAGATCAGCTCTTTGATTCGCTCGACTATTCTGACGACCGCAGGACTAGATTGGTTATTCATCAACTGCAGGGAGTGGCAAAGAGTTGGTGGATGACAACCAAGAAAGCCAAAGAGAACAAAGGTACGGCAATCACTTGGGCACTCTTCAAATCTGAATTCTATAAAAGATTTTTCCCAATTTCCTACCGAAAGGACAAGGGTGCCGAGTTTGCAAATTTGAGGCAGGGTAACTTGAGTATCGAAGACTATGTTACAAAATTTGACAGTCTATTGAGGTTCGCTCCGCATATTGCCGACAATGAGGAGGCAAAAGCAGACCAGTTCATTAACGGTTTGCACCCTGACATCTTTGTTCTAGTGAATACTGGGAGGCCAGATAACTTTTCTGATGCTATGGATCAGGAAAAGGGAGCGGAAGTGGGAATGATGAGGAAGAGAGAGAATCAGTACCAGCCTCAACAACAACAACAAAGACAATATCAGAATAAACCTTCGATGAATGAGGGTAGTAGCAGTGGAGGAAGCAAGAAGAACTTTTTCCGGCCCAAGGGAAAGCAGTTCAAGAAGTCTGGAGGCAGCTCTTTGAGCTCGAGTGGTTCGAGACAGTACAGTTCCGGACAGGGTTCACGTTCCTCTGGAGCTTTGTGTAACAAGTGTGGAGGACGACACTCCAGCGACCAGTGTAAGGGAATCTTTGGGAACTGTTACATCTGCCAGCAGACAGGACATTATGCCAGACTGTGCCCGCAGAGAGGTTCTGACCAATCTCGAAGTGGGAATACTTCTAGACAGTCATCTCAGCCTCAGAGGCAATCGACTGCAGTTCATTCGTTCCAACCTCAACAACAGAACCGTCAGGGAGGTAATCAGAGTTCGAACCAACCTTCCCGACAGCAGGATAGAGTTTTTGCTCTGAATGAGGATCAGGCAGCACCTGATGACGTGATTTCAGGTAACTGTACAATATTTGGATATCGTGCTCATATTCTGATTGATACAGGTGCATCTCATTCGTTCATATCAGAGAAATTTGTTTTGATGCATGCCTTACCTGTTGAGCCTTTGTCTGCTTTTGTTTCCGTTACTTCACCTTTGGGTGGAGGAATTGTGTCGAAGAATTTTATTAGAAACTGTGAGATGAATTTTGAAGGGAATTCGATTGAGTTTGACTGTATTGTACTTAGTCTGTCTGATTTTGATTGCATTGTTGGGATAGATGTTTTGACTGAGTACAGGGCTACCGTGGACTGTTTTTAGAAGGTAGTTCGGTTCAGACCAGATATGACAGATGAATGGAGATTCTTCGGTAAGGGTTCTCGTTCTAGAATTCCTTTGATTTCTGTTCTGTCTATGTCTAGATTGTTGCAGCGAGGAGCCGAAGGATTTCTTATCTATGCGATTGATGCACTGAAGTCTAGCCCTGGGTTGATCGATATACCAGTGGTTAGAGAGTTTATTGATGTGTTCTCGGATGAGATTCTGGGACTACCGCCAATTCGTGAGATTGAATTTGGCATTGAATTGACAGCAGGTACTCAGCCGATTTCGAAGGATCCATATAGAATGGCTCCGATCGAATTGAAAGAACTGAAGGAACAACTGGAAGATTTGATTTCCAAGGGATACATTAGACCGAGTGTGTTGCCTTGGGGTGCTCCTGTTCTGTTTGTTAGGAAGAAGGATGGTTCTATGAGACTCTGCATCGACTATCGCCAACTGAATCAAGCGACGGTGAAGAACAGGTATCCTTTACCGCGTATTGATGACCTTTTTGATCAGTTGCAGGGTTATTGTATTTATTCAAAGATAGATCTGAGATCTGGATATCACCAGCTAAGAGTTCGCGAAGAGGACGTTCCTAAAACTGCTTTTAGGATGAGGTATGGACATTTTGAATTCCTTGTTATGCCTTTTGGTTAGAAGAACGCCCCAGCGGTCTTTATGGGGTTGATGAACCGAATCTTTCAGCGCTTTCTAGATGAGTTCATAATTATCTTTATCGATGATATCTTGATCTATTCGAAGAACCGTTCTGACCATGCAGAGCATCTGAGGATTGTGTTGCAGATTTTGCGAGAGGAGCAGTTATTTGCCAAAATTTCTAAGTGCGAATTTTGGCTTGACAGAGTTGTCTTTTTGGGGCATATTATTTCTGGAGATGGAATTGTTGTTGATCCTAGCAAGATAGAAGCAGTAATGAACTGGTGCAGACCGACTTCTGTGCCTGAGATCCGCAGCTTTATGGGTTTAGCTGGTTATTATCGAAGATTCATTCAAGGTTTCTCTTTTATTGCGAAGCCTATTACCCAGCTGACTCAGAAGAATGCTCCTTTTGTTTGGACTGATGATTGCGAAGCCAGTTTTGTTGAGCTGAAGAAGAGGTTAACCAGTGCTCCGATTCTTTCTATTCCTTCTGGTACTGGAGGTTTCACAGTCTATTGCGATGCTTCTCATCTTGGCCTCGGATGTATTCTTATGCAGAGGAATCACGTGATAGCGTATGCGTCGAGGCAGTTGAAACCACATGAGACTCGTTATCCAGTTCATGATCTTGAACTCGCTGCTATCGTTTTTGCATTGAAGATTTGGCGTCACTATCTTTACGGTGAGTCCTTCGAGATCTTTTCTGATCATAAGAGTCTTAAGTACTTGTTTTCATAGTCAGAGCTGAATATGAGACATAGGAGATGGCTTGATTTGCTGAAAGACTTCGACTGCGAGATTAAGTACTATCCAGGAAAGTCAAATGCTGCTGCAGATTCTTTGAGTCGAAATCTTTGTTCCTTATCTCTTTCGACGATCGGTGTTTCTCGTTTGATCGACGACTTTTGCACTTTTGGGTTGGACTTTGAATCAGATAGGAATCCGATCAGAGTTTGTACGATTCAGGCCGAGCCAGAGTTGTTTGTTTTGATCAGAGAAGCCCAAAGATCAGATGAGAGTATTCAGAAATCGATAGAGAAGGTGAGATCTGGACACCAATCTGAATTCCAAGTCAGGGATGACGTCTTATTTGTGAATAACCGTATTGTTGTGCCTGATATCTCTGAGTTGAAACAGCGTATTCTGATAAAGGCGCATTGCTGTCGGTTCAGTGTTCATCCCGGAGGCCGAAAGATGTATAATGATCTGAGAGGTCAGTTCTGGTGGAAGAAGTTGAAGAAAGATGTCACGAGGTTTGTATCCCATTGTTTGAACTGTCAACAAGTGAAAGCCGAGAGAAAGAGACCTGGAGGGCTTCTGCACAGTTTATCTGTTCCGGAATGGAAGTGGGATCATATCTCTATGGATTTCGTCACGAAACTACCGCGTTCAGCTCGAGGATGTGATGCGATCTGGGTAGTGATTGACCGTTTGACGAAGTCTGCTTGTTTCATTCCATATCGGATGACATACCATCACGATCAGATGGCAGAGCTGTATGTCAGAGAGATTGTCAGATTGCATGTCTTGCCGAGATCGATTGTTTCTGACCGAGATCCTCGGTTTACTTCTCACTTCTGGCACAGCCTACAAGAGGCTCTTGGTACTCGGTTGCACTTGAGTACAGCTTATCATCCTCAGATGGACGGTCAGTCTGAGCGGACGATTCAGACATTAGAAGATATGTTACGAGCAGTGGTGCTTGACTTTGGCACTACTTGGCAAGATTCTTTGCCTCTCGTCGAGTTTTCGTACAACAACAGCTTTCAGACGAGTATAGGAATGGCACCCTTTGAAGCATTGTACGGAAAGAAGTGCAGATCGCCACTGTACTGGGATGAAATATCTGAGTTCCCAGACTTGGGACCAGATATGATTCGAGTTATGGCCGAGAAAGTGAAGATTATTCGACAGAGAATGAAGACTGCTCAGGACAGACAAGCAAAGTATGCGAATATCAGACACAGGCCTATATCTTTTGATCAGGGAGACCGAGTATTTTTGAAGATTTCTCCGTTCCGAGGTACTGTTAGATTTGGTAAAAGAGAGAAACTGTCACCGAGATTCATCGGACCGTATGAGATTCTCGAGAAGATAGGCGATCTTGCCTACAGATTAGCACTACCTCCTTCTTTATCTGGTATTCACGACGTATTTCACGTCTCGATGTTGAGGAAATACCATCCCGATCCTTCTCATGTTCTTCAGGCCGACGAAGCTGAACTTGATGAAACTCTGAGTTATTTCGAGAGACCGATTCACATCCTTGACAGAAAGGAGAAACAGCTCAGAACCAAACCGATTCCTTTGGTGAAAGTTCAATGGAGTCGTCACGGTGTAGAAGAAGCGACTTGGGAGACAGAATCAGATATGAGACAGAGATTCTCTGAGTTATTCGTTTGATGTGAGTTCTTTATTCTATTATTGAGTTCTTAATTATCTTCTTATGAGTTATCATTGATTGATTTCGAGGACGAAATCTTATTTAAGAGGGGGAGAATTGTAACGTCCCGTTTTTATCTTAATTAATGTTATTTGAGATAAACAGTGATTTCAGAATTCAAGAGTCGACTTTTTAGAGAACAAGGTCTAATTTGCAGTTTTCGGAATTTTCAGGGACTGAAATGCAAATATGGGATTTGTTATATTATCTACTTTGACTTAGTCATTTTTAATCATCTCATCTTTTTCCCCAAACCGTGTTCCATCCATTGAAGGCGCCCAAAAGCTTGTCCAAGCTTTTGTGATTTCATTTCTAGCTCAATCCGTCCGATAGAATTGAATTCTGAGTTGATTATTGCGATCACGGTCTCGAGTGCTCCGTTATATCATAAATTTTTATACGATCAGATGCATTCTAATTTTTGAATGTTGTTAGATTCGATTAAGATTTGAGTATGTTGTTCTTGGCGGAGTTCTGATCGTTTATTCTCTGTCAATTTTGAGTTTGAGCGTCGAATGGATTTGATATGATTTTTGGAAGCATATTTTGAAATTATGGGTTTTGAGATGTCTTGGATTTGAGTTTGAATGTTTGAATGATGATTGATATGAGTTTTTTGGATTGTTATTATGCTGTCTGCGTTTCCGATTTGTCAGAATATAGCCGTTATGCCGCCAGTTTGAAGTTTGAACGTCGTTTTGATGTTTTGAGTTCTATCAAGTTTGATTGAGTTTTGATATCGATTTTGATCACCATGACTTCTTCTGATAGATTGATTGAAGTACTTGGAGTGAAAAGCTTTGCATCTTCAGTCCGTTGGAAGAGTTGAGCCGGTATAGTATCGATTTTCTTATTTCTCGATCGATGAACTTTATTGGATAGATATTGATTTGAGATTGTTGTTTGACAGATTGAAGATTGTGAAACGACAAGAAGGTATAAGACGACTTTGGAATGGAATGGGACGATTAACTCGAATCCGGATGGATTCGAGTGTCCTAGAAGAAATCACATATTGCATGTTTATATGCTTACTTGACTATTTGATTGAATTGATATTTGAATGCATGAGATTCATATGCATTCATATTGAGCCGAATTGGTTATTCATTTTGAAATAGACGATCTAGGGATTGTAGTCGAGTAGCTTAGTAGGCGATTTACTACCTTGTTGATTAGCTCACTATAATGCTCTGGAGTCTAGAGGATTAGAATACGCCACGTCCACCTCGAGAGGGGAGTCGGTGTGATCGTTGGATGTTCTAACCTCGGGATCCCAAACCGAAGAAAGAAAGAAAGAAAGAAAGAAGAATTCTATTCGATTATCTATGTTTGATAATCCAGACGTTTTAAAGACATGCATATCATTTTAAATACAGTACTTGAATGAATGAGTTGATGGTACTTGATTTGAATATATAGAATTGTGCATATCTTGATTGATGTGTTAATTGATATTGCATGATAGTCTCTTTTACTGGGAATATCATTCTCATCGGATTATCCGGCTGTTGTCTTTGTTTGTATGTGTACTTGGCAACAGGTGGAGCAGGACCCAGTCAGAGACATCATGGATAGATGATTGAGAGATTAGAAGTGAGGCCCTTGGTTTAGGAGTTGATTTGTATTCAAACTCTTTTGTATTTTGGTATTGTAAACTTAGACTCGATTAATGTTCTATTAGTTTGGAAGGTTGTATAACTCTAGAACTACTCGACGTTGTTTTATGCATGCTAGTTGTGTTATGCATGGTTTTAGATTGATTATTGGATTGTGTTGTTAAAGATGAGCTTGCCCAAAACTCTGTTCTTTTCTGGAAATTAAGGCGCGCTCAATCGCACGTACTCGGCCGATCGAGCGCGGCCCTTAAATTTGAGGCAGCAACTTTGATTCAGAGGGTGCGCTCGATCGCATGAACTCATGCGATCGAGCGCAGCACTGTTCATCAGAATTCTTGAAATTTTGGTGCGCTCGATCGCACGAGTTCCATGCGATCGAGCGCAGCCCCATTAAGAAAAAAATATTTCTTGATTTGCTTTTAATCTTGGATTTTGTATGATTAATTATTGTATATCCCGAGATTAGATGATTAGAACCGAGGTCTCACATTAACCTTAATTCGTTATTTATTTTACATGATCGTTATTTTGTGCGAATTTAATAATAAATTAAATTTTTTCTGGGATTAATAAAATTTGAAATCTTACTTAATATTTTCGGTTGATCTATTAGATTAGTTTTTGAATTAGAAAATCCCGTTTTCTGTATTTCAACAAACTTACTTTGATTGATCATAATATTCAAATTATATTCTTGATTTTCTTCAGATTCATCAATCTGACTGTTTTGATTTGGAATTGTTACTTCTGTCATTTTTAACAGATGATAGAACTCCTTAATTTTCTTAAAGCTATTACAAGTCTTTTTGTTGAATCTATTTGTTCTAATAAATTTTGGTAATCTTCAAAATTATCAATTGAAGATTGACAATTTTTGAGATGTTTCAAATTGTTTTCACAATTTTCTATATCAAAATTTATATTTTGAGAATATAAATTAAAGATATTTATTTTTGTATTTTCATACATTTTCCATTTAGTAAAAATTGTTATTTTTACTATTTTATTTTTGTTGATCGGGTTTCGATAACAAAGATTATTTTTATACATACTGCTTTATTTAATGGCTCTGATACCAGATTGCGGATATACATGGATATACATAGATTGATTTGTAATTGATGGATGAATTCATTTGTAACAAATAAATGATTTGACTCTAATTTGATTCCATTCATTGGTTACTATTACGAATTTTAATTGGTAAATTGATTCGAAAATAGTTAAATCAAAATTATTTATATGTAATTCATGAAATGTATCATATTCATGATCATCTTCTGTTTCAAACCAGTTTTTAATTATTAATTTTCCATTTCTTATAAAGGATAATGACATGATTAATATTCTCTGAATACTTCTTTAATTATTATTTTCATTATCAATTTCATCATATATTTCTTGTATACTTTGTTCATCAAATCGAACAATTATATAGTTTTCTACGATGAATAATCGTTGATTTATTATATTCATTTCCTTATAGATCTGAATGTAAACTGGATCTGTATTTTCTAAATTTTTAATTTTATTTCTCAAATCTCGAAACTTTTTATTTAACATGAGTACTTCTTGTTTGAGAGTCATTCCAGGCATGATTAAGTTGTAAATAAATTTTAAATTAAGGGCAGCAGGAGGTTCAGGAAGGTTACCTTGATTGAATCTTGGTTTTGAGCAGAGGCCAAATCCTTGCTTTCCCTTGACGATCACCTTGATCAGATGGTACTTGCTGTGTGGATCTCCAGGTTTACTCTCACCATGAATTTTCAATGGTTGGCTTCCAGCCTGCTTTCTCCTTACGCCCTGCTTGTTTAGTTATTCGCCATAAGGCTTAATTTTGTTTCTGATATTTATGTTTCTTAGTTTCTGATAGTTTTCATACGTCTTGTATGAACCAGATTGTAAGAAACTTAAGAAGAGAGAGATATACTCAGACTTCTCTTATTCATTTACAACACAAACATATCCTTTTATAGGCGTGGAGAAACGCATACAAAAATTTTAAAATAAAGGAAAAGAGGGGGACCACCCGACACTACATAATGGAAAACAGCTCATTTACATCTGAGTGGATGCCTTTCATATGTGGTGTGGTCCACGATTTTTGTTTTTGTTTTTACATTGTGTCACTATCTGAATCACTGACACATTCGGACCATTTATTTATTGGTTTGTCTTCTTTGACAACTGCTTCTTCTGTCTGAATTGGCTGGCAGTGTCCACATTTGTGAGTGGAAATTATTGTTCTTAGTCTTTGGCATAGCATTTGTTGAGTTTCTCTGGTCATGTCAACTCTTGCTTCATAGATTGGAGCTTCGAATTGAGCTAACATGGCTTGATCTTTCTTTTGGATTGTCTCCTTGTGTCCAGTGGTTAATAAAATTTTACTAGATGCAAAATTTATCTTAACCTTTGAATTTTCATTAATTTTTTCAGTTTTTTGAGATCATGTCAATTAATGTTTTTATTCTTATCTCTGGAATAGTCGAAAGATCCATTACTGATTTTTCTTCATTTGATCCTTCAAATAAGAACTTGTCCTTATTTCTTCGACATTGAATGTATACCATTTATTGATAGAATTTGTCATTATCCCAATCTAGAAGGGTTGAATGAATACTCAATGTTAATACTGGATCGTCCTTGAAGACTGCTTTCTTGAACTGGATAATACTATTTCTCAGTTGATATGGAAATAGTTCTATCTCTTGATTGTTGGGACTGACATTTAATCCACTTAATAATCCATTTGAAAAGAATCTTGCGACTTCATGTGCTGGAGCACCTTGCAGTGTTCTTGCTCTTGATATGCTTTGTGTGTCACAAGTTTGTAGCCAAGATTCTGCAGATGGTTTGGTCATTCTCAAATAGTTTAATGTTTTAAAGAATTCAGTCCTGAATTTTTCTGAAAAATTTATTTTTCCAAAAATTTGTTTTTGTGGTCGTAGATTGACCATCTTTCTTTCTCTTGTTTCAAGGGCGCTTTTAAACGTCCTTTCTTTTTTTTTTATTTTTCTTGGTGCTGGCTGTGATCACTGACTGTTTTTCATTCATCTCCATTATTTTGTCAAATGGAGTTGCTAACTTAATTGGTGTTCTTGGTGAGGATGATGATGACGAGGTTGTCATCTTTTCTTTTATCCTCTGAATTTTTCTTTTTACATTTTTTTCTTTCTGTTGAAGAATTTGAATTTCTTCTTGTATGTCGATCAATATTTCTTCTAATTTATTTAATGTGTCCATCCTGCACAAGAAAACGTATATATATATATATATATATATATATATATATATATATATATATATATATATAGTTAGAAATTTAACTCTTTATCGTGAGTAACTCGGATAGTTTTATTATGCGTATCATTGCATTTATGAATTCTTTTGCAAGAATTGAATCAATCTGAGATTGATCATTTTACTCATAGAGTAATTTATGTTTCTGAATATAAATCTCATTTCATCAATTTATATTCCCCATGCTTTCTGAGGCATGTTCGGATGACTGAAAGTCATAAAATAATTCATGTCTCTGAATATAAATCTCATTTCATCAATTTATATTCCCCATGCTTTCTGAGGCATGTTTGGATGACTCGTGGTCATTTTCTGGATCACTTAGGATCTCTTTTGTTATTCCGTTACTACGGAGGGTATAATTTGGATGAAGTTCTCTGGTTAGTGCGTCGGGTAATGAATTATCCTTTCCTTTGACATGTTGGATCTCAAACTGATAATGGTTCAATTCCAATTGCCATCTAATTAACCTTGCTGCATTTCTCCCTGCATTTCTTGATATTTTCCTTGTCTTGAAATATGTTAAATTCATATTATCTGTTCTTACTAAAAATGGTTTAGAGATAAGATAAATTTCATAAGTCCTAATTGTAAATATTAAGGCTAATAATTCATTTTCATTCGAGTGATAATTTAGTTGTGCACCTTGAAATGTTCCTGATGTATAATTACATAATTCTTTATTATTCCTGGTGGCTGTTTTAGTTAGTTTTTTTAAATTTCTTTCTCCTGTATAAGCTTTTAAACATGCTCCCCAGTATTCATCTGATGCATCTGTTTTAATTATTATTATATCTTTATTTGATGAGAAATATAATTCAGGAAGATTACTAATTATTTTCTTCTTAATAGTATCTATGTAATTAGTATCTTCTTTCGTCCATTTCCATTTATAGTCCTGTTTAAGTTTTACTTGTAGATGTTTTCTTATTTCTGCAAGTTTCTTAATATAATTTCCAAAATATGTTAATAATCCTAGAAATCTTCTTAATTGATCTTTATCTTTCATTTCACTAGGAAAATCATGAATTTTCTTAAGTATATGTTGTTGTAAGCAATGTTTTCCGTCTTCTATTTGTAATCCTAGATAATTTATTTTTGTTTTAAACAATTGTTCTTTCTTTTCAGAAAGTATAATTCCATCTTTATGACAAGTATCTAATACTGTCATAGGTCTTTATAATGTTGATATAATTTTTTTGAGTAAATTAATATGTCATGTATGTAAACACAACAAAAATCTACATATTGTTTAAAAGATTCATCCATGTATCTTTGGAAAATATCTGGAGCTTATTTAAGTTCGAAAGGTAATACAGTCCATTGATATTGTCCTTTTGGACAACTGAATGCTGTAAGTAATTGTGTTTGTGGATCTAGCTGGATTTGCCAGAATCCTGATTTACAATCTAAACTGGAAAAATATTTCATTCCTCCTATATAAGATAGTAAATCACTCTTATTTGGGATGTAATATCCATTCATAATTGTTGCATTATTCATTTTTCGATAATCAATTACCATTCTTTTCTTGTCAGTATCTTTCTTGCTGACATAAAAGGCTGGTGAAGAGTGTTGACTCTTGCTTGAAATGATTATCTTAAGTTTGAGTAATTCTTGAACCTCTTTTTCGAATATTTTTACATCATCCATGTTGCATCTTCTTGGTGCTTCACGGATTGTGATGTTAGGGTCTTTAAGTTTAATTGAAGCAATAAATTGTTTTCTTTTCTTAATTTTGTCCTGAGGGTTTTTAGAACAAATATCATGAAATTTCTTCATGATTTCCTTTTCAGGATTAATTGTTAAAATATTCTCTATTTTTAATTCTATCGGATTTTTATTTCGTTTATGAAAATTCTTTGTAAATCCTTCATTTCCTACACGAAATGCTGTTCGTATTTTAGGAATATAAATCATTGATGATCCTTTGTTTAAAGTTATATGATCTTCGAATTGTGTAAAAGGAAGATATTGTCTTAAAACGTTATTTCCTATTATAATATCCATTCCTGATTCTATTTGGTATATAATTGGTATTATAAATTTTGTTTCCTCAATCTCAATTCTTAATTTTCCTGCTACTGTATTAAGCATAATAATTGATCCATCTCCTCTTCGAACTTTTAATCCTTTATCATAATTCTTCCAATAATGATTTGGAAGTATATGTTTGCTTCCTAAAAACATACTTGCTCCTGTATCAACATAAGCATGCATATGATATGATTTATGTTCTTTTATTTTTATTTGAATTTTTATGTAAATACTATTTGGATTAGTCTTGTTTTTTATATCAATACCATTAATCTTGTTTTTTATATCCATATTTTCCCAATTTTTTTTTTTTAAAAAAAATATTTGCACACTTCTTAATAGAAGCTGTTAAGGGCATATAAGTAATTTCTTAAATTAAGTAAGTAATAAATTGAGCAAGGCCTATTATCTTAATTGGATTTGTTGGGAGGCCTATTTTTCTAAATCTTCCGGTAATTTTCGTCCCTCTTGAGCATTTCAATTTACGGTGTGTTTGGATGTCTAAAAAATGAAATTTGGAATTGGATTTGGATTTGGAATTGGATTTGGAATTTAAAATCCATGGAATTGAAATTCCATTTTGTGTTTGGCAAAAAGTTAAAATATATTTTGGAATTTGATATTATAAATTTTAGATAAATGATATTTTATAAAAAATTATAAAAAAAAACTTAAAATATATAAGTAAAGTATATGAATTTATTATTAAAAATAATTTTATTGCTTTATAAACTCAAATCCCGTGAAATCCCGTGAAATCCGACCAATTTTGTCAAGATTTCACATAACTAATTGAAATCCCATCAAATCCCACCAAATACCAATCCCGTTTTGAAATCCCAAGTTGCCAAACAGTGAAACGGTATTTTCAATTCCAAATCCCACCAAATTCCGTTCAATTCCCGTGATCCAAACACATAGGGTTTTACGAAAAACGATGGCCTCTGCATTTATGCGACAGTTTGAGAAGAAACAGAGCATTTTGAAGAGGTCAAGCAAAAAGTATTTGGAAGAAGCGCTTTACAAGAACCTGTTTAAGAATGGCGGAGAAGATCAGAAGGTTAGGGAACAGCTTAATCACTTCTTGAACTCTCGTAAAAGTGCTTACAAATTGGAGGTGGGCAAATCTCTCAAGCATCTTCGCAGCCGCAAGCTTTATGGCCCTGCGCTCAAGGTAGGTATAAATTTACTTGCATTTTGTGACAATTTTTAGTTGTTTTGTTGAATTTGCTTTTGCTATGTGGCTTGTTTTTTGTTTGTTAAAGATTGGGTTTTTTTATGCATATCATGGAATACAAGTGTTAGCGAACACATACTAGTGGAGTGTTTGGGTATGGTGCTAGGGCAAATTTTGAATCTGGGTAGGTTGTTAAATCATGTTTGAAAAGCTAAAAGCTGCAAAATATAGTCATTGCTTCTCCACTTCTCTATTTATACGACTACTCCCTTGAGTACGTTCATAAATTCACACCTACTTTGTTTCTTGTTTCTTTATAGCTGTCAGAAACTATGGAGAAAAGGGGAATGAACAGGACAGTAAGTGATCAATCAATTCACCTTGATCTGGTTGCAAAAAGTAATGGCATTTCCGCTGCTGAAACCTATTTTCTCAATCTGCCTGAACCCTCGAAAAATCATCTCACCTATGGTGCTCTTCTTAATTGTTACTGCAAAAACTTGATGACTGAAGAAGCAGTAGCTTTATTTGAAAAGATGAAAGAACTTAATTTGGAGTTGACTTCCATGCCGTATAACAACCTAAAGAACCTTTATCTGAAAACGGGGATGCCAAAAATGGTTCCAACAATCATCAAGGAAATGAAGGCCAGTGATATCATGCCGAATATTTATACATACAACGTCTGGATGAGGGCTCTTGCTGCTGTGGAAGATATACCTGGGGTTGAGAAAGTTATAGATGAGATGAAGCGAGATGGTCGAGTAGCTGGAGATTGGACAACATACAGTAATTTGGCATCAATATATGCTGATGCTGGACTATTTGATAAGGCCAACAGGGCTCTTAGGGAACTGGAGAGTAAAAATACTCGCCGAGAACACCCTGCCTACCAATTTTTGATCACGTTGTATGGACGCACTGGATATTTGCATGAAGTATATCGTATCTGGCGGTCCTTGAAGTTAGCGTTTCATAAAACAGCAAACGTAAGTTATCTAAATATGATACAAGTGTTGGTTAACTTGAATGATTTACCAGGTGCAGAGAAATGTTTTAAGGAGTGAGCATATGGTTGCAAAAATTATGATATTCACATTGGAAATGTCCTAATTGGAGCTTATCTAGGAGAAGATTTATTCAAGAAAGCTGAAGTGCTCATGAACCTTGCCCGGAGGAGAGGATCTAAGCCTAATTCGAAATCTTGGGAACTCTACCTTGATTACTATATGAAAAAAGAAGAGATTAAATCAGCTATGGATTGTGTCGAAAATGCACTTTCTGCTGGTAAAGGGGAAGGTAATGAATGGGCTCCTTCCCCTTTGATTATCCGGGAACTGATGCAACACTTTGAACGTAACAAGGATGTTGAGGGTGCTGAGGCTTTCCTGGCAATTTTGACAAAGTTGAGTATAAATTACAATCCGAGGTACTTGAATCTTTGATAAGAATTTATGCGTCCTCCGGAAAAAAGAGTTCAACTATGCGTCAACGGATTAAAATGGAGAAAGTGTAGTTGAGCGAGGAAGGTATGAAATTAATGATATCTCAGATCAATGAGCTATATTGAACGATGTATTTGTTGTTGTTGGTGTTTACTATGAAAAGAGGTTGTGCTCTATCGACCTCTAACCTCATTCAATTGTAGTGTCATCCTTTTGAGCTTGTTTTCATTATTTATTGTTTTCTCGTGCCCAGGAATCCAAGTGTAGACGTGTGTTGATCCAATAATTTTTTGTAACTTCAGCAATTATGACGAGTTGGAATGAAGATTGCACTTGACTATAATCAAAGTGTTGAATATTATGTTGAAGTAGTTCAATTAAAGACTACTGCTGTTGAAGTTGCACTTGTCTGCTTTGTTCTTCCATTTCATCGTCATGCATGTTGCTTTTAAAACTCACATCAAGATGTTAGTTAACACAAGCACACACAGCTAAAAAATGACCCCGTCCCTCTTGGGAATTCTGTTGATGAATAAGAAATAAGGAATAGAGAGTTTTCCTCTCAAGGGTCTTAGTAGACAACAATGTCAATTCCCCTTATAAACTATTCCAAGCATATCTCTGCACAATTTTTCGGAACTGTCTGGGAAGATTTTGATTAATTCTAATCGATGAATTTTTTAATAAAGGGGCTGTAAAGTGAGAGAGGGAAGGAATGCAACCTTTATTTTTGATTTTTTCCATTAAAATACAAGAATGAGAGGTGTCTAGCTTTGAATCATTATGGGGTTGAGCTAAATGTCCTCACTGTAGTATACGCAGTTAGAACCTTGGATCAGACAAATGTTTTGTGGTGGAAGGTTTCCTTGGTGATGGCTTACCCTTTCAATAATCTGCTTTGGGGTGTGAAGTGGAAAAATTGATGGTGGGATTTCATTTTTGCTGTTCCTACTTCTGAATATTAAATGCGACGAGTAAACGTCTCTTACAGAGGGAAGAAAATAAAGAAGGAATTTAGGAAATGAAACGCTGCAAATGTTTGCTTTTAGCTTGGTCCTCTTAACTCGACAGGGATGGACCATTGTGAAGCATTATGAAAGCTAATAACAGATCATATTATACATATAGTTTATGTTGGATGTACAACACAGTCGTTGGTAGTGAAGCATTTAAGATTAACCATCGTGCAACTAGCCAGAATGACTGGATACTTCATTTATTGGCATCAAGCCATTCAAGAATGCCCTTTTCTGATTCAGACAGGTCTTTCTTTTGCCTAAGTTCGCCTTCTAACAACCCGAAGTAATCTCTATAGTTGCGCTTGTAATAACTATCCAATCTCTGTTCAAATGACAAAATGGGAAAATTGAGTTGTACGGGTTACTTGGGTTATCAAGATAGACAACATAAATGTACATATACCTCCTTGTCATTTTTTGCCTTGTTTTCTTGCTATTTCTTCAGATATTCTGAGGAGATAATCAGATTACAGCCTAGGAAAACCAATTTTGAGAATGCCCGAAAAATCGAAGTTAAAGTTGGAGAACATACTATTAAGGAGGTCAGTCTGTGACTGAGTAGCAACAAGTGCAGTCGAAAGCACAAGTAAGTCTCTCCTTCCTCCTCTCCCTCCCTCTCCCTTGTTGGCTTCTGCTATTCTGATTACACCGAAAGTATTCATTCTTGAAGCTGCAGACATAGCCATGAAAATAGCCAATTCTTTGTTGGAACCACTCCTTTTTAGATATATCATGTGTTGTGTGGTCCATGCATTGCCATTTCACAAATGAATTATTCTTAGTTTTCATTTTAAAACGAAACCCCTTTATTTTTTTTTCCTCGTCGCCGAGATAAAGATTATTTATTTATTTATTTATTTTTGGTTGTTGCGAGAAAACTTAATCCAAAATGATTTTTATAATCGTATCTAGTTATATATAATATTATTTATTATTATCCCAAGATGTGCTTGTTTTTCGACTACTTTATATAAAAAAAATTAACAGCCAAATTGTATGTTTATTCGACATTCCCAATTTTCTACCACCACGTATTATTTATTGTTGTATGCCATATGAAGCACTAAAAAATGGCTCCACGGTTTTAAAACCATGGCTAAATTTAACCACGATTTTATAAAAAACTTGCTAAATTAGCCATGAAAAAAATTTATCCGTTTTTTTTAGAGAGAAATTTATCTGTTGTTAAAATAACATCAGTTTATGAAATTCTGTTACTATTTTAGCAACGAATTTACGTAAATTCGTTACTAATGTTGCAACAGGTTGACTTAAACCGTTACTAATGTAGCAAAAGTTTTTTTTAAAAATGTTACTGAATATAACCACGATTTTTGTTAAACCGTTTGTTAAGATCGGTTTTGATGGTGGGCGGTAAATTGCTTTTCGGAATCTACTATATGTAACTGTAGCAGTTGACTCCTAATCCGTTACTAATGTTGCAACAGATTAGCTTAAGCAACTGCCATTTCACTGATGAATTATTCTTTGTTTTCTTTTCAAAACGAATTCGATAATTTTGTTTATACATGAGGGTTTCTATAGTATAACACCTTTATATTTTTTCTCTTCGTCGAGATAAAGATATACATTTTAAACGAGTTACTAGTATATCAACATTTTTTTTTGAAACCTAAATATATATTCACGAGGAAAGATCATGTTTTACAGCATTACAAATTAAAAAGGGAACGACTTTTGGAAAAACTAGATTGCCCCTATTGAACAAGCATCACCTAGCTAAGACATGTGCAACAATATTTTCATTCTTAGAACAGTGGTTGAAAGAAAAAGAAGTTGCATCAGAGCAAAAATTTTTGATATCTTCAACAAGAGATTCATCCACAGAGAAAGGTTGAGGATTTTTGATAGCTTGAATGACAGATAGAGCATCTGATTCTACAATCCAATCTTGCCAATTGCCCTGGATTGCCATTGTAACTCCCTCCTTTACTGCCATTAATTCTGCTAAGTGGGGAGAGAAGCGGCCATGGAGATATTTACCAAACACAAATAAGATATGACCCTGATTATTTCTACCCACCACACCCACTCCAAAATAATCGTTCGAATCAACGACTGCAGCATATACATTGATTTTGATTTGCCCAAGTCTTGGAGGCTGCCAAGAGCGAGTAGCCATAGAAAGGTGAATTGAACTTAAAGGTTTAGGGACTACCTGGAAATCCGCTTTAGCGATATTAGCACGATATATGCACAGTGGATATAAGAGAGGGATTCGTTCCTTCAAAAAATTTCCTGTTTAGATCATTCCAAATACTCCAACACAACAAAACAAAATTTTCCAGATCTTTATCCACTCCTTTCTCCACGACCCAACAGAAGATATCAATGAACGATCCTTGAGGAAATTTGGACAACAGTGGCCAAAGTGTTGTCATCTTCCACATTTGTTTAACCTGCGAGAATACCAGAAAACATGTGAGATGTCTTCAGGAGAGTTATTACAATGGGGGCATCTATTCTCCACATTTATCCCCCTCAAGTTAAGGTTAGATCTCACGGGTAGTGCATTAAACAGTGCTCTCCGATCCAAAAGTGAATCTTTATTTTGTTTGGGATCCTCAATTTCCACATTTTTTTGAGCCCCATAGAAATCCCACAATAAAGTCCATTACTTGCTGCCTCATCCCCCTCCATGGCTAAGTGATATCCCGATTTGACTGTATAGCTCCCATTTGATGTATAATGCCAAATCACTCTGTCAATTTGTGAATCCCTTCCTAATAACATCATGATCCACTGGCCATAAATGTTGAGTGATCATTTCCCAATCCCAAACTCTATCAGATGTCAATAAATCATTATGGGGTTGAGCTAAATGTTCTCACTGTATTATATGCAGTTAGAAGCTTGGATCAGACAAATGTTTTGTGGCGGAAGGTTTCCTTGGTGATGGCTTACCCTTTCAATAATCTGCTTTGGGGTCTGAAGTGGAAAATTTGATGGTGGGATTTCATTATTGCTGTTCCTACTTCTGAATATTAAATGCGATGAGTAAACGTTTGTTACAGAGGGAAGAAAAGAAAAAAAGCAAGGAATTTAGGAAATGAAACGCTGCAAATGTGTGCTTTTAGCTTGGTCCTCTTAACTCGACAGGGATGGACCATGGTGAAGCATAATGAAAGCTAATAACAGATCATATTATACATATATTTTATGTTGGATGTACAATACAGTCGTTGGTAGTGAAGCATTTAAGATTAACTGTAATGCCCCGTTTTTATCTTAAATGAGTTTATTTGAGTTAATCGGAGATTGCAGAGTTCAAGAGCCGACTTGATTTTGATCAAGGTCCTTTTTGCAAATTTTGGAAATTTCAGGGACTAAAACTCAAATAGTGGATTTTATATATTATCTACTCTTGATTTTTATTTCACAAGTCACCTCCCTCCTCCTCCCAACCGTGAACCCCCATTGAAGACGCCTTCAAGCTTTTCCAAGCTTCCAGATTTCTGTCCGAGCTCGATCCGGCCGTTGGAATTTATTTCTGAAGGCAGATTAACGATCACTGCAGCGAGAGCTCCGTTATATCGTAAGTTTTTCTACGATCAGATACATTCTAGTTTTCGGAGGTTGTTAGAATCGTTTGAGATTCGAGTATGTTGTTCTTGACAGAGTTATGATCGTTTATTATCTATCGGTTTTGAAATAGAGCGACGTTCGGAATTGTTATGATTTTTGGAAGCCATTTTCGAAAATGAGGTTTTGAGATTTGTTGGAATTGCCTTGTTATTGTTGTATTAGCATTGATATGGGTTGATATCGATATTGAACTGCTGTCTGCGTTTCCGGTTTGTTCAGTTATAGTCGTTATGCCGCCGGTTTGAGTTTTTGGAGATTTGAACCGTTTTTGAGTTGTTGAACTTGGCTTGTGAGTTGATCGTTGTTGATTGATCATCTCTTGTCTCGTACAGATTCGTTGGAGTTTGTCGAGCCCTGTGTTAGCAACATTTGATCGTCAAGAGATTGGACGAAGAACGGTAAATAGATTTACCTTGAACCGTAGTTGTCGTTTAGATTGTATAGTCTTTGACACAATCTTTTGTTGTAGCTTATCCAGAGTTGGAACTACTGCATTGAAAGGTTGCGGGATAGCATACTCGGGACTGTTGGTTCTCGAGTTTTCCCTTCAAATCAAATATTGCATCAATACTTGTTCTAGCATGTGGAACTTGTATTTTGGTTGTTATTTGAGTTTGTTTATATGGCTTATGTTTTATGTTTTCTTAAGCATTCATCTTGAGCCAAACCTTTGATTTCAGCAGGCAGAACAACCCTTTTTAATTTAGACGTTTGGGAGCTATAATCGAGTGGCCTAGGACGTATCCGTTTTGCCTAGTGCTAGCATACTCATTATAGTTGCTCAAAGTCTAGAGGATTGGGATACGTGGCACCACATCGATTGGGAGAGTTGGTGAGTCGTCACGTGATCTCATCCTTGGGATCCCAAGAGCACAACAACAATCCCTCGTTTATCAGATTTGATATCCCGATTTAAAGACATGCATTTCATTACGTTGATATTGTTTTCGCGTTGCCTTGAAAGCATGTTTACTGATTTCATTACTTTTATGTTGCTTTTACTGGGAGTATCTTTCTCACCGGTTTATCCAACTGTTGCTTTGTTTTGTATGTGTACTTGGCAACAGGAGGGGCAGGATCAAGTCAGCGAAGGCCTGGTTAGCAACAAGAGGGAGAGTTAGTCGTGAGACTCGGTTTAGAAGTCGTGTCAGCATGTCTACCTAGTTATTTTGGATCATGTTTAGATATCGAACTTCGTCGTTATGTTATTGTTGCATGTTCTCTACTTTTGAACATTTGTTGAACTCCAGAATTTTATGTACTAATTGGAGGAATTGAATTGTAATGCATGTTTATGTTTTGAAGCATTCAATGGCTTGAATGGTATCGGTTAGCCTTGCTTATTGTTCTGTTTTTTATTTTCTGAGCAGAAGGCGCGCTCGATCGCCCGAGTTCGTCGGATCGAGCGCGGCCTTTTATTTTGAGGCAGCAACTTTGTTTAATTGGGTGCGCTCGATCGCACGAACTCGTTGCGATCGAGCGCAGCACCTGAGTTCCCGGCAGAACTCTTGGAATTTTGGTGCGCTCGATCGCACGAGTTCCATGCGATCGAGCGCAGCCCTTTTCAAAAAAAAAAAAAAATCTTTTTCTTGCCTTGCTTTAAGTCTTGGATCTTGTATGCTTATTTTTGTTTAATCCGAGATTAGCTATTTAGAACCGAGGTCTCACAATAAGTGGTATCAGAGCGTTAAGATTCCTGGTTGAACTAGAGTGAGCGGGGTAGTTCGAGTCCACATGTATTGGCTCCTCGCATGTGATTGAGTTATTTAATTGTTTTATTAAATACCATGCGAGCATGCTTATTTAATTGAGAAGTATTTGAATTACATGATTATGTGATTTAATTTATAAATCATGGACTACTTGAGATATAACTGTTTTTGTTATCGGCGGGTATCCAAAATTCTAAGAGGTTGTAAGGACACCGTAATTGCAGCGATTGAGATATCTTGTGTCTTAACCCTTGATAATCAGATGGGTCCTCGTCGAATTATTTGAAGAAACACACCGCCAGTCATTCCTCCGAATGTGACTCCGCCTGCAGTTACTCCTCCGAATGAGCAAGATAGTACAGAAACTGAGCAGTTGGATGCTACAGCGATCCCTATGAAAACCTTGCTGAAGAGGTTTCAGTCGTTTAATCCGCCCTTGTTGTTGGGTACAGAAAATCCAGTTGACTGTGAGAGTTGGTTGGATGACATTGATCAGTTGTTCGATTCCATTGACTACACAGATGACCGCCGAACCAGGTTAGTCATTCATCAGCTCCGTGGATCATGACAAAGAAAGCAATGGAGAGTAGAGGTACGAAAATTACTTGGACTCTTTTCAAATCTGAGTTTTATAAGTGGTTTTTCCCTATCTCGTATCGTAAGGATAAGGGAGCTGAGTTTGCCAATCTGAGGCAAGGGAATCTGAACATTGAGGAGTACGTAGCCAAATTTGACAGTCTGTTGCGTTTTTCACCACTAATTGTCGGCGATGTTGAAGCAAAAGCCGATCAGTTCATCAATGGTTTGAACCCCGACGTCTTCACGTTGGTAAACACCAATAGGCCTAACAACTTTGCGGATGCCATGAATCACGCAAAGGGAGCAGAAGCAGGCTTGTGGAGGCAGAGAGGTAATCAAGTGGTACCTCAGCAGCAGAGGCAGTATCAGAACCAACCATCTCAGTATCAGAATCAGCCACCTCAGCATCAGAACCAGTGGCAAAGGTATGATGGTGGAAGCAGTGGGGGAAACAGAAAGGATCAGTACAAAGCAAGAGGGAAACATTTCAAGAGGCAGGGGAACAGTTCTTCTAGTTCCAGTGGTTCCAAGCAATTCGGTTCAGGACAGAGTTCTGGATCATCATCTTTGTATTGCAGCAAGTGTGGAGGTAGACACTCACCAGATCACTGTGTAGGAGTCTTTGGTAACTGCAACACCTGTCAGCAACCGGGACACTTTTCTAAGGTGTGCCCTCAGCGTAACAAAGATAGAGCTCATAGTGGGAGTTCATCTAGACCTACAGCTCAGCCTGAGAGGCAGTCTTCTGCAGTGCACTCTTTCCAGCCTCAGTAGCAAAACAGACAGAGAGGTAACTCTAGTGCGAACCAGCCTCCGAGACAGCAGACACGAGTCTTTGCATTGACAGAGGATCAGGATCAGGCAACACCAGACGATGTTATTGTTGGAACACGGTCGTTCTCTGGATCGAAAAAGAAAGTGATACTCGTTGCAGCGGAAGTTTTAAAATTTTTATATGGAACGATTCCATATCATGGGTATCAAATTCCTACGATTAAAATTATTAACATAAAATTTAAATAATATAAATTTTACCTCTCAAGTATCAACTTGAGGTTGTGGACTCCAACAGATTAAATCTGCTCTTGTTGTAAATCCCAGGAACTGATGGACGAACTTTTCTTCAATCAGGTCCACGAACAGAAATTTAATCCCTCTGATAGACTGCACTAGAAAGTCTATCAGAAGTTTCTACGAAGAGATAGAACAGATATGATCTGTTAAATCAGTCTGCAAATTCAAAATTCACAGACTGAATTTTCGAACAGAAGAGGGAGAGAGGCGGCCGAACCCTAGGGAGACTGCCTCTCTAGGTTTCGAAAATTATGACCTTGTGTTGTCTAATTTCTATACTGCAATAACTTATTTATAACATGGGCTGCTAACAACTTAGGGCCCATTAGTCATAAGTTCAAGCCTGACAAGCAAAGCCCGCATGTTCAAAAATTAATATGAAATTCATCGTGACTCAAATTGATAAAACAATTTCAACAATGTGCACAGAAACCATTTCTGCATCTTTTAAAGTCAAGACAAATTTTCTGAATCCGAATTCAGTGATTTCCAAAAATGTCCATCACTATGTCATTTTAGGAAAATCTCACTCCCTCTACTCTTAAATAAGAAGTCCTACTTCTTATCTACTAAATTTAACTCTTTAAATCTAATTATCTCAACGGGGATTAGAAAACTATTACTTGTGTGACCCTCAATGGTTCAGGGATACAGCTAGCTGTGGGCCCACAACTCCTTGTGACTCGGAACAACAATTTCCGACTTGCCCATCGAATCATGGTAAGAGCGCCTAGCAACATCGCCCCATGATTCCCTAGGTATCACTGATAGTGCCTGCAAGAACCAGTAGGTTTTGGTTAGCGTACAGTACGGTCCCTTTAACCATATATCCCGATCGAATCAACAACCATTGGTACATCGAGAGTTGTTCGAGATTCGATAACTATGCAATGCATCTTGAAGATCAAATAGTGACATCGCATGTTGTTAGAACCTAATGGGGGGGGGGGGATTAGGTTCTTTGGCAACTTTAGCAATTTAAAGCGATTATACTAAACGCAAGCGGAAGACTAGTAAAGCAATCAAATATAAAGCGGTAAATAAATGCGTAAAGTAAATAAAGCAGTAAAAGAGAGATAGGAATTGTTTATGGAAGTTCGACGATAAATCGTCTACGTCTCCCCTTCTTGGTTAAGTACGATTAACCAAGGATCCACTAGCACTCGAACACTTGGCCTTGATGGCTCCAAGGATAGCCTTTACAACTCAACACGATCACCGCGCCGATACAACTCGAACACTTGGCCTTAATGGCTCCAAGGATAGCCTCAACAAAAACACTTGGCTTCACACTCAAGTGTTTACAACAATCTCACAATACACTTGGCTTCACACTAAGTGTTTACAACAATAGCACAACCAACTCACAAACTATTTTCACAAATAACTCTCAAATATTGATTGAGCACTTTGGTAGAGAGAATATTGCTTGCAAATGAGAGAAGAAATGAGTTGGGATGTCTCCAAATGAACTTGGATGGCCTCTATTTATAGTTGGCAAAGATTTGAATCTGATTTGAGTGCTTGGAGCGTGTGTTAAGAAGTCAAGGAGAGACAAAAAAGTGTTCGGCGCCGCTGCCATCTTTTTTCCAGCACTGAGCGGATTTTGTGGAAAAATCATATCTTCCAATATAACCGTTGGATTGATCTGAAATTTGAACTGAAGCTTTAAAACATCCAGATATTAATTATGAACGGTGAAGATTTGATTTGAACGAGTCAAAAATTTCCAGTAATTTTCGGAAGTCACTTCCTCATGTTTTCGAACCTATTCTGTGCAACAAACTTGAAAAATTCATATCTATTAATCCATCCGTTGGATTGACCTGAAATTTGTACAGAAGCTTTATAACATCATAGTACTGAATCTGATCGGTGGAGATTTGATTTGAAATTCTCAAACATTCCCCGTTATTTTCTGAAGTCGAATTTTCATGGTTTCGTTCCTTGCAGAAGTGGGTACTGTGCAGCATATATGGAAAAATTCATATCTCTCATTCTAGCCGTTGGATTGCTCTCAAATTTGGACAGTACTTGTAAGACTTTTTTATCTAGATTATGACCGGTGGAGATCCGATTTGGTGTCATAGAAAATTTCCAGTAATTTTCGGAAGTTGCTGCTCCATACTTTGGCTTCTTCTTGTCTTTTTCTAAATATCTCTTAACAATGTTTCATCCATTCAATGAGCAATACAAGAATTTATAAATACATGTATAGCTTCAAAATAACTTCCAATAATTTATTTTTCAATAAATCTAATATGCAAAATCTCACTTTAAATGGTTAGTAACAATTAACCGAGTTTTGTAATCATCAAAACATAATATTATGAGACTTGTTAATGCATTAAAAATATTAATCTCATAACACGAGATTTGTATGCGTTTAAGGCGTAACAATCTCCCCCTTTTTGATGATCACAAAACTTGGTTAAATAGGAGAAATAAATGTACAATATTAAATGAATAATTTAAATTTGCACAATATAATTGCATGAATAAAACTCCCCCTAAATTAAACAATTAATGAAGAAGAGTTTGTTTATCAAATAACCGATTTTATTCTTCATGCATTTAACCATACTAACTCTTCCCTTTAGTAAAAGTATTTAACCAAACTAATTCTCCCCCTTTTTGTGATAATCAAAAAGACTGAAAAATTAAATAAAAAAAAATAATAGAAAATATGATTTCTAAATACAACACATAAATTCACATAATTAACAAAATATGAGCGTTTAATATTGAATAAATTCAATTAATTTGTATTATCCAACATTAAATTTGCTCGAATTTTATATTAAGCTCCCCCTTAATATGACATTAAATTTATTTATGTCTTCAAATGATTACAATTCAATCATTCCAAGTTCACCACGCAAACGAATAAAAGTATTTTCATCTAGTGGTTTTGTAAAAATATCGGCAATTTGATTTGTCGTGTCAACATATTGAAGTTCAACTTCATTTCGTTCGATGTGGTCACGAATAAAATGATGACGAATGTCAATATGTTTGGTGCGCGAATGTTGAATCGGATTCTTTGTAAGACATATGGCGCTAGTGTTGTCACAGAAAATAGGGATTTTTGAAAAAGAGACGCCATAGTCGAGCAATTGATGCTTCATCCAAAGAATTTGCGCACAACAACTACCGGCAGCCATATATTCGGCTTCGGTCGTTGATAACGCAACACAGTTTTGCTTTTTGGAAAACCAAGAAACCAAACAGTTTCCTAAAAAAAAAACAGGTTCCACTAGTGCTTTTCCGGTCCACCTTATATCCACCAAAGTCGGCATCACAGTAAGCTTTTAAATCAAAGAAAGAATTTTTCGAATACCACAAGCCGAGATTTGGAGTATTTGAAAGATATTTAAAAATGCGTTTTAAGGCGAACAAATGTGATTCCTTTGGACATGATTGAAATCGTGCACACAGGCATACACTAAACATAATGTCTGGCCTACTTGCAGTAGCATATAGTAAGGAGCCAATCATACTACGAAAGGAAGATTGATCTACAGGTTTACCATTTTCATCTTTGTCGAGTCTGATTGCTGTGCTCATCGGTGTGGATGATGATTTTGTGTTCTCCATCCCGAATTTCTTTAGAATCTCCTTTATGTATTTGCTTTGGTTCACGAAGAACCCATCCTTGCACTGCTTGACTTGCAATCCGAGGAAATAGTTAAGTTCCCCCATCATGCTCATCTCAAAGTGATCTTGCATAAGCTTAGAAAATTCTTGGCAAAGATCTTCGTTAGTAGAACCGAAAATGATATCGTCCACATAAATTTGCACAATAAGCAAATCATTATCTCTAGATAAAGTAAACAATGTAATATCAACAATTCCTCTAGTAAAGCCATTGGTAATAAGGAAAGAAGAGAGTTTTTCATACCAAGCTCGAGGAGCTTGTTTCAATCCATACAAAGCTTTGTTGAGTCTATATACGTGATCAGATAACAAATTATCAACAAAGACATCAGGTTGTTCAATATAGACCTCTTCTTTCAAATCACCATTCAAGAAAGCACTTTTAACATCCATCTGAAATAATTTAAAATTTCTAGAGCATGCAAAATCAAGTAACATACGAATGGATTCAAGACGGGCAATAGGAGCATAAGTCTCATCATAATCAATGCCTTCTTCTTGACTATATCCTTTAGCTACGAGCCTAGCCTTGTTTCTAGTGATGGTGCCATGCTCATCAAGTTTATTTCTAAACACCCATTTAGTACCTATCACAGGTCTATCATGCGGCCTAGAAACAAGATCCCAAACATTATTGCGTTTAAATTCATTTAACTCATCTTGCATAGCAATAATCCAGGAATCATCAAGTAAAGCATCATCAACACATTTTGGCTCAACATGAGAAACAAAAGCAAGATGATTACAAATATTATTGAGAGAAGAGCGAGTAGATACTCCCTTTGATGGACTTCCAATTATCAGATCTTTAGGATGATCTTTGTGATGTGTCCATTCCTTAGGAAGTGGTGTTTTCTCAACTGTAGCATCTATATCATTTAAGCTTGAGGAAACCATCTCTTCTTCAAGTATTTCTATATCATCATTGTTAGTGCGAGAAATATTTAACAAAGATTCATCAAATATAACATGTATTGATTCTTCAACAAGTAAGGTGCGCTTATTGAATACTCTATAAGCCTTACTTGTAGTAGAATACCCAAGAAAAATACCTTTATCGGATTTGACATCAAATTTGCCAAGGTTGTCCTTACCATTATTGTGAATGAAGCACTTAGATCCAAAAGCTCGAAAGAATGAAATGTTAGGCTTTCTCTCCCTCCATAACTCGTATGGAGTTTTCTTGAGAATTGGCCTTATTGATACGCGATTGATGATGTAACATGCAGTGTTCATTGCTTCAGCCCAAAAATATTTTGGTAGAGAATGCTCACATAACATGGTCCTTGCAATCTCTACTAGTGTCCTATTTTTCCTCTCAACGACCCCGTTTTGTTGAGGAGTCCTAGGACAAGAAAAATTGTGACCGATGCCTTTTTCTATACAAAAGTTTGAAAAATTCTCATTTTGAAATTCAGTTCCGTGGTCACTACGGATCTGTTTTATTGAAAGATTTTTCTCATTCTCAACTCGTTTAGCAAAAGTTTTAAAATACTCAAAGACATCATTTTTGTGAGCTAAAAACAATGTCCACGTGTAACGTGAAAAATCATCTACAATGACAAACGCATAAAGCTTTCCTCCTAAACTAGCGTTCCTCGAGGGACCACATAGATCTAGGTGGAGAAGTTCAAGGGGCATAGAAGTGGATACAAAATTTTTGCTTTTAAAATATTCCCTTGTATGTTTGCCAAATTGACACGCATCACAAACAGAATCAAGTTTCAAATCAAGTTTTGGCATACCAATGACTAAGTCAAGTTTTAAAAGTTTTTCGATGGTACTAGGACCAACATGACCCAATCGTCTATGCCAAAGAATGTTGTCATCAACATTCACGGATACAAGGCTTTTTATATTTGATAAAGATAAATTATTTAAAGAGACCTTGTAAACATTCTCACTTCTATATCCTTTGAAATTTATGGATTTGTCACTAATAAATGATACAGTGCAGTGTTGGGGAGTGAATTTGACTTCATAACCTCTATCGCACAATTGACTTATGCTTAGTAGATTATGCTTAAGTCCTTTCACTAGGAGTACATCATCAATTAGACAAGAATTAGATATACCTATTGAGCCGATGCCTTCAATTACTCCTTTGCTGTTGTCTCCAAAGGTGACAGTCCCCTTCTCCTTTGGTTTGATTGATTGAAGAAGATCCTTGTTCCCCGTCATATGTCTAGAACATCCACTGTCTAGATACCATATGCTAGGGAGAGCATTTTTCTTGTTTCCCTGAAAATAATTGATTTTGGTACCCTTTAGTTCTTTTGGGTCCACGATGTTAGAAAAAAGAGATACAAAATAGACTTCTAAGAGTTCAGTCTCTCATAGCAACATCATCGCCACTTTCCAAGAGTGCTCCCAGTAGTAGGTAGGGCATATGGCCTCTTTAAAAACCTATTTCCTTGGACAGAGCAACGTTCAACAGGGAGACCAGCCGCAAGTCAAGGCATTTTTAAGCCGGTCTATATTGAACTCCCTTAGATTGTGATCTCATAATGCCGACTAATGAGTTGTTAAGTACTCTTAGGCCTCCATTTCATATAGCTCTTTTGAACATATTGATATTTCAATGATCTGCATTTATGTCTAACATGACCAGATTTGCAACAATAAGAACAAGTAGGGGGTGATCTCATTTTAGCTTTAGCTATTAGACTAGCAAAGTCTATAGACTTTTTACCATAGCCTATTCCTCCCTTATCAAAGCTACATTTCTGCATGCTAAGTAGGTTGTTCAATTTATTGCTACTCACATTGAATTTATCGAAAGATTTTTCTAAGTGATCTAAGTCATCCTTAAGTCTAAGGTTATCATGCTCCTTAGTTTCTAATTCCTTTTTAAGATTTCTATTCTCTTTTCTAAGAACCTTAACCATATCAAACATATCTTTATAAGCATGTAAGAGTTCATCGTAAGTAGGTACCTCGTCATCGTCGTCAGAGACGATGTCATCACTTTTAGCCATTAAGCAGAGGTTTGCTTCCTCGTCGTCGTCGTCGCTATCACTCCAGGTAGCTAGTAGGGCTTTATTCTTTCCTTTGTCCACTTTCTTCTTGAGTGGGCATTCATTGGCGTAGTGACCTTGTTGTTGACAGTTGTAGCAGGTCACTTCTTTCTTAGGTTTCTTGTCCTTTTTGAATTTGTTTCCTCGCATGAATTTCTTGAATTTTCTTGCGAAGAGAGCCATGTCATCATCGTCATCTTCTTCGACTTGTGTAGTCAAGGCTATCCCTTTGTGCTTGACATCTTATTTCTTTGATTCTTTTCTTGTGGACACTTCTAACTCATGGGTTTTTAGGGTCCCATGTAGTTGATCAAGATCATAGGCGGCAGTGTCCCCTTTGTTGGATTCGATGATGGCGGTTCTCTTTGCATCCCATTCTTTTGGTAGGGCACGAAGAGCTCTCTTCCAAACTTGCTTGTTAGGATATTGTTCTCCCAATTGTGCTAACTCATTGATGATTTGAGTAAGCCTTCGGAACATGGTGTCAACATCTTCGTTGGATTCCATCTCAAATGTTTCGTATTTGAGTTGGAGTAAATCGATCTTTGTTTCTTTCACTCGGTTGGTGCCTTTGTGACATATCTCTAGCTTGTCCCATATCTCTTTAGCAGATGAGCACATCGATATCCGGTTGTACTCGTTCATATCTAAGGAACAATGCAAGATATTCATAGCTTTAGCATTTTGCGAAATTAATTTCATGTCCTCTTTTGAAAAGTCATCCATTCCCTTAGGAATTTCAACCCCATCAACTATTTTCATAGGTGTATAGGGACCTTTCACCGTCACTTTCCATAGGTCATAGTCTACGGATTGGATATATAGGGACATACGATTTTTCCAATACCCGTAGTTTATGCCATTGAAAAGAGGAGGACGATTAGTAGATTGCCCTTGAGCATAATCACTTGCTAGGTTTGCCATAAAAAAGGTTTTGAAAAGTATTTTCAAATGGCTCTGATACCACTTGTTAGAACCTAATGGGGGGGGGGGGGGATTAGGTTCTTTGGCAACTTTAGCAATTTAAAGCGATTATACTAAACGCAAGCGGAAGACTAGTAAAGCAATCAAATATAAAGCGATAAATAAATGCGTAAAGTAAATAAAGCAGTAAAAGAGAGATAGGAATTGTTTATGGAAGTTCGACGATAAATCGTCTACGTCTCCCCTTCTTGGTTAAGTACGATTAACCAAGGATCCACTAGCACTCGAACACTTGGCCTTGATGGCTCCAAGGATAGCCTTTACAACTCAACACGATCACCGCGCCGATACAACTCGAACACTTGGCCTTAATGGCTCCAAGGATAGCCTCAACAAAAACACTTGGCTTCACACTCAAGTGTTTAAAACAATCTCACAATACACTTGGCTTCATACTAAGTGTTTACAACAATAGCACAACCAACTCACAAACTATTTTCACAAATAACTCTCAAATATTGATTGAGCACTTTGGTAGAGAGAATATTGCTTGCAAATGAGAGAAGAAATGAGTTGGGATGTCTCCAAATGAACTTGGATGGCCTCTATTTATAGTTGGCAAAGATTTGAATCTGATTTGAGTGCTTGGAGCGTGTGTTAAGAAGTTAAGGAGAGACAAAAAAGTGTTCGGCGCCGCTGCAATCTTTTTTCCAACACTGAGCGGATTTTGTGGAAAAATCATATCTTCCAATATAACCGTTGGATTGATCTAAAATTTAAACTGAAGCTTTAACACATCCAGATATTCATTCTGAACGGTGAAGATTTGATTTGAACAGTCAAAAATTTCCAGTAATTTTCGGAAGTCACTTCCTCATGTTTTCGAACCTATTCTGTGCAACAAACTTGAAAAATTCATATCTCTTAATCCATCCGTTGGATTGACCTGAAATTTGTACAGAAGCTTTATAACATCACAGTACTGAATCGGATCGGTGGAGATTTGATTTTAATTTCTCAAACATTCCCCGTTATTTTCTGAAGTCGAATTTTCATGGTTTCGTTCCTTGCAGAAGTGGGTACTGTGCAGCATATATGGAAAAATTCATATCTCTCATTCAAGCCGTTGGATTGCTCTCAAATTTGGACAGTACTTGTAAAACTTCTTTATCTAGATTATGACCGGTGAAGATCCGATTTGGAGTCATAGAAAATTTCCAGTAATTTTCGGAAGTTGCTGCTCCATACTTTGGCTTCTTCTTGTCTTTTTCTAAATATCTCTTAACAATGTTCCATCCATTCAATGAGCAATACAAGACTTTATAAATACATGTATAGCTTCAAAATAACTTCCAATAATTTATTTTTCAATAAATCTAATCTGCAAAATCTCACTTTAAATGGTTAGTAACAATTAACCGAGTTTTGTAATCATCAAAACATAATATTATGAGACTTGTTAATGCATTAAAAACATTAATCTCATAACACGAGATTTGTATGCGTTTAAGGCATAACACATGTGCTACTAGGAAACCAAGTAACCTAAAGCACATCGTGTACTCTGGCCAGAGATTTGTCACACTAATATCTCCTCAGATCGCATAGGATATCCACGCTCGCAAGTGTGTGGTGAATCCTTGACAACAATGCATCGACTCCTATATGTTTCGTAACTGTACCCAATCCCGACACCTTATGACCCCAATAGAGTCGGTAAACGAGTCAAAGCATAGTACTAGCATATAGAGTCTCAATGATGTTTCAAGTAATAAGGACTAATGGTGTACAACCAAAACCGCGGACTTTATCCACTCAAATAATGATAACCATTTGGAAAGTCCGAATAGGGTAGTTCGATCATTCATCATATGAATATCCATTTGCATGCTTCGAACATCTCTATGTTCCATACCATGAAACATGGTACTCCGCATCGCAAATGCTAGTCTCACTCTCAAGCGATCCTTATCTTTATTTGCGGACAGCTCAATCGACTAGGAACTGTTTAAAATACACAGTACTATAAGATGTGTTTCATGATAGTCATCCATATGCCCTATCACATCTTATGCGTACTATAGTATATTCAAGGTCTTTATCTTATGATCATATAACATGTCAAAACATAATAATATGATACAATATAAAGTAAAAGCCATATATAAATGTAAATTATATTAAAACAAAAGATTGTTTTTACAAAGAGTCACATAATCCCTTGGCCACAAGTTGGCTCACTGGGCATCCACTCTTTCAATCTCCCACTTGCCCTAAAGCCAACTAGTCATACTACATAGTCCCATTGCTTCGCGATGTTTGTCAAACAATGGTCCTGGCAAGGGCTTAGTAAGTGGATCAGCGATATTGTCTGCAGAGGCCACTCTATGATGTCTCCTCTTTCCACGATCTCCTGGATAATGTGGTATTTCCTCAGTATGTGTTTGGATCTTTGATGAGACCTTGGTTCCTTTGCCTGAGCAACGGCACCCTTGTTGTCACAGTACACCGGGATTGGACCAACAGCTTCAGGAATAACGCCCAACTCTTGGACGAATTTCCTCATCCAAACTGCCTCTTTAGCAGCAGCTGATGCTGCAATGTATTCTGCCTCAGTGGTGGAATCCGCTGTGGTGTCTTGCTTGGAACTCTTCCAAGAGACAGCACCGCCATTGAGCATGAACACAAATCCAAAGGTTGACTTTGAGTCATCCACGTCACTTTGGAAGCTAGAATCTGTATAGCCTTCCAACTTTAATTCTCTTCCTCCATAAACCATGAATAAATTCTTAGTTCTTCTCAAGTACTTAAGAATATCCTTCACGGCTTTCCAATGCATTTGACCGGGATTGGCTTGATACCTGCTCGTGACACTCAGAGCATAGGCCACATCCGGTCTGGTAGATATCATCCCATACATAATACTACCTATGGCTGACGCATATGGTATGTGTGTCATTTTCTCTATCTCTTCGTCAGTCTTGGGACACATAGACTTGGATAGAGAAACTCCATGACACATAGGTAGATGTCCTCTCTTGGACTCATCCATTGAAAATCTTTTCAATATGGTGTCGATGTAGGTCGTTTGAGTGAGTCCTATCATTCTCTTAGATCTATCTCTATAGATCTGTATCCCTAGAATATAGGACACCTCACCTAAGTCCTTCATCAAGAATCTACCTGAAAACCATATCTTTGTTGACTGCAACATCCCTACATCATTCCCAATGAGTAGTATGTCATCAACATAAAGTACTAAGAATGTCACAGCATCCTTAACTACTTTCTTGTACACGCATGGTTTCTCCGGGTTCTTGATGAAACCAAAATCCTTTATTGTTTCATCAAATTTCTGGTTCCAACTTCTTGATGCTTGTTTGAGACCATAAATTGATCTCTGAAGCTTGCATACCTTATGCTCGCTTCCCATGGATGTGAATCCCTCGAGCTGCATCATATAGATCTCTTCCTTAATGTTTCCATTAAGAAATGCAGTCTTCACATCCATTTGCCATATCTCATAGTCATACCAAGCAGCTATGGCAATAAGGATTCTTATGGACTTGAACATTGCGACTGGTGAAAAGGTTTCATCGTAGTCAACACCTTGTCTTTGAGTGTAACCTTTTGCGACCAATCGTGCCTTGTAGGTCAGTACCTTACCATCAGGCCCAAGTTTTCTCTTGTAGATCCATTTACACCCTATTGGAACAATTCCATCGGGAGGATCTACTAAAGACCAAACTTGGTTTGTATGCATCGAATCTATTTCCGTCTGCATAGCTTCAAGCCATAAGTTCGAATCCGCATCAGAAATTGCTTCTTTGAAGTTTCTTGGATCACATCCAATATTGGGTTCACTTTGATCCCCTTCAAGAAGTAGACCATATCTAATAAGAGGTCTAGGAATCCTCTCGGATCTCCTAAGAATAGGCGTGTCATTTAATGGTTCCTGAGGTGTAGGATCGTTATTTTGTATTTCGGGTTCTTCTCGAATTTCTTCGAGTTCCATCATCTTGCCTTTCTTATCGAGTAAGAACTCCTTCTCCAAGAAGGTGGCATTTCTCGAAACAAACACTTTTGTTTCAGTAGGATGATAGAAATAATATCCGATTGAATTCTTTGGATATCCCACAAAATAACACAAGATGGATCTACTATCCAACTTATCTCCCATTGTCCGCTTCACGTAAGCAGGACATCCCCAAATCCTCAAGTACGAATACTTAGGAGCTTTGTCATTCCATAACTCATATGAAGTTTTATCTACTGCTTTAGTGTGAACATTGTTCAACAACAACACCGCCATTTCAAGTGCATAGCCCCAAAACGAAGGTGGGAGCTCAGTGAAGATCATCATGGATCGAACCATGTCCAACAAAGTTCGATTGCGACGCTCCGAAACACCATTTAGCTGAGGTGTCATAGGAGGAGTCCACTGTGAGAGAATCCCATTCTCTTTTAGATAGTCCAAAAACTCGGCACTTAAGTATTCTCCACCTCGATCCGATCGAAGTGCTTTAATACTTTTACCTAGTTTGTTTTCTACTTCAGCCTTGAATTCTTTGAACTTTTCAAATGCTTCAGACTTATATTTCATCAAATATAAATACCCATACCTAGAATAATCATCAGTAAAGGTAATGAAGTAAGTGTGACCATATTTAGTACCAATACTAAATGGTCCGCAAACATCTGTATGGATCAAATCCAACATATTTTGACTACGCTCAGGTTTTCTTTTGAAAGGAGATTTAGTCATTTTTCCTATCAGGCAGGACTCACAAATAGGTAGAGAGTTAATATCAGACATATCAAACATGCCCTCTCCCACTAGCTTGTTCATCCTCCTTGAGGAAATATGACCTAGCCTAGCATGCCAAATGTTTGCCGGGTTTTGACTATCATTTTTCCTTTTATTTGTTGTTACCGGCTTATTAACATAATTAATTGGTACGTCCTTTAATTTTAAGCAATATAGATCGTTTTCAAGTTGTCCACATCCAATTAAACATTCATTCTTGTAAATATTGCAAATCTCATTCACAAAATTGTAAGAAAAACTATCTCTATCAAGCATAAAAACAGAAATAATGTTTTTAATCAAATCTGGCACAAATAAAACATCTCTCAAAATTAACTTAAAATTGTTCTGCAAAATTAAATAAACGTCTCCCACAGCTTTGGCTTCAACTCTTGAACCATTTCCGAGCCTCAGCTGGGTCTCACCCATCCTAAGCTTACGGCTTCTTGTCAACACCTGCAAATCATTGCAAATGTGAGATCCACATCCGGTATCCAATACCCAAGAAGCAGTATTAAGTAAAACATTTATTTCAATATAAAACATACCCTTCGCAGTTCGCAACTGCTCGAGGTATTCCTTGCAGTTACGTTTCCAATGACCGGGTTTATTGCAGTGATGGCAAACATCTTCAGATATATTCTTGTTTGAAGCTTTGGAAGCTTTGGCTTTGCCCTTCTTCTTGAATCCAGGTTTCTTGGGTGGGGCAGAATATTTCTTACCCTTTGTGTTTTGCTCTTTCTTAGCAGAGGAAGAGGAGCCTACCAAGAGAACCGGCTTATCCTTCTTGATTGTGGCCTCATAATTGACAAGCATATTGACCATCTCTTCAAGGGTGGCCTCTATCTTGTTCATATTGAAGTTCACCACAAAACCGTCAAATGATTGAGGAAGGGAAAGAAGAAGCAAGTCCACATTCAGTTCGTGCTCCAATGTCAACTCGAGGGTCACCAATTTTTCAATGAGCCAAATCATGTGTACCCCATGTTCACGGACCGAAGTCCCTTCTCGCATGCGGCACGTCATTAGCTCTTTGACAGTGGAGTACCTCTCGGATCTCGACTGAGCTCCAAAAATTTCCTTGAGGGTTTTGTGAATGTCAACAGCATTCACTGCATCCTCAAATCGCCTCTGAAGTTCATCAGACATTGAAGCCTGCATGTAGCATTTGGCCTTGATATCATGGTCCCACCATTTATCAAGTTTGGCCAACTCTTCCGGACTCACATTAGCCGGGGCTTCCTTCGGAGGAGCCTTTTCTAACACGTAGAAAATCTTCTCCGAAATCAAGACAATCTTCAACTTACGGAACCATTCCGTATAGTTTGCGCCATTCAGTTTGTTTTGTTCGAGTATAGAGAAAAGTGGATTACGCGAATTCATCTTTATGAAATACTGAAAAGAAACAGACAATTATCAGTGATTGTTTAATTAATTTACTAAGACATAAAATAAGGCGAGATTAATTCTATGAATTACACTCCCACTATTTTAACGATTTTCACCACCCTCTAGTGAAAACGAGAAAACCATTTTCTTTAGTGGGAACATGGAGCCCAATTGACAAAACATGGTCCCGAATAATATCAGCCAACCATGCTTTTCAAAAGGTAGAGCCCAATTGTTTCCAAAACAATCCCCATGTTATTTATCTCATGTCCAATAAGGGCCCAATAATATGACGCCGTTTATTGTGTCATGTCAAGATGACCCATCAATATTAAGTTGTGATGGACGGTCGCCATGTGGATCCCCAATAATATGAGCCAATCCCATGGGAGTTCCATCCAACTTACAACATGTGTCGATCCAATGTAGAGCTTTCCGACGAACGGGCCCCCCCAATAATATGAGCCGGACCGTATCCGCGGGTAGCATCTCATACATTGATCGTTGATGGAAGGTAGGAACATTTAAACAATATTTAAATTCCCTTTTGTTTATCTTGATATCAATTTTAAATTATATTTAAAATGAGGGATTTTTAATTTTGAAAAGTCTCATCATGTATTGTTTGTATGCTTGCCGGATTCAAACAATTTAGTCTAAACATGCATACAACAATAATATCATATATTATTTGAGGATGATCGATCCCATTTACTAATCGACCCGTGGTTGCCAATCACAAGTCTAAGTCCAATCCTAGGTGATATGCAAGTATGCAATGCAATCCCATTACATTGAGCATCCAATTTACATTTCATCGGTCTTCATTGTCTGCTGGGCCCACCATTTTTCTTCAAATCTTTATCTCCCACTAAGTCTAATAAATTTACAATAAATTTTGATGACAAGCAGGGGATACATATTTAAGGGATGGGAACGGGCCATAAACCAGACCCACTTTTATTACATATGACAATTCATATTGGGCCATAAACCAGACCCATTAATAAAATCCAACAACAATAATAAGACCAAATGTAAACAACCTAACATACACCTATAATATTGGTCATGGCAATCGATCATCCTTATCCAATATTTAATTCAAATTAATTCATTGGATAACATGCAGTGGCAATAAATTTAAATAGATAAAATCATATTTCACATATAAAATCTTATTTTATATATAAAATCATATTTTATCTAATTTATCCATAAAATCATATTTTACATATAAAATCCAATTTTATACATAAAATCATATTTTATTATCAATTGTACCAAAATTATTAATTTAATGATTTAATTTATTGGATCAATTTATAAATTTCAAAAATTCAAAATTTATCCAAAAATTAATTTTATTAAAAATTTTGGGCTCAAACAATTTTGACCCAATGCCTCGTGGACCAATTGAAAAAAATTTCAACTGGGCCAAAAACTGGGCCCAAAACAATTTTGGGCTAGAATTCATAATTCAAAAAAAAAAATAATAATTTTTTTAAAAAAAAATTTTTTGGGCAGCCCGGGACAATCCCGGGCTGCCCGCCCGTCGCTGGGCCGCACCTTGCGGCCCAGCTTGCGCGGGCTAGGGCAACGGTTGCCCTAGCCCGTGCAGGGCTGCTGCGCGCGGTGCTGCCAGCCGCCCCCTCAAAAAAAAAATTATTTTTTTCTTTTTCCGTTTTATTTTTCTAAAAAATCGAGGCTTTGTACAATCGATAACATTTTAATCGTAAAATCCGAGAACAGCCTGGCTCTGATACCACTGTTGGAACACGGTCGTTCTCTGAATCGAAAAAGAAAGTGATACCCGTTGCAGCGGAAGTTTTAAAATTTTTATATGGAACGATTCCATATCATGGGTATCAAATTCCTACGATTAAAATTATTAACATAAAATTTAAATAATATAAATTTTACCTCTCAAGTATCAACTTGAGGTTGTGGACTCCAACAGATTAAATCTGCTCTTGTTGTAAATCCCAGGAACTGATGGACGAACTTTTCTTCAATCAGGTCCACGAACAGAAATTTAATCCCTCTGATAGACTGCACTAGAAAGTCTATCAGAAGTTTCTACGAAGAGATAGAACAGATATGATCTGTTAAATCAGTCTGCAAATTCAAAATTCACAGACTGAATTTTCGAACAGAAGAGGGAGAGAGGCGGCCGAACCCTAGGGAGACTGTCTCTCTAGGTTTCGAAAATTATGACCTTGTGTTGTCTAATTTCTGTACTGCAATAACTTATTTATAACATGGGCTGCTAACAGCTTAGGGCCCATTAGTCTTAAGTTCAAGCCTGACAAGCAAAGCGCGCATGTTCAGAAATTAATATAAAATTCATCGTGACTCAGATTGATAAACCAATTTCACCAATGTGCACAGAAATCATTTTTGCATCTTTTAAAGTCAAGACAAATTTTCTGAATCCGAATTCAGTGATTTCCAAAAATGTCCATCACTATGTCATTTTAGGAAATCTCACTCCCTCTACTCTTAAATAAGAAGTCTTACTTCTTATCTACTAAATTTAACTCTTTAAATCTAATTTTCTCAACGGGGATTAGAAAACTATTACTTGTGTGACCCTCAATGGTTCAGGGATACAGCTAGCTGTGGGCCCACAACTCCTTGTGACTTGAAACAACAATTTTCGACTTTCCCATCGAATCATGGTAAGAGCGCCTAGCAACATCGCCCCATGATTTCCTAGGTATCACTGATAGTGCCTGCAAGAACCAGTAGGTTTTGGTTAGCGTACAGTACGGTCCCTTCAACCATATATCCCGATCGAATCAACAACCATTGGTACATCGAGAGTTGTTCGAGATTCGATAACTATGCAATGCATCTTGAAGATCAAATAGTGACATCGCATGTGCTACTAGAAAACCAAGTAACCTAAAGCACATCGTGTACTGTGGCCAGGGATTTGTCACACTAATATCTCCTCAGATCGCATAGGATATCCACGCTCGCAAGTGTGTGGTGAATCCTTGACAACAATGCATCGACTCCTATATGTTTCGTAACTGTACCCAATCCCGACACCTTATGACCCCAATAGAGTGGGTAAACGAGTCAAAGCACAGTACTAGCATATAGAGTCTCAATGATGTTTCAAGTAATAAGGACTAATGGTGTACAACCAAAACCGCGGACTTTATCCACTCAAAGAATGATAACCATTTGGAAAGTCCGAATAGGGTAGTTCGATCATTCATCATATGAATATCCATTTGCATGCTTCGAACATCTCTATGTTCCATACCATGAAACGTGGTACTCCGCATCGCAAATGCTAGTCTCACTCTCAAGCGATCCTTATCCTTATTTGCGGACAACTCAATCGACTAGGAACTGTTTAGAATACACAGTACTATAAGATGTGTTTCATGATAGTCATCCATATGCCCTATCACATCTTATGCGTACTATAGTATATTCAAGGTCTTTATCTTATGATCATATAACATGTCAAAACATAATAATATGATACAATATAAAGTAAAAGCCATATATAAATGTAAATTATATTAAAACAAAAGATTGTTTTTACAAAGAGTCACATAATCCCTTGGCCACAAGTTGGCTCACTGGGCATCCACTCTTTCAGTTATAGCAGGTAACTGTTCGATTTTAGGTTATTCTGCTTATGTCTTGATAGATACAGGTGCTTCCCATTCCTTTATCTCTGAGAAATTTGTGTTATTGCATGCTTTGCCTACTGAGTTGTTGCCTACTGTAGTAGCTGTTACTTCACCTTTGGGTGGAGGAATTGTTTCTTTCACATTAGTCAGGAACTGTGAACTCTGTTTTGAGGGAAATTTTCTAGAGTTTGACTGTATTGTACTTGGACTGTCAGATTTTGATTGCATTGTCGGTATAGATGCTTTAACCAAGTACAGGGCAACCGTCGATTGTTTTCAGAAGGTTGTCAGATTCAGACCTGAAATGGCAGACGAGTGGAAATTCTTTGGTAATGGTTCTCGATCTAGAATTCCTTTGATTTCAGTGTTGTCTATGACTCGTTTGTTACAGAGAGGTGCATAGGGATTTTTGGTTTATGCAGTTGATGTACTGAAATCTAGCCCAGCTTTTGTTGATTTACCGGTGGTTAGAGAATTTGCTGATGTGTTTCCGGAAGATGTTCCTGGATTACCTCCTATTCGAGAGATCGAATTCAGCATCGATTTGGTGTCAGGTACTCAACCTATTTCCAAAGCTCCTTATCGTATGACACCGATTGAATTGAGAGAGTTGAAGGAGCAGCTTGAGGATTTGATTTCCAAGGGATACATCAGACCTAGTGTATCACCTTGGGGCGCTCCTGTTTTATTTGTTCGGAAGAAGGATGGTTCTATGCGGCTCTGTATTGACTACCGTCAACTGAATCAAGCTACTGTCAAGAACATGTATCCTTTACCCCGAATAGATGACCTTTTTGATCAGTTGCAGGGTTCTTCTGTCTATTCGAAGATCGATCTGAGGTCAGGCTATCATCAGTTGAGAGTGCGAGAGGAAGATGTTCCTAAGACCGCATTCAGAATGTGGTATGATCATTTCGAGTTTATAGTCATGCCGTTCGGTTTGACTAACGCTCCAGTGGTTTTTATGGGTTTGATGAACCGTATCTTTCAGCGTTATTTGGATGAGTTTGTTATTATCTTCATCGATGATATTCTTATCTACTCGAAGAACCGTACTGACCATGCAGAGCATTTGAAGATTGTCTTGCAGATTCTGCGGGCTGAACAGTTGTTTGCCAAGCTATCTAAGTGTGAGTTTTGGTTGGACCGAGTTGTCTTCCTCGGTCATATTATTTCTGGAGATGGGATTTCTGTCGATCCCAGCAAGATTGAAGCGGTCATGAATTGGCCTATACCGACATCTGTGCCTGAGATCCGAAGCTTTATGGGTTTAGCTGGTTACTATCGCCGATTCATCGAAGGATTCTCGTCTATTGCCAAGCCGATTACCCAGCTGACTCAGAAGAATGCGCTTTTTATCTGGACTGCAGATTGTGAGGCTAGCTTTGTTGATCTGAAGAGGATACTGACCAGTGCTCCGATTCTTTCTATTCCGAAAGGTACTGGAGGTTTCACAGTCTATTGTGATGCTTCTAACCGAGGCTTGGGTTGTGTTCTTATGCAACATAAGCATGTGATAGCGTATGCATCGAGGCAACTAAAACCGCACGAGACTCGTTATCCGGTTCATGATCTTGAACTCGCCGCTATTGTATTTGCTTTGAAGATCTGGCGTCACTATCTTTACGGTGATTCTTTTGAGATCTTTTCTGATCATAAGAGTCTTAAGTACTTATTTTCACAGGCAGAGCTGAATATGAGACAGAGAAGATGGTTAGACCTGTTGAAGGATTTCGACTGTGAAATCAAGTATTATCCGGGAAAGTCGAATGCAGTTGCAGATGCCTTGAGCCGAAAGCTTTGTTCTTTATATCTTTCTACTATTGGTGTTTCTCAGTTGATCGATGATTGTTGTACTTCTGGTTTGGGGTTTGAACAGATAGGGAGACTATCAGAGTGTTTGTTATTCAAGCCGAACCGGAGTTGTTTATTGCGATCAAAGAAGCACAGAAGTCTGATCCGAGCGTTTAGGTTTCAGTAGAGAAAGTCAGATCTGGGCATCAGTCTGAATTCCAGGTTAGAGATGACTTTTTATTTGTGAATAACCATATTGTTGTGCCTAATATTTCGGAGTTGAGACAGCGTATTCTCCGAGAGGCTCATTGCAGTCGGTTAAGTGTTCACCCTGGAGGCCGTAAGATGTACAACGATATGAAGAACCAGTTCTGGTGGAAGAGAATAAAGAGCGACGTGGCGAGGTTTGTATCTCGGTGTTTGAACTGTCAGCAAGTGAAAGCAGAGCGGAAGCGACCAGGTGGTCTATTGCACAATCTATCTGTTCCTGAATGGAAATGGGATCACATTTCTATGGATTTCGTCACGAAGCTACCGCAATCTGTTCGAGGATGCGATGCTATTTGGGTAGTGATCGACCGATTGACGAAGTCTGCATGTTTTATTCCGTACAGAATGACGTATCGTCACGATCAGATGGCTGAGTTGTATGTTAGCAATGTTGTGAGATTGCATGGGGTGCCGAAGTCGATCGTTTCAGACAGAGACCCAAGATTCACTTCGCACTTCTGGCACAGTCTGCAAGGGGAACTTGGTACTCGATTGCATCTGAGTACAGATTATCATCCTCAGACAGATGGACAGTCAGAGCGGACTATCCAGACGTTAGAGGATATGCTGCGAGCAGTAGTGCTAGACTTTGGCACTAGTTGGCAAGATTCTTTGCCTCTTGTCGAGTTCTCTTACAACAACAGCTTCCAAGCGAGTATCGGTATGACGCCTTTTGAGGCATTGTACGGTAAGAAGTGCCGATCTCCGTTGTTTTGGGACGATTTGTCCGAGTCACCTGATTTGGGGCCGGATATGCTAAGAAAAATGGCAGAGCAAGTTAAGATCATTCAGACTAGAATGAAGTCAGCTCAGGATAGACAGGCGAAGTATGCGAATATCAGACGTAGACCTCTGAGTTTCGAGCAGGGAGACCGTCTATTCCTTAAGATTTCTCCTTTCAGAGGTACTGTCAGATTGGGTAAGAGAGGAAAGTTATCTCTGAGATTCATCGGGCCGTACGAGATTCTCGAGAAGATAGGCGATCTTGCCTACAGACTTGCACTTCCTCCGTCTTTATCTGGTATTCATGACGTTTTTCACGTCTCTATGCTGCGGAAGTATCATCCAGATCCTTCTCATATTCTTCAGCCTGACGAAGCCGAGTTAGACGAGACTCTGAGCTATTTTGAACGACCAATTTAGATCCTTGATCGGAAGGAGAAGCAACTCAGAACCAAGTTGATTCCGTTGGTGAAAGTGCAGTGGAGCCGTCACGGGGTCGAGGAAGCGACTTGGGAGACAAAATCTGGCATGAGACAGCGATTTCCGGAGTTATTCGGATGACGTGAGTTCTTCTTACTGTCTTTAGTTCTTTATTCTATCTTATGAGTTGTGGTTCTCGTTGATTTCGAGGACAAAATCTCTTCTTAGAGGGGGAGAATTGTAACGCCCCGTTTTTATCTTAAATAAGTTTATTTGAGTTAATCGGAGATTGCAGAGTTCAAGAGCCGACTTGATTTTGATCAGAGTCCTTTTTGCAAATTTTGGAAATTTCAGGGACTAAAATGCAAATAGTGGATTTTATATATTATCTACTCTTGATTTTTATTTCACAAGTCACCTCCCTCCTCCTCCCAACCGTGAACCCCCATTGAAGACGCCTCCAAGCTTTTCCAAGCTTCCAGATTTTTGTCCGAGCTCGATCCGGCCGTTGGAATTTATTTCTGTAGGCAGATTAACGATCACTGCAGCGAGAGCTCCGTTATATCGTAAGTTTTTCTACGATCATATACATTCTAGTTTTCGAAGGTTGTTAGAATCGTTTGAGATTCGAGTATGTTGTTCTTGACAGAGTTATGATCGTTTAATCTGTCGGTTTTGAAATAGAGCGACGTTCGGAATTGTTATGATTTTTGGAAGCCATTTTCGAAAATGAGGTTTTGAGATTTGTTGGAATTGCCTTGTTATTGTTGTATTAGCATTGATATGGGTTGATATCGATATTGAACTGTTGTCTGCGTTTTCGGTTTGTTCAGTTATAGCCGTTATGCCGCCGGTTTGAGTTTTTGGATATTTGAACCATTTTTGAGTTGTTGAACTTGGCTTGTGAGTTGATCGTTGTTGATTGATCATCTCTTGTCTTCGTACAGATTCGTTGGAGTTTGTAGAGCCCTGTGTTAGCAACATTTGATCGTCAAGAGATTGGATGAAGAACGGTAAATAGATTTACCTTGAACCGTAGTTGTCGTTTAGATTGTATAGTCTTTGACACAATCTTTTGTTGTAGCTTATCCAGAGTTGGAACTACTGCATTGAAAGGTAAAAGCAGTCATCGTTTGCGGGATAGCATACTCGGGACTGTTGGTTCTCGAGTTTTCCCTTCAAATCACATATTGCATCAATACTTGTTCTAGCATGTGGAACTTGTATTTTGGTTGTTATTTGAGTTTGTTTATATGGATTATGTTTTATGTTTTCTTATGCATTCATCTTGAGCCAAACCTTTGATTTCAGCGGGCAGAACAGCCCTTTTTAATTTAGACGTTTGGGAGCTATAATCGAGTGGCCTAGGACGTATCCGTTTCTCCTAGTGCTAGCATACTCATTATAGTTGCTCAAAGTCTAGAGGATTGGGATACGTGGCACCACCTTGATTGGGAGAGTCGGTGAGTCGTCACGTGATCTCATCCTCGGGATCCCAAGAGCACAGCAGCAATCCCTCGTTTATCAGATTTGATATCCCGATTTAAAGACATGCATTTCATTACGTTGATATTGTTTTCGCGTTGACTTGAAAGCATGTTTACTGATTTCATTACTTTTATGTTGCTTTTACTGGGAGTATCTTTCTCACCGATTTATCCGGCTGTTGCTTTGTTTTGTATGTGTACTTGGAAAAAGGAGGGGCAGGATCAAGTCAGCGAAGGCCTGGTTAGCAACAAGAGGGAGAGTTAGTCGTGAGACTCGATTTAGAAGTCGTGTCAGCATGTCTACCTAGTTATTTTGGATCATGTTTAGATATCGAACTTCGTCGTTATGTTATTGTTGCATGTTCTCTACTTTTGAACAGTTGTTGAACTCCAGAATTTTATGTACTAATTGGAGGAATTGAATTGTAATGCATGTTTATGTTTTGAAGCATTGAATGGCTTGAATGTTATCGGTTAGCCTTGCTTATTGTTCTGTTTTTATTTTCTGAGCAGAAGTCGCGCTCGATCGCCCGAGTTCGTCAGATCGAGCGCGGCCTTTTATTTTGAGGCAGCAACTTTGTTTAATTGGGTGCGCTCGATCGCATGAACTCGTTGCGATCGAGCGCAGCACCTGAGTTCCCGGCAGAACTCTTGAAATTTTGGTGCGCTCGATCGCACGAGTTCCATGCGATCGAGCGCAGCCCTTTTCAAAAAAAAAAAAAAATCTTTTTCTTGCGTTGCTTTAAGTCTTGGATCTTGTATGCTTATTGTTGTTTAATCCGAGATTAGCTGTTTAGAACGAGGTCTCACATTAACCATCGTGCAAGATCTTCATCTCGTGAGGAAGCTGTCGTCCAACTAGCCAGAATGGCTGTCTACTTCATTTATTGGCATCAAGCCATTCAAGAATGCCCATTCCCTTTTTTGATTCACACGGATCTTTCTTTTGCCTAATTTCGCCTTCCAACAACCCGAAGTAATCTCTGTAGTTGCGCTTGTAATAGCTATCCAATTTCTGTTCAAATGACTAAATGGGAAAATTGAGTTGTACGGATTACTTGCATTGGGTTATGAAGATGGACAAGATAAACGTACATATACCTCCTTGTCATTTTTCGCCTTGTTTTCTTGCGATTTCTTCAGATATTCTGAGGAGAGAATCTCATTACAGCCTAGGAAAACAAATATTAAGAATGTCCATGCCCGAAAAATCGGAAGTTGGGAGTACCTACTATTAAGGAGGTCAGTCTGTGACAGTAGCAACAAGTGTAGTTGAAAGCAGAAGTAGGTCTTTCCTTCTCTCCCTTGTTTGCTTCTGCTATTCTGATTACACCGAAAGCATTCATTCTTGAAGCTGCGGACATAGCTATGAAGATAGCCAATTCTATGTTAGAACCACTTCTTTATGGTTTTTTTAGATCAAGTGTTGTGTGGTCCATGTACTGTCATTTCACAGATGAATTATTCTTAGTTTTCATTTTAAAATGAATTCGATAATTTTATTGTCAGTAGTATAACACCTTTATGCCGAGATAAAATATATATATATATATATATATATATATATATATATACTATTTTATAATAATTGAGATTTTTATAGAAACTGCTACTAGGACATGTTACGTGCGCAATAAATGGATCTTGTTATGGGACGATGCACACAAAAATCCTCAGTTGTATTTTTGTGTTTCTTAGTCTTTCTTCCACTGCGACCTATTTTGATATTTTTGGTAGAGGCTCAACTAAGGGAACCTCTCGACCTTTCTGTTACTACGTATTAATGAGAGTGAGAATTCAGATGCTTTATTACAAAAAACCAACCTCAATAAATACATGCGAGATCCTTATCATGATAGGACCAAATTCAAAAAAAGAATTCACCTAACTGAGATTATCCTTATGAGGATAATCCTTTATTCAAAATCAACCTAATCCTAATCCAAGGAATTCAAACACACAAAAAGACTATCTAAGGAATTCAAAAAAATAAAAGACTAAGTTGTTTTCCGGAATCTGCCGTGTGTCTTTCTGTGATAAACGATGTCATTAGATGGGCCTGGATTTGCACTTGTATTCTGTTGGGCCGAAGGAACTATGACATACACCAATTTTTGTTTTTAATTTTACCCTCTTCTCTCCTTCATATACACTATTTCTATCCATTATTCTACTAAACATCTCACTCTACTTACGAAACAATATACGAAAAATTAACTTCTATTTTACACATGCATAAGCATGTGCACTTTTTACAAATTTTTTACTATTTATTAAATGTCTTGGTCTGATTTTTAATAACCCAATATTGCCCCCAACACCGACCCACGTGCTTTTTCTCTTTTGAGTTTCTTCAATTCAATTTTCTCCTCTATCCATTCAAACCCATCAGTTAAGATTCTCTCCAACGAAAAGATCACAAATCAAGCATGGTTGTTGTTTCTTCTTCCGCTTCAAATTTTCAGGCTCTGCGAATAAAAGGGACCCTCCAACACGACTGATGCAGTGCGTTCAAAATCAACTCCACCGGATCGTCGTGTAAGAACATCTTCAACGACTCCAATTTTTCTTATTAACTCGCTTTTAATCAACCCTCTGTCTGTTTCTTTTTTCTTGATCTGCCGATAAACTTAATCAACCCTCCGTTTGTTTGTTTTTTTTATCGGATCGATTTATTTATTGTTCTGTTTCAAGGTAAAATAAAATAAGTAAACCTTGAGATTTGGTGTTGGTGGATTTCAGGTTCATCCTGTAAAAATCTCCAAGAAATTATAAGAAAAATCAATGCACATATTGCTCGCTATGCATACCAAAGAGAGAAAACATATAAATAAATCTCAATTTTATAAGGTTTACAATTCAACCTCCATATTTATTTATTTATTGTTCTGCCGATAAACAATAAATAAATCTCAATTTATTGGTTAGTATGCTAAGTACCTCCATATTTATTTATTGTTCTGTTTCAGGATTTTGGCTTTGGTGATTTGTTCCATTACCTTATTGTCCTATTTGTCCTTTGGATTGTTCTTCTTCTACAATAATTAATTGTACAGGTAAGCACCTATTTTAACAATGCTCTGTTTTGTTATTTAAATTATGTGCGTCAGTAGCTATTGGTTTTAACTTTTATGTTCATTGTTTAATTTGTTGAATGACAGAGTACGGAACTAGGGGTGCAAACGAAGCGAATCGAGCCGAATAATGATAAAATTTTAAGGCTCGAATTTGGCTCGATAAGAGTATATTCGAGTTCGAGCTCGATTCGAAGTTCGATAATTTCAAATATTTTGGCTCGAGCTCGGCTCGAAATGAAGTTCGAGTTCGAGTTCGGTTCGAAATATTCGAACCTATTCGTGAACTATTCGGATATTATGGTTCGAAAAGCTCGAAATGTTCGAAAAAGTTCGAAATGTATATATATTTATTATATATTTATATTATATTAATTAAATATTAAGGCTCGCGAACTATTCTCGAACTATCGAACAGAGTAATTACGGCTCAAGCTCGGCTCGAAAAAAGTTCGAACATGTTCGAATTCGGCTCGAGTTCGACAAGCTTGAATACGAATCAAATATTTATCGAGCGGACTCGTAAAGCTCACGAACATGTTTGGTTCGTTTGCACCCCTACCCGTAACAATGTTCTGTTTTGTTATCCATGTGAGCGGCGTACATCCCTGTAGGATAATCAAAACTGAAAATGCAACAAAATAATATAAGCGAGGGAATGGAGATTAATACAGGGTCGTACGCGCTCATGTGAGTAACATTTCTACTACACCATGTCTCGGATTTATTTTCATTCCCTCATTTATATTATTTTGTTATTCAGAATATAAGTCAAAACACAAATGCGTGTTCGTGTCTAAAAAAACCATTAATTTGATGCTATTTATGGTGTGTATGTGAATTTTATGGTTTTATTCGAAGTTTGTGGAAATATCAAATAGGAAAACAGTACCATTGTCTTTAAATTTTGTTTGTTGGGTTTTCTAATTTTTCACATATTACTGTCAACTTTTAATTTATAAGAAATTAAATTCCATCAGTTTGTCATTTAATGTATTCCATATGTTATTGTTTTATGTTTGGATTTTGTTTCTGGAAGAAAGAGATTTTGCAAGAAAATTCATGAATTTATATGTATATGTATGCCTGCTGTACGTGTGTGAGTGGATTTCATTTTTCAAAAAAAGGGCAAAGAAGAGATTGAATATGGGTACTTATATTCCTTTTGATCTCTTTGATTTACATTTGATATTGAGATGATAGAGTTTTACGTGCTCATGAACGAGCTATGTAAAAAAAAATATTTATGATTTTTAATGATCTATGGCGAAGTTATGACTAATATTGCTGTCTTTTTCATCGTATTCTTTAATATTTGGACTTCACAATTCTGCTTCACTTCACTTTTTTTATTATCTGATGTTCAAACATCTCAATAAAGTTACCACATTTTGGTTCATAATTTTAAAGTTTCGCATATTTTCTCTGTTTAAATTAAATTTCATTCAGTAGTATTGTTTGATTGATTAAATTAAATCAACCCAACAACTTGATGTATTGTTTTCTCTGAGTATTTGTTTGCCGTTGGATCTCAAGATTTGGTTTCAGTTTCTATTTTCCTTGCCTCTTTGCTTTCTGAGTTCAGTTAGTTTTCTAAACAGTTTCTGCACATCAAGCAAATGTTTTCTTGGATGAAGAACGCTACCTGCTCGACGACGAATTGCCAAAGAAAACTTCTATAGAATTGGAGCACTTCCTGGCCCCTATCCCTTTTTCTTGAATACTTCAGCCATTACCCCCACATTTTCCATTGTCGCAAACTTCGTCTTCGGTTGGCTAGCATATCGGAGAAGATCTAGCTTTCGTCCCGTTGACGTGACCGAACTGCTCAAGGTATCAATTGTTAATCTGATGTGATTACCTCTCACGTTTTTTATTAATCAATTCGTATCGATGATTTATGGGTTTTTCCTTTTTTTGGAGCTTAGTTACTGCTGTGTATAAACAGAGCAAATTGGTGCATCTGACTTTTTTTTAGGCTAATCATTAAGAGCTCCTTGATTGTGTTAATTGTGTATTCAATGTTTTAGTTGTCATATAATAAATAATATTTTCCCTATTTTTGTTGAATAATATGTGAAAGCACACACATACGATGGTGAATTTTCTCATGCATCTTCTTATACAACGCTATGCTTATCAAACCACTCTTCAATTAGGTTCTTCTCATCTCAAGGTCACCTGCGCATTATTGCACCTCGGGTATTAACAACATGTGACTAATCAATCGTATGAATGTTTTAAGCTAATTTCTTTTCCATCATTTTCAGAGAAACTTTCTAAGAACATAACCATACTCTGCCTATGTAACACCCGGAAATTTTAAAACGTAAATTCGCATGCATAATTAGGAGAAATTAATTTTAAATTAAGGGTTAAATGAATTTATGTGTTATTATGTGATTTATATGCATGATTTAAATTTATTTTAGCATTTAACCCGCAATTATTGTATTTTTAGATTTTTGAGAATGTTATTGATTTGATCGCGTATACGGGACCGTAGACGGACGAGATACCAAAATTCTTAGCCAAAAATATTTTATGAGTTTTATGAGCCTTAAAATAATATTTTAAGGTATTTTGTCAATAAAATTTTAGTATTTAATTATATATTTATTTAAGGGTTGATTTTTAGCCAAAATGAGTCATTTTATTGACTTTTATTAATTTTTAAAAATACTCTAAGTTAGTATTTCGGGATTTTTGATTAGTTATCAGATTAGTAGGTATTTTTAAAAGTTTAAAATCTTATATTTATGTTATATTATCTACCTAATTATTTTATATTAGTTATTATCCTAAATCTACCCCAAACTTAAACCCCAAAATCACTCCCTACCCTACGACTAGTCTCCATTCAGCCGCCTCCATCATCTCCCTCACCCCCATTCTCACGATCCAACAGCAGAAAGTTCACTCCATAGTCGTGTTCTTCAAGGAAAAATTTAGAGTTGTCCGTTGGTTCGTCGTCCGGGTGCCGTACACGCGATAATCTTCTTTAAAATTATCAAGGCATGTTTAAATCTTTCAATTGGCCACTATATAAGCTATTACTCATGCATGATGTTTTTATTTCAGAATTATTCATGAATATTTCGAGTTTTATGTAAGATTTGATGTTTGTTGCATGATTTTGGTGATTCATGGTCATGCTCACATTTTAACCAACATGGCTCGGTCCAGAGGCTGGGGCTCGATCAAGGGGTGTCCTAGGGTGCCTTAGGGTCGAGTGGTTTGAGCCAAGTTTGGTCTGAACCGAAACAATATCTTCTGGTTGCATAGAAGGTCGCAGTTTGAGCGGTTTTGGGAGAATGGTTCGTGTGCACTGTATAGGACGGGTTTGAGGGTGATTCCAATTGGGTTAGAACCCCAAGACATAGAGGAAGTTATCTCAGGTAGTTATCTAGCCAGTGATGGTCGGATTTGTGCGGACGAACGGCCGGAAGTCCGGTATCACGCGCAGCGCGCGATCAGAAATTAGGCAGATTTTGTTTTGGTTCGTTCTCCTTCGTTAGGACTCCGTTTGTGCTGGTTTTTAGCTTTCTGGAAACGTATTGAAGTCTTCTAGTTGTAGGTGGTGGTGCTCCGGCCATTTTGTGGCCGGATTAAGGCGGCCGACGCCGCTAAAAGAGGAGTGGTTTTCGCAGGTTTTTGGGGAGCAAGGGAAATGGGCTGTGCACGTTGGTTTTGGGCTGGGCCGGGCTTGGTTCCGGGTCATGTTGGGTCTTGGGTCGGGTTAGGTAGTCATGGGTCGGGTCAGGTTGGTCCGGGCCTGGGTTAGGTGGGCCGGGCTCGAGTATTTTAATTTTAAAGTAATTTAGGATTTAATTGGTTTTTGGGCCAATTAAATAGAAATAAAATTATTTGGGCTTCCAAATAATTTTATTTGGGCTTTCAAAATTATTTTTAAATTAGCCCAATGGTTTTTTATGGGCTCGTGGGCCCATAGGAATTTTTGGGCCAGTCAGTGATTTTATTGGGCCAGTCCAAGAATTTTTATGAATTAATAAGTAAATGAGCCTAAATATTTTTATTTAAGCCCAATAATATTTAAGTATTTTATTTTAGTAAAAATTATAATTTTTTTAAAATTATTTATTAATTATGGGTTGAGTTAGATAACGGGCTTTAAGTCAGTTAAGGGGCTTAGTAGTGAGACCAGCAGCTTGGACCAAACCATGAAAAATCTTTAAGTCCGGAATATATATTTAATTATTCTGATGCATGAAGTTTATATTTTAAGTATTAGTATATTTATTATGAAAATCAATTAAATATATATTACGGACATATTTTCAGTGCATGCATACATGAAATATTTTATGATGTATTTATTTTTGAGAATGTAGCATGAAAAATATTTTATGGAAGTTGAAGTGATGTGACAGCATAGAAGTAGTTTTACCACTGACTCAGAGGTAGTTTTACTACCAGCATAGAAGTGGTTTTACCACTGACTCAGAGGTAGTTTACTACCAGCATAGAGGTGGATTTATCCATCGCCACGTACGCTGGTTTAAGAGACTGATCAGTCGGCACAGATTTTAGTCACATTATGGATATGACCATCACTCAGTTTTTATGATTAGTACATGCTCAATTATGTTATGTATATGATTATGTATATAAGTCAACAGTTAAATTATGTTATGAAATTATTTCTCATGCATGCTCATGTATCATGTATATGTATTTAGTATATTTATGTGATGCATTATTTTTACCCTTGTTATAAAAGATTTAGACATGTTCAGCCCCTAGGCTCACTACGCTTATATGGTGCAGGTGAGGATGTTGATTATGTAGCTCCTACCGGTGGAGAGGACGTATGAGTTCACGGACCAGTGGCCCCGTGACCGTCGCAGCTCTTAGTCATTTTTTTTTTTGATACAGTATTTTCAGTATGATGAGTTTTGAAACATAGTTATTTTATTATGTGTTCCGCACTTGAGTTTTCAACAGTATATTATTATTTTATTTTAATTGATTTACTTCTTGGTTAGTATTTCAGTAGTAAGTTATTTTAATATACATATATGTATGGGCATGTATGTATAGTAGTTTATTAAAAAAAAATAATTTCCGCATATGTTTTTAAGCATTAGAAGTTTAGGGTCGTTTCATTTGGTATCAGAGCGCGGTCCTTGGAGGGTGTCCATCTGCTACGTGAAGCTCAGAAATCCTACTACCGGTTTGTAAGTTTTAAGTTGTTTTCTTATGAGTTATAAGGAGCATATGTAATGATTTAAGATTTTCATGTTAGTAAAGTTTTAGAACCCCTAAGTTATGCATTGCGATTTACGTAAAGAAATATTTGGTGAATTTAAAATGTTACTGCAGAGAAGGCTATTTTGTGGATAAGCTTTACAAGGTGAATTTAATGGAGTTGATATTGTAATCATATGCTTTAATAAAAATAAAAATAAAAATGGGAAGGATATAATATTTTGTTTATCAGAGTGCGCAGCAGAAGCATGATTTTGGGATGCTCAAACTTGGGAACTAGATAGGTAATCGTGGATTTAGTAAATTGGATTTTGGAGAGACTTCGTTGTAGATTTTGATCAGTCGAATTTCGAGGACGAAATTCAATTTAAGAGGGGGAGAATTGTAACACACGGAAATTTTAAAATGTAAATTCGCATGCATAATTAGGAGAAATTAATTTTAAATTAAGGGTTAAATGAATTTATGTGTTATTATGTGATTTATATGCATGATTTAAATTTATTTTAGCATTTAACCCGCAATTATTGTATTTTTAGATTTTTGAGAATGTTATTGATTTGATCGCGTATACGGGACCGTGGACGGACGAGATACCAAAATTCTTAGCCAAAAATATTTTATGAGTTTTATGAGCCTTAAAATAATATTTTAAGGTATTTTGTCAATAAAATTTTAGTATTTAATTATATATTTATTTAAGGGTTTGTTTTTAGCCAAAATGAGTCATTTTATTGACTTTTATTAATTTTTAAAAATACTCTAAATTAGTATTTCGGGATTTTTGATTAGTTATCAGATTAGTAGGTATTTTTAAAAGTTTAAAATCTTATATTTATGTTATATTATCTACCTAATTATTTTATATTAGTTATTATCCTAAATCTACCCCAAACTTAAACCCCAAAATCACTCCCTACCCTACGACTAGTCTCCATTCAGCCGCCTCCATCATCTCCCTCACCCCCATTCTCACGATCCAACAGCAGAAAGTTCACTCCATAGCCGTGTTCTTCAAGGAAAAATTTAGAGTTGTCCGTTGGTTCGTCGTCCGGGTGCCGTACACGCGATAATCTTCTTTAAAATTATCAAGGCATGTTTAAATCTTTCAATTGGCCACTATATAAGCTATTACTCATGCATGATGTTTTTATTTCAGAATTATTCATGAATATTTCGAGTTTTATGTAAGATTTGATGTTTGTTGCATGATTTTGGTGATTCATGGTCATGCTCACATTTTAACCAACATGGCTCGGTCCAGAGGCTGGGGCTCGATCAAGGGGTGTCCTAGGGTGCCTTAGGGTCGAGTGGTTTGAGTGGTTTGAGCCAAGTTTGGTCTGAACCGAAACAATATCTTCTGGTTGCATAGAAGGTCGCAGTTTGAGCGGTTTTGGGAGAATGGTTCGTGTGCACTGTATAGGACGGATTTGAGGGTGATTCCAATTGGGTTAGAACCCCAAGACATAGAGGAAGTTATCTCAGGTAGTTATCTAGCCAGTGATGGTCGGATTTGTGCGGCCGAACGGCCGGAAGTCCGGCATCGCGCGCAGCGCGCGATCAGAAATTAGGCAGATTTTGTTTTGGTTCGTTCTCCTTCGTTAGGACTCCGTTTGGGCTGGTTTTTAGCTTTCTGGAAACGTCTTGAAGTCTTCTAGGTGTAGGTGGTGGTGCTCCGGCCATTTGGTGGCCGGAGTAAGGCGGCCGACGCCGCTAAAAGAGGAGTGGTCTGCGCAGGTTTTTGGGGAGCAAGGGAAACGGGCTGTGCATGTTGGTTTTGGGCTGGGCCGGGCTTGGTTCCGGGTCAGGTTGGGTCTTGGGTCGGGTTAGGTAGTCATGGGTCGGGTCAGGTCGGTCCGGGCCCGGGTTAGGTGGGACGGGCTCGAGTATTTTAATTTTAAAGTAATTTAGGATTTAATTGGTTTTTGGGCCAATTAAATAGAAATAAAATTATTTGGGCTTCCAAATAATTTTATTTGGGCTTTCAAAATTATTTTTAAATTAGCCCAATGGTTTTTTATGGGCTCGTGGGCCCATAGGAATTTTTGGGCCAGTCAGTGATTTTATTGGGCCAGTCCAAGAATTTTTATGAATTAATAAGTAAATGGGCCTAAATATTTTTATTTAAGCCCAATAATATTTAAGTATTTTATTTTAGTAAAAATTATAATTTTTTTAAAATTATTTATTAATTATGGGTTGAGTTAGATAATGGGCTTTAAGTCAGTTAAGGGGCTTAGTAGTGAGACCAGCAGCTTGGACCAAACCATGAAAAATCCTTAAGTCCGGAATATATATTTAATTATTCTGATGCATGAAGTTTATATTTTAAGTATTAGTATATTTATTATGAAAATCAATTAAATATATATTACGGACATATTTTCAGTGCATGCATACATGAAATATTTTATGATGTATTTATCTTTGAGAATGTAGCATGAAAAATATTTTATGGAAGTTGAAGTGATGTGACAGCATAGAAGTGGTTTTACCACTGACTCAGAGGTAGTTTTACTACCAGCATAGAAGTGGTTTTACCACTGACCTAGAGGTAGTTTACTACCAGCATAGAGGTGGATTTATCCATCGCCACGTACGTTGGTTTAAGAGACTGATCAGTCGGCACGGATTTTAGTCACATTATGGATATGACCATCACTCAGTTTTTATGATTAGTACATGCTCAATTATGTTATGTATATGATTATGTATATAAGTCAGCAGTTAAATTATGTTATGAAATTATTTCTCATGCATGCTCATGTATCATGTATATGTATTTACTATATTTATGTGATGCATTATTTTTACCCTTGTTATAAAAGATTTAGACATGTTGAGCCCCTAGGCTCACTATGCTTATATGGTGCAGTTGAGGATGCTGATTATGTAGCTCCTACCGGTGGAGAGGACGTATGAGTTCACGGACCAGTGGTCCCGTGACCGTCGCAGCTCTTAGTCATTGTTTTTTTTTTATACAGTATTTTCAGTATGATGAGTTTTGAAACATAGTTATATTATGTGTTCCGCACTTGAGTTTTCAACAGTATATTATTATTTTATTTTAATTTATTTACTTCTTGGTTAGTATTTCAGTAGTAAGTTATTTTAATATACATATATGTATGGGCATGTATGTATAGTAGTTTATTAAAAAAAAAATAATTTCCGCATATGTTTTTAAGCATTAGAAGTTTAGGGTCGTTTCAGCCTAACTCCATCGCAAGTGAATATGGAGAAAAAAAAAGAAGGAAATCTACCCAGAATTCTTGAGGAATTGACGGTATCATCTTCACTATTCATACTACTGTTGAGGCAATCCTCCCAAATTGAATACATCTCTAGCAAGAGTTCGATGATCTTTTTCATTTTTTTTTAATTAAATTCATTGATAATCGGCCATATAGGTAAGACCATGTTTAACCATGTTGGAGGTTTATTCTTTAAAATTTTCTTCTACAGGTGAGATTCTTAGATAATTTTTCTAAATGGAAATTCTATTTCAACTTTTATAGTTTTCCATCAAATACTTGATTGCACTTTTTGGTCCCTTCTCCAAATCTGTACATTATGCATTTTTTTTAAAAAAATAACAAACAAACCACTATATGATTTAAAATTGATTCTTTAGTCCGTCGAAACACTGTCGTTTTGATGCTTAAAGTTTATGTATTCATGATCTGTAATCTTTTTTTGTTTATTTTGTTTTATTTTTGTTTTTTTGTTCACCACTGAATATAATGTTATGATTACTTATGTTGTGAAAAATACTTGCAAGCGTACGAGTGTCAAGTTTTAATATAGTGATAAAGGAAGTGAGATCGTGTCGATCCCACGAAGAGTAATATGAAAATATTCAATGTTTGTAATTAAAATAGTCTTAATTTTATTTAGAAAATTAAACTTTGAAAATTTGCTGAAAATTAAATAAATAGTAAAGAATTATCAAACTCGCGCACACACAAATCTTAAGAGTTTATCAATCAAAGAAAAATAGTCTAGAGGTTTTGGTTTCACTTGGTCTCAACAATATTCATTCCTAAAAAAATCTATTGCATGAATTTCTTTCAATTAATAACCAAGGACACTTAGGTTATTCTATTTTCCTCTCCCGAGCAACAAATAGAGTGTATCAACTACAGTTCAATTTCAATATTCCTATTAAAATCTAAATGCAGTGATATTTGTAAACAATGTCCCTTAAAGATTTTATTAAAGTTATATACTCTCCCGAACTATATAAACAATTAACAGTGTAGTTTTTATTGATCCTATTCAAAATCCCCTCTCTCGAGTGTCGGATTCCAAATAAATATAACAACTCAATTTATGACCGGTAAATTAAGAAGAAATTCAATTCTAGCAACACAATTAATCTACAGAAATTCAATTCATTAAAATCAAAGATTCATGAATATGTCTCAACCAAACTACGTCAACCTCTAGACTAAAAAAGTTTAGTTCATACTCAAATTCATAATAAACCAAATCATGTTCAATGTCTCAAACATAATTCAACAATCAAAAGAAATAAATAGATAAAAATAACGAAGCCGTAGTCTTTCTTCCGTGTCCGGTCGAAAAGTCTTCGTCTTCGTTCCAAGCAATCTTCAAATCTCGATCCCAAAATCTCACGAAATTGCTCTCAAGATTATTATGTGTATTGGCGGCTGATAGATAGCCCTTATAACTCAGAAACATCCCTTATATATGCCCTAAAAATCGTCCAAGATAAGCCCAAGAAAAACCCGAATGTTTCCATAAAAACTCGGACTTTTAAAATCTAGAAACATGACGGCGCGGGTGCTCCATCAGTTAGGACGGGCGCGCCTCTTTCTCGCAAAACATTCTTCATAAATTCCTCAAGTGGCGCGGGCGCTCCAGGGGTCAGCGCGGGCACGCCGTCATCTCGACTTTTCCACAAATTTCTTCACAAACAGCGCGGGCGCGCCTTGAATAAGCACGGGCGCGCCTTAAGCTTGAACCTGCCTTTTTCTTCTCTTTTTCAGCTCTTGATTCTTCCTTTAAACTTCCATCTTTTAGGCTTAATTCCACTTAAACACATCAAAGTTCATTACGTCATATAAATACAAAAACAACAGCAATTCACGCAATATCTATCAATAAATCCCAAAAGTTAAGTAAAACCATATACAAATTAAGTGCGCAAAATGCACTTATCAAATTCCCCCAAACTTGATCTTTTTTTCGTCCCGAGCAAAACTTAACACAAAACCACAAACTCAACACATATGCATGAACAATAACCATCAAGAATTACTATGGATCAATGGCCTCAGCATGGATTTCCAAAACAATTCACATCCAATCTTATCTAACCTACTAACACTTGAAAAATTATTTAGCAAGAAAAATAATTCAACCTCATAACTCATATACTCCGCTACTCACGTTTCAAAGACTCTTCTCTGAACTCAATTCAAACATTCAAAAATCATAAGAACTTTTCAAGGTAACACAGTAAAAGATATTGGATATTAAATCAAAGCACTCACAATCGGGTTAATTCAAAGAAACATAGTGTGTGCGTGTTTCGATCAAGAATTCATAATCATTAAAAGTATCAATCAACAGTCCATATGCTAAATTCTCGCAACCCCTCTCCACTAGTATATTGGGCAACTGTGACTCGGTCAATAGGACTTAATTAGCTTATAATGTCAGGCCTGGCTCATGGCTACAAACAAAAGAATAGAATTCAAAAGAGGGAGTAACATATGCTCTGTATCAAATTTCCATCCTTTTTCATTCACATTTTTACACTTTTCTTCACTCCATTGATTTTTTCATATTTTCTCGCTTTTCTCATCATTTTCTTTCACCAACATTTTTCACAACTTTTGCATTCATTTTTCCTCTTTTCTTTTCTTTTCTTCTACTACCCTTTTTTTTTTCAATTCATCCACCACACCATTCCATGTACAAAAAAACAAACTATGAGCATATAACATTTTAGTATTCAAAGTACTCCCTTAAAGGTAGGAAATAGTGTTTAGGCTCAGGTAGTAAATGTAGGACCTTAAAATAATGACGAATGAGGGTTTATCACACGTTTACACGCATGCCATTCGATTTTCAATAAGCTCAAACAGGGTACTAGGGGTAACATGCATTACTGGGTAGCTTGAAAGACTCAAATGAATTCAGAAAAATTGCCTAAATCATTTCTAATCACAGTTATGCCCGTATTTCGCCTCGAGGGGTGTCCGAAATAGTTTTAGACAACTCTCAATCCACAATTAAATCATACAAATTTCAATCAGTGAAGAAAGAACAATCATCAACAGTAAATGATGATTTTCACAACAAATTCAGATTTTGTACTTCAAGTACTCATATACGTATAGGCTCAACTGGGCAACTAAGGGTAAATTATTTCAACAACAAGAATCAGGCCCAAAATTTCCAAACATTGCCTCAATCATCTTTATGTCTGTTTGTCTCAAAATTCAGATTCCAGCACAATCACAGAGTATATAAGAGTTCAATCGTTCACTTGGTTTCATTCATTCAAAAATTTTGTCAGCTAGGCAGATATTCATGGATTCCAGTTAAAAAACAAAAATTCTATCATCATTGGCCATCAATCCATTTCATTTATGACTTCTCACAGCATTCATCAAAAACCACAACTCACAACCACATGCAATGTCCAAATTCAGCCACACACCAACACAACACAAAAATTCCTAAAAAACCAAAACAACTAAAAGAAAAACAACAAAACAAAAACAAAACAAAACAAAACAGAAAACAAAATAAAAAACAGCAACTAATTGTCAAATAGGACAACTCCCCCAAACTTGGTACATTCATTGTCCTCAAGGAATAAAACAGGAAATCATAAAGGACATGTACCGCAAACGACGATCGACAGTGGTCGTCGCCATCACCAGCATCGCCATCGTGGGCAGGATCGGAAGGGCCGAATGTGGGTGGCCACTGTGGATACGGAGGGAATGGGTGAGCCGAACTCGCAGCCTGTGGGAACTGATGTCGCAAGGCATCAGTGAAGTCCATCATATAGTCCATAAATACGCCCGTGTTCTGCTGAAAAGTCTCTAACTCGTGACGGTGCTGGCGCAACTCCTCCTCCAAACCAACAACACGGTCAGGTGCGACAAGGGGAGCCTGAGGTCTGGGTGTAGGACCTCGTCTTGCAGCTTCTCTCTCATTAAACTCTCGTCTTTCAGCACACGTTCTCTGCTCAGAAGTCGACACCATCCGGAATGGTGCACCACACAAAATAGGAGCGATAGGCTTCTGCAGTTCTTCATTGGGGCTCCACTCCACCCCTGCCTGCCTCTTCACATAGATCAGTAATAAGGGCAGACAATGCAAACCCACCAGTCGTCTTACCCGCCGCAACACCTTGAATAGTTTCTTGGCAAATTTGCCCCAAATCAATAGCTTTGCCCTCCAAGATACAATAGACAAGAATAGCTCGTTCCCTGGTAACTTCATGCTCGTGATCAGTCGGCTTGAGTCGAGCACACACAAAATTATACCAAAGATTGGCATCGGGAATCAATTCTGTCTTTTTCAATTTTGAGGGAAAATGATCACGGCCCATGCGCAATTCCGCTCCGGGAATACATATTCGGCTCAGAATAGCCGCATAATCCACTTCATTAGCTTTGTACTCCGCATACTCATCATGGAACACTGGCGGAAGGTTATACATTGTATTGATAGTGTGAGCATCAAAAGGTACCAACTTCCCACGAACGAGCACTTTAAACTGCATGTGTTTGACCTTCAGGTTCGCATAGAATTCATGAACTAATGGGACAGCCACAGCCCGGCTAATACTACTCATGAAATTATCATTGTCAAATCCCATTGACATATCAAAACCCCTCTCAGGTAGAAGCTTTTTCCCTAACCCGCGTTGATAGTGCTCCTCAGCAATCTCATTCCAAAAACGCTGGGGTTCTGGATCCGGAGCGGAAGTAGAAGAAAAAGCAACCGATTTCAATATCTTCTTTGGCGCCATTTGTCAAACACTTGATATGCACCTCAATGAACAACAATAATTGACAAGTTTGACAACCAACGACAAGTCCCCCAAACTTGAATAGAACTCACAATCAACAATTCACAAACTCCGAGGACAATCCACACTCCACAATTTGTTTTATCAACACAATACTGCGATACTCATTCACGACACTCAACAGAAATCCCGAATGTCTTGACAAAACTCAAAGTTGTGATTTCAATAACGAAGCACTTACCCCGGATCATGATACAAGAAAAGATAATCAAGGCAAAAGCTTCCCCCTTTGTATGCCAACAAAAATCGTATCCTTGGCGCGCCCCCTTGCAAAGTGATAACACCGACCCGCTTCGAGAAGATTATGAGACAAGAGGAGAAGGATTGATGTTTGAGAGTATGAGAGTAGATAGCTGATTAAACTTAAAATTTATAATTATTTATATGTTAAAATTTGTGTTTTAAAATTAAAGTTTCATTAAAATTATGAAGTTGTATTGTTTTAATGTTATATTTTTATATTTAAATGTTTTACTAAAAATGTTGTATTTTATGGTTTGCGCAGGTTTGGTAAAAATAAAATTACTCAAGCTACAAAGGTCATATTGGAGTAATCTCAAATCCTGTAGAATCACAAAAAAGGCATCTTAAACTTTGTAGAAGACAAGAAATTCCAAAAACCTCATTAAGATTATCAAAATAATCAAACATCAAAATGGAGACAGATTTACTTTTACTATGACCAGCTTGGAGTAAAAATATCATAACTATTTCACCTTTTATCCAAAAGAGGTGAATTTTATGTCCAAGCACATCTACACAAAATTTGCTACGTGTTTTATGTTGAATGGAAAGGCTGAATCGGTGGTCTAAGACATCAAACATGTCAATTAAAGTTGGGTCATGATATTGACATTCAAGGAGACAAGCACCCACCAACTTTACTATTCAACATTTAATGAGTCTTAGACTCTTTCTCTCATTTGGCCTATAAATAGATGTGTTGTATAAGCTTTGAAGTGTGCAAGAGTGTAGAGAAATTTCTCATTTGTAAAATAAATATTGTGTGTGTGAGAATAAAAGTTTGAGTGTGCAAGTTTCTCAAGTTCAATTATGAAATTTCTTTTATGCTCATTCTTGAGTTTCAAGTTCATGGCAAGCTAAATCTTTTTATGTCAAGGTGAAAATGTTTCATTATTGGTCAAGTAAGATTGTTTATATTTTGTATATTCTTTCTTTTTCTATTTTTTTATTTTGTTTTACTAATTGATCTTTATTTGTAGGTATAATTTGAATGATTTATTGTTATCTATTTACATCAAATACTTGGTACCTTGAATGTGGTTACCTTGATTTGTTGTCTAATATGATACAATAAATACTACAATAATTATATACTATAAATATATGTATCAATTTATAATAAAGTCATATATATTATTTAGACAATAGCGTGGCTCTGCCGGTTGTTCTAAATAATATATTGTGACTTGATCTAACATTTACTTTCTCGCAACTAACATTTACTTTCCGCAATTAACATTTACTTTCCGCAATTAACATTTACTTTTCGCAACTAGCATTTACTTTATCGCATCTAACATAAAAAGTCATATATTTTATTTAGACGATAGCGTGGCTCTGCCGGTTGTTCTAAATAAAATATGGTGATTTGATCTAACATTTACTTTTATGTCAATTTATATTTATGCACTTATATATATATATATATTATGGGTACCATATATTAATTATCGGTTAATCTGATATTAATATAGTGGGAACTATATTATATGATATATTTGTTTAAATATTTAATTTTTCTTTTATGTTTATATTTATGCATTTATATATATATATTATGAGTACCATGTATTAAATATCGGTTAATCTGAATTTAATATAGTGGGAACTATATTATATGATATATTTGTTTAAATATTTAATTGTTTTTTATGTTTATTCTTATTTTAATTTATTTTATTTATTTTTGTTAAGCAATCTTAAATAAACCAACAATGAACCTTTGAAGCCTTGACAATTTTATAATTTGTGTATTTGAAGTTTTATAATAATATTTTCATATATAATATATCATTGATAAAATTAAACTTACAACATCCTTTCCGTGGATCGATCTCGTACTCACGAGTATATTACTTGCACACAACCTACACTTGGGTGAATTACAATTTAAGTTGTAGCAAGTTTTTGGAGCCGTTGCCGGGGAGGTATAACTTAAGTTTAATTTTTGTTATTTATGTTATTTATGTGAATAGTATGTTGTTTTTAATTGTATGATTGTTTGGAGTCGTGATCAAAGTGGTAGACTTTTTCGAGTATTTGAAAATATTTTAAACATGGAGGATAATTCTAATAATCAAGATGATAATAATAATAATAATAATAATCAAGAACATGAACAACCAAGAACACTTAGGCACCATATGAATCCAATAAGAATTAGTACACCATCTTGTTTGGTTTTTCCTCCTGAAGCATCTAATTTCAATTTTAAACCTCAAATTATTCAACTTTTACCAAATTTTCATGGCCTAGATTCTGAAAATCCATATTTGCATTTAAGGGAATTTGAGGAGGTTTGCAACACTTATAATGATCAAAATTGTAGCATGGATATTGTTCGATTAAAGCTTTTTCCTTTTTCCTTAAAAGATAAAGCTAAAACATGGTTACAAAATTTGAGATCAAGTTCAATAACATCATGGGAAGAAATGCAACAACAATTTCTAAAAAAGTTTTTTCCTTCCCATAGAACAAACTCTTTTAAAAGACAAATTACAACTTTTTCTCAAAAAGAAGGGGAAACATTTTATCAATGTTGGGATAGATATAAAGAGTTACTTAATACATGTTCACATCATGGTTTTGAAATATGGAGAATAGTTTCTCACTTTTATGAAGGTTTAATACCTAAAGATAGGAAAATGATAGAATTCATGTGTAATGTAACTTTTGAAGATAAAAACCCAAATGAAGCTATGGAATATTTGGAGTCATTAGCAGAAAATGCTCAAAATTGGGATAATATAGGCTCAATTGAACCACCAAGTAAAACCAATAATTCAAAAAATGGGGTTGGTATTTATCATCTTAAAGATGATGTAGATATTCAAGCTAAACTTGCATCTTTAGCAAGAAAAATCGAGTCATTAGAAATGAAAAAGAGTGATCAATTAAAAAATGTTCAAAAAATTGTTTGTTATATATGTGATACACATGATCATCTAACAAAAAATTGCCCAACTTTGCCTTCATTTAAAGAATGTCTCCATGAACAAGCCAATTATGTTACCAATTTTAAAAAACCAACATTAGATCCTTTTTCACAAACATATAATCCAGGTTGGAGAAATCATCTTAATTTTAGTTGGAGGAACGATAATAATGCACAACCTTCACAACCACCTTTTCAAAATAACCAAAATCATCAAGGTTATGCTCCTTATATCCCACCTCCAAGAAAACATTTTGAAGATGAAATTCATGCATACATTCAAAAGCAAGAGTCTATCAATATTCAAAACATTCAATCTATGAATGATTTGAGAGAAACTCTTGCAAAATTTGCATCTGCACTTAATATTCATGAAAAAGAAAAATTTCCATCTCAACCACAACCTAATACTAAAAATCAAAATCAAGAGAAATTTGATCAAGTAAAATCTGTTATTACTCTTAGAAGTGGTAAAATAATTAATGATCCATATAGTGATGAAAACAAAGATCAGTCAAACTCAAAGAGTAAGGATGAAAATCTTGATACTTTCGAGAAAGATGATACTTTGAGTCCTAAAAATAAGAAAATTGATGATAAATTATCTGAAGTAATATGTGAGTCAAATAAACATGTTCCTTTTTCTCATGCATTAGTTAATAATAAAAAAAAAAATGATTCTGATATTTATGAAGTTTTTAAACAAGTAAAAATAAATATTCAATTATTAGATGCTATTAAACAAGTACCTTCTTATGCAAAGTTTTTAAAAGATTTATGTACTGTGAAAAGACAATTGCATGTAAAAAAGAAAGCATTCTTAACTCAACAAGTAAGTTCTATTATTCAAAATAATTCTACTTTGAAATATAAAGATCCTGGTTGTCCAACAATTTCATGTATTATTGGAAAAAATAAAATTAAAAAAGCTTTGTTAGATTTGGGAGCAAGTGTGAATTTGCTTCCTTATTCAGTTTATGAAAAGCTTAAGTTGGGAGATGTAAAACCTATATCAGTTACTCTTTTACTAGCCGATAGGTCAATCAAAATACCTAGAGGTATCGTAGAAGATGTATTAGTTCAAGTCGATATATTCATATATCATGTTGATTTTATTGTCTTGGATACACAACCAATAGAAGTGGATAATGAAATTCCAATAATATTAGGACGTCCGTTTCTAGCAACTTCAAATGCTTTAATTAATTGTCGAAATGGAATAATGAAATTGTATTTTGGAAATATGACTTTAGAACTTAATGTGTTCAATTCATGTAAACAACCAAGTATCAATGAAGATGAAGAAGATAATGCAATAGAATCTATCGTGGAAGAATGTCAACAAGAAAACTTAAATCAACAATCTGATGTTTTTTTATTGGAAAATTTTGATTCGGAAAATATTTTTGAATCAAAATTATTTGAAGAAGACAATCAACTTGAAGAAGAAAAAGAAAATGTAGTAGCCGATCATTTATCAAGAATAATTTCTGAATCATCTCAAAAAGAAATACCAATAAATGAAAATATTCCGGATGATCAACTATTTTATGCTACTACTATGCCTTGGTTTTCTAATATTGTAAATTTTGTTGTGACAAATAAAATACATTCTCATTGGAGTTCACCAGATAAAAATAAATTCTTGAAAGAGGTAAAAAAAATTTATTCGGATGATCCTTATTTGTTTAAGTATTATTCAGATCAAATTTTTTGACGATGCATACCCGACAATGAGGTAAGTAGTGTCAGTAAATTTTGTCATTCTGAGGTATGTGGAGATCAATTATTGTCAAAGAAAACAACTAAAAATGCAAAGATTTATAAAGATAGAACAAAAGACTTTTATGATAAAAACATTATGAGAAAATCTTTTGAAATCGGACAAAAAGTTTTACTTTATAATTCTCGCATGCATTTGTTTCCAAGAAAACTTAGATCACGATGGTCAGGACCATTTATTGTTAAATTTGTCTATCCTCACGGTGTTGTTGATGTTGAAAATCCTAAAAATAATAATGTGTTTAAGGTTAATGGTCAAAGGCTTAAACCATTATTAAAAAATGAAATTCTTGATGAAGAGTTTATGCCTTTATATGATCCAAATTAATTGTTACTTATATTTTCATTTTATTTTTGCAGAATTGAGTTCACTTCCCGGTTAAGTGGCGGATAACGGTACTCCGTGGCTCTTACAGTCGGTTAAATTGGTTTTCCACAATAACTGATTCAAAAATTAAAAAAACAAATTTTTTTTTTATTTTCAAAATGGAAGAAGCTATCAAAGAACATGGAAAAGTTTTCACTTCTTCTCTTCCTAAAAAGGTTCGAAGAATGATTTATGAATGCAGGTGTGAAATATTGAGAATTCTTGTGCAAAAAGGAATTCCGAAGGATATTCGTCTTATAATTGAAGCCAAAGTTCGATTAGGTGGCGAAGTTCCAAAAATCTTACCTATTCGAAATATGTTTGGACTAGGAAAAAACACTTATGCGAAGAAAAGGAGGGTTAAAAGAAAATTGGATAGGAAGCCAACCCTCAACTCATAGTCGCGAAATGGTTTGTGTTTATTCCTCATCTTCAATAAATTTCGGGTGATATCTCTTTTATCATTTACTCTTTATTCGTATTTTAAAAATTAAAAACAATGTCATATTCAGGTTTGGGGGAGGATTTATTTAAAAAATAAAAAATAAAAATAAAAAAAAATTTAAAATTAAAATTAAAAAAAGCTTTGTTATAATAATATTTATTTTTAAATGGCAGAGTAAGGAGACAAAAACTCCTGAGACGCATTAGTTTTTATTTATCGTATTATCACAATAGATTAGATTTTAATATTCCGTATATATTTAAATTGCAAACTACTAAGAAAATGAAGTCTTTTTGTATATATGTTTATTTATACTTCTTTTTATCAATTTAATAGAAAATATATAATTGATGGGATATAAGTTATAAATAATTATATATTTGTGTGTTTTAAAATAACATATTTTCTAAAACTTTTATGAGTATATGGTTAAAGTGATAGCGATTGAATGAATAATAACATGTATAATGGAAGGAATTAATTTGTAAAAGTGCAATATATACTCACATAAATTTTGTGAGTGAGAGGTGAGAATTGAAAAAACAACTTATAAGCTTTTATTGATTATTAAAAAATGGTTAATTACTCGATTAAACCCATTTTGAAAAAAAAATTATAGAAAAATTTGCATACAAAATTGGCTGCAAAGTTGTTTGAAGTTTGATTGTAATGATGAAGAGTATTAATATTACTGCTATAATTCTCATGGTAAATTCTTAATAGATTTACCTCATAAATAAATAAATAAACTTTGAAAAAAAGAAAAAAAAAAGTGTTACATATTCAAAGTTTATTGGAGGTATTTGGTCATGTAAAAACAACTTCGCAGCCAAGTGCATAAAAAAAATGAAAAAAAAAGAGAAAAACAAAAATAAAATGGGTTTATTCTTTGTAAATTATCCTATCTTATTTTCAATATTAGGTTATTTGATTGTCTGCTTTACATATTAACCATTTTCAATGAGTGTATAATTTTTTTCCAACTTCATGAGTGAAAAACAGCTATATATGAAATACTTTAACCCGAGAGAATATGGAGTTGAGACTTATACATTCAGATTCCTGATATTATACATGTTATGAAAATGAATTCTATTATCATTTTAATTATATTATTCTCAAAATTTTTAGAAAATATTTATATAAAAAAAAACTTATATATATTTAATATTTTGATAATGTGTGAAATATATATGTATAACACATCCAATTATATATTAATATATTTGTTGATAATAAGATTTATAAATAAACATATGATCTCCTCACAAGTATGTTTTAAAATTTCAAAGTTTGCAAATTTCAATATATATAATATGGAATAAAAATCTAACTTGTGATTTTATGATATTTTATTACTAAGGGACTAGTAATAACTCGGTTTGGGGGTGTGATGAAACTTAAAATTTGTAATTATTTATATGTTAAAATTTGTGTTTTAAAATTAAAGTTTCATTAAAATTATGAAGTTGTATTGTTTTAATGTTATATGTTTATATTTAAATGTTTTACTAAAAATGTTGTATTTTACGGTTTGCGCAGGTTTGGTAAAAATAAAATTACTCAAGCTACAAAGGTCATATTGGAGTAATCTCAAATGATTGTAGAATCACAAAAGAGGCATCTTCAACTTTGTAGAAGACAAGAAATTTCAAAAACCTCATTAAGATTATCAAAATAATCAAACATCAAAATGGAGACAGATTTACTTTTACTATGACCAGCTTGGAGTAAAAATATCATAACTATTTCACCTTTTATCCAAAAGAGGTGAATTTTATGTCCAAACACATCTACACAAAATTTTCTACGTGTTTTATGTTGAATGGAAAGGCTGAATCGGTGGTCTAAGACATCAAACATATCAATTAAAGTTGGGTCATGATATTGACATTCAAGGAGACAAGCACCCACCAACTTTACTATTCAACATTTAATGAGTCTTGGACTCTTTCTCTCATTTGGCCTATAAATAGATGTGTTGTATAAGCTTTGAAGTGTGCAAGAGTGTAGAGAAATTCCTCATTTGTAAAATAAATATTGTGTGTGTGAGAATAAAAGTTTGAGTGTGCAAGTTTCTCAAGTTCAAGTATGAAATTTCTTTTATCCTCATTCTTGAGTTTCAAATTCATGGCAAGATAAATCTTTTATGTCAAGGTGAAAATGTTTCATTGTTGGTCAAGTAAGATTCTTTATATTTTGTATATTCTTTCTTTTTCTATTTTTTTTATTTTGTTTTACTAATTGATCTTTATTTGTAGGTATAATTTGAATGATTTATTGTTATCTATTTACATCAAATACTTGGTACCTTGAATGTGGTTACTTTGATTTGTTGTCTAATATGATACAATAAATACTACAATAATTATATACTATAAATATATGTATCAATTTATAATAAAGTCATATATATTATTTAGACAATAGCGTGGCTCTGCCGGTTGTTCTAAATAATATATTGTGACTTGATCTAACATTACTTTCTCGCAACTAACATTTACTTTTCGCAATTAACATTTACTTTCCGCAACTAACATTTACTTTATCGCATCTAACATAAAAAGTCATATATTTTATTTAGACGATAGTGTGGCTCTTCCGGTTGTTCTAAATAAAATATGGTGATTTGATCTGACATTTACTTTTATGTCAATTTATATTTATGCACTTATATATATATTATGGGTACCATATATTAATTATCGGTTAATATGATATTAATATAGTGAGAACTATATTATATGATATATTTGTTTAAATATTTAATTGTTCTTTTATGTTTATATTTATGCATTTATATATATATTATGGGTACCATGTATTAAATATCGGTTAATCTGAATTTAATATAGTGGGAACTATATTATATGATATATTTGTTTAAATATTTAATTGTTTTTTTATGTTTATTCTTATTTTAATTTATTTTATTTATTTTTGTTAAGCAATCTTAAATAAACCAACAATGAACCTTTGAAGCCTTGACAATTTTATAATTTGTGTATTTGAAGTTTTATAATAATATTTTCATATATAATATATCATTGTTAAAATTAAACTTACAACATCCTCTCCGTGGATCGATCTCGTACTCACGAGTATATTACTTGCACACAACCTACATTGGGTGAATTACAATTTAAGTTGTAGCAATAGCCAATTTGTGAGGTAGGAGAATCGAAGGAGGCGTGAGGATGGAATAGGGTGTGAGAAATAGGGTAGAGAGGAATTGGGGGAACGTGAAATAGGAGAGGGAGAATGCGTATAAATCTCACAAATAATCACGAGGCGGGGGCTCAGATGTTTATGGCGCGCGCCTCTAGTTCGCAGGTTGAAGAGAATGTAATGTGATGAACGGGGCGGGCGCTCAGTATAATAGGGCGGGCGCGCCGTTGACTCGCAAAAACAGGGTCCGCGATCGAGGCGGGCGCGCATTAAGACAGGGCGGGCGCGCCTCTTTTTCGCATTTTCAACTTTTAGGGTGGATTCATGGCGCGGGCGCTCTTTGAGATGGGGCGGGCGTGCCTTCAATTCGAATCTGGGTTCCAAAATCCTGAAAAATCATAGAAAAGTATCTGAATTACTTCCAAAAACACACAAAAACATAATTATAAAACTGAAAAGCAAAAAGAAACAAAAATTAAACAAAATTAAGATAAAAACTAAAAATTTTGGGTTGCCTCCCAAAAAGCGCTTGGTTTAAAGTCATCAGCCCGACTTGCACCAGTCTTTATTCGGGATCTTCAAGCAATGTGCTGGACGCATGTTGTACTTCATTGCCAAAGTAATGCTTGACTCTTTGCCCATTCACCTTGAAAGTTCGTCCATCTGTACATCTCAGTTCAATGACACCATGTGGATAAACAGTTTCCACGATAAAAGACCCGGACCATCGCGATTTCAACTTCCCTGGAAATAATTTCAAACGAGAGTTAAATAACAAAATTTTCTGACCCGTTTCGAATTCCCTACGCACAATGTTTTTGTCATGTCACTTCTTTGTTTGCTCTTTGTATATCTTGGCATTCTCATACGCTTCATTACGGAATTCATCTAATTCATTCAGTTGAAGTTTCCGCAGCTCTTCGGATGCTTCGAGATCCATGTTCAGCTTCTTGACAGCCCAAAACGCCTTGTGCTCTAACTCTAAAGGCAAATGACACGCCTTACCAAAAACCAACCTATAGGGAGACATCCCAATAGGTGTTTTGAATGCAGTGCGGTAGGCCCAAATAGCATCATCTAGCTTTATTTCCCAATCTTTGCGATTTGTCTTAACCGTTTTCTCCAAGATTTGCTTGATTTCCCGGTTAGAAATCTCAGCCTGGCCATTGGTTTGAGGATGGTATGCACACGCCACCTTATGCCTGACACCATACTTAGTGAGCAAGGTATTAAAAATTTTATTGCAAAAGTGCGTACCTTCATCTCTGATTATCGCTCGTGGAGTTCCAAACCTCGTAAAATATTATTCTGCAGAAACTTTACTACAACACGAGAATAATTAGTAGAGGTGACAATTGCTTCCACCCATTTTGACACATAATCGACTGCCAATAAGATATAAGTGTACCCAAAGGAAGGGGGAAAGAGACCCATAAAATCAATACCCCACACATCAAACAATTCCACTTCTAAAATATTTGTGAGGGGTAATTCATGCCTTTTAGATATATTTCCCGTTCTTTGACACTTATCACATGATTTCACTAAGGTATAACTATCTTTAAACAATGTAGGCCAATAAAAACCAGATTGTAATACCTTAGCGGCAGTCTGGGTTGCTCCAAAATGTCCTCCATATGGCGCTGAATGGCATTGTTCTATAATTTCAAGTGCGTCTTGCCCCGCCACACATCTCCGGATCATCCCACAAGTAGAACTTAACGTCATGGAAAAACTTTTTTTTTCTGATGGCGGTTCAAATATGGAGGCATAGCACCACAAGACAAAAAATTAGCAATATCAGCAAACCATGGTATAGAGGAACTTACCTCAAAGATCTGTTCATCCGGAAACAATTCTTTTATGCTTCCCTCCTCCTTAACATCTTCGAGCTCCAATCTCGACAAGTGATCAGCAACCTGATTTTCGCTTCCTTTCTTATCTTTGATTTCAAAATCAAATTCTTGTAAGAGCAGAATCCACCTTATCAAGCATGGCTTGTCATCCTTCTTGGCAAATAAATAGCGAATCGCTGCATGGTCAGTGTAAACAACTACTTTAGTGCCAATTAAATACGGATGAAATTTATCAAAAGCAAAAACTACTGCAAGCATCTTTTTTTCTGTAGTAGTGTAGTTTTGCTGTGCGGCATCCATGGTGCGAGTGGCATAATAGATTGCTCTAAAAATCTTATCTCTCCTCTGGCCCAAAACAACCCCTACTGCATAATCACTAGCATCACACATCAACTCAAAAGGTTACTTCTAATCCGGTACAACCATGATGGGTGCTGTGATCAACGGCGTCTTGATCTTTTCAAAGGCTTGAAAACAATCATCATCAAATATAAATGTAGAATTTTTTTCAAGCAAATTACAAAGGGGTTTTGTGATTTTTGAAAAATCCTTGATGAAACGCAGATAGAACCCCGCATGGCCTAAGAAACTTCTGATGCCCTTAATATTCTTCGGAGGTGGAAGCTTCTCAATTGCAACCACCTTGGCTCGATCCACCTCTAATCCATTTGATGACACTTTTTGTCCAAGGACAATGCCCTCTTGAACCATAAAGTGACATTTCTCCCAATTAAGAACTAGATTCTTTTCTTGGCACCTCTGCAAAACTAGAGACAGATTATGCAAGCAATGATCAAAAGAGGAACCAAAGACTGAAAAATCATCCATAAAAACTTCCATCACATCCTCCACCATATCTGGAAAAATCGCCATCATACACCGCTGAAAAGTCACCGGTGCATTACACAGGCCAAAAGGCATCCGCCTGAAAGCAAACGTGTCATAGGGACACCTAAAAGTAGTCTTCTCCTGATCCTCCGGTGCAATAGAAATTTGATTATATCCTGAATAACCATCTAAGAAACAGTAATAGCAATAACCATCAAGTTTATCAAGCATTTGATCAATGAAAGAAAGTGGAAAATGATCCTTACGAGTAGCTTTGTTCAACTTCCTATAATCTATACAGACTCGCCAGCCAGTTACTGTACGTGTGGAGATTAACTCATTATTTTCGTTTTTAACCACAGTAATCCCACCTTTCTTAGGCACCACTTGAACAGGAGATACCCAACTACTGTCAGAAATTGCATAAATCACACCCGCATTCAATAACTTTAAAACTTCTTTCTTAACTACCTCTTTCATGGCGGGATTCAACCGCCTCTGATGATCAACACAAGGATTATAAGACTCTTCCATCAAAATTTTATGCATGAAAATTGTTGGACTAATACCCTTAATGTCAGAAATTGACCATCCTAAAGAAGTTTTAAAATTTCTCAATACTCTCAATAACTTATCTTTTTCTACAGCACACAGGTGAGCAGAAATAATAACAGGACAAGTAGAATTTTCACCAAGGAATGCATAACATAGATGTGCAGGTAATTCTTTAAGATCCTGAGTTTCAGCAGATACCTCTGGTGCACTATTTTCCAATGCTTCAGATTCCTTAATACTCACCATTTTTTTCTTTTTGAGCTCTCTCAAGGAATGCTTCTTGTTCATGTACCTCCCAATCTTCATCTTTATCAATTGTCTCATCCGCCACCAAACACCTTTCTAGTGGATCAGTAATTCCTGCACATGAAAAAGAATTATGAGAATCAATAACTTCAATACTTTTACATGTACTTACCTCGTTCGGTCCCCTCATGGTGTGATAAATATTGAAAATCACAGCTTCACCACCAACTCGAAGTGTGAGCTCTCCCTTGTGGACGTCGATTAGCGCACGTGCAATGGCTAAAAAGGGTCTCCCAAAAATCGTGTGTCTTCATCCTCATCCATGTCTAAAATTACGAAGTCTGCTGGAAATATGAACTTGTCAACTTTCACCAAAACATCCTCCACAATACCCCGTGGGTATGTGATACTTCGATCAGCTAGCTGTAATGTGATGGTAGTCGCCCTGACTTCTCCAAGTTCCAAGGTCCTGTAAACAGAAAAAGACATCAAATTTATACTTGCTCCTAAATCACATAAAGCTCTATTTACCTTAGAACCCCCAATAAAACAAGGGATAGTAAAACTCCCTGGATCCTTAAGCTTTTGTGGCAACTTTTTCTGCAGGATAGCGCTGCACTCTTCTGTCAGATTCACCACTTCATTGTCTTGCAGTCTCCTCTTCTTGGACATTACATCTTTGATGAACTTTGCATAGTTAGACATTTGTTCCAAGGTATCTGCAAACGGAATATTGATGTGTATCTTCTTGAAGATGTCTAGGAACTTAGAAAATTGCTCATCAAGTGCTTTCTTCTTGAACCGCTGCGGATAAGGAAGTTGTTGTTGGATCTCGGATCTCTATCGTGCCCAAGTCGCAGCGGAGGTTTAAAATTTTATTTTGACGTTCAAAATATACTTGGACACTTGTATGGTTTAATTAACATTCATAGGGAGTTTAGAGATTTATACCTATCAATCTTAAAAGATTGACGATGGCTCCAACTATTTTGAAACACTTTCGAAAATAGCTCTTGTTGTAAATCCCTACGAACGATCAACTGGATTATCTCTTTTCTTCAATCTCCGAATCAGGTCCACGACCGGATTTCATGTTCCTCTTCTAATTCGAACTTAAAAGAATAAGAAATTTAACGAAGAGAAAAATTGAATTTAAGAATTGATCGTATCAATTCTTCAGACCAGAGCGAAAACAGAGAGAGCAGAGAGGAAGCCGAAAGAAAAACCAAGCAATCAATCTCTCTATTATTGCAATTCACAATTGCAATGTATTTAATGAGTTGTCTCCCGACAACTTATTAAATTCTTTTTTTATTTATAATAATATAATATATTATTATAAACATAAGGTCCCACATTCATAAATATATATTATATATATCCATATATATATATATCGTATATATATATATATATATATATCTATATATATGCATTTATATATATTAAGTGAGTCCTTAAATCCGAATCCAACTCGGAAAAAATTAATTAAACTCTTTTAATTAATTTTGTTCTCAAAATTTCTATAAGCCTTTATAAACCATTTATAAAGCTTATCCATCGATCCAGTCAAATTTGTTCATCATAAATTCAACTCTTTGAATTTATTATCTCAACGGGAACAGGGAAACCAGTACTTGTGTAACCCTCAATGGTTCAGGGATACAGCTAGCTGTGGGTCCAGGCTTACCCTTATTAGCCTCATTCTATGCATCAACTCCTTGATCATAAAATGTCAGAACTCATTTCTGATTTAACCCATCGAATCATGGTAAGAGCGTTAAGTAGCACCGCCCCATGATTCCCTAGGTATCACTGATAGTGCCTGCAAGAACCAGTCGATTATGGTTAACGTACAGTACAGTCCCTTCATCTCATATATCCCGATCGAAACTGCAACCATTGGTTCATCGAGGGTTGCATGTGAATTTCGATAACGATGCGATGTCTTTGAGAATACATAGTGGCATCACATGTGTAACTTGGTAAACACTTTATTCTACTACACATCTTACACTCTGGCCAGAGATTCCATGCACTATTATCTCACTTGATCACATAGGATATCCACACCCGTAGGTGAGCGGTGAATCCCCAACTACAATGCACTGGCTCCTACATGTGTCGCAACTGTACCCAACCTCGCCACCTGATGACCCTCATGGAGTCGATAAACGAGTCAAAGTAAAGTCCTAGCATGTAGAGCCTCAGTGTTGTCCCGGGTCGTAAGGACTAATGGTGTACAACCATAACCACAGACTTATCCACTCGATGAATGATAACCACTTAGGAAGTCCGAGGGAAGGTAGTTCAGTGAACTCATCGTATGAGCACCAATCTATATGATTGAACATCTCTATGTCCATACCAATGAAACGTGGTACACATCATTACATATTCTAGTCTCGAGCTCGAGCGATCCTTATCCTTATTTTGGACGGCCCAATCGACTAGAAACTTGATTTAGAATATACAGTAATTAATAATATGTGTTTCATGATTGCCATCACATGTACAACCTCATATCTTACTATAGTATATTCAAGGTCTTTATCTATGCAGCTTGCATGGGTATACAGATAAAGAAATTTCCAAATATAAGATTAATTATATTAAAATAAAGATTGTTATTACACTTGAGTCAATAAAATTCCTGACCAACAATTGGGTTGCAGGGCATCTACTCTAACAATCTCCCACTTGCCCTAAAGCCAACTATTCATTAGTTTTAATCCCATTGTTTTGCGATGCTTCTCAAACAATGGTACTGGCAAGGGCTTTGTTAGTGGATCAGCAACATTATCTGTGGAGACAACTTTCTCGGTTGATATGTCTCCTCTTCCCACAATCTCCCGAATGATGTGGAATTTCCTCAGTATGTGTTTGGATCGCTGATGAGACCTTGGTTCCTTTGCCTGAGCAATGGCACCAGTGTTGTCACAGTACACCGGGACTGGATCAACTCCATTTGGAATAACGCCCAACTCTTGGACAAAATTCCTCATCCAAACTGCCTCTTTGGCTGCAGCAGATGCTGCTATGTATTCAGTCTCAGTGGTGGAATCCGCAACTGTGTCTTGCTTGGAACTCTTCCAAGAGACAGCAGCACCATTAAGCATGAATACAAAACCAGAAGTCGATTTCGAATCATCCACGTCACATTGAAAGCTAGAATCAGTATAGCCTTCCAATTTTAATTCTCCACCCCCATAAACCATGAACAAATTCTTAGTCCTTCTCAAGTACTTAAGAATATCTTTCACTGCTTTCCAATGCAATGGACCAGGGTTAGCCTGATATCTGCTTGCAACACTCAGAGCATACGCTATATCAGGGCGTGTTGATATCATACCATACATGATACTACCAATAGCTGACGCATATGCTACACGTGTCATAATCTCTATCTCTTCATCATTCTTAGGGCACATTGATTTAGATAGAGTAACACCATGACACATTGGTAAGTATCCTCTCTTGGACTCTTCCATAGAGAATCTTTTAAGTATGGTATCAATATACGTGACTTGGGTGAGCCCCATCATCTTCTTTGATCTATCTCTATAGATTTGTATTCCCAATACATAAGATGCTTCACCCATGTCTTTCATGGAGAATTTACTTGCTAACCATACTTTAGTTGATTGCAATAATCCTATATCATTCCCAATGAGGAGGATATCATCAACATAAAGTACTAGAAATATCACTGCATTCCCACTAACTTTCTTGTACACACATGGTTCCTCAGAATTTTTAACAAAACCAAACTCTTTGATAGTGTTATCAAATTTGAGATTCCAACTCCTAGATGCCTGCTTGAGACCGTAGATCGATCTCTGAAGTTTGCATACCTTATTCTCACTTCCCACTGATGTGAAACCCTCGGGTTGAGACATATAGATTTCTTCTTTAATGTCTCCATTGAGGAATGCTGTTTTCACATCCATCTGCCATATTTCATAGTCATACCATGCAGCTATGGCTAGCAATATTCTAATTGACTTGAACATAGCGACTGGTGAAAAGGTTTCCTCATAGTCAACTCCTTGCCTTTGAGTATAGCCTTTAGCCACTATTCTTGCTTTGAAGGTCAATACCTTCCCATCCGGCCCAAGTTTTCTCTTGTAAATCCATTTGCATCCTATGGGAACAATTCCCTCAGGTGGATCTACTAAAGTCCATACTTGGTTCAAATACATGGAGTCCATTTCGGACTGCATAGCTTCAAGCCATTTAGATGATTCAGCATCAGATATCGCTTCTTTAAAGTTTCTTGGATCACATCCATCACTAGGCTCATCATGGCCTTGTTCATGAAGAAGTGTATATCTTGCAGGCGGTCTGATTATTCTTTCAGACCTTCTAGGTATGTGTGATTCTACTATTGGCTGTTGGAGATTGGGTTCCACTTCTACTGTCGTAGGTATATCTCGAATTTCCTCGAGCTCTATCATCTTGCCTTTTCTATCTAATAGAAATTCCTTCTCCAAGAAGGTGGCATTTCTTGAAACAAACACTTTTGTTTCTTTTGGATGATAAAAAATAATATCCAACATAGTTCTTTGGATATCCCACGAAGTAGCACAAAATGGATCTACTATCCAATTTGTCTCCCACTGTCTGCTTCACGTAAGTAGGACATCCCCATATTCTCAGATAAGAATATTTGGGAACCTTTCCCATCCATATCTCATATGGTGTTTTATTTACTGCCTTTGTATGGACATTGTACAACAACATTGCCGCAGTTTCAAGCGCAAAACCCCAAAACGATCTACGCAATTCAGTGAATCCCATCATAGATCGAACCATGTCCATCAAAGTTCGATTTCGACGTTCAGAAACACCATTCAATTGTGGCGTTCCTGGTGGAGTCCACTGTGAGAGAATCTCATTCTCTTTAAGATAGTCTAAAAATTCAGTACTCAAGTATTCTCCACATCGATCAGATCGAAGTGTTTTAATACTTTTACCCAATTGTTTCTCTACTTCAGATCTGAATTCTTTGAACTTTTCAAATGCTTCAAACTTGTATTTCATCAAATACACATATCCATACCTTGAAAAATCATCGGTAAAGGTAATGAAGTAGGACTGCCCATATTTAGTGCTAACATTTAGCGGGCCACATACGTCTGTGTGGATCAAATCCAAAAGACCATGTGCACGTTCTACATTCCCATTAAAGGGAGTCTTGGTCATTTTTCCTTTCAGACAAGATTCATAAGTAGGTAGAGAATTTATATCTGACATGTCGAACATGCCCTCTCCCACTAACTTGTGCATCCTTCTTTGAGAAATATGACCTAGTCTAGCGTGTCATATATGTGCTGGGTTTTGACTATCTTGTTTTCTTTTGTTTGTTGTTGTTACTGTTTGGACATTGTTTAATGAAATATCTTTTAATTTTAAGTTATAAAGATCGTTTTGTAATTCGCCAGTTCCAATCAAACATTCATTCTTATATATATTGCAAACACCTTTTGCAAAAACACAAGAATAACCATCTCTATCAAGCATAGAAATGAAAATAATGTTTTTAACCAAATCAGGAACATACAAAACATCTCTCAAAAGCAACTTAAAATCATTGTTTAATATTAAAATAATATCTCCTTTGGCCTTGGCAACAACCCTTGCTCCATTTCCAAGTCTTAGAAAGGTCTCACCTTCTCTAAGTTTCTTGCTTCTTGTCATCACCTGCAAATCATTGCACAGATGAGAACCACATCCGGTATCCAATACCCAAGAAGAAGAATTCATTGAGATATTAATTTCAATATAAAACATACCATGGCCAGAACGCTTCTGGGCAAGATATTCAGTGCAATTACGCCTCCAATGTCCAGGCTTGTTGCAGTGAAAACAGACTTGTTCTGATTTATTTGACCTTTTGGGCCCTTGAGCAGGTTTCTTGTATGGCTTCTTATTAGGCTTGTTCTTAACTATAGGGGCAGAACGCTTCTTTCCCTTGCTTTGGAATCCCTTTTTCTTCCCAGACGACGATCCCACAAATAGAACAGGCTTTTCTTTCTTGATTGTGGCCTCATAATTAACAAGCATATTGACCAACTCTTCAAGGGTGGCTTTTATCTTGTTAATATTAAAATTTACCACAAATCCGTCGAACGAGAAAGGTAAAGACAGCAAGAGAATATCAGTCGAGAGCTCATGAGGCATAACCACATCGAGTCCCACCAATTTCTCAATTAACCCAATCATCCTAACACCGTGCTCATGGACCAAAGCCCCTTCTCGCAAGCATGTAGTCATGAGTTCTTTCACAGTTGCGTGTCTTTCTGATCTAGTTTGAACACCGTATAACTCTTTCAGATGAAAGTGAATGTCAGCAGCATTCACAGAATCCTCGAACCGCCTTTGCAGTTCATTCGACATAGAAGCCAGGATGTAGCTCTTAGCTTGAAGATCATGGTTCCACCATTTCTCAAGCTTAGCTAACTCAGTCGTACTGATGTTAGGAGCTACTTCCTTTGGAGGCTTCTTTTCAAGCACATACGCAATCCTCTCCGAGTTCAGAACAATCTTTAGATTTCTTAGCCAGTCTTGATAATTAGGTTCGGTTAGCTTGTTTTGTTCGAGAATAGCAGAAAGTGGATTGCGTGTCGACATATTTAACATACTGAAAATGAAAACAGATAATCGTTACTGATTATTTTAAAATAATTTTAAGATATAAAATATGGACTTTAATTTTATAAATTTCCTCCCACTATTTTGACATTTTCACCACCCTCTGATGAAAACGGGAAATCGTATTTCCTTAGTGAGCACGTAGAGTCCAATCTAGACAACTATGATCCCGAATAATATCAGCCAATCATAATTTCTAAAAGGTAGAGCCCAATTGCATCCCCATGCAACCTCTACGTGTTTCGTCTCACTCTTGATAAGGACCCAATAATATGACGTCGTTTATCTTTGAGTGTCAAGCCGACCCATCAATGTTGAATCGTAGTGGATGGTCGCCATGAATTCCCTCAATAATATGAGCCGAAGTCATGGGAGTTCCACCCAATTCACATCACCTATGTCAGTGGAAGTCACAGCTTTCCAGCGTCCAGGTCTCCCCAATAATTGTTGGAACACGGTCGTTCTCCGGATCGAAAAAGAAAGTGATACCCGTTGCAGCGGAAGTTTTAAAATTTTTATATGGAACGATTTCATATCATGGGTATCAAATTCCTACGATTAAAATTATAAACATAAACATAAAATTTAAACAATATAAATTTTACCTCTCAAGTCTCAACTTGAGGTTATGGACGCCAACATATTAAATCTGCTCTTGTTGTAAATCCCAGGAACTGATGGACGAACTTTTCTTCAATCAGGTCCACGAATAGAAATTTAATCCCTCTGATAGACTGCACTAGAAAGTCTATCAGAAGTTTCTACGAAGAGAATTAATAGATCTGATCTGTTAAACTAGACTGCAAATTCAAAAATTGCAGTCTAGATTTTCGAACATAAAAGGGAGAGGGGCGGCCGAACTCTAGGGAGACTGTCTCTCTAGGTTTCAAAAATTATGACCTTGTGTTGTCTAATTTCTGTACTGCAATAACTTATTTATAACATGGGCTGCTAACAGCTTAGGGCCCATTAGTCATAAGTTCAAGCCTGACAAGCAAAGCCCGCATGTTCAGAAATTAATATAAAATTCATCGTGACTCAGATTGATAAACCAATTTCACCAATGTGCACAGAAACCATTTCTGCATCTTTTAAAGTCAAGACAAATGTTTTGAATCCGAATTCAGTGATTTCCAAAAATGTCCATCACTATGTCATTTTAGGAAATCTCACTCCCTCTACTCTTAAATAAGAAGTCCTACTTCTTATCTACTAAATTTAACTCTTTAAATTTAATTATCTCAACGGGGATTAGAAAACTATTACTTGTGTGACCCTCAATGGTTCAGGGATACAGCTAGCTGTGGGCCCACAACTCCTTGTGACTCGGAACAACAATTTCCGATTTGCCCATCGAATCATGGTAAGAGCGCCTAGAAACATCGCCCCATGATTCCCTAGGTATCACTGATAGTGCCTGCAAGAACCAGTAGGTTTTGGTTAGCGTACAGTACGGTCTCTTCAACCATATATCCCGATCGAATCAATAACCATTGGTACATCGAGAGTTGTTCGAGATTCGATAACTATGCAATGCATCTTGAAGATCAAATAGTGACATCGCATGTGCTACTAGGAAACCAAGTAACCTAAAGCACATCGTGTACTCTGGCCAGAGATTTGTCACACTAATATCTCCTCATATCGCATAGGATATCCACGCTCGCAAGTGTGTGGTGAATCTTTGACAACAATGCATCGACTCCTATATGTTTCGTAACTGTACCCAATCCCGACACCTTATGACCCCAATAGAGTCGGTAAACGAGTCAAAGCACAGTACTAGCATATAGAGTCTCAATGATGTTTCAAGTAATAAGAACTAATGGTGTACAATCAAAACCGCGGACTTATCCACTCAATTAATGATAACCACTTGGAAAGTCCGAATAGGGTAGTTCGATCATTCATCATATGAATATCCATTTGCATGCTTCGAACATCTCCATGTTCCATACCAATGAAACGTGGTACTAGGCATCGCAAATGCTAGTCTCAATCTCGAGCGATCCTTATCCTTATTTGCGGACGGCTCAATTGACTAGGAACTGTTTAGAATATACAGTGATTATAAGATGTGTTTCATGATAGTCATCCATATGCCCTATCACATCTTATGCGTACTTTAGTATATTCAAGGTCTTTATCTTATGATCATATAACATGTCAAAACATAATAATATGATACAATATAAAGTAAAAGCCATATATAAATGTAAATTATATTAAAACAAAAGATTGTTTTTACAAAGAGTCACATAATCCCTTGGCCACAAGTTGGCTCACTGGGCAACCACTCTTTCAATCTCCGACTTTCCCTAAAGCCAACTAGTCATACTACGTAGTCCCATTGCTTCGCGATGTTTGTCAAACAATGGTCCTGGCAAGGGCTTTGTTAGTGGATCAGCAACATTATCTGTGGAGACAACTTTCTCGATTGATATGTCTCCTCTTCCCACAATCTCCCGAATGATGTGGAATTTCCTCAGTATGTGTTTGGATCGCTGATGAGACCTTGGTTCCTTTGCCTGAGCAATGGCACCAGTGTTGTCACAGTACACCGGGACTGGATCAACTCCATTTGGAATAACGCCCAACTCTTGGACAAAATTCCTCATCCAAACTGCCTCTTTGGCTGCAGCAGATGCTGCTATGTATTCAGCCTCAGTGGTGGAATCCGCTGTGGTGTCTTGCTTGGAACTCTTCCAAGAGACAGCACCGCCATTGAGCATGAACACAAATCCAGAGGTTGACTTCGAGTCATCCACGTCACTTTGGAAGCTAGAATCTGTATAGCCTTCCAACTTTAATTCTCTTCCTCCATAAACCATGAATAAATTCTTAGTTCTTCTCAAGTACTTAAGAATATCCTTCACGGCTTTCCAATCCATTTGACCGGGATTGGCTTGATACCTGCTCGTGACACTCAGAGCATAGGCCACATCAGGTCTGGTAGATATCATCCCATACATAATACTACCTATGGCTGACGCATATGGTATGTGTGTCATTTTCTCTATCTCTTCGTCAGTCTTGGGACACATGACTTGGATAGAGAAACTCCATGACACATAGGTAGATGTCCTCTCTTGGACTCATCCATTGAAAATATTTTCAATATGGTGTCGATGTAGGTCGTTTGAGTAAGTCCTATCATTCTCTTAGATCTATCTCTATAGATCTGTATCCCTAGAATATAGGACGCCTCACCTAAGTCCTTCATCGAGAATCTACCTGACAACCATATCTTTGTTGACTGCAAAATCCCTACATCATTCCCAATGAGTAGTATGTCATCAACATAAAGTATTAAGAATGTCACAGCATCCTTAACTACTTTCTTGTACATGCATGGTTCCTCCGGGTTCTTGATGAAACCAAAATCCTTTATTGTTTCATCAAATTTCTGGTTCCAACTTCTTGATTCTTGTTTGAGACCATAAATTGATCTCTGTAGCTTGCATACCTTATGCTCGCTTCCCATGGATGTGAATCCCTCGGGCTGCATCATATAGATCTCTTCCTTAATGTTTCCATTAAGAAATGCAGTCTTCACATCTATTTGCCATATCTCATAGTCATACCAAGCAGCTATGGCAATAAGGATTCTTATGGACTTGAACATTGCGACTGGTGAAAAGGTTTCATCGTAGTCAACACCTTGTCTTTGAGTGTAACCTTTTGCGACCAATCGTGCCTTGTAGGTCAGTACCTTACCATCAGGCCCAAGTTTTCTCTTGTAGATCCATTTACACCCTATTGGAACAATTCCATCGGGAGGATCTACTAAAGACCAAACTTGGTTTGTATGCATCAAATCTATTTCCGACTTCATAGCTTCAAGCCATAAGTTCGAATCCGCATCAGAAATTGCTTCTTTGAAGTTTCTTGGATCACATCCAATATTGGGTTCACTTTGATCCCCTTCAAGAAGTAGACCATATCTAATAGGAGGTCTAGGAATCCTCTCGGATCTCCTAAGAATAGGCGTGTCATTTAATGGTTCCTGAGGTTTAGGATCGTTATTTTGTATTTCGGGTTCTTCTCGAATTTCTTCGAGTTCCATCATCTTGCCTTTCTTATCGAGTAAGAACTCCTTCTCCAAGAAGGTGGCATTTCTCGAAACAAACACTTTTGTTTCAGTAGGATGATAGAAATAATATCCGATTGAATTCTTCGGATATCCCACAAAATAACACAAGGTGGATCTACTATCCAACTTATCTCCCATTGTCCGCTTCACGTAAGCAGGACATCCCCAAATCCTCAAGTACGAATACTTAGGAGCTTTGCCATTCCATAACTCGTATGGAGTTTTATCTACTGCTTTAGTGTGAACATTGTTCAACAACAACACCGCCGTTTCAAGTGCATAGCCCCAAAACAAAGGTGGGAGCTCAGTGAAGCTCATCATGGATCGAACCATGTCTAACAAAGTTCGATTGCGACGCTCCGAAACACCATTTAGCTGAGGTGTCATAGGAGGAGTCCACTGAGAGAGAATCCCATTCTCTTTTAGATAGTCCAAAAACTCGGTACTTAAGTATTCTCCACCTCGATCCGATCGAAGTGCTTTAATACTTTTACCTAGTTTGTTTTCTACTTCAGCCTTGAATTCTTTGAATTTTTCAAATGCTTCAGACTTATTTTTCATCAAATATAAATACCCATACCTAGAATAATCATCAGTAAAGGTAATGAAGTAAGTGTGACCATATTTAGTACCAATACTAAATGGTCCGCAAACATCTGTATGGATCAAATCCAACAGATTTTGACTACGCTCAGGTTTTCCTTTGAAAGGGGATTTAGTCATTTTTCCTTTCAGGCAGGACTCACAAGTAGGTAGAGAGTTAATATCAGACATATCAAACATGCCCTCTCCCACTAGCTTGTTCATCCTCCTTGAGGAAATATGACCTAGCCTAGCATGCCAAATGTTTGCCGGGTTTTGACTATCATTTTTCCTTTTATTTGTTGTTACCGGCTTATCAACATAATTAATTGGTACGTCCTTTAATTTTAAGCTATATAGATCGTTTTCAAGTTGTCCACATCCAATTAAACATTCATTCTTGTAAATATTGCAAATCTCATTCACAAAATTGCAAGAAAAACCATCTCTATCAAGCATAGAAACAGAAATAATGTTTTTAATCAAATCTGGCACAAATAAAACATCTCTCAAAATTAACTTAAAATTGTTCTGCAAAATTAAATAAACGTCTCCCACAGCTTTGGCTTCAACTCTTGAACCATTTCCGAGCCTCAGCTGGGTCTCACCCATCCTAAGCTTACGGCTTCTTGTCAACACCTGCAAATCATTGCAAATGTGAGATCCACATCCGGTATCCAATACCCAAGAAGCAGTATTAAGTGAAACATTTATTTCAATATAAAACATACCCTTCGCAGTTCGCAACTGCTCGAGATATTCCTTGCAGTTACGTTTCCAATGACCGGGTTTCTTGCAGTGATGGCATACATCCTCATTTTTGTTCACATTTGAAGCCTGTACTTTATTCTTCTTCTTTGGTCCAGTTTTCTTAGGTGGGGCAGAACGTTTCTTACCCTTAGAATTTGTCCCCTTCTTGGAGTTAGAAGAGGAGCCTACCAAGAATACTGGTTTATCCTTCTTTAATGTGGCCTCATATGTAACAAGCATGTTGACCATCTCTTCAAGGGTGGCCTCTATCTTGTTCATATTGAAGTTCATCAAAAAACCGTCAAACGTCGAAGGAAGAGAGAGAAGCAACAAGTCCACATTTAGTTCGTGCTCCAATGTCAATTCGAGTGTTATCAACTTTTCAATGAGTCCAATCATGTGTACCCCATGCTCACGGACCGAAGTCCCATCTCGCATGCGGCATGTCATGAGCTCTTTGACGGTTGCAAACCTCTCGGATCTTGATTGAGATCCAAAAAGTTCCTTGAGATTTTTGTGAATGTCAACAGCATTCACGGCATCCTCAAATTGCCTCTGAAGTTCATCAGACATTGAAGCCTGCATATAGCATTTAGCCTTGACATCATGGTCCCACCATTTGTCAAGTTTCGCTAACTCTTCCGGACTCACATTAGCCGGGGCTTCTTTCGGAGGAGCTTTTTCTAACACGTAGAAAATCCTTTCCGAATTCAGAACAATCTTTAACTTACGGAACCATTCCGTATAGTTTGCGCCAGTCAGTTTGTTTTGTTTGAGAATCGAGAATAGTGGATTGCGCGAATTCATTGTAATGAAATACTGAAAAGAAACAGACAATAATCAGTGATTGTTTAATTAATTTACTAAGACATAAAATATGGCGATATTAATTTTATGAATTACACTCCCACTATTTTAACGATTTCACTACCCTCTAGTGAAAACGAAAAACTGTTTCCTTAGTGGGAACATGGAGTCCAATTGACAAATCATAGTCCCGAATAATATCAGCCAACTATAATTTTCAAAAGGTAGAGCCCAATTGTTTCCAAAACAATCCCCATGTTATTTACCTCATGTCCAATAAGGGCCCAATAATATGACGCCGTTTATTGTGACATGTCAAGATGACCCATCAATATTAAGTTGTGATGGACGGTCGCCATGTGGATCCCCAATAATATGAGCCAATCCCATGGGAGTTCCACCAACTTACAACATGTGTCGATCCAATGTACAGCTTTTCGACGAGCGGGCCCCCCCAATAATATGAACCGGACCGTCCCCGCGGGTAGCATCTCATACATTGATCGTTGATGGAAGGTAGGAACATTTAAACAATATTTAAATTCCCTTTTGTTTAACTTGATATCAATTTTAAATTTTATTTAAAATGAGGGATTTTTAATTTTGAAAAGTCTCATCATGTATTGTTTGTATGCTTGCCGGATTCAAACAATTTAGTCTAAACATGCATACATCAATAATATCATATATTATTTAAGGATGATCGATCCCATTAACTAATCGACCCGTGGTTGCCAATCACGAGTCTAAGTCCAGTCCTAGGTGATATGCAAGTATGCAATGCAATCCTATTATATTGAGCTTCCAATTTACATTTCTTCGGTCTTCATTGTCTGCTGGGCCCACCATGTCTTCAAATCTTTATCTCCCACTAAGTCTAATAAATTTACAATAAATTTCAATGACAAATAGGGGATACATTTTAGGGGTGGGAACAGGCCATAAACCAGGCCCACTTTTATTACATATGACAATCATATTGGGCTATAAACCAAGCCCATTAATAAAACCCAACAACAATAAGACAAATTTAAATCACCAAACATACACCTAAAATATTGATCATGTCAATTGATCATCCTTTATCCAATAATCAATTAAATAATTGGATAACATGCAGTGACAATATATTTAAATAGATAAAATCATATTTCATACATAAAATCTTATTTTATATATAAAATCATATTTTATCTAATTTATCCATAAAATCATATTTTACATATAAAATCAAATTTTATACATAAAATCATATTTTATTATCAATTGTACTATAATTATTAATTTAATGATTTAATTTATTGGATCAAATTTATAAATTTCCAAAATTCAAAATTTATCCAAAAATTAATTTTAATAAAAATTTTGGGCTCAAACAATTTTGACCCAATGCCTCGTGGACCAATTAAAACAATTTTCAACTGGGCCAAAAACTGGGCTCGATAACAATTAACGGGCCGAAATTCAAAATTTCAAAAAAATAAAATTTTAATTTTTCTTGGCTGCCCGGGACGATCCCGGGCAGCCCCCGACATTCGGGCCGGGGGCCCAGCCCCGGCACTGGGCCGCTGGGCGCGGCCCAGCCGCGCGCAGACATTCTGCGCGCAAGGGCTGCGGCTGCCCGCTGCCCGAAACGGTTAAAATTTTTTTTTTTTTCGTTTTAATTTTTCTGAAAAATCGAGGCTTGTACAATTGAATAAATTTTAATCGTAAAATCCGAGAACAGCCTTTCTCTGATACCACTGTTGGAACACGGTCGTTCTCCGGATCGAAAAAGAAAGTGATACCCGTTGCAGCGGAAGTTTTAAAATTTTTATATGGAACGATTCCATATCATGGGTATCAAATTCCTACGATTAAAATTATAAACATAAACATAAAATTTAAACAATATAAATTTTACCTCTCAAGTTTCAACTTGAGGTTATGGACTCCAACAGATTAAATCTGCTCTTGTTGTAAATCCCAGGAACTGATGGACGAACTTTTCTTCAATCAGGTCCACGAACAGAAATTTAATCCCTCTGATAGACTGCACTAGAAAGTCTATCAGAAGTTTCTACGAAGAGAATTAACAGATCTGATCTGTTAAACTAGACTGCAAATTCGAAAATTGCAGTCTAGATTTTCGAACAGAAAAGGGAGAGGGGCGGCCGAACTCTAGGGAGACTGTCTCTCTAGGTTTCGAAAATTATGACCTTGTGTTGTCTAATTTCTGTACTGCAATAACTTATTTATAACATGGGCTGCTAACAGCTTAGGACCCATTAGTCATAAGTTCAAGCCTGACAAGCAAAGCCCGCATGTTCAGAAATTAATATAAAATTCATCGTGACTCAGATTGATTAACCAATTTCACCAATGTGCACAGAAACTATTTTTGCATCTTTTAAAGTCAAGACAAATTTTTTGAATCCGAATTCAGTGATTTCCAAAAATGTCCATCACTATGTCATTTTAGGAAATCTCACTCCCTCTACTCTTAAATAAGAAGTCCTACTTCTTATCTACTAAATTTAACTCTTTAAATTTAATTATCTCAACGGGGATTAGAAAACTATTATTTGTGTGACCCTCAATGGTTCAGGGATACAGCTAGCTGTGGGCCCACAACTCCTTGTGACTCGGAACAACAATTTCCGATTTGCCCATCGAATCATGGTAAGAGCGCCTAGCAACATCGCCCCATGATTCCCTAGGTATCACTGATAGTGCCTGCAAGAACCAGTAGGTTTTGGTTAGCGTACAGTACGGTCCCTTCAACCATATATCCCGATCGAATCAACAACCATTGGTACATCGAGAGTTGTTCGAGATTCGATAACTATGCAATGCATCTTGAAGATCAAATAGTGACATCGCATGTGCTACTAGGAAACCAAGTAACCTAAAGCACATCGTGTACTCTGGCCAGAGATTTGTCACACTAATATCTCCTCAGATCGCATAGGATATCCACGCTCGCAAGTGTGTGGTGAATCTTTGACAACAATGCATCGACTCCTATATGTTTCGTAACTGTACCCAATCCCGACACCTTATGACCCCAATAGAGTCGGTAAACGAGTCAAAGCACAGTACTAGCATATAGAGTCTCAATCATGTTTCAAGTAATAAGGACTAATGGTGTACAACCAAAACCGCAGACTTATCCACTCAATTAATGATAACCACTTGGAAAGTCCGAATAGGGTAGTTCGATCATTCATCATATGAATATCCATTTGCATGCTTCGAACATCTCCATGTTCCATACCAATGAAACGTGGTACTAGGCATCGCAAATGCTAGTCTCAATCTCGAGCGATCCTTATCTTTATTTGCGGACGGCTCAATTGACTAGAAACTGTTTAGAATATATAGTGATTATAAGATGTGTTTCATGATAGTCATCCATATGCCCTATCACATCTTATGCGTACTTTAGTATATTCAAGGTCTTTATCTTATGATCATATAACATGTCAAAACATAATAATATGATACAATATAAAGTAAAAGCCATATATAAATGTAAATTATATTAAAATAAAATATTGTTTTTACAAAGAGTCACATAATCCCTTGGCCACAAGTTGGCTCACTGGGCATCCACTCTTTCAATAATATGAGCCAGACACTGACCGCGGGTAGCGTTCATCATGCAACCACCGTTTATGGAAGACAAGAATAAATTAAACTCTTTTAATTTTTACTTTTATGGCTTGATATAAATTTTGAATCATATTCAAATTGAGGGATTTTAATTTTGAAATTGTCTCATCATTTTATTTAAAATCGTGTGCCATGATTTTGTATGTTTTCCGGATTCATGCAACTATATTATCGAATAATATACATACATGCATATTACTATATATCGCATATATCATAATATGACAATTAAATAAGGATGATCGATTGCCAATACTATTTGATCCATGCGAGCCAAACATGGATCAAAGTCCAAATCTTAGGTAAATGCAGGGATGCAAATGCAACTTATTACATAAGCTTTCAATATTTTACATGTCGTCATCTTGATCATCGGGTCCACCATCTTCCAATCTTGATCTCCCACTATTACAAATATTTACATTTGAATAGCCATGACACATAAGGGATACATATCAAGGGGGTGGGAACGAGCCATAAACCAGACTCACTTTAATTTTATCAAATAAAATTATACAAGTTGAGATATGAAAAATATCCTAACATACACCTAGCACATTGGTCATGGCTCTCGATCATCCTTCATGCATATAATATCACATATTATATAATTCATCAATTTCATGTATCTTGTAATTTTATCACTAACCGCCACAATTATTAAATGAATTAACAAATTAAATAAACTCCTTTATTTAATTTTTAATTAATTCAATAATTATTGATTTTCTTGTAAAACTCCTTTTACTATAAATAATTAAAATCACATTCTAATTATTTATTTCATAAGAAAATATTCATATTTTAAAATCGCATCGAACCCGAAACTTTTTCGAACCCTATATGTATATGTGTAAGGCTGCCCGAAATATTTTCAGACTCACCTCTACACCTACTGACCGAAAAATTCCCGAATTAAATTCGGACAGTCAGCAATTGGGCAATTGCTGTTTCGGCAATCATGCTTCACATTTAATGCAAAGCATGATTACTATTATTATATTATATATATATATATATATATATATATATATATATATATATATATATATCTATATATGTTTATATATACATATCGTAATGCATATATATACTCATATCTATATATAATAATATATATAATAGCAATCACATATATATGTTTATATATACATATCGTAATGCATATATATACACATATCTATATATAATAATATATATAATAGCAATAATATATATATATATCTATATCTATATATGTATATATGTATCGTAATAAATATATACATATATCTATACATATATATGATAATAATAATATATATCCATATATATATTATTATAATATATATCTATATACGTACATATATATATACCGTAATATATATATACATACATATATCTATATATTTTATAATATATATCTATATACGTACATATATATATATATATCGTGATATATATATACATACATATATCTATATATATTTTTTTAAATTCTATAAAAATAAATTTTATGGTGTAGCGATTTTGAAATATTTTCTTATGCGGTTAGAAATTAAAATTACTCAACATGAAATAAACCATACGATATAGAGAACCTGGCTTTGATACCACTGTTGGATCTCGGATCTCTATCGTGCCCAATTCGCAGCGAAAGTTTAAAATTTTATTTTGACGTTCAAAATATACTTGGACACTCGTATGGTTTAATTAACATTCATAGGGAGTTTAGAGATTTATACCTATCAATCTTAAAAGATTGACGATGGCTCCAACTATTTTGAAACACTTTCGAAAATAGCTCTTGTTGTAAATCCCTACGAACGATCAACTGGATTATCTCCTTTCTTCAATCTCCGAATCAGGTCCACGACCGGATTTCCTGTTCCTCTTCTAATTCGCACTTAAAAGAAGAATAAATTTAACGAAGAGAAAAATTGAATTTAAGAATTGATCGTATCAATTCTTCAGACCAGAGCGAAAACAGAGAGAGCAGAGAGGAAGCCGAAAGAAAAACCAAGCAATCAATCTCTCTATTATTGCAATTCACAATTGCAATGTATTTAATGAGTTGTCTCCCGACAACTTATTAAATCCTTTTTTTTAATAATAATAATATAATATATTATTATAAACATAAGGTCCCATATTCATAAATATATATATATTATATATATCCATATATATATATATATATATATATATATATATATATATATATATCTATATATATGCATTTATTTATATTAAGTGAGTCCTTAAATCCGAGTCCAACTCGAAAAAAATTAATTAAATTCTTTTAATTAATTTTGCTCTCAAAATTTCTATAAGCATTTATAAACCATTTATAAAGCTTATCAATCGATCCAGTCAAATTTGTTCATCATAAATTCAACTCTTTGAATTTATTATCTCAACGGGAACAGGAAAACCAGTACTTGTGTAACCCTCAATGGTTCAGGGATATAGCTAGCTGTGGGTCCAGGCTTACCCTTATTAGCCTCATTCTATGCATCAACTCCTTGATCATAAAATGTCAGAACTCATTTCTGATTTAACCCATCGAATCATGGTAAGAGCGTTAAGTAGCACCGCCCCATGATTCCCTAGGTATCACTGATAGTGCCTGCAAGAACCAGTCGATTATGGTTAACATATAGTACAGTCCCTTCATCTCATATATCCCGATCAAAACTGCAACCATTGGTTCATCGAGGGTTGCATGTGAATTTCGATAATGATGTGATGTCTTTGAGAATACATAGTGGCATCGCATGTGTAACTTGGTAAACACTTTATTCTACTACACATCTTACACTCTGGCCAGAGATTCCATGCACTATTATCTCACTTGATCACATAGGATATCCACACCCGTAGGTGAGCGGTGAATCCCCGACTACAATGCACCGGCTCCTACATGTGTCGCAACTGTACCCAACCTCACCACCTGATGACCCTCATGGAGTCGGTAAACGAGTCAAAGTAAAGTCCTATCATGTAGAGCCTCAGTGTTGTCCCGGGTCGTAAGGACTAATGATGTACAACCATAACCACGGACTTATCCACTCGATGAATGATAACCACTTGGGAAGTCCGAGGGAGGGTAGTTCAGTGAACTCATCGTATGAGCACTAATCTGTATGATTGAACATCTCTATGTCCATACCAATGAAACGTGGTACACATCATCACAGATTCTAGTCTCGAGCTCGAGCGATTCTTATCCTTATTTTGGACGGCCCAATCGACTAGAAACTTGATTTAGAATATACAGTAATTAATAATATGTGTTTCATGATTGTCATCACATGTACAACCTCATATCTTACTATAGTATATTCAAGGTCTTTATCTATGCAGCTTGCATGGGTATACAGATAAAGAAATTGCCAAATATAAGATTAATTATATTAAAATAAAGATTGTTATTACACTTGAGTCAATAAAATCTCTGACCAACAATTGGCTTGCAGGGCATCTACTCTAACAGTTGTGGCTTGTACATCGGTTTAGAGTCTGATTCTTTCTTTGTCTCTGCAACAATCTCTTCCTCAACCACTTGTTCCTCCACTTCCTTGCCTTTGTTCTGCTCAATTCTTTTTTCATCAGCTACTAATTTCTTAACACTTCTTAACTCCACCGCTTTGCATTGCTCCTTTGGGTTCACTTCAGTATTGCTGGGAAACTGCCCTCTATTCTGATCCTTCAAAGCAGTAGCAAGTTGCCCAATCTGTGTTTCCATGGATTTCATCATAGCCCCCAAACTGCACATATGTGTCTCCATGCTGTCCATTCGATTTTCAGTCCTTGACATCCTCTTGTTATATTCAGTGACAAATGTAGACACAACATCGTCCAAAGACGCTTTCCCTTCACCTTGGTTTGTATTGAATCCCGGAGGGGGATTCAACACATTTTTGTTATTGGCATAGGAAAAATTTTAATGGTTACATAATCCAGGATGATAAGTCTTGGGTGGAGGGTTACCTCGATAATTTCCATAGCCTCTGGGATTGATATGCTGAGCTTCCTCAGGTGGATAAGACTCCTCAATGGCGACAGATACACCAGTAGGTTCTTTTACATTCACCTTGTTCAACACCGCAACCTGTGTAGTTAATGTAGATAAATGTGCAGTGATTGATGTGAGAGGATCTACTGCATATACTGCTTTCTTCACTCCCATGCACTCAGACGGTCATTGAAAACTGTTAATGGTCATCTGTTCCAACATATCATATGCTTGAGTTGGATCCTTTGCAAAGATTGTACCTCCAGCAGCAGAATCTACTGTCATCCTCGTTTGTGTATTCAGACCATTGTAAAACCACTCGATCTGCTGATAATCCTGAAAATTGTGGTTAGGACAACGTCTAAGTAAATCTTTATACCTTTCCCAGGCTTCATACAGTTGCTCAGATTCCATCTGCCTGAAAGTACTGATCTCTATCTTCAATTGGGTGGATTTGGCTGGTGGAAAATATTTTCCAAGAAACTTAACCGCCAATTTCTCCCATGTAGTAATACTACCCAGCGGTAGTGATTGCAGCCAACTTCTAGCTTGATCCCTGAGAGAAAACGAAAACAAGCGTAAGCGTATAATATCCTCAGATACACCATTCATTTTTATCGTATCAGTAATTTCCAGAAAGGTGCGCAGGTGCAGGTGAGGATCAGCTATGGCGCTTCCGTTGAACTGGTTCTGCTGAACCATGTTAATTAATGTCGGCTTCAACTCGAAGTTGTTGGCATTTATCGTCCCTCGAGCGATTCCAGAATAGTGAGCCTGGATCGTCGGTCTAAAATGATCTCTGATTGGCACCAAGGGAACTTCTTGTGCATTCTCTTCAGCCATGTTTTGTTGTTCTTCTCTTCTCACTTTTCTCAAAGTCCGTGCAGTGCGTTCAATCTCTGGATCAAAGAGTAGATAATTCTCACTTTGAGATCTTCGCATAAACTGCAGTCAAGAACAACAGAATTCAATTAGTAACTTAAAATAAAATAAATAAAAGCTCTAAATTAAAATTTAGACTAATTGGTAACAAGACTAAACAAAATCAAAAATTACTCCCCGGCAGCGGCGCCAAAAACTTGTTGTGAAAAATACTCGCAAGCGTACGAGTGTCAAGTTTTAATATAGTGATAAAGGAAGTGTCGATCCCACGAAGAGTAATATGAAAATATTCAATGCTTGTAATTAAAATAGTCTTAATTTTATTTAGAAAATTAAACTTTGGAAATTTGCTGAAAATTAAATAAATAGTAAAGAATTATCAAACTCACGCACACACAAATCTTAAGAGTTTATCAATAAAAGAAAAATATTCTAGAGGTTTTGATTTCAATTGGTCTCAACAATATTCATTCCTAAAAAAATCTATTGCATGAATTTCTTTCAATTAATAACCAAGGACACTTAGATTATTCTATTTCCCTCTCCCGAGCAACAAATAGAGTGTATCAACTACAGTTCAATTTCAATATCCCTATTAAAATCTAAATGCAGTGATATTTGTAAACAATGTCCCTTAAAGGTTCTATTAAAATTATATACTATCCCGATCTATATAAACAATTAACACTGTAGTTTCTATTGATCCTATTCAAATTCCCTCTCCCGAGTGCCGGATTCCAAATAAATATAACTCAATTTATGACCAGTAAATTAAGAAGACATTCAATTCTAGCAACACAATTAATCTACATAAATTCAATTTATTAAAATCAAAGATTCATGAATATGTCTCAACCAAACTACGTCAACCTCTAGACTAGAAAAGTTTAGTTCATACTCAAATTCATAATAAACCAAATCATGTTCAATGTCTCAAACATAATTCAACAATCAAAAGAAATAAATAGATAAAAATAACGAAGCCGTAGTCTTTCTTCCGTGTCCGGTCGAAAAGTCTTCGTCTTCGTTCCAAGCAATCTTCAAATCTCGATCCCAAAATCTCACGAAATTGCTCTCAAGATTATTATGTGTATTGGCGGCTGATAGATAGCCCTTATAACTCAGAAACATTCCTTATATATGCCCTAAAAATCATCCAAGATAAGCCCAAGAAAAACCCGAATGTTTCCATAAAAACTCGAACTTTTAAAATCTGGAAACACGACGGCGCGGGCGCTCCATCAGTTAGGGCGGGCGCGCCTTTTTCTCGCAAAAAATTCTTCATAAATTCCTCAAGCGGCGCGGGCGCTCCAGGGGTCAGCGCGGGCGCGCCGTCATCTTGACTTTTCCACAAATTTCTTCACAAACAGCGCGGGCGCGCCTTGAATAAGCGCGGGCGCGCCTTAAGCTCGAACCTGGCCTTTTTCTTCTCTTTTTCAGCTCTTGATTCTTCCTTTAAACTTTCATCTTTTAGGCTTAATTCCACTTAAACACATCAAAGTCCATTACCTCCTACAAATACAAAAACAACAGCAATTCACGCAATATCTATCAATAAATCCCAAAAGTCAAGTAAAACCATATACAAATTAAGTGCACAAAATGCACTTATCAACTTAATTTTTTAAAGGGTTTTTTTTTTGGTCACCATATTTTGTAATATCTTTAATTAATTTTTAAAAGGGTTGTCTTTTTTCGTCACCTTATTTTGTAATATTCTGACTTTACGATTCTATTTCTCTTTAAAAAATTTAAAATTTTCTGCTGTTCAAATATCTAAATGAATTTTACAATATTTTATTTCTTAATTTTAAAGTTTCTTCAAATGTTTTAAGTATATTTTAAATTGCCAATGTAAGGTTATCTTTGACCTAATGTTAGCTTTGCTGGAATATTAATATAACTCTCTTCCAGATATTTAATTTTTCAAAAATGGAGGCTATGGGTTCGGGAGAAGATAGACCTGACAATTATGTCAATAACACATTTTCAGTCCAAAATGACATCGCACATCAACACCAAAGGTCACAACAGTTATTTTACATTTTTTAGTTCAACAATTTTCAATTAATATTATTCGACTCTATTTTTAATTTGTGATTTTTATATTGACAAAGTATTAAAAACAATTCAAAACTAAATAATTTTATACTATTGCTTTTTTTAATAGTGGTTTTTATGCTCTTGCTTTTATCTCAATATATTTACAAATTCTTCGTTAAATATATTAAAGATAGAGAAAATTAATGAGCAAAAATAATCATTAAAATTTCATAGAAATGTACATAACTATTGGTCTATGGTGCTATTTAGGACATGACAAACTCCAGCTCTTACGACGTTGAAAGACGTCAAATGCTAGCACTGACCGAGCGTCAAAGAATACATTCTATGGCCGAAGATCAGCGACAATCCTACCTTGCTTGACGTCGATCAAATTACCAATCAAGAAGAAGAATGGAAAGAAATGGTTGCGGCTATCAAAATTCTTAGCAAACACATGCAAAGAAATGGTTGCGATTATCAAGACCTAATACTTGGAGTATAACTATCACTCCTGAAAAGAATTTTATATTGTCTGGAATTATGATGTAGTTAATTTGTACAACTCTACTCGGTGATGGTGAATTAATCTACTTGGATCAAGTGGATGTAGGATCGCATTGATCCGAACCACCATACGTCTTTTTGTCGTTTTTATATTTTCACATCACTTGCTCCAGAAAACACTAACACTTGATCAACAACTTAGATGCTTAATACACTCGATTATTGCACTACAAATAAAATATTTAAATTTGTAAAATATACACAACTCAAACAAATATTTTTTACAATAAAATTTATATGCATAACATACACCAAATGTTCATATATTTCGTTATACACATGCAATGCATGTGCCTCGGTTGCTAGTATATATTTAAACGAGTTGAGAGTATACCAACAATAATTTTTATAATAGTAACTAGTGATATATAATATTATTTATTACCCCAAAATGTGTGTGTTTCTCGACTACGTCTTTATGAAGAAACAATTTAATAGCGAAATTGTATGTTTATTCGACATTCTCAATTTTCTACCACCACTTATTTATTTTTGTATGCCATATATATGAGGTTATGGGTAAAATAAAAACACAATAATTTATAACATATGAACGTTGCATGCGTGTAAAACAGTACATAAATATTATGAAATTTATGTGTAATAAATATTAAAATTGATAAGAGGAGTGTAAGTAAGTTAGATGCATATTTATGGGAAAAGATTTCAAAATTGCAAGGCTTGTATATATTAGATCAAATATATAATGTTAGATGTTACAAACAATAATGAATCAGGATTTTGAACATCGAGTAAGTTTGTTAAAAGGGAAAAAATAATTATCACGATTACATATTACTTTCTCGTTGTACACCACTTTTCATCTTTTCGTGTTTTTTTAGACCACATTCTCCAACAATTATACTTTTAGATAATTTTTATTAAGTCAGTGTTTCTCTTGATGTATGTTTTATTTACTAACAAATACTTGTTTTAGTGATTATACTTATATATTTAAATAATACTAGCAGGGTGTACATGCGTTGCACGTGAAATTGTTTAATTTGTGTTTACTTACAGGTTATGCATTATAAAGACTTAGAAATAATCCGACTTGTTTGTTAAGCGATTGATAAAATGGATTTAATATTGGAGTAAATTTAGATAATATTGATCGAGTTACAATCAATCTATCAAAATTCATACAATCCAAAATAATTCTTTTAATTTATTGAGGAACATAAGGAACATTTACATACATATTACACACGCCTGTCGTGAGAAGCTTTCTATTTTTGCTTTTGCTTTGACCTAGATTGGGTCAAATACAATGTCATCCTTTGATGCAGTGTTTTTTTATTCTTCGTGTATAATATTTCAAAAGTTCATTGTTTTTTTTATATCAATCATCTTTTTTCCCCTTGTTTTGTTAAGGATGTCTGCAGTCTGCGCGCGGGAGCATCTATACATTTTTCTTTTTTTATTTTGTTATATAATTATCTCTTGGGAATTGCATTTCTTTCTTCAGTTGCTTAGTTGATTTTTGGACACCATCAACCAATATAACTAATATATGTAAAAAAAAATTAGGATTTTTGTCCTGTAAATGGATCTATTTTAGATTTTAGTCATGTAACTTGTGCAAACTTTATTTTCATCTAGTAAGTAATAACATGTTTTTTTTTTCTTTTTTCCCCCAAAATAACTGAATATCAAATTACTATGTTTATCTAATTTGCATCGAATGAAAGTTTCTTTTCCTGCCATTTTGTATTAATGAGTGTTTCTGTTATTGATTTTTTATCTTTATTTTTCCTTAGATGAGTTTTAATATTTGTAACATGAGGTTTACGTAATAGATAATTGATGTCAAAAAAATAATATTCATTTGGATCAAATGATTTAAGGCAAAAGACCAAAACCAAAAATGAAAGTTACTGGATGAAACCAAACATGAACAAATTACACGACTAAAATACAAAACATACCAACGTATAGATAGATATATCTTTGTGCTATCCACGGAATTGTGGAATTTGAACATGAAGTTGTAGTATTTTTATTTTTTTTTTGAGAGGATAAGTTGTAGTCATTTTTTTGCATACAGTTTAATGGATAATTGCTTTGTGTATTTGGTGCAGATCTCTTCACAAGAAAACGAAACAATTATATTTTGTATATAGAGCGAATGAATAAATTAGGTGGAGTGTGTCATGCGTAACTCACGGTGCTCCTATTATTTTGCAAATTAATGTAATCTCCGAGGGATATTCAATAAATTCGATAGCAAAAATTATCGTATATGATAATTCTAGCAACATTATCTCCCTCCTCAACCAACAACGACTTCATCGATATTCTTTCATTTAATCATCTCCATGCTTTAACTTTGTATTTAAGTGTTATTTGAAATTTTAACTTGACACAATTTAGAAAAAATAAATCATTTGTTCAAAAAGAGTTGTTTTAACTTGACACAATTTAGAAAAAATAAATCATTTGTTCAAAAAGAGTTGATCCCAAAGGGGACCTCATCCCACACGAGTTAGAGACTCATTGACTCATGCGAGGGTTAAATCGAGAGATGTGCACGAGCGGCAGGAACCTGAGAGATGGAACAACATTGTCAACCCCCAAAGCGTACCCCACAATATTTCAGCAGGGATTATGCTCCACACGAGGATCGAACCCGCAACGCTGGAGAATTTTTTTCCACGTCACTTCAGGCTTTACCAACTCGTTTATGCTCATGTGGACAACATAAATCATTTGTTGTCTTTATTTCTTTCTCGTCTCATTGAGACCGTGATAGCACACATCGTACCAAGGATATGACTATATATTCTCAATCGATTTCCTTCATCGCACTTTGCAAATGATAAATATGATTTCTACATGTGGAAAAAAAAAAAACAAACTTGTTTTCTCTAAGTAAACAAAAAAATGTTTTCTGTTTTCTATTGTTTTTTTGACAATAAATTATATATTTTCACACGTCAACTAGGGAAACAAATTGTGTATTAAATATTTGTATTCAATATTATTCTAACCTCCTTTAATGAGTAATTTGTTTTTTATCTGGTTGATTGTCACACTTTCGCATTCCATATTTTTGGATACCCACTTGAAAGCCCATCTAATTTAATTTTATGAGAAGTCCATACTGAAATGGCCTAGTTAGGGTAGAAGGAGATGATTTGGAGCATAAATCTTAGTTTCCAAAACCTGTTAGGCTGGATCCTACTTGGGCAGGACAAAAGACCGACTTGGGCTTAATACGTGGCCCATGGATGTGATGGGGGTTCAAGTAAGTGTAAGTGATGTAAGCCCTATCTGCTAAAACTCCTCAGGCTAAGTTAAACCAGGCGTTATAGAGGCCCGACCCGGGTCCAGTATCTAGAACCTTCGGTTATCATCAGATATACGAAGATCTTTAATAGATAAGGACAATATCCAACGAATCCGGGATTTGATATGATTCATGTGTCGGTCTCAGACTCCTAATTATCTTGGTATCTGAGGTCTATTTGATTTAGGAGTAGAGTCCTACTTTAACACATATTCTACCTCAACAAGGTAACTTACCCCTCCAGTCCCTATAAATACAGGTATGGTTCATTGTTTATTTCTTCACTTTTCTGTTCACTCTCTGCTAACACACTCACGCACGCATATTCTCATGTTCTTTCTTTTTGTCACGCTTTTTTATTTTTTAGCACTGACTTAGACATCAGAGGGGTCACGCCAAAAACACCTTCGGCACCCCCTAACGGAGTTTGTCTCTGAAGAGAACATCTACGTACCCGACCCAACCCGGTGTTGAAAATATTGGGAGATTTGCTCTACCAAACCGAACCCGGAGGGAAATTTTGACATCATCAATTGGCGTCGTCTGTGGGAATTTGAAAAAGAAAGAGTTGAGATGGCTGACGCGAATGAAGAAAATCTGAAACAACTTTTTGCTGCCGCTATTGAAAGAGCTTTAACAGCAAGGGGAGAAGTCAATCTTCCTCCCCCTTATCAGAATGCTCAGTTGGAAGAGATCAAAAGATTAAAGGAGGAGATGGAACTCCTGAAGAAGAAGCAGTCCGAATACCTAGCTACGTCAGTCCGGAATATTCCTTTCTCCACTGAAATATTGGAGTCCGAACTCCCCAAAAACTTTAAATTTCCACACGTTGGGGAGTATGATGGGAAAGGAGATCCAGAAGAGCACCTCTCCCGTTTTGAGAATGCTGCTTTGCTACACAAATATTTCGACCCGATCAAGTGTCGAGTCTTCCTTACCAGTTTGGTAGGGCCAGCACAACAATGGTTTAACCTACTGCGTCCTGAAGACATCAATGAATTCAAGGATTTCAGCAAGGCCTTTTTACACCATTTTGCTAGCAGCAAAAAGCACCCTACAACTACTTTCAGCCTTTTTGCTATCAAGCAGCAAGGTCAAGAAGATTTGCGAGCATATATTTGTAGATTCAGTCCTTTGGCCCTTGAAGTACCCACTGCTACTACAGACTTGCTCATCAGTGCTTTCACTCAAAGACTCACTACGGGGGATTTCCTCAAATATTTTATAAAAAAACCACCTTCCACATACGATGAGTTGCTTGCTCAGGCCGAAAAATACGTGAATTTAGAGGAGATACAAGTTTCTCGGCTAAATAAGGGGGTGGACAACCCTACAAGTCCAAAGAATACCAGGACCCCTAGCACACATTGGAAGGGTGGACCAGCTCCCCGACCCGAACTACTGGGACAATTTGCCTCCTTTACTCCTTTGAAGATGTGTAAGACCCGAGCCCTACAGATATGTGAAGAAAAACGACTTTTACAGAGACCTCCATGGAGTGAGCGCGGACCTCGCAGACCAAAATTCGACAGGTACTGTGACTTTCAAAATGAGTATGGACATACCACCAATTATTGTCGACAACTAGAGCAAGAGATCGAGATAGTGATTCAACAAGAGCCGAGCATGAAAGATATATTAGCACGACAAAGGGGAGGATATCATCCCAATAAGAGGGGCCTTGATGGTCCTGATCATTCAGAACAGAGGGCAAGACCCAGACCGCCGCATGGTAACTTTCAGCGTCCGAACCAAAATCAACCTGGTAACAATAAAGGGCCACCCCCTCCACCGAGAGGAGTTATTAACATGATCTCCAGAGGACCAACGGATAGAGATTCCAATAGAGCAAGGAAGATAAGAAGTTGAAAGTTGAGCAACAAGGAAATCGTCGATTGAACCAAACTAAGTGATACAAGAGTCAAATGCTACAATAACATTGAGAGATCAATTTATCAGAGCAGTTCACCACTCTCGAACCGATCCTATCAGTGTTTGTATAGGAAGATGTGGGAAAAATGAGAGGTAGAACTTAGCCAGTGTTATTTCGTCATTAGGATTAGTTATTTCACTGAAATTGCGTACATCCATAATGATCTCCGGGATGTGTATTTTGTATATATATTTGCTGCATTGAGATTATATCATTTTCAGATTTTAAGTTCTTAATTAATGTGATTTTGTCTCGACAAACAAGTAGCTAGGACAATAAGTAGGAACTTAATTAGCTCGCAATTCAATTCAACTTCAAACCTTTTAAATAACATGGAATATCAATAATAATAATAAATAAATGTATTTAGAACAATTAAAATAATATATTTTTTATATAATCCGAATTAATATATATTTACTTGATTAGTTTGATAGCTAGTAACATGCATATATCACAATAACATGTTAGGTTCTTTAAAATATTTTAAATTTTTGAATGAACCCTTAAGTTTATATAAAATGGAAATTAAGAAATGGTAGTATAACAATATCTAAAATATTAATTAATTTAAAAAAATCTCCTGTTAATTAATTTTTCAAATTAACCTTTTCGTTACGTTAAATATCACATATTACCACATATAACCTTTAAATCTTTTTTTCTCCATAAATATCTCATTAGATCGTCTTACAATACTATATGTTGAAACCACCATAATTGATTTCCAGAATCTTGAATATAATTTCAAAATAAATGTCTAAAAATATATATGCACATGACATTGCATTAGGAAGTCACAAAATGTGGTTTTTGCATTTTTGCTTCAGCTCTATTTCAAATTATGATGATAATAATAATAGTATTTTTCACTATTCGATCAATATATGCATAATTACTTATATACTTTTCTAAATAATTTTAAAAAAATCCTCGATCTTGTATTTTTTTTAAATTAAAACCATTATTTACTCTATCGACTAGACTAGATGATTGAATCGGTTTTCATTAATAAATAAGGTCAAAAATTAAATAAAACTAAGAGGTTTAATAAAAATTTATTTTAAATGGATTTATCAGATATTATTAGGTACAAGATGAAATAAGTGTAACGTAAACAAAACTGAAAAACAAATAGATTGTGCTTTGGTTCACACTCTGAATAAAAAATAATATTTTCTAGGAACAAAAATAGTTACTATATTCAATCAATTCGTGCTTCACTGTGAACTCATTTGATCATAATACTAATTTCTTGAGTGCAATAAGCAACAAAATAACAGTGGCCAATGCTTATCAGCCTATGCATGCCAACACAATGTATTCTTATATATACAGATACGCAGATTCATCATTTATTAGAAATTGCATGGTGGTAACCTCGTTGATCATCCTTGCGGCTACGTCATAAAATTCTTGTTCATCACAAACGTTCTCCATCACCGATTCGTCCGAAACTCCATGTTCTTTTCTTGTCAAAAGGACGATTGTTTGGTGCATCAGATGTCGTGCGAAGGGGAGCTTCACCATGGGTGAAGCCCACGCTTTCCTTAAACGCCTCACATATTGCTCCCCTTCAAAACGATCAAGGTTGAAATAATTCAAAAGGTTTCCTTCTACGAGCATCCGCCCCTGTCCCCTAGAATCGGAAGCCCTCACTTGGTTTACATTTGGACAACTATTCAAAAGCACCGATATGAAATAGCACCACAAATGCATCTCATTCAAGGTTTTGTGCACGGTCCGAAAAAACAATTCATCGTATCCTTGAGCTTCATCATCATCAACATCTAGCACGTTGCAAACGCCCCAATCATTCTCCTCAGTAAGATCACACCTATCTATGTAGAGGATGAACATTCCACATGAATCAAACTTCCACCGAAGGATGGATCCAGCCCGTTGCTCGCTATCGTAAGGATGCGGACCGTAGCAAAAAAAGTTGATGTGCACTGATTTAAGGTCAGAAAAGTGACCTAGGAAATCTTCAAGTCCCTCCTCCGGCCATTCTGTAACCCCGTGACCATCATCACGAAAAGCAATGGTGTATGGCGCATCTATGCGGATGTGTTTGACTTGCTGAACAAGCTGATGAAAGTGTTCAGAGATAGAATCGAGGTTGACGAGGGTCTGGGCATCACACATGTGAAGGATGGCAAGCATTATATCGTCCGGGATGTATCGGCGCATACGAGGCGGAGCCAAGGACAGGATATGGTGGGGGATAAGAGGAGGAGCCAAGGCCGGCAGTATATGGTCTGGCACGGGCACCGGGTCCGGGATATGAAGAGGAGCCAAGGGGATATGACGACGACGTCTAGATGAAAAGATGAAGCGGGTGAAAAAACTCATAATGTACGTTACCTGCAAACTGGCAAAAAATAAACCATCATTAAAGAGCTAAAATAAGTAAGTAAATAACATGTAAATTTAACAGCAAAAAAATTGAACTGTTAATAAAACACGTAAACTCAAATCATTCAACACCAACACCACCCATCGCTGCGCATTAGCGCGAGACCAGCCCCACCATGGGCTTGGCCTCCACAAACTCACCGCCTCCGGCCCCCCTGAACGCCAAGAGCGACGCCGCTCTCTGCCTCCCCCACCGCGCAATGGGCTCAGCCTCACGAGCGTCCCCTCCGATAAATGCAGGCTTCTCCGAGAACTCGGCCTCCATTCCCACACAATCGCGATCAACCCCGCGCAAACCATCTCCCCCAGCAGCACGCCGCTGAAACAACCATCTCCACCAACAGCATTTCGCCTTACCATCGGCCTTCGCAGGCTCACCACGCCATCCCGCCTCCAAGCTGTTCCGATCGCTTTGCCTCGCACATCAAAACAGAAAAACACCAACACGAAGCATACCCCCATTCGTAGCTCTCCCGCAGAAATCCACCATCTCCAACCGAAACCACCACAGAGGAAAAAGAAAAAAAACAGAACACCAACCGAGCTACCATCCAGCTCGCCGCCACCTCTCGACCATCGCGAGTTAACCCACCAGAAACTCCGGAACTCGCCACCACCGGTTCCGTAAGAGAAATCGGTTTACGATTTCTTCCCCGATGGTGAGGTAATCGTTTACCTTAGTACGTACAAGCATTAAGCAAAAGACATGCAGAAATGGAGTATAAAAGAGAAACAGGAGAAAGTCCCGTGAAAAAACAGAAAGCAGTTAAGGGAGGAGGAGTGGGAGTGGACGTTATACCTACAATCCTTCCTTGGGTTTTGTGCGTAAAAGAGGATAAAAAAAACAGATATTTATAGATAATCAGATATCTTCTCCAGCAAGTTACCCTATTTTTAACCGGGTAAAGTAAAACTAGAAGTAAATGATAGATATGTACTTAATAAACAGTAAATTAATGCTTTGTGTCCCGTGACATGGAGTAATAATTTGTTTCAACTCTCTGTTTATGCATGTACCAAATTACCCCTTTTTATATTTGGAATTTTCTCTACTTTTTAGTATATTTTCTCGTCGATAAGGGTGCGAATTTTCGGTATTACCAAGTTATCATACCAAAAACAATATCGAATTTTCGGTATACCGAATTTTTCGGTTCGTTATTGTTGGGTTTTTTCCGTTCGATCCGCCGCCGAGTTTCTTCCGTTCCTAACCTGTCCAAGACAAAAAACAAAGGAACCAAACAATAGACAAAACATGGGCAGTGAAACGTGAACATATCAAAGGGATTCCGGGGCTCAGACACTTAGACTCTTCAATCCACCGGCAATCCACGGCGAAGACCACAAAGGTCCTTCCCAACCCAAACTCACGCCCACTGCCTTCAACCCAACTACACGCTCAAACTCTCAGCGGCTGCCTCACAAAGAAGCATCACACAAGAACGAGGCGAGATAAGGCAGCAACACTAAGCCCGACCGCCTCACTCTCTCGCCCTTCAAACCTCTCTCGGCCTCATCTCTCTCTTCGTTCGGCAGCCTCACCAAGAGGCAGAAAATAGAAATGGAACGCTCACAGGAGAAAGGGAGGCGCACGTTGGGTTCTGTCTGCAGAGGAGGAGGCGTACTGATTTCTTTAGGGATAGGAGAATTAATATAGATTGGGTAGTGGGCTTTGGGTAGTGGGCTGGGAAACTAAAAGGGTGGTTGGGCCAAAGCCCAACAATCTCCACCTTTTGGCCCAACACCGGTTCACATGTTACGAGAGTCACATATAGCCATCATCATTGCCCCACAACAAAACACAAAGTTAGTCTTTAAACCAATAGGCAGCAAACACAAAGTACGCTACAACACCACAACGAAAACAAAACAAATATGTCAAAAAACAAAGTTTAAAACACTTTTAATCATTTTCAGAAACAAGACTCTAACCAAGTAAATGCTCCACCTCGCTTGGAGCCCAGTCAATTTCTGAAAAAAAATATTCCTACATAACTATTTTTCACACAGAAAAATAGAAAAAACAATCTACCATATTTCACACAGAAAAGGCAGAAAAAACCACACAAAACAGATTTTCACAAAGAAATTTGATAAATGCACAAATCACAAAGAACACAACCAATCAAGCAAACAAATCCTAGGCGCAACACATGCACACAAATCCTAGGATTCTATCAGCACATAATCCCAGTACCTAACATCCGCACCAAGCGGTTACGCTACAAACGCAGTAAAAATAGGTTCAGCCAATATACCAAAGCGAAACTCTACGTAAGAGTTTCAGTTCCCACGAACCAGTACGAGTGGCAAGCTCACAATGGACAACAGTGGACAGCACACAGCGTCGACAACGTGCAACGGGCAGCGGGCAAGCGGCTGTCCACCTCTCGACGGCAGCACGGCGGACAGCAGCAAGCGGCGATGTGGCGGCACTAAACAGTCGACTATCCAAGAAACGACGCGGCGATGGCTATCAGGCGGCGGCGGACCAGCGGCGACAACGAACCCAACTTTGATACCACTGTTGGGTTTTTTTCCGTTCGATCCGCCGCCGGGTTTCTTTCGTTCCTAACCTGTCCAAGACAAAAAACAAAGGAACCAAACAATAGACAAAACATGGGCAGTAAAACGTGAACATATCAAAGGGATTTCGGGGCTCAGACACTTAGACTCTCCAATCCACCGGCAATCCACGGCGAAGAACACAAAAGTCCTTCCCAACCCAAACTCACGCCCACTACCTTCAACCCAACTACATGCTCAAACTCCTAGCGACTGCCTCACAAAGAAGCATCAAACAAGAACGAGGCGAGAGAGGGCAGCAACACTAAGCCCGACCGCCTCACTCTCTCGACCTTCAAACCTCTCTCGGCCTCACCTCTCTCTTCGTTCGGCAGCCTCACCAAAAGGCAGAAAATAGAAATGGAACGCTCACAGGAGAAAGGGAGGCGCACGTTGGGTTCTGTCTACAGAGGAGGAGGCGTACTGATTTCTTTAGGGATAGGAGAATTAATATAGATTGGGTAGTGGGCTTTGGGTAGTGGGCTGGGAAACTAAAAGGGTGGTTGGGCCAAAGCCCAACAGTTACGATAAAAATACCAAATTTTTTGGTACGATAACGATATGAAATTTGAAATTTTCGATATATATCGGTATACCAAAAAATATATAATCTTTATAAACTATAAATTTTAAAAATATTTTTTTTTCGATATAAAACATTATATATAGCGATATCCCACCAAAATTCCGTTGTACCATAAATTTTTTTATGATCAGTATACCGTGATTTTCGGTACGGTGTTGGTATAGTATTTTCTTATACCTTAATTTTAGGTACGATATACAATATAAATTTTTGGTATGTTTTACCACCCCTAGTCGTACATTGATCTCTTCTGTTTGTGTACTTAATTCTAATTATTCAATATTTATGATAGTTTTGATGTTTTGGAGGTGCAAGAATATATTACAGTGAACGAAATTTACATTCACTCAATTATTCATCACAAAAACTGAAAATTTATTTCCTTTGAAATTTTGGAATTCAATCACATTGGGTATTTCTTTGATATTATGTAAATGATTTGATCTTCGTTCATTCCTACTATGTTTTTCTAACTTTTATTTGACTATTAAATTGGATATTCAAAATTATTTCACTCAATTACTAGATATTTTTTTGTTGGCTACTTTTTAAAATTTTGTTCTTAAAATTTTGTATTAATACTGAATCATTTTTAGTATTTTTTAAAATTTATTTTAAGAGAATCAGTATTTTTAAAAAAAAAAATCATGATTCTTAAATTCATTGAATTAATGTTATGTTGATTTTCAAAAAAGGAAAAAAATGTGTACTCGATTATCCTATTTGAATTGTAAATTCTAGTGGTTATGGTTTGAAAATCTAATTTCTAGCGATTTTTTATAATTTTTTTTGTAGTAATAATTATTATTAGGAATTTCATCAATAATTAAGATTACATGATTCATTGTTTACTGAAATATTATCTCTTTTTTTCATCTTCTTCTTGTTTTTTTTCCACTAAGTTTTTATAACAACCTCTATAATGCATTGGGATGTCTTGCTCATGATGAAGATGAACTATGGAAATATGATAATGATTGCACAAATAGAAAATACTATTTTGTCAAATGAGAAAGAAATATGTTGGGAAATTTAGTTTTGGTATTGACAAAACAAAGCCAAACTGATATAAAGAGATGATGACATCATGATGACATAACAGGCGCTAAACTGAAGTACAAAAGCGATTCAGTCTACCTCGAACTAAACTAAGTCTATCAGTTACACTAAAGGAACACATTCAGTTTACCTTGCTAAACTGAATTCATCAAACTGATTGTCTCAGAGATACAGAGCAATTTAGACATTCAGTTTACCTTGCTAAACTGAATTCATCAAGTCCATCTTCTCTCAACTGATTGTCTTAGAGATACAAATCAGTTTACCCTACTAAACTGAATCACTGCTAACTGATTGCGCAAATGAATTCACAGTACTTCCGGATAAGATCGTCCGTACTCTGACATCTCTGTAGAATGTAGTGCCGCTATACTAAGGGAATGTCGGCGTCAGAGATCGTTGATGATAGTGACAAATCCAACGGGAATAATTTGAATCCGATCAGGAGAATAACTTGAAATTATGACCGTTGCAAACCAATGCTTATAAATAGGGATCTTGATCAAAGTTCAAAATGAGAGAACTCGGCATTTTACTGAGAATTCAGAAGAATATCTTACGCTCAAATCTTGATCAAGAAACTCGAAAGCACAAACATTTAAAAACATCAATTCTGACCATTGAAGGGTCGATACTTGTGTCAAAAGAATTCGAGTTGTATTCATTCAATTGTGAAATCAGTCTAGGACTGAAATCAAGGTGATACACTAGGAGTTCTTATTTAGGCAGTGTTTAAGTCCTAAATTGGATTGGGTTTGTGCAAACTGCTTGTATAAATCAAAGTCTTCTAGTAAAATCCTTCCAAGGTGGAAGAAGGGGTGACGTAGGAGTATTTGAAATCTCCGAACATCCATAAACAACTTCTTGTGTCATTTCAGTTTACTGTCCTCGTTCATACTTCATATCCACTACCAAACTGATTTACACTAAGTGTTTTAAATCTGTAGCTTGGCATATTTCCGCACACATTTTGTTTGCCAAACTATATTGGACAATAAGATAAGATTTGAACTCTTTCTTAAATCGATCGAGTTTCATTGTTCTTAGCTAAAACTACTTGAAAGTATATTCACCCCCCCTCTATACTTTCAACCGATCTTATCAATTGGCATCAGAGAGGTTATTATCTTATTCTTAAAACACTTAAACAAAATGACATCATTCAGCAAGATTCCTATGTTCTCAAAGGAAGATTTTGATGACTGGAAAATTCGCATGCAAGCACATTTATCTGCACTAGATGATGACATGTGGTTTGTCATCACTGACGGACCTCTTGAGATCACAAAGGTCAATACTGCTATAGCCCTCTCTGGAGGTGGTCCTCAATACATTGAGAAACCTAGAGTTGAATGGACTGCAGAAGACAAAAAGAAAGCAAATTTGGACAATGTAGCTAAGGATATCTTGTATAAAACTCTTGACAAGAATACCTTTAGCAAAATCAAGACGTGAAAAATTGGAAAAGAGATTTGGGAAAAATTGATTCAACTTTGCAAAGGAAATGAACAAACAAAGGAAAAAAAGCTATCTGTGGCTACTCAAAAATTTGACAGCATCAAAATGAGACCAGAAGAATCAATGACAGAATTTGACGAAAGAGTTAGCAGCATTGTTATTGAGCTCAACGGATTGGGCAAAATATATCCCAACAGGGAAGTTATCCTCAAAGTAATTCGAGGTCTTCCCAAAGAATGGGATGTAAAGACAATGGCCATGAGAGAATCAAAAGATTTGAACAAATTAGAATTACATGATCTATTTGCAGATCTAAAAGCATATGAGTTCGAGTTACAGACTCGAGAGGAAGATCAGTCTACCTTACAACTGACCAAGGCCTTGACTGCAGTAAAACTTGAGTCACCAGCCAAAACGGAAAAGTCAGCAGAACAAATCAACAGTGATGCCATGTCATTGTTTGTAAAGAAATTTGGCAAATTCATCAGAAGAAACCAAGAAGGATCAGATAGAATAAATTTCCAAAAGAAAGACTCAGTTGACGAACCAAGAAGCTGTTTCAACTGTGGGAAAACAGGACACTTCATTGCTGATTGTCCCAAGCCAAAGAACCTTGACAAAAGAAAAATTTCAAGGAATGATAGACACACTTCAAGACAGAAGCATGAAGCATTGGTTGCAAAGGATTGCAAAGCCAAGTGGGCTGAAACAGACAGTGATTCAGAAGGATCAAATGACTCTTCTAACTCAAGTGATGATGAAGAAGAAGTCAAATGTCTTATGGCAAATGATCATGAGCTTCCATCCACCAGTGAACATGTATTTGATTTTAGTTCTGAGAAATTTACCAGAGAAGAACTAATCAAAGCTCTTCATGATATGGCTGATAAGTGCTATTTTTGCACTTATATTTTATATGAATTAGCTTGGCTTTTGTTATGTTTTGAGCGATATTATGCAGTCTTTTTGTTGTTTGTGTTGTTTGCAGGAATTTGAGTGTTACTCATTTTAGTTGGTAAAAAAAAAGTGAAAAAGAGGTGAAAAAGAGTTGAAGAACAAAGAAATAAAAGTGCCAAGTATAGCGCCCCAGCGCTACAAGCCAAGCACTCCAGCGCTACACGAAGTATTCCGAAGGGTGAAAATTCGAGGAAATAGCGCTCCAGCGCTATCAAGTCAGCGCTCCAGCGCTGTAGAGAAAATAAGACGGGCGCTCCAGCGCTGAAAGGTAGCGCTCCAGCGCTACTCTATCCTGAAATTTGGAAAGTCTTTATTCGAGTTTTAAAAGAGGATTTGGAGAAATTATTGGGGGATACGAGGGTTTAGAGAATTGAGAGCATAGAGACGGCTGTTGAGAGTTTTGGATTGCACAAGAGCTCGAGAATTTGGTACGAAGACGGAAGACGGCAGCATCCAGCGACAGAGAAGCTTAATTCTACTTCGTTCTAGTTTCTCTCTGAACTCTATTTTTCTAGTTTGATGGATTATTTGAAAACCCTATTTTGTTTGATCTTTGAATTTATTATGAACTAATTCCTTAGTCTAGAGGTAGACGGATCTTGACTGGAAACTATGATTGAAATAATTTGATTTATATATTTGAATTCTTCGCACAGTTTATTTGTGTTTTCCTGATTTTAATGCGTTCAATTTACTGGCCATAGATTGAATGATATTTTGTTTAGAATTTATCACTCGAGAGAGGAGATTTTGAATACGACATAGGAAAATACATCTTTGGTGTTTATATTGTTCGAGAGGCATATAACTCCATAGAATTCATAGAAGAATTCTTGTGCTTTTTACCGGATTTAATAATTGAACTTTGATAGATATATTGAGTTTGTTATTGAATACGAATTTCTGCTTGACACTCGAGAGAGGTAGTAGAAAATAATAGGGATTCTTGGCTAATAAATTAGAAGATTTTAGAATTGAACAATCATTAGAAATACATTGTGATGGACAGTCAAGTGAAGTCGAACCTCTAGCATTCATCGCTTATTGATTTTCATCTCGTGAATTCGTGGTTATTTAGTTTTGTTTCTTGCAAATTTTAGTTTTATAAAAATCAACCCATTTTCGTAGCTCTACATAGGATTAGGATTTGATTAGTCGCAAATATTTATTATAATATCATTTATTCATTCTCCGTGGGATCGACTTGGACTTAATTCCTATATTATAACTTGACATCGTGCGCTTGCGAGCGAAAAACACGCAACAAGTTTTTGGCGCCGTTGCCGGGGATTTGAATTTTATTTGATTTATATTAAATTGTGCTAATTAGTCTTAATTCTGATTTAGAGCATTTTATTTTATTCTATTGGTTCTAACTTAAATTTTTCTCTGTCGATGCAGTTTATGAGAAAAAGCCAAAGTTACGACTCACTGCTTTTTGATCCAGAAATTGAGAAAACTGCTAAAGCGTTGAGAAAAGCCAGAAGAGAAGAGTTGCAACAAATGGCGGACAACAGAGAAAACAGAGAAAACAGAGAAAGAGAAAGAATTGAAGCTGCTCCGGTGCCAATCAGAGATCACTTTCGACCAATGATCAACAATCATTATTCTGGGATAGCTCGGCAGAATATCACAGCCAATAATTTTGAGTTGAAGCCAGCTTTGATTAATATGGTGCAGCAGAATCAGTTTAGGGGTGCAGCTACTGAAGATCCGAATTTGCATCTGCGCACTTTTCTGGAGATTTCTGACACAGTGAAAATTCATGGTGTTACTGAGGACACCATCAGACTACGATTGTTCCCATTTTCTCTTAGGGACAATGCTCGTAGTTGGTTGGAGTCACTACCTCTTGGAAGCATCGCTACATGGGAGGATTTGGCTTCAAAATTCCTGTCCAAGTATTTTCCGCCTGCTAAGCCTGCTCAACTGAAAATTGAGATCACTACTTTTAGATAGCATGATTATGAGCAACTTTATGAAGCTTGGGAGCGTTACAAGGAATTACTACGCAAGTGTCCAAACCATAATTTCGCTGATTGGGAACAAATTGAACTATTCTACAATGGATTGAATGGGCCTACTAGGATTTCTGTGGATGCTGCTGCTGGAGGATCTATATTTTCAAAATTTCCTGCGGATGCGTATGAGATGTTGGAGCAGATGACTATTAATAGTTATCAGTGGCCGAGTGAGAGATCTATGCATAGAAAACCTGCTGGAGTTCATGAAGTTGATGCGTTCACTGCTTTGACTGCTCAAATGTCTGCTATTTCTACACAGTTGGCTGCACTGAGCAAAGGAAATCAAGTTTCTACTGAGTCAGCATCACTGGCGAATGCCGTACATTCTACTGATGGATTTGAAAGTGTGGAGCAAGCTCAATATGTGAACAACAGAAACTACAACAAATATCGAGGTAACCCTGCACCCAATCAATATCATCCTAGTTTGCGTAATCATGAGAATTTTTCCTATGCAAACAATAAGAATGTGTTGAATCCTCCACCGGGGTTCAATACTCAGAATGGTGAGGGTAAACCATCTATGGAAGATTTGGTGAATAGTTTTATTTCAGAGTCATCCACAAGATTTAAGAGGAATGAGAATAGGCTTGATAGTATGGAGACACACTTGACCAATGTGAGCGCCTCTATGAAAAATCTTGAAACTCAAATTGGTCAGTTGGCGAATGCATTGAATAATCAGCAGAGAGGAGTGTTTCCTAGCAATACTGAGGTTAATCCTAGGGAGCAATGCAAGGCTGTTACTTTGCAAAGTGGTAAAGAACTTGGGGTTGATGATCCAAAGGTAGTGGATGATGAAGCAGTTGAAGAAATTGTGGTGGAGTCTGAGAAATCTGTGAGCAAAAATTCCAGCAAGTCTGCAGTTGTGCCTGAGAAACCGCATGTGCCACAACCTGTTCTGCCATATCCACAGCGGTTCAAGAAAAAAGCGTTGGATGAGAAGTTTTCTAAGTTTCTTGACATCTTCAAGAAAATCCATATAAATATTCCATTCGCAGATGCGTTGGAGCAGATGCCACACTACGCAAAATTCATGAATGATGTGATGGCAAGGAAAAGAAGGCTTGAAGAATTTGAGACTGTGAAGTTGACTAAAGAGTGCAGTGCCATCCTACAAAAGAAACTGCCACAAAAACTGAAAGATCCAGGGAGTTTTACTATTCCTTGTATTATTGGTGGTGCGACTGTTAATAGGGCATTATGTGATTTAGGTGCAAGTATTAATTTAATGCCTTTGTCTATTTTCAGGTCGTTGGAGCTTGGCGAGGTGAAACCAACCACAATTACTCTGCAGTTGGCTGACCGCTCCCTGACTTATCCTAGAGGAGTTGTGGAAGATGTACTGGTAAAAGTAGATAAGTTTATTTTTCCTGCTGACTTTGTAGTGCTTGACATGGAAGAAGATCAAGATGTCCCTCTAATTTTGGGGAGACCATTCTTGGCGAATGGAAGAGCGTTAATTGATGTACAAGAGGGTGAATTAACTCTACGAGTTGGTGGTGAAGCGGTCACATTCAATATTTATAAGACCATGAAATACAAAGATGAGGTCCATTCTTGTAATAGCATTGATTTATTTAAATCTTATGAGAAAACTTTTGTTGCAGGAATGGAGTTGGAAGATGCATTGGCAAGGTGCTTAATAAATTCTGTAACCCAGTTTGACGGTGATGATTGGGAACTTAGAGAGCAATTTCTTGCTCTTGAAAGTTTGCCAAAGGAAAAAGATGGAAAAGAAAAAATTGAAAAATTACCTGAGGAGCCAATAAAAGAGGTACCAGTTTCTACTCCTGAATTGAAAGAATTGCCAGGTCATTTATGCTATGCATTTTTGGGAGAAAATTCGACTTGACCGGTAATTATTTCATCCTCTCTTACTCCTGATGAAAAAGATAAATTATTAAGAGTTTTGAGAAAATTCAAATCTGCGTTGGGTTGGTCGATTTCTGATATTAAGGGAATTAGTCCCAATATTTGCATGCATAAGATTTTAATGGAGGAGTCGTATAGTCCATATGTCGATCATCAAAGGAGATTGAATCCTGCGATGAAAGAAGTGGTAAAGGCTGAGGTGTTGAAATTATTGAATGCTGGTATTATTTATGCTATTTCTGACAGTGCTTGGGTGTCACCAGTACAGGTTGTGCCGAAGAAAGGAGGTATGACTGTAGTTAAGAATGAGAAAAATGAGTTAATTTCGACTCGTACTGTCACTGCATTGATTATAGAAGGTTGAATAAGGCTACTAGAAAAGATCATTTTTCTCTTCCTTTTATTGATCAAATGCTTGATAGGTTGGCTGGTTACCAACATTATTGCTTTTTAAATGGTTATTCTGGTTACAATCAAATTGCCATAGCACCAGAGGATCAAGAGAAAACAACTTTCACATGTCCCTATGGTACTTATGCGTTTAGGAGAATGCCATTTGGGTTGTGTAATGCACCGGCTACTTTTCAGCGGTGTATGATGACAATTTTTTCTGACATGGTAGAAGAAGTTATGGAGATTTTTATGGATGACTTTTCTGTGTTTGGGTCTTCTTTTGATCATTTTTTGCACAATCTGACCCTTGTTTTGCAGCGCTGTCAAGAAAAGAACCTAGTGCTTAATTGGGAAAAGTGCCACTTCATGGTGCAAGAAGGCATCGTACTTGGGCATAAAGTGTCATCTACTGGGCTTGAGGTGGACCGAGCAAAAGTGGTTGCGATTGAAAAGCTTCCACCGCCAAATAATGTGAAAGCCATTAGAAGCTTCTTGGGACATGCCGGGTTCTATCGTCTCTTTATTAGAGATTTTTCTAAAATTACTAAGCCTTTATGTAATTTGTTAGAAAAAGATGCATCTTTTATTTTTGATGATGCGTGTTTGCAGGCGTTCACGAAAATTAAGGAGGCACTAATTTTTGCACCTATTATGATTGTGCCTGACTGGAAAGAGCCGTTTGAAGTAATGTGTGATGCTAGCGATTATGTTGTGGGAGCAGTTTTGGGGCAAAGAAGAGATAAAATATTTCGGGCAATTTACTACGTCAGTCGCACTCTTGACGGAGCACAACAGAATTACACTACTACGGAAAAAGAGATGTTGGCTGTGGTGTTCTCTTTCGACAAATTCAGGTCTTATCTCATTGGCTCTAGAGTAATTGTTTATACTGACCATGCAGCAATTCGTTATCTCTTTGTCAAAAAGGATGCCAAACCATGATTGATTCGGTGGATACTCTTACTACAAGAGTTTGATTTTGAAATTAGAGACAAGAAAGGAAGTGAAAATTTAGTGGCGGATCATCTGTCTCGCATGGAGTTGGAAGAAAAAGCTGAATATGAACTCATCAAGGAGCAATTTCCTGATGAGCATCTTTTTGAGGTAAATTCTAAACTTCCTTGGTTTGCTGATTTGGCTAATTTTCTTTCTTGTGGTGTTTTGCCTCCAGATTTTAATCATCACCAAAGGAAGAAATTTTTCCATGATGTCAAATTTTATCTGTGGGATGATCCGTTTGTGTACAAGAAGTGTTCGGACCAAGTGATAAGAAGATGTGTAGATGAAGCTGAAGAAAAAGAAATTTTGGAACAATGTCATTCTGCACCATATGGTGGTCACTTTGGAGCCACACGAACAGCCGCTAAGGTACTTCAGTCTGGTTTTTATTGGCCAACTTTATTCAAAGACAGTTATACCTTGGTAAAATCATGTGATAGATGTCAAAGGATGGGAAATATATCTAGGCGTCATGAATTACCTCTCACCAATATTTTAGAAGTTGAATTATTTGACGTGTGGGGAATTGATTTTATGGGACCACTCCCTAAATCATTTGGTCAATCTTATATTTTATTGGCTGTCGATTACGTTTCGAAATGGATGGAAGAAATCGCCACTCCCACTAATGATGCTCGTGTAGTGGTACAGTTTGTGCAGAAAAATATTTTCACGAGGTTTGGAACTCCACGGGCCATTATCAGTGATGAAGGTACGCATTTTTGCAATAAAATCTTTAATTCATTACTGACAAATATGGTGTTAGACATAAAGTGACATGTGCATACCATCCTCAAACAAATGGGCAAGCTGAAATATCCAACCGGGAAATTAAGCAAATTCTAGAAAAGACTGTTCACACGAATCGGAAGGATTGGGCTAGCAAGTTGGATGATGCACTATGGGCATACCGGACCGCGTTCAAAACTCCTATTGGCATGTCGCCATACAGGTTGGTCTTTGGTAAAGCATGTCATCTGCCAGTAGAGTTAGAGCATCGAGCGTATTGGGCGGTGAAAAAGTTGAATTTTGATATGAAAGATGCTGGAGAAGAGCGATTGTTGCAGTTGCATGAGATAGAGGAGTTTCGTAATCATTCTTACGAAAATGCCAAGCTTTACAAAGAACAGACTAAAAAGTGGCATGAAAAAATATTATTGAAGAGAGAATTCGAGCCTGGACAGCATGTATTATTATTTAATTCTCATCTCAGATTATTTCCAGGTAAGTTTAAATCTCGATGGTCTGGTCCGTTCACCGTGGTGAAAGTACATCCCTATGGAGCCATTGAACTGAGTTGTCACGATGGTCAGACATTCCAAGTCAATGGGCAGAGGTTGAAACATTACTTTGGTACTGAAGTGAGGAACATCGAGAAAGTTACTTTGATCGAGACCGCGTAAAAACACCACGAATGTCAGGCTTACGACGTTAAACCAAGCGCTCTTTGGGAGGCAACCCAAATTTTAATTTCGTTTTAGTTTATTTTATTTTTAGTTAATTTTATTGCATTTCAGTAATTTTTTATTTTTCATTTTTTTAATTTTAATTTTGATCCCAATTCCGAGTTGTATTGCAGGTCTGTTTCTGCCCAAAATCATTCTTTAGGGTATAAAAATTCGAAGCTCAAGCGCTCCAGCGCTCCAAATTCAGCGCTCCAGCGCTATTATTTACGTAGCAAAGTCGAGCATTTAGCGCTCCAGCGCTATTCTGGGAATTCCAAAGTCGAAGTTTTAGCGCTCCAGCGCTACATACGCAGCGCTCCAGCGCTTTCTCAGAAAAACAACGGGCGCTCCAGCACTGCTGCGTATATACTGAAAAAAAGGGGATCGCACAGATCAGATTTTCCCCTTCTCTCTAATTCATCCGCCCCCAAGCCATCTTCTCCCCTCAACCTCGAAAAATCCCACCTGAAAATCTCGGCTACACCATAAATCGCACATATTCATCCTCACCTAGCTTCGTGTATTCGAATTCAAGGTAATCCGAGTTCCTCTCATTTTCGCTGCTAGGGTTTGTCGAGTTGGGGGATTTCGATCAATTTTCTTTCAAAGTGCTCGTTCGAATTCAAGGCAAGGAGGCAGTTAGATATCTAAATTTGCCGGATTGGTGCTATCAAACCGAGGTATATTGAAATCTTTTATCAACCCTGGATATTTGAGCTTCATTGGTCAAGTTGTTGAATTGGGTTGGATTCATGTTTATTTGTTAATTCATTGGTGATTATCAGAAATATTTGTGGATTTTGTTGGAGATTTGTGAATCACACGGTTAATTGTGCTTATCTTGGGTTGTTAGAAGTGTTATTGTTGGTTGTGCGGCGTGGTGAATTGTTTTGTTTGGTTAGGGATTGAACCGCATCGTTGGAGGTAGTGCATTGTGGTTGAGTTTTTGTTTGTTGGCGTTGTGATTGAATTGTTGAGATGGTCCCGAGAAAGAAACAAAAACAGGGTGCTTCTTTGTCCGGTAATTTTGATGCCCATCGTTTTTGGGACGAAGAGGCCGCCAAGAATTACTCTCTCATGGTAAGCAAGAGCATGGTTCGAGAAAGGGGTTTTGATCCTAATTCCCCTTTACCATTGTGGGATGTACGACATGCAGCTCATGAGCGTAGATGGACGGGTTTTGTCCAACCTCCCGGTGATGCCGTGATTTCTTTGGTTAGAGAGTTCTATGAAAATTTGAAGTGTAAACATGAGCAATATCATGTACCAGTGAGAGAAAAAAGGGTGGCATTTGATGGGCATACCATTAACACGCTTTATGGTATGCCATCGTATGATGAGGATGAATATTCAGCGTTCAAGGCCAGTGATGTGAACTATGATGAGATCATTGCCACTCTTTGTGAAGAAGGAGCACAGTGGAAGATGAAGAATGAATTAATGGTGCATTTTCCATCCGGGAAAATGAAGCAAGACGCGAGGTCTTGGTTTTTTCTGATAGCTGCTCGTGTGCTACCCACCGGCCACACTTTTGAGGTGACAAAGAAACGGGCTGTCCTGACTTACAGTATTGTCACAGGGAAGACGGTGAATTTAGGAAATATCATTCAGGACTCCATTATTGCGGCAGTTAAGGGCACCACGACTGGAGGATTGCCGCACCCCGCTCTGATCACAGCACTTTGTGCACATGCTGGAGTTACATGGGGTGCAGATGAAGAGCTCTTCAAGGTCCAAGGACCTATTACTGGGACTACTCGGGAGAATATCCCGCCACCTCCGAGAGCAGCAGCACCTCAGGATCGCCCTGCCAGTAGCAGCCAGCCACCACCACTACCACTTCAGGGAGCTGATATGCTTTACGATGAGAGTTTGACCCGTTTGGAGCAGAGGTTAGACAGTCATTGTCGTCGGACTGATCTTTTTATGGATTATATGGTGGATTTTACGACGAGCCTTGCCCAGCGTTTTCCTGGATCCAGCGAGTATCAGCCGTTTCCCCAGCCTCCTTCTTGGCCTCCTCAGGGTGATGACATGGACGATGACCACTGACGGTCATTGTCGTAGGTATGTGTATCTTCCTTGTTATTATCGATATATTGCACATTGAGGACAATGCACATATCTAAGTTTGGGGGGTGTTGTTGTTTTGGAATAATTGATTGTTGTTGACATTAAGTGAAGTTGAGTTGAGAGTTTGATGGGTTTTGAATGCTACATTAGTCACTAGTTCCTGCATTTGTTTTTATTCGATCGTATTCTGTTTCTGCTTGTGTTGTTTTCTGTCAGTTTTAACGCTCGTTTGTATTTTTGGTGTTTGTTATGTCGTTTGTGTGTTTGTGTTTTTGAAAAAAAAAATGTGAAAAATGAGAAAAGAAAAAGAAAAATGGCCTATGATGATGAAGTTGGAAAAGAAAATGAAAATATAATTTAGTGTTGGTGACATTGGATCTTGAGTTCTCAATTTTATGCACAATAGCCGTGACTGTCGATACTCCTAATAAGTAGAGAAAATTATGTGGATTTTGTGAGAGGATTAGATGATTTGATTCTTAACTTTGGTGATACACACTTGAGACCGAGGTAGATTTTTACAAACAGAGAAATGATTTAGGCAACTTTGTTATTGAGCCTGTTAGCCTTTCATTGGTAGCCAGAAAAAAAAAAAAAGAGAAGTAAGAAAAAGATGGAGAAAGTAAGGTGAGGGGAGGCATTGAAAAAATGCAAAAAGGTGTAGAATGTATGGAGTAGAGGAGTCAGACTAATGTCTGACAGTGCACTGCAACTGATAAAACTAGCCTACTCAGTACCGCAGAAAATTATAAATATCCAATTCCTTTTACCTGAATCCTGATATACTACATTGAAAATATATACTGGATACTTCTCTGATATAAAATGTGCTTGAGCCTAAAAGAACTATCTGATACGTCCTGTTGATCTTTGTGAGTAACGGTTGAACTTGGTGGAGAGTGTGTTGAAACTAGAGAGCGGGTTAATAATTCTTTGAGGCTTACTGGTAGCATGATTTGATCGAAAGTTAGGTGGGTAGACAAGATTGGCTAATCACACACACACGAGAACTCTTGAGAAAATTAACTACACATGGATTAATTGTTGAACATCTGAGGCCAGTTGTGTTATTTTAGTTTAGTTTAGTTTTTTTTTTGTGTGTTTTTAATTCTTTGTGTGTCTTAGTGTTTGTTTTGTTTTGTTTTGCTCGGGACTAGCAAAAGTTCAAGTTTGGGGGGATTTGATAAGTGCTATTTTTGCACTTATATTTTATATGAATTAGCTTGGCTTTTGTTATGTTTTGAGCGATATTATGCCGTCTTTTTGTTGTTTGTGTTGTTTGCAGGAATTTGAGTGTTACTCATTTTAGTTGGTCAAAAAGAAGTGAAAAAGAGGTGAAAAAAAGTTGAAGAACAAAGAAATAAAAGTGCCCAGTATAGCGCCCCAGCGCTACAAGACAAGCGCTCCAGCGCTACACGAAGTATTCCGAAGGGTGAAAAGTCAAGGAAATAGCGCTCCAGCGCTATCAAGTCAGCGCTCTAGCGCTGTAGAGAAAATAAGACGGGCGCTCCAGCGCTGAAAGGTAGCGCTCCAGCGCTACTCTGTCCTGAAATTTGGAAAGTCTTTATTCGAGTTTTAAAAGAGGATTTGGAGAAATTATTGGGGGATACGAGGGTTTAGAGAATTGAGAGCATAGAGACGGCTGTTGAGAGTTTTGGATTGCACAAGAGCTCGAGAATTTGGTACGAAGACGGAAGACGGCAGCATCCGGCGACGGAGAAGCTTAATTCTACTTCGTTCTAGTTTCTCTTTGAACTCTATTTTTCTATTTTGATGGATTATTTGAAAACCCTATTTTGTTTGATCTTTGAATTTATTATGAACTAATTCCTTAGTCTAGAGGTAGACGGATCTTGACTGGAAACTATGATTGAAATAATTTGATTTATATATTTGAATTCTTCGCACAGTATATTTGTGTTTTCCTGATTTTAATGTGTTCAATTTACTGGCCATAGATTGAATGATATTTTGTTTAGAATTTATCACTCGAGAGAGGAGATTTTGAATACGACATAGGAAAATACATCTTTGGTGTTTATATTGTTCGAGAGGCATATAACTCCATAGAAGTCATAGAAGAATTCTTGTGCTTTTTACCGGATTTAATAATTGAACTTTGATAGATATATTGAGTTTGTTATTGAATACGAATTTCTGCTTGACACTCGAGAGAGGTAGTAGAAAATAATAGGGATTCTTGGCTAATAAATTAGAAGATTTTAGAATTGAACAATCATTAGAAATACATTGTGATGGACAGTCAAGTGAAGTCGAACCTCTAGCATTCATCGCTTATTGATTTTCATCTCGTGAATTCGTGGTTATTTAGTTTTGTTTTTTGCAAATTTTAGTTTTATAAAAATCAACCCATTTTCGTAGCTCTACATAGGATTAGGATTTGATTAGTCGCAAATATTTATTATAATATCATTTATTCATTCTCCGTGTGATCGACTTGGACTTAATTCTTATATTATAACTTGACATCGTGCGCTTGCGAGCGAAAAACACGCAACAATGGCAAATGAATATCATAAACTATCCTTATCATTTGATGAAGTTAGGGCAAAGCAAAATGATCTGCAAGACAATTCAACTGAAATCTCCTTTGAACAAGCAGTCGAGATAAGTTGTCTTGAAACAGAGATTGCTGTGCTCCGAACAGAGAATGAACAGCTCAAGATCGATATCAAGAATCTTTCAAAGGAAAAAGTTAACATGGATGAAATAATAAGATCATGGAATAAGTCTTCAAGCCTGATGAAAGAAATGAATGACTCACAAAGACCACTTCATGACAAAACTGGTCTTGGTTTTGGTAAGACAGTGGAAACTGGTGAATCAAGTACTCTACCCAAACTAAATATGTGCAAAGGTAAATACATAAACTTTGTACGAGCAGTTAGGGAATATGAAGATGAAAAACCTATTATGATGACTTGGCAACAAATAGAGCAAATGAACAAAAGAAGATTTGGTATTGGCTTCAATCCTCATGAAACTAAGGCAGAGATTGCTAAAAGTCCTAAACAAACTAAAGCATTTCAACATAATATCATAAGAGGAAATAGGAATCAATACCATAATCAATATCCAGTTCAAAATCAATATAGAGATATCAAAAATATTGGAAAAGGCAAACGACATACAGTCTCACAAGCACATTACACCCCACAATCTAGAGCATCTAACTCAGTACGTACCTATAGGAACACAGTAACTGGCAAACTAATTAAAGTATACCAGGTTTGGGTTCCTAAAGGATTAATCCCTCGTGGACCCAAATAGATATGGGTACCAAAAGTTATTCAACTTTGTGAATGCAGGAAGCAGGTATCAAGGAAAAAGAAGAAGAATCATGGTATCTAGACAGTGGATGCTCAAGACACATGACTGGAAATGATAAACTATTATCTGAGCTTGTTGAATTCGATGGTCCCACTATCACCTTTGGCGACAACTCAAAAAGTAAGACCGTGGGTAAGGGTAAGATTATCCACGGCAACATTATAATTCAAGATGTTCTATTAGTTAAAACTCTCAAATATAATTTACTCAGCATTAGTCAAATGTGTGACTACGGGCACTCTGTTGAATTTCAAAAGCTTAACTGCATTATTAAAGATGCCTCTGGTAATATTATTTTGACAGGAAACCGATATGGAAATACCTATAAAGTATGCTGGAATACTCAGTCTAGCAAACCAGTCTGCCTCGTAGCTTCCAACTCTAAGCGCAACTGGATTTGGCATAAGCGACTGAATCACCTTAATTTCAAATCAATTGCCAGTCTGAGTAAGCTCGAATTAGTAACAGGACTGCCTAAAATTGATTTCTCAAAAGACAAAGTTTGCTCAGCTTGTCAATATGGGAAGCAAGTTAGGTCATCATTTAAAAACAAGGGTTATAACTCATCTTCCCGATGCTTGAAACTATTACACATGGACTTATTTGGTCCAATCCCAGTAACAAGCTTAGTGGGAATGAGGTATACACTTGACATCATTGATGACTACTCTCGTTTTACATGGGTCATCTTTTTAAAATCAAAAGACCAAACTGCTTCTCAACTTCTCAAAATCTTTAAAAGATTATTTAACGAAAAATCAAGTAAGATTGATAGAATCAGGAGTGACAGAGGTACTGAATTTGTCAATCAAACTTTATCCTCATTTTTAGAGCATTATGGAATCAAACATGAATTCTCAGCAGCTAGAACACCACAACAAAATGGTGTTGCAGAAAGGAGAAATCGTACTCTTAAAGAAGCTGCAAGAACCATGTTAGTTGACTCCAAGATTTCTCAAAAGTTTTGGGCAGAAGCTGTAAACACTGCTTGCTACACTCAGAACAGATCAATGATATGTAAGAAATTGTTTAAAACCCCATATGAGATCTGGAATGGCAGACAACCTAATGTATCATACTTTAAGATCTTTGGGAGTAAATGCTTCATCCACAACAATGGTAAAAATCATCTGACTGCATTTGATGCAAAGTCAGATGAGGGTATTTTCTTGGGATATTCTTCAATCAGTAAAGCTTATAGAGTCTTCAGCAAAAGAACTCTAAATGTTGAAGAATCAATCCATGTCATTTTTTATGAAGATCTTACTACAGATATTGCAACTAATACTCGACAACTTTAAGATCTATTTTAGGAAATTCAATTAGAAAATGGTGATCAGGATGAAAGTGAAGACGAAGATTCACCACCTACAAGAACTCTTCAATCTCCTGAACCGGATCTAGTGGACCCAGTAGTTGAGGATCTTAACATTGATCAACCAGTTGATATTCACCAAACCCACACAGTTGAGGACATTGAAGAACAACACCATGAGACCACAGAGCTTGACCACAATAACACGTCTAACCAAGATCTAGAGGCACAAGTGATCAGTGAAAATCAGTTTAATACTAGACTGAAATGGTCCAAAAAGCATCCACTCAAGTCTGTTATTGGTAATCCCTTAGCACCTCTAAGGACTCGAGGACAAATGTGTAAAGAATTTCTTCACGCGGTATTTATATCTCAAGAAGAACCTAAGAAAATTGAAGAGGCATTAGCAGACAGTTGCTGGATAGATGCAATGCAAGAAGAACTAAATCAGTTTACTAGAAATGCAGTCTGGGATCTTGTTCCAAGACCAACGCATCAATCAGTCATTGGTACTCGATGGGTCTTTAGAAACAAGTTAAATGAAGAAGGAACGGTGGTTAGAAATAAGGCAAGATTAGTTGCTCAAGGATATAGACAAGAAGAAGGAATTGACTATGACGAAACTTATGCACCAGTAGCTAGACTGAAAGCAATAAGAATATTCCTTGCTTATGCTTCATTCAAAAACTTTAAAGTTTATCAAATGGACGTTAAAAGTGCGTTCTTGAATGGAAAACTCCAAGAAGAAGTATTTGTTGAACAACCACCAGGATTCACAAATCATCAATTCCCAGATCATGTGTATCATTTGAACAAAGCTCTTTATGGACTGAAACAGGCTCCTAGAGCTTGGTATGACACTCTAACCCAATTTCTTCTTGAACAAAAATTTACTATAGGCACAGTTGACAAAACACTGTTCAAATTCACAAAAGGCGATCATACTCTATTAGTTCAAATATATGTTGATGATATTATCTTTGGGTCAACTAACCCCAAGCTATGCACAAGATTCTCAAAGCTAATGCAGGAAAAATTCGAGATGAGCATGATGAGTGAACTAAACTTCTTTCTTGGATTGCAAGTTCGTCAACTGGAGAATGGAACTTTTATAAGCCAGACCAAGTACACCAAAGAATTAATCAAAAAGTTTGGTATGGAAAACTTCACGATTGCAACAACTCCCATGAGTGCATCAATCAAACTTGACAAAGACGAAGGGGGAATATCAGTTGATGCCACAATGTATCGAGGTCTAATAGGGTCATTACTTTATTTAACAGCCAGTAGACCTGACATTGTCTTTGCAGTATGTTTATGTGCAAGATTCCAATCAAATCCTAAGCAATCCCACTTCATAGCTGGGAAAATAATACTGAGGTACCTAAAAGGAACTCATAATGTTGGTCTATGGTACGCTAAGAACAACTCCTTCAATTTGGTTGGATATTCAGATGCTGATTATGCTGGATGCAAACTGGATCGTAAAAGTACTAGTGGATCATGTCAATTCCTTGGGGATAGACTGATTTCATGGTTTAGTAAAAAACAAACATCCATTGCCACTTCTACAACAGAAGCTGAATATTTAGCCGCAGGAAGTTGCTGTGCTCAACTGCACTGGATTCAACAACAGTTAAGGGATTATGGGATTGAAGAACAGAATTCTCCAATCTTCTGTGATAACACCAGCACAATTGCAATTACTTACAACCCCATTCTTCACTCGAGAACGAAGCATATCGAAGTTAGGCATCATTTTATCCGAGATCATGCGCTGAAGAATAACATTCGACTAGAGTACATCTCCACAGAGCAACAGACGACAGACATCTTCACAAAACCTCTGCCAGAGACTAAGTTTTCTTACTTTCGAAATTTTTTAGGACTTATTAACTTAGATTAAAATCAGTTTATCCATTATAGCTTGTTTTCACAGTTTTAGTATGATCTAAACTGAATTATTCGCAGAACTAATTTTATATTGTTATTTTGAATATTGATAAATCCTTATCTGTCTTAAAAGATTTACGCCTATTTTAAGGGGGAATCTCTTTTGCAGGATATGTCATAAGATGTGCTTCAAACTAAATAAATTATCAACAACACATTTAAAATAAAAACTTATTTTATTAATAAATCTTGTTTACAATGTCTATTTCTATCTCCACAGCCATTTTCCGAAGGCGAAGATGCTCCTCCAAAAGGCCATCTTCCACCTCCTCTAGACCATGAAGAAGGGTTACCACTCTTAACTCCTTCTTCAAGAGAAGAAGTTGTATGCCTTCCCGGCCAAGGACATACGCAGTATTATCTATTCCAAGCTCTTGCTTATACTTTGCCAGACGCCGCACTTCATCCGGATCAAGTGCATCTGGACCTCTAAACTGCATCCGAACCAGCTTGGCTTGCAATCGGGCGACCTTTTCGTCTATAAAATCATCATGCGCAGCTCTCCAATTATCCATTTCTTTATAATGTTACTCTAACGTTCAATTCTTTATATAGACTGATAAGTCCGGATATCGAAGAGCCACTCGCATTTATTACATCTAGAATATAAAAAGTTTCTTACAGATAAACTTTCACGATATAAGGCACTGTTTGTGATTAGATAAATCCTTGGAATACCGATTAATAGTAATCATTACCGGTTAACATAGATTCTTGTGCCCTTTAATAGTTCAGAATACCTTCACCTAAGTTAAACTACTTTGCACAATATCAGTTTAGGAAAAATCAGTCTAGGCACAATATCAGTTTAGGAAAAATCATTTGATGAACAAATTCAGTCTAATCAAATTAACTCTTTTATTAAAACTTCAGAATCAAAAAGGTTACAATCACACACTTCTTATTTCCCTCATCTTTAGGAAAACTTCATAACTCTAGTTTGTCACCCATGCTCGTAGAGGTGCAACAGTAGGATCTCTTAGCTCATCAATTGCAATCCGAACCAATGTGATGTACTCTTTACTAAGCATCATATAGAGAACATTTTTATCCTTAAAAATGTCTCTGGGTGCAAAAGTATCCAGTGCTATCATATAGTACTTGGCTCGTTGAGCTATCTCCTTAGCATCATCAAATTTTCTAAGAGGAAATTGAGCATGATGATACATATGAAGCTCTTCAATTTTTAGCCAGACCTTCATTACTTTCTCAAAAACTCGCTCTTCAATCTTCTTCTTCTCAGTCTCAAAATAGTGATTGCGATATGCTTCACATGCCACATATGGATTCGGTCCAATCCCAAACAAAGGAATATTGTCACTCATTTCTGTTTTAATTTTCATTTGACAGCTTCACCTTTTATAGATTTATCTGAATCATGAGTAGAGGGAAATATGTGTACCATCTCCCGCCTTTATGTACTATTTTATTTGAATTTTAAATTCCTTTTAGCCATGTCATTTTTTTGTGTCGTATTGACCAAGTCTTTATTTTATATTACTCTCAATCAAGGTGAGCCCTAAGTTTCCGACTAATCTTTCTTCCGTTTACTCTATTGATTCACAGGAGAAACTATCGATGGCTACTTCATCTGCAGCCTATATTCTCAATGCTCTTTCAGTTGATTTTGATTCACTACTAGGAATAGACAAACCTGAAATATCCAAGGTCTGTACTGCGCTGGAACAGTCTGGACTTCGCAAATTCCTGGACATTAAAAACTTGAATATCTATCCGAATGATCTTCTATCTCTATATCATAAGTGTAAGCTCGGTGATGATGGCACTTTATTGATATCTCTCGGAGGACATACGATACAGATCAATGAAGAATTCTTTGCCAGCACTTTCAATTTACCAACTTCAGGTAACACTGATTTCAACATTATCTCCACCTCTGATATCACTGAGATGCAGAGTCTCTTTTCTGGGTCTAGTCAACCAATATATTTATCTGGACTCAAAAGAGATCTGAAGCCTGAATACCAAATGTTAGCTGACATTGTTGCCAAAAGTATTCTGGCCAAAGGAGGGTCTTTTGCGAGAATAACTGTTGGAAAGTTTAAAGTTATGACGGCTATCATGAAAGGTGTCAAGATTAATTGGAGTCAAATTATTTTCAATATCTTCGTCCAAATAATGACACCTACGAAGCAATCCTCTGGTTATGCTCTTCAAGCCAGTCAACTTCTTGAAAATCTCGGAGTAAATCTTCAAGCCTCTACTCAGCTGCACAAACTTAGAATTCTGAATCTTGAATATCTCTCAAGCTTTCAATCTAGAGACTCCGCTGATTCAAAAGTACAGAAAACCCCAACAAAAAGGCTGGACAAAAAGAAAAGTAATCTCGTTATTCATGATAGTGATGACACTGACAGTGAAGAAGTGATTAAATTGCCTCAAACCAAGCGACCGAGAACGTTACAAGCAAAAGCTGTGTCTTCCCCATCCAAACTGATCATCTATTTGGTTCCTGAATCAATTGACTTAACTTCTACTGAAGATACTCACCGTGTTGATAACACAGTTAAGGAGGCTTTCCTTAAAAATGATTCAAAAGGAAAGCAACCTATGCTGATTAAACCTCTTCAGAATCTTCAATCATCTCTGGAAATTTCCACAACTGAAGAATTGGGAAAATCTGTTAAGACTCAGAAAGCCACCCTTCAGTTTATCACACCAATTATAGCTCTGCCTCCAGCAACACCAATCGGTGGTTTGTCCTCAAAACAAATCGTTGAATACGCTCACTCAGGACTAGACTTGGTTGCAGGAAGTTCTCAAATAGCCTCTTCCTCAGACCCTGACAGACCATCCAATGCTATTAAACTACAAATTGATTTGACCATGGATGAAGTACTTGAGTATGCTGAGAAACGCACTGCTGAAATCTTTGACACTTGGCATCAATACAGAACTTCTACATTAGCCAGGCTCTTCACTAAGAAAGCTGAGCTATCTAAGTTTGTCAAAACTGAAGAGATTGTGCTAAGAGTAGTCAAGACTGGCAACATCCAAGAAGCGTTGATGAGAAGAAAGTATTTTTTTGATCTCTTAAGGATAAAGAAACTAGGAGAAATTGTTGATGAATTTCAAAGCAATTATGATCCATGTGCTAGAACTTCTTATGAAGATAGAGCCATATTCACTCAGCTACAAACTAATCTCATCAATATACAATCAAATGTCAACTTCTGGGAGAATGATCAAACATTGGAGATTCCAGAACCCTTTGTTTGGAAAAGACACAAATCACACTCTTCATCAACCTCCAAAAACAAGAAGAAAAATAAAAGTCATACCTCAACTGACTCCTCCAATCAGTCTTTTGATCAAGTTTTTGCAGAAATTCAAAAAGAAACTTTAGTTGCTCCAGATACAACAATTGAGCAGCAACTACATCCTTCCGATACTGACAAAGCTCTTCCTGAACTTCAACTCATGAATGTTGATGAAGTTATTTCTCACATTGAAGCAGAGGATCACTCAACTCCTATGTTATCAGCGCCAATAACAGAAGAATTTGTGTCTCCCGTGTTTCCTCAAAAAGAACTTGAAGAACGTCAACAAATCTTTATGGACACACAATATTCTCCAATTCATGATCAAACAGACGAGTCACTCACTTTAACTCAGATGGAAATCTCAGAACCACTCCTGTCTCAGGTAGATGAGTTATCAAACCCCATCAAATCAGTTATGACAGAATCTAAGGTAGTTACTCCCATTTTAAACAATCTATCTCAACTCAAGGACACACCTGTTCCAACAGAGTCTGTTGCGGAGGAAGTACCTTCTGAACTCACTTAAACTGATGATTCTTTAGTTCCACCAGTTCCTCTTAAGGACAAGGAGTTGCAAGAACCGATTAATAAATCTTCCCTTGAACAAATTATCAATGATTCATCTCCTCCTGTCAAAGCTATTGAGACAGAGACTTTACCTCAATCTCTAGCAATGATAGTTCAAACAGCTCCTGAATCATCAACTCATATGGATAAAGGCAAAGGAAAGGTTGAGCTACTCGCAATTACTCCTGCATCTCCTCGTAAAGGACAGAAGCAAGATTTTGTCAAAGAACATCTCTTATTCTCTGACAAAGGACTTCCATCTCCAACTTCAATAGCTGAAGATGATTGGTATCAAACTCTTTCTCAAATTGAGAATTCAGTTTATGCCATATTTAAGACTGTCACCAGCCTTAAAGAAAATCAACAATCTACAGACAGCAACGTCTCCTTTTTGAGACAATCGATGAATGTTGAGTTTGGAAAACTTCAAGAAAAACTTGCATTGCTGGATAGGCTCTTGACAGATTCAAATCAATCAACCAGCTCATTGTCTCATCTACAAAACTCTCATCGGTCTTTGGAGACAAAATTTGACAACTTGAATGGCTTTGTTCAAAATTTTCACAATTCAGTTCAGTCTAATTTTCAAGGGATATCTCGGCAACTGAACTCATTGGCTAGCTTATCACAGAATATTTTACGAGCTCAACATGAATCTCAGGCTTTAAAACGCTCGAATTTAGCAGTTCATCAACCCACTCGCAGCTCAGCATTTCACAGACCATCTTCAGATCGATGATAGTTCCTCTTGTTTACCATCAAGAACATTATATTATCTACTCCTGTATCTTTCGGTTTATCAAAAAGGGGGAAAGAATTAGAGTCTAATCTTACAGAAAGAGTTAGAGTTCTTTCGACCTTGATTTACTTTGTATGACAATGAATATCAGTTTATGATAATGACAATGTTTTGATAAACACCAAAAAGGGAGAAATTGTTGGAAAATTTAGTTTTGGTATTGACAAAACAAAGCCAAACTGATATAAAGAGATGATGACGTCATGATGACATAACAGGCGCTAAACTGAACTACAAAAGCGATTCAATCTACCTCGAACTAAACTAAGTCTATCAGTTACACTAAAGGAACACATTCAGTTTACCTTGCTAAACTGAATTCATCAAACTGATTGTCTCAGAGATACAGAGCAATTTAGACATTCAGTTTACCTTGCTAAACTGAATTCATCAAGTCCATCTTCTCTCAACTGATTGTCTCAGAGATACAAAGCAGTTTACCCTACTAAACTGAATCACTGCTAATCTGATTGCGCAAATGAATTCACAGTACTTCCGGATAAGATCGTCCGTACTCTGACATCTCTGTAGAATGTAGTGCCGCTATACTAAGGTAATGTCGGCGTCAGAGATCGTTGATGATAGTGACAAATCCAACGGGAATAATTTGAATCCGATCAGGAGAATAACTTGAAATTATGACCGTTGCAAACCAAAGCTTATAAATAGGGATCTTGATCAAAGTTCAAAAGGAGAGAACTCGGCATTTTACTGAGAATTCAGAAGAATATCTTACGCTCAAATCTTGATCAAGAAACTCGAAAGCACAAACATTTAAAAGCATCAATTCTGACCATTGAAGGGTCGATACTTGTGTCAAAAGAATTCGAGTTGTATTCATTCAATTGTGAAATCAGTCTAGGACTGAAATCAAGGTGATACACTAGGAGTTCTTATTTAGGCAGTGTTTAAGTCCTAAATTGGATTGGGTTTGTGCAAACTGCTTGTATAAATCAAAGTCTTCTAGTAAAATCCTTCCAAGATGGAAGAAGGGGTGACGTAGGAGTATTTGAAATCTCCGAACATCCATAAACAACTTCTTATGTCATTTCAGTTTACTGTCCTCGTTCATACTTCATATCTACTACCAAACTGATTTACACTAAGTGTTTTAAATCTGTAGCTTGGCATATTTTCGCACACATTTTGTTTGCCAAACTATATTGGACACTAAGATAAGCTTTGAACTCTTTCTTAAATCGATCGAGTTCCATTGTTCTTAGCTAAAACTGCTTGAAAGTATATTCACCCCCCCTCTAGATTTTCAACCGATCTTATCAAAATGTTCAAATAGTTTTTTTGAATTTGATATGTGTTTCTTGCAAAAAAAAAAAAATAATAATAAAAATAATAAAAGAAGAAGAAGGTGAATTTTATGCCATTATGAGATGGGTGCTTCGGATTAAACTGGGTGTGTAATATATAATCTTTTTTTTTTAGTACGTGTAATATAAAATCTGATTTGTTGTTTATATTTGAATTTCAAATGCAGGTTGACTTTTGTAATATAATTGTCTTAAACTTTGGAATGTGAGTTGAATTCAATAATATGAATCAAATATATATGAATAATTGATTTCAAGATTTAATTCAAGAAAAATTGGTACTGTTTTGCGAAATCGAATTACAAAAATATTTTGAGTATCAAATAAAATAAATTGAGCACTATAACACATTGAATATTCAAGTGTATAACAGTATAAGACAATTTGATGTCAGAGTTTAATATAATATATTTGGGTAATATTTCGTGAGATCGAATTACAAGAATATCTAATTTTATAATAATTTATAAATTTGGTAATTGGATGCGATCATTTGATGTTGAGATTTAAGTCAAAAATTTGGATTTCGTTTCATAAAATCAAAGTACAAGCGTAACCATTTTAGGTATCAATTATAACAAATTGAGTACTATAACATTAAAATTAGGTATTCGAATGCATGATATCATTTGATGTCATTGTTCATCCAAAATATTTAGATCTATTTCGTGAAATCAAAGTAAAAAAAAATCTAATTTGTGTACCAATGGAATAAATAAAAGAAGCACTAAAACAAGTAGATTGTCTTATCTTATCTTATCTTATCTTATATCCTATTAAAAAGGATGAGTTGAATTGTGTAATGTTCATTTTGCCCTTATATTTATATTGTAATTGTGTTGAGTTTATATTGTCCTTTTATCTTCTTCATTTATTGTGTTAAATAAATTAATTAAATAAGTGTTGTAATTATGTTCATTTTACCCTTATATCCATATTGTAATTGTGTTAAATTTGTGTTGTTCTTTTATAATTGTGTCCTTATATTAATGTCCATTTTCTGTGTATACATGTGTAATTGTGTTAAATTTGTGTTGTCATATTATCTTTTTCATTTATTGTGTGAAATAAATAATTTAAATCGGAGTTTTATTTATCTTTTTGTGTGTTAACTGATTAATTGTATCAATTTGTGATTTATATGTCTTTAACTTATTGTGTCAAATTTGCGTTTGAGATCTTAATTTTAGATAATGCATTCAAACTTAAGCATGATAAAAATAATTAAAAGGTAGTGAAACATGAAATTCATATGTGTGTCTATGGAAGAAATTGCTTAATATGATAGATATATAAAATATAATGGCTAACGATTAATGAGTTAAAGATCATAAATAAATTGAGTTAAAATAGATCAAACTGATAATATTTTTTAAAAAAATGATATAATTAGTAAATTAGAAAATATCTTATTTATTATTTAGTAATTAATAAATATAAATATCGCATGAAATACTAAATAGATGTACATCTAATTAAAAATTATAAAATATAAAATAATAATTAAATAAGAGGTGTGATCGATGGGGTTTTATAAAAGAAAATTTGGCACCGCGTGCCATGTAATGAGGTGTTTTGTCTTTAAATTATTGTGTCAAATTTGTGTTTGAGATCTCAATTTTAAATAGTGCATTCAAAATTAAGCATTATAAAAATAATTAAGGTGAAGTGATAGAAGAGATTGATGTGTGTGTCCATGGAAGAATGTCCTCTTATCCTTTTCATTTATTGTGTTAAATAAATAACGTAAACCTGTGTTTTATTTATCTTTTTGTGTATTAACTAATTAATTGTATCTACATTGTGATTTGTAAGTCTTTGAATGATTGTGTCAAATTTGTATTTGAGATCTTAATTTTAAATAGTACATTCAAAATTAAGCATTATAAAAATATTTAATGTGCCACGTTATATTTTCTCGACGTCACGTCAGCAATTTCCGATGCCACATCAACATTTGGACCAAAATAGCCTAAACTAAAATTTAGTGTACCAAAACCAAATATTGAAAGTTAATGGACCAAAATAAAAAATAGACAAGTTAATGGAAAAAAAAACTATTTTCCCAAAAATATATTAAAAAGCATGAAGAAAATGGCAAAACCGCGAAAAAAAATCTAAGTCAGTCATCATCCAAAAAAGATACCATAGAGATTGAAAATGATGAAAAGATTGCTGATTTTAATTGAAGGATGAAGAATTTGAAACAAAACAAGGACATGGTCCCAAAAGTGAAAATTAAACGGGAGAAGAATTTATAATTTTTTTTAATATCAAGAGTTTAGAATGAACATTATGCTTTTCAATAATGAAATTTCTCAATGGAGAATTAATCTTTTGCTTTCCCAAATAAATCTATATAAATATCTATATTCCAAACATTATGTATCTCACTTGCAAGTAGAATGAAGCTTTTGTTTTAAAAAATAAGTCTATATAAATATCTAATTTTCATTAGCCTAAAAAACTTAATGTTACCATGATATATCTCACGTGCAACGCACGTCACACTTACTAGTATCTTAAAAAGTGTGAGTTTAATTGTTAAATATCCACTTTGTCCTTGTGTGAACATTAAAATGGTGAGAGTTTAGGTGTGAGTTTAATAACATTAAAATGGTGAGAGTTTAATAATGAGTCTTCTTCTTAAATGTCTTCCTATTAATTTATTGTCATGTTAGATGAATTTTTATCCTACAAATATTTTTTGTCTCTCATTGTTCAATTAATTTTTTTTGTCATGCTCCCTTTGATTTATTGTGTAAATATAAAATAAATTGTGTTTTTAAGTTCAATGTGTAAATAATTTTGTTTATTATCCAAATTTTCTTAATGTTTAAATTATTGTCTTAAATTGATGTTTGTATCCACATTCGTGAGTTTTTATGTATCTACTAAATTTTTTCATTTTATTTTCACTATATTAAATAATTATTTGTTCGATTTTAATCGTGTTTAATCGAGATAGAATGCAAAATTATAAATTTGGTTGTCATCATTTGAAACTTAATTGGATAAAAAATAGTGATAACATAAAAATAATTAAAATAATGATGAAAATGTTATCAATTTTTTTATTTTAAAAAATGACAGCATATATAAAAATATCAGTGTTCTAAAAAGCTCGAAAAAGCGCCGCTTAAGCGTGATTAAGCGTGAAGCGTGAGCAAAAAGCTTCGCTTTGGACAAAAGCGTGAAAAAAGCGGTCAACCCCTTGGTTGACCATATTAAGCGCAAAAAAACGTGAAAAAACTCAAAAAAAGCGTGAAAAAACTCGAAAAAACGTGAAAAATATAATTTTTTAAAAATAATATTTAATTAAAATTTTTATTTTTGTTTGATATTTTTAACTTTTGAACTTTATTTTAAATGATAAATATTTAATAATATATATTTTTTTAAAAAAACATTTAAATACATTAAAATTAAATTTGTTTCGTATATTTCCTTTATTTGCGACTAAGAGATGAAATCTGATCTAACGCAAACATTTTACTTTAGATAATTTGTTATTTTGAGACTTACGTTTTTTATAATTTGAAAATTTATGTATTTATTCTTAAAATCTTTAAGTTTATATGTTATTTATTCTATCAATTAATTTAATATAATTAAAATTATAAAAAAAAACGCTTTTTCACGCTTAAGCTTGTTCTAAACTCGTTTAAGCTTGTAAAGCTTGAAGCTTGACCATGACGCTTCGTCACGCTTTACGTTTTTTAGAACCTTAAAAAATACATGCATTATAAAAAATTTATTATTTACAATATAATATATCGAATTTTTATTTAATAATATTTAGGTAACTATTTTTTTATTAAAATTATTAGTTACGTATAATAACAAACCGATAATAGTAATAAGGTTATAAATAATTTTATTAAATAATACAACAAATAAATTAAATTTATCAAATCTAATATCTAATTTAATATAATATAATATAATACTATTATAGAAGTATGAGTTTGAATTGTGATTTTACATTATTATCCCTCAATTTGGTACATGAAAAGTTTGTATCCAAATTCATGTATAAAAGTTATTATGAGTTTGAATTGTGATTTTACATTATTATCCCTCAATTTGGTACATGAAAAGTTTGTATCCAAATTCATATATAAAAATTATTATAAATTAAAAATACATACAAAATTAATTAAATTAAAAATACATACAAAATTAATTAATTTATGTATATAATAATTATTAGTAATACTAAGAACTCCATATATACAACATTAAATAATAATAATAATAATAATAATAATAATAATAATAATAATAATAATAATAATAATAATAATAATAATAATAATAATAATAATAATAATAATAATAATAATAATAATTAGTTTACATTATTATCCCTCAATTTGGTACATGAAAAGTTTTTATCCAAATTTATATATAAAAGTTATTATAAATGAAAATCCATACAAAATTAATTAATTTATGTATATATAATAATTATTATTAATACTAATAACTCCATATATAGAAAATTAAATAATAATAATAAGTATTAGTAATACTTATAATAATAATTATTAGGAAATTTCATTGAATGAAAACCCATACAACATTAATTAATTAATGATGATTATGTTAATAATAATAATAATAAATACATATAATAATTATTAGTGATACTAATAATAAAAATAAATACAAAATGTGATTGCGTGTAGATATATCTAAAAAACAAAGTGTAAATTAGTTTTATTGTATATTGTTCGTCTAATAATATAAATATATCTATTACTATTATAAAAGTGTAATAAATTTTAGTAATACTAATAATAATAATAAATATATAAATTAAAAAATGTCATTGCATGAAAACCTATACAATATTAACCAATTGATTATGATAATAATTATAATGATAAATAAATAAATAAATAAATAAATAATAATAATAATAATAATAATAATAATAATAATAATAATAATAATAATAATAATAATAATAATATTGCACGTAGATATATCTCGCATAAAAAAAAACTTTAGTATGTGTCGAAGGAGAGAGTTGAAAATTTATTTAATATTACGTTTGATTCATTTACAAGAAAAATGTATGTCTAAACATGAAAAAACTTTAAAAAAACCAAACAACAAATCACACAATGTTTTTTTTCATTTGACAAATTAATACCTAAAAACAATGATGTATTGTTAGTTACGGTGAAAAAAAATGATAAAATCGAGTGATTCTTAATAAAACACAAAGAGGGGGAGGGTTGAGGGAATAAAACCCAAAAAGTTAACTTAAATAAAAATATGTATATTACAATAACTCAAATAAATAAAGCAATAATATCACAATAAAAAAAAGGTAAATGTCAAAGAGACTAAATAACATCAAATTCGATAATGACAAAGAAACATGGAAATACGAGATGATGATAGGATTGGTGAATTTAATCGAAAATAAAGTAGGAAAAATAAAAATAAAAGATAAAAAATTGAATGATTAGAAAATTGAACAAGAAAATGATTGAAAAAATCACGGTTGTTTAAAATAGTTGAATAGGAGATGAAAAAAATTGCGTATAACGTTTATTTGCAAAATTTTGTGACCATTCATAGTGCATTCAAGTTCGATATCCACGTGCAACGCACGTATATGTTACTAGTATATTTAAATAGATGAGACAATTTGGTGTAAAGATTCAATTTAATCAATTGGATGTTGTTTCATGAAATCAAAGTACACACGTATCAAATATGGGTAGCAAATATAATAGATTAAGCAGTGGAACAAGTAAATTGAATATTTGAATAAATACGATCATTTGATGCCAATGTTTAAATTAAAAAAATAAGGGTATTGTTTCATGCAATCAAAGCACATTTTTATCAAAATTAGGTATCAACGAGTATAAATCGAGGTCTAGAATATGTGAATTGGGTATTTCAAATGAATGAGACCATTTGATGGTAGTTTAATTTAAAAATATAAGAATTATTTTGTAACCACGAAGTTCAAAAATATCAACTTTGAATATTATTTAGAACAAATTGAGCACCAAAACACATGTATTAAGACATGTATATCTCGAATGTGTGGTTTATTAATACTCTCTAATTATTCATCATGTCCAATATATTGAAATAAAATCATTTCCTAGTCAAACAAAAAGAATCTTAATGTAAAATCCTCATCCAATGTTGAAAGACTCTGAACCTCCAATATGTTCATGTTTTTATGTTTTATATTTGTTGTTCTGCTCTTCTAAGTTAAAATAAGTAATTTTATTAATTACACGTACAAGCTTATTCCCACTCACAAGATCAAGGTATACATATAATTGTAAATGTGTACGAATAAACATTAATTTGACACAATGTTAGATAAATTTAAAATCTATATATATCTCTTACTAGCTCTTACTATTTGATTAAGTTTGAACCTTCATTGATAACTGTTGGTGCGTTGGTGTGGCAAAAATGACCGCTACTCTCTTTTAAAAATACATTAAAAATCTTAATCATCTGCAAATCTTTATTGTACGTGGGTCAGAAAATGAGAGAAGAAGTCGTTAACTGCTATTCTCCACCACTCTCTACCTTCGGAAGTTTGTTCAAATGAATTCATGCTCTACGGCTTTCTCTGGTGAGACCTCTTATCTCAATTGTAATAATGTTTGTAATCACTCTTATGCATGTTTATTCAATTGGATTTTAGTTTCTTCTTACGACTCTGTTATTGTTATGCGCACACCACATGTTTGAAAAATTATCAAACTAAATGTTCACACGTTTCGGGATTTAGCAAACGTAGATTTCAATTTGCATGCTTACTCTAATCGAAGTAAGTCTAATTTGGGTGCATTCGATGCACTTCTGTTTTTTTGTTGTTTTTGGTTAATGTCGTGAATGTTTCAGTTACTTTGTTGAATGAATGGGTTTTGTTTTGCGTGTGTGTTTCATTTTGTTCATTTTTTTAGATTCTGGAAATGAGTTTGATTTTCAACATTCTAATGCTACCTTTAAGTATCCTCTCTTTCCTTCCCTTCAAAATTATTTTATTTATCAGGAAGTATTGTTTCAAATAGTTGAAATCTGAATTATTTGCTTCTAAAATTTTATTTTTTATTTGCTATATTATGCTTCTGTGGTCTGTGTCAATTGAGGTTGTGTTTCTTCAAGTTTCTTTTTACCAATGAGGTTCTAATTTTCTAATAACTGTTATTAGCATTCAAAGAAAGATAAGTTTTGGCATTGGACATGGAATTGAGACTGTCTTTTTTGATTGTAAGCTCAAAGCCCACCTGAAAAGCTAATTGCTTGAGCTATGTTATTCTCGGAAGAGTATCATTTGTCCATTTTTTAGTCACGATGGTTTAATAAGTATTGTAAACTGGTTCTGTCTAATTGAGGCATAGATATCTGCCAGTAAAACAACATTTCTTTGCAAATCGAAGTAAGTCTAATTTGGGTGCATTCGATGCACATCTATTTGAGCGTTTTTCATGATTCAATGACATCCATTCTTTGCATTTCATTCGGTGTAGTCTATAGAATCACCTGTGTATTTGTGAAAAGCGTGCAAAACCTTTTTGAGGGGTTATTTTTTGCATTAGGAGTTGATTTAGAACAGTTACCCAGTTCTACTTCTGGTAAAATTAATTAACTTCAGTTGACCCATGACAAAACCGAATAAACTGGTGATTTTTTAGTCCTATGTTTTTTTCTTCTGTATCTCCGAGTAGTTCTCTATCGGATTCTCGAATCTATCATTGTTCATTCCTTTGTTTATTTATTTTTATAGCATGAAGGATTGCCTACTAACTGTTTGTAAAAATATCACAACACACACTGTATAAAATTATGGTTTTTTTCAAAAAAATTTCTTATTCTTTTATGCATCAACAATGGTGTCGGTGGGATGGTCATCATATGGGTTCGACTCAAGTGGTTGCATAAAGTATTTCAAGCATTAAGGTATACATACATGATAAATTTGTAATTATACATCACAAGCGTGAATCATTTCTGAACAACATTCGATCATCTTCCCCATATTACAAGCAAATCAATTCTGTTTTTTTTTTAAAATCGAATTTAATCATTATCGAACAATAAGATGAAAACTTTCTATCCGTAGCTTCGTGCATATTGCTTTCTTTCGTTTGGTTCTTTTTTAAAATTTTATTTGATGCATAGTATATTTTTTTAAGTTGGTTTTTCCTATAAAAATTTATGGGAATAGTAAAAAAAAAAAAGTTGCGATGATATTAGAAACTCAAACAAATTTTTCTTTAATGATAGTGTAGATTATTGATAAGAAAGTTTTGAGATAACTTTTGGTTTCTTGACGTTGTTTATGCTGATTATTCCCAATATTAAATTTATACCCGTGTGAGTTTGGCTTGACCCCTTAAATGTTTTCACAAAATCCATATTCATCTTCCCTGTTTTTTACTAAATCTGTTATATTATTTTTTATAAGTCAAATGTAAGCATGCTCAAACATTAATTTTGAAAATTTACTTTATTTCTTTATGAGTGGCTCATCACGTGGATTCTCTCAATTTTAAAATATTCATAATACATTTTATGATATTGGTTTCTTTTTAAACAAAATTTAAGGGGCATAGTACAAAATTTTTGCAACGGGATTAGAAGTTGGACCCAGATTTGGTTATTATGATACCGTAGCTTATTGATTTAGAAGTTTTATGATGACTTTTGGTTGCTTGACATTGTTCTTACTGATTATGCTCAATATTGATTTGCTACCAGTGTTACTTTGGCTTGGGCCTTTAAATGACTTTCAGCTTCTAATCCAATTCTTCTGCGTACAATATGATCAAATTATTTACTTGATTTTGATGCTTCAACAGGATTGTAGGTTTCTGTCATTAATTTGTACCCATTTATTTCCAGGTATGTTGGTTTCTATTCTCCCATGTATCCTATTTAAGCAAGAAAAACAGATGAAGAATTTGATCCTATTACTCTATGTTCCTTCGTAAAAAAATGTCAAAAAATTTACAAATGATCATTCGCATTGTTCGTCATTTAATCTTTCAAATATGATACTCTTGCAAGAAATAATTGACATACTATTAAAATTATGTGATGTACATACTAACTTCATTTGCAGATGTGCTATTTAGGATACGATCGATAATGCCTCGCTTTACCTCTCACCGCAATCAAAACAACATTCAAAGACGTCACACCCGTATAATTCATGAACGTGAATGAAGTAATTACATGACACAAGAGCAACGACAAAATTAACTTACTCGACGTCGATCCAATACTAAAGACAAAGAGCTGAGTTTGGTACCGTGGTATGGCCAAATTCAAATTACAATAACCATCTCTCTTTCCCTCCTCACTCTTCCTCTCTTCACAAAACGTGGGTAAGATGAAATCCACCGAGCACGTTTTACTTTAAGTTGTTTTTTCTTATTATACAAGTTTTGATTTCAGTGCTTGAGAATCTTCGTCAAATTCCCGAAATTTTTATGGGAGTACGAGGAGAGGGAGAGGGAGAGGGAGAGGTAGATTGAAGATCGTCGAGAGTGAGCAATTGAAATTTATTAAGGACACGATGAAATGCCTCATAAACGAAAGACAAAGGTATATTTTTTCCCTATTTAACTTTTCTATCTAATTCTCTCAAATCTATCTGTCTATCTAAAGTTCAAAGGTATACATAAAATTCATAGATTACTTGCAAAAATGTTTTTTCTCTCTTAAAAAAACTTCCTTTTGTTTTAAGTCAATGTCAATTATGGAAGAGTTTTTTCGATATTACAAAACCCAATTTCAGTGCTTCATGGATTTCATCTCATGGCTAAGCAGATTTGAAATTCAGATATACGTTGGATTACCAAATCAAATATTTCATAAAGTTAGCAATCAAATTTCCTTTATGGGAAAATTTTTGATGGGATTTGATCGGTGAAGCTCTAGGTCTTCTGATGGTGGATTTTGCATTGATAATGGCATATATAAGCAGCCTACAGAGTTTAGGGGGAAAAAAAAGAAAAAAAAAAGAAGACAAGTTGAATTATAAGAGGGAGCCAATGCCAAGTTGTAAAGCAGACTAGCTACTACGTCTCAGAAGCATAAGCAAGGTTTGATTTTATACTTTATTGTCTTCTATATCGAATTATATTCTTACTTTTTTCTTTATTTATTCAATCTCTTCTTGGCTTAAATCGTGTGTGAAGATTAATAACTTGCTTTAGTTTCAGGTTTTTAGTGTAGTTGCTTCTTAACAAGCGATTGCTTTTGTGGCTTGCTCCAAATTTTGTTTATGAGGTTGACACTCTTTTGATTATCACATTAGATGATTTTTGTGGTCCTTTTTTCTTTTTCGTTTTGTGAGTTGGTTTTCACATCTTTTGGCCGTCAAATATTGAATTTGTTTGTCGAACATTTGTCATTGGCCTAAACCTTATAGTAAGTCCAATATTTATGTGTTTCTTATTTTCAAATTGAACTTTATTGTTTTTAAATTGAAATTTCAAATGATATTATGTCAATATCATGTATTTTAGTTCGAAATATAAAACTAATTTTAAATTTAATGCTAAACATTTAATTGTGCATGGTTAATTATCTTAGGTTTTATTTGTGTGGGTTCTTATTGTTTTTTTAACGTCTAGAATTCTACCGCAACAACAAACATGGTCTTCTTATTTTCCTTAATGTAGCTATATGTGTCCTTACGTAGGCCAAATTCCAAATTTCATCTTATCATTCAGCGAGAATTCAATTGTCTTCTCTATTTTTTTTATTATATTCATTATGTTTAATTTTTTTTTTAAAAAAAAATCAAATTTATGCATTCTAAAAAGTGATGAACGATAGTTGATTCAATGTTATTTGGAATATTATGGTTATTGAATTCTTACATATGACTGATTCAGTATTATTCAGAATATTTGATTATCGAATTTTTACAAATAGACATCACTCATTTTTCTCATTATGTTACTCACTTTCATGAAATTTTATTTTAGGGGCTTATGAGTACTGCATAACGTGGCTTCAAAGGTTTAAAATGATGACATATAGTATGAACTTTTTCATATACTATTTTATTTTTGTAGGTTCTTATTGCTATCTCTTTGGGAGCCTTTTTCTTTTTCTTTCAAATTTTTTGAAAAGTCAAAAATATTTTGTTTAAAGTTTTATTTCTTTGAAATTTTTTCGAAGTATAGTAACAAACTTTGTGTAAAGCAATGTATGTATCTGTCTAAATATGTGTACATGTAAATTTGATGTTTGATTATGCAATGTAAAGGTGAAAATGAATATTTTCTTCTTTCAATATTTTTTAAATAATGGTAGATATTCAATTTAAATCATTTCTTGATTTTTTAAGTTTGCATAGTCATGGTGAATTGGTGATATTGATAGCAATATAATTATTGTTCTAAATTTTTTTTCAAGTAGACCGATGATTATATTTAATATAAGTACATATCACACATAATATTTTCATTATAAAAACCTCATTGTATCGTATTAAAATATACTTTAAACTTAAATCATCTCGTACACGCAGCGCATGTGCCTCGGTTGCTAGTATTATTTAATCTTTGTTGACCATTTTTCTAAATACATTTGGTTTTATCCTCTTCAAAGAAAATCGGATGTATTATCTGTGTTCTCCACTTATAAAAATCTTGTTGAGAATCACTTTCAAAAGAAGATCACCACTCTTTACACTGATAATAGTGGTGAATTCATCGCTCTCAAATCCCTCCTCTCACAATCTGGCATCACTCATCTTACCACACCACCGCACACACCTGAACATAATGGCTATGCCGAACGTCGCCATCGTCACATTGTTGAAACTGGTCTAACTCTCCTCCATCAGGCGTCCATGCCCACATCTTTCTGGCCCTATGCCTTTTCCACTGCCACTTACCTTATCAATCGTATGCCCAAAGTCAATCTCTCCATGCTCTCATCCTTTGAAAAACTATTTCATCGCCCCCCAAACCTTCAGAAGCTCCGAGTTTTTGGATGCTTATGTTATCCATGGTTACGCCCTTACACCGCTCATAAACTTGATCCTCGCTCCTCCGCATGTCTCTTCCTTGGCTATTCTCTCATTTAAAGTGCTTACATCTGTCTAGATATGTCTTCCTCCAAAATTTTCATCTCCCGCCATGTTCGCTTCGTTGAGTCCGTCTTTCCCTATCACTCTCCTCCATCGTCCCTACCACCCGACCCTGACTCCTCCACCTTCCATGTCCCTGTCCCGCCACCCTCTGTACCTATGTCCCCTCCCCCGGATCCCATCCTGTGTCCTGGAATGGCCCCTGCTCGAGATCCCTCGCCTTCACTAACCACATCTCTGGTGTCCCATCCATCTACTCAGAATAATCATCCCATGACAACTCGTTCCAAAAGTCATATTATCAAACCCAACCCCAAATATTCTCTTGTTGTCACCAAACCAGCTGACCCTACTGAACCCACTTGTGTCTCCTCTGCACTTCGTGACCCACAGTGGCGCTCTGCAATGTCTTCTGAATTTGATGCTCTCCTCAATAATGGCACTTGGGATCTTGTTCCTCCTCAACATACTCAGAACTTAGTTGGCTGCAAGTGGGTGTTTCGCATTAAACGACACTCTGATGGCTCTATTGACCGCTATAAAGCTCGTTTGGTTGCCAAGGGTTTTCATCAGCGCCCTGGAATTGATTTCTATGACACCTTCAATCCTGTGGTTAAACCTGTCACTGTTCGGCTTGTCTTGTCTCTTGCTGTTCAACGTGGCTGGCCACTTAGGCAGCTCGATGTGAACAATGCCTTTCTTCAGGGCACTCTCAGTGAAGAAGTCTTTATGGCTCAGCCCCCGGGATTTATTGACAAGAACTTTCCCTCTTATGTTTGCAAACTCAACAAGGCCATCTATGGCCTAAAACAGGCTCCCAGGGCTTGGTTTCAAGAGCTTCGATCCTACTTGCTTCATCTTGGTTTTCACAGCTCTCGTGCTGACGCATCTCTGTTCATTCTTCGTCGAGCGGAGCATATTGTGTACTTTCTTGTCTATGTGGATGATTTGATTATTACTGGTAGTCACTTGCCCCTTGTTACTGACATTATTATGCAGCTGGCCTCTTGTTTTTCTGTCAAGGACTTGGGCACTCTCTCCTATTTTCTCGGTGTCGAGGTTCTCCCTTCTCCACCTGGTCTTATTCTATCTCAGAAAAGGTACACCCTGGATCTACTCGCTTGTTTTAATATGCAGGACTCCAAGTCGGTAAGCACACCTCTATCAACTACTGGTTCATTGTCTCTTCATGATGGTGCTCTCCCCACCGATGCTACTCGCTACCGGCAAGAGGTGGGTAGTCTTCAGTACTTGCTTGTCACACGCCCGGATGTTGCTTTCGCTGTCAATCGGCTCTCCCAATTTATGCATTCTCCTTCTGAGCTACACTGGGGTGCAGTCAAGCGCTTATTTCGTTATCTTAATGGGACTCTTGATTATGGTTTGCATATTCGACCTTGTACTGCTTCTTCTTCTCTTCATGGTTTCACTGATGCTGATTGGGGTGGAAATCCTGACGATCGCTGTTCCACAGAAGCTTATGTTATCTTCTTAGGGCCGAATCCAATTTCTTGGAGCTCTAAGAAGCAAAAATCCATTGCTCGATCCTCTACTGAAGCTGAATACAGGGCGGTTGCCTCTGGAGCTGCTGAATTATCCTGGATCTGTTCCTTACTTGGTGAACTTGGTGTCTCCATTTCATCTACACCTGTCTTATACAGTGACAATATTGGTGCTACTTATCTATGTGCCAATCCTGTTTTTCATTCCCGTATGAAGCATATTGCATTGGATTATCATTTTGTCCGGGAGTTAGTTCAGAATCACAAGTTACGAGTTTCTCATGTATCTTCTGCTGATCAACTGGCTGATGCATTGACCAAGCCTTTATCCAGTACCCGCCTCCGCAGCTTAATTTTCAAGATTGGTGTTTCTCCAGAAACTCCATCTTGAGGGGGCCTGTTAGCATAATTTGTACAGATATCATTCGTGATATTCTTATTGATTTGTTTTGATATTATCCTTGTATATCTGTGTTTATATTAGGAGCTTATCTAGGATAATCTATTCTATATAAGATATCATTCTTGTTGTATATATACATTCTATTGTGATCAATAATACTATTCATTCACAAAACATTATAGAAACTACGATTTGTTCGTTGTTACGAACTACCTCCATATGAAAGCAAGAGAGATCCCACAGTGGAATGCATATTTCATTATGTTGAGGTATACTAAATTTTTTTGTTTTGATATCCATCTATCTAAAAAATGTTAGTATAATTTATATTTTTCTCAATTTTACAAGGAGAACACATACATACAACCATAGAATATGACGTCGTTGAGAAATTGAAGCCAATACTCAAAGAAGGTAATCTTTATGCTTTCAAAAATATGATTGTTGCATAAATTAAATGCAAGACCACGTCAAACAAATACAAAAGTAATTTTTTCAATTTTTTTTTTGAAACAAGTAATTTTTTCAATTAAACAAATGTGTTTGAAATTTTCGATGATAGTTTTCCATCAAAGAAATACATCAAAGATGTTTGAACAAGAACTTTAGAGAATTGACGAATGCAGATATCATTGACAAAACTAAATTTTTTGGTAAGTTCTTTTTCATGTTTTATTTATGTATACATCAAATATTTTGTGTAATTGGCGTATAATTTATCCGAGAAAACATTTGATCTGGAGGTGTAGGAGCAGGCTTTCGCAACTCCTTAGTTGGATTTGTTAATAAATCTAACATAGTTTGTATTTTTATCATATTTTTTCTAGATATCATTCGCGTAATGATTTCAAGAGACTGCCTTCAAAATAAAGAAATCAATGGACGTTACACGAAACTTATTGATTTTGTCATTGAATATTTAGGGTATAGTCCCTTTTTCTAATCTTTCTCATTCTATTTGTGTAGGTAAATTTTTATATATATATATAGATTTACTAAAATACTTTTATTATTTGCTAGGTAATTTTTTGTAAAAATAACAATTTATAAAATAAAACTATTATTAGACATGTCAACTCGATGCTTATCTCAATAAAAATATTAATCTTAGCTTAAAAATAATATTTTTTATTTAGTCGAAACAAATATATTTATCTCACAAGATTGATTCATAAGACTATCTTATAAATTTTTTTTATTACATTATATCAATAACTATAGCTAATTTATTCAAATACTTGTACTTATTAGTTATAATAATTAATTACATAAAATAAAATTCCGTGCATCGCGCGAGTGATACACTAGTTAATTAAAAAACACAGTTCGCGAATATTATGTTGGGCTAACTAAAGCGGACCTATTATCTTAATAAAATCGGGTATGATTTGATCAAATTAAGATATAAATACTGATAGTGGTAGATATTAATTAAGAATAACTAAGAGTTAATTTGGGCATATTAATATAATTTCACATTTGTTAAACCTATATGTTTGGCCAAAGAGAAGGATCCATGTGTTTTGAGGGCCTCCGCACGTTAATCATGACTTACTAGCGGGGATCATGCATCAGAATCTCCGTCATAGAAAATTCCAAGAATCAGTAGCAGCAAGACCTCCAAATACTCTGTAGGAATTGTTAGAGAGGGCAGAAAAGTACACCAGGATAGAAGAAGTCATAGAACCGCGTTAACTCACTGAAAGAACATGTCGTGCACATGGCTTTTAAATTATTTCCTATTTGCGTTCAATCTCTATATTTAGAGTTTTGCCTTTCTTAGACAAGTGTTAATGTTGGAAACTTTTATTCGAAATATTTGATTCCTGATGATATATTGTTTTCTTGATTTGTAGGTTCTTATTTATGGAAACAAAATTAAAATCTATTTAAAGGAGTGCATGGACCGATCAGAAGGACAACCATCGAGAGAAAATAGAGTGGAACGTAGAGAGCAAAATACATAGCAAATTCACTGCGGAAATTCTGGAGCTTTGAAGATCGATCGTTGAAGAATTTCTGGAGTGTTCGTCGCTGTTATACTGTGTTACCGAGTAGTGTTAGAAACACTGAAAAACACACGAGTGAAGTGTTGTTCTGAAAGTGGTTCTTTGGCTTTTATTTTTCGGCGTAGAACTTCCTAGTGGTTTATTACTCTAGTTCTTACTACTTTTTAGGAAGTCGTTTATTTTCTCAATCTGTGGAGAAAAGTAGTTTTTCCTAAGACAATCGCTAGTTGATTTTTGTAAAATTGTTTTGATTTTCTAGTGATTATTTAGCCATGAGGCATCGTACAAGTACTTAGTACTTGTGCATAAATATCATTGTGTTATTTACTTTTAATTGATTATTTTATTCCACTGCATAGTGTTTTCTTGAAGTGTTGACAACACTGAAAGATAACTCAATCTCAAAAGTCAAAAAGTTATTTCTGGTATTTCTGTGATTTTATACTGTCCAAACCTTACAAGTGGCGTCAGAGACATTCACTTGACGATACTAAGTGTGATTCTGTTTTTGTGTTTGACAGAAAATTACGATGGAGATACCGTACTCAGGAACTGCTCAACGTCCACCAATCTTGGATAGATCCAACTATGCTATCTGGAAAGTTAGGATGCGAGTCTACATCAAATCGATTGATGAAAAGACTTGGCAACGTGTGTTACAATGTTGGAGTCCGCCGAGAAGAACTGATGGAGAAGGAGATTTTCTCCTCAAACCAGAAACGGATTGGAACGCCAATGAAACGGCTGCTTCGAATATGAACAACAAAGCCCTTAATGCTATATTTACTTCTCTTGATTCTAATATGTTTTCACTGGTCACTAACTGTGAAACGACCTTGACTCAACTTTTAAATTAAACTAAATAAAATACGGATTTTTCAATATATTAAAATTTTTATTAAAATTTCGGCATGACCTCTCTATTTATATTACAACCAACCTGTCTCAGACAGCAACCAAAAATAATAATAAAAGAAATAGACGACTGACGACACAAGAACTAGGCCGAGACAAGAACGAGGCCCAAGAGAGAGGTTCGACATATCAAATATCCACAAGATTAGAAATCTAATATTTACATATGCATTTGACAACTAAGCAAAATAAATGCTCCATAACATATAAATTCTAGTAACTATGCGAAAGACGAGCATAGGTCGGAGAGATGTGCCGTGCCCGCATCGCAGTCCACTCGATAGTATTGCCTCTCGATCTCAATGAAATAAACCTCACCTGAAAACAATAAGTGTAGTGAGTCTAAAAGACTCAACAAGAAAATTGGGGGGGGGGGGGATAACGAGTACTACGTAAATACAAGAACACACAGATTAAAAATAGCTGATAATAAAAATACCTTTGTTTTGTGCCCTTACTTTAAACAAGTAAATAAACTTCAAAATGAATGAGAGAACATGAATATAACATATGCATGGCTAAGTCATGTATAATCAATGAAACTGCATAACTGAATCTGAATCTGTAACTGTAACTGTAACTGTGAACTTAGATCCTTGATTGTGACTCTGTGATTTCGATCATGATCATGGCTATAGTGCACAATGCCGCAAGGAGGTCGAGATGAAACCCAACCTGTACTTGCCCTATATTGGTAAGGGAGACCAGAATAGCTCCGGCCCCACACAAACACATGCTAAGGTAAGAAAACCCATAATGATTTGGTAAGGGAGGCCAAAACGTCTCTCAGCCCCACACGAACACATGCTAAGGTAAGGAAACCCATAATGATAGTCACAATCATCTCACTTCGTTCAAAATATTTTCTTTCCTTCTTGAATATGAGACTTAGAATGCATATGTAAATATGACGTACATGTAAATGTTAATCAATAATCATGCATATGACTCACACATGGATGATCGGGATGGTGATTTAGGGACTAAACCAAAGGATGAAAAAAAAAACTAAACCATAATGTAGCGCTTAAGGCAAAGTGGAGCGGTTCGCCTATAAAATATGTAACTCGATCGATTCTTAATCAAAAAGGATTCTGCTTGAAACCACGACTCCATGACACTTAGAACTAAGCCAATAAATCATCTTCGGAATTTATTTCCTAAGCGATCATTTTATAAAAATCAACTTCCGGACAGCTAGCCCCTTTAGCTTCAAAATTCTGCACTTAAACAATCAAAAATCTAAAACTCGACCAAAACTTATCCAAATTGATTTTCTCTTGAACCGACATATTCCAACATCCTAGACTAATCCCAGACCCGAGCCCTTGGCCAAAACCCGAGTTTAACCCCTGCTTAAAAATCAATTTTGGGGCAGCAGCCCCTTAGCTTCAAAAATTTGCACATACCTTATTTTCAAACTCAACCAAAACACATGGGTGTTTGTCTACAAACTCCAGCCTCTATCCTAGCATCAAACCAACATTTGAACTCACCAAAAACCCCCTTAAAACTCCCATAATCCAGCTCAAACCTAGCTCAACCAAGTAACCAAAACCGAGCCCCAAAAACCATAATTTTCGAATGCACTTCAACCCCATCTCACAAGCCATCTCCAAGTCATCCTAGTTGCTACCATGTGAACTTCATATCATCCATGGTAGTACTAAATCACCATCCAAATCAACACAACCAAATACAAGGCATTCGAACGCAAGTCAAGCAGAATTTCTGGAAAAAATCAAAAACCTCATAGCAACTAATCTGAAATTTCGAAAATGTCATGGCATAAGTGAAACCACCATATCAAAGCTATAACTCATTCTTTCCTCAATAAGCAATTGAAATATCAAAATTGATCAATCATGTAAGGGACGGATTTTTGACAGAAATGGAACAGGGCACCTTCTCTCCATTTTCGAAAGAAGAAAAACTTGAAAACCATCACACAATACATAATAAACTACATAGGGAAACAATAAATCCATATCCTTGCCTCTATTTCGAAATACTCCCAAAAACCCCAAAGAAATGAAGATGGAAGGGACAGAAACCATCGGCTAGCAGCTGAGGAAGCTTCCAGGGGCGAGTTCCGACGTGGTGGGGGTGGTGGTCGACGACGGCGGTCGGGAAAGCTTGAGGAAGGAGAAGGCCGATCAATTTTCTAGAGAAGGGGAAGAAGAATGAAGTCGATGGAAATGCTTGGGAGAGAACAGGGGAGTGTCGTGCGATTCTTGTGTGTGAGTGTGTGTGAGTTTAGGCGTGTTGTGTGTGCACTTAGGAGGCTAGGGTTTAGTTTAAGTTCAAGTGTGCAAAAGTGCTACAATAATTAAAAGTGCTACTCTCAAAATAGTAACCTAAACTTTAAATGAATTTAGGCTAAAATTTAGAAATTAAATACAACACTTAAAATATTTTGATGTTACGGCAAGGAGTAAAATATTTGAATAACAAGCAGAGCGATTTAAAATAATTTAAACAAACTAGACTAACGGTTAGGAGCAATTTAAATAAATACACAAGCAGAAATAAAAACTTTTAAAATGATTTGAACAATTAAAAAGGATTTAAATAAATACGCTAGACATTTAAAATAATTTAAATTAACTAACCGCTAAACTAAGGCTATTTAAAATAAATAAGTTGGACACTCGAAAATATTTAACCAAATAAACTAAAAAGTTAAAATCATTTAAAAGAATAAACTAAACCATTAAATTCATTTAAGAGAATAAACTAAACAATTAAAATTATTTAAAGGAATATACTGAACAATTAAAAATTAAAATCATTTAAATAAGCAAAACCTAAACCTTTAAAATTATTGACACAATTTAAATTGCACAATAAAATCATCTAGACATATAAAATTAAACAATTAAAAACATTAATTAAATAGTTAGTAAAATAAAATCATTTGAACAAATAATAAAATATTTTATTAGCACATACTTTCAAATAAATAATTTAAATCAATTAAACATAAAGATAATAATCATAATATTTATTAAATTAATGCATGTAATTTAGTAAATTGGATTTTAGGCGTCACAATTCCTTCCCCCCTTAAATGGAATTTCGTCCTCGAAATTCAAGATTCACTAACTATGTCCGGGTACCTTAAACCAGATCAACACTAAGTTTTTCCAACTTTGTACCTACAAGAGTTGGCCCGAATCAGCTTTCGCTGCGCACTCTGATGCTTATCAATACCTGCAAAGCAAGGGCTAACTAGCTTCCACTGCAAAAATAAATTGCAAATTCCTATTTATCCCCAAATGATTGTAGCCCAAGAGAAATTTCTAATTATTGTTTCCACGTGACTGTAAGAGTTTTAATTCGCCACCTAAACTCCTAAAATATCTGATACCTATCTTAGTTCGATAACCTTAAATCCTAGATCGCAACTTCAATCAATAAATATCCGTAAAACCAATAAATAATTTATGTCAACCTTTCTCATAACTTAAAGGCTTCCTAACAACGAAACTATGATTAATGTCTATTCACCAGTAAAACTTAACTCATATAATATACAACTCGAGCTCTAAAGAAATTCACAAGTTCACAAAATACTTAGCAACTAACACTGAACTTTTCTAAATAGGATAGCTAAAGGAACTACACAATTCTACTTCGTTAGACCTCCAAATACGAGATAGATCTGACTCATTTCTATAAATAAATAAATTTAATCCTTGGTAAGAAATATAACCATAAAATCCACGGTTGCTCAGTCCCAATGTATTAACCGATAACATATAGAATCCAAATAGGTGACTAAACAGATCTCATTTATCCATTCTCCAAGTTATACCTTCATCTCTAGCATCTTTGATTCTACCGAAAGTTCAATTCTTAATTAAAATTTCCCAACAAATTTATTGTAGTGACCCGCACTCGTGATTAGTGATTAATGAGTAATTAATCACCTGATCATGATTTAGATCGTTAATACATGATTAAGAAAGTTCCTGTTGGACTAACGGACTTCATAAATGGATTCAGAACACTCGGAATAGTGGAGTTGGTCCGGGAGGATCGGACGGTCCGAAGAGGAGTTCGGAGGATCCGAAGTGGATCGGAAGCTCCGAACCAAGATCAGAAGCTCCGATCGAGATCGGAGGCTCTGTCGGCAGGATCGGAAGTTCCGATCGGGACCTGGGCACACGTCATCGCTTACATCAGCAAGGTGACGTCATGGATGATGTCATGGTGGGCGATCGGAAGCTCCGAAGAGGAGATCGGAGGTTCCGATCGTGTTCGGAGGGTCCGGACGGGGTTCGGAGGTTCCGAACGCTGTCTATAATTATAGGGTTCGAGAAGCTCATTTCTCGCACCATTTCCCTCTCTTTTCTCTCGATTCCTAAGCCTTCTAACTCAGATCTAGGGAGATCTAGGCATCCTACGGGAAATCCGGAAGTGGCTTAGTGATCCAGGCGTCGTCGCAGAGCTGTGGCCTAGTTTTGAGGCTATCGACAGCAAAGGGCTAACGACGGACGCAGGTATAGCTTTGGCATCCTAAAAATATTTAGGAGTATGCAATAGCTTAGTTAAGGCTTTTAGAGCTTTGTGGTTGATGCATGGGTATTTGCATTGTAGTAGGAGTAGACTGGACTTGTAGGCTTGGAGTCTAGACCAGTGGAGCTAGGTTGACCAGCAGTGTTAGAGGTACGTAAGTACTGATCAAGATAGCCGGCATGATATAATTGCATGTATGCTACATGAGTATGTGCTATGTTTATCATGTTTTACCGCCTTAGCACATGCATGATTTTACGTATGACTGCATCCGGAGAGATGTGAGTCATTGACAGTTTCCATAGGGAACAGTGTTCTCATGTTGGACTCGAGTCAGGTATGACAGTTTCCATATGGGGCTTGTATCCTGTTTTGGATTCGGGTCAGGATGGGGTTGGCTCAGCCCTGGTATGGAATATACGAGTACCCCGCAGAGTAGCTCTCTAGCCGGTACTGTATTTTCTCGGTGCCATGAGCAAGTGTTTTCACTTGGGTTTTAAATCATCTACGTGCGCATATTTGTACTTATATCATTGCTTTCGTATTGAGCGTTGTCGCTCACGCCCCTGTGTTTTGGTATTTGTGTTATACCTTGTGGCGGGGCAGGTTTGAGGCTGGACGGTCCAGGAGGCTCTCAGCAGGATTGAGCTTGGGAGAGTGTGAGGTGTAGAGGGTAGGGATTTGTTTACCCTGAACCTTCGATTTGGTTGTATAACAATATTTATACACTATCGTTATCGTCGGTTGTATTCTGCCGATTGGATTTGTTTTACTTTAAATTATCCGCTTCTTTACGCTTTAAGTTAATTGCATGCGCTTTTACTCTAAAATCTGATTAGGTAGTGGATCCGGGTTGGGTCGCTACATTTATGGTATCAGAGCGCATTGCACTGGGAATTTCGTAAAGAGGATTAGTAATTATCTGTTCTGATGTAATAGATGGCAGACTACGATGAGAGCCACGATAGCGGAGGCGGCGATCGTTGGGGTGATCCGAATGATCGTAGACTTCGTCGAGGACAGCCTGAGGAGCGCAGACGAGTGAGTATGCGCAGATTCAAGGAGATTAGTCCGAACAACAATAGTTACCATCGTAGCATTGGCATGGCACCATTTGAGGCTCTTTATGGACGACGTTGTCGTACCCCTCTGTTTTGGGACGAGGTTGGCGAGCGTCAGGTTGAGGGTCCTCAGATGATTCAGCAGATGACTGATGCAGTAGAGTTGATCCGACGCAGGATTAAGGCGGCCCAAGATCGACAGGCTAGTTACGCGAACACTCACCGGAGGCCGTTGCATTTCGAGGTAGGAGAGCATGTATTCTTGCGTGTGTCACCTTTTCGGAAGGTGATGAGGTTTGGTCGCAAGGGTAAGCTTACACCGATATTTATTGGCCCTTTCGAGATTCTCGAGAAAGTTGAAGATGTGGCTTACCGTCTGGCTTTGCCACATGATCTTTCTAGCATTCACGATGTATTTCACGTGTCCTTGTTGAGACAGTACGTGGCGGATGAGTCGCATATTTTGCATCCGACCGAGGTACAGTTAGATCAGGATCTGTCTTATGTGGAGAGGCCCTTACGGATTCTTGACAGGAAGGACAAAGTGCTTCGTAACAAGCGTATACCATTGGTGATGGTACAGTGGCAGCGCAGAGGTACAGAGGAAGCTACTTGGGAGTTGGAGAGCCGGATGCGAGCCGAGCACCCCGAGTTGTTTTGAGCTTTTGTGTATCTTTGTACCAAATTGAATTTGTTCAGTTGTAATAAAGAACATTTGATCGTTGTTCATATTTTCCTCTAAGACTTAAATTTCGAGGATGAAATTTCTTAAGTGGGGGAGAATGTAGTGACCCGCACTCGTGATTAGTGATTAATGAGTAATTAATCACCTGATCGTGATTTAGATCGTTAATACATGATTAAGGAAGTTCTTGTTGGACTAACGGACTTCAGAAATGGATTCAGAACACTCGGAATAGTGGAGTTGGTCCGGGAGGATCGGACGGTCCGAAGAGGAGTTCGGAGGATCCGAAGTGGATCGGAAGCTCCGAACCAAGATCGGAGGCTCCGTCGGCAGGATCGGAAGTTCCGATCGGGAACTGGGCACACGTCATCACTTACATCAGCAAGGTGACGTCATGGTGGGCGATCGGAAGCTCCGAAGAGGAGATCGGAGGTTCTGATAGTGTTCGGAGGGTCCGGACAGGGTTCGAAGGTTCCGAACGCTGTCTATAAATATAGGGTCCGAGAAGCTCATTTCTCGCACCATTTCCCTCTCTTTTCTCTCGATTCCTAAGCCTTCTAACTCAGATCTAGGGAGATCTAGGCATCCTACGGGAAATCCAAAAGTGTCTTAGTGATCCAGGCGTCGTGCGGAGCTGTGGCCTAGTTTTGAGGCTATCGACAGCAAAGAGCTAACGACGGACGCAGGTATAGCTTTGGCATCCTAAAAATATTTAGGAGTATGCAATAGCTTAGTTAAGGCTTTTAGAGCTTTGTGGTTGATGCATGGGTATTTGCATTGTAGTAGGAGTAGACTGGACTTGTAGGCTTGGAGTCTAGACTAGTGGAGCTAGGTTGACCAGCAGTGTTAGAGGTACGTAAGTACTGACCGAGATAGCCGGCATGATATAATTGCATGTATGCTGCATGAGTATGTGCTATGTTTATCATGTTTTACCATGTTTTACCGCCTTAGCACATGCATGATTTTACGTGTGACTGCATCCGGAGAGATGTGAGTCATTGACAGTTTCCATAGGGAACAGTGTTCTCATGTTGGACTCGAGTCAGGTATGACAGTTTCCATATGGGGCTTGTATCCTGTTTTGGATTCGGGTCAGGATGGGGTTGGCTCAGCCCTGGTATGGAATATACGAGTACCCCGCGGAGTAGCTCTCTAGCCGGTACTGTATATTCTCGGCGCCATGAGCAAGTGTTTTCACTTGGGTTTTAAATCATCTACGTGCGCATATTTGTACTTATATCATTGCTTTCGTATTGAGTGTTGTCGCTCACGCCCTTGTGTTTTGGTATTTGTGTTATACCTTGTGGCGGAGCAGGTTTGAGGCTGGACGGTCCAGGAGGCTCTCAGCAGGATTGAGCTTGGGAGAGTGTGAGGTGTAGAGGGTAGGGATTTGTTTACCCTGAACCTTCGATTTGGTTGTATAACAATATTTATACAATATCGTTATCGTCGGTTGTATTCTGCCGATTGGATTTGTTGTACTTTAAATTATCCGCTTCTTTACGCTTTAAGTTAATTGCATGCGCTTTTACTCTAAACTCTGATTAGGTAATGGATCCGGGTTGGGTCGCTACATTTATCCACATTTTCTATTTCAGACGCAACGACTTAGAAATCCATAATTACACTTCAAGTCAAAATATACCACGAGCTATTATCCACTTATTGGATTAAATGGTCTCTAAGTACCAAACAATTTTTACATATCGTCTGAAGACTTATCTCAAATCCCTAGTTCAACTTAACAGCAAGTCTGAAAAATCCAAAAATTCCCAAATTATTATATGTACAACCTGAATTCATATTTCAAGAACTTAATACCCAATTAGACACCTTGAAGAGTTTGTAATTCGATCGTAAATTCTTACTCATTGATCTTCCAGTACCTTAGCATTTCGCCGATAGATAAATCTTTAGTTTATCTAGAAAACTTCATAAATATTCTATTCATCCTTCTGTACCTATAGTTGGTGCATTACTCTTACCAGTTATATTCACAAAATCTTAGAATACAAATGTAAAGTACCCAAAAGTCTTTAGAGACAACTCTATTTCCTATCTCGCATTTGTTCACCCAATTAGCTTACCAAAATCATATGTTTGCTCTTAACGATCCTATTTAAAATGGAACAACCCATTCATCTAATTCACTAACTAGCAATCTTCTCGCTAGAACTAGATATAAATAGTAGTCGACATTCCTCGGATTACAACAATAACATAGGATTTTATCTATTACTAATACTAAATTCCAACAGTCTAAACGATTTCTATGCGGTTACGAGCCAAATTTCTACACAAGAGATCGAAATGATAGTTGAAACTATAATCCACCCAAGTCCCTGTCTTGATGGATCATGAAGGGAAACAGACATACAAATAATGTTGCTTAATGTGAAATGAAATAATGCAAGTATTACAAACAAATGAGCTGAAACTAAAAATCTAGATAAGTGAAAACAACTCACTCATAATTCAATTCTAGGGGTGAATTAATAATAATGGAGGCTCCATGAATAATGAACATGAGCCAACAAAATCCAAATCTCGTAATCATTCATCCGTGCGTAATTAAATCATGCTCAAACAAGCAAAGCATAACTAAGAGCAATCGGTGTGACTTTAATCGAGAGAAGTCCACACAATTCAATAATCGGGGAAAACAACGGTCTCAAATTAAAATCAGATGTCAGTCACACAACATGAGTAGATTACTAAAAAGAAAAAAGTGGATCTTACTCACATCAACATGTGGCTCTAGAACCGAAGGAAAAATTTCGAAAAGTGTGAAACATTAACAAGATTTTACTAAGAAGTTCAACCAATGCCAAAGTGGCAGAATTCAACGCTGATCAATGTCATACGAATCCATAAATGCTCAAAGGAAGTGAAAAGAAATTTCAGATATTCAAAAGTATATGTTGCAATGGATGCAAGCACAATTGAAGGATAAGGAAATTAATGATCAGAGTAATAGTTCACAAATTGAAAGGCTCATAGTAATCGACTCACTATTTCCCAAAAATCATACTTGTCCAAATAAACAAAGAAAATTCAACTATCCATAATAATATAAAACCAAGTTCGTATCTCAAGTCTTCACACAAGTTTGATTCATAATCTTAACTAACTGAACACATGTCTAGAAATTCCCAAGCACCTATACGCTTAGTTTTATCCGACTAAATTCCATCCACAAGAGAATAAATGACAACACGGACACAACGACTAATATCTCCTAATGCACAAGTTTAATATTTTCCATCAAGCTTCTACAATCTCATAAAATTATTAACACTACCTAATAACTCAAACAACATCCACGTACTATCCAAAACTGGAAGGAATATTAGTACACCAACTCCATTTAACTTGGAATCGCATGCTATATAAATAAACAGTCAAATAGTACACTTTAAACTACTAAAAGAAGTTTTAAAAACAAAAATAAACACCGAGCTACACACTTAAATAAATTAAATAGCTAGTTTTGAAAATACTTTAAGAAAAGGTGACATCAAAACATTTAAATTATCGATTCAAGCATGACTAACATATAAATTATTTAAAAACTTACAGACTTTGAGGCGAGACTTCTCGAGTTTCTTGCAACCGGCAGTAGGCACAACCCAAACCAGAACCATGCTCTGATACCAACTGAAACGACCCTGACTCAACTTTTAAATTAAACTAAATAAAATACGGATTTTCAATATATTAAAATTTTTATTAAAATTTCGGCATGACCTCTCTATTTATATTACAAACAAACTGTCTCAGACAGCAACCAAAAATAATAATAAAAGAAATAGACGACTGAAGACACAAGAACTAGGCCGAGACAAGAACGAGGCCCAAGAGAGAGGTTCGACATATCAAATATCCACAAGATTAGAAATCTAATATTTACATATGCATTTGACAACTAAGCAAAATAAATGCTCCATAACATATAAATTCTAGTAACTATGCGGAAGACGAGCATAGGTCGGAGAGATGTGTCGTGCCCGCATCGCAGTCCACTTGATAGTCTTGCCTCTCGATCTCAATGAAATACACCTCACCTGAAAACAATAAGTGTAGTGAGTCTAAAAGACTCATCAAGAAAATTGGGGGGGGGGGGGGGGGATAACGAGTACTACGTAAATACAAGCACACACAGATTAAAAATAACTGATACTAAAAATACCTTTGTATTGTGCCCTTACTTTAAACAAGTAAATAAACTTCAAAATGAATGAGAGAACATGAATATAACATATGCATGGCTAAGTCATGTATAATCAATGAAACTGCATAACTAAATCTGAATCTGTAACTGTAACTGTGAACTTAGATCCTTGATTGTGACTCTGTGATTTCGATCATGATCATGGCTATAGTGAACAATGCCGCAAGGAGGTCGAGATGAAACCCAACCCGTACTTGCCCTATATTGGTAAGGGAGACCAGAATAGCTTCGGCCCCACACAAACACATGCTAAGGTAAGGAAACCCATAATGATTTGATAAGGGAGGCCAAAACGTCTCTCAGCCTCACACGAACACATGCTAAGGTAAGGAAACCCATAATGATAGTCACAATCATCTCACTTCATTCAAAATATTTTCTTTCCTTCTTGAATATGGGACTTAGCATGCATATGTAAATATGACGAACATGTAAATGTTAATCAATAATCATGCATATGACTCACACATGGATGATCGGGATGGTGATTTAGGGACTAAACCAAAGGATGAAAAAAAAAACTAAACCATAATGTAGCGCTTAAGGCAAAGTGGAGCGGTTCGCCCGTAAAATATGTAACACGATCGATTCTTAATCAAAAAGGATTCTGCTTGAAACCACGACTCCATGACACTTAGAACTAAGCAATAAATCATCCTCGGAATTTATTTCCTACGCGATCATTTTATAAAAATCAACTTCCGGGCAGCTAGCCCCTTTAGCTTCAAAATTCTGCACTTAAACAATCAAAAATCTAAAACTCGACCAAAACTTATCCAAATTGATTTCCGCTTGAACCGACATATTCCCAACATCCTAGACTAATCCCAGACCCGAGCCCTTGGCCAAAACCCGAGTTTAACCCCTTCTTAAAAATCAATTTCGGGGCAGCAGCCCCTTAGCTTCAAAAATCTGCACATACCTTATTTTCAAACTCAACCAAAACACATGGGTGTTTGTCTACAAACTCCAGCCTCTATCCTAGCATCAAACCAACATTTGAACTCACCCAAAACCCCCTTAAAACTCCCATAATCCAGCTCAAACCTAGCTCAACCAAGCAACCAAAATCGAGCCCCAGAAACCATAATTTTCGAATGCACTTCAACCCCATCTCACAAGCCATCTCCAAGTCATCCTAGTTGCTACCATGTGAACTTCATATCATCCATGGTAGTACTAAATCACCATCCAAATCAACACAACCAAACACAAGGCATTCGAACGCAAGTCAAGCAAAATTTCTGGAAAAAAATCGAAAACCTCATAGCAACTAATCTGAAATTTCGAAAATGTCATGGCATAAGTGAAACCACCATATCAAATCTATAACTCATTCTTTCCTCAATAATCAATTGAAATATCAAAATTTATCAATCATGTAAGGGACGCATTTTTGACAAAAATGGAACAGGGCACCTTCTCTCCATTTTCGAAAGAAGAAAAACTTGAAAACCATCACACAATACATAATAAACTACATAGGGAAACAATAAATCCATATCCTTTCCTCTATTTCGAAATACTCCCAAAAACCCCAAAGAAATGAAGATGGAAGGGACAGAAACCATCGGCCAGCAGCTGAGGAAGCTTCCAGGGGCGAGTTCCGACGTGGTGGGGGTGGTGGTCGACAACGGCGGTCGGGAAAGCTTGAGGAAGGAGAAGGCCGATCAATTTTCTAGAGAAGGGGAAGAAGAATGAAGTCGATGGAAATGCTTGGGAGAGAACAGGGGAGTGTCGTGCGATTCTTGTGTGTGAGTGTGTGTGAGTTTAGGCGTGTTGTGTGTGCGCTTAGGAGGCTAGGGTTTAATTTAAGTTCAAGTGTGCAAAAGTGCTACAATAATTAAAAGTGCTACTCTCAAAATAGCAACCTAAACTTTAAATGAATTTAGGCTAAAATTTAGAAATTAAATACAACACTTAAAATATTTTGATGTTACGGCAAGGAGTAAAATATTTGAATAACAAGAAGAGCGATTTAAAATAATTTAAACAAACTAGACTAACGGTTAGGAGCAATTTAAATAAATACACAAGCAGAAATAAAAACTTTTAAAATGATTTGGACAATTAAAAAGGATTTAAATAAATACGCTAGACATTTAAAATAATTTAAATTAACTAACCGCTAAACTAAGACTATTTAAAATAAATAAGTTGGACACTCGAAAATATTTAACCAACTAAACTAAAAAGTTAAAATCATTTAAAAGAATAAACTAAACCATTAAAATCATTTAAGAGAATAAGCTAAACAATTAAAATCATTTAAAAGAATATACTGAAAAATTAAAAATCAAAATCATTTAAATAAGCAAAACCTAAACCTTTAAAATTATTGACACAATTTAAATTGCACAATAAAATCATCTAGACAGATAAAATTAAACAATTAAAAACATTAATTAAATAGTTAGTAAAATAAAATCATTTGAACAAATAATAAAATATTTTATTCGCACATACTTTCAAATAAAGAATTTAAATCAATTAAACGTAAAGATAATAATCATAATATTTATTAAATTAATGAATGTAATTTAGTAAATTGGATTTTAGGCGTCACAAACTGTGTTTGTGCTAAACAGGTCTGGGAAAAACTTCAAATGCAATGTGAAGGATCCGATAGTGTGCGTCGAGCCAAAAGAAGGATTCTCACTACTCAGTTTGAAAATCTGAGAATGGAATAAAATGAGACGATTGATAATTATGAACGCCGCTTGAGGAAGATCGAGAATGAGGCAATTGATCTTGGTGATGCTATTTCGAATGAACGCCTTGTGTGCAAAGTGTTGAGATCACTGCCTGAAAGATTTCAGATGAAGATTTGTGCTATTGATTAATCAAAAGACACATCAATTCTGGGTTTGGATTAATTGATGAGTTCACTGCGAACATATGAGTTGGAGATGAATGTGGGAAAAAAGGACAAAGGTAAGTCTATTGCACTTCAAGTTTCTAACGACTCATACCATGATTTTGTTGATTTGATACAGGGAGTAAACGAGTCTGATCTAGGAGATGATTCCATTGCCTTTCTTACCAAACAATTTGGTACTTACTTGAAGAGAATAAGAGAATCAAAGAAACCTGTTCAGAAACCCAAAGTTTTGAATGCTCCTGCTGTTGGAAAACCCTTGAGAATCTGTGGACCAGAACATAATGCCATCGCATCAAAGAGTCAAAATCGAATTCAGAGTGAAGGAAAAACACTGAATATCTCAAAGAAGTTTGAATCTGTGAAATGTCATGAGTGCACATGTAGTGACCCGCACCGTGATCACCTACTAATCAGAACTTAAGCATGCAATAAATTAATAAAATAATCTTAATCAGAGTGACTGCGGAATCTTAAAATAAATAAAAAAAAATACCAGGTGGGCAAAACCTAGTGGTCAACCCTGCTATCCAGCCTTGGTCGCCACCTGACCTCCCTGTCCCCGGGAGAACTACCTGCAACTGCCCCATGGAATAGGGCATCCAGCCAACAGAAAAAATAACCGGAAGTGAGCCTAACATGCTCAGTACGAGAGTATGAGTATACACTATTATATGCGCATGAATGCAAATGAACTGGGTACCAAGACACTCAGGTCAAGAAACATGCTCAAAGACTGGGCCCAAGGTATATAGCACGCTGCGCCGTTGCTTCAGGAGGTGGCTCATATACCCAGTGGATAATGGTGACCTGATACTAGTACATGTGTCCAACCATCACGGTGACCTGACACAAGACTTACGTATCCAACCATACACAAACTCGTAGGGTGAGCGCCCTACTACCGGATACCACTAAGGTAAAGGCTCAATATGCTCATGTATGCAACATACAGTCATGACATGTTGTATATAAAGGCATATAAAACATGCAATCACATAATCCATGCAAACAAATAATACATGCATACTCAATCTGGATATCTCGAATAATACTTCCGTACCTTACTAAGGCAAATCCTAGAAGCTTCCCCTCTAGGTCCAAGCCTATCATGCAGCACTACAATATAAATACCCATGCATTACCTAGCATGCCAAACATCACCTACTAGGCTCTAAAAGCCTTAATTAAACTATAGTCTACTCCCTATTTACTATAGGGAACCAAAGCCATACCTTCGTCCGTCGTCAGCCCGCTGATGTCGCATGTCCCAGAGCCTGGGCATAGCCTAGCTACGACCCCTGGACGCCTCGCCAGAGCTCCGCCGCCTGGCTGCTACTGCGGACACTGTCCGCTAAATAAAAACTACTACCTACTCCAACTCTTAAAATAAGAGTACCCAAAAGCTCATAAAACGAACTAACATGGGCCAAGGAGAGGATTTTGGACATTCAAAATGAGGGGTTCGGACCCCTATTTATAGGCTTGGGTTCGGACGATCCAAACTGGGTTCGAAGGATCCGAACTGGGTTCGGAGGATCCGAACCGGGCATGATTTCCACGTGTAGAGTGCATTTTTGACACCTCAATCTGGCGGGATTTCGGACGGTCCGAACTGGGTTCGGAGGGCCCGAAGTGGTTCGGGTGCTCCGAACTGTTTTGGTCCTTCCAAAGTCATTTTTGGACCCCCAGGACCTACCCTACCATTTTCGGACGTTCCGGATCTGATTTTCCACTTATTTTTACCAAATAAGGACTCCTTAAACATGTTTTGACACTTTTAAAATTATATTTCATTCTCTTAACATGTTTAAAGTCACTTAATCTTGTAAAATGGAACCGGGCTACTACATTCTCCCCCTACTTAAGATATTTCGTCCTCAAACAATCTTAAGTACTGAATGCAGTAAATTACTGAATAAACATCTTTTATTCAAACTGATTCATTTTACAAGTTACAATTTGAAAATACAACAATTCAAAATAGCTCTGGATAATCGGTACGCATACGACTCTCAAGTTCCCAAGTGGCCTCCTCAGTGCCTCGGCGCTGCCACTGAACTAGAACAAGAGGAATGGTCTTGTTGCGTAACACCTTATCCTTATGACCTATGATACGCAAAGGTCTCTCCACGTATGTCGAATCCAAGTCCAACTGTACCTCAGACGGCTGTAAGATATGAGACTCATTTGCCAGATACCGTCATAATAGTGATACATGGAACACGTCATGGATACTTGATAAATACGGCGGTAACGCCAACCTGTAAGCCAGATCTCCAACACTCTCCAGAATCTCGAATGGACCAATGTACCTAGGAGATAGCTTACCCTTGAGACCAAATCTCAAAATCCTGCGAAATGGGGAGACTTTCAGGAACATTTTCTCTCCCACTTCGAATTGCAAAGGTCTGCGCTTAACATTCGCATAACTAGCCTGTCGATCCTGCGCAACCTTAATTCTCTTCTTGATCTGCCCAACAATATCAGCAGTCTGTTGGACTAATTCTGGTCCCTCAACCTGTCGCTCCCCCACTTCCTCCCAGAACAGTGGAGTACGACACCGTTGCCCGTACAACGCCTCAAATGGAGCCATCCCAATACTGCGATGGTAACTGTTGTTGTACGCGAATTCAATCAATGGCAATTGATCTTGCCATGCTGAACCAAAATCCATAGAACATGCTCGCAACATGTCTTCAAGAGTATGGATCGTGCGCTCCGACTGCCCGTCAGTCTCTGGGTGATATGCTGTACTCAAGCTAAGAGTAGTACCCATAGCGCTCTGAAGACTCCCCCAGAACCTGAAAGTAAACCCGGGGTCTCGATCACTGACAATACTCACAGGCACTCCGTGAAATCAAACAATATCCTGTATGTACAATCGTACCATCCTATCAAAACTATAGTCCCGGTTATAAGGAATGAAATGTGCTGACTTGGTGAGTCGGTCCACCACAACCCAGATAGCATCACAATTCCTCGAGCTCACCGGTAAATGGGTCACGAAGTCCATCATGATCAACTCCCATTTCCACTCAGGAATGGATAAACTGTGAAGCAACCCTCCAGGTCGTCGGTGCTCTACCTTGACCTGCTGACACACCAAACATCTAGAAACATATAGATACACACTCCTTTTCATTCCTTTCCACCAGAAAGAACCTTGTACGCAAATCTTTGTACACCGAAAGGATTCTCATACTTTATGACTAACACTTGTCATAACACCTGTGACAACGTCGTTGTCCACAATTCTTGATTTCTTGAATCCCTCAGGTTCTCTTCTTGGAAATATCAATACAGATATTCTTATTGACTCAAAAGTCTATTAGTACAATATCTAGTACTAAATATAATGGCATCTATCTCATAACTTGAGATAACTTCTGAAAATGAGAATACTGATTATCCTGTCACGGATAACAATTCCTTGCTGAATTCTGACTTATATTATTAGATGAACAAAACTGTTTCATCCTTATTTGGCAAAGTCCCTAAATTAAAACAATCTAACTAATCCCTGATTCGATCTCATAGAATCAGACTTATCAATGGTCTAACACATCCATTAGACATCCAAAAATCAGTGACAACAATCCTGCTAGATTTGATAACTTTAGATCTCAGCTGCTATCCTTTTTCCATGTCTAAACACTTGATGCTATCCTGTTAGTATTCATTAAAAATTTAAACACTTGCTAGATCAATTTCTAACCCTGAAGTCCCAGAATTACTGCAAATTATTCATGAGAACTGAATGTCTGAGTACTATACTCATCTTATCAGTCTACCAAAAAGTGAACAATTCCAATCGTTCTTTATGCAAAAGAATATTTAGCTCCCCCGTCATGGGGTTATAACGTCTGTACCTACCTCAGACAAATAGTTGCAAATAATCATTGGGCACCAAACTTGAACAAATTTAACTGACCATTTCAAAACATACATGAACACCTAAGTGCTCAACTTTCACTATCCAAGTGAATTCTCATACTGACGAATCCATGCTGTAACTTAGCAGGCTCATGACATCTGTCAATAAAATCGAGTATCCTTTCAAGGTTATCAAACTGACACCAAATTATATTTTAACGTAACTGTTGCAATGATCTCTAGACTGAGTAAATTTTCCATCCCTTTCTGAAGTACAAAAGACTTCCAGAATATCAATGGAAATATACTCTCCCATGTCTATCGTTGATCACAGTTCACGTCTCCCAGTATAAGTCATCACAGTGCCCTGATAAATTCTTCTTTGCTTGATAATTCATCAATCGAATTCCAATTCTTACAGGAAAACTCACCTAAGTAAATTCATCACTTAGAATTTCCTGTTCATTTCGTAATCAAGATCCTGATCACTAATATACTTCTGATAGAATCAGAAAATACTGGTAAAACCTCCTGGTTCTCCCCCAGTATTACGTGTGAGAACTACCCGTCCAGAATATTCATTTGTCAAGGAATCCTTTCCAAGACTATTCTGTCCATGGAAACCAAAGTCTGTATCTCTGATGAATTCAGACGATAACTTAAATCCCTTGGAACTAATCCAGTACCAAGTATAATTCCAGAAGACTCAAATAAATCTTGAATGTTCTCCTAATAGTTATACCCATTGCTATGACTGTACATACAATGAGACTGAGGTAAGTCTTCCTATAATGCCAAACTGGAACAAAAGAATCCTTCCAGAGTACACCGGCATAAGGTCGCACTTACTATACCATCTCGAAACCTGACAGTCAAGAGCACCCTGGTATAACTCATCCCTGAGTCTCTGATATTATGCACCATTCCTATCTGGACCAAAATCATTGGTCAAGGAAAATTCTTTACAGAAGCACAACTCAAATCCCGAGTCTGCAAACATCTGATAATTAAGTCCTGTTGAATATCAATTCAACTAAACTCTTGAATTAATTCCCAAATCAAGACCAAAATTTATTTGCTCAAAACGATTACTTGTCAAGGAAAGATCCATTCCAAGACTGCTCTGACAACTGAACATCTGTATATCAAACAGACGATAACTAAAACTTGATACCATACCTGATATCTGTCCTATCCAAAGCCATACCATGTGGTTATTAGAGTAGGTGCCCGTCGAGCCAATGTGTTGGCCGATGGTACTTGAGAGAACTCTTGTATGACAATCTTTATGTTAATAATATTTGACATTATTTAATTTGGCACATCTTTATCTTTATACCCATGCTAGCTGCATAGATAAAGCCCTTGAATATACAAATAGTAGAAATAATATGAGATGGTCATGTGATGACTATCATGAAACTCATATTTGGAATATTGTATATTCTAAACTGTTCCTAGTCGATTCAGCCGCCATAAAGAAGGATAAAGGCCGCTCGAGCTTGAGACTAGTATTTGTGATGTGAGTACCATGTTTCATTGGTAGGGGACATGGAGATGTCCAAGCATGAAAATAGGTGCTCCTTGTAGAGTGCACTGAACAACCCTCCCTAAAGGATTTTCCAAGTGGTTCTTACGTATCGAGTGGAGAAGTCCTAGTTTATGTTTGTACACCATTAGTCCTTATGACCCGGGACAACATGGAGACTCTATATGCTAGTGCTTCACTTTGACTTGTTTACCGACTCATCTGGGGTCATCAGGTGGCAATGTTGGGTGTTGTGACGAAACATATAGGAGTCGATGCTTTGTAGTCGGGGATTCACCGCTTACCTACGGGTATGGATATCCTATGTGTTCTCATGCATATGTAGCTTGAAATCTCTGATCAGAGTAGGTGGTAATTAAGAAAGGGTTTCTTGAATTACACCTTTGATGCAACTACGGCATGACACATAGTTGTTGATTCAATGACAACTCTCGATAAACCAATGGTTGTCGAATCGGTCGGGATATATGAGTTGAAGGGATCGTACTGTACGCTAACCATAATTGATTGGTTCTTGAAGGCACTATCATTTGATACCTAGGTGTTGGAGAACGCGGCGATCAGATCAATCAGAATTGATACCCGGTGCAGCGGAAGTTTAAAAATTTTATATGGAAAGATTCCATAATGGGTATCAAAACTTAACGATTAAATTGTGTGTGTAAAAATTAAATAACAATTATAAATTTTTACCTCCAATCTCGAATCGAGATTATGGACACCAACAGATTGCTCTGCTCTTGTTGTATATCCCTGGAACTGATGGACAAACTGTTCTTCAATCAGGTCCACGAACGGATAATTAATCCCTCTGATAGATTGCACTAGAAAATCTATCAGAAGTTTCTACGAAGAGAATTAACGAATTTGATCCGTTAAACCAGACTGTAATTCAAAATTCACAGACTGGATTTTCCCGAGTAGAGAGGGAGGGGGGCGGCCACTTTAGAGAAAATTACTAGGGTTTTCGAAAAATTATGACCTGTTGTGTGTAATTTCTGTACTGCAATAACTTATTTATAATGTAGGCCGCTAACAGCTTAGAGCCCATTAGTCATAAGTTCAAGCCTGACAAGCAAAGCCCGCATGTTCAGAAATTAATATAAAATTCATCATGACTCCGATTGATAAATCGATTTCACCAATGTGCACAGAAACCATTTCTGCACCTTTTAAAGTCTAGATAAATTTTTCTGAATCCGAATTCAGTGATTTCCAAAAATGCCCATCCCTATGTCATTTTAGGAAATCTTACTCCTCTACTCTTAAATAAGAAGTCCAACTTCTTTGTTCATTAAATTTAACTCTTTAAATTTAACTATCTCAACGGGGATTAAAAATCCATTACTCTGTGTGACCCTCAATGGTTCAGGGATACAGCTAGCCGTGGGCTCACAACTCCTTGTGACTCGGAACAACAATTTCCGACTTGCCCATCGAATCATGGTAAGAGCGCCTAGCAACATCGCCCCATGATTCCCTAGGTATCACTGATAGTGCCTGCAAGAACCAATAGATTTTGGTTAGCGTACAGTACGGTCCCTTCATCCATATATCCCGATCGAATCAACAACCATTGGTAAATCGAGAGTCGTTCGAGATTCGATAACTATGCAATACATCTTGAAGATCAAATAGTGACATCGCATGTGCTACTAAGAAACCATTTCTTAAAACACATCATGTACTCTGGCCAGAGATTCTTCACACTAATATCTCCTCAGATCGCATAGGATATCCACACTCGCAAGTATGTGGTGAATCCTTGACAACAAAGCATCGACTCCTATATGTGTTGTAACTGTACCCAATCCCGACACCTTATGACCCCAATAGAGTCGGTAAATGAGTCAAAGCACAGTACTAGCATATAGAGTCTCAATGATGTTTCAAGTAGTAAGGACTAATGGTGTACAACCAAAACCGCGGACTTTATCCACTCGATAAGTGATAACCACTTGGAAAGTCCGGATAGGGTAGTTCGATCATTCATCGTATGAATATCCATTTGCATGCTTCGAACATCTCTATGTTCCTTACCAATGAAACGTGGTACTCTGCATCGCAAATGCTAGTCTCAAACTCGAGCGATCCTTATCCTTATTATCGGACGGCTCAATCGACTAGGAACAGTTTAGAATATACAGTGACTATAAGATGTGTTTCATGATAGACATCTCCATGTTCTACCACATCTTACATACACTATAGTATATTCAAGGTCTTTATCAAAACAACAATAGTATATCTCAATATAACAATATGAAGAAAGATAAAGTCATTGCCATTAATAAAAGTGTAAATTATATTAAACAAAAGATTGTTTATACAAAGAGTCATCAAAGCCCTTAGCCACAAGTTGGCTTACCGGGCACCTACTCTTTCACTAGGGAGTCATATAAGCGATGCTGCTAGACGTTTACATGACTGGTTGGGTACTATCAGACTTGAGTTTTCTGACGTTCTTATTATCAATGTGTTGATCAATAAGAATGGAGCTATATAGGGTATGCTCATATAAGGGACTTGTTGATCCCGAATCACATGGAGATGTGAACCCACTGCTAGTTGTATCAGTGAACCAATGAGGGTCACACAAGTACTAGCTTTCTAGATCCCGTTGAGATTAAAATAAGTTCAATGTGTTGAAAAACATATAAAGGAGTTTATAAGTAAAATAAATTAGAAGTTTGACTTCTAAATTGGAGAATGAATGAAATAAGTAACTTTTAATTTGTGAATGTGTTCCAAGATTAAAAGTTGACTTAAAATAATTAGTTTGTGAAAATGGTGATTTTCTAAACTATTATTTTGAACTTAGTTAATTAATTCAAGTGTTGAATTAATTTAACACTAGTAGACATTTTAATGTACAAATAATTAAACACTATTGAGTCTTGTAAAGCTCAAATAAAATAGTGTTATATAATTATTGTTACTAGTGTACTTGAATGAGTTCAAGTTGAATTTAATTAATTGATTAAACTTAAATGGTTTTAGGTTTAATAATTTAATTAAAATAAGTTCAAATACCATTTAAATATATATATTTATATATGTATATATAAACGTGTATATATATATATATATGATATATATATTTGTGTGTGTGTGATGGAATTTGAAGGGTTGGAAGGTGGTTTACAATTTTCCATGCAAGTCTTGAAATTTTCCATGCATGTTTAATTGTATCCATTAATCCTCACCTTTAATATATTATTTGGAATAATATACACACACAACACAATTCACTCCATTCCAACATCAAAGTGGCCGAACACTCTCAAGTGTTTTTCTCCAAAATTTTCTTTTCATTTTGAGGGAGAAAGAAAAGAAATCTCAATGCAAAATTCTCTAAATATTCTAGTGCATATTTAGAGCGGATTTAGATCGTCTAGTCGTGGACCTAATTCGGAGGCTCCAAGTGTTGAATCCATTTTGAGCAAGGAGTGCTCTTGGAAGCTTGTAGATTGTGTCTACCGTTTCAAGAGCCTAGTTGTTTATCAACGTGGTTGGAGCCATAAAATCAATCTTTGAGATTGATAGGTAAAATTCTAAACACCCTATGGTTGCTTAATTTTTGAATACTACACAAGTGCTCGGATCTCTTTTGTTAAAATTTTTTTTACTTCCGCTGCGTTTCCGGGCACGAGTTAACCGATCCCCTTCAGTGGTATCAGAGACTAGGTTACTCTTTTGTGTAGTATTTGTTGGATATTATATTGAGATCAATTTCTAACCGCATGAAAAAATCAAGATTTATCAATTTTGGGGCTGTTTTTATAAAAATATTTTTTTTTGGTTTTGGGCAGCCTATGGGCTGCCCCATATCTTTTAATAAAAAAAAAAAAAAAAAATTTGGCCGGAATCCGGCGACGGAGTTTCGGTGACGACTATGACGACTTGAGTTTTTCAAAAGGTGTTTTGGAATATCATGTGTCATAGGCCCTAGATTGTTAAATACATTATAGTTGATTTTTGTGAAAAATTAAACTTAATAATATATGATTTTTCTCATAAAATAAATAGTTAAAGTGTGACTTTGATTATTTATAGTAAATTGTGATTTACAAGAAATTCAATTATAAATAAATTAATTTGAAAGTAAACAAAGGTGTTTGTTTATTTTGTTAATTTATTTTATAATTGTGGTGGTTAGTGATTGGACCAAGATATATAATATTTAATCAATTGATTATTGTGATAATTAATTAATGGTGTATGATATGTGATATTATGCATGAAGGATGATCAAAAGCCCAAAACCAATTTGCTAGGTGTATGCTAGGATATTTTGTGTTGAATGGTTGTAATAATTATCAAATTATAAAGTGGGTATGGTTTATAGCCCGTTCCCACCCCATGAGATGTATCCCTATTTGCCATGGATATTTTATTGTAAAATATTTTGATATTGGAAGATCAAAATTGGAAGATGGTGGGCCATGATGAATTATGAAGATCCAAGACATATAAATATTGGAAGCTTATGTAATTATTGCATTTGCATCCCGTGCATTCCCTAGGATTGGAACTAGGCCCGTGTTTGGCTCACACGGGCCGAATAGTTTTGGGGCGATTGATCATCCTTGTTATTTTACTATTTATAATATATGCATGATATATTATAAATAATGAGTATGTACGTTATTATTTTATAATAACAAAATTGCATGAATCCGGCAAACATACGATCAAACATGGCGATCTTTAAAATTAATGATGAGACCTTTTCAAAATTAAAAAAAACCCTCATTTTGAATTAGATTCAAAATTTATATCAAGCCCGAAAAGGGGAATTATAAATTTGTTTATAATTTCCATGTCTTCCATCGACAATGGATGCATGATGAACGCTGTCCGTATTCAATGCTCGGCTCATATTATTGGGGGGGCTTGGATGCCGGAAAGCTGTGACATCCATTGACATGGTGATGTGAACTACGTGGAACTCCCATTACTTCGGCTCATATTATTGGGGGAACTCATGGCGACTGTCCATTAAGGTTCGATATCGATGGGTAAGGCTTGACACGTAAAGATGAACGACGTCATATTATTGGGTCCTAATCAAGCGTGAGACAAAAGTTTACGTAAGGGTTGTATGGAGATGCAATTGGAAACTACCTTTTAGGAATTGTGATTGGCTGATTTTATTCGGGATCATAATTGGCTAATTGGACCTTATGTACCTACTGAGGAAAGGAGTTTCCCGTTTTCACTAGAGGGTAGTGAAAATGTCAAAACAGTGGGAGTAAAAATTTATAAAGTTAAAGTCCATACTTTATATCTTATCAAATATTTAAAATAGTCATTAACATTTATCTGTTATTATTTTTCAGTACAAAGTTTTTGACCATGTCATAAATTCACAATCCGTTATCTGCAATACTCGACAAACATGTACTGACTGGTCCAAATTACCTCGATTGGCTAAGAAATCTAAAAATTGTCTTAAACTCGTAGAGGATTGCATATGCACTTGATAAGTCGCCCCCTGCTGAGGCTCCGACTGGATGTAGCCCAGCTGAGCTACAGACTTACAAGGATTGGTGTGGCCATGACTTGAAAGCCAAGTGTTATATGCAGGCTTCTATGAATGATGAGCTGCAGCGACGTTTTGAGGGTGCAAAGCATGCTGCTGAGATTAATTTTCATCTCAAAGAACTGTTTGGTGAGCAAACACGACCACTTCGACATTCGACTGTCAAAGAGCTGATCACTTTACGCATGCGAGATGGGGCTTCGGTCCATGAGCATGGCCTAAAGTTGATTGGGCTAGTGGAGAAACTCGTTAGCATGGATCTTGTGCTACCAGCTGAGTTGACCACGGACGTGTTGCTTTTGTCACTGCCAAGCTCGTTTGACCCTTTTGTGGTGAATTTCAACATGAACAAGTTAGATCCGACTCTTGAGGAGTTGATTAACATGCTTGTTACGTTTGAATCCACAATCAAGAAAGAGAAGCTGGTTCTTTATGTGGGATCTTCATCTGGTGCAAAGACTAGACCACGTGGGAAGGGAAAGAAGCGTTCTTTCCATGCTCCCAAAGAGAATGTGCCCTTGAAGAGGCAAGCTCCGAGTCCCGTTGTGGTAGCCACACCAGTTAAGGCTAACAAGACTAATGATGTCTATCATCATTGCAAGAAGCCTGGACATTGGAAGCGTAATTGCAAGGAATATCTTGACCAGAATTGTTCTGGAAAGGGTATGTTCTACATTGAAGTAAACATTTCACTTAACTCTTCTTCTTGGGTATTAGATACCGGCTGTGGCTCACATCTCTGTAATGATTTGCAGGTGATGGCAAGAAGTAGGAGACTCAGAGATGGTGAGACCTTCTTGAGGATGGGCAATGGGGCAATAGTTGCAGCCAAAGCTATTGGAGATGTTTATTTATTGTTGGACAATGATTTTAAATTATGTTTAAAAGATGTTTTGTTTGTACCAGATTTGGTGAAAAATATTGTTTCCATTTCTATGCTTGATAATGATGGATATTCTTGTTTATTTGGCAAAGGTGTTTGCAATATTTACAAGAATGAATGTTTAATTGGTACATGACAATTGGAAAATGATCTCTATAATTTAAAATTGAAAGATATTCCTATGTATAATGTCCAAGAGATATCAACAACATCGAAAAGAAAACAAGATACTCTGAATCCAGCACACTTGTGGCATGCTCGATTAGGTCATATATCTTTTAAAAGGATGAACAAGCTAGTGGGAGAAGGCATGTTTGATATGTCTGATATTAATTTCTTACTACTTGTGAACCCTGTCTAAAAGGAAAGATGACCAAAATTCCCTTCAAGGGCCATGTGGAGCGAGCCAATGGACTGTTGGATTTGATCCATACAGATGTGTGTGGTCCACTTAGCATCACCACTAAGCACGGACATTCTTACTTCATTACCTTTATCGATGATTTCTCACAGTATGGGTATGTGTATTTGATGAAATACAAATCTAAAGCTTTTGAAAGGTTCAAAGAATTCAGATATGAAGTGGAGAAACAATTGGGACGAAGCATCAAGGCACTTCGATCGGATCGAGGTGGTGAGTACTTGAGTGCTGAATTCCAAGAGTATCTTAGGGAGAATGGGATTCTCTCACAGTGGACTCCTCCTAGTACACCTCAATTGAATGGTGTTTCGGAACGTCGTAACCGGACTTTGATGGACATGGTTCGGTCTATGATGGGGTTCACAGAGTTGCCGCCATCCTTTTGGGGATATGCGCTTGAGACAGCGGCAATGTTGTTGAACAATGTCCATTCAGAGGCATTTGATAAGACACCATATGAGATATGGATGGGAAAATCTCCAAAGTATTCTTATCCAAGAATATGGGGATGCCCTGCTTATGTGAAGCAGATAGTGGTGATAAATTGGATGCTCGATCCATTTTATGCTACTTCGTGGGATATCCAAGGAATTCGGTTGGATATTATTTCTATCATCCCAAAGAAACAAAGGTGTTTGTTTCTAGGAATGCAACCTTCTTGGAGAAGGAATTTCTATTGGATAGAAAATGGGAGATGATAGAACTCGAAGAAGTTTGAGAAACACCCACAATTGTGGAACCCACACCCGAACAGCCAAGAGAGGAGATACAAGTTCCTAGAAGATCCGAGAGGATCTCAAGACCACCTATGAGGTATGGTCTACTTCTTGAAGAGGGCCAAGATGAGCCTGATCATGGATGTGATCCAAGAACCTTCAAGGAAGCATTGTCTGATGCCGATTCATCCAAGTGGCTTGAAGCAATGGAATCTGATATGAATTCCATGTATTCGAACCAAGTGTGGAATCTTGTGGATCCACCTGAAGGAATTGTTCCTATAGGGTGTAAATGGATTTACAAGAGGAAGCTTGGGACGGATGGGAAGGTGGTGACCTTCAAGGCTCGATTGGTAGCAAAAGGTTATACTCAAAGGCAAGGAGTTGACTTTGAAGAAACTTTTTCTCCAGTCGCAATGTTCAAGTCTATAAGGATAATGCTTGCCATTGCCGCATGGTATGACTATGAAATATGGCAGATGGATGTGAAGACAGCTTTTCTTAATGGGGATATTAAGGAAGAAATTTACATGTCTCAACCTGAAGGGTTCACATCTGTCGGAAGTGAGCATAAAGTATGCAAAATTCAGAGATCTATTTATGGTCTCAAATAGGCATCTAGGAGCTGGAACCTCAGATTTGATGGTACAATCAAAGAGTTTGGGTTTACTAAGAATCCTGAGGAACCATGTGTGTATAAGAAGGTCAGTGGGAGTGCTGTGACATTCCTGGTACTTTATGTTGATGACATTCTACTCATTGGGAATGATGTAGGAATGTTGCAATCAACTAAAGTATGGTTATCGAGTAAGTTCTCGATGAAGGACTTGGGTGAAGCATCTTTTGTATTGGGAATACAAATCTATCGGGATAGATCGAAAAGATTGCTTGGTCTCACCCAGTCCACATACATTGATACCATCGTGAAGAGGTTTTCGATGGATGAGTCTAAGAGAGGACATCTACCAATGTGTCATGGCATGTCTCTATCCAAGTCCATGTCTCCCAAGAATGATGCAGAGATAGAGACGATGACACGCATTCCATATGCATCTGCAATTGGTAGTATCATGTATGCGATGATATCTACATGTCCTGACGTGGCTTTTGCACTAAGTGTTACAAGTAGATATCAATCGAACCCTGGTCTTCCACACTGAAAAGCTGTGAAAGACATTCTCAAGTATTTGAGAAGAACTAAGAATATGTTCTTGGTCTATGGGGGTGGAGAACTAAAATTGGAAAGCTATACCGACTCTAGCTTTCAAAGCGATGTTGATGATTCGAATTCAACTTCCGGTTTTATATTCATGCTCAATGGTGCTGCTGTTTGTTGGAAGAGTTCCAAGCAAAACAGCACTGCGGATTCAACCACTGAGGCAGAATATATTGCTGCATCCGATGCTGCAAAGGAAGCTGTTTGGATTAGGAATTTTGTCCAAGAGTTGGGTGTTATTCCTAATGGAGTTGATCCAGTCCCGGTGTACTGCGACAACACTGGTGCCGTTGCTCAGGCAAAAGAACCAAGGTCTCATCAAAAATCCAAACATGTACTGAGAAAATACCATATCATTCGGGAGATTGTGGAACGAGGAGATGTCTTGTTAGACAGAGTCGCCTCCGCAGAAAATGTTGCTGATCCACTAACTAAGCCTTTACCAGGACCATTGTTCGAAAAGCATCGCGAATCAATGGGTTTGAAGAATATGGGTAGTTGGCTCTAGTGCAAGTGGGAGATTGTTAGAGTAGGTGCCCGTCGAGCCAATGTGTTGGCCGATGGTACTTGAGAGAACTCTTGTATGACAATCTTTATTTTAATAATATTTGACATTATTTAATTTGGCACATCTTTATCTTTATACCCATGCTAGCTGCATAGATAAAGCCCTTGAATATACAAATAGTAGAAAGAATATGAGATGGTCATGTGATGACTATCATGAAACTCATATTTGGAATACTGTATATTCTAAACTGTTCCTAGTCGATTCAGCCGCCATAAAGAAGGATAAAGGCCGCTCGAGCTTGAGACTAGTATTTGTGATGTGAGTACCATGTTTCATTGGTAGGGGACATGGAGATGTCCAAGAATGCAAATAGGTGCTCCTTGTAGAGTGCACTGAACGACCCTCCCTAAAGGATTTTCCAAGTGGTTCTTACTTATCGAGTGAAGAAGTCCTAGTTTATGGTTGTACACCATTAGTCCTTATGACCCGGGACAACATGGAGACTCTATATGCTAGTGCTTCACTTTGACTTGTTTACCGACTCATCTGGGGTCATCAGGTGGCAATGTTGGGTGTTGTGACGAAACATATAGGAGTCGATGCTTTGTAGTCGGGGATTCACCGCTTACCTACGGGTATGGATATCCTATGTGTTCTCATGCATATGTAGCTTGAAATCTCTGATCAGAGTAGGTGGTAATTAAGAAAGGGTTTCTTGAATTACACCTTCGATGCAACTACGGCATGACACATAGTTGTCGATTCAATGACAACTCTTGATAAACCAATGGTTGTCGAATCGGTCGGGATATATGAGTTGAAGGGATCGTACTGTACGCTAACCATAATTGATTGGTTCTTGCAGGCACTATCATTTGATACCTAGGGAGTCATGTAAGCAATGCTGCTAGACGTTTACATGACTGGTTGGGTACTATCAGACTTGAGTTTTCTGACTTTCTTATTATCAATGTGTTGATCAATAAGAATGGAGCTATATAGGGTATGCTCATATAAGGGACTTGTTGATCCCGAATCACATGGAGATGTGAACCCACTGCTAGTTGTATCAGTGAACCAATGAGGGTCACACAAGTACTAGCTTTCTAGATCCCGTTGAGATTAAAATAAGTTCAATGTGTTGAACAACTTATAAAGGAGTTTATAAGTAAAATAAATTAGAAGTTTGACTTCTAAATTGGAGAATGAATGAAATAAGTAACTTTTAATTTGTGAATGTGTTCCAAGATTAAAAGTTGACTTAAAATAATTAGTTTGTGAAAATGGTGATTTTCTAAACTATTATTTTGAACTTAGTTAATTAATTCAAGTGTTGAATTAATTTAACACTAGTAGACATTTTAATGTACAAATAATTAAACACTATTGAGTCTTGTAAAGCTCAAATAAAATAGTGTTATATAATTATTGTTACTAGTGTACTTGAATGAGTTCAAGTTGAATTTAATTAATTGATTAAACTTAAATGGGTTTAGGTTTAATAATTTAATTAAAATAAGTTCAAATACCATTTAAATATATATATTTATATATGTATATATAAACGTGTATATATATATATATGATATATATATTTGTGTGTGTGTGATGGAATTTGAAGGGTTGGAAGGTGGTTTACAATTTTCCATGCAAGTCTTGAAATTTTCCATGAATGTTTAATTGTATCCATTAATCCTCACCTTTAATATATTATTTAGAATAATATACACACACAACACAATTCACTCCATTCCAACATCAAAGTGGCCGAACACTCTCAAGTGTTTTTCTCCAAAATTTTCTTTTCATTTTGAGGGAGAAAGAAAAGAAATCTCAATGCAAAATTCTCTAAATATTCTAGTGCATATTTAGAGCGGATTTAGTTCGTCTAGTCGTGGACCTAATTCGGAGGCTCGAAGTGTTGAATCCATTTTGAGCAAGGAGTGCTCTTGGAAGCTTGTAGATTGTGTCTACCGTTTCAAGAGCCTAGTTGTTTATCAACGTGGTTGGAGCCATAAAATCAATATTTGAAATTGATAGGTAAAATTCTAAACACCCTATGGTTGTTTAATTTTTGAATACTACACAAGTGCTCGGATCTCTTTTGTTAAAAATTTTATACTTCCGCTGCGTTTCCAGGCACGAGTTAACCGATCCCCTTCAGTTGTGACTATTTCCAAACTTCCAGACTGAGTAGCCTTCCCTATAAAGTCCCTGGAGCACAAAGGCCTCCAAACAATCTCTGAAGTATAGAAACTTCCAGAGCAATACCGACTAAGGGTCGTGCCTTCTAACGTCTAGTACTGGTCACAGTCCACAACTCTTGGTATTACTTGACTTGGCAACCTGATGAAAATCCATCATCACAAGGTAATCACCTAAAAAGATCAAAACAACCAATTGCTCTAAGGAAACCCGCCTAGAACAAACACTCATGCCCCCTGATGAATCACATCATCCTTGGCAAACACTTGGTTTACTAGAATATTCTAGGTAAAACATCTAGAACTATTCATATGAAACATGCAAAATCCAAGTACACATTGGAACAAATGATCAATATTTTATTCAATAAAAGCAAGATAATCTCAATGATTACAACACTAGAACCACAAATCCAGGTTCTAATACAATTTTTATTACAATCTCATGTAATACATAACTTAATCAAAAGATTACACTGAAAGATGTACAATACAACAATAACTGAGTACATCAAATACTAAAATCTTTAATACATCTGATTACAACTGAAATACTGTTTACAACCAAAATACAGTATTTAAATTTCTGCGGAATTCTTTCATTCCGTCTATTGATCTTGAACATGAAGTTTTCCTCATGTCAGCAGATCTTCTTCATCGCAAGATCTAAAAGATATATAAAAATATATCCTACTAGAGATGTCCAAAGCTTCTTGAGACATCCTCTTGGTAGGATCTAACGGGGTGGCTTCCTTGGTCGACGCAGAATGGATGACTACATGTCACACATTCTGTTCAACTCTGCGAAGCACCTGGCGTTGAAAACTGGATCTTCTCTTCCAGCTCCATCCTGCTGGGATCCACATAATACGAACTTAGACTGCCAACCTTGGCAATGACAATCTTGGAAAAGCCTAGACATCCTGCTATTCCAATTCCTGATACTGCTATCGTCATTGAAACCAACTTGTAATCCTACAAAGGATAACCCAATATCAATACTATGTCCCAAAGAATCTCATTGCATGGCTCTGATACCATAAATGTAGTGACCCACACCGTGATCACCTACTAATCAGAACTTAAGCATGCAATAAATTAATAAAATAATCTTAATCAGAGTGACTGCGGAATCTTAAAATAACTAAAAAAATACCAGGTAGGCAAAACCTAGTGGTCAACCCTGCTATCCAGCCTTGGTCACCACCTAACCTCCCTGTCCCCGGGAGAAATACCTGCAACTGCCCCATGGAATAGGGCATCCAGCCAACAGAAAAAATAACCGGAAGTGAGCCTAACATGCTCAGTACGAGAGTATGAGTATACACTATTATATGCGCATGAATGCAAATGAACTGGGTACCAAGACACTCAGGTCAAGAAACATGCTCAAAGACTGGGCCCAAGGTATATAGCACGCTGCGCCGTCGCCTCAGGAGGTGGCTCATATACCCAGTGGATAATGGTGACCTGATACTAGTACATGTGTCCAACCATCACGGTGACCTGACACAAGACTTACGTATCCAATCATCCACAAACTCGTAGGGTGAGCGCCCTACTACCGGATACCACTAAGGTAAAGGCTCAATATGCTCATGTATGCAACATACAGTCATGACATGTTGTATATAAAGGCATATAAAACATGCAATCACATAATCCATGCAAACACATAATACATGCATACTCAATCTGGATATCTCGAATAATACTTCCGTACCTTACTAAGGAAGATCCTAGAAGCTTTCCCTCTAGGTCCAAGCCTATCATGCAGCACTACAATATAAATACCCATGCATTACCTAGCATGCCTAACATCATCTACTAGGCTCTAAAAGCCTTAATTAAACTATAGTCTATTCCCTATTTACTATAGGGAACCAAAGCCATACCTTCGTCCGTCGTCAGCCTGCTGATGTCGCATGCCCCAGAGCCTGGGCATAGCCTAGCTACGACCCCTGGACGTCTCGCCAGAGCTCCGCCGCCTGGCTGCTACTGCGGACACTGTCCGCTAAATAAAAACTACTACCTACTCCAACTCTTAAAATAAGAGTACCCAAAAGCTCGTAAAACGAACTAACATGGGCCAAGGAGAGGATTTTGGACATTCAAAATGAGGGGTTCGGACCCCTATTTATAGGCCTGGGTTCGGACGATCCGAACTGGGTTCGGAGGATCCGAACCGGGCATGATTTCCACGTGTAGAGTGCATTTTTGACACCTCAATCTGGCGGGAGTTCGGACGGTCCGAACTGGGTTCGGAGGGCCCGAAGTGGTTCGGGTGCTCCGAACTGTTTTGGTCCTTCCAAAGTCATTTTTGGACCTCCAGGACCTACCCTACCATTTTCGGACGTTCCGGATATGATTTTCTACTTATTTTCACCAAATAAGGACTCCTTAAACATGTTTTGACACTTTTAAAATTATATGTCATTCTCTTAACATGTTTAAAGTCACTTAATCTTGTAAAATGGAACCGGGCTACTACAGCACAGGCTTCGGTCACTATGCTAATGAGTGTCCAACCAGACTTCGCAAAGGAATGTATGCTTCCTTAAGTGATGATGAAGATGAGGAGGGTACAGAACAAGGAGAAGAAGAGACTCACAATGCACTGTCAGTTATGGTACAACAGAAAAACAGTGTTGTCACAGGTGTCACAACACTTGGCCACAACACTGACCAAAAGGTATTTTGTCTGAATGAATCTATTTCTGGAGACTCAAATCAGGAAGCTAATGAGGTAGAGCTTTCTTGGGATAATGCTCAGAAGATGTATGAAGAACTATATAATGATTGGATTTTGAGGAACAAGTCAAATTCTTCTTTAACAAAGGAGAACAGTGAACTGAAGGCATCGGTGGCTGGACTTGAAGTTGTTCTGAGCAAGAAGGATTTAGAACTATGCAAGGTCAAAGAAGATCTTGGAAGAGCCAATGCAACTCTTGCAAAGTTTAATTCAAGCAAGACCAAGCTGGAATCAATCTTGATAATGAGAAAAGATGACAGAGCTGGTGTAGGCTTTCAAAACAGCAAGTTTGAAGTAGGGGAGTCATCAAAAACTGTTTTTGTCAAGGAGAACAGTAACTCTGCAAATGTTCCAAATGCAATTCCTAAGGAAAAGCCAATTCCATCAAAGGCACAAGCTCCTGTTCAGAGGAAAAAGCAAAGGAAGCATAAGTTTGTTTGTCCTTACTGTCACAAGCAAGGTCACATCAAGCCTTATTGTTTTAAGCTCAGGTATGACTATCTGCACTGGAATAACAGACAAGTGTTGCCCTCAGTGTTTCCAACACTGAACCAGAACACTGCCAGGAAGAAAAATACTGAGAAAAAGGTTTGGGTACCAAAAGTTAAATCCAACTGTAATGTTGTTTATACTTCCTTGAAAACTAATGTTGCAGGTCATTGGTACTTCAACAGTGGCAGTTCACGCCACATGACAGGATTGAAGAAGTATCTCTCGGACTATGTTGAACAGGATAAAGGAAAAGTGACGTATGGAGGAGGAGCCAATGGAAAGATTGTTGGAAAAGACACTTTGAATGTAGAAGGACTGCTCAAGCTTCACAATGTGCTACACGTTGAAGGATTAAATGCTAATCTTATTAGCATTAGTCAACTTTGTGATGATGATCTATTTGTTAAATTTGATAAAAATATGTGTCAAGTATTTGATAAGAATAATTCTTGTGTTTTGACAGGCACCAGATCATTGGACAATTGTTATCAACTTGGAGAGGAAATTGCTTGCAAATTTACCAAGGTTGATGATTTGAACCTATGTCATCAAAAGTTAGGACATGCTAACTTCAAAGCACTGAAGAAACTGAGCCAGTATGATGTTGTACGAGGAATGACAAATCTGACTTCTGGAGTTCCATACGTGTGTGGAGATTTTCAGAAAGGTAAGAAAACTCATGTGTCTCATCCAGTGTTACAACACTGTGGGACAACACAATGTCTTGAACTTCTACACATGGACCTGATGGGACCCATGGAGGTAGAAAGCTGTGGAGATCTGAAGGGAAAAACAATTGAAGACAATATTGATGATCTGCTGGAAATTGTCACTCAATAGACTGATTCCAGTGTTGTTACTAGTGTTGTCCCACCTGAAAAATCACCCAGCACAACACTGAGTCCAACACTGAATTTGAATGAACAGAGTACAGAACATCAGGATGATTCTGAAGATGAAATACTGGATGTTGGACATGATGTACCAAGCAAAATTCAGAAAAACCATCCTACTTCACAAATCATAGGAGATGCACAAGGAAGGATGCAAACCCAAAAAAAGGAGAAAGTTGATGATCGAAAGATGAGTGGGTTAGTGTGCATGACTTCCGCATACTCTCAGGTAAGATATTCTTGCTTTGTGTCTAGTATTGAACCAAAAAATGTTGTTGAGGCCTTAAAAGATGAATTTTGGGTCAGTGCTATGCATGATGAACTTGAACAATTTGTTAGGAATGATGTATGGATCTTAGTTCCTCCACCTGATCATAGTAATATCATTGGAACAAAGTGGATTTTTAAGAACAAAACTGATGAGTCAGAAAACATTGTAAGGAACAAAGCTAGGTTGGTAGCTCAAGGGTATACACAAGTTGAGAGGGTGGACTTTGATGAAACCTTCGCACCTGTAGCCCGAATAGAATCTGTGAGATTATTGTTGGCTATTGCATGTCACATGAAAATGAAAATTTTTCAAATGGATGTCAAAAGCGCATTTTTGAATGGAATCTTGAGTGAAGAAGTTTATGTAAGACAGCCTAAGGGATTCGAAGATCCACAACATCTTGATCATGTTTATAAGTTGAAGAAGTCATTATATGGATTGAAACAAGCACCTCGTGCTTGGTATAGGAGGCTCATAGAGTATTTGATTTACATTGGATTCAAAAGAGGTGAGGTAGATAAAACACTTTTTGTTCAAAAAGTACAAGGTAACATTCTTATCTGTCAAATCTATGTTGATGACATAATTTTATGTGCTTCATCTCAAAAACTTGTGAATGAATTTGTTGAAAGCATGACTGCTACCTTTGAAATGAGCATGGTAGGTGAGTTGAACTACTTTCTAGGATTACAAGTGAAACAAATGAGTGATGGAATATTTTTGTGTCAAAGCAAATATGCTAAGAATTTGGTAAAGAGGTTTTGTACTGATCATGTTAGACATATGAAAACACCAATGGGAACTAATGAAAAACTTTGCAAATACAATGTTGACAACACTCTGTACAGAAGCATAATTGGAAGTCTGCTGTATTTGAGTGCAAGTCGACCTGATATTATGTTCAGTGTGTGTTTGTGTGCCCGATATCAATCTGATCCTAAAGTCACACATATGAAAGCTGTAAAAAGAATTTTGAAGTATGTAGCAGGCACTTTAGACTTGGGTCTATGGTACACTAAGGAAACCAATCCTAATTTGGTAGGCTTTAGTGATGCTGATTGGACAGGAGATGTTGATGAGAGAAAAATCACCACGGGAGGTTGTTTTTATTTGGGTAACAACTTGGTTTTATGGTATAGTAGGAAGAAAAATTGCGTGTCTCTTTCCACTGCTGAATCCGAATATGTGGCAGCGGGAAGTTGTTGTTCTCAATTGATTTGGATTAATCAAATGCTAAAAGACTATGGTCTTAAAAGTGAAACTCCAATTGTGTACTGTGATAACTCAAGTGCTATAGATATATCAAAAAACCCAGTACAACACTCTCGAACTAAACACATTGACATAAAACATCACTTTATTTGAGATTTAGTTGAGAACGACATGATCCATATGGAGTTTGTTGGGACCAATAACCAGCTGACTGATATTTTTACAAAAGCGTTAGACTTCGAGAGATTCTCCAGTCTTAGGAAATCTCTCAACATGTGTTCATTATAAGCACTCACGGTTGCTGTCCTTAAGTGTTTCCAACACTGACGGACAACACCAAACATGCATGTGAATTTTTAGGACTATAGGCATACTGCATATTCATAAGGTTCTATGTTTTGCACTGTTTGATGATACTGACTAACACATTGTATTTCTTCTGCAAAATTTATTTTCAAAACATACTTACCAAAAAAATATTCTTTAAACCACGAAGTAGTTGAGGGATGTTCGTGTATTTCATGATCTTGTCCCATGTGAAAAGTGGTTTTAAAACTTAAAAGAATGGTTTAATAAAATTTCAGTGACCAATGTCTTGGAAATCAAACTAAAATCGGAAGAAAATTGTAAAAAGCTACCTAAAAGAGTCCAATGAAGACCGTTCTTTTAGTGTGCAGGCCACCACTTCTGAACTGAAGAAAAAAAAAAGAGAAAATAAAAAAAAGGCTCTGAAAGTGTGAAAATTCAAAAACTATTTTGAAGACTACAGTGTTGTTGGGAAGTGTTGTCAATACTGATGCTTAACACGTGCTGCACACACTTTGCATGCAAATTTTTTTGCATTACATTCTGTTTTAAACATAAATTAGGTCATGCATTTTTCATTTACTGTGATCATATCGTGCTAAAGGTTAAAAGTCCAAATACGAACGAAATTGGAAAATTGTCCAACTTGCTGAAAATTGAATTGTTTGTGATTGAACATGTTTCAGTGGAGTTAAACTCGATGTGGAGTTATTTATTCTTGGGAAATATTGATTTAATCTTAAGTGGGAGTTGTCGGGTTTTCTTAATTAATCAAATTGATTTTCCTTAATTAAGAGATTGTTACCCGTTGAGAATTGTTACCGTTAGGGGGAGAATTTCAAGTCTGATATGAAAGATAGGGTTTTTTGATTTTTTTACCGTTTGGACCCATGTCTCTATATATTTCTATCACTGTAGAAATTGATATTATCATCTTCTATCTTCCTAAATTCTCTCTGCAAAAATTTTCTGAAACCCTCACTTTAAATCTTTTATAATGGCAGGAAAATCCTTTGATTCTCACGATATACGATCGGAGATGGGTTACAAAGAGGATGACAAGTCTTTGGAGGTTCCTTCTGAAAACCCTACCCTACAAATCATACCTGTTGCCATTCAACCTACACAGTTGGCAGAAATTTCTCCAGGAAAACCCGGGAACAAAATCGACCTTGAGAATCCTCCTGATTTCTCAGTGTTGAATCGTGTGTTCCCAACACCGCCAATAGCGAGGAGGTCCAAGCGACAAGCAGGTTACAACCCTGACTTTACTACCAACAAGAGATTTCACGGTAAGGGGGAGACTTCCCGTCCTATTTTAGATAATCCAGATTTTTCCTCTGGAGATGATTCTGCAGATCAAGACTTTGAGGTGGTTGCTATACCAAAAACCTCTGTTGCTGAAAAGGCCAAATCAAAGAATGAAAATTCATCCACTGATGATGATCCTTCTACAGAATATTCTACTGATGTGGCTTCTACTGAGAAAGAGCCATCTAGTGCTGCGGCTGTTGATGATACCAAAAAGACAACCACAGAAGCTCATGTTTCTACTGATGAGGAAATTTCTTTGGCCACATTCATGACTAACATTCGGAAGACCAAGGCTAAAACTGCTGAATCCTCATGAGTTCCATCTGATGATGATGAACCCGATGCTGAAATGATGCAAGAATATGAGGACAACAGGCCCCAGAAGTCTGAGAGTTCATCGTCTTCAAGTTCTAAGGAAGAAAATTATGAGGATGCTGCTTCTGATGATTCTGAACGTTCTGAGGAACCAGTTGCTGATGACAGTGTTGCCAACACTGAGGACAACACTGCTGAGGAATCTGATACTGATATTGATCCTGCTAAGGCATACAATCTTCAGTTTTATTCAAAGGAATCTGCTGAAGAGTGGGAAGTGCTCTCTGGAAAAAAATGCTGTGAAGAAAGGAATATCGATGAAGCATCTTTTGAGAAGCAGAAATTGGTGACTTTCTTGAAACAGCAGAATCTATTTTCTACTATCACCACAGCCGGACCATTTTCAAGAAGAGCAGTGCTAGAATTCTACTGCAATCTGAATAAAAGGACTGGAGATGAAGAGTCATTTCAATTTGGAAGAGTATACATCCGGGGAAAGGTGTATGATTTCACTCCTCTTCTGATCAATGAGCACTACAATACTTATGATGTGGAAAATGATGAAGTCACAGAAGATATTGATCAAATCACTAAGGTGATCACTGGAGGAATTGTTCAAAAATTCCCTCTGTCTGGATCGTTTGTCAGCTGCAAAGCTCACTTCTCTCTTCTCTGTGCTTCACAAGATTGCCATAAGGAATTGGACGCCATCTACCAATGCTACAGTGGTTACAAAACCACAAGCTCTTACACTATTTGCCATAGGAACTCAAGCTCCTCTGGATTTTGGAAACCTGGTGTTTGAAAATATAATGACCTTTAGAGAAGGTGGCTGGAAAGCAACCAAATTTCCTTTTCCTTCGTTGATTTATGGGATGCTGGAATCTCAGGGATTCAAGAAAGAGGATGATGAAGAGTTGATTGGAGGAACTGAGCTTATCAAGATAGCACCTGGTTTGTTGAAGGGAAATCGGCAGATTGATCTACCCTGTACTGGTGTCATACCCAGTGTTGCCAACACTGAGGCTGTTCCACCAATGACCATTCATAACACTGCTATGCTTGTGTTAAACTCTACTGCAATTCGAGCTCAAATGGCTCATGCTGAACTGAAAATTGCTCAAGCCAAAGCTGATCTCGAGTACTATGAAGCCTTATTGGCTGAGTTCAGGACTAAACTTGGAGTACCAGGGCCCTCTGGACAAAAAGGGGGAGTAGGAGGATCAAGTGCTGAAGTCGAATAGGAAGATTAGAGTCTTACTCTGGTTATAATTTGTTTTAGGATTTTTCTTATCCTTTTATTTTTGTTATTTTGCTAAGTTTGTAATAGATTTCTGAGTTGATTAGTTTGTGCTCCCTATACTCTCTGATATGCTATTAAACTATTTTCTACTCTGATCTAGTAAGTGTTGAGATTCTGTGTTGCTAACACAATCACACAACACTGTGTTCTGAGATGATTAAAATTAGGGGGAGCTGTAGTATATAATTTAGGGGGAGTTATTTGCACTTGTATGTGTTTTGTCCAGAAAGGCAAAAAGAGGGAGTTTGAAAGAACATGACGTGCACATGGTTTTTAAATTATTTCCTATTTGTGTTCAATCTCTATATTTAGAGTTTTGCCTTTCTTAGACAAATGTTAATGTTGGAAAATTTTATTCGAAATATGTAACGCCCGGAATTATTTAATTTTAATCCGAGATATTTAATTTGGGAATATTTGGAGTTTTGATTTAAATTCTAATATTCTTAAATTATTTAGGATTGAAATTGAATTAAATGATTGATTAAGGACTGAATTGCAAAGAAGCAAGAATTGAAGGGCCAAAGTGCAAATACTTAAAATTTGTTGGACACTTGTTTGTAATATGGGTATTCACGTGTATTCTATCATCTTCCATCAGAAAAATCAGAGAAAGAACCGAGAGTGCAGGAGCAAGAATTCTCAAGTCTATTCTTCATATTCAAATTGAGATATCTTGAGTTCCGGTTATCCGATTTCGATTCCGAAAAGTGTTTTGGAATCCTTGAGACGAGGCCTTCGATTTTATGTAAGTGTTTCTATATTTCATCACGTTTTGATAATCTGGAAATAGCAGAGATCAGTACGTTGGTTTTGTTTTGAAGTTTTTGAAGGATTGTATCTTGTATTTTCAACACCGAATCGACAAACGGCTATTGATTGTAGTCTTATGAGTTCCAGCATGTGAATTGATATGTATACTTACTGAGTTGCTGAGTTTTGATTAAGATATAGCTGTTAGATGATGTATATATCTATGAGAATTGATATAGTTGAGTTTCGGTTGCCGACTTTATGTCGTTATGCCGCCGGACTTGTGGTTATGAACTGTTTTGCTATTGCATCTTGGACTAAGATATTGCTGAGTTTTAAGCTGATGTTTCCTTGGTAAATATGTTGTGATTTCAGTTCATAAACAGGGGACGTCAACTCGAGAATTCCGACTTCGAAACCGGTAGAAGAAAGAACAAGGTTTGTAGCTTGTTGCCTTGGAGTTGGGCTGAAACTTGAGCCGATTTTTAAACTAGGTGATGTTGTTCTTGGTTCAGATTTGGATAGCTTGAAGTTGTCTTGAAACCATATTTGAAAGGTAAAAGTGGACTTTATTTGAATGGGATTATAACCCGAGATGGTTTGTATCGAGTTCCCCTAAATCACATACTTATGTGACTACTTGCTCTTACATGAATTGTTGAATGAGTTTATGGTGTTAATGAATGTTATATTGATGTTATATGTTGCATACATCTTGTGAGACCAATTCATTGGTTTTGAAAAGAACGAAAACGTTCGAATAGAAGATTTGAGGAACTATATATGTATGGCCTGGGTGGTTGAGTTAGCCTAGCGTCTGATTTGCATGTATGGTGGCTTTAAAGTCTAGGGAATCAAGATAAGTAACTCCACCTCGATCGGGAAAGTCGGTGGTTAAGTTATGATATCTTCTTCTCGGGATCCCAACCGACGAAATGAGAGATTCTTGGAGAGAATCCTATTTTAAAACATGCACTGTCTTTTATTTATATCTTGAGTTTGATATATATGACATGATTTGCATGTTAGTTGCTTTTACTGGGAAATACGTTTCTCACCAGAGTTATCCGGCTATTGTTGTGTTGTATGTGTCATGGCAATAGGCGGGAGTGGAACAGGGCACAAGCGAGTTTGAAGAATGACGAGAGATTAAAGTGACGATCCGGGCTTAGCTGTCAAGTTATGTTAGCTTCACGAAAATGATCTTGTTGTAGCTACCTTTGTCAAGACTTGTTGTATATAAATGTATGGAAGTGTCTTTGATGTAATATGATGATAGTGTATCATAGTCTTCCTTGCATAATATAAGAGATTAACTTAAGCTTACCTTGGTAGCTTTGTCTTGATTTTATGCTATCACCTTGTATGATAATAAGATTCATGCTAGCAATAACCTTCAAGATAGAATGTTGATTGATGTTAGCATATGATCGTGTATGGAACATGTATAAGGTGATGCTAGATGAGAAATGGATGAATGGATTTGCTTTGACAGCAAAGGAAACTTCTGCTGTTTTCTGGGCAGCAATCTGGGAATTCTGGGTGCGCTCGATCGCACGAGTTCATGCGATCGAGCGCAACCCTTGAAACTCCCGGACAGAAAATTGGCACATTGGCGTGCGCTCGATCGCACAAGTTTGTGCGATCGAGCGCGGCACTGTTCAGTATAAAAAAAAAACTTATTTTCTTTGAGGCTTTGATTCTTGGCCTTAATGGATGTTTCATAGATTATTATTTGATTGAGAGATTAGGAACCGGGTCGTCACAACAGGTGGTATCAGAGCAAGAAAATTCTGGACTTAGATAGATAGTGAGTGGGGTAGATCGAGTCTTCTTCCTTGCTTATTTATTTTATCATGCTATGATTTAATTACATGATTGAAATACATGTTATAAATGCTAGCATGTTTTACTTTCAGGTATTTTATTAAATGATTTTGTAATTTTATTTGAAAGTATGTTTTACGATTGTTAAAGTCACATGCTTACTGGAATATCTGAAATGAGTAGAGGCATGTGTTCTATTGATATAACATGCTACCTGAATATCTGAGTTGATTGGAAGCATGTGTTGGTAATATTTTGAATATTTATTTAAGATTGAATCAGAACCGAGTCTTGATCAGAGGTAAGATGATTAGAGGAGGACTGAGATAGATTTGATGATTATGGTATCCTAACCATTTTGATAATCAGATATGTCTCGGCGACCAGGACGACCACCAGTTTCTACTCCTCTACCAGGACAGACAGTGGTAGCACCGATAGTGCCACAGGCCACAGAAATTCCTAGTAATGAACAGGGAAGTACTTCGAGAGACATGACAGATATGACTGCTACTCCAATGGAGACATTGCTTAAACGATTTCAATCCTACAGGCCGCCGACATTAAAAGGTACTGAAAATGCGGTTGAATGTGAAGGTTGGCTTGATGATAAGGAAATTTTATTTGATTCCCTTGATTATGGTGATGAGCGGAGAGTCAGACTGATAGGGCACTAGTTGCATGAGGTTGCAAAGAGTTGGTGGTTTACAACCAAGAAAGCTTTGGAGCGTAGAGGGATGGTACTCACATGGAACATCTTCAAAACTGAGTTTTACCAACGCTTCTTCCCGGTGTCTTATCGTAAATACAAGGGTGCTGAATTTGCTAATCTGAAACAGGGGAACTTAAACATTGAAGAATATGCTGCAAAATTTTCTACTTTGCTACGCTTTGCTCCACATGTTGTTGATAGTGATGAAGCGATGGCTGATCAGTTCATTAATGGATTGCATCCAGAGGTATTTACTTTGGTGAACACAAAGCGACCGAATACTTTTGCTGAGGCTCTGAATAATGCCAAAGGAGCGGAAGCTGGTTTGATACAACAGCGAAGAGCTTCGTATGCCGCTCAGCCCCCGAGACAGCCACAATCTTCAGTTCATGTTCCACAACAATCTTCTCGATTTGAAAGTGGTGGAAGTAGCTGTGGTAAGAAAGGATATTTGCAAACACGAGGTAAACAATTTAAAAAGTCAAGGAGCAGTTCTTCGGGCTCTAGTGGCTCAAGATCGAAGACAGGAATGTTTTGTAACAGTTGTGGTGGAAGTCATCTGACCGATCAGTGCCGAGGTGTATCTGGGAGGTGCCATATATGCCATCAGACTGGCCATTTTGCAAGAGTGTGTCCACAGAGAGGTTCTGGAAGAGCACAAGGTACAGAGTCATCACGATCAGTGGCTCAACCTGAGAGGCAAGCCTCTTCTGTTCATTCTTTTCACCCATCACATCCACAGCAACAGACACGGCCAGGAGGGAGTCAGACAGGTAATCAGCCTTCGAGACAATAGGCTCATGTCTTTGCACTGACGGAGGAATAGGCACAGGGAGCACCAAATGATGTGATTGCAGGTAACTGTTCTTTTTATGGTTATCCTGCCTATGTATTGATAGATACAGGTGCATCACATACATTTATCTCTGAACGATTTGCATTATTACATGTTTTGCCTGTTGAATCATTACCTGTTGTGGTATTTGTATCTTCACCTTTGGGAAGAGGTCTTATATCTATACAGATAGTTAAGAATTGTTTGCTACAGTATGATGGTAATGGGATAGAGATAGACTTTATTGTGCTTGGTTTGTCTGATTTTGACTGTATTATCGGAATTGATATGCTAACCAAGTACAGAGCTACCGTAGACTGTTTTCAGAAGGTAGTGAGGTTCAAACCTGAGCTGGCTGGAGAATGGAAATTCTATGGTAAGGGTTCTCGTGCTAAGATTCCTCTGATTTCTGTATTATCTATGACTCGACTTTTACAGAAAGGAGCAGAGGGATTTATTGTATATACAGTTGATGTTCTGAAAACTAGCCCGAACCTGGCTGATTTGCTAGTGGTTAGTGAATTTGCGGACATTTTTCCTGATGATATTCCGGGATTACCTCCGTATCGTGAGATTGATTTCAACATAGAACTGATGCCATGTACTGTACCAATCTCTAAAGCACCTTATTGAATGGCACCAGTGGAATTGAAAGAATTAAAAAAACAATTGGAAGATTTACTGGCCAAGGGATACATTCGACCCAGTGTTTCTCCTTGGGGAGCTCCAGTATTATTCGTTAGAAAGAAATACGGTTCCATGAGATTGTGTATCGACTACCGGCAAATGAACAAGGCAACGGTAAAGAACAAATACCCTTTGCCTCGTATTGACGATTTATTTGATCAGTTGCAGGGTTCTGCTGTGTATTCCAAGATCGATCTGAGATCTGGTTACCATCAGCTGAGAGTTAGAGATTCTGATATTCCGAAAACTGCTTTCAGAACCAGGTATGGCCATTATGAGTTTATAGTTATGCCGTTTGGTCTGACGAATGCTCCAGCGGTGTTTATGGCTTTGATGAACCGTGTTTTTCAGAAATATCTTGATGACTTCGTTATAATTTTTTATTTTTATTGATGATATTCCGATCTATTCGAAGAATTTGATTGATCATTCAGAACATTTGAGAACTATGTTAAAGACTTTGAGGGCTGAGAAAATGTATGCTAAACTGTTGAAATGTGAGTTTTGGCTTAAACAGGTAGTCTTTCTTGGACATATCATATCCGGAGATGGTATATCTGTTGATCCAAGTAAAGTCGAGGCAGTAATCAATTGGTCTAGACCAACATCTGTTCCTGAGATTCATAGTTTCATGGGTTTGGCTGGGTATTATCGCAGTTTTATTAAGGATTTTTCTAGTATTGCGAAACCGATTACTCAGTTGACTCAGAAGAATGCTCCATTTATTTGGTCTGAAGCTTGTGAATCCAGTTTTCTTGAGTTGAAGAAACGATTGACCAGTGCACCAGTCTTGACAATTCCTTCAGGTACTGGTGGTTTCACTGTGTATTGTGATGCATCTCATCGAGGTTTGGGATGTGTATTGATGCAGCGAGGGCATGTGATTGCTTATGCCTCGAGACAGTTGAAGCCTCATGAGACCAGATACCCGATTCATGATCTTGAATTGGCCGCCATTGTATTTGCTTTGAATATTTGGCGACACTATCTGTATGGGGAACAGTTTGAGATTTATTCTGATCATAAGAGTTTGAAATATTTGTTTTCACAGTCGGAATTGAATATGAGACAGCGTAGATGGCTTGATTTGTTTAAGGATTTTGATTGTGAGATTAAATATTATCCGGGAAAATCCAATGCAGCGGCTGATGCACTGAGTCGAAAGGTATGTTCTCTATCTTTATCGACGATTGGTGTATCCCATTTGATTGAAGAATGTTGTATTTCTGGATTAGTATTTGACACGAATTGTCAACCACTTCGACTTTATCAAATTCAAGTTGAACCAGCATTATTGTTACGAATTAAAGATGCTCAAAAACTGGATCAGAATGTGCAAAATTCGGTTGAGAAAGTCCGGTCAGGGCATGTTTCCGAATATCAGGTTTGAGATGATCTGTTATATGTGAACAACCGCCTTGTAATGCCTGATATTTCTGATGTGCGACAACAACTACTGAAAGAGGCGCATTGTAGTCGCAATAGCATTCATCCTGGTGGCAGGAAGATGTACAATGATTTAAAGATGCAGTACTGGTGGAAACAAATGAAGGCAGATATCACTGATTTTGTTTCTCGATGTCTTAATTTCCAACAGGTGAAAGCTGAACGAAAGAAACCGCCGGGTTTGTTGCATAGCTTATCAGTGCCTGAATGGAAATGGGATCATATTTCCATGGACTTTGTGACAAAGTTGCCTCGATCTTTTAGAGGATTTGATGCTATCTGGGTGATTATCGACAGATTGACGAAATCAGCGTGTTTTATTCCTTATCGTATGACGTATAGACACGATCAGATGGCAGAGCTTTATGTTCGAGAAGTTGTCAGATTACATGGAGTGCCGAAGTCTATCGTATCAGATCGTGATCCTCGATTTACATCACACTTCTGGCATAGCCTACAGAGTGCTTTAGGTACTCAGCTACACCTGAGCACAGCCTATCATCCACAGACAGACGGACAGTCTGAGCGTACTATTCAGACTTTGGAGGATATGTTGAGAGCTGTGGTGCTTGATTTTGGCACTAGTTGGCAAGATTCACTGGCACTTTGTGAATTTTCGTACAACAACAGCTATCAATCGAGTATTGAAATGGCTCCGTTTGAAGCTCTGTATGGTAAAAGATGTCGATCTCCTCTTTACTGGGATGATATTTCAGAGGTACCGGATATTGGGCCTGATATGATTCGAGATATGACTGACAAAGTGAAGATTATTCAGAAAAGAATGAAGACAGCTCAGGATAGACAAGCGAAATATGCCAATGTTCGACGTCGACCTTTGTCTTTCGAACAAGGGGATAGGGTGTTTTTGAAGATTTCTCCGTTCAGAGGCACTGTACGATTTGGTAAGCGAGGGAAGTTGTCTCCACGCTATATTGGTCCATATGAAGTTCTTGAGAAAATAGGCAATCTTGCCTATCGATTAGCTCTACCTCCGTCCTTATCTGGGATACATGATGTCTTTCATGTATCGATGCTTCGAAAATATCTTGCTGATGAATCTCATGTGCTTCAATCTGATGAGGCTGAACTCAACGAAACCTTGAGTTATTTTGAAAAGCCAATTCAGATTCTTGATCGGAAGGAGAAGCAACTTCGAACGAAGACTATTCCGCTTGTGAAAGTTCAGTGGAGTCGTCATGGTATTGAAGAAGCAACTTGGGAGACGGAATCGGACATGAGACAACGATTTCCAGAAATGTTTCAATAATGTGAGTTTCTTCTTCAGTCATTTTGTTATCTGTTTTATATTATGTGCTGATAGTACTTGAAATTTCTAGGACAAAATCGTGTCTTAGTGGGGGAGAATTGTAACGCCCGGAATTATTTAATTTTAATCCGAGAATATTTAATTTGGGAATATTTGGAGTTTTGATTTAAATTCTAATATTCTTAAATTATTTAGGATTGAAATTGAATTAAATGATTGATTAAGGACTGAATTGCAAAGAAGCAAGAATTGAAGGGCCAAAGTGCAAATACTTAAAATTTGTTGGACACTTGTTTGTAATATGGGTATTCACGTGTATGCTATCATCTTCCATCAGAAAAATCAGAGAAATAACCGAGAGTGCAGGAGCAAGAATTCTCAAGTCTATTCTTCATATTCAAATTGAGATATCTGGAGTTTCGGTTATCCGATTTCGATTCCGAAAAGTGTTTTGGAATCCTTGAGACGAGGCCTTTGATTTTATGTAAGTGTTTCTATCTTTCATCACGTTTTGATAATTTGGAAATAGCAGAGATCAGTACGTTGGTTTTGTTTTGAAGTTTTTGAAGGATTGTATCTTGTATTTTCAACACCGAATCGACAAACGGCTATTGATTGTAGTCTTATGAGTTCCAGCATGTGAATTGATATGTATACTTACTGAGTTGCTGAGTTTTGATTAAGATATAGCTGTTAGATGATGTATATATCTGTGAGAATTGATATAGTTGAGTTTCGGTTGACGACTTTATGCCGTTACGCCGCCGGACTTGTGGTTATGAACTGTTTTGCTATTGCATCTTGGACTAAGATATTGCTGAGTTTTAAGCTGATGTTTCCTTGGTAAATATGCTGTGATTTCAGTTCATAAACAGGGGACGTCAACTCGAGAATTCCGACTTCGAAACCGGTAGAAGAAAGAACAAGGTTTGTAGCTTGTTGCCTTGGAGTTGGGCTGAAACTTGAGCAGATTTTTAAACTAGGTGATGTTGTTCTTGGTTCAGATTTGGATAGCTTGAAGTTGTCTTGAAACCATATTTGAAAGGTAAAAGTGGACTTTATTTGAATGGGATTATAACTCGAGATGGTTCGTATCGAGTTCCCCTAAATCACATACTTATGTGACTACTTGCTCTTACATGAATTGTTGAATGAGTTTATGATGTTATTGAATGTTATATTGATGTTATATGTTGCATACATCTTGTGAGACCAATTCATTGGTTTTGAAAAGAACGAAAACGTTCGAATAGACGATTTGAGGAACTATATATGTATGGCATGGGTGGTTAAGTTAGCCTAGCGTCTGATTTGCATGTATGGTGGCTTCAAAGTCTAGGGAAGCAAGATAAGTAACTCCACCTCGATCGGAAAAGTCGGTGGTTAAGTTATGATATCTTCTTCTCGGGATCCCAACCGACGAAATGAGAGATTCTTGGAGAGAAGCCTATTTTAAAACATGCACTGTCTTTTATTTATATCTTGAGTTTGATATATATAACATGATTTTCATGTTAGTTTCTTTTACTGGGAAATACGTTTCTCACCGGAGTTATCCTGCTATTGTTGTTTTGTATGTGTCATGGCAATAGGCGGGAGTGGAACAGGGCACAAGCGAGTTTGAAGAATGACGAGAGATTAAAGTGATGATCCGGGCTTAGCTGTCAAGTTATGTTAGCTTCACGAAAATGATCTTGTTGTAGCTACCTTTGTCAAGACTTGTTGTATATAAATGTATGGAAGTGTCTTTGATGTAATATGATGATAGTGTATCATAGTCTTCCTTGCATAATATAAGAGATTAACTTAAGCTTACCTTGGTAGCTTTGTCTTGATTTTATGCTATCACCTTGTATGATAATAAGATTCATGCTTGCAATAACCTTCAAGATAGAATGTTGATTGATGTTAGCATATGATCGTGTATGGAACATGTATGAGGTGATGCTAGATGAGAAATGGATGAATGGATTTGTTTTGACAGCAAAGGAAACTTCTGCTGTTTTCTGGGCAGCAATCTGGGAATTCCGGGTGCGCTCGATCGCACGAGTTCATGCGATCGAGCGCAGCCCTTGAAACTCCCGGACAGAAAATTGGCACATTGGCGTGCGCTCGATCGCACAAGTTTGTGCGATCGAGCGCGGCACTGTTCAGTATAAAAAAAAAATTATTTTCTTTGAGGCTTTGATTCTTGGCCTTAATGGATGTTTCATAGATTATTATTTGATTGAGAGATTAGGAACCGGGTCGTCACAAAATATTTGATTCCTGATGATATATTGTTTCCTTGATTTGTAGGTTCTTATTTATGGAAACAAAATTAAAGATCTATTTAAAAGAGTGCATGGACCGATCAAAAGGACAACCATCGAGAGAAAATAGAGTGGAACGTAGAGAGCAAAATACATAGCAAATTCACTACGGAAATTCTGGAGCTTTGAAGATCGATCGTTGAAGAATTTCTGGAGTGTTCGTAGCTGTTATACTGTGTTGCCGAGTAGTGTTAAAAACACTGAAGAACACACGAGTGAAGAGTTGTTCTGAAAGTGGTTCTTTGGCTTTATTTTTTTGGCGTAGAACTTCCTAGTGGTTTATTACTCTAGTTCTTACTAGTTTTTAGAAAGTCGTTTATTTTCTCAATCTGTGGAGAAAAGTAGTTTTTCCTAAGACAATCGCTAGTTGATTTTTGTAAAACTGTTTTGATTTTTTAGTGATTATTTAGCCATGAGGCATCGTACAAGTACTTAGTACTTGTGCATAAATATCATTGTGTTATTTACTTTTAATTGATTATTTTATTCCGCTGCATAGTGTTTTCTTGAAGTGTTGACAACACTGAAAGATAACTCAATCTCAAAAGTCAAAAAGTTATTTCTGGTATTTCTGTGATTTCATACTGTCCAAACCTTACACTCACGAAGAGAAAGCAAGAAGATGAAAAATCGGGCGCCGGGAAGAGAGAGGAGAAGCGAGGGGCTTATAGCCCTCGTTCCTAGAGCATCCCGCTCAACGCTCGTCTGACATACATACTAGTGGTGTAGTAGCCCGTGCCCTGATTGAGTAATTAAAGGATTAATGCTAATTAATTGAATTAGGTATCGGACGGATCGAAAGCTCCGAAGGCACGATCGGAAGCTCCGAACAGGATCGGAAGCTCCGATGAGCGATCGGAGGCACCGATGTTATTACGTCAGGCATGACGTGTGGTTGGATCGGAAGCTCCGATCAGGACCGGAAGCTCCGATCACCCCTATCCGGAGTCAACAAGTGATATTTTGACACGTGGCAGATCAGGATCTTCGGAAGCTCCGATGACAGGATCGGACGTTCCGATCGAGGTTCGGACATTCCGATCAAGGATCGGAAGTTCCGATCGTTGTCTATAAATAGAAGGCCGAGACTTCACTTTCATTTGCCAATTCCGAGTTCTCTGTTGGAAAACTGGCGGTCAGATCAATCACGATTGATACCCGGTGCAGCGGAAGTTTAAAAATTTTTATCATGGAACAATTCCATGGTGTGGGTATCAACCATTCAACGATTAAATTATTGTGTGTGTAAAATTCAAATAACAATTAATTAAATTTTACCTCCAATCTCGAAGCGAGATTAATGGACACCACACAGATTTCTCTGCGCTTGTTGTATCTCCCAGGAACTGATGAACTCCTTCAATCAGGTCCACGAATGGGGTTTAAATCCCTCTGACAGATTGCACTAGAAAATCTGTCAGAAGTTTTCTGCGAAGAGATTAAACGAATCTGATTCGTTATTCCTGACTGCAATTAAAAATCACAGACCGGAAATTCTCTGACAGAGCAAGGAGGGGCCGGCCGAATTGTGAGAGAGAGAGGAGGCTAGGGTTTCGAATTCTGTCTCTCAAAAATGACCTGTTGTGTGTAATTTCTGTACTGCAATAACTTATTTATAATGCAGGCCACTAACACCTTAGGGCCCATTAGTCATAAGCTAGGGCCCGACAAGCAAAGCCCGCACGTTCAGAAATTAATATAAAATTCATCGTGACTCCGATCGATGAACCAATTTCACCAATGTGCACAGAAACCATTTCTGCACATTTTAAAGTCAAAATAAATTTTCCTGAATCCGAATTCAGTGGTTTCCAAAAATGTCCATCCCTATGTCATTTTAGGAAATCCTACTCCCTTACTCTTATTTAAGAAGTCCAACTCCTTAGTTCATTAAATTTAACTCTTTAAATTTAGCTATCTCAACGGGGATTAAAACTCCATTACACTGTGTGACCCTCAATGGTTCAGGGATACAGCTAGCCGTGGGCTCACAACTCCTTGTGACTCGGAACAACACTTTCCGACTTGCCCAACGAATCAAGGTAAAGCGCCTAGCAACATCGCCCCATGATTCCCTAGGTATCACTGATAGTGCCTACAAGAACCAGTAGATTTTGGTTAGCGTACAGTACGGTCCCTTCATCCATATATCCCGATCGAATCAACAACCATTGGTATATCGAGAGTCGCTCAAGATTCGATAACTATGCAATACATCTTGAAGATCAAATTAGTGACATCGCATGTGCTACTAAGAAACCATTTCTTAAATCACATCAAGTACTCTGGCCAGAGATTTGTCACACTAATATCTCCTCAGATCGCATAGGATATCCACACTCGCAAGTATGTGGTGAATCCTTGACAACAATGCATTGACTCCTATATGTGTCGTAACTGTACCCAATCTCGACACCTGATGACCCCCATAGAGTCGGTAAACGAGTCAAAGCACAGCACTAGCATATAGAGTCTCCATGATGTTTCAAGTCGTAAGGACTAATGGTGTACAACCAAAACCGCGGACTTTATCCACTCGATAAGTGATAACCACTTGGAAAGTCCGGATAGGGTAGTTCGATTATTCATCCTATGAATATCCATTTGCATGCTTCGAACATCTCCATGTTCCCTACCAATGAAACGTGGTACTCCGCATCGCAAATGCTAGTCTCAAACTCGAGCGATCCTTATCCTTATTATCGGACGGCTCAATCGACTAGGAACGGTTTTTAGAATATACAGTGACTATAAGATGTATTTCATGATAGACATCTCCATGTTCTACCACATCTTACATACACTATAGTATATTCAAGGTCTTTATCAAAACAACAATAGTATATCACAATATAACAATATGAAGTAATATAAAGTCATTGCCATAAAAGTGTAAATAATATTAAACAAAAGATTGTTTATACAAAGAGTCATCAAAGCCCATAGCCACACAGTTGGCTCACTGGGCACCCACTCTTACATTCTCCTTTCCTTTCTTGTCCTTTTGGAGCTGTTCTAGTCTTCTTAGGCTTGGTCCGAAGGTCGGCGAGGCGTTCGGTAGTCGTAGCGGAGTTGTGCCCAAGTTCTGGAGGCATCGACATCAAAGGGCTAACGACGGACGAAGGTATAGCTTTTGCTTCCTATAAATATTTAGGAGTATGCAATAGCTTAGTTAAGGCTTTTAGAGCACTTTAATGATAGTAGTATCATTTGGCAGTGTAGAGCAGACTATAGGCGTGGACCTAGAGTTGGTAGAGCTTGCACTGTATTGAGGTACGAAAGTACTGTTCGAGATATCCTGACTGAGTATGCATGTATTATGTGACTGCATGATTTATATGCCATGATATTATGCTGCATTCATTTGCATCTTGCTGTATCTCCTTCGAGATGTCTGTTAGTAGGGTTGAACCCTATCCTGTTAGTGGATGGACTTCCATCGATTTGGGTCCGGCGTATCCACAGTTATCTCGGTATGGGAGCCACCTCCTGAAGCGACGGCACAGCGTGCTACATACCAGGGCCCGGTCTGTCTCTGTTATCTGATCCTTGACCTCGAGTCTATAGGGAGTTCACTTTGCATGCATGTATACTCATACTCTCGCACTGAGCGTTTTATGTTCACGTCTCGTACTCTGTATTTTCTGGACACCCTATTCCATGGGGCAGGTTTGCGATTGGACGAGGAGGGTGGATCCAGGAGGGGCTAGTCAGTGATTGGCCAGCTGGAGCTTCGTCTAGGCTTTATTACTGTTGTTTTGGGTTTATACAGCTATTCGATTTGGTTGTATAATATTGGATAATTACAGATTCCTTTACTTGGGATTGTATAATGTTATTGGTTTCCGCAGTTTTATTCTGATATCTGTTTCTTTAAGTTAATTGCATGCCTAAGTTCTGTTTAGTAGGTGATCCGGGTAAGGGTCACTACATTTATGGTATCAGAGCATGCAAAAGAATTCTTGGGATTTAGTCTCATCTTGAGGTATTTTTGTAGATGTCAAATCGTGACGACCAGAGTTCTCATGGCAGTGTTGGTGGGCGTTGGGGTGATGCCGACCGGGAGCCTCGTCGAGAACGGCGTCATCGTCACCATGACGACGAGCGTTTCACTGTGCGTCGATTCTTAGCTATGGGTCCTAAGCCCTTAGTTGGAGGTGAGTCTCCGGAGGATGCGGAGAACTGGTTAGACCGCATGGAGACGACTTTTCAGACTTTCCAATGCACTGATGAGCAGAAGGTGGAGACCCTTGGCTATCTTCTGGATGGGCGTGCGCGTAGGTGGTGGAGGTTTACTTCTGCACCTTTTGTTGCGGCGAGAGGAGTGGCCACCTGGGCCGAGTTCCGCACAGCTTTCCAAAAGCGGTATTTTCCTCCTGCACTCCGACAGTCGAAGGCAGGCGAGCTACTGAGTCTGCGACAGGGAACCATGTCTATCGATGAGTATCAGCAGAGGTTCTTTGATCTTCTATCCTATTGCCCCGAGATTGCTGATAGCTCAGAGATGAAGTATAATCTGTTCCTTCAGGGCCTTAACCCTGAGATCCATGACCGTGTGGCGGTTGGCGACGACATGTCCTACGAGGGTTTGGTGAGCCGTTGTCATCAGGCAGAGGACAGCATTCGGCGGAACAGGTCTTTCTCTCAGTCGAGACCTGCTAGTTCTTTGGGTCCCCGTGCCCAAACTTTCAAGAAGTCTGGATCTTCTTCTTCCTCTGGTTCTGGAGGTGTTGTCCGTTTTGGTAAGAAGTACAAGTGTGATCACTGTGGGAAGAACCATCCATCTGACAAGTGCCGTAGAGCTTCTGGATCTTGTTTCCGTTGTGGAGAGACTGGTCATATCCGGAGAGATTGTCCACTGTCTGGGGGAGTCGGTTCTGGATCTGGTTCAGGATCGGGTTCTCAGGCTACCGTACAACAGAGGTCGCAGGGACAGTCTGCTGGGAGTTCTCATTTGAGGCCACGAGCTTCTGGCCAGGTGTTTTCCCTGAGACATGATCAGGCTGTGGAGGAGAATGAGAAAGTCATCGCAGGTACATTTATGCTTTATGGTATACCTGCTCTTGTACTTATTGACACTGGTGCATCTCATTCCTTCATTTCTGCACGTTTTGTTAAGAGGCATAAGTTACCATGCATTGCACTAGACGTAGTGATGTCTGTTTCTACTCCGACGGGCCAATCTGCTTTGGCTAAGTGTCTAGTGATGGGTTGCCCTTTAGAGTTCGAAGGGAACGTTTTGTTGGCGAATCTCATGGTCCTGGCGATGGACGACTTTGATTGCATTCTGGGAATAGATGTGCTGACTACCTATCGAGCTTCAGTGGACTGCTATCAGAGATTAGTACGCTATCATCCGGAAGGGAGTGAGAGTTGGTTTTTATATGGTGAGGGAGCGCGACCCCCGATGCCTTTGGTATCAGCTTTGAGAGCCTGTCGAGCTCTAGAGTCTGGCGGGGAAGGCTACCTTATCTATGCAGTTGATTTGTCCGCTGAGAGTATTGGGATAGAGAGAATTCCTGTTGTGGATGAATTTCCAGATGTGTTTCCTGATGAGATTCCGGGTTTTCCTCCTGCTAGGGAAGTCGAGTTTGGCATAGAGTTGATGCCGGGTACTTCGCCTATTTCTAGAGCACCGTATCGTCTGGCTCCGTCAGAGATGCATGAGTTAAAGAATCAGCTACAGGATCTTTTGGACAAGGGGTACATTTGTCCTAGTGTATCTCCTTGGGGAGCTCCTGTTCTCTTCGTGAAGAAGAAGGATGGGTCGATGCGGCTGTGCATTGACTATAGGCAGCTGAATCGAGTTACTGTGAAGAACAAGTATCCGTTGCCTCGTGTTGATGACTTGTTTGACCAGCTGCAGGGCACATCAATTTACTCCAAGATTGACTTGAGATCTGGGTATCATCAGTTGAGAGTCCGTGATCAGGACGTAGCCAAGACTGCATTCCGTACTCGCTATGGGCATTACGAGTTCCTAGTGATGCCATTTGGTTTGACTAATGCGCCGGCTATATTCATGGATCTGATGAACCGTGTCTTCAGGGAGTATTTGGACAAGTTTGTCGTGGTCTTTATTGACGACATCTTGGTGTATTCGCGTAATACGGAAGAGCATGTTTCTCACTTGCGGTTGGTACTACAGACTCTTCGAGATGAGCAGTTGTACGCTAAGCTGAGCAAGTGTGAGTTCTGGATGGATAGAGTGGTATTTCTTGGCCATATCATATCCAGGGAGGGGATTTCTGTTGATCCAAGCAAGATTGAAGCGGTACTTAATTGGTCGCGTCCGACGACGGTTGCTGAGATCCGTAGTTTTCTGGGTCTAGCAGGGTATTATCGTCGCTTCATTCTGAACTTCTCTCAGTTAGCTCGACCGTTGACGCAGCTTACCCGCAAGGGTGTGGATTTTGAGTGGTCCTCCGAGTGTGAGGAGAATTTCCGTGAGCTTCGACGGCGGTTGACTTTTGCGCCGGTGTTAGCATTACCGTCAGGATCTGGAGGGTATGTAGTTTACACGGATGCTTCTCTTCAGGGGTTAGGTTGTGTCCTGACTCAGAATGGGCATGTGATCGCATACGCTTCTAGACAGCTGAAGCTTCACGAGGACAACTACCCAGTCCATGATTTGGAATTGGCAGCCATTGTGTTCGCTTTGAAGATCTGGCGTCATTATCTGTATGGCGAGAAATTTGAGATCTTCACCGACCATAAGAGTCTCAAGTATTTGTTCACTCAGGCGGAGTTGAACATGAGGCAGAGACATTGGATGGACTTGCTTAAGGACTATGATTGCGAGTTAAGTACCATCCGGGAGCTGCTAATCTCACCGCTGATGCTTTGAGTCGCAAGGTGCGACTATCCGCACTTCAGACTTGTTCGATGTCTAGTGCGATCAGTGACTGTTGTACTTCAGGTTATACCTTCAAGCATAAGAAAGGTATGCAGAGTATCCAGATGTTTGCGATATTATCTGAGCCAGCCTTGTACTCGCGGATCCGAGATGCTCAGATGTCTGATTCAAAGACCCAGCGTTTAGCTCGTCTAGCTAACGAGGGTAGCTCGTCTGGATTTCATTATCAGTCAGATGGCTTTCTGTGTTTGTCTGGTAGGCTTGTGATTCCACAGGATGAAGAGTTGCGAGAGGAGATTTTATCTCAGGCACATCGCACTAAGTTGAGTATTCATCCTGGGAGCAACAAGATGTACAAGGATCTACGTACTCGTTTCTGGTGGAAGGGAATGAAACGCAGTGTTTATCAGTTTGTTTCGAGATGTTTGGTGTGTCAACAGGTCAAGGCAGAGCACCGACGACCTGGAGGATTGCTTCACAGTCTGCCTATTCCTGAATGGAAATGGGAGTTTATCACTATGGACTTTGTGACCCATTTGCCGGTATCCCCGAGGAACTGTGATGCTATCTGGGTTTGTGGTGGACCGACTCACCAAGTCAGCGCATTTCATTGCCTATAGCCGAGAGTACTCTGTGGATTGCATGGCACGGATGTACATTCAGGAGATCGTTCGACTTCATGGAGTGCCTGTGAGCATTGTCAGCGATCGGGACCCCAGGTTTACTTCTAGATTCTGGGGGAGTGTTCAGCGTGCGATGGGTACTACTCTCAGTTTGAGTACAGCCTATCATCCGGAGACTGATGGTCAGTCAGAGCGCACTATCCGTACGTTAGAGGATATGCTTAGAGCGTGCGTCTTGGATTTTGGTTCAGCCTGGCAGGATCATTTGCCGTTGATCGAGTTCGCTTACAACAACAGCTATCACACTAGTATTGGGATGGCACCTTTTGAAGCGTTGTATGGGCAACGTTGTCGTACTCCACTCTTCTGGGAAGAAGTGGGGGAGAGACAGGCTGAAGGACCGGAGTTTATCCAGCAGGCGATAGATATTGTTGATCAGATCAAGAAACGGATTAAGACTGCCCAGGATCGTCAGGCCAGTTATGCTAATATCAAGCGTAGGCCTTTGCAGTTCGAGGTCGGGGAGAAAGTGTTTCTGAGAGTGTCACCTTTCCGCAAGATTCTCAGATTTGGCCTTAAGGGCAAGTTGTCTCCCAGATTTATCGGTCCGTTTGAAATCTTGGAGAGTATTGGCGATTTGGCTTATCGACTAGCTTTGCCACCGCATCTATCCAGTATTCACGACGTGTTCCATGTATCTCTGTTGCGACGATATGTGGCGGATGAATCTCATATTCTGCAGCGGTCTGAGGTTCAGGTAGACAAGAATTTGACTTATGTTGAGAAACCTCTTCGTATCCTGGATTATAAGGATAAGGTTTTACGGAACAAAGTCATTCCTTTGGTTTTAGTTCAGTGGCAGCGCCGAGGCACTGAGGAAGCTACTTGGGAGCTTGAGGACAGGATGCGTAAAGACCATCCTGAGTTGTTTTGATTTCATTCTTTAAGTTGTATTCAGTTGCAAACCCTGTAAACGTTTGATTTGAATAAAGAATGTTTCTCATTTCTGTATTTTGCATTCGGTACTTAAGATCTGATTTCGAGGACGAAATATCTTAAGTGGGGGAGAATGTAGTAGCCCGTGCCCTGATTGAGTAATTAAAGGATTAATGCTAATTAATTGAATTAGGTATCGGACGGATCGGAAGCTCCGAAGGCACGATCGGAAGCTCCGAACAGGATCGGAAGCTCCGATGAGCGATCGAAGGCACCGATGTTATTACGTCAGGCATGACGTGTGGTTGGATCGGAAGCTCCGATCAGGACCGGAAGCTCCGATCACCCCTATCCGGAGTCAACAAGTGATATTTTGACACGTGGCAGATCAGGATCTTCGGAAGCTCCGATGACAGGATCGGACGTTCCGATCGAGGTTCGGACATTCCGATCAAGGATCGGAAGTTCCGATCGTTGTCTATAAATAGAAGGCCGAGACTTCACTTTCATTTGCCAATTCCGAGTTCTCCTTTCTTTTCTAGTCCTTTTGGAGCTGTTCTAGTCTTCTTAGGCTTGGTCCGGAGGTCGGCGAAGCGTTCGGTAGTCGTAGCGGAGTTGTGCCCAAGTTCTGGAGGCATCGACATCAAAGGGCTAACGACGGACGAAGGTATAGCTTTTGCTTCCTATAAATATTTAGGAGTATGCAATAGCTTAGTTAAGGCTTTTAGAGCACTTTAATGATAGTAGTATCATTTGGCAGTGTAGAGCAGACTATAGGCGTGGACCTAGAGTTGGTAGAGCTTGCACTGTATTGAGGTACGAAAGTACTGTTCGAGATATCCTGACTGAGTATGCATGTATTATGTGACTGCATGATTTATATGCCATGATATTATGCTGCATTCATTTGCATCTTGCTGTATCTCCTTCGAGATGTCTGTTAGTAGGGTTGAACCCTATCCTGTTAGTGGATGGACTTCCATCGATTTGGGTCCGGCGTATCCACAGTTATCTTGGTATGGGAGCCACCTCCTGAAGCGACGGCACAGCGTGCTACATACCAGGGCCCGGTCTGTCTCTGTTATCTGATCCTTGACCTCGAGTCTATAGGGAGTTCACTTTGCATGCATGTATACTCATACTCTCGCACTGAGCGTTTTATGCTCACGTCTCGTACTCTGTATTTTCTGGACACCCTATTCCATGGGGCAGGTTTGCGATTGGACGAGGAGGGTGGATCCAGGAGGGGCTAGTCAGTGATTGGCCAGCTGGAGCTTCGTCTAGGCTTTATTACTGTTGTTTTGGGTTTATACAGCTATTCGATTTGGTTGTATAATATTGGATAATTACAGATTCCTTTACTTGGGATTGTATAATGTTATTGGTTTCCGCAGTTTTATTCTGATATCTGTTTCTTTAAGTTAATTGCATGCCTAAGTTCTGTTTAGTAGGTGATCCGGGTAAGGGTCACTACAAGTGGTAGTCGAACAACAAGGATTGCCACAACCCTCTCGCCCTATGAAAGAAAACCCAAAAAGGCCAGCAATCTGATAAATACTGCAGGTTTCACAAAGACAAAGGTCATGCCACAGAAGAATATTTTAGCCTACGGGCAGAAATAGAGAGATTAATCAAGCAAGGGCACTTGGGAAATTTTATAAACAAATTTTGAGATCATCGGATGCCTAATTCATAATAGAGCTTATTAATGAAGAAAACCCAAAAGAGTATAAAAGCTGGTAAAATATATGAGAGAATGCATCTCAATAAAGAAGCAAAGCTGATATTTATTTATGTGAGAACCTGAAAGAATTTCCATTATAAGAAATATTATCATTCCCGGATGACTTCCTTCCTTCCTTCATTGTGTCCGATTATTTCCTATATATATATATCAAATCTTACTAAAAAAGGAAACATGATGTTCACAAATGCCCCCCCCCCCCTCTTCCCACTCCACACCAGACCATTCTTCCCTTCCGGATAACTTACTCTTGCCTTTGCAACCACGGTCCATCTTCACCCTACCTTTTGCCTCTCCATCGGCCTCCCCGAGCTACCTGTTTAGACTAACATGAACTGAGCCTCTTCCCGGTAGCAACGCCAGAGATTAAGGTAGTGTTTGGGGGAGATTCTAGGAAGCATTTCTCAGCTTCTCGTTAACAAAATTTCACAAAAATTCAAAATTTTGTTAATGAAAAGCTGAGAATTGCTTCTTAGAAGCTCTCCCAAACACTACCTAAGTGGATTCTAATTCAATTTTTTTTTCTTTTCGATTTCTAGTCCTTTTCTGTTTTGGAAATCTTCCTTGGGTTCCTATGTTTTTGACCAAATTGAAATGGCTTAATCGTCTAAGAGGCTGCTGTTCTTATTCCTTGTTTCGAACCAAGCAATTAGAAAGGATTGAAGCATTTTTAAGAATTTTTCTGATTTGATTGCGTTTCCTGCAGGCAATCAAGAATATCTACAACATTTGGTTCACTTGTGACTTTTGAAATGCTAGGCACTGATATTTTTCAGTGAGTTTGTTGTTTTCTTTGTTTTGTTTTGTTTTTTTTTATTATTGCCACATGGCTTCAATATCATATAATTCGAATTTTTGTTCCCCTATTGCCCTACTTTTGGCATTTATTAGCTATTAAAAAGCAGGTTCTTGAAGATTCATATACCTCTTCTTTCTGTGGTGAATCTCCAGGTCTCAGAGCTCGGGTGTTTGCGTCCCCTTCCTCCTGATTGGGGGTATGGTCCTCCTCGGTCCAAGGTTAGGATTTCTTGTTATATTTAGTTTATTTGATTGATTAATTTGATGGATCCGAATTCATCTTAAATTGTGATCAGATAAATTGAAGAAGACCAGTGTTGTGAAGTCGTGTCAATTTTTATCAGTATGAACTTGATTAGTATTGATAATTGAACTTGAAGAAAATGGTTTGTGCACGATGCAATTTTTATAAGCTAATTGATTTTTATGGTAAAGACGTTGGAAGGATCAAGCTAAACAACTGCTGTTTTTTTTTTTTTTTTTTTTTGTGAGCACGTGGTTTGATAAGTTAGCTAAATAGATAGTAATAAACGAAATGATACGTACCTTGTATATGTTTGTACTAGTGCAAAAATACATACATAAATAAATATATAAATGAAGAAGAAAAGAAAAGGCTAGTTAAATATGATTTGGTTTACTCAGATTGATGAGAATATTGCTCTGAAGATGTACAAAGACACGGTTATGCTTCAAAACACAAGGATGAATATCATTTTATGTCAGTTCCATGGGAGTAGAGACCGTTAACATTGCATCTGCAGCTGCACTTACAATGGATGATTTTGTCTTTTCTCAGGTTACCATATTAAATTCATTTTATCTTTTATATCCTCGAGAAATGTTGAACATGATCCTTTGTTCAATATAGGGATGCCAGGGTTCTGCTCTGGAGGGAATTTACACTACAAGATTTCGCTAACCAATGTTTTGGAAAAAAATTCGAAAATGGAAAAGGCTAGCAGATGTCAGCACAGTATGGATCCAAGAAGCACAATTATATCACTGTTGCTTCAACGGTTGGGTGAGAGACAATCTCTATGCATAAGTATTGTGCTCAGTACATAATTTTATAAATCTTACGAGTGGTGGTGATATTTGTGATCTTTTTTCTCAGGCTGTGATTACAGAGAAATATGGATTCTATGGATATAATGTTGGGGAAGATGGTGGCTTTGCTCCAAATATATCCAGGCAAGTTTTATCATTTAGTTCGATGTGTTGAACAAAGTTGGTAATTTTGATATCTGCCCTGCAGTTTGAAAGAAGGTTTATATCTTATGAAGGAGGCCATTGAAAGAACAGGCTACACGAGAAAATAAAGATAGCAATTGATATAGTTGCAAGTGAATTTTGTATAGGGGATGTATCCTTTTCTTGCGCAACCATATGAACACAGGGCAGAGACATCAGTCATTCTTTTAAAAAAATTAATAAAAAATTAGACGGGCCGGCCCGCCCAACCCGCGGCCCAAGGCGGGTTGGGTTGGGTTGAGCATTTGGAGGCCCGCCCCACCCCGCCCCGCCTAAAGACGGGTTGAGGCGGAGGCGGGCCGGCCCGTTTTGACATTTATAAGCCCACCCATAGTCGTGACACTTGTTGGAGGATCCATGGAAAACCCGCTAATTGGAAGAAAAAATATGAGCGTGATTCTAGGTTAATTGGAGACTCACGGGCTCTTCACAGTGTTGCCTCTAGTACTGGTCCAAGCCCATCTTCGAGTGTTGCTTCTCATCCAGGCCCTAGCCCATCATCAAATCATGCGACACCTCCCTTCACAATGGAACAACTAGAGCTTTTAAATTCTTTGTTCAAATCACACACTTTGGGCACTAATAATTCCTCGTGTTCAGTTGCTCAATTAGGTATTTTCTGGTCGCCCTTACTGCACCAACTTTAATCCTACTTGGATATTGGATTCTGGTGCTACTGATCATATGACCGGTTCCTCGCAATTTTTTTTTTCCACTTATACTCCTTGTGCAGGCAATCAGAAGTTAAGATTGCCGATGGGTCATTTGATTTGGTTGCGGGGAAAGGAATAATTCATATTTCCTCCTCACTTAATCTTAAGGGTGTTTTGCATGTTCCCTCGTTGTCATATAATATGTTGTCTATTAGTAAAATAACCAGCGACTTGAATTGTCAGGCTAATTTTTATTCTTCCCATTGTCAATTTTAGGATTCAATCTCGGGGAAGATGAATGGGGTTGCTAAACAGGATGGTGGTTTATATTTCTTTTGTCCGAGATCCAGCCTTGAAAGTCAAAACAGGCCTACTTGTTTCAATTCAGTCTCTATTTCTGGTGATCATGATATTTTTTATGGCAATACCGATTAGGGCATTCTAATTTTCAATATTTGCAAACTTTGTTTCCAAATTTATTTATTAATAAAAGTCTCCCATTTTAAGTGCAAATTTTGTCAATTTGCCAAGCATCGTCGTACAGTTTTTCCATCTCATCCTTACAAAAGTTCACAGTCATTTACTTTAATTCATAGTGATGTTTGGGGTCCTTCTCGGATCCCTACTGTGTCTGGAAAATGTTGGTTCATTACTTTTATTGATGACCATACTCGTTTTACCTGGGTTTTTTTTGTTAAAGGACAAAACTGATGTTGCTACTGTTTTCAAAAATTTTTATAACATGGTTCACACTCAGTTTAAAATGAAAATTCAAATTTTTCGCAGTGATAATGGGAAAGAATATTTCAACAGTGTTTTGGGAAGTTTTTTTGCTGATAAAGGGATTATTCACCAAAGTTCTTGCACTTACACCCCTCAGCAAAATGGGGTGGGTGAACGAAAAAACAAGCATCTTTTGGAAATGGTCAGGGCGTTATTATTTACTACTAAAGTTCCTAATTATCTTTGGGGTGATGCACTTTTAATCGTTGCCTACTTAATTAATCGGGTTCCGTCTCAAACTTTGATTTTTCAAACACCTCTCACTTGTTTTACCGCTTCATTTCTGGTAGCGCTAAGTCGTGTCATGCCCAAATTACCTAACTCAAATCAGATAATAAATTATGCAGTAGTGTGAGTATGGATCGTTCCCACGAGAAAAGTGAAATTTAAAAATGTTCTAAAATAAAATAAAGGGGTTTTCGAGTTTAATTAACTACTAAAAATTTAAACAATTAAAATTATAAAATCACTAGCATGCAAATAAGAAAATTAAATTGAAGAAATCAATAGGAGACGAATCTTGGTATCGGTCGACTACACTCTTGATATTTATTCATTCAATCATCGACTCCATAAAAATAATCAATTCCATTAAATATTTGCCATTGGAAATCAAATTCCTATTTCACCTTACTTTTAGTTAATTAGAAAACAACATTCTAAATTAATCCTTACCAATAAATTAACCCGGATTCCAGCGATCTAGATTTAAATCCACGATAGCATTCAAATTAGTAAAACTAACGAACCTAGACAACACATGCACCAGCGGATGTATTTAGCCTAGTCAATAATCGATCCTACAATTTAATAAATTCAACAGCATAAAATATCAAACGTATTTGCTTCGCAAATTAGTTGATTCAAACAAATACGGATTTGAATTCTAATTTAGCTGTAGTTTGTAAAGCAAAATCCTAAGATGGCCAGTCTAAGAAATTCACAACTAAACATAAAATAAAACAGATCAACTATTAATACTCAATAAGAATTAAACATTGAAAATCAAGTCTCATGAATAAAATAACATCAAGGTTTCGTCTCCCTCAACCAAGAATAAAAGTTTAGCTACAACGATTCATCAAAAATTAAGAAAAATTCAAAAGATGAGAAGAAACTTGAGAGGAAATTGAAGAACAAAACCTAGCCTCCAAGAGAGAGTCTCGAAGTCTGATGATAATCCCTCAAAAATGGAATTAAAAGTCTAATAAAGCCTAGAGTCCAAAATAACAAAATTACCAAAATTAAAAAAAAATTCCCGATCAGCCTAGCGTGCTCGAGCGCATTAAGTACGCCCGCTCGAGCGCGTGGAAAATGCAGCGCTCTCTGTCTCGAAAATTCTCGACCCGCGCTCGATCGCATTGAGTACGTGCGATCGAGCGCGCGATAAAATGCTATCCCACTGCCTTCATAATCCGGATACCGCGCTCGATCCTGCTGAGTTCGTCCGCTCGAGCGCGCGATAAATGGCCAACATTCTGCCTTCGTTTTCTTCACTTGAAATCTCCTACACATTAAACCCCGGGAGTATGTTATGAATGTAAATGCATGCAAAAGACAAAACTAAGATAAAACAAGAACAAAAGTAAATAAATGCATGAAAACTACCAACAAAATAACAACAAAATATGCAAACAAAACACGACTATCAAATACCCCCACACTTAATCCTTGCTCGCCCTCGAGCAAATCATGCAAAAACAGAATGAAACAACAACAAAACAATCATAAGCAAGGATGGATCATAATATCGTAGCCTCAGAAAAAATTCTCATAAAAACAAATGCACAAGCACTCTCGATCATCAATGATACACCTTCAGTCAAATGCGAACGTGTGTGTGTGTCATGTTACCCCAGTTATATGCAACTTCAAAAGACAGTTTCAAAACTGTTCGCCGACCTAAAAACAATTCAGTGCAATTCTCACAATCAAGAACTCTCCTCTCAACAATCCATCAACAAAACACAAACTCTATTAAGCAAATTACGCATCAAATTTTATTTCTTTAACAGTCCCAATAATTACCCGCATACTTAGCTATGAAATAGTGAATAGGATTTCATTCACCTTCCAAGCCCGGATGGAACTGATGCCTTACTAATTTGTTTTTTTTCTTTCAAGGCTTAACCCCATTTTATCCGCAAACTTAGCCACAAACAAGATGAATAGAATTTCAAACATCTCGCTCGCAACCCGGATGGAATCGATTGCTCATAAACAAGTTATAAAAGTTTATTATAATTTTTTTCAAAAGTACCCAAGAGAGTAAATGTTATATCAACAAGATCATCGAGACTCAAGAACCATCAAGTTTCACAAACACCTATTGTCGTGCAATGGTCCAACAGACATCCACAAAGTCTAATACATCACTACACTTCACCGGTTAAACAAGCGTTCTTGGAATATTCAACAAACAAACTACGGTTTCTCAAATCTGATCAAGAGTAAAAAAATTTCAAAAATTTCATTTTTTTTCACTTCCATCATCATAGGCTAACAACTCATCATCCTACTCATGTAACACGACAAACACTAACAAACTAACAAATGAAACGGAACAAACTATATGCATATACTCAACAAACGAATGCAAACAAAAGGACAAACCATCGAATGAACTCCCTCCACACTTAACCAAAGCATTGCCCTTAATGCTCTAGTACTAACGACACAAACACAAACAAAACAACTAAAACAAAATGCGATGCAAAAAATGGAAAACGAAACTCCCCTGGTTCAATTGTCGGCGGCGTCTTCCTCTTCAAGCTCGGGAGGAATGACAGGATCGGCGCCGTGAAAGTCGTACATAGGTGGGAATGGAGTAGCTGGTGGTAGCGTAGTAGGATCAACCCCGAGTCTCTCGGAAATGCCTCGGCAAATGAAGTCCAAGTCCTGAAAATTTGAGGCCACCGCCGCATTAAACATGTTCTGGTGCTGGGCGTAGTGAGCTAACTCCCTAACAGTGACAGTAGTAGTTCGGCGGGGGAGCGGCGGAGGGCGTAGTGGATCGGGAACCGGGACGAATCGAGCGTCCACCATGAACTGGCTCGTCCGATAGGCACGCTTGGCATTGATAGTTGCGCCATCAATGGGGCGCATGGGTGGTAACCATTCCTCGTTTGGTCGATGTGGTACACCGGCACGCAAGAACAGTTGCGTGATGATCATCGGAAAGAAAAGAGCCGATGTCCTGGTAGTGATGGAATGCCTCATCTGTGCGTGAATTACTCGCCCCGCATTCACCGGTAGATTTAGATCAAGAGCGTAAAGTAGCATGGCACGCTCGATGTGCACTTCACTTGTGTGAGAGATAGGCATGAGACGGCGAGCAACAAAGATGTACCAAGTTGCCGGATCCATCAGTAGATATTTCTCCTTAAAGCACTTGAAGGTGACAGGATCCGTCCAAGCAGCCCCTACCATGCATATTTGCTGAATAACTTCGTTCAAATCCGGTTCGACTGTAATGCTCTGGTATAAACCATCATCCACATCGGGCGTCTCCAAAAGAGTATTCAAATCCTTGGCCGCATAAGAAACAAAAATGCCTCGAACGAGGGCTTTACTATCCGTGCGCTCCACAGTATTGGCGTAGAATTCCCGAACAATAGGGACAATGGCCGGAGATGGTTGTTGGCTAAATTTCCCCCACCCACGGTTCACGAGATGAGTAGCCACATCGCTATCATACGGCTGGATATCAAAACCCCTCTCAGTAATATGGGAGCGATGAGTTTTCGCGTGATCGTACCTATCCCGAGCCGATTGATTGACGAATTGACCGGGAAAGGGAAGTGGAGCGTTGGCAGCCGGCGTGCCCTGGCGAGAAGATTTGCCTACCTCACGATTGCGTTTTGGAGCCATAATAGCTTGAAAATACCAAGAAAACTTGACTTTGGAAATTTATCGAACACTTGGCGGGCACCAAAGTGTCTTGTGTTCTTGAGCGAAATCGGCCGATTCAAGAGTGGGAAAGAGAAGAAAGATGAGTATAGTAATCCCAGAGTGATACCTGCAAAGGGTGAAGAACAATTGGTGAAGATAGGAAAAAATTGAAAAATAGGGGTTTAGGGAGCGATGGAACTCGAGTAGGGGAGAGGGAGAAGTGAGGGAAGAAAGAATGAAAAGAAAGAAATAAATACGCAAAGGGGCGCGCGCTCGATCGCTCGAGTACGTGCGATCGAGCGCGCCCTAAAATTAAGGGGCAAAAAACAGGGGTCAAACCGCGCGCTCGATCGCGCGAGTTCGTGCGATCGAGCGCGCCCTAATAAAAATTCTGGCCGAGAACTAGGCAAAAACAGTGCGCTCGATCGCTTGAGTACGTGCGATCGAGCGCACAAAGCTAAAAAAACTCTTCTTTTTTTAAAAAAAAAATTTTCCAAAATACTTCGAAAAACGAATTAAAGCAAAAATAAACCAAAATAAAACAATAAAAGCAGATAAACAGAAAAAGTAAAGAACACTGGGTTGCCTCCCAGTCAGCGCTAAATTTACAATCAGTCTATAGCTCGACTGTATGCCGTGATCTACTCGACATTTGGCGGAGTATCTAAAGTAATATCATGCTCGTTCCCTCATGTCTTTGCTTTTACTCCCTCATAGTAGTGTTTAAGTCGGTGGCCATTCACCTTGAATGTTTTGGATGTGTCCAAACTTTGAATTTTGACTGCACCATGGGAAAAGACATTAGTAACAACAAACGGACCATTCCAGCGTGAACGTAACTTACCTGGAAATAGGCGAAGTCTTGAATGAAAGAGCAGAACTTTCTGTCCGACTTCGAATTCTCGTCTAGAAATCATCTTGTCGTGGAAGGCCTTTGTCTTATCCTTGTAAATCTTGGAGCTGGCATAAGCATTGTTGCGGATCTCTTCCAATTCTTGCAACTGAAGCTTTCGGTGTTCACCACTCTCATCCATCTGCATGTTAAAGTTTTTAATAGCCCAATAGGCTCTATGCTCCAATTCCACTGGCAGATGGCATGGTTTTCCAAAAATCAGCCGATATGGAGACATTCCAATCGGCGTCTTGAACGCGGTGCGATACGCCCACAAGGCGTCATCCAAACGCAAGCTCCAATCCTTTCTTGTGGGATTCACGGTCTTTTCTAGAATGGACTTAATCTCTATGTTCGATACCTCAGCTTGACCGTTGGATTGAGGATGGTATGCAGTGGAGACCCTGTGCGTCACATGGTATTTTCTAAGCAAAGTAGTCACAGTTCGGTTGCAGAAGTGTGTTCCTCTATCATTGATGATGGCTCGTGAAATCCCAAACCTAGAGAAAAGGTTATGCTTGATAAACTCTGCAACAACTTTAGAATCGTCAGTACGGGTGGCCTTTGCTTCCACCCATTTCGAGACATAATACACAGCAAGTAATATATAAATAAATCCATACGAACTTGGGAAAGGTCCCATGAAGTCGATGCCCCACACATCAAAAATTTCACAAACTAAAATAGGTTGTTGAGGCATCTCCTTACGCTGGGAGATATTACCTATTTTCTGGCATTGAGCGCACGACTTACAAAAAACATAAGCGTCTCGAAATAAGGATGGCCAGAAAAATCCGCAATCCAACACCTTTCTTGCGGTCCTTTTAGCTCCAAAGTGGCCACCACATGCATAAGAATGACAAAACGTGAGAATAGGGATTACCTAGCTTTCGGGTACACATCGACGTATAACTTAATCAGCGCAGAGTTTCCACAAGTATGGTGTAACGCCCAGAAATTCGCCACGTAAATTCGCATGCATAACGAGGAGATTTAATAATTTTAAAATAATGTGAAAATGTGTTAAATTTCTTTTATGAGATATTATGTGAATTAAGTGATTTAATTGCATGTTTTAAATATTATTGCGGCATTTAAACTGCTAGGTTTTAATTTATGAGTTTAATTGAGAAAGTTATTTTATGATCGTGTAGGCGGGACCGTGGACGGACGAGATGTTAGTTTTCAACCAAAATATTTTATGAGATTTTTAGGAGACTTAAAATATTAGTTTATGGTAAGATTTTAAGAAAATTATGGTATTTATATATATGTATATTTATATGTCCGTTTTTACTCAAAATAAGTTATTTTAATGACTTTTATTAACCTTTAAAAATCCATTTATTTTATGTTTCGGGATTTAAGGTTATAAATCAGATTATTTATGATGATTAAGAGTTTTTAAGTTTATTTTAGTAATACAATAATTAGTTATATATTATCCTAAGCATCATTATATTAAAGATTTAACCTAAATTATTCTCCCTAAAACTCTATCCCTACCCCACGCCTAACCTCTTAGCCGCCTCCACCAGAAAGTTGCAGCCTCCATCCCCTCACACAAACACACTTTCACGTAAGCTTGAGGAAAAATTTAGGAGATTTGACGTCTCGATCGTCCCGGTGCGCCGATACGTGTTGTTATAACTTTTTGGAGCAAGAAATCATCGAGGCACGTTTCGAATCCTTTCTTGCTCACCGTTTAAATCGTAGTACACTGATTTTTACATGATTGATCTGTTAATGCATGCGTTTTTCAGTTTCGAAGGAGATTTTTTATTGTTCATGCATGTTTCACGTTTTTGAGTAAGATGACTCAAGTTTGATGATATTTCTGTTCATGGCTTGATCGAGTCTGCTACCAATTGGTTCTTGGGTCTAGGAGGGTTCCTTAGGGTCAGTTTAGGAGGGTGGTCGGGTCTTGAATTAAGCTGGAACAAGGCTGGACGTGGGCTGTTTCCAGGAAGCAACCTGCGCAGATCGGTTGGAGGAGAAGGGATCGGACTCTTCATGATGGGTCTTGGATCGAGTAAGGCCTGGTCCTAAGGTTGTGTCTGGACCCTGGGGTGGTCTAGGTGTCGGAGCTCCGTCCGGTAGTGGCCGGAGCTGGTCAGAAATTCCACGGATTGTGGATGCACAGGCTGCGCGTCAGTTTCGGGATTCCCGGAAACGTTGTTCGGTAGTGGCCGGAGCTGGTCAGAAAGTCCACGGATTGTGGATGCACAGGCTGCGCGGAAGTTTCGGGATTCCCGGAAACGTTGTTCGCTAGGGCTGTATAGGTATCGGTTCAAAGCGAGGCATGGCTCGTTGGAACCGCCCAGACGTGGGCTGCATGTGGGCGGTGGAGCTCCGGCCGGTCGGTGGCCGGAGCTGACCGGCAGCAGGCCATAAAGCCTGCTGCTACATGGCCGAGAATAAAGAATTAATGGGGGGGAGTCTGTACGTGTGATGGGTTTGGGAAATTGGGTTCTTTTTCTTTAATTTTGGGTTATGGGTTTTTTTAGTTAGCGGGCCGGGCATGGGTCTTGGGTCCGGGTCCGGGTCCGGGTCGGGTCACGTCTTGATGGGTCAAATTAATTTTAGTCCGGGCCTAGATTTTTATTAATTATGCTTGGATATTTTATTTTAATTAATTAAGAGTTTAAGTTAGTAAATTAAAGGGTTGGGCTTGATTAAATTAATTAATTAGACTAATTTAATAAGCTTTAATAATTATGGGAGTGAGCCCACTAATTTTTCATGGGCCGTGTGATCCATGAGAATTAATGGGTCAGGTCATGTTGGGCTAAATACTTATTGGGCCAGTCTAAGAATTTATGGGTTTAAGTTAAGTGGTCAGCAGCTCGAACAAGTCCTTGGAAAAATAAAAGGTCCGTAAATATATATTTAATTAATGCATGCATTTTTATTAGATATATAAGTATGATTTTTAAGAAAATAAATTAAATATATATTTACGGGAAAATTTTCATGAAATAAAGAAATAAATGAGATTTTTTTTAAGTTCATGCATCATGTAAGAATGTTTATGATAAGTTTAAATGTATGTTAAGAAAAAAATATATTTTTATGGAAGTTGAAGTGAAGGTGGAAAGTGATGTGGTTGGAAGCCGAGATACCTGGGCCCGGTGACCTTCTCAATGATGTATAAGTATGATGAGCTTATGGATCCAGCTGAGAGGGCTGGTGAAGTGGCAGCACAGAGGTGTAAACCCCACCGCCGCGTACGTTGGTTTAAAGATTGATCAATCGCTAAGTATGATGCCACCGACATGGATACGACCTGTTGAGAACTAAGAAATCATGATATGTTATTTTTACGAAAACTATAAAGTATGATGAATTATGTTATAGCATGATGATTTAGCAATATGATTATTTATTTATGTTTATATGCATATAATTTTAAGATCATGCACGTATAATTATTATTCACGTATTTTATATGATGTGTGCTTGTGTGTGGTTTCATTTTGCTATGTAAGGATAGAACGTGCTGAGCCTCTAGGCTCACTAGATTTAAATGGTGCAGGTGAGCAAAATGTCAATAAGGATAATGTGTTCCCGACTGGCGGCAAGGGCGTATGAGTTTCCTGGCGGCTAGAACCCGTGACCATCGCTCAATTATGATATTTATGTTGAGATTTAAAATACGTATTTCCGCACACGTTCATTATTTTTAGATTTTTTTTAGAGTATGCTTGGATTTTAGATTTAATTAATTATTTATTTTTAGTTTGCATGGATTTTTGGGTAGGAATTATTAATTAGAAATTTTATTATGGAATTTTTATAAAATATTATTTAGTAATTTAATTTTAAGTATTTTAATTGAATGTGTATACTTTTATGGTATTTATTGTGTACGTATATTAAATTTAATAAAGTTATTTTTAAGTTCAATATATATATATGTATGGGCATATATATATTTATATTCATTATTTTATTATTAGAGAGTTTAAAAAAATAATAATTTCCAGTAGAAGTTCTAGGACGTTTCATATGGATCATCCCACACATAGTACTTGGCATCGCTTCTCACCTTATCCTTTTGTTCCTTGGAGAATTCAGGAGGAAACCCTTTAGTAACTAAATAATTGACAATATTAGCGTACCAGGGTAATTCGATGCTTGCTGAAAACAATTGTTCATCAGGAAATTCGTCACGCAGGCTCAACTCCTCATCAATATGAACTAGATGGCTTAAGTGGTCCGCGACTCGATTTTCTGTTCCTCTCTTTTCTTTGATTTCCACATCAAATTCGCTCAAAAGTAGTATCCACCTTATTAGCCTTGGTTTTGCCTCCTTCTTCGCCATCAAAAAGTGAAGAGCTGCATGGTCAGAATACACAATGACTTTAGCACCAAGTAAATAAGAGCGAAATTTTTCTAATGCAAAAACAACAGCTAAAAGCTCTTTTTCAGTGGTGGAGTAGTTCCGTTGGGCATCGTTCAGGATACGCGAAGCGTAGTAGATAGCATGTGATGCTTTCCCAACTTTCTGGCCTAAAACTGCGCCAACTGCATAGTCGCTGGCATCACACATGATCTCAAATGGTTGGCTTCAGTCCGGTGTTTGGATTATTGGTGCAGTTGTCAATGAGTCTTTGAGTTTGTCAAAAGACGTTTGACATGGTTTATCAAACTCAAATGGAACATCTTTTTGCAACAATTTGCACATGGGTGATGCGATCTTTGCGAAGTCCTGAATATATCTCCTGTAGAAACCTGCATGGCCAAGAAAAGAACGAACTTCCTGCACACATGTGGGATAAGGGAGAGACTGAATAATATCAATTTTAGCCTTATCTACCTCAATTCCCTTAGACGAAATAACGTGACCCAATACAACACCTTGCCCAACCATAAAGTGACATTTTTCAGAATTTAAGACTAAGTTGGTTTCGACACACCTTTTAAGGACAAGAGCAAGATTAGACAGACAGTTGTCGAATGAATCACCATATACAGTGAAATCATCCATAAAAACTTCTAAGATATGCTCGATGAAATCAGAAAAAATACTAACCATACACCGTTGAAAAGTGGCCGGCGCATTGCAAAGTCCAAAGGGCATCCGTCGATATGCAAAGGTGCCAAACGGGCATGTGAATGTTGTCTTTTTTTTATCCTCCGGTGCGATCGCAATCTGAAAATAACCAGAATATCCATCAAGAAAACAATAGTAAGGATGACACACTAACCTTTCAATCATCTGATCAATAAAGGGTAAAGGGAAGTGGTCCTTTTGGGTTTCGGCATTCAGCTTCCTATAATCAATACAAACCCTCCACCCATTTTGAATACGGGTGGGAACCATCTCGTCATCTTTATTCTTCACCACGGTAATTCCGGTTTTCTTGGGCACCACTTGGACCGGACTGACCCACTGACTGTCAGAAATTGGGTAGATGACCCCAACTTCAAGGAGTTTCAGAATTTCAGCCTTGACCACCTCCATCATTGGTGGATTCAAATTTCTCTGAGGCTGACGTGAGGGGTTCGCACCTTCCTCCATTAAAATTCGGTACATGCATGTAGAACGACTAATTCCCTTGATGTCTGCTATGGTCCACCCAATAGCAGTCTTGTGCTCTTGCAGTACTTTGACTAACTGCTCCTCTTGGTCGACTTCCAAACTATTGGATATGATGACTGGTAATGTCTCTCCTTCTCCTAGGAAAACATATTTGAGATGGTTTGGAAGTGTCTTTAGTTCGACCACTGGTGCCTGCAAAACAGATGGAAGACGCCGAGTATTAGGGATTGGTAAAGATACGTAAGAGATGTTACCTGACTGAGGTAGCTCAGGCGAGCTATTTAGAATTCTCTCAATATCTTTCACTGATTCGCTGAATCCCATTCCATCATCTTGCTGAGTCGGTGCAATAATAGTCACCTCTAGATCATCTTTTCCTGCATGCTCACTATAATCATGGGCCAAGTAATCCAAAATATCAACAGAAAATACATAATCATCACTGTCAGGAAATTTCATGGCATCATAAATATTAAATTTCACAACCTCTACATCAAATTCCATAGTGAGTGTGCCACTGTGAACATCAATTTTAGTCATGGAAGTTTTCAAGAACGGTCTGCCTAACAAAATAGGACTATTATGATCACCGTTTTCCATGTCTAGCACATAAAAATCTGCAGGAAATACTAAGTCATTTACTTGCACTAACACGTCTTCCAATATTCTCCTTGGGTATGCATTAGACCTATCAGCTAACTGAATAACAATTCCAGTTTTATTCAACGGACCAAGTTTCAAGGATGCATTGATAGAATATGGCATAACGTTAATTGATGCTCCTAGATCTAACATGGCCTTCTCAAGTCTCACATTCCCTATAGTGCATGGGATAGAGAACATACCTGGATCCTTGCATTTTGCAGGCAATTTTCGTTGGATCACAGCAGATACATTCTCACCAAGTTCCACTTTTTGACAGCCCTTCAGTGTCTGTTTCCTCTTTGCTGTGCACAATTCTTTCAAGAACTTCGCGTATCGAGGTACCTGCTTAATAGCATCTAACAACGGAATATTCACCTCACATCTACGAAAAGTCTCATAAAGATCCTTTATCCCTTCATCTTTTCTAGAATCCTTAAGTGCTAAGGGAAAAGGGGCAACAGGTTTATATTTAGAAAATGGAGGAAACTTACCTCTTGGCGCTTCTTCCTTGGATGCTTCTCCATCAGTCTCCTTCGGTTCTTCTTGTGGCTTTTCCTTGGGTATGACCTCGATTTCTTTCTCCTTAATCTTCAACTATTTTCCATTCCTTAGTGTAATCGCACTTGCGTTTTCTCTCGGATTTGGGATTGTTTGAGATGGTAATGCATTGGAATGATGTTCTTCCAACTTATTGATGTCAGTGGCGAGCTGTCCCATTTGGGTATTCAAGTTCTGGATGCTTGCTCTTGTTTCCTGTTGGAAAGTTACAGTATTAGTAGCCAGATCTTTAACAATATTTTCAAGAAACTCACCTGGATTTGGAATTTGAGGACGCTGCTGCTGTTGAGGATATGGTGGCATATAAACTTTATTGTGCGGTGGTGCTTGAGGCCCCGATTGATTTGCTTGAGGATTCCCATATCTTAGATTTGGATGATCCTTCCAACCAGGATTGTATGTGTTGGAAAAGGGATCATATTTCCGCTGTGGTGGTCCAGGAAATCCTCCAGTAGCATTGACCTGCTCTGCCGACTCTTCTTGAAGTGTGGGACACGTATCAGTAGAATGTCCCACTACATCACAAATTCCACATGCTTTTGCATGTTGTCCATTCCCTACAGCCATCTGACGCACAAGAAACGTCAATTCAATTAATTGTTGTTCAAGGGAAGAGGCATTTATCTCGCTATTCTTTTTTGGTACATGCTCATTCCTGTTGGTGCCAAATTGCTGAGAATTGGCAGCCATGTTCTCAATTAAATTCCTCGCTTGTACTGGCGTTTTATCCATATAAACGCCTCCACTTGCTGCATCTAGCATACTCCTGTCATGAGGCAACAAACCTTCATATCATAATTGAATCAATTGATTTTCACTTATCTGGTGCTGCGGACAGCTAGCACAAAGCTTCTTGAACCGCTCCCAGTATTCGTGCAGTGATTCGCCTGAGTATTGTTTGATTCCATAGATTTCCTTCCGGATGTTCGCAGCTCTAGATGCTGGAAAATATTTTTCCAGAAATATTCTCTTCATCTCCGTCCACGTTGTGATAGAACCAGAGGGCAAGTAATATAGCCAATCCTTAGCAGCACTCTTCAAAGAGAAAGGAAAAGCTCTTAACTGAATCTGCTCCTCTGTAATTCCATGGGGTTTCATACTCGTGCAAACCAGGTGGAATTCCATCAAGTGTTTATTCGGGTCCTCACCTGCAAGACCATGAAAGGAGGTTAATAAGTGAATCAATCCAGATTTAAGCTCAAAAGTAGCATTATTTTCTAATGTAGGAAAAGTGATGCATAAAGGTTGTTGATTGGGGTCAGGAGTGCCCAATTGTCTAAGACTCAGATTTGCGTTAGCAGCCATCTCTTCCTCAGGGAATGCAGCTCGAGAAGCTTCTTGTTATTGTTGTCTATGAAGTTCTCTCCTTCGCCTGTGTAAAGTTCTCTCAATCTCCGGGTCGTAGAAAAATTCTTTTTCAGCTAAAGTTCCTGAAAGCATGAACAAGAGAAAACTAGAAACAAAGAAAATAGAAGAGAGTGAGATAAAACAAAATAAAAAGAAATAGAACACAATAAATTAAACACTGTCCCCGGCAACGGCGCCAAAATTTGGTAGCGCTAAGTCATGTCACGCCCAAATTACCCAACTCAAATCAGATAATAAATTATGCAGTAGTGTGAGTAGGGATCGTTTCCACGAGGAAAGTGAAATTTAAAAATGTTCTAAAATAAAATAAAGGGGTTTTCGAGTTCAATTAACTACTAAAAATTTAAACAATTAAAATTATAAAATCACTAGCATGCAAATAAGAAAATTAAATTGAAGAAATCAATAGGAGATGAATCTTGGTATCGGTCGACTACACCCTTGATATTTATTCATTCAATCATCGACTCCATAAAAATAATCAATTTCATTAAATATTCGTCATTGGAAATCAAATTCCTATTTCACCTTACTTTTAGTTAATTAGAAAACAGCATTCTAAATTAACTCTTACCAATAAATTAACCCAGATTCCAGCGATCTAGATTTAAATCCACGATAACATTCAAATTAGTAAAACTAATGAACCTAGAAAACACATGCACCAGCGGATGTATTTAGCCTAGTCAATAATCGATCCTACAATTTAATAAATTCAACAGCAGAAAATATCAAACGTAGTTGCTTCGCAAATTAGTTGATTCAAACAAATACGGATTTGAATTCTAATTTAGCTGTAGTTTGTAAAGCAAAATCCTAAGATGGCCAGTCTAAGAAATTCACAACTAAACATAAAATAAAACAGATCAACTATTAATACTCAATAAGAATTAAACATTGAAAATCAAGTCTCATGAATAAAATAACATCAAGGTTTCGTCTCCCTCAACCAAGAATAAAAATTTAGCTACAACGATTCATCAAAAATTAAGAAAAATTCAAAAGAAGAGAAGAAACTTGAGAGGAAATTGAAGAACAAAACCTAGCCTCCAAGAGAGAAAAATTCAAAAGAAGAGAAGAAACTTGAGAGGAAATTGAAGAACAAAACCTAGCCTCCAAGAGAGAGTCTCGAAATCTGATGATAATCCCTCAAAAATGGAATTAAAAATCTAATAAAGCCTAGAGTCCAAAATAACAAAATTACCAAAATTAAAAAAAATTTCCCGATCAGCCTAGCGCGCTCGAGCGCATTAAGTACGCCCGCTCGAGCGCATGGAAAATGCAGCGCTCTCCGTCTCAAAAATTCTCGACCCGCGCTCGATCGCATTGAGTACGTGCGATCGAGCGCGCGATAAAATGCTATCCCACTGCCTTCATAATCCGGATACCGCGCTCGATCCTGCTGAGTTCGTCCGCTCGAGCGCGCGATAAATGGCCAACATTCTGCCTTCGTTTTCTTCACTTGAAATCTCCTACACATTAAACCCCGGGAGTATGTTATGAATGTAAATGCATGCAAAAGACAAAACTAAGATAAAACAAGAACAAAAGTAAATAAATGCATGCAAACTACCAACAAAATAACAACAAAATATGCAAACAAAACACGACTATCAATTTCCCCATTCTCGTCTCACGTTGGATATTAATTTAAGAATTTTTGGTAGTATGGTATTTGTTCATGTGCATGATTCATCTCGTTCCAAATTGGAACCCCGGCCATACAAGTGCATCTTTGTTGGATATCCTCCACATCAGAAAGGTTATAAATTTTTTGATCCCGTCTCCCAAAAATATTTTGTGTCTACGGATGTTACGTTCTTTGAAAGCACAGCATATTACACCGATTCCCATCTTCAGGAGGAGAACCTTCTTAAAGATGAGAATCCTTCATTGAGCTCCGAGTTTTCCGTAGAATTTGATGTCCCTCGTATCACTGATTTTCCCACACAAACTTTGGAAAATAATATCATGGAAACAACAGATATGACTGACAAAAGATTCAAAGGTCTGGTATATTCAAAGCAGTATCCAGGAAAAATAAAAGAAGACACTATCCAAAAGCATAACCAATCATCGACTCAGAAATTGAATCAGGAAGTTCATAATGAGATCATCACAACTCCCAAAAATATGTCTCCAGGTAACCTTAATGACCTTGATATTCCCATTGCCCTCAGGAACAATGTTAGGCCTTGTACAAAACATCCCTTGTCAAATTTTGTTTCATACAAAAATTTGTCATCTTCATATTCTGCATTCATTTCACAAATATCTAGTGTTGTCATCCCTAACAATGTCCATGAAGCTCTAGAAGTTCCAGAATGGAAGGAAGCCGTCCTTGAGGAGATGCATGCTCTGGAAAAAATGCTACATGGGAAGCAATAGATTTACACAAAGGGAAAACTATTGTTGGATGTAAGAGGGTGTTAACTGTGAAATATGGCTCAGATGGGTCCTTAGAACGGTACAAAGCACGATTGGTAGCAAAAGGCTTTACCCTGATATATGGAATTGATTATTCTGAAACTTTCTCACCTGTTGCAAAGCTAAACACAGTTCGAGTCCTATTGTTCGTGGTTTTTAACCTTGATTGGCCTATCTACCAATTGGATGTAAAAAATGCATTTTTAAATGGAGATCTAGAAGAAGAAGTTTACATGGAGCCAACGCCAGGATTTGTTGAGAAATTCGGAGCCAAGGTTTGTAGATTGAAAAAATCCTTATACGACCATAAACAATCACCCAGAGCATGGTTCGATAAGTTTACTACCTTCATTAAAGGCCAAGGTTATACACAAGGTCAAGGAGATCATACAATGTTCATAAAATCTATCAAGGACAAGACTTCTATTTTGATTGTCTATGTGGATGATATCATCTTGACAGGGGATGACTTGGTAGAAATGAGAAGATTAAAACAAAAATTTTCAACAGAATTCGAGATCAAGGATCTCGATCAGCTAAGATATTTCTTAGGCATGGAAGTAGCCAGGTCAAAGAAGGGTTTCACACGTAAGTACACACTAGATCTCTTGAATAAACTAGTATGAGTGGGTGTAGACCGTCTGATACTCCAATTGACACCAATATCAAGCTTGGGGAAGTCAAAGATGGGATTCCAATTAACAGAGGGAGTTATCAGAGGCTAGTTGGGAAATTGATTTATCTATCACACACGCGCCCAGACATTGCCTTTGCTGTAAGCATGGTCAGTCAATTTATGCACTCTTCGTATGAAGAACATCTTGAAGTTGTCTATCATATTATTCGCTACCTGAAGAGTTCACCGGGAAAGGGACTCTTATTCAAGAGAAGTGAAGAAAGAGGATTTGAGACATATACAGATGCTGACTGAGCAGGATCGGTTACAGACAGAAGATCGACATCTGGTTATTGTAAATTCCTTTGGGGTTGTAAGGAAATAGGGGTTGCACATAAACAGTTTAAGGTGTTGTCACAAGGTGCTGACAACACCTTCAATAACACCTAGAGTAATTTTCAGCGGAATGTAATTAAAGCGTGAATAAAATAAACAAGCAACCAATAAATAGACTCAGTTTAAATAAGCAAGAGTATAAAATACTCTTGCAGCACCTCAGGGCAAAACTTTCACTAGAAAATTTTTAAAGAGTTTTACAAACCCTAAAACTAGTGATCATTGTAAAATCAATTTTCTCCAACATATGAGAAAATAAACTGTAAAAATAACTCCTAAAAATTCTATGCAAGATAGAATAAAGAAAATAGAGCAAGGAGTTGAAAAATCTTGATGCCAAAACTTGTAGAGACAAAAACTCTTTGATCTTTGATCTTCAAGTGTTCTTCAATGCATCAAGGCAATCAAGTAATAACTACCGAAACAAGCTTCAGAGAATCTTCAGTTGTTCTCTCAATGTACGTACGTGAAGCTCTTAGAAAATCTCACGCGATCTCTCTATCTCTTGGTCGGTGCACGTCCAACTCCTTAAATAGCCCAAAAATCCTTCTTCAACTATGTTTCCTTGTAGGCGTAGGATTCTTTTGATTTGATCATATAAAATCTACATAATAGAAAACGATACACATTAGATATGATATGATATGTAGTAGCCCGTATCCAAAATTAGTGATTAGTTGCTAATTAATCCAATTTATCATGTTAGTTAAGTTAAACATGATTAAGGAGACTCCCAATAGTTAAACGGGGTCTGGGAATGGATTCAGAACACTGGAAAATGGCCCGGAGGGTCAGGCAGAACGGAAGCAACGTTCAGGGAACGGATGCAACGTTCGGCAGCTGATGTCATTCGTGATGTCATCAAGATTATGTCATTGCTTATGACCGTGATGTGACGTTCAGACAAAACGATGGCGAACAGATGCAACGTTTGTCAGACAAACGGACGCAAAGATGAGAAACTGACGTTCCGTTCCGTGTCTATAAATAGAGGTGCCGAGGCTCAGTTTCAGATGCACCAATCACCTTTCTTCTCTCGATTCCTTAGTCTTCTATCTTAGATTTAGGGAGATCTAGGCTTCCTTTTGGGAATCCGGAAGCGGTAGCGCGGTCCAGGAGTCGTAGCGGAGCTGTGGTCTAGTTTTGAGGCCAGCGACAGCAACGGGCTGACGACGGACGCAGGTATAGCTTTTTCTTCCTAAAAATATTTAGAAGTATGCAATAGCTTAGTTAAGGCTTTTGGAGCACATTAATGATATTAGAATCATTTGGCTTGTAGCTCGAATTATAGGCGTGGACATAGAGTTGGTAGAGCTTGCCTAGTAGTTGAGGTACGAAAGTACTGTTCAAGATATCCTGACTGAGTATGCATGTATTATTTGACTGCATGATTTATATGACATGATTATATGCTGCATACATTTTCATATTGAGCTATCTCGTTTGAGATGTCTATTAGTAGGGTTTTACCCTATTATGTTAGTGGATGGACTTCCATCGATTTGGGTCCGGAGTATTCATGGTATTTTGGTATGGGAGCCACCTACTGAAGCGACGGCACAGCGTGCTACATACCAGGGCCTGGTTTGTCTTTGTTATCTGATCGTTGACCTCTAGTCTGTAGGCAGTTCACTTTGCATGCATGTATACTCATACTCTCGTGTTGAGCGTTTTATGCTCACGTCTCGTACTTTGTGTTTCTGGGCACCCTATTTCCATGGGGCAGGTTTGCGATTGGATGAGGCCGGTGGTTCCAGGAAGGGCTAGGCGACGGTTGGTCAGCTGGATGTCTGCCAAGGGTTTGATCTTATGGTATTTGGATAATACAGTATTTGATTTGGTTGTATAACTATTCGGGGTATTACAGATTCCCTTTCTTGGGATTGTATATTGTTTATTACTTCCGCAGTTTATTTCTGATTATCTGTTTAATTAAGTTAATTGCATGCTTAAGTTCTGATTAGTAGGTGATCTGGGTAAGGGTCACTACATAATAAGCTTAATAATATCTCAAATCAAGTTATTCAAGGAAATAAATAACTTATATAAAATTACTTCATGTCCAAGAAAGGCAAAAGATATTAAATAAAATCTTTTCAAAACTTGAGAATTTTAAGGAATAAAATATTCCTTTCAATTTTCCCCTTTTTGCCTTTCTGGACAAAACAAATTTTAAAAATAATAATCATTTCATCTCAACTCCCCCTTAATCAAAACTCCCCCTGAATAGATTCTTCCCCTAAGTAGAAAAGGAGGTGTTGTCACGAGATGTTGGCAACATCTAGATACAACACTCTAGACCAATAAACATAAATGAAAGGAGAAACAAATAACATATCAGAGCTAACCACAAAAAAAGTTTTGATTAGGAGCAGAGCAAACTTAACAATAACAAAAGCAGAAACATCAAAACAAAAAACAAACTAAATTAAACCAACTAAACCAATCTAGAATTGATTGCTCTCAGATGAGCCATCATTATCAGCATCATCAACAGCTTCGTCATCACCACTTTCTTCACTTTTTTCTCCCCTTTTTTGTTCAGAAGGGCCAGCTCCAGTTAGTAATGACTCGTAGTGAGCCTTCAACCCTTCATAATAGGCAAGATCAGCCTTAGCCTATACAATCTTCTGCTCAGCATGCAACAGTTGAGCTTGAACAAAAGTAGGATCAATGTTCTGAGCAGCAGAGGGAGGTACAAAAATTGCAGTGGCAGAGGAGGTGTTGGCAACACCTGCCACAGCACCTGCAGCAACACTTGATTCAGACCAAGGTAGGTCTATCTTCCTGTTTCCTCGCAGCAATGCAGGTGAAATCTTCAACACTTCCCCAGGATCAATGAGCAGCTCATCATCATCCTTCTCAATCTCTTGAGATAGCAGCCTAGCATAAATCAGAGAAGGATAAGGCAGCTTTAAGGTTGGTTGAGCACAATCTGCAAAGGCCAGGACTGTGTCAAACACAAGTCGGCCAAAATTAAAGTTGACTCATGTTCCAATGGCATACAAAACTGGAGTCTGATGCTTAGTGACAGCTGTGGATTTCCCAGATGGAGTCCATGTCTTCACCGCAGTCTTGTGTAGAACAGAGTACAAAGAAATGAGCTTGGCAGTCTGCAACTTCTTAGGGTGAGCTGGAAAAACTTTGACTTGACCACCTGTAATGACAGAAGTCATCTCATTCATGGTAGGCAGTGCAGCATCATCACTGGAAGGGGTACGGAGAAACCCATTTATGATTGCAGGACTAAAAGAAAAGAGTTGTCCTCGCACATACACTTTCCCATACTTCATGTACCTTGGATCCTTCACAGCTTCAGTGAGGTTGCAGTAAAACTCTCTAACAATTTCCCTGCAATACGGACCGGCAGTAGTGACAGTGGAAATCAAGTTTCTCACCTCAAAAAATATTACAATATTTTGAGCTTCGTAGCTCTCCAAATCAATGTTGTGCTCTTCCAGGAAATCACGTTCAGCATACTTGTCCCAGCAGTCTGCTATTTCCTTGGAATAAAAAGCAGAGGAATAAGAAGAATTTACCTGATATTCTTCACCTAAGGTGTTGTCCAAGGTGTTGGCAACACCTTCCTCAACATCCTCTTCCTCATCTTTAGAGTCATCAGAATCTGACTCAACTTCCAAATCTTTCTCATCGTCTGAATCTTCACTTGAATCAGTGCTGGAACTATCAGAGGGATGTGGGCGATTATCTGCGAATTCCTGGAGCATCTCTTCATCTGGTTCTTCATTAGATTCACTAGTAGGCTCTGCTACTTTCTTACCCTTTGATTTCTTCATTTTAGCCATGAACTGGGCTATTGAAATTTCCTCATCATCAGAGAACACAAGAGGAGAAGCAGTGGCGGTCTCCTTAGGAATAGAAACAGATGCAGATGCACCTTTCTCTTCAAAAGCAGCAGGTGGAGTTTCTGATTCTGTGGATTCATCATCAGAAGAGGAATGCACCTTTTATTGATCTTCAGATTCAAAAGGCAATGGAATGGTTGGAACAGAGGGTTCCATGGCACAAGCTTTGCCCCTTTTTCGATGCACCAGCTTGTAATCTGCATCGTTGCTTGCATCACCAGATGAAAATTCAGTGTCCACCAGAGAAGGTCTAGATGGTTGACCCTTCCCACGGAATCTCTTTGAGGCGGTGTAATCTGGATTATAGCCAGCCTGTCTCTTGGATCTGCGAGTCAAGGGTTTCGCGGGGAGTACCTTGTTCAGCACTACCATGTTTGGAAAATCATCCACATCAAGTGCGTTGTCAGGCTCTCCAGGCGCGATAACATCTAGAGGCACAGGTTCCTCAGCAACAGGAACGATGGCTTGCTCGACCAGAGGGTGTGGTGACTGAGGTGTTGTAACACCTTCCGCAGCATCTTCCGTATAGCCCATCTCCAATTGGATGTCGTGTGAATCATAACCCTTTCCTGCTATTGAGATTTCTGAGAGTGAAAATTCGAAAGGAAATTGTAGGGTAATTGATAAACAAGGGCAATGATGCTTAATCGATGCGAGAGTTTAAACAAGGAAATAATATATTTCCTAAAAGCAGATAAACCCCTAAATAATTATCACACACTCTATCCTAATCTCACTCGAATTACAACCCCTCTAACGGTAACAAAGTTCCCAATGGTAACAATTCAAAAACGGTAACAAATCCGATTTAAATTAGGAAACAAATCTTTGGAATTTCACCGATAATTTAGGCCCTAATATTTCACCAAAAAAAATCCAATTTAAACTCCTCATCAGAAGTTAACACCACTGAAACACAATCCATACCTTTCAAATTCAAAATTAAGTGGATAGAGCAAAAATCAAACTTTTGTTCGATCAGAGTTTATAATCTTTCAGCAAAAAATATTCACAAATAAAAATATGCATGTCCTAATTATGTCTAAGACAGAGTGTGACATAAAAATAAAATGCAATTATATGCATAAATATATGTTGACATATGAGGTGTTTTCCACGATGTTGGCAACATCTTCCAGCAACACTTCAGGATTCTCAAAAATTTTGTTATCCATTTTATTATATTTTGCAGAAGTGGTAGCCTGCACACTAAAGGAACGATCTTCAAAGGACCCCTTTAGGTAGCTTTTTCCATTTGCTTCTGATTTTCAATCAAATTTGATGATTGAGCCATTTAATGTTTAACTTTTATTGTTCATTTGAGTTTCTGAATTTGCGAAGTCACTTTTCACTTGGGACACGATCGTAGAATACACGAACATCCCTCCACTACTTTGTGACTTAGTCAGAACTCTTCTTCAATAAAACCATGTTATTCTGTAAAACAATTTGCAAAGAATCCTGAGTGAAAACTAGTCAATGGTTACAAGGTATCAAACACATCACAAAACAGAATGAATGCATGAATGCAATATGTCTAAGATCCTAAAAATGCAAATGCATGAAAAGGTGTTGTCACAGGGTGTTGGCAACACTCCAGACAACGTCTATGTTCTGTTTATAATGCACACATACTGAAAGACTTCCTTAGATTGGAAAACCTCTCGAAATCCAAAGATTTTGTGAATATATCAACTAATTGGTTATTAGTTCCAACAAACTCAATTAAGATCATGTTTTTCTCAACCAAATCTCGAATGAAGTGATGTCTAATGTCAATGTGTTTGGTTCGAGAGTGTTGTACTGGATTTTTGGATATATCAATGGCATTAGAATTATCACAGTACACAATAAGAGTATCACTCTTAATTCCATAATCATTCAGCATTTGATTCATCCACAGGAGTTGAGAGCAGCAACTACCTACAGCAACATATTTAGACTCGGCAGTAGAAAGTGAGACACAATTTTGTTTCTTACTATACCAAGACAATAGGTTATTCCCCAAGTAAAAATATCCTCCCGAAGTGCTCTTTCTCTCATCTAAATCCCCAGCCCAATCAACATCACTAAACCCTACCAAATTCGAATTGGTTTCTTTAGTGTACCACAAACCCAAATTTAAAGTACCTGCCGCTTATTTCAGTATACGTTTTACGGCCTTTAAGTGAGTTACTTTTGGGTTAGACTGGTATCTAGCACACAAACAAACACTATACATGATATTAGGACTAGTAGCACTCAAATATAAAAGACTACCAATCATGCTTCTGTAGAGGGTGTTGTCAACACCTTCGGCAACATCCTCCCTAGACAGTTTTTCATTAGACCTCATAGGTGTGCGCATGTGTTTAGTGTTGTCATTCAAAAACTTCTTCACAAGATTTTTAGCATACTTACTGTAAGGACCCGATGTTAATTACCATATTATTTGGCTAGATTTGTTAATAATTATTTTAAAGTGGTGAATTAAAATAATTAAGCCAAATAATTAAATTGTGTGTTAAAAATATGTATTAGAAAATATCGGTGTATAGACGGTATTAAAATACATATTTAATTTTTATAGCACACAGGAGTTTGAATTAAATTTACCGGGTCAGGTTTTGGACTTAATAAAATAATACGCACACATAAGCATATACATATATTATTATCATCATTTTCCTCACCTTTCTCTCTCTCTCACGGCAGACCTCTTCCTTCTTCTTTTTCTTTTCATTTTCGTTACTTTCAAATCTCGATATCTTCTCCGTCGTTTGCCCGATTTAAAATACAAAAGTAGTTCCGAGATCCTTGCGACGAGGGCTTTCTTTTGGTACTAATTTTGTAAGCTTTTCTCGTATTTCCCGAAAACCCGTCGCACCAGCCGTCGTTCGATCGCCGCTCCTCGCCGCCGCCGACCGTCGCTTGAGCTAGGAGGAGAGTTGTTCCGGTTGTTTAGACCTTTAATTCGAATCTTTGAGGTAATTTGAGATTAGGGTTTCGAATTTGGGAATTTTTAGTTGAATTCGAATCCAAATAATTGATATATGATTATTTGTTGGTTGTAGGTGCTATATTTGAGCCGATTGGAGGTATAGATCAAATTCCCTATTTTTATGGAATTATTTCGAAAATTCAGATTCTAAATATTAGGGATTTTTGAATTATGATGTTGAATTATTGATTATTTGGGTATTGGAATGCCTTATAATTAATATATAATAGTTCTGGTATTTTTTGGAAATTTATCGGAATTTTTCAGAATATTAATTTGGGTATTTTCGACCCTAGGATCGAATATTTGAATTATTTGGAAGTTGAAATATATGTTAGGATTGATGGAATGATAATTGCCTCGGGTTTGGAGTAATTAGGATTGCATCCAGTTTATAAGAATTACTCTGGTAATTATTTGGCAATTAAGGTACGGATTGATCGCTATCTTACAGCCTTTATGAGGATATGTAAAATTCCTAATTGTTATTTGAGATGTGGCTTGTTTATATGTTTTATATGATGATTATGATGAATGATGCATTGCATTCATATTGAGCCATTATCCTTTTATTTCTGAGATTGTTATCCACTCGTTGATGAGTTATTTAGACATCAGAGCCGAGGGCGTTTTGACGTCTCACCTCTGATGCTAGCGTAAGGGCCACGCAGTTCTGCAGACTGTCCCCCTTGACGCGTACTGATGCAGGGCCGCGCAGTGTTTGAAACTGTCCCCCTAGCACAGGTGGCCACAGATTAGCTATCATTCTTTGGATCCAGATTTGATATCCGATGTTCTTTGGTACCATTCATTTGCATTGCATTAGTTGTTTTACATATCATTTATTTTGCTGTAATTTATTTGATCTTAGTACTAGGGTTTGACCCCTGTCCCTCGGGACTGCTGTGGTTTTGTTGCTATTGCCATGGCAGGTAATACAGGTGGTTCTGTTGCCTCTGGTGGTGCATCTGCCAGTGGAGCCCAGGGAGGGTATTGAGTTGTCGTTTGTTCCCAGATATTATGTATTATTATTAGAGTCTTTTATTTGCCGGGGAGATGCCCCGTGTATCTGTATCGATATTTTTACGATGTTTGGGATTTGCTTGTTGATGTGTTTAGCCTTGCCGGCTTGCATGTGTTTAGTCCTGGCCAGTGCGGCTGTAGGTTTGTGTTGTTGAATTGGATTCTATTTTCGAGTATTGTATTGCTGTTTGAGTTTTTGATTTCCCCGGTATGTCCAATTTACGGGGAGGTCATGCCGAATTTTCGGTAGGCCCGAAAGCAAAATTTTAACTCGTTTTCGCTGGTTACATTAATTAATCCTGATTGCATGGTCATTAAATACTAATCAGGAACAGGCCCTTACATTTGGTATCAGAGCATAAACTGGGATATGCTCGAATTAGAGTCTAGAACAATTGAGTCTAGGCACGAATAAAGATGATTGCGTATTTGTTTGACTACATGCTCTTTCCTGTTATATTTTATTTGAATTATTTGATTTAGAGCTAGTAGTTAACTAGGCTTCGACTTTTTAGATAAGCTCGTATTCCTAGAATTACGTTATCATCTTGCGCTATCTTTTTTCCTAAAGATTTGAACTTGGCTTTTTTTAGATGGCCCCTAGACTTCGAGGTGGAAAAGGGAAGAATGTTGTTCAAGAATCTGGTGCTCAAAATGAGGTTGGTCTTGATGGCGTCGTGCGTGGGAGGCGTAATCGTCCTGCTAGAGATGCAAGAAAGGACGTTGATGCTGAAGTGGACCAGTTGGCCTATCGAGTGGATGACATGGAGTTGGTGGTCGCTAGATTCCAACGATTGAATCCACCTACCTTCAGTGGAGATGAAGGCAATGAAAAAGCTGAATCTTGGTTGAGAGCCATGAACAACCTGTTCGGGTTGGTGCACTATAATTCTGAACGTAGGGTAACAATGGTGGTACTACAACTGAAAGATACTGTTGAACGTTGGTGGGAGGCTATGCGAACAGCTCTGGTTGAGGCTGGTAAACCTGTTACTTGGGATGGCTTCTGTGCTAAGTTCCGACAAGAATATGCTCCACCTTCTTTTGTGGCCGAGAAAACATCTGAGTTTTTCAATCTGGTTTAGGGTGATTTGAGTGCTACAGAGTATGCCAGGAAGCTATCTTCATTGTTTACTTATGTGCCACACATTGCTTCTAAAGACAGAGCTAAACTCGAGAAATTTATGGAAGGACTGAATCAGAATCTGTACTCTTTGGCCTTGGTCAGCAACCCAGTCGATTATGCTGATGCGGTTGACAAAGCCATCAGGCAGGAAGCAGGGTTAAGAAGGGGTCGCCCACAGTATACAATGCAAGTACCCACTGGAAATGCACAATTTCCATCAAACTCATCTGTTGCACCCCAGCAGTCATTTCAGCAACCTAGGCAGCAAAGATTTAAGCCCAACAGGATGCAATTCAAGAAGAAGTCATTTAGCACTTCCTCTAGTTCTGGTAGTTCTCGTGGTGGGGGATCTTCATGGGTTTCTAGAGAGTCTTGCAATAGGTGTGGAGGAAGACATCCATCTGATCAGTGCGTAGGAGTTCAGGGAGTTTGTCATGTTTGTGGCCAACCAGGACATTATGCAAAGGTTTGTCCTAGTGGGGGAGGACAGCAGCATCAGTCTTCTCAGTTTAGCCAGTTTCCTCGAGCTCCAGCACCTAGACCTTTCACACCTAAGTTTGCACCGCAACCCAGTTTCTCCCAACCGAGAGGTCTTTCTCAGCAGCAGTTCCCAGGGCCTCAGCAGTCTAGAGTTCATGCTTTGACTCACGACCAGGCTCAGGATGCACCTGGAGGGGTTATAGCAGGTATATGTTTTATCTTTGATCATCTTGCTCGTATATTGATATACACAGGAGCATCTCATTCATTTTTATCTGCTGCATTTATTGTTGAGCATGAGATTGCTACTACCTTGTTGATTGATCCAGTGTCTGTGTCTACCCCTGCCGGTGTGTATTTGAGATTGCGTGAGATAGTGATAAACTGTGCAATCCGTTTTGATGAAAGTATTATGATAACCAACTTGATTAAGTTGTCTATGTCTGACTTTGATTGTATTATCGGAATGGATACTTTGACCAACTACCGAGCTACTGTTGACTGTTTTCATGGAGTTTTAAGATTCCGACCATATGTTGGTGGCAAATGAAATTTTTATGGTGATGATTCTCGATCCCGTATTCCTTTAGTGTCAGCCATGAAGATGTTTGGATTATTGTCTGCTAGGAATGAAGGGTATTTGATCTATGCAGTAGATGCTACTCAAGATAAGGGATTGAAAGTTTCAGATATTCCAGTGGTTGAGGAATTTCCTGATGTGTTTCCCGAAGAGATTCCAGGCTTTTCGCCTCAAAGGGAAATAGATTTTAGCATTGATTTGATGCCAGGAGCGAATCCAGTTTCTAAAGCACATTATCGATTAGCTCCAGCGGAATTGAAAGAATTAAAAGAACAATTGCAGGATCTCCTGGAGAAAGGTTACATCAGACCAAGCATGTCGCCATAGGGAGCTCCTATACTGTTTGTGAAAAATAAAGATGGATCGATGAGGATGTGTATTGATTACCGTCAGTTAAATCAGATCACAGTGAAGAATAAATATCCTTTGCCACGCATTGACGATTTGTTTGATCAGTTGAAAGGTACGTCTGTGTACTCAAAAATTGATCTTCGTTCTGGTTACCATCAGCTTCGAGTTCGTGAAGAAGATATTCCCAAAACAGCATTTCGGACGCGCTATTGTCACTATGAATTCCTCGTCATGCCATTTGGGTTAACTAATGCTCCAGCGGTTTTTATGGATTTGATGAACCGTATTTTTTGAGAGTTTTAGACAGATTTGTTATCGTTTTCATTGATGACATTCTGATCTATTCAAAATCGTTGAAGGAGCATCGAGATCATTTGAGGTTAGTTCTTCAAACTCTCAGAACTGCACAACTGTATGCCAAGTTTTCAAAGTGTGAGTTCTAGTTAGACAGAGTTGTATTTTTGGGACATGTAATATCAGCTCAGGGAGTGTCTGTTGATCCCAGTAAAATCGATGATGTCCTTAATTGGACAACACCCAAGAATGTTTCTGAGATTCGTAGTTTCTTGGGATTGGCTGGATATTACAGGAGATTTATCGAAGGATTTTCGAAGATAGCAAAGCCTATGACACAGTTGACACAGAAAGATCGACGTTTTGTTTGGACTAGAGTGTGTGAAACTAGTTTTCAGACTTTGAAAGAAAAGTTAACCACAGCCCCTGTTTTAGCTTTACCTTCGGGCTCAAGTGGGTTTGTCGTTTGTACAGATGCCTCTTTGAATGGACTTGGATGTGTTTTGATGTAGCATGGGCGAGTGATTGCATATGCATCACGTCAGCTGAAACCTCATGAAACTCGATATCCAGTTCATGATTTAGAGTTGGGTGTCATTGTCTTTGCATTGAAAATATGGCGTCATTATCTGTACGGAGAACAGTTTGTGATATATTCTGATCACAAAAGTCTTAAGTATATTTTCACACAATCTGATCTGAACATGAGACAGCGTCGCTGGATGGAATTGCTTAAGGACTTTGATTGTGATATTCAGTATCAACCCGGTAAGATGAATCTAGTAGCTGATGCTCTTAGCCGAAAAGTTCAGAATGCAATGTTAACATCTCTTACAATCTCTAAAGTCCATGAGCACTTGGGTACTTCAGGTTGGACTTACCAACCTAGTGGTGACTACTTCATAGTTTCGTCTATTCAAGTTGAACCATTGTTGTGAAAAATCCTCGCAAGTGTACGAGTGTCAAGTTTTAATACAGTGATAAATAGAGTGTTGATCCCACAGGGAGTAAAATGAAAATATTCAGTGCTTGTAATTAAAATAGTCCAAACTTTATCTAGAAAATCAATATTTGAGAATTTTGCAGAATAAAATAAATAATCAAACGAGTTCAAATAGCACGCACACAACTTTCAGATAAAAATCAATCAGAGAAAAATGGTCTAGAGGTATAGATTTCACCTGGTTTCAACAACAGTCAATCCCAATTAATTTAGTTTCATGAATTTCAATCAATTAATAGCCAAGAACACTTAATTGTATTATTCCCTCTCCCGAGTGCCGAATAAAATATATCAACTACAATTCAATTCAAATATCCCTATTAAGAATCTACTTGCAGTGATCAATTCAAAACAATGTTCTTTTCAAAAGCTCTGTTAAAATTATACACTCTCCCGTAATATAAATAATTAACAGTGTATTTTCTATTGGTCCTATTAAAAATCTCCTCTCCCGAGTGCCAGATTTCGAATAAATATTACAAATCAATTATTGATCAGATAATTGAAAAGACAATCAATTCTAGAAAAATAATTAATCTAGTAGAAACTCAATTCAATAAAATCAAAAATTCATGAAAGCGTCTACACCAGGTTCCATCCGACCTCTAGACTCTAAAAAATTAGTTCATAATAAAATTCTGAATAAAACAATAATTCATAAATCCAAACATATTCAGAATTAAATAAAAGATAGAAGACAAATCCGTCGTCGACGCCGTGTCCGGACTATCGATCTCCGTCTTCGTTCTTCAAGTTAAGCTCCAGATTTCTTCCCAGAAAATTCCACAATCACGATCAATCTTTTCTCTGATGTCTGTACGTGTGAGTTGTTGTGGCGGCCTCCTCCTTGTCTGATAAGAAATCCTTTTTATATCGTGCACAAAAGCCCATCAAAAAGCTCATAGAATACTTGCCCGAAATAATAAAAATCTAAGATAGCAGCAACAAGAGGGCGCTTAAACACTCCAGGCGGGAGCGCATAAGACTCTGTCTTCAATTCTCAAATCTCACGTGACAGCGCGATAGCGCTACTTCCTCTTCTCTTCAGCGCTTCTTTAAGCGCAAATGATAAAGCCCAATAGAAAATCCCATTATCATCTCTCGATTCTTTTCTTTCCTGACATCTCTTCTTTCTTCTTCTTTTATTAATTTCTCTTCTAAATTCTTATTTTCTTCTCTTTTCCAAATAAATTCAATAATCTCCTACAACCACAAAAACAACAAAACACCCACATAAATCTGCTCGAAACCAACATTTAACAATTAAAATCATATATAAATTAAGTGTATAAAATACACTTATCAACCACATATAGTTTCTGACATCAAAACAGCGCAAAAGACTGATCCTTATATTCATAAGTTGAAAGAATTGTCTCAAACGGGACAGTCAGATAAGTTTGATGTCACTTCAGATGAAAGTTTGCGTTTTAAAGGAAGACTTGTGGTTCCAAATTTGATAGATTTGAAGGAAGCTCTCCTACGAGAAGCACATTGTAGTCGACACAGTGTTCACCCAGGAAATAGGAAGATGTATCATGCTTTGCGATCCCAGTTTTGGTGGGAAGGTATGAAAAAGGAAATTTTAGACTTTGTAGCAAGATGTTTGACTTGCCAACAGGTTAAAGCTGAGAGGATGAGACCTGGTGGTATGTTACATAGTCTGGAAGTGCCGCAGTGGAATTGTGAGCACATTGCTATGGATTTCGTGACACACTTACCTCGATCTATTCATGGTTGTGATGCTATTTGGGTGATTGTTGATAGACTGTCGAAATCAGCCCATTTTATTCCATATGATCGTACTTGCCCTTATAAGAAAATGGCTAAGTTGTACATTGATAATGTGGTGAGATTGCATGGTGTTCCAGTAACCATAGTATCTGATCGTGATCCAAGATTTACTTCTAAGTTTTGGGCTATTCCATGTACTCTTATTATCCTATGTATTATCAGTGGTAGATGTTTAAACCACTTTGTATGTTTTCTTATGTGTGTGTTTGATTTCGAGGACGAAATCTTCTTTTAGTGGGGGAGAATTGTAAGGACCCGATGTTAATTACCATATTATTTGGCTAGATTTGTTAATAATTATTTTAAAGTGGTGAATTAAAATAATTAAGCCAAATAATTAAATTGTGTGTTAAAAATATGTATTAGAAAATATCGGTGTATAGACGGTATTAAAATACATATTTAATTTTTATAGCACACAGGAGTTTGAATTAAATTTACCGGGTCAAGTTTTGGACTTAATAAAATAATACGCACACATAAGCATATACATATATTATTATCATCATTTTCCTCACCTTTCTCTCTCTCTCACGGCAGACCTCTTCCTTCTTCTTTTTCTTTTCATTTTCGTTACTTTCAAATCTCGATATCTTCTCCGTCGTTCACCCGATTTAAAATACAAAAGTAGTTCCGGGATCCTTGCGACGAGGGCTTTCTTTTGGTACCAATTTTGTAAGCTTTTCTCGTATTTCCCGAAAACCCGTCGCACCAGCCGTCATTCGATCGCCGCTCCTCGCCGCCGCCGACAGTCGCTTGAGCTAGGAGGAGAGTTGTTCCGGTTGTTTAGACCTTTAATTCGAATCTTTGAGGTAATTTTGAGATTAGGGTTTCGAATTTGGAAATTTTTAGTTGAATTCGAATTCAAATAATTGATATATGATTATTTGTTGGTTGTAGGTGCTATATTTGAGCCGATTGGAGGTATAGATCGAATTCCCTATTTTTATGGAATTATTTCAAAAATTCAGATTCTAAATATTAGGGATTTTTGAATTATGATGTTGAATTATTGATTATTTGGGTATTGGAATGCCTTATAATTAATATATAATAGTTCTGGTATTTTTTGGAAATTTATCGGAATTTTTCAGAATATTAATTTGGGTATTTTCGACCCTAGGATCGAATATTTGAATTATTTGGAAGTTGAAATATATGTTAGGATTGATGGAATGATAATTGCCTCAGGTTTGGAGTAATTAGGATTGCATCCAGTTTATAAGAATTACTCTGGTAATTATTTGACAATTAAGGTACGGATTGATCGCAATCTTACAGCCTTTATGAGGATATGTAAAATGCCTAATTGCTATTTAAGATGTGGCTTGTTTATATGTTTTATATGATGATTATGATGAATGATGCATTGCATTCATATTGAGTCATTATCCTTTTATTTCTGAGATTATTATCAACTTGTTGATGAGTTATTTAGACATCAGAGCCGAGGGAGTTTTGACGTCTCACCTCTGATGCTAGCGTAAGGGCCGCGCAGTTATGAAGACTGTCCCCCTTGACGCGTACTGATGCAGGGCCGCGCAGTGTTTGAAACTGTCCCCCTAGCACAGGTGGCCACAGATTATCTATCATTCTTTGGATCCAGATTTGATATCCGATGTTCTTTGGTACCATTCATTTGCATTGCATTAGTTGTTTTACATATCATTTATTTTGTTGTAATTTATTTTATCTTCGTACTGGGGTTTGACCCCTGTCCCTCGGGACTGCTGTGGTTTTGTTGCTATTGCAATGGCAGGTAATACAAATGGTTCTGTTGCCTCTGGTGGTGCATCTTCCAGTGGAGCCCAGGGAGGGTATTGAGTTGTCGTTTGTTCCCAGATATTATGTATTATTATTGGAGTCTTTTATTTGCCGGGGAGATGCCCCGTGTATCAGTATCGATATTTTTATGATGTTTGGGATTTGCTTGTCGATGTGTTTAGCCTTGCCGGCTTGCATGTGTTTAGTCCTGGCCAGTGCGGATGTAGGTTTGTGTTGTTGAATTGAATTTTATTTTCGAGTATTGTATTGCTGTCTGAGTTTTTGATTTCCCCGGTATGTCCAATTTACGGGGAGGTCATGCCGAATTTTCGGTAGGCCTGAAAGCAAAATTTTAACTCGTTTTTGCTGGTTACATTAATTAATCTTGATTGCATGGTCATTAAGTACTAATCAGGAACGGGCCCTCACACTTACTTTGACACAAAAATATATCATCATGCATTTGTTTCACTTGCAATCCCAAGAAATAAGTTAACTCACCAACCATGCTCATTTCGAATGTAGAAGACATGCACTTCACAAAATATTCAACAAGTTTATCATTTGAAGCACAAAAGATTATATCATCTACATAAATTTGGCAAATTAAGATATTACCTTGAGACTTTTGCACAAATAAAGTCTTATCCACTTCACCTCTTTTGAAACCAATATTGAGCAAGTACTCTGTAACGACCCACGTCCTTCCACCGCATCCCTCCCCAGCCTATAGCATGGGCTCGGACCGCATGGTTCGACGGACATCACACTCATGACCTCCCCAATACTGGCAGTGGGTTTTTGCCCTCCCCAAGGATAGAACATTGCACCTCCAAGCTTAAGTACAAGTTCTTATCATCCCTGGTACCAATTGAGCTACTAGCTCAATTGGTACCAACACTTTAAGAATCTTTGTACTTATCCTAGAGGTGCAAGGTTCAAGTGTTGGGAAGAGCAAGAAACCCACTTCCAGGAGTGGGGAGGTCATGAGTGCGATGCCCGTCGAACCATGCGGTCCAAGCCCATGCTATAGGCTGGGGAGGGATGCGGTGGAAGGAACTAAAAGAACATATTCAAGAGTTGCTTGATAAGGGATTCATACGCCCTAGTTTCTCTCCGTGGGGCGCACCCGTACTCTTTCTGAAAAATAAGGACGGAAGCCTAAGGTTGTGCATTGATTACCGAGGGCTGAATGGAGTGATGGTAAAGAATAAGTACCCACTTCCAAGAATTGAGGATCTCTTTGATCAGTTGCAAGGAGCCTCTGTATTTTAAAAGATTGATCTTCGTTCCGGATATCACCAGTTGAAGGTAAAAGAATCTGATGTGTTCAAGACAGCATTTAGGACTCGTTATGGCCACTAATAGTTCCTTGTGATGTCGTTCGGGTTGACGAACGCACCCGCGGTTTTCATGGATCTTATGAACCGCGTGTTCCAGCCGTATTTGGATCAGTTTGTCATTGTCTTCATTGATGATATTCTCATTTACTCAAAAGATAGAGTGGAGCATTCGCAGCATTTGAGGACGGTTCTAGAGGTGCTCCGAGAGCGGAAGTTGTTTGCTAAGTTCGACAAATGTGAATTTTGGTTGGAGAGAGTAGCATTCTTGGGTTTTATCATTTCCGAGAGCGGTGTTGAGGTAGACCCCTCCAAAGTTCAAGCAGTTAAGGAGTGGTCAGTACCTAGGAACGCATCGGAGATTCGCAGTTTTCTCGGATTGGCCGGTTATTACAGGATGTTTATCAAGGGCTTTTCATCCATTGCGGTGCCCTTAACAGCATTGACTAAGAAGAATGCTAAGTTTTTTTGGAGTCCAAAGTGCCAAGAGAGCTTCGATGTGTTGAAGGAGGCACTTACGTCGGCACCAGTGTTAGCCATGCCATCAGGGCAAGGTGATTTTGTGGTTTACACTGATGCTTCCAAGTTGGGTTTGGGAGCAGTTCTTATGCAGCGAGATAGAGTTATTGCTTATTCTCCTAGGCAGTTGAAGGAGCAAGAGAAGAACTACCCTAATCATGATTTGGAGTTGGCAGCTGTGGTTTTTGCACTCAAGATTTGGAGACACTATCTCTATGGAGAGAAGTGTAAGATATTCACGGACCATAAAAGCCTCAAATACTTCTTCACCCAAAAAGAGTTGAACATGAGGCAACGGAGATGGTTAGAGTTGGTGAAAGACTATGACTGCGACATTAGTTACCATCCGGGTAAGGCTAATGTCGTTGCCGATGCATTGAGTAGAAAGACAGCAGTGATTGCCTCTTTGACGGTGTCTAGACCGTTGCAGGATGAGATTCAGAGATTTGGGCTAGAGTTCTATGCCGAGGGTAGAGCTCCCTGATTTTCAGCTTTGACAGTGCAGACTACTCTATTTGATCGTATCAGAGTTGCTCAAGAAGTTGATGAGCAGTTGAGTAAGTGGAGACAGAGAGCCGACGAGAGAGGCAGTGATCTGTATTCGGTAGTAGATGGGATCGTGAGGTTCAGAGGTAGACTTTGGGTGCCCGCAGGTGATTCTCTGCGAGTTACTATCATGGCAGAGGCACATACATTGTCGTACTCTATCCATCCAGGCAGTACAAAGATGTATCGGGACCTTCAGCAGTTGTATTGGTGGCCAGGTATGAAGCATGATATAGCCCGCTTTGTATCAGAGTGTTTGACATGCCAGCAGGTCAAAGCAGAACACCAAATACCTGAAGGATTGCTTAAGCCACTCCCTATTCCTGAGTGGAAATGGGAGAATATTACCATGGATTTTGTTGTTGGGTTGCCGAGGACAGTGAGAGGTTCGAATGCTATTTGGGTTATCGTTGACCGTCTCACTAAGTTGGCACATTTCTTGCCAGTAAAGACAACCTTCACTATGACTCAGTATGCGGAGTTGTATATCCAGGAGATAGTCAGACTACATGGTATCCCTGTTTCCATTGTGTCTGATAGAGATCCGCGATTTACGTCGACTTTTGGGAAGAGTCTTCATGCGGCATTGGGTATGCAGCTTTTGTTTAGTACCGCCTTTCACCCACAGAAGGATGGACAGTCCGAGAGGGTGATCCAGATTCTGGAGGATCTTTTGAGAACCTGTGTTATTGACTTCCATGATAGTTGGGAGTCGAGGTTACCATTGGTGGAGTTTGCTTATAACAATAGCTATCATGCCACCATTGGTATGGCGCCTTACGAGGCACTCTATGGGAGACCGTGTAGATCACCGGTATTATGGACCGAGGTTGGTGAGAGGTTAGAGATGGGACCCGAAATTGTTCAGCAGACTGCCGAAGTTGTAGCCAAGATCCGTGATAGGATGAGGACTGCACAGAGCAGGCAGAAGTCTTATGCCGATCATAGGAGAAGGGACTTGGAGTTCTCGGTGGGAGATCATGTGTTCGTCCGAGTGGATCCTATGAAGGGTGTCATGAGATTTGGGAAGAAAGGAAAATTATCACCGAGGTTCATCGGACCCTTCGAGATATTGGACAGAGTAGGGGCATTAGCCTATAGGGTGGCCTTGTCACCTAACCTTGATGGAGTTCATAATGTCTTCCATGTGTCGATGTTGAGGAAATACATCTCGAATCCGTCCCATGTGCTCAGTTCGGAACCACTCCAGTTATCTCCTCACATGACTTATGAGGAGAGGCCCGTTCAGATTCTGGATAGGCAGGAGAGAAGACTCCGTAATAAGTCGATCCCCATGGTCAAAGTGAGTTGGCAGAATCACTCAGATGAAGAGGCCACTTGGGAGGCAGAGGCAGATATTAGGACTCGTTATCCAGAACTCTTTGGTAAGTCTTAATTTTGAGGACGAAATTCCATATTAGGGAGGGAGGAATTGTGACGCCTAGAATTTCTTAATTTAAGTTTTATGCCTAAATTAGTATTTAATATTTATTATTTTAATTATTTTTATTATTTTAAATTTTTGTGTTTAATTGGCTAAATATTATATTCTTCCGCACATTGAAATTTATTATTTTTAACTTTTGCGAAAATTAGCATTTTTATTCCCGGACTAGTAAAAAAATCAAATTTAATATTTTTAATTAGGATTTTTAAGCTTGTATTTTTTATTTAGTGCGATTTAATTTGTAGTCCTAATTTCTTTATTGGTTTGGCATTTTTTTTTTTAGTGTATAGCACTTTTTCCTAAATTTCATAATACTTCCATTTTTCTAGGGTTTGCCTAGCTATACACTTGAATTCAAGATTCAATCCTAGCCACACATCCACACACTCACACTCACACAAAACTCACGCACTCACACACTCAAACACACAAGAGCCGTTCCTTTCCTTGTTTTTCAAGAGGGACGTCGGCTCTTTCATTTCTTCTTGACAAAGCCCTTTAATCTCCATTTCTTCCACGGCAAAATCGCTCCATAGCAACTGGCTGAGGTTCTCGAGCCCATTTCAACTCGATTCCAACTCGATTCCAACATTTGTTTCTCAAGCTCGATCGACCGTAGCAGCGTGGTCATCTCGTTTCTTTATTTTTTTGGCTAGGCAAGGATATGGCTTCTTCTTGGCCCATTGTGGATTAGATACTATGTGGCTTGCATTTCTAGGTGATTTTATCGAAGTATATATAATATGCGTATCAATGCCCTGTTCGAGTTTCCCTTCCCTTTTCCCAGCCGAGACTTTTATGTTTTTTTTTTATTTCCTGTGAAATCGTATTGCTTGATGATTTATGATTTGTATATGAATTTGAAATGAAAGTACGTGATGTTATGCAAACCGTGCACTTTTCCAGAAATGTTTCCATGCTTTGAGGTTTCGAAATTCTGAAAGTTAGCTAGCATAATCGGTTTGAAACTGTGATGTTTTTTGTTATTGTGTCGTGATGATTTGGATGGTGATTGAGGAGTACCATGGGTGATATGTAGTTCACATGGTCGCTCCTAAGGTGGCTTAAAGTTAGCTTGAGGGTTGGAGTTGAGATGCCTTGTTTAGTTGGTGTTGGTTAGGATCGGCAATGGTGTGTTTTGGTGGCTGCCATGGTAGGGTTAATGAGCTGATTCAAGTGAAGTTGAGGGAGGACTTCGGGTGAGCTTAAAGGTTGGATTTGATGCTAGGATAGGGGCTGGAGTTATAGACAACTACCTAGGAATGTTGGTTGAGTTTGAAAATGAGAAAATGTGCAGAAACTTTGAGAGTGAGTGGGCTGTCCGGAAGCAGGTTGTTAATCAGGGTTTAAGTTTGAGTTTTGGTTAGAGGCTCGGGTTTGGAATTAGTCTAGGATGTTGAGAATACGTTGGTTCTAGCGGAAATCAATTCGGCTAAGTTTGGGTCGAGTTTTACACTTTTAAATGATAAGGTGCAGAATTTTGTTGAAAACTAAGGGGCTGCTGTCCGGAAATCGTCCTTTTGAAAAATGATCGCTTAGGAAATAAATTCCGAGGATGACTTTTCTACTTAGTTCTAAGTGTCGTGGAGTTGTGGTTTCAAGCGGAATCCTTTTTGGCTAAGAAACGAGCAAGTTATGAATTTTTCGGGCAAACTGCTCAAATTAGTCGTAAGTGCAAATTATTGGGTTAAATCTTCCATCCTTTGGTTTAGTTCCTAAATCACCATCCCGATCATTCATGTGTGCGTTATATGCATGATTATTGGTTAATATTTACATGTACATCATATTTACATATGCATGCTAAGTCCATATTCAAGTATGAAAGAAAATAACTTTTACGAACAAGGTGAAATGATTGTGACTATAGAAATGACGTGTATGTGTGGGGTTGGGAGACGTTCTAGCCTACCTTACCAAATATAGACGTGTATTTGTGGGGTTAAGAGAAATCTTGGCCTCCCTTACCAATCAGGGCAAGACGAGTTTGGGAGATATCCTGACTTTCTTGCGACATAGTGCACTGCAGCCATGATCATGATCGAAACCACAGGGTCACAACTCAAAGATCTAAGTTCACCAAAATATTACATGTTTATGCTTCAGTACAATTTTGCAGATACAGTGATTATGCTAGACTTAGTCATGCATATGTTTCATTCATGTTCTCTCATTTGTTTCGAAGTCTACTTTTGTTTAAAGTTAGGGGCACAAAACCAAAGTACTTTTAGTATCTGTTATTTTAAATCTGCGTGTGCTTGTATTTATGTAGTACTCGTTATTCCCCCCATATTTTTGCTGAGTCTTTTAGACTCACTCCACTTATTTGTTTTTAGGTGAGTATGATTACCTAGGGTACCGAGGAGCAGGATTCCCAGGGTGAGGCCACTGGTGGTGCAGGCCCTTGACCGTCTCTGTTTTTCTTTAGTTCCGCAAACTCTGATGATTTGTAATAATGAATCTTAGTATTTTAAACATTTACAGTTATTCGCAGGATGAGTCTTCCCTGCTTTAAATCTTGACATGTAAACTTATTCACCTGTCGTACCGCATCTAAGCGGGGTTAACTCACTTTTATTTCGGGGTATTCTGATTCGGATTTTATCAGGTGTTTATTTTACTTGTTTGAACGGCTGCTTGTGACAGGTTGGCTTTTTAATAGTTTTAAACGAGTCATGGCAAAATTTTTCGAAAAATCCCATATTTTCTTTATTAATTAAATTAGACTAGAGTAGTAGAGTTCTTTTCATACTCGGTTAGTCTTCCATACCATGCACGTGGTGCTTGCTTCAATCCATACAATGCCTTTTTCAATTTAGACACATAATCAAGATGATTTGTATCCTCAAAAATTTTAGGTTGTTTCACATAAACTTCTTCATTTAGGATCCCATTCAAAAAGGCACTTTTTGCATCCATTTGAAAAAGTTTCATTCCCATATAACATGAAATGGCAAGCAAAAGTCGGACTGACTCAATGCGGGCTACAGGAGCAAAGGTTTCATCAAAATCCACCCCCTCAACCTGTGTATACCCTTGAGCTTCCAACCTAGCTTTATTTCTAATGATGTTTCCCGACTCATCAGTTTTATTTTTGAAAATCCATTTAGTTCCTATAACATTGCCATGAGCAGAACACGGTACCAAGTACCAAACATTATTCCTAACAAATTGTTCTAACTCTTCATGCATAGAATTGACCCAAAATTCCTCTTTTAAAGCTTCTTCAACCTTTTTGGGTTCAATGTTTGACACGAAAAGAGAGAATCTTACCTGAGAATACGTAGAACTCATGCACATTAGACCTGCCATTTTTTTGTAGTCCACCTTCTCTTTCTTTCGAGTTTGCAAGTCTCCATGCACATCTCCAATAACTTGTGAGGTTGGATGATTCTTCTGAATTTTGCTTGGAATATTCTTTTCAGCTTCGTTTACCTCACTGTTCTCATCAGTATTCTCATCAGTAGGCTTTTCAACTTTTGATTCTGGAATTTCTGTAGGAGGTGTTGTCGGAGGTGTTGTAACACCTTGGACAACATCTAAATTTCCAAAATTATCCAGCAGATCATCAACTTCATCTTCAGCTGTTTTATTCTTCAGATCTGCAAAGTCATCAAAAACAACATTAATAGATTCAAAAATAGTCCTAGTTCTCAAGTTAAACATCCTATAGGCTCGACTATTTGATGAATATCCCAAGAACATGCACTTATCACTCTTTGCATCAAACTTAGCAAGATGATCTCTATCATTCAAAACGTGACATACACATCCAAAAACATGAAAGTATTTAAGTTTTGGCCTCTTTCCCATTAGAATTTCATAGGATGTCATTGTAGTATCATTCCTCAAATAAACTCTATGTGAAATATGACATGCAGTATTCAAGACTTCTGCCCAAAAATGTTTTGAAATATTTTTCGAACTTAACATCACTCTTGCCATCTCTTGCAAAGTTCTATTTTTTTCTTTCAGCAATTCCATTCTGTTGTGGGGTTTTAGGAGCAGAAAATTCATGAAAAATACCTTTCTTATCACACAAACTTGCAAAAGAAGAGCTTTCGAACTCCTTACCATGATCAGTGCGAATTCTGATTACCTTCAGATTGTGTAGATTTCCAATCTTATTGAGCAGTTTCTTGAAGGCATCAAATGTATCTGATTTTTCTCTCAAAAAATTCACCCATGTATATCTTGAAAAATCATCCACACATACGAAAGAATATTTCTTACCTCCAAAGCTTTCAACATCCATTGGACTCATTAAGTCCATATGTATGAGTTGGAGACAGCGTGTTGTCACAGATGTTGGCAACACCTCGTGTGACACCCTAGTCTGCTTCCCTTTTTGACATGCCTCAACAACAAATAGAATACCAGATTTCAAATTAGGCATACCTCTAACAGCATCCAACTTACTCAGGTTCTTTAGAGTCTTGAAATTTGCATGACCCAATTTTTGCTGTCATAGGTCAAATTCAGTCACTTTTGTGTGCCTACAAGCCATCTCTTCTCCAAGTTGATAGCAATTATCCGATGACCTTGTACCTGTCACGACACACAAATTTGAATAATCAAAAACTTTGCATAATTTCTTATCAAATTGCACATGCAAATTATCATCACAAAGTTGGCTTATGCTTATTAAATTGGCGGTTAATCTTCAAAATGAAGCACATTGCGAAGCTTAGGTAAACCAGCAACATTCAGAGTTCCCTTTCCAACAATGTTTCCATTTGAACCTCCTCCATAGGTTAATTTTCCGCTTTTCTGTTCAACATAATCAGTGAGAAAATTTTTGGAACCTGTCATATGACGTGAGCTACCGCTATCAAAGTACCAAGCACCTGAAACATTAGTTCTCAAAGCAGTATAAATCATATAACATTGAATATCAGCTTTTGGTACCCAAACTTTTCTTACATAAGATCTGTTTCTGGAGATGTTGTAGGGAGGTGTTGGCAACACCTTTGATGCAGATCTATACATGTAGTCTTCCTGCAGCTTAAAACAATATGGCTTAATATGACCAAGTCTATGACAATAGTGACAAATGTACTTACGTTTCCTTCTAGACATTGAAGGAGCAGTAGGTTGTGATTTTGGTTTTGGAGGAACAATTTGTGAAGTCTTTTTGGTTGAGCTTTCAGTACAGCTATTTTCCTTGACAAACACGGGGCCTTTTGAACTTTCACCAACCTCAAATTTGCTGTTTTCAAAACTTAAACCAGTAGTACCATCTCTTCCCATCATGAGTAGAGAATCAAGCTTGGTAGTGCTTGAATTAAACTTGGCCAAAGTAGCTTTTTCTTTTCCGAGTTCTTCCTTCACCTGACTTAGTTCCATGTCTTTCTTGATCAGCATAACTTCAAGTCTTGACACATCAGCCTTTAAGTCAGAATTTTCTTTTGAAAGAAGAGTATTCATCTTATTTGTTTCAATCCAATCAGCATGTAGTTCTTCAAACATTATCCGAGCTTCTTTCATGGATATTGTTTCATCACATGCATCATTATTACACACATTATCAGTAACGGAAGAATTTAAACAGACTGACCTTTGGGAGATGTTGCGGTAAGGTGTGGCAACACCTGCGGCAACACCTAACGGATTGACTTGAAACTTCTTTTTGCTTTCCAGTAGGGCAGATAAGGCAGTGTGACTTTCTTCATCTTCTTGCTCTTCTTCATCAGACTCTCCATCACTTAAAGACGTATTCATCCCTTTCATAAGCGTGTTAGCACACTCATTTACATAATGTCCAAAGCCTTGACAAGCATGACATTGAACCATGTCTAACTTCTTTGAAACTGGATTTTTATTCCCTTCCAACATCAGTCGAGGCTTAGGAGTATCAGTAGGTTTCCTTGGAGACTATTCTGGTCCAGCAATTCTCAAAGTCTTGCTGGGAAACATAGGAGCCTTGAGTTTTTGATCCGTCTTTCTTGTCTCTTTCATCTTCTTCAGATAATCATTGAACTTCCTAGTCATGAGTGAGATCGAATCATCCTCTAGATCAGACTGATGAACTTTTTGGTGGAATTGAACATACTCTTCTTATGAAGGCTTTGAAGCTTGAAGAGCTATAGATTTCCCTTTATCCTTCTCTTGTGCTGAAGAGTTCATCTCAAATACTTGAAGGATACTAATCAGTTCAGTCATCTTCATCTTTGATGTGTCCTTTACCTCTTCAAGCGCCCAAATCTTTCCATTGAATCTCTTTGGCAAAGATCGAAGAACTTTGTTCACCATATTCTCACTAGCAATAGGTCCTCCAAGAGCATGCGCCTCTGTAGCTATCTCCCTAAGTTTCTTATCATAATCAGCAATAGTCTCATTCTCATCCATCTTGATATTCTCAAATTTTGTGTTTAGCAATCTCAATCTTGTTCTTCTCACACTATCAGTTCCTTCACAGTGTTCTTGAAGAGCATCCCACGCATCCTTGGCAACTGTGCAGTCAGCTATGATTCCGAACATTCTCATATCCACAGATGAAAAGATTGCATTGATTGCTTTAGCATTGTAGCTCGAACTTTGTGCTTCCTCAACGGTCCAATTTTCTTCTGGCTTGATAATGTATTCTCCATCTTCATCTCGCGTTTTAGGAGGATTCCAACCAGTCAAAATATTCTGCCATGCACGAAGATCCATCGCTTTGATAGTGTATCGCATCCTTGTCTTCCATAATGCATAATTCGTGTCATCAAGAACCGGAGGTTTCAAAAATGAGTTCGCAACAGACGATGAGTCCATATTATTTTCTGAAATAAACAAACAAACCAGGATCAGTTCTTAGTGTATCAAAAATATGTCTTTGATGCCACTTGTAAGGAAATAAGAGTTGCACATAAACAGTTTAAGGTGTTGTCACAAGGTGCTGACAACACCTTTAATAACACCTAGAGTAATTTGCAGCGGAATGTAATTAAAGGGTGAATAAAATAAACAATCAACCAATAAATAGACTCGGTTTAAATAAGCAAGAGTATAAAATACTCTTGCAGCGCCTCAGGGCAAAACTTTAACTAGAAAACTTTCAAAGAGTTTTACAAACCCTAAAACTAGTGATCATTGTAAAATCAATTTTCTCCAACATATGAGAAAATAAACTGTAAAAATAACTCCTAAAAATTCTATGCAAGATAGAATAAAGAAAATAGAGCAAGGAGTTGAAAAATCTTGATGCCAAAACTTGTAGAGACGAAAACTCTTTGATCTTTGATCTTCAAGTGTTTTTCAATGCATCAAGACAATCAAGTAATAACTACCGAAACAAGCTTCAGAGAATCTTCAGTTGTTCTCTCAATGTACGTACGTGAAGCTCTTAGAAAATCTCACGTGATCTCTCTATCTCTTGGTCGGTGCACGTCCAACTCCTTAAATAGCCCAAGAATCCTTCTTCAACTATGTTTCCTTGTAGGCGTAGGATTCTTTTGATTTGATCATATCAAATCTACATAATAGAAAATGATACACATTAGATATGATATGATAAGCTTAATAATATCTCAAATCAAGTTATTCAAGGAAATAAATAACTTATATAAAATTACTTCATGTCCAAAAAAGGCAAAATATATTAAATAAAATCTTTTCAAAACTTGAGAATTTTAAGGAATAAAATATTCCTTTCAGGGGTAATCTTGTTACCTGGAAAAGTAAAAAACAAAGTGTTGTTGCAAGATGTAGTGCAGAGGCTGAATTTAGAGCAATGGCTCAAGGAATATGTGAAACTCTTTGGTTAAAAAGAGTACTGGAAGATCTTAAGAAGCCGTTGAGCCTACCAATCAAACTGTATTGTGACAAAAAATCGGCTATTAGCATTTTTCATAATCCGGTCTTTCATGACAAAACCAAACATATAGAGATAGACAAGCACTTCATAAAGGAGAAGATTGATGAAGGAATAATATGTGTTCCATTTGTGCCAAGTTTGCAACAGGTGGCCGATATTCTCATCAAAGGTCTATTGAGACAGCCATTTGAGATCCAAGTCAGCAAGTTGGGCATGAAAGATATTTTTGCACCAACTTGAGGTTGAGTGTCGATAAATCAAAGGGATTCTATTGAATAAAATCCCATGATATCAGGAATAAATTTATTGAATCAAATTACTAATTGTATTCACTTTCCTTTTCTTTAATATTTTTCTTCTCTTTAAATTAATGTATTTTCAGTGTTCCGGGCAGAAGTAATAAAATAAAGAGATATTTTTTCTCTCATTTCTCTACTTACAGTCTCCATGAAAGACGAATGATATCAACGAGATGATTTTGCTAGCGTGTGTGTGTGTGAGTGAGTGAGAGATTACGAGAGTGGATTACACATGGAGAGATTCAGAAACCTGTTCACTCACATGAATGAATGGATTGCTTAACATATGCTTCTACCAGCTCCAATGTATTGAGTAGAGTGTATCTAATAACATAGAGACACAAATTTAGAAAGATGAAGAAATTAGGTTAACCAAGAATTAAAGCCCAACTAACTAAGCATTTGGAAGGACATAATATTTTTTTATGCCGCAAGCACCTGAAAACTTCCAATTGATGTTTAAAGAGACATGCCAAAAACTGGTGAAATTGGAACCATAAAACAAATCAATGAGTACTTCTAAGTCTTTCCTTTCCTGACACTTCTATTAAAGATTAACAAAAAATAAATACCAATTTCAAATCATACACATCATTACTTCTAAGATAGGCTTAGCACGAAAATTCCTAAACATTTTGCTTTCTTGCGTTGCTAAATTCTATCTTCCACATCTTTCATAAAACACACAAGCTTGGTGTTGAAATAGTTTGGATTGCCTACGCTTATGTCATGTTCAATCTGAAAACAAATTCATGATGACTCCTAAATCACTTTAATTTGCATAATCAGCGCCTCTTTTGATCAAATATATCAGACAATATCCAAAGATGTAAGACCATAACTATAATTTGATAGGAAAGAACTGAAATTTGCTCGAATTGCAAAGATCAAATGAACAAAATTGAAACCAGAAATAGGACCGTGATGTCGAAGTTGAAGTCTGAAACAGAACCCTAAATATGTACGAAAATTAGGAAAAAAACAACTAAAAATCAAAAAAATATCAAAAACAAAAGAGTCATTAAATTACCTTGAGCTTTGAATGACAGAGGTGGGAGAATGAGAATGCCCATTTTTTTAAGACCTTGCCGATGTCGTGCCCAAAATGAACAAAAAAAAATTAAAATTGTGATCAAACTAAACCCATGACTATTGAAATCTTGCACACCATGTAATCGTGAAATTGAAGAAAAATTCAAATGCGTGAGACAGAAGAGTAGAATTGAACGATGGAAGAGTTTAGGCAGATGCGAGAATCCGTAGCCCAATTTGCTTCAATTCTCAAGATCCTGGCAAAATTGGAAAAAAGGGAGTCATTTCTATTTTATTTAAGAAAAGAATTCAACTCAGTTTTTACGATATTGTCCTTTTGTTTAACAACATATATATCATTATATATTTTAAAACATTATTTAATTCTAAATTTTTATCTTTCTTCCGGTCACTCTTCTCTCTTTCCCTTCAAACTCTCCTCTCCTTCCCTCGTTCTCTTTTTTTTTTCAGATCTCGTCTCACTATTCTTTTTCTTTCAAAAATATATATATTTTTCTTCTCAAATCCTTTCCAAATAAATGAACAATATTCTCGTATATTTTTTTCAAATTAATTATTTAAAATAAAAAAAACTAACTGGAAAGACCCAAGCTTGGGTCGACCCAAGACCTTGGGTCATGCTTGGGTCTGACACATGCTTGGTCAGACCCAAGCACCAAGATTGGGAGCTCTGGGTCGACCCAAGCATTTGCTTGGGTCTATTCTTGACCCAAGCAAACTTGCTTGGGTCTACCCAAGCTTCCCCATGCTAGGGTCGACCCAAGCTTGTGCTGAGGGAAGCAACATCTGCAGCGTGTTATGCGCGCTGCGAAAAGAAGAACCGCAAAAAAAACATTCGCAGCGAAAAAATAAGGTTTCATTAAATTCAGGATGCGAAACATAATGGGCTATGTTGATTATCAATTCCATAATACAGGTTTGTTTTTAACGCATTTATTTGTAATTTTTAACATATCTGTTTGTCAAGAAAAATTAGGCCGTGAAATAATTTTTTCGCTGCTAATTTCACAAGTTTGACCAATATTTACATAATTTTTACCCGTAATTACATAACTTTGACCAATGTTGAAATATAATTGTACATGTTGCAACATATGGATCCACTAACTTCACAAGTTTGTTCTATAATATTACACATTTTAACATATAAATTCACTAATTTCACAAGTTTGACCGATAATTATTTAATTTTGACACGTAATTACACAATTTTGTCCAATGTTCATTGATAATTGTGTTGGTGTTCGTTCTCTGATCTGTCAGATCTGACACCCGGAGCAGCGGAAGTTTAAAAATTTTATAGATTTGGAACGATTCCAAATCCTAGGTGCCAAATCCGTACGATTAAAATTTAGATGCGTAAAATAAAGCAAAGTAAATTTTACCTCTCAAGTCTCAACTTGAGGTTATGGACTCCAACAGATAAATCTGCTCTTTTTGTATATCCCAGGAACTGATGTCTTGATCAACTCCGGAATCAAGTCCACGAACAGAAATCTAAAACCCTCTGACAGACTTCACTAGAAAGTCTATCAGAAGTTTTACGAAGAGAAGAAAACAGATCTGATCTGTCAAACCATACTGAAAATTTGAAAATTTGCAGACTGGAATTTCGAACAGGGAGAGGGGAGATTTCGGCCAACACTAGAGACAAGCTCTCTAGGTTTTCGAAAATTATGAAGTGTTGTCTCTAATTTATGTACTGCAATAACTCATTTATAACATGGACTGCTAACAACTTAGGGCCCGTTAGTCATAAGTTCAAGCTTGACAAGCAAAGCCCGTAAGTTCAGAAATTAATATAAAATTCATCGTGACTCTAATTGATAAACCAATTTTACCAATGTGTACAGAAACCTTTTTTGCATATTTTAAAGTCAAGATAAATTTTCTGAATCCGAATTCAGTGGTTTCCAAAAATGGCATCCCCATGTCATTTTAGGAAACCTCACTCTCTCTATTCAACAATAAGAAGTCCTACTTCTCGTTCGCTAAATTTAACTCTTTAAATTTAACTATCTCATCGGGGATTAGAAATCCATTACTTGTGTGACCATCAATGGTTCAGGGATACAGCTAGCCGTGGGCTCACAACTCATTGTGACTCGGAACAACAATTTCCGACTTATCCAACGAATCATGGTAAGAGCGCCTAGCAACATCGCCCCATGATTCCCTAGGTATCACTGATAGTTCCTGCAAGAACCAGTGGGTTTTGGTTAACGTACAGTACGGTCCCTTCATCCATATATCCCGATCAAATCAACAACCATTGGTGTATCGAGAGTCGTTCGAGATTCGACAACTATGCAATAAATCTTGAATATCAAATAGTGACATCGCATGTGTAACTAGGAAACCAAGTAACCCAAAACACATCATGTACTCTGGCCAGAGATTTGTCACACTAGTATCTTCTAAGATCGCATAGGATATCCATGCTTACAAGCATGTGGTGAATCCTTGACAACAAAGCATTGTCTACTATATTTGTCGTAACCGCACCCAATCTCGACACCTGATGACCCTCATGGAGTCGGTAAACGAGTCAAAGTATAGTACTAGCATATAGAGTCTCCATGATGTTTCAAGTAGTAAGGACTAATGGTGTACAACCAAAACCACGGACTATTCCACTCGATAAGTGAGAACCACTTGGAAAGTCCGAATAGGGTAGTTCGATCATTCATCTAATGAATATCCAGTTGCATGCTTTGAATATCTCTATGTTCTATACCAATGAAACGTGATAATCGGCATCGCAAATGCTAGTCTCAAACTCGAGCGATCCTTATCCTCATTACAGACGGCTCAATTGACTAGGAACATGTTTAGAATATACAGTGATTATAAGATGTGTTTCATGATAGTCATCCAAATGCACTATCACATCTTACATGCACTTAAATATATTCAAGGTCTTTATCTAGACATTGTATAATACTTTTAGAATATAACGCAAGACAAAGTAAATCGCAATAAAGATGTAAATTATATTAAACAAAGATTGTTTACAATAAGAGTCATCAAATCCCTCTGCCATAAGTTGGCCAACAGGGCACCCACTCTTTCAAATTGTACATGTTTTAACAATTTATCCATTAATTTCACGAGTATGTTTTATATTCGTACATGTTATAACATATGAATCCGCGAATTTCACATGTATGTTTTAAAATCATACTTGTTTTAACATATGAATCCACTAATATCACAAGCATGTTGACATATAATCATATATATTTTACAATATAAATCCGTTAATTTCACAAATATGTTCTATAATCGTACATTTTTTTAAAATATGAATCCATAATTTGACAAGTATGTTCTATAATCGTATATATTTTAACATATGAATCCACAAATTTCACAAGTTTGATCGATAATTACATAACTTTGACCCATAATTACACAATTTTGACCAATGTTGACCTATAATCGTATATGTTTTAACATATGAATCCGCTAATTTGACAATTATGTTATAAAATCATACATATTGTAACATATGAATCGACTGATTTGACGATTATGTAATCATTGATTTGATGATTATATTATATGATTATACATATTGTATCATATTAATCGACTAATTTAACGATTATGTTATATAATTATACATAATATAACATATGAATCGACTGATTTCATGATTATATTATATGATTATACATATTGTAACATATTAATCGACTGATTTCACGATTATGTTATATGATTATACATATTTTAATATAAGAATCAACTGATTTCACGATTATATTATACGATTATACATATTGTAACATATGAATCAAATGATTTCACAATTATGTTATATGATTATACATATTTCAATATAAGAATCAGCTGATTTAATGATTATGTTAAATGCAACTGATTTAATGATTATGTTATATGATTATACATATTGTAACATGTGAATCGATTGGTTTAACGATTATGTTATATGATTATACATATTGTAACATATGAATCGACTGATTTCACGATTATGTTATATGATTATACATATTGTAACATATGAATCGACTGATTTCATGATCATGTTATATGATTATACATGTTGTACATATTAATCGACTGATTTTACGATTATATTATATGATTATACATATTTTAATATAAAAATCAAAAAATCTCCATGGTCTACCCATGGTCTACCAAGAGAGTTCTGGGTAGAACATGGTTCGGTCTACCAAAAAAATCTCTTGGTCGACCATGGTCTACCCAAAAGTACCAAGAGAGTTTTGGGTAGACCATTACCCATGGTCGACCATGGGTAGACCATGGTCTACCCAGAAATATCTTGGTCGACCATGGTTGACCCTGACTTTCTGGGTAGACCATGGTCATGGTCGAACAAGAGAGTTCTCCTTGGTCGACCCAAAATTTGTGTCTACCGATCTATTTGGTCGACCCAAAGATCCAAAAGAATTATTTTGAGTCGACCAAAATTATTATGGGTCGACCCAAAAAAATTCTTTTTAAGAGTCCTTAAAAAAAATGGATTTGGGTTGACTAAATTGGAGAAATAGTGTGTCGACCGAGAAGAGAGAGCATGTGAAAATTAATTAACTTAATGGGTTTAATTTAGTTAACGAGAGTCAACTCTTTTTTAAGCAACTCTTTTTTTAAGCTTTTTTTCTTAAAAAAAGTCATAATTCTTATTTTTTAAATATATTCTTTCTCACTCCTACTTTTTTAATTAGCCCTCAAGATCCTCCAGTTATGAAGTTGCTCGGTTGAAATCTTCTGCTACATTTTGTTTGTGCTACACTTTGGAATAAAAAACTTTGTTTGCATAAATTATTAAAAATTAAATGCACTAAACACCATGGATGAACAAAATATAATTAATCATTGATAAAATATTTCATTCATCTATTTTTTCAATTAAAATCGGCAATAAATTGTATCTCAAGCATGATATTTAGTAAAATAATAAATTGATGATTTTTTTAATTGAAAAAATAGGTGAATGTAATGTTTTACCAAAGTGTAGCACAGTTTATAGCATCAAGTGTAGCAGAAAATTTGTACCGTTCTAGGTAAAGAAGACAAGAAAAGAAGAAAATATTTTATTTTTTAAATAACAATGGATTTTAAATGACAAACTACCGTTATTATTAAGCAACAATTGTATATGTTTAAATTTCTTTTAAAAAAAAAAAATTGTATATGTTTTTATTGCATTGTATACATAACCAGTTATTTGATATATTAACATTAACATGCTCAAGTAAGGACCATATTCTAATACTAAAATGATCTTCGTTACTTTTATATTATAACTTTATTAAAATCTTCTTTTACTGGAAAACATTTTATATTTCTTCCTATATTTTGTTCTTTGTGCTTATTGATGAATGTCTGCTAGGTTGATTAATGGATATGAATTTGGGGAAGAACTTAATGTTTGTTGGAGATTTAAAAATACAATGAGCTTCATGTGTGTGCGATTTTTTAAATGAGTTTTGTTTGTTTGTTTTTAAGATCGAGAATTATAATACTTTTCTTGATTGTTAATGAGTAAAATATCGCAGGATATTTTTTAGTTTTTCTTTGAGCAGATATCAGATTATATACGGATGTTGGGCATCAACCTATACTAACTTTGCCTGATCATAACAGTTAATCAAAAATAGATATATTTTATTCGATTCTAAAATATGTGTTTATAATTATAAGACAAATACTCCTATGAGACGGTCTCAAGGATCATTTTTTTGAGACGGATCACTTATATGGGTTATCCACTAAAAAGTATTATATTTTATGCCAAAAATATTACTTATTATTATAAATATGAGTAAGGTTAACCCGTCTCACGGATGAGACCGTCTCACAGAAATGTTACTCTAATTATAATGGATACGTGTTTCTTGTACAAAATATTCAAATACATAAAATTTTACTCCGTTGTTAGCAAATAAACATAATTTTTCTCTGTAGCTAAAATAGATCATTTTAAAATTTATATTTTTAAACTATTATCAAAGTACATTATATTATTGAATGATTTATTTATTTTAAAAAAATATCAAATTTAAAATTTTGAATTATGTCCGCATATTTGATTGAAAAACTCCGAGTCAGAGTTGGGATTCATCATTCAAACCCAACCCAAACCAACGCAAAAGTCATAGATTTGGTTTTAATTATTGCTATTTTATATCAACATGGTTCGATTCGAATTTTTGCTGTAAAAAAACAAACCAACGCGTATTTGTTGAAGCCTAGAAATTACTTGGTAATGGGGGACAGCACAGAGAAGAGCTTAAAGGGCATAACATAAATATCGCATCAGAATCTCAAAAAATTCAGACTATCTTATAAATTATAAATAGCATAACTTAAATAAAATAAGAATTTACTATGATTTCTGGGCTTCATGTATCCATCCTTTTACGTTCATCAAACTTTTGAGCAGCGGCCTTTTTTATTTCATCACATTTCTGAAAAACAGAGGACACATAAGCAAGAAATTGCAAGTCTCAAATGCAAAAATGAAAAGAAATTGTAATTGTAAATGATCAAAGGCACCAGAGAAACATATACTAAATGACTGCCTTACCTTCATGGCTTCCCATTGCTTTCTCTTTTTGCCTGACATTCCAATCTTGGACATATTGGATGCATCCTCCGCAATTTGATTCAAATCATATTCTGAATCTCCTTCAGCATCCTCACCTTCGACTTCATCGGAGATAGCAGAATACTGCACACCTTCAAGTTCTAGTTTCAGTTCATGCTGATGCTTTTTCACCTGCGTTGTCATCTGAATCCATGAAGTATAGAGTCAAATATTTTAGCCGCTTCAACTGATGATTTGAAACAAAGTGTTGATATGTAGACTTTAATAACAGAATGTATGACCAATATAAAATCACGTTTTACACTTGGGAAGGAGAGAAAGGGAAGAAAACGTGCACATTACAATAGGGTCGGAAATGAGAACTGTATCTTCTATATTCAACTTTCAAGGAGTAATAAATTCTAATCACCACTTCTCACTCTCATAGGGTTTCCACCAAGATGCTATTACCTTCCGTTTTCTCTCAGCAGCTTCAATAGCTTCTGCTCGATCATTAACACCCAGGGAACTCTGAGGATCACCTAAATCTTCTTTTCCAGTGCCAGGCAATCGTAGAGCTCCTTTTCTCTCGGCAGCTTGCAGCCGTTTAATAGCTTCTGCATATTCAGGAACATAACCTTCTGCTTCATCGTCAACAAATGGAGACAAATGTGGAGGAGGTACACTATTGAAATTCAAGTCATATACAAAACATTAATAACATCATTACAAGACAGTTTAACCAAAACCCATTCATAAAATTCAAGGCCAAAACAATGGAAAGCCATAGAAAATGTTGGATTCAACAAGATGAAGTACGGAGCTAAAATATTTCTTACAAAACCATTCCGTTGCTAAACAGGAGAAACAGTAGAACAATAAAAAATTTCAGAAAAAAATCTCCAAATACGACAGAAAAAATGAGGCAAGGGCAAGCCTGAAGATTCCTTTATAGCATTCTTATAAATTATTCTACACCAATTTTAAGCAACTACATCAGGCTCCATAACAGTTCAACATGTAACTCATTCTATGCATCAGGAACAGGACATAGAATGTAGTACAAGGTAACATTTCGAGTCGCAGTCCTACATCCTAGGTCCATCAGACGGATGCATTTAAATACATGTAACACACACTGGCCTCAACAATCAACAACTCAACTTGTAATGACTCATTCATGATGAGAAGGAATTAGTGTCATTCTACATAACAAGCCACTCAAAATGGAGCTTAAAGCCACAGCAGTGTCATTTGGGTGCTGATGTGCTCTTTCATCTTACATTTTTGAGAGGGTGTGGTACATGGAGGCGCCCCAGAATTTTGGAAAAAAAATTAAAAATTCAACCATACACAAACTACCAAACAAGTAACAGATTCAGAGAGTTGTGTGAAAGAGCTTCAGCAGCAAGATCAATTGTTCCTGAACTTACCATCCCACCATGTATTTCTCAGTTGGCAATAGTATACGTGCATTTACACAATCATAAACCCACTGTGGCTGGATATAATCTCTGGATAGGAATTTGTGATACTGTGTTGGCCTATCCACGATCTGCATGCAGACGCAACCATACATCAATACAAATCTCAGAAGCTCTTAATAGCCATAACTTAGAAACGATAGCAATCTAGCACACCCAACAATATGCTCAAAAATACCAACATCGCAGATACCACGAAAATTGAGGCTATGTTCCTCAGTTATGAACTTAACATCATTTACATGAAATCATATGTATATGGTGTTTCAATTATCTGTTACGGTCCTTTGTTTAGTGGGCCTAAACAAGCCCATGATTTATAATGCCTTAGAAGGTCTAGAAAGAGAGGAGTAGATAAAGGCGTGAGGAAGTGAGATAGTTCTCATTCGGTTATTATTCTGTTCTTTGTAACTAGCTTAGGCTAGGGAGTTACTAGCATTTTAGCTAGGGATTACAGAGCTTGCTCTGGGATATATTCAATTTTCAGTATTAATTGTGGTTCCTAACAATTGGTCCGACCTGCCGGATCTTAGTCGGAAAGGAAACAGCAACCACAATTTGAGTAGAGTGTCAAAGATGAAGCTGCCAATTTCAGATGTGGAGCTGGAAAAACAACTCACAAAAGCTGGGAAAGCTCTTCATCGGCCTCCTTCATCCTCGGACAAACTCCTCCGTCTCCTTGATCGAGCTGAGAAGCTTCTATCGAAAGTCGAGCAGTCACCGTGTAAGCCTATGCTATCTGCTCTTTCACCACTAATGGATGTATTGGGGACGACAGAATTCCTCAAGCATTCTGATGTTGATGTAAAGGTAGGAGCAGCTTCTTGCATTAGTGAGATTATTAGAATTACGGCACCGGAGGCTCCTTACGATGATGACAAAATGAAAGAGGTTTTCTATTTGATGGTATTGGCTTTTAAGGATTTCACGGACATTGCTAGCAGATCTAATTTCAAAAGGGTAACCATTCTCGAAACCATGGCTAAGGTAAGGTACTGTCTGATCATGTTGGATTTAGAAATGGCTGAGACGATTATTGAGATGCTTCAATACCTCCTTAGATCTATAAATGTTCATCATTCAGAAATTATTTTTACGGCAATGGAGACAGTGGTGACTCTTGGTTTTGAAGAAAGTGAGGATAAAAAGGAGTAATGAAGGGGTTCTGTCAAATGCAAGAAAATTGGTAGAGAAGGTTGTCCAGAACTGTGCAGAGAACTTAAACCTTATTTACCCCAAGCTCTGAAAACGATAGAGCAAGAGGGGGTTGAGGAGCTAGAAGAGTTTTCGGATTGTCTTGGGGATCTGAAACTTTCTGGAGGAGGGAATCCATTGGAGTACGAAGAGCGAGAGCAGATGGGATGGATGCTAAAGATCGAACGTTACTCAAAAGCCATGGAGTTAATCGGACGGTACGATGGGCGAAAAGCGTTGGAACCATACAAGTATTGTGTGTTGTGGCTGCAGAGATGGAGACTAGAAGACGTCCGCACCGTCTGGTTTGAAGTTTTGTGGGACCAATTGGATTGGACTGGGCAACACACAGAAAATAATGAATTTCAGGCCTTTGGGAAGGAAGTTTGGGCTGATCAGGAGTGGGCTAGGGTTGAAGAAGGTTATTTGGGCTTTATCATCCATTGAGCCCAAATAAGTATCGCAGGCTGCCCAAATCAATGCGCGTTGCATTATCCGCCACGATCCACAAGTCACGGGAAAGAAAAACTTGCTGGAAGCCATGGCGATGAACGGAGAGCTGCCAGGTATCTGTTTAAGGTTGAAGTGAAAATAGGAATCAAGTTACTGGAACTTTCAAGGGTAGAAGGTTATGTTGGTGGGAAGTTTGAAATTGAAATGTTGGCATCGTATGAATTGGAGATGAGGCACCAAGATTGGCTGCAAAAATGGGACCACTATTCTAGGCACCAAGATTGGCTGCAAAAATGGGACCACTATTCTACTAAAGGAGCTTGCTGCACTAGTCAATCCATATCTTTGAAAGAGGATACCCCAGTGCTTCCAATAATATTTTGTAGGAAGAAAAGAACAAGAGTCAATGTCCAAGACATAGCCTTGAGGACAAGGCTATTCTCAAGGAGGGAGTATTGTTACGGTACTTTGTTTAGTGGGCCTAAATAAGCCCATGATTTATAATGCCTTAGAAGGTTTAGAAAGAGAGGAGTAGATAAAGGAGTGAGGAAGTGAGATAGTTCTCATTTGGTTATTATTCTGTTCATTGAACTATCTTTGTCATGAACCGTGAAGAAGACATGGGCCAAGAATGGGCAGACAAGCCCAAAGTTTATCAGCGCTTCACTCATGGAAAATTCAAGTCTAAAGATTGAAGAGCAAGAAGATTTTATTTCCTTAGTTAATAAGAATAATTATTTCCTTGTTTTTTATTTCAGCGTATCTTTTAAATTTGGTAGGATTTTTCTGTCAGTTTATTTTTGGATTGCGTCTTCGTTATATGTATGGACTTGGTGAGCAGAATTAGGCATTGAGAAAATATATCAATATAAACGTTTTTGTTTACAAGATCGGGTGGTTCTCTTGTTTTTCTTGAGCCCCAAAGTATTCAATTAATCATAGGTCGTCAAGGCCGTAAATCAAACCGGCAGGAATCCTATTCCGAACTAAGAGATTTCACAGTCCAACGTCCCATAACTCGATCCCAAACCCAGGCACGTAACAATCTTTATTTAGGGAGTTACTAGCATTTTAGCTAGGGATTACAGAGCTTGCTCTGGGATATATTCAATTTTCAGTATTAAATTGTGGTTCCTAACATTATCCTTGAGATGTCTCAAATTTCTACTGGGTGAAACAAATAACCAAAAGCAAAAGATTGTATTATCCCTTGTAAAGTTCAAGTATTCTCTCATAAAATTTTCACAAGATGGTTGTGATTTGAGAATCAAAATAAATTACTCCAACGCAGACATTTAAGACTTCGGCTTAATCAAACTATCTGTAAATCATCCAGGAAAATCATGGTTGGAAAAAAATGCAATACTTCTGTACTTCTTAATCAGCATCTGCCCCAGATTCTAACAAGTAAATCCCCTTACTTGTCATCATCTCTGTTGTTCCCATAGTATATAGATATGAGAATTGAGATACAGAACAGGACAAGGACAAAAAATGATCTAATGGCCAGTAGTACGGTACGGCACAAAGGATTAGAAGACATTATTATTTAGGTTTCTGAGAGAATGCATGAAATAGTACCCGAGAAAAAAAAAACCCTAAGACAATGTACATAAACAATAAATATGGATCCAGAACACGTAAATTACGAAGTTTTTCGTACATCATTTGTGGAGCATTTATCCTCCCAAAAGTGTAAAATTGCAAACCTGATGAGTAATGCTCTGGTCGGACTCCTCAAGTGGAGCTCCTTCACCCTCCCAAGAAACTGTTCCACCAAAAGCAGGGATGACAAACAGCAATGACTCTATAGGAACCTGTACAAGGACGCTCACACTTCTAAACGTGCTATGAAAGAGCAAAAAAGGGAGAAACTCCGATACTGCATGTGCTATAGCGTTGCTTTTGTCTCTGGTTCATTGAATCCAAAATCGCTCATGCACCCAATAGGTAATAGTGTATTACCAGGAGGCCAAGAAATGAGAGGGATTTGACAGAAAGGGAAGAAAAGAAAGATACCATGACAGTGAATCAGTGATAGATTATCGGTAAATAGGCACAAATTAAATGTACATCAGCAGTAATATACACACCAGAACAAAATCATCACCAATTGGGTGCATGAGCGATTTCGGATTCAATGAACCAGAGACAAAAGCAACGCTATATATTTAACAGAAAATACATAGGCAAGTGACTGTTACTGATTGAACTGTATCCATAAACAACATACAATCTTCGGCCATAACAAGTAATACTGTAATAGCATAACATCTTACCTCACGACTCAAGAAGAATTTCATGGTCTTGAAGAGATTTTTACATTCTCTTGTGTCTGCATCCTCCTCATCCTCACTTATAGCGTCTACAGCAAGGTGCATCAAAGCACCAGTCTCATCAAAAGAAAGAAGTTGTTGAAGCTGTGCATGTCGAACTACAGAATCTACAGATTCATCATGGTTTGTCCCTTTCTGCTGGATCTTGGTACGCTCAGATACAGATGAAATGGCAGCAGCTGTCTTCATTGAGGAAGTGCAATCTTTCGCATCAAATAATCTTGACATGGCATAAAGATCTGCATTCAATCAAATAGAATTAATCAAGGTCTATTTATCAAAGTGTAGCACTTTCAAATTCTAAAAAGTCCTTTCCTGCAATTCAGACGATGATTAATAAATATACCTGCAGCAAAAGCTTCCAACCGAGGGTCAAGGATGGGGGGATATTTCAAGTTTATCAAATTATAGAGTCTGTGGTTAACTGATGCTAGGAGAGCCTGCAGCCAAATAATACAAAAATGAACACTGGATAAATCAAAACAATACTATTAGCCTAATACAAAACAATAAGTTTTGAATTCTTTAAAAAGAAACACTCAATTAATTGACACTGTCCACTAGAGGAAAAACAAGAAATTTCAAAAATTTTAAGAAATAATGATAATTTCAAAGAAACTTGGCACCCAAAATCGCAATAGAATACTAGCAGTACTGTAGCACTTATTTTGGCTTGCATTAGGTTATTTGACAATGATCCGATACCCATATGACCAATTCAGGCCAAGCAGCCCAAAGAGTCTCCACTGAGAGTAAAAAAATTAGCTTCTATCTTCAGAATTATTAACATGAAGCTTACTTTTTGTATTAATGCCACCTTGATTGTAAAAATAAAACAGCCATCCATAATCATTTATAAGACAATGATAAGACTTATAAACAGACCTCACTAAATTCCAAAAATGTAAGCAAGACTTTGTAATCAACTTCTGGCAGTACTTGCTGCAATGCATGAGGAGTTAACCATATAATTTTTTGGCCCTCAACCTCTGCCTATTAAGATTGAAGACAAAGTTGGATCAATAAAACCCACAGCACTACCAGTAACAGATCACTGAAATTTCATCATAAGTCACACCTACATACTTGGTAATATATGCCTTTCACAGAAATGAATGTCTTCCGCAGTTTGTGGGTGCGAGAAACAAATGCCTGCCACTCAAGACTCAACCTACTCAAAACAAAGAACCAAACATCACATTAATGCAAAGACCATTTTGTTATGCAGAATTGAACATTTTACTAAAAATCAATAACCATTTTAACAACCACGAACAGTAAGTAACCTTCTGCAATTATGAACACGGTCAACGGGAATCTTTTCTCCATTTACCGCCCTATCCACTGCTGGCAATGCAGCAAACAGGTGTACCATACTAAGACAATCATCAAGATCCCTCAGTGCGTCAATAAATTTAGGATATCTAAATGTCAAAACGAGAAACAGTTAATGTCAGGCAAGAATCAATACCATAAGTCCATAAATAGAAAAAGCAGAATACCACAAAGTTTAAAACTTGTCGCATTCACCTCTCTTTAATAAGCATATCAAGATTGTAAGTAGGCTTCCTTGTCAAAAGTCGTTCAGCAAGATCCCTGTTCTTCTTTGACATGGCTTTTTTCACCTTCTTTTCATATGCCCCCATGTCTCTCAATGTTCCTAGAATGGGCTCATGTTTGACAAACATGATATCTTTCACGTGATAATATGAATTATGATTTCCTTTCAGCTTCTTCTTGGGTTCCCGAGGGAAAACACCTTTTAGGATGCATAATTTTCTGGAAGGAGCTTAAATTAAATTAAATATCCTGGAAGGAGCTTAAATTAAATACTTTTTGGATATAGAACATTTCTTGATTGAAGAACCTGAAATATGAAAGGCCGAGTTGAAGGTGCCTGAGCGCTTGAGATCTGGTGACATATTTGGCGGCATGTCCTTCCTTTTTCTTGCCCTTAAAAATAAAAATACATACTGAATTACTATTACTCAGCGTGAGAGAGAGAGACGAAAGAGAGGTTAAGATTCAACATACGGCGGCTCTATAGTGCTTAGGCATATCGACGGCGGTCGGCGGAGAAGAGAAACCCCTTTACGAGAATCGGATGGATAAACCCTAAGACTGTCTAATGGTTTTGTTATAGGCCCGAGATTTTTGAAGACCCAGATTTAACACAACAGTCTTCTGTCTTGTTCAGGTGTTTTCCAATTTGGTCCCTTGTGTTTTGTCATGTGCCAAATTAGTCCATGCAATTTAATAAAATACTAGTAATTGAGGCACACTCGATGCGTGTGCGACGTATATATATAGGCAAGAAAACAGCCATCTCCACATAATTCGAAAGAAAAAAAAGTGATTTAAATGGGGGGAAATAAAAAAAATAGTGTAAAATGAAAATTATAGAAAGAACATAAGTTAGTGGGGGACATTTTTGGATTAGTAAAAAACCAGACCGTGACAACATTAGTTTTTATGTGGTGCTTAAATTTAATAAACAGTAATAGATATTTGATTTTGGTCCCCACTCCCCACCATCTGTTAGGCCATCTCTCATCCAAAATGTCATTTTAAAGCAATTCTATTCTAAAATAGTGCAATTTTTGCACCAAATGTAGCATCAATTTTCAACCATTTACTTCAAATCTTACTCTAAAAAGAATATTTACTTTTTATACTATTTTTTATTATTTATAAAAATATATTTATAAATTTGCATTAATTAATTGTATTACATTTAATTTTTATAATATTAATAATTATGATAATATTAATAAAATGATCAATATATTAATTTCACATTATTATTTACATTTGTTTTAAACTATTATATTATTTATAATAATTAAATCAAACCAATAATTAATTATTTATAATTAATATTAAAAAAAATAAATAATTACACATTTATTTATAAATTTAATTTACAAATTATAATTAAATTTTTATGTTGAATATTTAATTATAAAATTAATATTATATTATTATCTAAACATTAATTCTAATAATTAAAAGTAATAAAAGAATTTTTTTAAAAAAAAGTAAATGGGACTGCGCCAATTCTGCGCCATGTTTGGCATAGGCATTGGTGGGGCGCTATTTTGGTGTCCAAAAATAGCGCCCCCATTGGAGATGATTTGCTGCGCCAAAATGGTGCAAAATGCCATTTTGGCGCAGCGTTGGAGATGCTCTTAGGCGTTCATTCAAAAACCTAATGTAGTGATCCTTACCCAGATCACCTACTAATCGTAACTTAAGCATGCAATTAACTTAATTAAACAGATATCAGAAATAAACTGCGAAAACGAATAAACATTATACAATCTCAAGGAAAGGAATCTGTAAAAACCCCGAATAGTTATACAACCAAATCGAATATTGTATTATCCAAATACAATGCAATACTAATCTAGGCAAAGCTCCAGCTGGCCAACCACCGCCTAGCCCCTCTTGGATCAACCCGCATCATCCAATCGCAAACGTGCCCCATGGAATAGGGTGTCCAGAAACATAGAGTACGAGACGTGAGCATAAAACGCTCAGCACGAGAGTATGAGTATACATGCATGCAAAGTAAACTCCCTACAGACCCGAGGTCAAGGATCAGATAACAAAGACAGACCGGGCTTTGGTATGTAGCACGTTGTACCGTCGGTTCAGGAGGTGGCTCCCATACCAAGATACCAGTGGATACTCCGGACCCAAATCGATGGAAGTCCATCCACTAACAGGATAGGGTAAAACTCTACTAACAGACATCTCGAACGAGATAGCTCAATATGCAAATGTATGCAACATATATCAATGTCATATAAATCATGCATACTCAGTCAGGATATCTCGAACAGTACTTTCGTACCTCAACTACTAGGCAAGCTCTACCAGCTCTAAGTCCACGCCTATAATCCGAGCTACAAGCCAAATGATACTAATATCATTATTGTGCTCCAAAAGCCTTAACTAAGCTATTGCATACTTCTAAATATTTTTAGGAAGCAAAAGCTATACCTGCGTCCGTCGTCAGCCCTTTGCTGTCGCTGGCCTCAAAACTAGACCACAGCTCCGCTACGACGTCTGGACCGTACTGCCGCTTCCGGATTCCCAAAAGGAAGCCTAGATCTCCCTAGATCTAAGATAGAAGACTAAGGAATCGAGAGAGAACTCGCGGAATTGGTGCAGAAATGAGGCTCCTCGACCCTATATTTATAGACATGGAACGGAACGTCTGTTCCTGATCGTTGCATCCGTTCGTCCGACCATCGTTGCGTCCGTTCCCGAACGTTACTTCCGATGTCCACTCAAGTGCGTAAGCAATGACGTAATTCTTGCTGACATCATGGATGACATCAGCTGCCGAACGTTGCATCCGTTCCCGAACGTTGCTTCCGTTCTGCCTGACCCTCCGGGCCATTTTCGGACCTCGTTTAACCATTGGAAGTCCCCTTAATCATGTTTAACTTAACTAACATGATAAACTGGATTAATTAGCAACTAATTACTAATTCTGGATACGGGCTACTATACCTAAAGTCATTTTTCCTCTTTTTCATCTATCATAAACTAAATTGCACCGGAGTTGCACACTTGCACTATTAAAAAAGAGATGGAGATAAAAATTGTACTTGCATGTTAATTTAGCAATCTTAATTGGATGTTCAAATATGCCTCGAGGATAACTAAATAGATGAATATTTTTTATATTGAACATAGTTCGTCGTAAAAATTTTCATGGAAGTGATTAACATTTCCATTCGACCAAAAGATGACATAAAACACAAACCTTTATGCAACAATAGATATAAACAAACACATAATCACAAAATGCATCCACTAATACATGGCCATAATTAAAATTAACATATACTCAATTGTGGCAGCATCACTATGTTAATGTCAATGTTATACAAATGCATAGGTGAGACTCAATTTCATGTTAGCTATTTAATTTTTTGTATTACTTATAGCTATTTAATTTTTATTTTAGAATCAAATATTTTTCCGATAGTGTGTTGTGTGTATATATAACCTTCTACAATATTGTTTTTTTGTGTTTCCTTTCTAATTTCTCCATTATTGTTATTGTACGGAAATTAGTTGTTGTATATTAAATTTTGGATAAAATTTATCAAGTGTGATTTTTTTTATACGTGCTATGTTGGGGAACCTACCTGTTTTAGAATCAAATTGTAAGTACTACAATGGTAAACTAGTCGCAAGGAAAAAGTACGCAGAGGTGGAAGTGTTGAATTTTTCGATCGTGACGATATGGATAAAGATAGGCTTGATTGAACTTTGGGGGTATGTGAGGAGATAGGATGCACGGAGAAAGTTATAATCAAATTTTGAACACAAAATTGAAAGAAAAAAAAAACTTTGAATGATGGGAGATATTTGGACAATGATGTGATTGTGCTTGACATTAGGAATCATATCCTTCAAAATTTTGAAGTAAAAATGAATGTACAACTTGTTGATGTCTAATCAGATAATGGAGATTTGGATAGAATTTATGGAAGTGAGTTTGTTTTTTAGGAAGATTATCAATTTCTTGGCAGTTTTGTTGATACGAACATTCAAAATTCTGAGAAAGAAAATTTAGGAAATTAAGAATATATCTCTGAGTTGTTGTCAAGAATACAAGAGCATGATGATTGTGCAATAGTGATGACATAGGACGTCAGTGAACGAACAATAAAACAAAAAAATCGATACACCAAATTCGTCTATGTTCAACAACAACAAGAACAATGAATGAACCAATGACCAATGCATAAATATCAACAAGAACACAATGAAATTTACGTGGTTCGATCTTTTTGATACATCTACGGGAAACCAACCAACACTTTATTAACTAGGTTTTAGAGAATATTCGATTACAAAGTTGAAATCATGAAAGAAGAATTACAGATTACAGTTCAAGTTTGATTCCTTGAGTTCAATCCAATCTCGTGCAATCCTCGACCATCTCTTTGCCTTTCTTGACTCTCCAGATGATCATCTTTCAATCCAGCATGTTCAAGACTTCTCTGCAGTAGAGGATGTTGTGAATTCATTTACCAAAGAACCAAACATGTCTACTACACCAGAAGAGGCTCCCATTGCTACATCACCCGATGCACCGATCGCTCCAACTTTCAGGGAAGTATCTTCATCCCCTGTTTTACCTGAATTTTCTTTACTTTACATTCCAGAAGTAGAAGCACTTCTTCCAAATCATGGAATCTTTTCTACTGAATATCAGCAAGAGGTGCGGAGAGCGGTTATTGTTCCTAAAGAAACACCCTTGATTGTCAAAGCTCTTGACCCTTACCATGCATTTGTCTCCTCTCTTGCAGCCCCTCCATTAGAACCCATTGTTGAGCTAAACATTTCTCTAGTTATTTTCTTAGGAAATGTAGTAACCCGTCTCCAAATGAGTTAATCAAGAACTTAATTATGACTAATTAGTTAAAACATGATTAAAGGATCATCAAATGGATTCAGAACGATCAGAAATTACCCAGTGTCCAAGCCTATAATCACAAGACTACCTTAACTAGATTCTCCCAAACTATTTATAATGTAACGACCCACTGTATCAAGACGAGTCTTTTCAGCATGCTTATGTCCTCACTCTCACGCACCCTGGGAAACTTTTCAGGGGGTCACCCATCCTATAATTACCTCAAGTCAAGCACGCTTAACTTTGGAGTTCTTATGTAATGAGCTACCGAAAAGAAGATGCACCTTCTTGATATGAGTAGTACATATGAAATCTTTTAAGCCCTCCTCAACTATGCAGTCTCATACCTACATAGTCTCAGAATCTCTCTCATTCCGATACGGGATCGGTTCATTCATGTCTCCTTCCGCCTAAAAGCCTCTAGGAGCCACTCATTGTCCGTGAAACCTCTTGGCACCGGCGATCACTCCCCGCATCTTCAGTCTCGGGCGTCACATGCCCACCAACTTCTGCTTGGTTCGTCCCCGAACCATACTTTACTAAGAGAGGTCGGCTCTGATATCATTTGTAACGACCCACTGAATCAAGACGAGTTTTTTCAGCGTGTTTATGTCCTCACTCACACGCACTTTGGAAAACTTTCCAGGGGGTCACCCATCCTATAATTGCCCCAAGTCAAGCACGTTTAACTTTGGAGTTCTTATGTGATGAGCTACCGAAAAGAAGATGCACCTTCTTGATATGAATAGTACATATGAAATCTTTTAAGCCCTCCTCAACTATGCAGTCTCATACCTACACAGCCTCAAAATCCCTCTCATTCCGGGACGAGATCGGTTCATTCATGTCTCCCTCTGCTTAGAAGCCTTTAGGAGCCGCTCATTGTTCGTGCAACCTCTTGGCACCAGCGATCACTTCCCGCCTCTTTATCTCTGGGCGTCACATATAAGGTCTAGGGTTATACCTTTGTCCATCGTTATCCCGTTGTTGATGACTACCCCAAAACTTTGGTACAACTCTGATATGACTCCCGATGCCTCACCAAGACTTGCCCCACACCTAAGAAGGCTGGAACCGCCCCAAAGACCCAAGAGAAGGAAAGAAAACTTGTGAATTGGCAAAGAAAAGGGTTCCCGCATCCTATTTATAGGCAGAATTCGGACGCTCCGAACTCCTTTTCGGACGTTACGAACTCGCATGCATGCCATGTCGCCGCAATGCAAAGATCGGACGTTCCGATCTCCTATTCGGATGCTCCGAACTCTTACGTGTCCGAGAAGTGATGACACCTCATTAGTGCGCGTGGCCTAACTAGTTCGGATGCTCCAGAATTTGGTTTGGACATTCTGAACTCCCCATAGTTTTTGAACTGCTTCGCCCCATTCGACCACTTCGGATCTTCCGAACCCTTTAAGCTATGTAGTTCAAACCATCCGAACTACTCAAACCCAAATTTGCTCTTTTACCATTTTTGGATGTTTTAGATTTGATTTCTTAGTCTGTTTGATCATATTAAAGTTCCTTAATCATGTTTATTAATTGTAAACATGTATACTCAAATTACTCTTATAAAATGAAACTGGACTACTACAACGATACACTGATCCTAGGAACATAACTCCTAGATTAAGTACATTTCCAATACTTAGAGAATGGGCCAACAACAAAAACTCCGTGGAATGGCGCCCTGAAGCAGGACAGAACAAGAACTTGCAAACAAGGCCCACATGAACAGATTGTGTTCTTCTGAGGTGGGAGTCTCTGAGCTGGTATACCAAGAACCTATGATTGAAGCATAGGAAATATATGTTTTCTCGTCTAACAGGGCTGAAAGACCTTTAGAGGGGATCAAGCCAATGAAATATAACCCTAAGACAGGGAACCTCAATAAACAAAGTATATCATGGAGAGTAATGGACATCGGACCACTCGCAAAAAGAAAGGCGTTACAAGGGGAGCCCAGAACCAAAAAACAATCTCTAATATACCCACTTGCAAATGAAAATGAGCTTTAGTTAGTTGAATAAAATAATGCAGACCCTCGGACTTACACGTATCCCCAAAACAAGGTTCCATTCGATCTACCCAAGTCACCCAATCGGAAGCAAAACACGGCCATGACTTAAACTGTTAGAGTAGATGCCCTGCAAGCCAAATGTTGGTCAGGGATTTTATTGACTCAAGTGTAATAACAATCTTTATTTTAATATTATTAATCTTTTATTTGGTATTTTCTTTATTTGTATACCCATGCAAGCTGCATAGATAAAGACCTTGAATATACTATAGTAAGATATGAGGTTGTACATGTGATGGCAATCATGAAACACATATTATTAATTACTGTATATTCTAAATCAAGTTCCTAGTCGATTGAGCCGTCCAAAATAAGGATAAGGATCACTCGAGCTCGAGACTAGAATCTGTGATGATGTGTACCACGTTTCATTGGTATGGACATAGAGATGTTCAATCATACAGATTGGTGCTCATATGATGAGTTCACTGAACTACCCTCCCTCGGACTTCCCAAGTGGTTATCATTCATCGAGTGGATAAGTCTGTGGTTATGGTTGTATACCATTAGTCCTTACGACCCGGGACAACACTGAGGCTCTACATGCTAGGACTTTACTTTGACTCGTTTACCGACTCCATGAGGGTCATCAGGTGGCGAGGTTGGGTAAAGTTGCGACACATATAGGAGCCAGTGAATTGTAGTCGGGGATTCACCTCTCACCTACGGGTGTGGATATCCTATGTGATCAAGTGAGATAATAGTGCATGGAATCTCTGGCCAGAGTGTAAGATGTGCAGTAGAGTAAAGTGTTTACCAAGTTACACATGCGATGCCACTATGTATTCTCAAAGACATCACATCGTTATCGAAATTTAAATGCAACCCTCGATGAACCAATGGTTGCAGTTTCGATCGGGATATATGAGATAAAGGGACTGTACTGTACGTTAACCATAATCGATTGGTTCTTGCAGGCACTATCAGTGATACCTAGGGAATCATGGGGTAGTGCTACTTAACGCTCTTACCATGATTCGATGGATTAAATCAGAAAGGAGTTCTGACATTTTATGATCAAGGAGTTGATGCATAAAATGAGGCTAATAAGGGTAAGCCTGAACCCACGACTAGCTGTATCCCTGAACCATTGAGGGTTACACAAGTACTGGTTTCCCTGTTCCCGTTGAGATAATAAATTCAAAGAGTTGAATTTATGATAAACAAATTTGTCCGGATCGATAGATAAGCTTTATAAATGGTTTGTAAAAGCTTATAAAAATTTTGAGAGCAAAATTAATTAAAAGAGTTTAATTAATTTTTTTAAGTTGGACTTGGAGATAAGGACCCAATATATATATATAGATATATATATATATATATTCGATATATATATATATATATATATATATATATATATATATATAAAATATAATATATTTATATTATATTATTGTGGGACCATTGTTTATAATAATATATATTATTATATTAAAAAAAAGATAATGATTAAATGAGTTGTCAACCGACAACTCATTTAACATTCCTCAATCAATTGCCTCAATTGATTGAGGAGATAAATGATAGCAGAAGCTATCAGAAGAAAAAATGCGAGACTTTTGTTTTTCTCTTCGGCTTCGTCTTTGCTTTCTTGTTTCGCTCTGGTTATTTAGAATTGATACGATCAATTCTTGAGTTCGATTTCAACGCCAAATCTCTTCTTCTTTTAAGTGCAATTTAGAAGAGGAACAGGATATCCGGTCGTGGACCTGATTCGGAGATTAAAGAAAGGATATAATCCAGTTGATCGTTCGTAGGGATTTACAACAAGAGCTATTTTCGAAATTGTTTCGAAATAGTTGGAGCCATCGTCAATATTTTAAGATTGATAGGTATAAATCTCTAAACTCCCTATGAATGTTTTTTAAACCATACGAGTGTCCAAGAATATTTTGAATGTCAAAATAAAATTTTAAACTTCCGCTGCGTCTTGGGCATGATAGAGATCCGAGATCCAACAGTGATATCAAAGTCAGGTTCTCTATATCGTATGGTTTATTTTATGTTGAGTATTTTTAATTTCTAACCGCATAAGAAAATATTACAAAATCGCTACACCGTAAAATTTATTTTTAATAGAATTTAAAATATATATAGATATATGTATATATATATTACGATATATATATATATATACATATACATATATGGATATATATTATATTAAAATATATATAGATATATGTATATATATTGCGATATATATACATATATGGATATATATTATTATTATATATAGATATATATATTTAAAATATATATAGATATGTGTATATATATATATTACGATATATATGTACATATATGGATATATATTATTATATATATTTATATATATATAATAACTGAGTTTTTGCCAAATATAGTAAAATCCCGCCAAAAACTTTAAGCTAAAATAGTAAACAAACTTATTTAATTATATTTATATGTTTTATGCACCGAAATTTATTTTAAATATTACTTAGAAATAGTTGTCATTTTCATATATATCTATATATATAATGTACAAATATAATTGATTCAAATTAACTTAATTTATAATAATTTTATTTGCCAAAAACTTACGCTTAAATTGGTAGATATTAATTAATACTATAAATATAATAATAAATCAATTTTCAATTTAAAATTGCTTAATCACTTTATAAAAAATAATTAATTATTTGAGTCCATATATATTTCAAAATATCTTACAATACTATAAATAATAATGTACAAATGTATTATATAACAATTTATTTCATTTAGTATTTCGAATTTGCTTCATAAACAATTTTATACGGAACTAAATTCATCTGAAAACATGCTTCCAATGCCAACGAACAAACTTTTCAAACAATTATCATATATATGTGAAATTTTCAATAAATGCTATATATATATTATATAATAATAATAACAACAACAACAACAACAACAATAATAATAATAATAATAATAATAATAATAATAATAATAATAATAATAATAATAATAATAATAATAATAATAATAATAATACAACAAAATTTTGCAGACTTCCCAATTATATATAAAATTTTCAATAAATGATAAAATTTTTGTAATTTAGAATTAAAATTTATATGGGTCAAAATTCGTCTGAAAATTTGCTTCAAATCAAATTTTGAAACAAATTACTGCATATATGTGAAATTTTAATAAATTCTAAATTTCTATAATAATACAACGAATTTAGAATATTTCTCAATTACATATAAAATGTTCCATAAATAATACAATTTACCTAATTTAGAATTAAAATTTATAAATTTTACAGAATTAAGGAGGTTCATTTTTCTTTAAAAAAAAGTTTATGTTAGAATACAGAAGATAATATTATTCGCAGAAAAATTTGATTCGTTTTAAAATATTTATCATATTTATGAGAAATACTTATATCATTTGAGATAATCTTTAAATGGACATACCAATTTTGTGTGATTACATTAAATTCTTTATCTTGGTTGATATAACTCTTATTAATAAAAATAATATAAAAAGATATTATAAAAAATCATATATTATTTTTCTATCAGAATTTTTAAAAATAATTATTTTTCAAAAAATTCAAATTTTTTGTCGATTAATAAATTTGATTAAAAATGATAATTATTTTTTAGAATATGTTAAGTAAATTTATATCAAGGTTCTAATTAAGATACGTAATATAGATTTATGGAAAGTCAATATACCAAATATTCTAGACGACGCTCTTTTAAAAATTTTGAAAATGTAATATTTTATAAAACAAATGTTTTCGAAATAAAAAAAATCATAATTTTCCGTCAAATATATTTGAATTCAAGAAATTTAAATATTTGACGAACGCAGAAGTCATCGACGAATCAAAATTTTTTGTCATGTTTAATCTTGAAGTGTCGTGTAATTAAATGATCTTAGCATGCATTTATTATTATATTTTAATTTGTGTTAATTTATCACTTTATTTTTCTAGATGTGATTGGGGTAAATATTGTTATTTTAATATCTTATTTTTATGGTGATTATGAATTTGAATTCTTATATATTCCATATATATTTATAATTTTTTAGGCACCACAAGTTAGCATGCACTTTGTAGGGAAATTTCATGGATAAAATGATGATATTTTTTATTACAATTGGTGATGATCCTGTATTGAAAATAATTGGTGATCAATCACATAAATTTAAAAATATTTATATACACATAAAAAATATACGATGTAGATCATATTTGTAATTTAGCTTTTTTCAACAAGAGAAGTCGCATGTTGTAATTTAGCTTTTAAAAAATATTTCATCAAATAATTTATTAAATTAAAAATATTTATATAACGCACATAAAATACGTACATTTGTTTTCTTATTAGTTTCTTTATGGTAAAAGAAAATATTTTTAATTATTTCTGCATTGAAAATAAAAATAATAGAAGAAGAAAACTTAAAAATAAATTTACATTATTTTTTATTATAATAGAAATAATATTTATCTGGTTTTATGAGAGTATATACTTTTAAAAGATAACTACACAAAACACTAAAAAAAATAATAATAAAATATAGTCCATAATTTTTTACCATAAATTTTTTTAACAAGATAATTATTTTTTTTAGTTTTAATATTCATTATAAAAATTTTTCCTATCAATTATCTAATTTCGCTCTTTAAGAAAACTAAAAACAAATATAATAAAAAATATTTGCAATTAAAAACACATATAAAAGAAAAATATGATAGATTAAACAAAGATAATTTATTAATGAACATATTTTTGGTCTTTAAATTTGAAGAAAAGTATAATATTCTATCTTATTGGTTAAAATTTATAATTTTAAACCATTTATAATTTTTAAACTCCGAACAAATTGTAATTTTTTTTTTATTTTTTGCAAAAAGGTTATTATTAAAAAACTTTTATATTTGGTTTTTGTGTATATACACAGTACACTTAACAATTTTTATAATCTTACCAAATTAAATAAATTTATCTATATGAAAATTTTACCCACTATATTAAATTAAAATAATAAAAAATTTTAAATATGATTTTTATATTGTTATTTTGGTCTATTAAAAAATAAATTTAAATAGTTTCCTTTTATACATTGTTAAAAATGGGTTAATTAAAGTATAAAACAATATTTTTTAGAATTATAAGATTTTGCGGGACATTACGTTTTAAAATCTTAAAGAATTGTAGTATATAATAATACTAGAGAGAAATAGAAAATCCAAAATTATATTGAAGATACCATAATTTGGTCGCCAAAATGATCTATATATACTTAAGGACAACAAACCGTATCGTACCAAAAATATGTCATATCGAAAAATATTGAATAAAACTTTTTTATACTGATACCGCATCAAAAATTTTGATATACCGAAATCGGTGTACCGAAAATTTTGATACATATAATTATCATAACGATTATACCAAAATTTTAAGATATACAGAGATTTCGATACGTATTGATCGGTATATATATTCAAATTTATACAAAAAAAACTTTATATTTATTAAAAGTTATAAATATATGATATTATTAAATTTTAAATATATTCATTATATTTTATCAATATTTTTAAAGATATTCAAATGAGTATACTTATTACCTATATATTTAATCGTTAAATATATAAAATAACACACCGTGCATCGCACGGGTGATACTAGTATATGATAATAATTGAGTTGCAATTTAATGATTGCATTTGAGATCCAATTGCCCACTACCCGAATTGTTCGGAAAATTGTTTTTTGTGATGGGCTGTCTACTCGAAAATGTTTCGGGAGAAGGAGTTATGGATCCGGTGTGATTTTATAATTTTTAAATTAATTTGGGATAAATTAAAATTTTATGAAAATTTGACTTATTTATCCTTATATTAATTTTTGGTAAAATTATAAATATTTTCTTATGAAATAAATAATTGGAACGTGATTCTAATTATTTATAGTAAAAGGCGTTTTACAAGAAAATCAATTATTATTGAATTAATTAGAAATTAAATAAAGGAGTTTATTTAATTTGTTAATTCATTTAATAATTGTGGCGGTTAGTGATAAAATTACAAGATACATGAAATTAATGAATTATATAATATATGATATTATATGCATAAAGGATGATCGAGAGCCATGACCAATGTGCTAGGTGTGTGTTAGGATATTTTTCATGTCTCAACTTGTATAATTTTATTTGATAAAATTAAAGTGAACCTGGTTTATGGCTCGTTCCCACCCCTTGATATGTATCCCTTATGTGCCATGGCTATTCAAATGTAAATATTTGTAATAGTGGGAGATCAAAATTGGAAGATGGTGGGCCCGATGATCAAGATGACGACATGTAAAATATTGGAAGCTTATGTAATAAGTTGCATTTGCATCCCTACATTTACCTAGGATTTGGACCTTGATCCATGCTTGGCTCGCATGGATCAAATAGTATTGGCAATCGATCATCCTTATTTAATTGTCATATTATGATATATGCGATATATAATAATATGCATGTATGTATATTATTCGATAATATAGTTGCATGAATCCGGCAAACATACAAAATCACGGCACGCGATTTTAAATAAAATGATGAGACAGTTTCAAAATTAAAATCCCTCATTTTGAATATGATTCAAAATTTATATCAAGTCATAAAAGTAAAAATTAAAAGAGTTTAATTTATTCTTGTCTTCCATCAACGGTGGTTGCATGATGAACGCTACCCGCGGTTAGTGTCTGGCTCATATTATTGGGGAGATCTGGACGCCGAAAAGCTGTGACTTCCACTGACATAGGTGATGTGAATTTGGTGGAACTCCCATGACTTCGGCTCATATTATTGAGGGAACTCATGGCGACCGTCCACTACGATTCAACATTGATGGGTCGGCTTGACACTCGAAGATAAACGACGTCATATTATTGGGTCCTTATCAAGAGTGAGGCGAAACACGTAGAGGTTGCATGGGGATGCAATTGGGCTCTACCTTTTAAAAATTATGATTGGCTGATATTATTCGGGATCATAATTGTCTAGATTGGACTCTACGTGCTCACTAAGGAAATACGATTTCCCATTTTCATCAGAGGGTGGTGAAAATGTCAAAATAGTGGGAAGAAATTTATAAAATAAAAGTCCAAATTTTATATCTTATAATTATTTTAAAATAATCAGTAACGATTATCTGTTTTTCATTTTCAGTATGTTTAAGATGACGACGCGAAATCCACTTTATGTTATTCTCGAACAAAACAAGCTAACCGGACCTAATTATCAAGACTGGCTAAGAAATCTAAAGATTGTTCTGAACTCGGAGAGGATTGCGTATGTGCTTGAAAATAAGCCTCCAAAGGAAGCAGCTCCTAACATCAGTACGACTGAGTTAGCTAAGCTTGAGAAATGGTGGGACCATGATCTTCAAGCTAAGAGCTACATCCTGGCTTCTATGTCGAATGAACTGCAAAGGCGGTTCGAGGATGCTGTGAATGCTGCTGACATTAACTTTCATCTGAAAGGGTTATACGGTGTTCAAACTCGATCAAAAAGACACGCAACTGTGAAAGAACTCATGACTACACGCTTGCGAGAAGGGGCTTCGGTCCATGAGCATGGTGTTAGGATGATTGGGTTAATTGAGAAATTAGTAGGACTCGAAGTGGTTATGCCTAGTGAGCTCTCGACTGATATTCTCTTGTTGTCTTTACCTTCCTCGTTCGACGGATTTGTGGTTAATTTTAATATTAACAAGATAAAAGCCACCCTTGAAGAGTTGGTCAATATGCTTGTTAATTATGAGGCCACAATCAAAAAATAAAAGCCTGTTCTGTTTGTGGGATCGTCGTCTGGCACGAAAAAGGGATCCCAAAACAAGGGAAAGAAGCGTTCTGCCCCTACAGTTAAGAACAAGCCAAATAAGAAACCATACAAGAAACCTGCTCAAGGGCCCAAAATGCCAAATAAACCAGAACAAGTCTGTTTCCACTGCAACAAGCCTGGACATTGGAGGCGTAATTGTACTGAATATCTTGCCCAAAAGCGTTCTGGCCATGGTATGTTTTATATTGAAATTAATATCTCAATGAATTCTTCTTCTTGGGTATTGGATACCGGATGTGGTTCTTATCTATGCAATGATTTGCAGGTGATGACAAGAAGCAAGAAACTTAGAGAAGGTGAGACCTTTCTAAGACTTGGAAATGGAGCAAGGGTTGCTGCCAAGGCCAAAGGAGATATTATTTTAATATTAAACAATGATTTTAAGTTGCTTTTGAGAGATGTTTTGTATGTTCCAAATTTGGTTAAAAACATTATTTCAATTTCTATGCTTGATAGAGATGGTTATTCTTGTGTTTTTGCAAAAGGTGTTTGCAATATATATAAGAATGAATGTTTGATTGGAACTGGTGAATTACAAAACGATCTCTATAACCTAAAATTAAAAGATATTCCATTGAACAATGTCCAAACAGTAACAACAACAAACAAAAGAAAACAAGATAGTCAAAACCCTGCACATATATGGCACGCTAGACTAGGTCATATTTCTCAAAGAAGGATGCACAAGCTAGTGGGAGAGGGCATGTTCGACATGTCAGATATAAACTCTCTACCTACTTGTGAATCTTGTCTGAAAGGAAAAATGACCAAGACTCCCTTTAATGGGAATGTAGAACGTGCGCATGGTCTTTTGGATTTGATCCACACAGACGTATGTGGCCCGCTAGATGTTAGCACTAAATATGGGCAGTCCTACTTCATTACCTTTTTTTGATGATTTTTCGAGGTATGTGTATGTGTATTTGATGAAATACAAGTCTGAAGCGTTTGAAAAGTTCAAAGAATTCAGATCTGAAGTAGAGAAACAATTGGGTAAAAGTATTAAAACACTCCGATCTGATCGAGGTGGAGAATACTTGAGTACTGAATTTTTGGACTATCTTAAAGAGAATGGGATTCTCTCACAGTGGACCCCACCAAGAACGCCACAATTGAATGGTGTTTCTGAACGTCGAAATCGAACTTTGATGGACATGGTTCGATCTATGATGGGATTCACTGAATTGCCTAGATCGTTTTGGGGCTTTGCGCTTGAAACTGCGGCAATGTTGTTGAACAATGTCCATACAAAGGCAGTGAATAAAATACCATATGAGATATGGATGGGAAAGGTTTCCAAATATTCTTATCTGAGAATATGGGGATGTCCTGCTTACGTGAAGCAGACAGTGGGAGACAAATTGGATAGTAGATCCATTTTGTGCTACTTCGTGGGATATCCAAAGAACTCTGTTGGATATTATTTCTATCATCCAAAAGAAGCAAATGTGTTTGTTTCTAGAAATGCCACCTTCTTGGAGAAGGAGTTTCTATTAGATAGAAAGGGCAAAATGATAGAACTCGAGGAAATTCGAGATACACCCATGACTGTAGAAATTGAACCCAATCTCCAATAGCCAGTAGTTGAATCACACAAACCTAGAAGGTCTGAAAGAATAATCAGGCCGCCTGCAAGATATACGCTTCTTCATGAACAAGGCCATGATGAGCCTAATGATGGATGCGATCCACGAAATTTCAAAGAAGCAATATCTGATGCTGAATCTTCTAAATGGCTTGAAGCTATGCAGTCCGAGATGGACTCCATGTATTCAAACCAAGTATGGACTTTAGTAGATCCACCTGAGGGAATTGTTCCCATAGGATGCAAATGGATTTACAAGAGAAAACTTGGGGCGGATGGGAAGGTATTGACCTTCAAAGTAAGACTAGTGTCTAAAGGCTATACTCAAAGACAAGAAGTTGACTATGAGGAGACCTTTTCACCAGTCGCTATGTTCAAGTCAATTAGAATAATGCTAGCCATAGCTGCATGGTATGACTATGAAATATGGCAGATGGATGTGAAAACAACATTCCTCAATGGAGACATTAAAGAAGAAATCTATATGTCTCAACCTGAGGGTTTCACATCAATTGAAAGTGAGCATAAGGTATGCAAACTTCAGAGATCGATCTACGGTCTCAAGCAGGCATCTAGGAGTTGGAACCTCAGATTTGATAGCACTATCAAAGAGTTTGGTTTTGTTAAAAATCCTGAGGAACCATGTGTGTACAAGAAAATTAGTGGGAGTGCAGTGACATTCCTAGTACTTTATGTTGATGATATCCTCCTCATTGGGAATGACGTAGGATTATTGCAATCAACTAAAGTATGGTTAGCAAGTAAATTCTCCATGAAAGACATGGGTGAAGCATCTTATGTATTAGGAATACAAATCTATAGAGATAGATCAAAGAAGATGCTGGGGCTCACCCCAGTCACGTATATTGATACCATACTTAAAAGATTCTCTATGGAAGAGTCCAAGAGAGGATACTTACCAATGTGTCATGGTGTTACTCTATCTAAATCAATGTGCCCCAAGACTGATGAAGAGATAGAGATGATGACACGTGTTCCCTATGCATCAGCAATTGGTAGTATCATGTATGGTATGATATCAACACATCCTGATATAGCATATGCTCTGAGTGTTGCAAGAAAATATCAGGCTAACCCTGTTCCATTGCATTGGAAAGCCGTGAAAGATATTCTTAAGTACTTGAGAAGAACTAAGAATTTGTTCATGGTTTATGGGGGTGGAGAATTAAAATTGGAAGGCTATACTGATTCTAGCTTCCAATGTGACGTGGATGATTCGAAATCAACCTCTGGTTTTGTATTCATGCTCAATGGTGCTGCTGTCTCTTGGAAGAGTTCCAAGCAAGACACAGTTGCGGATTCCACCACTGAGGCCGAATACATAGCAGCATCTGCTGCAGCCAAAGAGGCAGTTTGGATGAGAAATTTTGTCCAAGAGTTGGGTGTTATTCCAAATGGAGTTGATCCAGTCCCGGTGTACTGTGACAACACTCGTGCCATTGCTCAGGCAAAGGAACCAAGGTCTCATCAGCGATCCAAACACATACTGAGGAAATTCCACATCATTTGGGAGATTGTGGGAAGAGGAGACATATCTATCGAGAAAGTTGCCTCTGCAGATAATGTTGTTGATCCACTAACAAAGCCCTTGCCAGGACCATTGTTTGATAAGCATCGCGAAACAATGGGAATAAAACTAATGAGTAGTTGGCTTTAGGGCAAGTGGGAGATTGTTAGAGTAGATGCCCTGCAAGCCAAATGTTGGTAAGGGATTTTATTGACTCAAGTGTAATAACAATCTTTATTTTAATATTATTAATCTTTTATTTGGCATTTTCTTTATCTGTATACCCATGCAAGCTGCATAGATAAAGACCTTGAATATACTATAGTAAGATATGAGGTTGTACATGTGATGGCAATCATGAAACACATATTATTAATTACTGTATATTCTAAATCAAGTTCCTAGTCGATTGAGCCGTCCAAAATAAGCATTAGGATTGCTCGAGCTCGAGACTAGAATCTGTGATGATGTGTACCACGTTTCATTGGTATGGACATAGAGATGTTCAATCATACAGATTGGTGCTCATATGATGAGTTCACTGAACTACCCTCCCTCGGACTTCCCAAGTTGTTATCATTCATCGAGTGGATAAGTCTGTGGTTATGGTTGTATACCATTAGTCCTTACGACCCGGGACAACACTGAGGCTCTACATGCCAGGACTTTACTTTGACTCGTTTACCGACTCCATGAGGGTCATCAGGTGGCGAGGTTGGTTAAATTTGCGACACATATAGGAGTCAGTGCATTGTAGTCGGGGATTCACCGCTCACCTACGGGTGTGGATATCCTATGTGATCAAGTGAGATAATAGTGCATGGAATCTCTGGCCAGAGTGTAAGATGTATAGTAGAGTAAAGCGCTTACCAAGTTACACATGCGATGCCACTATGTATTCTCAAAGACATCACATCGTTATCGAAATTTAAATGCAACCCTCGATGAACCAATGGTTGCAGTTTCGATCGGGATATATGAGATGAAGGGACTGTACTGTACGTTAACCATAATCGATTGGTTCTTGCAGGCACTATCAGTGATACCTAGGGAATCATGGGGCAGTGCTACTTAATGCTCTTACCATGATTCGATGGATTAAATCAGAAAGGAGTTCTGACATTTTATGATCAAGGAGTTGATGCATAGAATGAGGCTAATAAGGGTAAGCCTAAACCCACGGCTAGCTGTATCCCTGAACCATTGAGGGTTACACAAGTACTGGTTTTCCTGTTCCCGTTGAGATAATAAATTCAAAGAGTTGAATTTATGATAAACAAATTTGACCGAATCGATAGATAAGCTTTATAAATGGTTTGTAAAAGCTTATAGAAATTTTGAGAGCAAAATTAATTAAAAGAGTTTAATTAATTTTTTCAAGTTGGACTTGGAGATAAGGACCCAATATATATATAGATATATATATATATATTCGATATATATATATATAGATATATAATATAATATATTTATATTATATTATTGTGGGACCATTGTTTATAATAATATATATATAATATATATTATTATATTAAAAGAAAGATAATGATTAAATGAGTTGTCAACCGACAACTCATTTAACATTCCTCAATCAATTGCCTCAATTGATTGAGGAGATAAATGATAGCAGAAGCTATCAGAAGAAAAAATGCGAGACTTTTGTTTTTCTCTTCGGCTTCGTCTTTGCTCTCTTGTTTCGCTCTGGTTATTTAGAATTGATACGATCAATTCTTGAGTTCGATTTCAACGCCAAATCTCTTCTTCTTTTAAGTGCAATTTAGAAGAGGAACAGGATATCCGGTCGTGGACCTGATTCGGAGATTAAAGAAAGGAGATAATCCAGTTGATCGTTCGTAGGGATTTACAACAAGAGCTATTTTCGAAATTGTTTCGAAATAGTTGGAGCCATCGTCAATATTTTAAGATTGATAGGTATAAATCTCTAAACTCCCTATGAATGTTTTTTAAACCATACGAGTGTCCAAGAATATTTTGAATGTCAAAATAAAATTTTAAACTTCCGCTGCGTCTTGGGCATGATAGAGATCCGAGATCCAACATAAACTTCGCAGCTTTGGCCGGTTGTTGTAAGGGACTAGAAAGAAGCAAAGAGGACTCAAACAGAGAGGCAAGATGGAAAAGATTTGTGAAAACCTGTTTAGTGAAAGGAACCTCTACATAAGGGGGATGGGCTAAAAGGGCAAAAATCTCAGTAAGTTCGGGCTTATCAAGGACAAGTGCGCTGGCCTGAAATAAAAACACACATGGGTATGTTGCAACACCAAATCCCAAAAGATAATAAGAGAATGAAAAATACCTGATCACTTCTATTGTTCCAGGGATGTCGAACGAACCACCAGGACCATCGGCCATGAATAGGGTTGAGAGAAACTGCGCAGAAAACCAAACAACAAGAGGTTAACCATAAATTTTCATTCACTGTTGTTGTTTGCGCAGGATTTGTGAAGGAAAAAAAACAATGAAAACATTACCTGTCAGAGGAACGGTGGCGAAGCTCGAAGGAAACCTTAGTCAAATGGTGAGTTGCAGAAATGATAGTGGAAATGTGTGAACAAATATGAAAAATCCAAAATTTTATCTGATAAAAGCCCATAAAAGTTCCTGAATATTGAAAAACCCAAATATGCAATATTTCGGACCCAGCAAAGATTATGGTTCATGGTCCAAGTTCTATGGTCCACTACCAATGGGCCATCAACCTGCATGGGGCTATTGTTTATCCCATAAAATAAAATTATTTTCTAATCCCAAAATAGAATGATTTCATCGGCCCAATTCCTGAAGCCTGGTAGCCCAACCATTTCGGCCCATCAAAATGAAGAAGAATCCAAATCCCAAGAAGTGATAGCGGCAAATTAAGAAATGGAAGTTTGATTCAAAAATCAAAGACCAAGTCAAAATTGAGAAGTGGGAAAATGGAGGAGAAAACGTGGCTCATTTTGAGAAGTGTGGGAGTGGGAAATTAGGTAATTTCAAACAAAACCATCGGCAGTATGTAGTATTAAAGATAATCACAATTCAACAACACAATTCAAGCTAAAAAATCTCTCGAATTCTTAAGCAAATTTTTTGCATTTTTCGAAGTCTTCATCATCTTCATAGTTTTTCCAGAAATTTTTCAGTGTACATGTCTAGCACTTTTTGTTGGTTTCTCGAACTATCCAGTAGCATATTTCTTAGTTTTGATGGCAATTATTTGTCATTTTTGAGTTAATAGTAACAAAGTCAAAAATTCGATTGTTATTAGGAATTTTTCTTTGCCATTTCTTGTGTTCTTTGGCATATAACCGGTGGAATTGAGACCGATGACGAAACTGAAACTCACAATTTGCTTGATTTTAGAAGTTAGATTATATTTTCATTTTTATTTTTATCTTTTGGCACAATCGTGCCTGACACGCTCGCAACACACCCAGACCAGTCGAGCTATTTTTGTGTGCAAACACATCTTAATTATATATTTAATTTCTCTCAAGTCATAATGATGCATATTCCTAAAATTTCCATGTGACATAGGTCATACACTCACCGGCTCACCGTTGTGGATATTCTGTAGAACATGGAATAAAAAGAATTATCTATTCAGACAACCATTTGAAAAAATTGTCACAATGTCATTTTATATCCCAAAAAAAAAAGATAAAAGAAATGGAATCACAAGTTCATCGACTATATCCCATAACGCAGCAACTGAGAAAAAATGATATAATTTAATGTTGTAGTTAAATAAATAAACAAACTGTGTGGTTAGCACAAACTATAAGACCATGTTTTGCTATGGAAGGCGTTCATTTGATATGGTCATCACACAGTATAATTGAGAAAAATCATTAGAGTGAAAAGAGTTAGCGCTACAACTTGATGAGCGCTTCTTAAAGATACTGCTACATACAACAAGAGAGTAGATATCCCCAAGGAAAGCCACGAGGAGACAAAATTAATTGAAAAAAACAAAAATGATAATCATGATGGCTTCAAATGTTGTACATCCTATTGATGATCCAGATATAGGATTATAGTTATTAATATAAGACGAATATATATGCGGTTAGAACATGAACTTCATATATTCCGAGAAAAACATGCAATTGTTGATTCATTGTATCCTATCACAAAATAATATTATTATGCTACGAGAGTTGTGTAACATTTGAAAGACACGAAAAAGCTGATATGAGTACTTGAAGTCTGAAGAGTAGTGAATCACATAGTTAATGTTCCTAGCTATTAAATTCCAAATGGCAGGATGTACATTAGGTTTTCTTGTAGACCACAACAATCCACCATTAGAAAATATTGTTGCAGTTGCGAGTAATCGCAGGCATACATTACATAAAAAATTAATGAATTGAATACATTAGAATATACAATTTAACAGACAACCACAGGTTGAAAAGTTAATAAATTATCTACTAAAAGACAAATAAGCATGTATTATACATGTTGTTGAGTTCTACTCATATATACTTTCTAGCAACATCTTAGACATGAGATATAAATGCGACAATTTTGTTAGCTTCTACTATGAGGTCATATTTTGCAGCTAAAATACTTCAAAAGTATATTTCTTGCCTGAAATGATTAAGTAGTTGTCCCACAATACTACCAAATTTCTATAAGTCGATAAATTGACATTATAAGAGGATTGTCCCAAGAAACACCACTAATAGTGTTATAATCACATATTTAAATGAGACACAACTAAGGTAGTGTTTGCAACCTCTAAAAATAAGTGATTATGGAGATTCTATTAACAAATTTGTTAAAAAAATCTCTATAATCACTTATTTTTAGATGTTACAAACACTAAACTGGTTGTTTACTATGTACTCACTCCATCATCAAATTTAGATCTCCAAAAACCCCTCTAGTGATAGAATATATACGATAGCATTCTAAAACCTCAACCCACTAATGAAATCATCGTCCTTGAACCACAAAATCAATCACATTCCACAATCATCATCACACTTCTTAGAAATCCATATGAACAAATCACTGCAATCATTTGTGAACCATTCTTTACGATTGATGATTTTGTGCTTGCTTAAATTTCTAGATTGGGATACGTTCCACGACTAGTGATGCTAAAATGGGAATTTTACTAGCTCGGTTGATGTGTTCTCAAAGAATTTGTAATTAACCGACTTCATACTCGGTATATCATTTGGAATCCATGTATCCCCATCTTAGGAAAATTGAACATTTCAAAATAAGATCACCTTGTAGAGTCCATATGCAAATAAAATGTGAACAAAAAATGGTGGCTAGCACATACAGCAAAATGATTCCTACAAGGATGCTCGCACGAAGAACAAACCACTTGAGGTTCAGACATAACAACAGAAAACAGCCCAAAGTAAATAACAAAAGGCAAACATTTGTATGATACAGTTTCATGGATTTATGTCCGTGAGATGGGTCAACCCAATTTAAAAATTTACCCAGTCCATTTTTCAATTGGATCTTCGTTGATTCGCTCAAATTAACTCTCGCAGCTCCGCATTCGTACTCTGCTCTCTACGCTAACTCTTTGCAGCGCACAGGTGATTCTTTGCGGCATTTCTTTTTTTGATTTTTTTGTTCGACTTGCATGTTTTTTTTGGTCCGTTAATTGAATTGCATCTCACGAATTCTTCTCTGTTTCAAGAATTCGATTACGAATTGTGCCTTCAATTCACGATGGTGGTACAAAGTTGCATTTAAGGTTGCTGGAATTATTAGAATTCAATTATAAATTGTGCCTTAAATTGAATTTTCCGAGAACCGGTGGATAATGGGTTCAAACAGCTGTCTCTTGGGTTTCTCGAAATCATCATCGTTGAAGAGCAATCTTTCCTCTTTGTTTTGTGCTTCTTTCACTTGGAAGTCAACTTTTGAGGTTGTTTTGTCCTTTGTTCCTTTGTTTTCCTACAAATTGTGTGATTGTTGTAGTTTGTGTCTGTTGCTAAAATTAAGACCTTTATGTTGTGTTCATCAAGGTTTTCTTGATTGTATAAACTGTTTGAAGTGTGTTGGATTTTTTATATCTGTTTTGATACTGACTGGGAGCAATCATTATTGACGTGGAGGTGTAATTATGGAAATGGGTCTATTGGATGAGTTAATGGTGAAGAATAATAGTGCTAATAATATTGCTGCAAACAAATTAGTTATGAACCAATTGTTATTCTTTAATTATCTATATAGTAGAGTGCTTGGAACTTGTTGCTTTAGCTCCTCTATGGTTTGAAAGATCTGAATTCAACCATTACTTGTTGGCCGCTATAAATTTTGATGTTGTTGCGTTTATCTAAAAGTTGAGTTGTGATCACATTTGGGCATGGAGTATATGTTTTTGTTAACTTTTGTTCAGCACTACATCTGATTTTGGGCAACTAAATTATGGTTTTTTATGGGCTTGGTTGGGAAGATGTTGGAAAATCCTTAAAAAGGCCTAGATAGCCACTGCTTTGGCTGCATATGAATGCAGATACAAAAGCAACCAAGCTGTGCATGTCAGATTGATTTGGCAAATGAATTGGATGGGACTATAAGTTTGTTTTTAAAAGCCTAGACGAAAATTAGACCTCAATTCATTAGTTTTTGAATTTAAAATTAAGGTCAATTCTCTCTCGCAAATCCCTTTTATTTCGAAAGACATACGGGTTGATAGAGTGGGGGAACATACTATGATCCTCACGATTATGTATCCTTAACGATAAATGACAAATCAAGTGATAAAAACTCAGAAGATGCTTTTTGGCTACTATATAGAAGGGGTTAACAAGTTAACTTCCACTCTGGCATATACTTTTTTGCCACTTTTTACTCTCAGGATTTGTTTTATTTATTTGAGATGTTTCTTCTGTGTAGGATGCTTGTGTATGAGTTTGTCAATAATGGAAACTTGGAACAATGGCTTTCACGGGGCTATGAGACAACATGGTACACTAACTTGGGAGGCACGAATAAAGGTTATGCTCTGTACTGCCAAAGCGTAAGTAGATCATCTAGAAAAGTCAATTATCTTATGTTACCATCTGGACTTTTAAAACAATTAATAATCTGTTAAATTTGTTATGCTCTTAACTTGAATTTTTCTAATCTCGTTGATGACTTCTACGTTGGTATAAAGCTACTTGGAATGAAGAAGAATCATTCACCTTCTGAATATCAACTCATGTTGCTTTTTCAGGCTTGTTTATTTTCATGAAGCTAGTGAACCAAAAGTTATTCAACGTGACATAAAATCTAGCAATATCTTGATTGATGATCAATTCAATGCTAAGATTTCTGATTTTTGACGTAACAACAAGAGTGATTGGAACATTCGGGTATACACATAGTTTCCTTTCATTTGGTTTATTTTTTCTAATCATATTTCTCGTGGTTTTACAATAAAACTAAACTTTTGAATGTCATCTATGTGGCTCCAGAAAACGCAAATAGTGGCTTGCTGAATGAAAAGAGTGATGTTTATAGTTTCGATGTTCTGCTGCTGGAAGACAAATGTAGGAATACAAATTCAATGTGAAATGATATTCGTGATAGATCGAATGTTATTGTTGAAACTAAAAGCCCAATTTGGCGCGTACAAGAATTTGAAAAAAGGTACACTTGATTTTTTAATTTCAATTTTTGTAATATCTTATTTATGATATTTTGTTCAAGGAAAACAATTATGAAAGATGTCTGATTAATGTTGTCCGTTCTTTTAAGAGAACATGGAAGTGCCAATGAACACAGTTGATACACTGTAGTTTAATTCTTCAAGGAAGAATATGTTATATCGTATGAAGCGAGATATGAATTATGAATTCAGCACAAAATATTGAGATATATGTCACAATAAAGTATTGTACTAAGTGTACATCGGTATCTCGTATCACTATCGTACCTGAAGTACGTAAAGAGATTTTATTGATATCTATCAAGCAAGATATAAAAGTTTGTGGAGACCGTTGATGTCTACCCAAATTATATTTTTCATCTTATGTTGATATAAATGTATGAAATATCTTGAAGATCATTTGATTGACGATGAAAAAAAAAATGATATGATGTCTTGATATTATAAAATAGTGATATACAATATTGACGTATATGAATTTTTGAATCTAGTAAATATTAATTTGGTTTAAATAGTATATTGCAAATCAATATTTCTAGAAGAGCTAAAGAGCTCCAAAAGTATTATTGATACAAATACTTTCAGAGTTTGGCATAATGGATTGAATTAAGCATTCAAATTATATAAATAGTTGAAAAACTATTGATATTGCACAATTGTTAATGAATAAGCCAAAAGATTCTGGATCGATAAATATGAATGTTTTTTAATCAAAGATCCAGAAGATTTTATGAATTCTTATTGGCTTAATTATCAAATTTGATATCACTATCATTAGCTCAAATTGATAGAGAATCCCCATATTATCTGGAATGAATAAATAATGTGGGCCCACGAAGCGCAACATGATGTTTGCGAAAATACGTATTGAGAAAAACTTCCAGAATATGTAATCAAGACAAGCTTGATCAAAAAAGTGGATATGCATATCAATTTTATGATTATAAATACGTTGGTTTAGTTGATTTATTTTGCCTCCAATCAACTATTAAACCATTAAAATAAATGCGTCATATTTGGGGATATCTGAAAGATATATTATAAATATTATGCCAAATGCCCATGTACTTAAAGTTAATATTTGTGCGAGAAATGCACTATAATAAATATCTTGAAGGGATTGTCAATATTTTGGAAATAAATTGAATCTTATGATCAATTATCTTGAGAAATAAGATTTTATGACGCGAAATTCTCATTTATTATTCTTGTAAAACAATGTTTCCAATATTGAGGGGGAGAAAATAGAAGCTACAAGAATATCTGAGATCGATCCCAATGAAATATAAAGTGAACATGATGTTCAAAGTTTAAATCTCAAATACATTATTTGATCTTGTGTATAAGATCATTTATACTATTTAGCTTCATTTATGTTCAAATTGAACAATATATATAAATCTTCTTTAGTGACGAAAGCCCTTTAACGAAAGCCCTTTAAAGAAAATGAGTGAATATCTCAATGTGACAGGAATAATGGAGGCTCGTCATTGTGAAAGAAATCGATGTCCTGTAGGACCATATCTTATATTCCTTGCAAGTAAATGAAAAAGAACGCTAGAAGCGTGAACAACCACTTGATTATGTTATTCTTGAAGAATAACAAGTATATTAAAAGATGAGATTTCACAAATTATTTGGGATCGAAATGATATAATCATTCGTGTATTTTGCTATTATGAAAAATGATGATTATTTTGAACAACAATTTGTAGAGATTGTCAATAACAAATGATTGACAAGTTACATGTTGCATATGAGCAAATATTAGCAAATTTTCTCAAAATATTTCAATTAGATTATGAGAAAATATTTGCACTTGTCATGAATGCACTGATTTGACGGTGATATATTTAGAAACATCCTCGAAGGATTTGATGTTCAAAATATTGTTTTTGCCAACTTTAAGAAGAAGAAAAAATATTTGGTCTTGAAGTACCATAACTATGGCAAACTCAACATCTGAATCAATTTTTGGCAAATAAATGCACAAGATTGAAATAAGATGAGTTATTAAATTCAAGTGATGTTTGCAAGAGGGGGAGCAATCAAAGTTGTATTCTTTTTTCCTTGTCTATGATTTTTCTCACGTGGTTTTTCATAACAAGGTTTTTAATGAGGCAATTAACAAGTATCGCGAGATGTCGCACTCTTTTTCCTTTATTAGGATTTTGTCCCACTGGTTTTTTTTGATAAGGTTTTAACGAAGCACATCTATCGTCGGAAAGACATCCAAATAAAGTATATGTTGCTGTACTCTTTTTCCTTCGCTTAGATTTTTCCCACGTGGTTTTACAATCAAGGTTTTAACGAGGCATCACTTGAGTCCCGATGAAGTTCCCGAGCATCCATCTTGCCAAATGAAGATTTTGAAGAATCAGTTGCATGTGCAAATAATCATCTAAGGGGGAGTGTTATAAATATATTCTTATTTATAGATGATTATCTTATTAAAGATATGTTATCAAGATAAATATGTAAAGATAATATTTGTAAAGATTTGTATCTTGTAATCTTTTCCTATAAATAACACTAGAAGAAAATCAACTTTTCGCAGCATGGTATCAACGGCGTACACTAAAAGGACGCTGCGGTTAATACTTTTTAAGGCGTGCACCAATGTGTGCGCTATTAATATTGTAAAACATTATAAAAACGGCAGCGTGCATTACATGCATGCTGCAAATATTTTCTTTACGACGTGCATTTAAAAGTATGTTGTTGATAAAATTGTATTAATTCAGCGTGCATTAATGCACGCTGCTAATTTACTTTTTCAGAGCATGCACCGATTTACGCTGCGGATGATTTAATAATGAACAAAGAGATACACACGTATGATGTATATATTAAATAACGTTTTATCTATCGTCCAATTTCTTCTTGCTTCCCGATTATTCTTCTTCCTTCTCACCATTTTCGCAACTTGAATCGGTCGTATCTTCTTTGTTTGTGGCCGGTTTTCAAAAGAGAAAGTGGATTCGGAATCCTCTCGACGAGAGCTATCTAGTGATACCCACTTTCTTAAGTTTTAAGTGCAGCCTATCGGCCCGATTTTCGGCAGCCACCGGTTCCGCCGCCCCTTACCGTCGCCGACCACCATATAGCTTAGGGGAAAGGTTTTCTGGTTGTTTACAGCTCTATCTCGTAGCCTAGAAGGTATATTCTAATTGTAGGGTTTCGAAATTTGTGGCTTTTGGTTCATTCGAATTTATACGATTGGTATTTGTTTATTTATTGTTTGTACGTACCATAATAAGCTGATAGAAGGTATTGGTTATTTTTCAGAATTTATTTAGACATAATTTCAAATTTTCAGATTTATTAAGTTGGTATTTTAGAATTTTAAAGTTTTTTAAATCATTATTTATATGTTTAGATGCTCTAGAAAATATAAATGTGAATTTTTGAAATTTTTAGGAATTTTTGTGCTTTGCATTTGGAATTGTGCTTAGCATTTGGAAATCTGTTTAGATGTGTAGTCATTTTAGAAATGGGATCCCTTTCGATTTGTTTCTGCTCAATAATGGATTTTATGTTTCAAATCTCAGATACTAGAATTGAGCCGTGGTTTGAAGGATTATGTTTCTCTAGCTCAGGTTTGTTTCACTTTTTCCGCTATTTTTAAATCTTGTATATCTTCGTAGAACATATATTTTTAGGGTTTTTATTATTTTTAATGTAAAAAATAAATGTAATTTCAAAAATAACGTAAAATAAAAAAAGTTGCATTAATAACGTAAAACGCCACTGTTAATGGCGGACGCTCAAATATTTAATTCGAGCATCCGCCACCAACTGTGGCAGGGCTGCCAACAAGGCAGGGTCCGCCACAGTGGATGGCGGACGTTGCCTTGTGGCGCCACAAGGCAGCGTCTGCCACCAACTGTGGGGCCACGAGGCAGCGTCTGCCATCGACTGTGGCGGACGCTGCCTTGTTGGCAGACCCCGACCCCGCTACCCCGCTACCCACCCCGCTGTCAACCACCGTTTCCACCCATCATCTGCCCATAATCATCCATGCCCCCACCCACCCATCTACTTTTTTTAAATAAATGATGGGAACACGGTCTTTATACGTATATTTTCTTGACGCGTAAATAATTGAATACGATACCATTTTTTCACGATAAATAATTGTGACGATTTGATGCGGAAAATACGCGTACAAATCTATTATATATACGTACAGATCTCATTCAAAATAATTCAATAAACTTTATTGCTCTCTTATTTTTTCTCTCCTTTTAATTTTCTCTCGTTTTCTTTGTTTGTTTTTCATTTTTATATCCAAAAATTTATATCAAAAATGGCAAACATTGATATATTTTTATATTTTGGTGGTCATATTATTGTGGATAATGGATCGGTTATGTATAGTATTCCTTATACTAGATCGATGCATGTATTACGATCTATTACTGTGTTCGAGTTGGTTGAAGTTGTGCATCAAATATTGATGATTGATCCAATGCATTTTACTCTCAAATTGTCAACGAAATATTCCTTCATGGAAAATTCATCTTGGCATGAAATTCAAGTGAATCTTGTCGATGATAATGCGCTGGAGTTTATGATGCAATCTCCCAATATATGTATTTTGCATTTGTACGTTGAAGCAAACCAAATTGTCCATCACGTTGGTCATGTCGACCAAGAATCAGATATTTTACATGTTACTGAAGGAATGAACCGCATGTATCTGCATCCTGAAAGTGGATCGTGGGAACAATATATCGCTGGCACATCCGAACCTGATCCTGCAAATTGGTCACAAACGACACGTGGCTGGGAACAAAATGATGGTGCAACAAATTGGAATTCAGAAAATCCAAATTTTGCGCCACATGTTGATGATCCTATTAGTGAAAACGATGATGTTCAGAGAAGCAAGACGGAGCCAGAGATGTCATACGGGGAGTCTGAGGAAGACGATGATGACGATGACGATGTGGAAGATGTGAATATTTATGCAAATGCTGATGAGGGAACGTCCTCTCGTCCACCACCTCGTCAAACATTAGAGAGGCAAGTTGTTTCATTTCTTTCTACCACTTCTGATATGCCATCTTTTTTCAATACATATTTTGGAGAAGAGATTCCTGATTCTATTGGCGTACCTCATGACATGCGAACAAGATACTATAATGAGGAGAGAGGAGAACTATGCGTAAACATAGTTTTCAAGGATAAAAAAGATCGAATTGCATCTATGAAGGATTATTCGGTAGAAGTTTCCAGGCATGAGTATCGTGTTGTTGAGAGCACACACATTTTGTGTAAAATACAATGCAAAAATGATTCTTCTACCGTCAGATGTCGTTGGGGTCTTCGAGCTTCTTTCAAAGAAAAAACAGGTTATTGGAAAATAACCAGATATGATGGGCCTCATACATGTATATCTACAAACGTCGGCATAGACCATCACAACTTGAATAGCGATATGGTTGCAAATACGCTATTGGATATTTTACGATGTGATCCTTCGTACGAGATCAAATATATAATAGAGAGCGTGAAAGATAAATATGGATATCAAATCTCGTACATGAAGGCGTGGCGGAGTTTGAAACGCGCAGTGGAAATTGTTTATGGAACTTGGGAGAGCTCTGTGCAATTGCTACCGAAATATATGCATGCTCTTTGCAAATACAATCCTGGAACAATTGTCGACTGGAAGCATCTCAGAAACCAAGCCCAGAGACTATAGGCGATATAATGCGTACAGTAATGCGCTCAAAAAACGGAAATTAATAATCATCATCGGTCTGCTGATTAGATCTTCCATGTTGGTCGCCTCGAGCAACATGATTCAATTTTTTATTCCAAGAATTTATAGAATTTTGGTGATACTCCCTCCAATCTGTGTTGCGATGACCGATTCTACTAATGTAGTGTAGGACTTCGTAGTCAACTGAAAGTTGTCTTGGAACAGATTGACGCATTTTGAATTGCCTCATCACTCGGTTTGGACAATGCATCTCCACAATTTCAAAACATATTAGAGGACAAACACATCGCCAGATTCTATTATCATATGCATCAATGACCACTTTAACATCTGGATCTTTTTTGTTGTAAACTATCCAGTTAAACTGCATAATAATAATAATATAAATCAATATTTTTTAATTAATAAATATAAATATTAACTATTTAAATATTGTAAAGTTTCAATAAGCCAAATAACATACCTCGTCATTATTCATACGTTCAAAACTATCTCTTATAATTATAAGAGAGTGTGTTAGTGTATGAGTGTATCGAAACACATTTGACCACCTAAAAAAAAATATTATTATAGTTATGAGAAAATAAAGTTATAATTTATATAATGATACTAAGTTTTTAAATATTACCGTGCACCATAAGGAGCAAATGGAATATTTTCATCTTCTGTATTTTGAGGCACAAGAAGAGATAAGCCATTCAGATCAGGGTTAAAAAATTTAATTCTGCTTCATGCCCATATATGTCATTAATAATGAATAATATCAAAAAATTATTAAACTATGATATGATATTATATCTCAAAAAATTTTATTTTATACCTGAAGGATATATAGAGGTCCACTTATTGTAGCTTTTTTTATACGTGTGGCATTGCATAACTCACGATATAGGAATGCCAAAATTGCACTTCCCCAACTGTAAGATCTTATGCGATTAATATCCCGGAGTAGTTTCAAAAAAATCAGTCTAACTGATCCTTCTTGATAATCTGGAAGCATGATTTCTTCGATAATCATTAATGCAACACAACGGGTATATTTTACGACATCATCTTTTGGACTATTATCATTAATAGGTGCAGCCGTGTAATATTCATATAAAGCGGTCATCGACAAGTGACCACCTTTGAAATGTAATGTCAGTGGCGTAAATCCCAACAAATTCAAACATATATGTTGTCACTCTTCAACTTTGTGTGAAGCATCTATACCAGTTACTGGCTCACCATTAATAGGCAGACCCCAAATAATGGAAATATCTTGTAAAGTGATGGTTGCTTCACCACATCTAAAATGAAACGTGTGTATCTCACGTCGCCATCGTTCAACAAGAGCAGTAATCAAATGATTATCATAAATTCGAGACTCACACAGCAAAACACCATATATCCCCATGCAATTTAAATATGTTATCACACGACTGTGCAAACCATTTTCATTATATAAATCCCAAATCAAATTATCTTATCGTTTTACTCTAAGTATCTTATCAACATTTTCTGTAGAAACTGTTGACGAAATATGTGTTGCTTGTAAGTATAGAACAATGGGATCTTCTGGCCCTCGATTTGTTGCCATCCTGACAAAATTAGTTATCATAGTTGATCAAAAAATAACCTAACAATATGAAATCACGTGATCTAATAATATAATAATAAAAAAATAGTGATATTTAAATATATATATAAATATATATATATATATATATAACTTGGTTTTTTTTAAATATTCTATATAAATATAATTTATATAAAAATATAAATATATAGATATATCGTATATATAAATATATATATATATATATATACACGTACATATTTATACACGATATACGATATAGATATAAATATAAATATATATATATATATATATATATATATATATATATATATTATATTTTGAGTACTCATATTATCTGCGATGTGGCATATATATATAACTTGGTTTTTTCTAAATACTTTATATAAATATATTTATATAAAAATATAAATATATAGATAAATATATATCGTATATATTTATACACGATATAAAATATATAAATATATATAAATATATGTATATATATATGAAACATATATATAAATATAAATATATATATATATATATATATAATGCCACATCGCAAAATATATATAAATATATATACAAATATCGATTTATCGAATATATATTCATATATATATATATATATATATATATATATGATACATATATATAAATATAAATATAAATATATATAAATATATAAATAAATATATATGAATAAATAACGCCACATCGCAAATAATATAAGTGTTCAAAATATGAAATCTATTTATATATAACTTTGGTTTTTTTTAAATATATATATATATATCGCCACATCACAGATTATATGAGTGCTCAAAAAAATATGAAATCTATATATTTATATATATGTATCTATCGTATATATACATATATAAATATATATATATATATATATAGACATATAGAAATATATATATATATATATATATATATATATACATATATATATATATATATAAAGTTCTTTTATGGTGCCCAGCACTATATGCCCACTTCATGCCCACCATGTACAATAGATGAGTTGATCGGTACAATAGATGAGTTGACTTGTACATGATGGGCATGAAGTGGGCACATAGTGTTGGGCACCATAAAAGAACTCATATATATAAATATATATATACTGATAAATATATATATAAATATCGTGTATCATATATAAATATAAATATAAATATAATGTACATATATATGATATATTAATATATATATAAATATCGTGTATCATATATAAACATAAATATAAATATAATGTACATATATATGATATATATATATATATTTATATATATAAATATACGAGAGATTACACATATATAAAACATAATTTTGAATGTAAAATTATTTAAAATGAATGAAACAATATACTTACTTTAAGTTGAATTTTGCAGATGACGAAAACGAAAATTGAAGTCAATGAACGAGAGATGCGGAGAAGAGATTAGACGAATACTGAGCCCGACGAACAACAAAAAAATAAAGATTATAGATTTTAGAGAACGATACAGAAATTGAGCAATTGAGTTGAGCATATTGTGCGAAGTGTATTTAAAAGTCATTCGTATAATTAAACGGAAAATTGAGCAGATATATGAGCGTATCTCGACCGTTGAAGTGGATACCCATTAAAATCGATACTGTTTAATTGGATTTCGATTGGTGGAGGGCTTCCAACAATTGCATACCGTTTAATTGGAGACTGCCAACAAGGCAGCGTCCGCCAACAACTGTGGCGGACGCTGCCTTGTGGCTGCCAACTAGGCAGCGTTCGCCATAGTTTGTGGCGGACGCTGCCTAGTTGGCAGCCACAAGGCAGCTTTCTGGGCCTCTCTGCTGCCCAACCATTTTTCTACTCATGGCCTTCTTCCCTTGGTGGGAAGTTTCATGCCCTCCCCAAGACTCGAACCTTGTACCTCCAAGATAAGTACAAAGTTCTCTTAATCCTGGTACCATTAAGCTAGAAAAATGGATGGGAAGCAGAGAGGCCCAGTCCATTACATATGAGGCAGCGTCCGCCATAACTCGTGGCGGACGCTTGATTAAAATAATCAAGCGTCCGCCATTCAAAATGGCGTTTCACTTTATTGTTGAAACGACCTTATTGTTGAAACGAGGTGAAACGTTTTACATTTTACATTATTTTTGAAATTACATTTAATTTTTACATTAAAAATAATAAAAACCCTATATTTTTAGTAATGTTCGTGTCTCTGTTAATGGAGTTTGAGATTTAATAACTGTGGACACAGGCCTTTTCTTTCCGGGGAGTTGATTGATACATAAAGCCTATGGTGGCTGATTCTTGGGAAACTTTATTCCCTACAATTGGCATTTGTACAACCACAGTCTTCTTTCTAAATGATAAATGTGATTGAAATAATTTTTTTCAATTTGTTTTCAGACTTACGTTTGATTGTTTCATCTAAAGAAGAATGACAAGTCAAGAGTGAACGTGGAGGATCCAATGGAAACTGAAAATCGAGTTAGTGGGAAATTCGAAGACCTGTTATGGATTTTGAAGATAAGGTATTTAAAATTATTATTGTTGATCTAGAGGGTGATAGAATTTCTGTGTTGTTCCTGTAATATTCTTATCATATGTTTTAGGTGGAGCAATTAAAAGAGCTATGAAGAAAGCCGGATATATATGAAAGACCGACAAGGTCTTCGGCACCAAACATATGGGAGCTTGATGATGTAAAGAAAGGCCTCCTTTTTTAGGTGATTTAGCATCATATACTGATATCATTAGTGTTTTTATTTCTTTATATTTAAATTACTTATATCATTCAAGTGGCTTATATATACTTAGCTTTTTGGTGGGAGTGCATTGAAAATGCTATCTGGGGCTAGCTTCAGAGGTGATATCAACACTTGCTCCAGTAAATCCACTAGCTATCTCCTCGTGGTATTTATACCAGTGGACGAGGAAGTTCTGCAGTGGGTAAAAATCATAGCCTTTTCTCTGGCATGCCAACCATCATTCTATTGAAGTAATTTAGTTTTAAAGTTGACCGACCACCAGAATGGTATATTAATGGATTCTGAAGTCGGATGTTTCAATTGTAAATTAAATAAAAGTAAATCACGTTCTCGCTCCAAGAAGTTATATCGTATTCATATCTGATTTTTAAATCTGCAATGAATGGAAATATTCTATTTTAAGGTCAACAAATTAGTTGGCAAGATTCAAATGAATCAAAATTTTGCATCCATGAGTTATGGAAATACGTTATACCCCTTGATTCTTTATACTTGTATTGATGCTAGATATTCACTATTTTTTCTGAAGAATGCAGGGTCTAAAATATCCTCTCCTTGTCAAGAACTTGGCTAGTAAGGTTATATTTGGAGCTTTTTCTCCTCATGTTCTTGACATACTTCAACCAAAGATCTTATCTGTTCAAAAAATTTCACTAGTAAGCATTTCCAGTTCTGTGAGTTTTGGAATTATTAGGAATACATGTGCAATCACAATGTAAATTTCCACAATTGGTTGCTGGTTTTCGTCGGCATGGGTTATGGTAAATCAACTAATGACCAGAATAATGGAAGTCGGTTCATGGAGGAGATTCAAAAGGTTAGATTTCATGTGTTACATTTACATAAATAACATTCATTTCATTTCATTACCCACACACACATATATATATGCATGCACTGAAACAAATAATGTTAATATCTTCGGTGTTTAGAGAAACAAATAATTTTAATATCTGATCAACCGATTATTGATATTCTACAGGTCATGACATAGTCGAATTTTATGTTGAAGAAGGCAACATCTTTTCTCGAACACTATAGTTTACTAATTGAGGATGATATTTTTGATGAAATGAGCTTCCTCACCACTAAAGTATTACCAGAAGAATAGTTAAGTGTTGCACCTTATTTGGCAAGGAATCTCAAGGTTGAATGCGCAGAATGGTCTTTGGAGTTACACTATCGAAAGATGGGGCTTCTGTATGATTGCAATAGATTCTACTGATTTGCGTGGATTGATGAACAAAAAAGTGTTTTTTATTTTGTGTGTAGATTAGAGTTAAAGCTTGAACTTAATTTGTTGTAAAGATATGATTTTTTCGGTTTTCATGAATGAAATTGAAATGTTTTGTTTAGTTCATTTTAATTTCTCTTTAGAAGTATCTGTTACATTGAAATTATATAACCACCAAAATCATGTACTATCAATATCTTAATGTTTAGGCAGCGTGCACAAGTGTGCTGTCAATAATGTTTTCGCGGTGTGCGTTTCGTGCTGTTGATGTGAGTTTTCGCGGCGTTTTTTGAATGCTGTCGATGTAATTTTCCGCGTTGGGCATCGCGCGCTGTCGATTGGGGTTTCCGCGGCGTGCATCGCATGCTGTCGATTGGCGTTTCCGCGGCGTGCATTGCGCGCTGTCGATTGGAGTTTTCGCGGCCTACATGGCGAGCTGTTGATAACCCATGAGTTTTAACAGCTTTTAGCAATGCAGCGTGCGATGCGCGCTGCAGATAGCCAATTTGCACGCTGCGAAAAGTCACTTTTGTTGTAGTGTAGGGGTGATTGAATTCAATGAAAATTGCACCTGAGTATTGACTCATATGAATTCTCTCTTATCTCATGAATTCTCTCTACTCATCTCTCTATTTTTATTATGATTTATAACAAATTTCTATTTTTATAAGTTAATTTTTTTTATTATAACATGCGATAAACGTGGCAACTTAATTCACCATGTTGACCAATTAGAACTTGGCTAGTAAGGTTATATTTGGAGCTTTTTCTCCTCATGTTCTTGACATACTTCAACCAAAGATCTTATCTGTTCAAAAAATTTCACTAGTAAGCATTTCCAGTTCTGTGAGTTTTGGAATTATTAGGAATACATGTGCAATCACAATGTAAATTTCCACAATTGGTTGCTGGTTTTCGTCGGCATGGGTTATGGTAAATCAACTAATGACCAGAATAATGGAAGTCGGTTCATGGAGGAGATTCAAAAGGTTAGATTTCATGTGTTACATTTACATAAATAACATTCATTTCATTTCATTACCCACACACACATATATATATGCATGCACTGAAACAAATAATGTTAATATCTTCGGTGTTTAGAGAAACAAATAATTTTAATATCTGATCAACCGATTATTGATATTCTACAGGTCATGACATAGTCGAATTTTATGTTGAAGAAGGCAACATCTTTTCTCGAACACTATAGTTTACTAATTGAGGATGATATTTTTGATGAAATGAGCTTCCTCACCACTAAAGTATTACCAGAAGAATAGTTAAGTGTTGCACCTTATTTGGCAAGGAATCTCAAGGTTGAATGCGCAGAATGGTCTTTGGAGTTACACTATCGAAAGATGGGGCTTCTGTATGATTGCAATAGATTCTACTGATTTGCGTGGATTGATGAACAAAAAAGTGTTTTTTATTTTGTGTGTAGATTAGAGTTAAAGCTTGAACTTAATTTGTTGTAAAGATATGATTTTTTCGGTTTTCATGAATGAAATTGAAATGTTTTGTTTAGTTCATTTTAATTTCTCTTTAGAAGTATCTGTTACATTGAAATTATATAACCACCAAAATTATGTACTATCAATATCTTAATGTTTAGGCAGCGTGCACAAGTGTGCTGTCAATAATGTTTTTGCGGTGTGCGTTTCGTGCTGTTGATGTGAGTTTTCGCGGCGTTTTTTGAATGATGTCGATGTAATTTTCCGCGTTGGGCATCGCGCGCTGTCGATTGGGGTTTCCGCGGCGTGCATCGCATGCTGTCGATTGGCGTTTCCGCGGCGTGCATTGCGCGCTGTCGATTGGAGTTTTCGCGGCCTACATGGCGAGCTGTTGATAACCCATGAGTTTTAACAGCTTTTAGCAATGCAGCGTGCGATGCGCGCTGCAGATAGCCAATTTGCACGCTGCGAAAAGTCACTTTTGTTGTAGTGTAGGGGTGATTGAATTCAATGAAAATTGCACCTGAGTATTGACTCATATGAATTCTCTCTTATCTCATGAATTCTCTCTACTCATCTCTCTATTTTTATTATGATTTATAACAAATTTCTATTTTTATAAGTTAATTTTTTTTATTATAACATGCGATAAACGTGGCAACTTAATTCACCATGTTGACCAATTAGAGGTTGAGAGGGATCGGGCAGTGATAGGGATATGATGACAATGGGACTGGACGGGCGACGAGGATGTCTTTTTCATCCTCATTCTCGAATATAAAATTTGTCATCATCTATGTCTTATTCTCCGTTATTTTTAATCAGGATTCTCTATCTTCATCCTCATGATCCCGCAGGACTTCATTTCCATCGCCATCCCCATATCGAAATATATATAATTCATTTTTATTGTAAAATACATAAAATAATTTGGTGTAAAAATGATTGTAAATAAAATTTAAAAATTAATCACAATATCTTAAATAAAAAATATCACTACCAATCAAAATTATTTTTAAAACAGAATATTATATATCATAATAGAGTAAGAATTATATATATTTTCAAATATTTCTCAAATAAATAATAAATATACATGATTAATCTTAATAGTTTATTTATTTTTACGGAAATAAATAAAGTTCAAATAATATTTTATATTATAAAAATTATAGTATCATAATCGAATGCATTATATATAATTCATAAAAATAATGCAAACTAATAAATATTACTATTTTTAATTTTAAAGTTTAGTATAATTTATACTTATTTCAAGATTTAAAAACTTTAATAAATAAAAAAAATTATCCTTCAATATTATTATTATCATCATCATCATATGGGTTCGAAGATAGGGATAGTATCTCCATACACGCCCCAATATGTTTCGAGATTTTAAAAAATCTCCAAAACCGATCAGAATCAGGAACATATTTTTTATCTTGATCTCATACCCGATACATGTCGGGACCCGAATATGCGGGATCCCGAATGTTCGAGATCTCGTCGGATAAGGAGAGAATATCACGATAATTTATTTTCTGTTTAAAATTTTGTCCAAAAAATTTATTTTATTGTTTTTAAAAAATACTATTTAGAAATTTATGGGGACCCGACCCGGATCACCTAATACTTGACTTATAAAGCATGCAATTAAATAAACTTCATTGAACGATAAAGCAACAGAAACTGAAAAAGAGTTTACAATGCAAACCGACAGATACAATCGGTAACTAAATCCAAACGATAACAAAATTGTAGCAAACCACCAAACTAAACAGTAACTCACTGCTACCACTGGTCTGGCTCTCAACCTTGTCTCGATCCTCCGGTCTCGTCCAACCTAAGACCTGTCTCGTCGTGCGGATGTCCAAGAAAATAACAACATGGATGTGAGGGATTAATGCTCAATACGATAAGCATGAGTATACAAACCTAATATGATACATGCAAATGACTGGATACTGGTCAAATCTCAAGTCTTGCTCAATCTAGACGTCAATGAGTGTGTAGTAACATCTAGGGTCAACTCTGTTGGGTAACTCCACACACTCGTCTAGATCACTGTAGCATCATCCCATCATCACGACGTCTCCCGATGTCCGACAAAAAAAACAAAGATGTAGGGCTGAGCGACCCTACTCTAAGGGCTATCTCGAAAGAGATACGGATCAACTTGAATATGCACATACAACATAATATGATAAAGTAATAAAACATGTACCATAACACATAAAATACAACATATAAACATACATACTCGCTGGTTATCTCAGTCAGTACATACGTACTTTTTTAGGACAGTCCTAGCAGTACAAGTCTAGGGTCCAAGCCTACAATCCAACAATTCTCATATAACTAATACTGGTCTAAAATAATTAACTACGATAATAGATACTCCCAAATTCTAATAAAGATATCGGACTATACATGTGTCTATCGTCAGCCCTTTGATGTCGAAGGCTACAACTCGCAGGCACCGCTCTGCTGCTACTCCGAAAGCAACTTTTGGCTGCCCGACCCTTAATTATATGACTAAAAACTCCCTAAGAATACCAAGATTGAGAGGAGAAGATATGTGAATGAGTAATGATTCTGAATCTTGGATGGCCCATTTATAGGCATCGATCGGAAGCTCCGATCACTGGATCGAAAGCTTCTATCCCTGCATGCATGCCACGTTTCGATATGCTATGATTTGAAGCTCCGATCTTGACTTCAGAAGCTCCAATCCCATGCATTCATCGACGAGTTCTAACACTGTTGACACCTAACTAGTTGCATGACGTAACTCTGATCGAACGTTCCAATCCTAGTTTGGAACTTTCGATATCTACTTTTTCTTCCAAACTCAATATAGCACACTTCGGTGCTTCCGATATGGAGTTCGGATCTTCCGAACTCTTCGGTGGTTCCGAAGTATTTTTTTCCTCATTTTTGATCTGATTAAGAACTTGGTTTAATTAAGATTGCAATTCTTTAATCATGTTTTACTATTTAAGCTCGTAAAATGGGTGCAGGTTATTAGATTCTCCCATCTTGAGAGATTTTGTCAGGGAAATCAAGTCTGAGGAAATTGATAACATCACAATAAAACGTTCTTTTACTACGAACATTTTACTAGGTACAACTATTGAAACCAAAAGAAAGTAAATCACTCAAAACAACTCGGGATTCTCTGAACGCATACGACTTTCTAACTCCCAAGTCGCTTCCTCGGTTCCTCAATGTTGCCACTACACCATGACTAAGGGTATGCACTTGTTCTGAAGTATTTTCTCTTTCATGGCGATGATCTTGAGCGGTCTTTCCACATATGACAGATCCCTCTCCAGCTAAACCTTCTTCAGATGCAACACATGAGACTCATCCGCTGCGTACCGTCGCAACAAAGATACGTATAACACATCGTAAATGCTGGAGAGATAGAGTGGAAGAGCCAAACGGTAAGCCACATCTCCCACCTCTCGAGAATCTCAAATGGTCATTTCAAACCTCATTAACTTCCAAAAAGGTGAAACTTTCAGGAAAACATGCTCTCCAGGCTGAAACTATAGAGGTATGCACTGCGTATTGGAATAAATGACCAGCCTATCCTGAGCAGCTCTGACTCTTTGTCTGATCAACTCTACTTTATTGACAATCTGTGGACTAACTCTGATCTCTCAACCTGACGCTGGTCAACCTCATCCCAAAACAGAGACGTACAACAACAACGTCCGTAAAGAGCCTCGAAAGGTTCCATGCCAATACTGTGATAATAAATGTTATTATACGCAAATTCCACTAAGTGCAAAATGATCTTGCCAGTTTGGGAATCCATCACAGTAGCTCTGATGTGAGCACTACATTTGGTACCCCAAAGACTCAAGTTTTTATCTAACTGGTTACATTGATGCAGATTATATATGCAGGTTGCAAAATTGACAGAAAAAGCACAAGTGGCTCATGTCAGTTTCATGGAGATAAGCTGATCTCCTGGTTTAGTAAGAAGTATACCCCAATTGTCAATTCGACTGCTGAACCATAATACCTAGCAACAGGCAGTTGCTGCGCTCAAATCTTGTGGTTACAACAACAATTGAGAGATTATGGGATGCAGTCTGAAGAAGCTCCTATCCTATCTTTTGTGACAACACCAGTGCTATTGTCATTACTTACAATCTAGTGTTGCACTCAAGAACTAAGCACATTGACATCCGTCATCACTTCATTAAAGATCATGTCATGAAGAAAGAGATCAGACTGGAGCACATCTCCACAGAACTCCAAACTACCGACATCTTTACTAAACCATTTCCAGATGCTATGTTTTTTTTTTTTTAGAAATGCACTTGGTTTAGTTGATTTGTCTTAGAATGCATGAATTTAGGGAAAAAAAATTTCTTTTGCCATGTTGTTTTATGCATGTTTATATGCTCTTTGATTCTCAGTTAAGTCTTTATTTATCATGGTTAGTATCATTCATCGCATAAAACAAATAACATTAGCAGTAAAATAAAAAGACTTTTTATTCATCAGAGATTTGAGCCCTTACATTTGTGATCTCCCTCCCTCCCCCATAATCCAGAGGCGCATCCAGGCAGACAGTCCACCTATGGATATCTTTAGGAATTCAGGAGTGGAGGAGATCTTTGTGAGTACCTAAAACTGTTTTAATAGCATCAGTAGTAGAACACCTTTAGACTTGAAGATGTCCTTGGCATGGGCAGTGCCAAGCCTTTTTTTGAATTTTCTCTCTATAGCCACCAGTTTCCTGGTGGATTCTGGGATTTTGGGTGGGAGAGGTGCCTTCCTAAAATTCTGTAGGTCCTAAATCTAGTACCAAGTAGACATCTTACTGAGAGAGACGACATCCCCATACATGTTCTTCCCCACATCCAGGATAGCCTTTTCAAAAGCCCCTGCCAGATCCTCTGATGGTGATACTGATGAACTTGCTCTGTCCATGCTTTATTTTTCTTTGCGTATTATCTGCTGAGAGTTTGAAGTTGTGTGTTTAAATCTCAGTTAATTAGTTTTTTTTTATAAACCAAAATTTTAGAATGTGAATAGTCGGATGACTTCTTGGCTCCCTCTCCTGTCTTTTCAAGAACTGTTGCAATTCGAAGAGACGCAATTCTTTATTGAAAAATGGGAACTGCAGAGCATTTTATTTTTAAAAAAAAATTGAGGCGCTGATTTACGCAGTCCAAATCTCTTCGGTGCCCATTTCAAACTTTTTAATTTTAAATTAGTATCCATACTGACACGTTCACTCAAAACACTGGACCATAGAATCCTCTATATTCTATCAACTGAGTCCATTTTTAATTTAGACATATTTGCTTTACATCTTTGCTCTCAAGATTTTCATTCTCTCAAACACCTTGTGCACAAAAAATCTTCTACACTCTTTCTTGTTCTTTGCAGAATCACATCAATGGGCTTCCACACAAATGTTCTATCTTTTGATTTTGAAAGCATCAAAACAGTCAAGAATGAAAATATCAACACCATTCTGGACATGATTGAATCATCTAGGCTTCGCAAATTCCTGATCTGCAGCTCAAACTACTCAACTGCTGTGGTCACTGAATTCTTCAAGAATGCATCTATGAAGCATGGATGCATCTACAGCACTGTTCAGGGAATCAACTACTCTATCTCAAAACAATTTTTCAGAGATTCTTTGGAACTGTCTACCACTGGAGTAAACAAAATCTCTGACATGCCCGATGGAAACATGGATATTTGGGCACAATAATTTACTCTTTATACGCTCCCTTCAATGCTCCTGGACTCAAGATGGACTTGAAGATGGAATTTAGATGGCTGGCCAACATAGTGGCCAAGAGCCTGCTGGCCAAGGCAGGAACATTTGAAATATTACTTTAGAAAAGTTGCAGGCCATGGTACTGATTGCCTCCAAGATGCAGATAAATTGGTTAGATATTATTTTTCACATTTTCTTTGAGATGGTGCGAGGGAAGCACCAGTCTTAAGGATTTGATATTCAAATTTCCTACCTGCTGGGTCTAATGAAGGCTAACGTGGTTATGGATGAACCACTGGCCAACGTCAAAGTGATGAATGAAGCATTCATCATCAGTTTTATCAAAAGAAACACTTTATCTACTGTTGAACTACTTCAAGTTAAAAAAAAAAAGAAGGTGAGAAACAGGCTGCATAGTCCGCACTTACAGCTGGCCAGTCGAAGGCCACCAAGAAGCAGAAAGGACCGGTTAATAGAAAATTGGTCGTGATTGTGTTAGATGAAGAGGACAATACAGAGGATGCTCCTCTAATCAATGTATTTGATCCCATTAGAAGACACAAAATAAGACTGTTGAAACTGCTGTTGTAATCTCTAAAGCTGCAACAGTTGAACCACAACAGCCAACCGATGCAGAACCAATCCGCAGGAAGTTCCCATCCAAGAAGCTCAAGTTGATCAAACACATAAATGAGCCTCTCCGCCTAGCTCATATTCCTGCTAGCACAAGTCTGCATGGAATTAGAATTGTTGAAGAAAATATTGTCACCATGGTCTCCGTACTGACTGAACTCAAAGGCAAAGGCAAAGGCAAAGGCAAAGGCAAAGAAAAGGCTGAGGCCAGACCGATGAAACGATCGGCAGTTCAAATAGTTATTGATCTAACTGTCTCAATGGTAGATAGGGCAGTGGAAAGAAGAATGTATCTCTTCGATGAAAGGGTATAATATATAACTGTCGCCCACTTTTCAACCATCATTGAAGAAAAGTCACTTCGGCAGGTGGCTAAACTGGAGAATTTGCTGCTCAAATAGGCAGCGACTCAAATCGTTGAAGAAGCTCTTGTCCGAATAAATTTTTATCTATCAACAAATGCAAGAGATTCTCCTCCGCTTCTTAATCCAAGGGAGAGGTAAAACTTTATGCCTGATGCCCGTACTACTGAAGATGACTTTGCAGTCATCTCACAAAATGGATGCTCATCACATTTCAACAGTCATCTAGATGATGAGAAATGAGCTTAATACCAAAGGTCAAGACAGATGATCATCTTGGAGCAGTGCATGATACTGGTGAAGAAATGATAAAAGAGATCAAACTAGGTCTCTCCAAGTCAGAAGACACTGAATCCAATGAAGTAAACCAGTCGAAATATGATGGTGGTCATGACAATCCTCCACCTCCATCTACTCCCAAGTCACCATCACCACGCAAGTCCCATCTACCTGTCACAAGCTCAAGTTCTGCTCAGGTACCCATTTTACCTGAATCTCTGCATGTCCAACTGCAGCTGCAAGCACTTCAATTGGTGGTACTTAATCCATTATTGTTCAAACTATTGCAATCTCCAATGTTCCTACTTCAACAATAACAGTCAAAATCCCACTGCCAGAAGTTCCTCTGACATTTGTAGATGAAGTAGTCCAATATTTGACAGAGAGAGAACTTCCTGAGAGCTAGGACGAGCAGATAGAAACAAAAAAAAGTACAAGAATCTCTCGTCTCCAATCAAGAACTACAAGCAGACACCCCTTTAACCAGTCCAATCAAGTTGATGGACTCCTTGCTGCTCATCCAGTCGCCAGTCGTAGAGATGGATAGGGACTCATCTCCAATTCTTGACATAAACAGGGAACCCCCACTAACTTTCCTTACTCTTCTAGAAAGCAGTCAGCATCAAGACACTGCAAGGCCTTTATTTTCCTCCTCAGGCTCGGAGCAAGTGCATCTCTCGAGAGATAAGGGCCACTAGTTAGTGCCCTACAAAGAAGTCTCAAAAGAGCTGGTCCTGATTCTCCACTGGATGACAAACCAATCTCAAATGAATATATGTATCCCAGTTGGAAGCCATCAGATCCCTAATAAGTAGTACTGAAACTAGGAATGTCGTTGATTCCTATGTCATGGAGAACTTCCGAAGCATAGTCCAAAAAGATTTTAGCAAATGTTAAAGCAAACGTTCGATCATCTGCAAAAGATCTCGGAAGTCAAATCTCACTCCACGATAATTGTTGCTGAACTGTCTGGAAAAATCTTTCAATCGGAAAAGAGGATGGAAGCCAGAATCAATCAAATGGAAGAAAATTTTGGCGCTCATTTGCATGAAATCATTGAATATTTTCAAAAAGGTGATGCCAAAAAAGGGGGAAGAAGATTCCAAGATAAGGGCAGAAGAAAAAGATATAAGAAGGAAAGAGGAAGCCAGAAAGAAAGGCTAAAGAAGAAACTGGATCTTCTCAGCTCCATAGATAGTTCATCTTTGATTATGTTTCTCAGTATGTGCAATAGGCTTTCAACTACTTTTCTTGTAACATTTGAACTTTCATCATCTCAATGAAGTTCAAATTTCCTAAGCCATGAGCATCACTTTTTAACCGTATCATATTTAAGGAGTTCATAGGTTTTGTCATCACCAAAAAGTGAAAATTTGTTAGGACCCTTAGTTTTGGTGATTACAAACAACTGCTTATTGTTATAGTCTAAATGACCATGTATTGTAAAACAATTTGGAGACTTTCGACTACTCAAGAGGTTCAAGAAAACATTCAGGACTACTCAAATACTTTCGACTACTCAACAAAAGATTCAAACTGCTCTAAGTACCTCAAGACCAACACAAGACAAGAAGATTAGGTCTGGTATTTAAAGGCAACAAATGACCAGTCTCAAAGTTCAGTCAGACTGTCGACTGCCTTATAAGTTTCAGACACTCAACTGCTCTAACAGCTACAAATATTTGAAGATATATTTTGAAGAAAGTTCCATTGATTTTGAGACATCCTCGTCAAGGTTGTTCATGATAAGTCACCACATTAACGTCTCAAAGATCAGACAATTAAAACCATACATTCTACTACCTTTAACGTTCAAAATTTTACAAAAAGTGGAACCTACAAGAAGTTCACTTCAATGATACAGAACTGCTCCCACCCAATTTTGTCAAAACCTTGTCTCATATTTATGAAGACATACAGAAGGATTAACAATTTTTTAGTCAAGAATTTAATGAAGATATTAGTCGAACATTGCTCAAGAGTGTCTATATATAGAGGATGCAAACAAGAGACACACAAGAGAGTCTCACACAATGATCTACAAGCTAATCAAAGCATTCTCTGAGCACTTTGCAAGATTCATCTTATTTGCTCATATTTCCATCCCACTCGTAATAACTACGTATCTGATCATCCAAGGATAACAAAAGGTGAAGAGTCAACTCCCAACTACTCATCTCAGACTGTTGAAGAGGAGTTGCTCACCATTTTTAATCTTAGGATGCGTTCAAATACAACTTTTTTTTACTTATTGTTGTATTGTATTGTGTACTAGGATTTCCAATCTAGACAAGGGATAAGTACTACGATTGAAGTGGGTTGTATAAACTAAGTTCTTCTAGTAAATGTTATTCTTACGTGGAAGAAGGATAGAAGTAAAAGTAGTTTGCTTCGAACTTTCATATATCCTGTCTTATTTACGTTTACTGCTCATATATATATCTTGTTATTAAGTGCTTGTTTGAGTATAAAGAAATCAAAAAAATAGTTGGAGTATTTATCCACACTACTTTAGTGGTCTAAAATTTTTTTGAGATTAAATAAACTAGTCTTGATAGCTAATCCTAACAAGACTTTTCGCAAAATTTTGAAAATCTTTGAAATATTTTAAAAAGTGTGTATTCACTCCCCCTCCCCCCCTTCCCCCCTCTCTACACAAATATTCGATCCCAACACTTACAAAACTAAAAACTATAAAATATGCGATCTCAAAATAACGTATTTAAAACATGATTTACTCTTAAAATAACATGCTAAAACATGAGTTCAAATAAACATGTATAACATTAATAAAATGCATAACTTTCGTAGACATGCTTGACATATGGTTCTCGTACATCCACATCATGCAAATCCTTCTCGTCTCCTCGACTACTCGGTCATATGATCAACTTTTAAATCATTAACTTCTTCATTTTCATCTGCACAATTCAAACTTAGTGAGTCTAAAGACTCAAAATGAATCCATATATATTAAATTATACATAATAAAATCTTAAAACATGCATTGGACTTGTCTATCAACATAATCATGCATAGCAAATAAAGTCAATTGCTTTATTTTGGGGTGATGCAATATGTGTTAGAGCTTTTGTGTCCCGTGATCACGGCAACAAGCATATAATTTGGTACAGCCCATACCATCCTTGTGTCAATATGTGTACAGTCTCATATCGACCGTCGCCGATATGCACATTAAACTTTCATTCTTTTGGAAAGACTCTCCTCGGAGCTCATCCCGGGGCACCAATCCAGTGCTACCACCACAAGTCCACACAAGACGTCAAAATAGTTACATGCATACATAACATCATTCATCATCTTAAAATCATCCTCATAAACATCTTCATAAGCTTCATCAAAACATCATGAACTTCATAAACCTTCATCATTCTTTCATGAAACTTCTCTGTATCTAACATGACATCATGCCACACCTTTAACTTTTTGTGCTTGAAAATCATGCATGCTAAAAGAAAGGAAACCAAGCACGTCCCTAAAAATTTCATAACATTTCATGCTTTTTATAAGAAATATAGCTTTCATGAAGAAATTATAGCATATAATGTAATACTTAACTAAACCGATCCACGTGAGTCGTTCCTTCCATTCTTGACATCAAAACTTGAAAATCATTTCATACAAACTCTTATAAAGGTTTAAAACTTCATAAAAAATCATAAACATGAATTTAGAACTTAAAATAGATGAAAAAAGGTAAGTTTGGCATACCCCGGGGCGTTGGAGCACGCATTTTTGCATGCCCTTGTGCAGCCCCGGGTACGGGGGCACCCAAAATGGGGTGCCCCTGTGCCTGGGTTGCTGCTTGCGAATGCAGGGAGTGGCGCATGATAAAAAAATTTCGTTTTCTTCATCCTTTTTTGGTCCTCTTCGAACTCTTTTTGAATGTAATCAACGTTGAAAAGATCGATCACACCTATGAAAAATTTCAAAAACTCGAAAAGAATTCGTCCAATAACAATCAAACTTCAAAATATTGAATCAAAACTTTTCATTCAAATACACATACCAAAAATACTCAGATTAAAAAATTTTCTTCAAAAATCTTTACACCAAAACATCGAGAATGATTCACGTTTCATAGTACTACATCATGCTCAGCAAAATCTCTCAAACATTCAAGTCCATATATAATGCATACACATCAATATGCAATTTTTCATATCAAATTACATATTGTTCTTGAATGGTGGTTTCAAAAGCGTTTAAAACTTGTCTTTCTTCATTGGTAGGGAGAAATCTGGACGTTGGAAAAGATCTAGCCTTCAAGAAGGAACGAATGACAAATTTTTCTTCAAAAAGTGTGCAGATTTTTTAAAGGTGAGGGTTAGGGATGGGATGCAGTTGCATTAAACTTGAGAAGAGGGGAAGAAAAAACAAAGGATTTTGAAGCTCAAGTTTGGAAGTAAAAACTATGGGCCGAAAGTAAGTCCGACAACTTAAAATACTCACAAATCCCTCCAAAATTTTAAAATTAAATGTCAAACTCAACTTTTAAAATAAAAAGTTGCACAAATACGTATTTAGAGGTGTCAAAATGGGCTAGGCCCGTCTGGTTGGCCCGCCCCGCCTTACAAAATTAGTGGGTTGGGTTGACAATTTTTCAACCCGCCTAAAAGGTGGTCCGGCTCGCACCGCCCCGCCTAATGGTGGGTTGTGGTGGGTTGCAGGTTGTCTCGCAAAAATCCGCCAATTTACACGTGAGCCTGTCGGGTTGGCCCGCCCCGCCACCTAAAATAGGTGGGTTGGGTTGGTGTTTTTCCAACCCGCGTAAAAGGTGGGTTGGCCCGGCCCGGCCCGCCTAATTGTGGGTTACGTCGGGTTATGGATCGGCCCGCCCCGTTGGCTCATTTTGACATCTATATGCGTATTTGAAAAATTAAAATAAAAATCTGTGTAAAACACACTTGACTTAAAAAAAATTTCGTGGTACAACTGACATGGGTTTGTTTTATTCAAAAAAATCAAATTTCTCTTTAATAGGATATGCAGATGCAGACTATCTTTCAAATCCACATAAATTCAAATCCCAAACAGGTTATGTGTTTACACGAGCGGACACTGCTATATCCTAAAAGTAGACAAAGCAAAATTTAACATTGACATCATCAAATCCCTCAGAGATCATTGCAATGCATGAAGAAAGCTGAGAATGCATATGGTTGTGGTCCATAATACAACATATTTAAGAATCATATAGACTACCAACAACAAAAGATAGCCCGATGACTATATTCGAATATAATTCTGCTTGCATTGCACAATTAAAGAAAGGATATGCTAAAGGCGATCGAACGAAATAAATTTCGTAACAGTTCTTCTACACGCACGAACTTTAGAAGAAAGATGATATTAATGTCCAACAAATTCATTTCAGTGACAATGTATCTGATTTATTCACAAAAGCATTACCGACATTAACATTCAAGAAATTGGTACATAAGATAAGGATTCATCAATAAAATGACCTCGGTGATTGAAATCGGGAGGAATATCAATTGTTGTACTTTATTTCCTTCGTTCAGATTTTTTTCACTGGATTTTACTGATAAAGTTTTAACGAGGCAGTATTTGACTTTCCACCAATCATTTAAGAGAGAATGTTATATATAGATGATATTTAGGTGATTAATTTAATTGTAATATTCGTTTTTGCATAATAATCCCTCTATCCTATATAATTAATATTGAGAGTGAGATTGTTCACATAAACAGAAGTGGTAAAATAATTTTTCAACACTATGTATTATTATATTTTTTCTTCAATTTTATTTTATTAAATATGTCATGACATCAAATTCTATATTTTTCTGAATGTCTAATTTATACAAAATTATAATATTTATTATAACCATGATTTTCAATAACTATAGATTCAATTAGATTTGTAATAAATAATTGTTTTGAACAAATATTGTTTGCACTCATTTTATAATAAATTTTGTACATATTATATTACATTGAATTTTACTATTTACTAAAATACAATGAAAATCATTAATTAATTAAATATTAATCTCTTCTCTTCTCTTCTCTTCTCATCTCATCTCAACTCATTTATATAACAATGCTTATCGACAATAAAAGATGTTCTCACGTGCATCACACGTGTTTTTTCTTAGTTTATGGTAAAAATAATAATAAATAAAATGTGTTTAATAAAAATGGAGTGTAAATAACATTGTTCTTTATTTTAATATCTCAATAATTATTCTAAATTATGCCAAATTTCAAGATAATTGATTTCAGGGTCTTTACTCGCGACTGCCAAATAATTGAAAACCAAACATCTTCGTCATTTCCTCTCATTAACTTTCTTCATACTCTCGTTGTTTTATTGTTTAAAAGTTAAATATTTATATTTTAAAAGCAAGCTCTAATTCTTCTACATGGAGAATACATTTATTTGACAGCGGAAAATTAGCCCGAGATTTAAACAGTCATGCTTTCATCTAAATTAAATCAGGTTATTTGCTGATCTTTAATTTATTTCATCCATCCACATCTTCTTCAATAAATTAACTACTTAGAAAAATAATACATTTTACGGTCTCTAATGTTATTTAATTTTGCTTTATCTTTCTTTTATATTACTGAATAAATTAAGTTTTTATTTTCATTTTATTTATTTATTTATATATCAAATATCTATACACAAACGTGTGTATAGAAGTGGAATGAGAACATTTTGAAGAGAAAGGTATGAATGCAAGTGGAATAAAACTAATAAAATTAATATTGTCAGTGAGATTGTTCTTATTTTGTACAATTTTGAAGTAATATATATATATATATATATATATATATATATATATATTGTTCTATAAAATATAGAGTTATTTGCATCAAAAATTCATGTGAAATATTGAAAATGCACACTTTTCCCCTGTGAAATTTTAATAGGCATCTTAAACCCTAACCTTTTAAAAAATTAGCACACTCGCCCCTTCAGATGAGTGATTGTTGCGCACGCGCCCCTCATGCGACTGGGCAAAGATTTTGATATTTTTTTTGCACCAAATACCCCTGTGAAATATTAAAAATGTATATTTGATCACTGTGAAAATAATTTTTAAATCTATTCAACACATAATACACAATTTTTATTAAAATCTAATTATAAAATATTTAGCAAATACTTTTCGTTTTATTAATTTTATTTTTAATTTTAAACTTATTATGATTATATAATTATTTTCTAAAAAATATTATTATTTTATCTTGTTATCATTATTTTATTAAACTTTCTTCTTGTTTTCAACTTTTCCATTAAACATGCATTCATAAACAAGTATTAAAATAATTTCAAGTACCAAAATATTGAACCAAACCGATAAGTTCAAACATATTATTTTTTCTATTTAGTACTATATATTATGGAACCAAAATTTAAATTTTTCGAGAATATGCATTGCACAATTTGTAATAAATAATAAAAAAAAAATAACATGCTTATATAATTCTAAATCGAAAAGTACTATTCATGAACTTATCATTTGGTTCAATATTTTGGTATTTTTAGATATTTAAATCCTTATTTATGAATCATGTTTAATGGAGAAGTCGAAAACACGAAATGATTTGATAAAATAATGATAACGAGATAAAGTAATAATTTTTTTAGAAATAAATTAATTATAAATTATAAATTTAAAATAAAAACTAAAAATAAATAAAATTAAAAATGTTTGAAAAATATTTTATAATTAGATCTTAATAAATATTGTGTATTATTATTTAATGCAAATTCTGCAATGCATTTAAAAAATTTAGATTTTGTTTCAAAAATCTATAATCCTAAATTGAAAAGTAATATGCATGAAATTATCATTTTGATTTAATATTTTGGTACTTTTAGGTATTTAAATCTCGTTTATGAATGTATTTTTAATTGAAAAGTTGGAAACACGAAAAAAGTTTAATAAAATAATGATAACAAGATAAAATAATAATATTTTTTAGAAAATAATTATATAATCATAATAAATTAAAAATTAAAAATAAAATTAATAAAACGAAAAGTGTTTGCTAAATATTTTATAATTAGATTTTAATAAAAATGATGTATTATGAGTTGAATAGATTTAAAAATTATTTTCACAGGGGTCAAATATGCATTTTAAATATTTCAAGGGGTATTTGGTGCAAAAAAAAATATCAAAATCTTTGCCCATTCGTATGAGGGGCGCGTGCGCAACAATCACTCATCTGAGGGGGCGAGGGTGCCAATTTTTTAAAAGGTCAGGGTTTAAGATGCCTATTAAAATTTCATAGTGAAAAAGTATGCATTTTCAATATTTCATGTTTGGTGCAAATAACTCATAAAATATAAATACAAAAGTATAACCAAAATATAAATAAATAAATAAAAATGGTAAAGTAGAGTCTCCACTTTTTCCATCAGGCGCGGTTTGTTCTTGGCTCTGCTCCTAGTCGTTCTTCACATGCCCGGCAACTGATCAAATTCGTTCTAATGGCTTTGTCGCAAGCCGGCAAAGGCAAAGTTTTGCTCTCGCACCTAGAACCCTTAATCCAGGTACGTGCTTTAGCATGCATTCTTTTAGACATTTCTACAAATACCTGGTTCGTGTAGCTATCTTCGAATTTAAATGGGAAATTTTTATTGTTTCTGAGTTTGCAGTACAGCTTTTTTAGAAGCAGGAGTCGAGCTCAGTTTACTTCTGCAACGGGTGTGTGATATTCTCTTTCATTTTTGGAATGTTGTGACAAGTTATGGTTTTGAGTAGAGGCGTCTCATTCGATTATGGATGCGTTTTGTCTTCATTCCTGTGGCATGAGCTGTTTTCATAAATGCAAACACACTGGTAATGCCGATTACAGAGCATGCTCAGTAGGTTTTTATGTGGCAAAGTTTTCCGAACATATAAGGCGTTCCACAATTTTCGGTGGAACCCATTTGGTATCACAACATTGCCTGCCCCTTAAAGAGGCCAATGGCACGACATCTCACTCCTGGATGACAATTATCTCAATGTGACTACTTAAAATGATAGGTATGTAATCCCGTCAATTCCGAGGGTGCCCCAACTTTGGAGGTTTGTAGCACACAACGGACATAGATGACAACAAATAAAAAAGAAAGTAGAAGAAGTATAGATCTGTAAAATTTTCAAGATGTCTTCGTTCATATATTCATTATGTATTTAGAGATAACTACAAGTCTACAACCATCCCTCCAAAAAAAAAAAAGAACCAAAAAAAAATAAATAACTACAATCAAGTGGCTGAAACTATCTATCACGACAACCGTCATCAATCTTATTGGTAATTAGAACCTTCTGCCTTCTCAGCAGCATGAACGATATAAATTTTATGCCAATGAATCTCATGCTCTTCTCCACCTTTGCAATCTAGGGCTGATGGCCCTAGATTAGGTGCTCAATTACCTGTCGGTTGTTGGGCTCGTTTCTCTGCCGGTCTGCCCATGAGGAGCAGATGATAGCATTGCTATTTTTGTGAAGAAATGGACCAGGATTCTCTTGGTTTCCATAAGTGTCCCCATAGACAAGTTATATCATGGAAGAATTATACCATTCATGCTATTGACGTGGAGAAACTGTCTAGTTCTAAACAAGATCAGTCACCATATTTCGATCCTTATATGTGAATTAAAGAGGTGGCATATTATGATCCTTTATTGGCTTTACGAGAAATTTGTTGAGGTTACTGATAATCTTAGAAGGCTCAACCACTCAGAAAACTTTTCTTGTGCGTTTGATTCTTATTCTTGTGTTTATGGCCTAGCATATTCAGTATTTTCAACTTTCTTTTGTCTTTTTCTTGTTAAAATTGAAATTTTTTCAATCGTTTAGGCCATGTTGATTTTTCCAAATGGAGAAAGCTGGACTCAAGGGAGTTTGGGATAGCAAGGTCACGGATATCTTTTTCTTCTCGGATAGTTCTAAATAAGCTGCATAGGGCAGGTGCTTATTCCAGTTTGCAAAGTTATATGCAGCTTTTGTACTCTCCAACCCACCCCTCCCTCCCCTCTGTATTCATGTTGATGAAATTTAGGATAGCCTTACACTATCTACACTGTTAAGTTCTTTAGCTTTAAATTTTAACTACCATTGGTTTTAATAAACTCAAGCTTCCGAACATGCCATGATATTGGCTGCAACATAGGTTTGTTTCTGGAAAGTTCTTGTGATTTGATCCTGTGATGTGATTACGTTATCCTGTGGCATTGACATTCACTGTCGAGAGATTAGGAGTTAGGACCTTGCTATTTACTATTTAAGGATGGGAAGGTATAATGATACCTTTAAACGATTGCAGAAGTTTAATTTTTTTTGCCTGAAAAATCAATAATATGTAAATAAAGTCTTAGTGTCTAACATGGTTTATAACAGAGTTCCTTTTACATTTGGTTTCCATTTTCACTTGCCTTGTTGTTTAGCGGAACTTTCTTAGTTCTTCTATGCCAGGATTGTTATTGGTGAAGTTCATCATCTTGCATAGTTTTTACATGTGCATAGGAGTCCTTTAGCTTAGTTTTGACATGAAAGGTGAAAGTTTATTTAATTTTAATTAATGGTAGTAATCAACTTTTGGAATCATATTTCAGGACCTATACCATATAACATAGAATATTGAAAGTATCCATTCAATCTTGTGTAAATTTTTGAGCAATGAAATTGATTTTGTGGCTTATACATTACATGTGTATGCAGTTATATGAACTTGTATATGAGTATAGCATAAATATAGATACACATTCGCACTCATGATATATATTTATACTAGTCACCGTGCACTGCACACGCGATGCGTGTACACAAAATGTAGAAGATGGGTGATTTTCTTCTAACAAAGATGGATGAATACATAAAGTTGAATGATTTATGGATCGTGGTGCAATGGAACGAACTTTCACACGTTCGACCAAAAAAAACAAAGCAAATTAAAGTTTAAAGTTTCTTTTTTTAAAAAGGAAAAAGTAAATCAAAGTTGAAAAAACAAAAAATAAAACAAATTATGGGCGTTTTTGGAATATTAAAAAAAGCCTCACCAAAAGTAGCTACTATTGACCTCTCTCCTTTTATTATTCACATTACACATAAAGTTTTTGTATATTCTCAATGCACACACAATGATGTATGTGTGTGTGTATGCGACCAAGTACATGATGCAAGCTCTCTGTATTTCCTTGTTATTAAAGCTGACTGGTGCAGGGTTTGAAGCCTACTTAGTGGGGGGATGTGTCAGAGACTTCCTTCTTAATAAAGTACCAAAAGACTTTGATGTCATCACGACAGCAAGTCTAAAGCAGGTTTTAGATCGTGTCTTAAGCTTATTTATTTTGGTAAATTAAAGCATTTCTTCAAGCTATTGATATTCGGTTGTATCTTTTGCAGGTCAAAAAGAAGTTTCGGTCTGCAATAATTGTAGGGCGAAGATTTCCAATATGCAGGGTCGCAGTAAATGGCTCTGTAGTGGAGGTTAGTGTACATTATCTAGCTCATCAAGCTTCTGAACTCATAACCATTCGGAGTCTCGTTGTCAGTCCAGTCAAGTAAATCCTAATAATGTGTCTTCATCAAAATTATTTCTCTATCATTTTCAGGTGTCAAGTTTTGATACAGAACATGAACATACTAGTAGCAAAAAAATTCACATTTCTAAATTTCCGATTGGTTGTGATAAAAAAGACCTTACTCGCTTGAACAATTGCTTGCAAAGAGACTTTACAGTCAACAGGTCCGATATTTATTGTTTTGGTGTTTGAATCTGAAATATTAAAATTTTCCTTTATTCATTTGGGGTGTACACTGAATGCTCGAAGCCTCAATTGGGTATTAAATTTTATTATTCAATGTTTGTAATATGATTTTAGCTGGTAAACTCATAAATAATTATTTTGCTTCTTATACAAAACATATTTATGGACACCTTCAATCTTCATGGCCTCCTATACAAAATTAACATTCTAATTGGAACTTTGGGAATGCATCTGGAGCAGTACTTACAGTGTTAGGCAACTACAAATTCAATGAAAGCAATTTAAATGACCTTGAAGAAGTGGTATGCTCTGGCCCTTTGGACATATTTTTGATTTCTCGACCAGATACATGACATGATGCCTCATCCCTGATACACTTGAGGAAGAAAAAGTTAGAGAGTGTGTAATTACACCAAGGCCCTTTGCAGCCCAATGAAAGTAATCATGAACCTTGGAAGGAAAATAATCAGGTTTGTGAGAGATTCACCATTGACAACCTCAAAATCATTCTGGCAAGATTGATAAACAAGGGAGGAAGTCCCAGCTAGGAATATCTACTGATCTAGCAGTTCCCTGAATCAATCCATAACACTCGGTCTTTGACTCAAGACCATGACAGTGTAGGATTTGTAGTCCTGTTTACTGTTTCCAACACTTTGGGGAATGTTTTTACAATTATTCCCTTTAATTGACCCATAACTCGATCCTTGCTCCAGCACATAACGGACTGTAGGATTTCTTGCCTATTTTATAGTTTCCTACACTTTGAGGAATTGTTTTACTGTTTGTCTTTTACTGTTCGCGTGAGCATAGGTATGATAACAGATGATAATTTGAATTCCCGGTGGAGCTATTTTGTGCCAGATTGTTCTGCTTACATTAAACTGTCACAAGACTGGTGAACTGCTTTACACTGTTGTTACACCATGAAGTGCAAATATTTTCTTCATTTCATAATTTTCATATTTTTCTCAAGACTCTAACTAACTGAATGCTAATTTCTGTTTGGAAATAGCTTATACTATGATCCTTATTCTAACACAATATTTGATTACACCGGTGCAATGGCAGATTTGACGTCTTTGACGGTAAGCTGTATTTCTTTTGGACATAATTCATTTGTTTTATTATATAAATCCTTTTGTAAAACTGTTGTTCTTTGACAAACAGCTAAGAACTGTGATACCGGCTCACTTGTCATTCAAAGATGACCAAGGTAGGATTATTAAACGCTTTTATGCAACAATGCATTATCCTATCAATTGTGTTGGAAGAATAGCAAATTGAAGTACTTATAATTGGAGTTCTGCATGACGCTTTTTTAGCCAGAATTTTACGGGGGCTGAGACTTGCAGCTCGTCTGGACTTATCGTTTTCAAGGGAGGCTGTGGTTGCTATTTATAACCTCTCTTCGTCTGTTGCTGACCTTAGCGTGGTAATTATGAAATTTTTGTAACGTATCTACTTCACTGGATCTTTTTTTTAGCAGCATTTCACTGATATTTTGTCCAATGGATTTGTTCTTCCATTTCTTCATGTTGTATCTTAATTTACATTTTCTTTCTCCTTGTGATACTTATTACCACTATTTTTTACATACTACAGTCCATCTTCCTCTTCATGAAACCACTGGTCCAATGGATTTGTTCTTTCATTTCTTCATGTTGTATCTTAATTTACATTTTCTTTCTCCTTGTGATACTTATTACCATTATTTTTTACATACTACAGTCTATCTTCCTCTTCATGAAACCACTTAAGATCCTTTTCATGATTGGGCAACTTCTGGAAATGACTTATTATTTTCGTGCAGTCTAGAATACATTTGGAGATGAATTATATGCTATCATATGGGGCTGCAGAGGCGTCTTTCCTTTTGCTTCAAAGGTTCAATCTGCTAGAGATTTTGTTGCCATTTAATGTAAGCTGGTTTTCTTTTTCGAAATCTGCATATCTTAGATTTAAGTATCTGATGTGGTATCAATATATTGTAGGCTGCATACCTTTCAAAACAAGCAAAAGATGGACTTGGCCTACGTTCCTCAATGCTAATGGTTAGCTGTGTTTGCCTATTGCAGGGCAGAAATGGATGTTTACCTCTATGTGTGTGTGTGTATGTGTATGTGTATGTGTATGTGTGTGTGTGTGTGTGTGTGTGTACATTCACATCATCATTGTTTTCGTCCTGACTTATTCAATTATTTTGTTTTTCCTTTTTACTTTGCCTCAATTGCTATCTTTTTGAATATGTGACCATAGTTTGTTTATTTCCTTTCAGAAGTTATTTTTCAATTTGGATCAGTTGATTACATGTGATCGTCCCTGTGATGAATGTTTGTGGTGAGTGTTTCTGTTTAATAGTTTACTTTATACTGGCATCATACGCATATTCGCAAACTTTGTGGGTGTTTATTATTTTTTCTTTTCAACTCGTAAGTGCTATTAGACTCATGGGGACATACCTATCAGTAATTGTTATGGTTTAGTAGTAGGTAAGTTGTGAGATTTGGTAAAATGGTTGCTTTTGTCTAAACCTATTTTGATGTAATCATTTTGAAAGGGCTGCTAGGCGGAAAAGAAATTTTGATGTGTAAGTGAGTAATTGACTATGCCAAGGTATTTATTCGCCATAAGTTTCTTCTTTTTTTTTTTTTTGAGCTGAGGTATCACAATTGGATTTTGAACCTGAAACCTCGTCTCAAATCTGAGACCTTAGTGTGAGATGAGTTATAAGTCATCAACATTCGTCATAACTCATAAGTTATAAATTTTTTAAGCATGGTGATACTTGTGGAAGGAAAAGCACTACCTTACGCTGTAAGCTGAAGAAACATGGACTGACCACGTTCACTAATATATAGCTATATTTCTAACCTCAACCAGAAAAGTTTGGGACTTCGACAAACCTCCATGGAATGTGATTGCTTTTTCCTAAAACACAATTCCACCCACCCTGAATGGTAATTGCATATGATAAGGTAAGATCCTCGTTAATATTATTGATTAGAAGCTTGTTTGGACTTACCAGACTTTTACTTCACAAAGACCTCGTTTGGATTTTTCTCTGCCAATAAGCACTCTCCCTCAGAAAAAAGGTTACCGTGTCCGACACCATAAGCACATATTTTACTCAACAAAAGAGAACTGTGACCCGTTAAAGCATAGCACTTTGCCTTCTGGACCTGATTCTAATATAGTTTTGGGAACCAATTTCATCAAGGTCACGTTTTTCGTGCAAGGATATTTCCCACAAGCGAAGTGCCATCCTAGTGAATTGATGTTGATAACATAAATGTTTTTTTTATTATTATGGAAGGTGTAACACACTTGCGTTTTACTCAACTATCATCTTTCATATATACATACATATATATTTTTTTAATTTGCCCGAGTAATGAACATATATTATTTATGTATTTTGCTTCACGCTGATCATTTTGTGAGCAGAATCCAATTTACGTAGGTCAAATCTTTTCCATTTCAGATGGAATCTCAGTGGTTGCTTAAATTTCGTTTTAAAGTTTTTGGTTATCCAAGACTTGGTCTTGAAGTCATACCTTAATAGTCGGAAGTGTTTCTCAACTATTTCTGAAACAGTAAAGATTGTACCTAAGTCCTAACCACGCTTCCATTCTCTCTTCCAAAAACGGTTTAATAAAATTTAGCTCACAAATTTATCTACACTTATTAACAGTTGGATAAATATTTTTAACATTTTCCTTGGTGTTTAATACGACAGGGTTGCTTTATTGGCCTTTCACCTGGCATTGTATAATAATCCTCAAAACGTTGTCGTGGCTTTGACTCTTGCTTCCCTTTTTTGTCGTGGAACATGGGAGGAAAGTCTTAATTTGGCAAGACAACATGCTCCAGTGGTGAGAATGTATGTCCCTGAAATTGTAGCTGATTTTGACTTCCTATCAGATGATGAGGTTGCAGAAAGAATTACTGATTTTTCTGTGCGAGTGAAAGAATCTGTTAATGTTTTCACCACCATGGACTGCCTCTTGAAGTCAATGGCCAAGTTCCCAGAATTTTCATGCTCTGGTTTGGTAAGTAGGCGATTTTCTTACTCTTTCTGTAGTCATTTTTCGAAATACCCAGTGTGAGAGTGGCTATGCTAGTTTATATATCTCAAGCTTGCAATATTTAAGATGCTCCCATAAATGTTATTCTGTGCACGTGAATTCTGTCGTCCACCTTTTTTCTCTCCTTTCACTTCTTTCTCATGCATTTTAATATTCCAGCTTAAGTAGATTCTGAATCTGTGAATCAACACAACCCTCAAGAACTCCATTTAAGGTTCAAGCAGAAGGAATTGTTTCATCTCAGCAATTGTTTGGTACATAAAATAAGAATCGCGCTGCGATTTCATAGAGTTATTTTTTTGCACCTTTTTTTATATCACTAATTGACCTACAACTACTACAGTTGTAAGCCGTGAGCATTACTCGATAGATATTGAAGTCTTAACCAAGACTCTGGGAAGTTTTGTGATTGTTAAATTTTGAGTTTCTTATCCATGAACCCTTGTTGCAGATTCTATCGATGGAAGCTATTACGACTATTAATAATTAAAAAATACTTGGGATGACAGTATTCCATTTATTTTCATGCTATCTAAAAGACTTGATTTACAAGAAGAAATATCAACATCTTTTTCCCAGAACGGACTCCACTCTTTGTTTTTCACTCTTTTCATACTACATATCTTTGAAGCTATTTTATTCAAATTTTGATCATGGGAACCATTAAATAATCTAGTTTCTTAGTTATTATGAAAAATATTGAAGCATGATGACATTAAAGTGAGTTTCATGTGATGTGGGTTCAGGACAGTCTTGAGCATTTATTAGGGTGACGGTTTTGTTTTTGTATTTCAGGTTTCAGTGCCCCAAAAACTGGGGCGACGAGTCAAGGATGTTTTTGACATTCTGTTGAAAGATGTCAGATCCCTAAAGGCTTTCAAGACAGGTATAGATATAGATTATAGCTTGCTGAAAGCAGGAGACATTCGTGAGATTAGGTTTGTCCTTGGTAAAATAATAATGAACACTCTGGTTTGCGATGCTATGGATGAAATGACTGAAGTCGGAGAAGACGTCATACCATCAATCGAACCACTATACAAGTTGGAAGTCCTTGAAGAAACTCGGTATAAAAACACACAGGACATGATGGAACCCAAGTACAAATTAGTTCGAGACACTGATAGCAAGGTAAGTATAGAGGATAAACCGAGAGCAAGATCGAAAACTTATCAGTTGCTAGAGAACACTATATCAGGGAAATACAAGGAAAAAACCACGATACAGAAAACTGTCAACGATGACGAGTACCATCAGAGTTCCCAGAAGCAATATAATGTTTTAGCAGAGTTTCATTCTGAAGTGGTGAAAACGATACACAAGCAAAAAGAGAAGGATCAACCACAAGGAATATATAAGAAATGCCCTGTTGCGAATGAACGTGTTTCCAACCACAATTCTTCTTTAGGTAAGATTGATGAAGATAAGCAAGGCAAGGGCAAAGTACCAAGAGCTGTTGGGACCTTGCTTTCTACTCTATTTAAGTGAGAGTGGCCCAGTTGCATATCGAACGACGGAAGTTCCATCCAGTACTAGCAAGACATGGATCGCTTTCTCCTCATGGAACTTGCATGCTATTGGTTGATGAGTTCAACGAGTGCATGGAACTGACCATCATGGAATCCGGGGTTTCCAAATTTTTATGTTCAGGCGAGCTCCAGAACATTACGTTAAAATGCTTCAAACAGATGCATATCTGCCATGAGCTTGACATAGAGGGGGGAGTAGTCCTTGCTGAACTCATGCATGCATCATCCTTCTGAAATATGAGATAGATGTGCTATTCTACCGTGTCTTTACTTTTTGTCCAAAGGTGCCAAAGAGCCCGGCTGCAAAATATAGCATGCCCAGTGACGGCAATTTGACACGAATATCTCATAATTAATCGAGTAAAGCATGACTTTATTTAGGATTTTTTGTAGTTGATTTAATGACTTTCATTCCGGCAATAGTAATGTTTCACAATGGTTTGACATCAATCAGGAACGGAAAGGAATCGATTTGCACCATTCAAATGTTTACACAGTTGATATGTGTTGATATATGTTTGTTACATGAAGAAAATGAGCTTCGGCACTCATTTGTTTTTTTTGTTTTTTTTGTTTTTGTTTTTGTTTTTATATATATATATATATTCATATGAAGTGGAAGTTGGGAAGGTTATTCATAGAGAAATAACCGCTCCCTCCACGAAAAATAGGCCAAATTATTTTTAGAATGGTCCGTTGAGGTTAAGTAAATCAGCTATGTTAGAACACAATCGCCATTGGGATAAATAAATAAATGAATGAATGAATAAATAAATAACCCGATCTAGACATGTTACTCCACTAAAACCCTAATACGTATTCTTATAACTAGCGAAAAATGCACACACAAAAACGTATCTAAAAGATTAGTTTTTTATATTTATATATTTTTTAAAAGTAAAACATGGAGGAGTGAAAGAGATTTAGTGGATAGCTGATAGGATAATCATTTTTGTATTTATATATTTTTTAAAAGTAAAATATGGAGGAGTTAAAGGGATTTATGTTGGCAAGTGTGGCCTTTGAAAAGTCAAGACATGTTTTCGTTGATGGAAATTAATTATTCATGAAAGTGGGCTGAAAACTTTGAAAAGAGAACCACGTGCAGTGTAGGAAATTCAATGTGAATTTTGTTACGTGGGTTCACACGGAGGAAATCTTCCTATAAATTCGTGCCTCTTTCCTTCATTTAGATCATCCCATTCTCAGGCAAATCATCCGAGCTTGAGTTTCTTGTTTCTCCTAAATATTTCTATATATATTTGTGAGATAGGTTTTCTCCTGTATAAGAGAGTGAGTGTCTCTTTGGAAACACAGAGAGAGGTTGTAATTCTTCAAATATTATAGTGGAATCTTTTGATCTTACCTGTGGTTTTTACCCTAATAATTTTTGGGGGTTTTCCACGTAAATATTGGTGTCTATTTATTCTTTAATTTTCATAGTTTCTATCTTGTGATGCCGCACCTGAGACCAACAATTTAGTGGATAGTTGATATGAAAGAATAATCATGAAATAAGTAATTTTGGTGTCCTCAAAATAGTTATTATAGTGTGCTCATCTTTTATATAATAGTATAGATAAGAAGAAAGCACGGGTGTTGTATGTGAGAGACATTAAACGTTACATTTAAAACGAAGCCAGAAATATAGAGATAACATTAATGACATTGTAAATTTTGATTGGTGTATGCTTAGTACCGTGGGAATTATTTATTTTCAACCTCACATCTTAAAAACATACAATATTATGTATTTTATACCTCTTGAAAATTATGAAAAAAAACAGTCATCCGCTGTGGAGATATAATGTATAAAAAAATTTAATTACTAATTACTGAGAAACATATATAAGAAAATCAATTTTGCATATATAGTGTACCTAAACCAATACCATTGACAAATTTCCAAATCGACATGCAACTTGTATAACCTAGTCAATCATTTTTGTTGGATATATATAATTGTTTTCACTTATTCCCAAAACATCAAAACATTAACAAGTTAATGGAACATGAACCAAATATCAGCATGTTCACATCGTTTACTTTATTTTACAGATTTAATATGCATTGTAAATTCATATATTAAATATTTAATATAAATTAGCAACCGATGTAGGACTTTGTGTGTATGTAAATAATTTAATTTTTAATTCAAATTACAATAAATATGAAATTTTAATTATTTGCAAAGAATATGTTGATTATTAAACAAAATTACAATGAAATTAATTGAAATGGAAGTCAACCGATGAGAAATGCAATTGTGTTTTCTAACAATATTTTTGTCCAATAACCCACATGAAGCATAGTATATTTTGAGAATTGTATTTATAAATTTACATTGATGTAATCAGACAAATTAAATCAAAACAGTTTATAAAAACGTATCAACCTTTGTATAAGAGTTCATATATTATAAGAGGCTTCTGCCTCGATGTTAGTTTCCTTCAATGCACTATATGGAGAAATTCTCACCCAAAGTAAATTCATGTTATATATGTTTAGTGTGTACTCATGCAAAAGAGAAGATCTCACCCAAGGACAATTCATGTTATATATGTTTATTGTAGTATTCAAAGAAGTTTATGAGCGTTCATATTTAATTGTAGATGTGAGGTCCACTAAAAAATCAATCTGTATATACTCATGTGTACGCATCTTTTTGTCTGGACAACAATCATGTGATTCATGTCAATTGGAATATCAACAATAATTTTTTCCCTATTCTTAATTAACCTTATATATATTGTCCATGAAAGTTTAAACTACATTCATTATTGCAGGCCAACCAAAATAGCCGAGATGGAAACATACATACTAACACCAAATAAAAAATAATAATTTACAAAAAAAATTTCAAAAGAGAAATCATGAGGTGGTAGAAATTAATTATTCAAGCAATGTTGAAAGTTGAGAAATAATTAAGAACATGGCAAGAAACATCGTGGGAACAGACAACTTGGTGGAAGCTGCATCTCCAGCTGACGGCACTGTTCTTGATATACCTCCTGAATTAAATATATATATATATATAGCAATCTTTAAGGTTTTTTTTTTTTTTTAATCCGTGAAGTACATGAATTAATAAAGGGTATTTTCTTGAAAGATGTTCGAAATCCAATAGCTATATATAGTTTATCAAACACGAGCTAGCATGCAAGATCAATTTTCAGATTAGCCTAATATATATACAAGAGCTAGCTAGAAGTTGTATACCTGAAGAAGGGTTTGTCTTTGGAGAATTTGGTGTTGAAGGAGAGCCAGCTGCAAATGATCAACAAGACATCAACTTATAAAAGCTCAATCAAACCCGCAGAAAATCGAACTTTTTTGCTGGTTTCTCGTCGATTTTATGTTGTATCAGATCATGGAAATATGACCAAAAAGTTTGAGACCATTTGGGGAAAAAAAATGAGTTAAAAAAAATTTCAGCAATGTCTTGGAATGATAACTTCTTAATTACCATTGGCATTGCATCGGCTAACTGGTTGAGTTTGAACTTTGCATGTCTTGGGCAGCTCCAAAGCTTGAGTCTGATTAATGTTCAGCCCCATGTTTGAGCCTCCACCGTTGAGCACCTGGCACAAGCACTGAGGTTGGGTCCGGACAACGGTGTCGAGCTGTGTGCAGCAGGCGACGGATGGGACGGAGGAGGAGTTTCCGGTGATGTAGTTCAGGCAAGGTGACATGCTAATGATCACCTTAGTACAGTCGTCGGATTGCGAGCGGACGCCGGACCAAAGCATGGCTACAAGAAGAATCAATATGATTAAGGTTATGAAAACTTTTTGGTGTGACATATTTGAATTCTTGATGGAAATGCTTGTGAAATTGATCACAGATGAAAATTTTGGTGTTCTATTGAGGGGTTTGGCTCCTTTTTGGGGTTTTAGGTGGGTTTTATAATGGTGAATTAGTTAGTCAAATGATTTTTTTTGGGTTTTTGGTTACCTACTTTTTTCTAGTTTATTTATGAATTGTTTGGTACTTTTTTTTAATTTTAAATTTTATATATGGGTCTTATCATATTTTAATTTGGATATATATATATATATATAGTTTTGATATACTGTCCACCCACCGTATCGATTTTCGTGCAAACTATTGAGGTGACAAATTGTAGGTACAATAGTTGAGTGTCACTTCAATGTTTTGCACGAAAGTTGACATGGTGAATGGACAGCATGTCAAAACTATATATATATATATATATAATTTGCAAATGAAGGAGTACGTTGACACATAGCTAAGTCTAAGTAGTTAACATTGTGGGTGACCTACTTCAATGTGATTTAACTAAAATGTTTTGAGGGAAATTACAATTTAGTAGGGATCGAGTCTTATGAATATTGAATAAAAATGAACTCGATAAGAACTATAGCTAGGCTGAAATAAAATATTTTTATTTTTTATATAATTTTTAAAATATCAAGTTTATAATTCAAAATATGAAAGTAGTTACATAGAACTTATTTACTTGTCGCACTTAATTGGGATACAAGACTAAACTAAGGATAATGTTGCAGTAAAATTGATGTAGACAAAGTGATAATTTAAGATTCATTGGTTCACACGGAATATCACAAATTTAGAAAACTGACAAAATACAGATACTTGAGGAAATCATTATTCATACGCGTAACCGCGTGATTAAAAATATGATGTTGGATAATTATTTTTTTGGTTTTGGATTTTTTGTCCAGTGATTAAGTTTTCAAATTTTGGTTTTCGTACATCAACTTTTATTTTGAGTTATTTTGATCCACTTGCTTACGTGATATCAATGTTATAAAAATCGCTAGGCGGTAGGCGGGCGACGACCCACAGCCTAGCGCCTAGCCGGTCGCCTAGGCGGGGCCTAGGCGGTTTTTTTAAAAAAACCTAAATAATAAATAACTTGAAATATTCATGAGTTTTACAATAAAATATAATTTTTATGTCTTATGTTTTTCAGTTTTTGTACGAAACTCTTATAAAATTTTAATAATAATAATAACAACAACAATAACAACAACAACATAAATATTGTTGGGCTTTGGCCCAACTAATTCTTTTTTCCCAGCCCATTTAATAAGGCCCCTTGTATAAAGCCTTTCCCCTAACCCTTTCTGGCTGATCGATCGAGAGAGTGTGAGATCGAGATAGGGAGAGCTTGAGCATCCGCAGAAAGAACTCGTGCGTTCTTGGCTTTCTTCGTGAATCAAGTGAGCGTTCCTTGTTCCCTTTTTCTTGCACTCGTGGAGTGCTGCCTTCTTTCTCTCTCGTTGAGCTATGTACTGCTGAGCCTCTCTCGTTCGTTCCTGGTGTCGTTGGGTGTTCCCCTACTGTGTGTAGGGGATTTAAGCATGAACTGGGGCATGGGAGTCCTCTTGAGCCTTCGCCTTGGTTTGCCGGTTAATTGGAGGAACGATTTAGTTATCTGAGCCCGAAGCTTGCTATTTCTTCATGTTTATTATAATGCCATTTTTCTGTTTGTTTTCTTTGGTTTTCTTCCTTTTCCTGCTGCTGGATTTGTGTGTGTTATCTTGGCAGGCAATAGGTACAACAAAGTGGATGGCAAATCGGCTAGGAACAGAGGTGGATATCTAACAGTGGTATCAGAGCCACTATCGTCGCGCCGCTGTTTTTTGCTCCTCTGGACATCCTCGCCGGTGCCGGGATAGCAGCCATCGTCGCTGCTGGACATCAGCCGAGCCGCCTGGACTTCCGCCGTCGCTGGACAGCCCACGTTCCGTCACTGGCGTGAGCTTGCTGGCCGTGGAATCGAAACTCTAAGTAAGGGAGTTTCGCGCTGGTATATTGGCTTGACCTTGAACTTTTTTTTTATCGCATTAGAAGCCGCTGGCCGCGGTTTAGGTTCTGGGATTACGTGCTGGTAGAAACTAGGACTTACGTGCTTACTAGTTGCTTTCGCTGTGTTTGCTGAAATCTATGTGGTTTACTGCCTTTCTTTGTGAAAAAAGTTTCTGTGTTTTTTCTGTGTGAAAAAATGTCGTTCACAGGTTTTAATCTTGAACCTTTTAATGGAAAAACTGATTTCTCAATTTGGTAGCAGAAAATGAAAGGAATTTTAATACAACAAAAGGTTTTCAAAGCAATAGATTTGTCGTATCCTGCTGCCGGAACGGCTGAGAAAAAAGATGAAATGGATGAATTTGCTTACTCCTCTATTATCTTGAATTTATCTCATTATGTGCTAAGAAAAGTGGGTAAACTGAAATCGGCCAAAGAACTTTGGGAAAAATTAGAAGAGCTCTATACGGAGACTTCACTGCCGAGTAAATTGTTTTTACTTGAAAATTTTTTCCGTTTCAAACTCGATTTGAACGAGGACATTGATGAAAATATTGATGTGTTTACCAAACTAATTCAAGATATTAAGCAAACAGGTGATAAACACATTGATGAATACACACCTATTGTTCTCTTGAATGTTATTCCTGATTCTTACAGTGATGTTAAATCTACTATTAAGTATGGTAGAGACAATATAACATTAGAAACTGTTGTGAATGGTCTGAAAAGCAAAGAGATTGATTTGAAAACCAATAGGGAGACATTCAAACAACCAAAATCAATCATATGCCAAAAACAGAGGTAAGAGTAAGCAAAGATCTCAGTCGAGGCCTAAAAACAGAAAGTGTTTGTTGGGATCGGTTCAGAGGGTAGAGGGGGGGGTGAATACACTCTGAAACTTTTCTTCTTCTTCTTTCGAAATGATCAAGTGAGGTTTAGTTCACTCAATCTGTTTTCTCAACTTCTAAAACGGTTTGAACAACTTAAATAGTGCGGAAATAGTTCAGAGGTTTTAGTGATGCAAAGTTTATAATGCAATGTATGAGCAGAAAGTAAGATAAATAGCAGTAAAGACTAAGGCACGATTTATGGAAGTTCGAAGGCTTAATCCTTCTACATCTCCCCTTCTTCCACTTAGGAAGGAATTCACTAGAAGACTTTGGTTATTACAACGTCTTGTAATACACCCACTTCAGACTTAGGACTTATCCAATGCCTAATCCGAAACTCCTAGATTTACACAGATAAGATTCTCAGTTCTTATCAGACTGGTGGAAGCTTTCAGAGTAGCTTCAATTCTCTTCAACAATGTGTATAGTTGAGTTGAGCTTCTCAAACTGCAGAGCGGTCGAGAGGCTTGAAAACCCTAGGATGATCCTTGACGATCAGATATGTGAACTGTAGGCGAGGGTTTATTTGAGCAGCAGATGAGTGATCTTGTAAGTGTGCTCAAGTATATCAGATGAGGACTTCTGATATTATTCAAGTGATTGAGTTGATTGAGATTTTTCTGAATTGCTTGTCTCTCTTTGTTTTTTTGTTGTTGACGTTGTTGTCACTTCTTGAGCAATCTTCCCTTTATATAGGTCAATCATCAACGTCTTTATTTTGAACGTTCTGATGCTGCATTGAATGCACATTTAATGCTCATAAATGCATTGATGATTCTGCATGAAGATCGTACACTGCAGACAACTTCCAGGGTCCAAAACTGGAATAAACGGTCGAATGCTTTTTCTGTAGTCATTCTGTGTTTTTGTCATTTTGGTGCAACCTGTTGTCTCGATTGCAGGAGTCAACATATCTTCTGACACGCCGGTTCTGCTTTTAATAAAAGATCTTGCAAAGAACATCTTGTCACAGGTACTTGTCTTGAGATATCCTGATAGGCAGTTGGCATTCTACCTGTAGAGATATTTGTCCTCTGCTGGTTTGAATAACCAGTCGATAAGCTTGTGACTTCAACCGGTCGAGAGACAAAGGCGGTTGACAAGCTTCCGGTAGATAGATTTATCTTCTGCTGGTTTTGATAGCCAGTCGATAGGCTTGTGACTTCAGCCGGTCGAGAGCAAAGGCGGTTGACAAGCTTCCGGTAGAAGTTGTAGTAGATTCCTGAAATACAATGGTTGGCAGCACATTCCTATACAATGAGTTGTTGTTTGTTATCACCAAAATATCGGATTCAACAATTTCCCCCTTTTTGGTGATGACAAAACTTAAGTGCTCCAAGAACAATATGAAAGCATTAAAATGAACTTCATTGAGAGAATGAATTTCATTAAGTACAATAAGCATTTTTATTACACCTACAGAAAAAAATAAGATGCAGCTGCGATAAGTAAAAAAGAGATAAGTTGTTCATCTTTTGAACCAACTGGCTCCTCCTGACCTATCGCCTTCTCTTCTTCTTCTGTCGGCTTCTTCTTTTCTTCTGGACTCTTCTTCACGTCTTCTTGCCTCTGCTGCTCTACGTTGCTCTTCTTCCCCCTTTTTGGCATCACCTTGGTTGAGTCGAAGGATGACCTCAGTGAGTTGAGTGCCAAGGCAGGCTTGCATAGTGTCCATTTTTGCATCGATTTGAGCAAGTAGAGTGGCTTGCATAGTGTCCATCCGATCATTCAACTGCTTATGAAGGCGGTTTTCGGATCGGATAACTTGTTCAGAGACGGTAGAGAGCGTGTTGATTTGAGTGCGATGATGATTAGTGATCTCTGTGGACAGACGAGCAAGGTCTCGAGACACGGTCTCGAAATGCCGAATCATCGTCTGGCGTGAATTATCGACCGATAAGGATGAGTTTGTTATGTCTTGAGAGAAGGACCTAACCGTTTGCATGAGCTCATGAAGCCGATTTATCAAGGTATGATCTAGAGCTGCGGCCATGGCTTCAATTAAAGAATCATCAGTCTGAAGCATTTGCCCTTCTGGGTCATTTCTTGGTGAAACCGGGCTAGACTCACGATGATGTGGTGCGGGTGAACTGGCTGGAGAGCTACCCGATGGACCTTCCAATAATGGTACAGTTGGAGATATAATAGTTTCGACTGCAGCCAATATGGTTGGTGGAGTACCAGGATCAGCACTTGGTTCATCCATAATGAGATCTTCCATAAACTTTTCAGTAGATGGAGACGGTTGAAGTGCTGGATCAGCATCAGTCACTTGCTGTTCTGAAGATGCAGGTGATACAATAGTGCTTGATATCTCCGTTGGGGGCACTGTTGCTTCACTACTGCAAGGAGCCTCTGTCACAGAAGTGACAGGTATCTCTTGTGCAACCACTTCTAAAACATCTTGTGAATGACCGGGAGAAGTGAGTGGTCGTCACTGGAGAGGAGTGAGCAATCACAACTGCTTCCGGTTGAGTAACTGCTTGGACTGCGGTTGAGGAGGGGTCGACCGATGAAGATGCTGCCACACTCGATCTTAAAGCAGATGATTGAAAGAGGTCAGCAGTGATGAGATCGGTCAGAATCCCATCTGAAGAAGGGAGAGCATAGACGTCTTCTTCACCCTGATCTTGGGTGAGAAAGGTTTTCATCATCACTTGTGCTTCCAGCACATAAGCTTGTAAACAGGCTGCTGAAGCTGGTGTTTTGACATTGTTTAGAGCTTGGAAGTGCTGAAGTAATTGAGTGATTTGACGTAGACTATCCTGTAGTCCAGTCAAAATCACAAAGTCATCGGCAGCGGTAGGACTCTTGGATTTGAAATTCTTGACACGCTCATTAATTAGCAGAGATAGCAGGCTTCCTCGAAGCTTCAAGTCTATGAGATGTCTTCGTCCCAGAGCCTCCACGATGTCTTCAGTATCAGCAAATAGAAGCATCTTCTGCTCAATGACGTTGAGAGATTTCCATTTGGGAAATATTTGAGCGAGTGTCAAGTGAGTGCGGGAGTGATGCCATCTGTCAAAACGTTGTAGATGACGCTTGACAGTACGGAGCACGTGAGAGATGATCATATTGAGTTCTATCGTAGCTGCTGGTTGAGCCTTGGGTGTGTAGATCATCACACCTTTCCCTTTGTCTTTGGGATCAGCTAGAGTGACCTCAGGAGCTGATGAGGCACCTTCCCGGATTATCACACCTTTTGTAGGACGAGGAGCAGTAGAAGCAACAACGGTAGTAGTCTCGACCGTTGACAGGGTAGGAGCAAGTCCAGAAAGGGACTTTAGCTTCTTGTGCTGCCTCTTCTTCTCGCCTGCAGGCGTGGATGACACAGCTGCTTTGGAGACCGTCGGGGATGACTTGCTGAAAGCTTGAATCAGTGGAACATTCTCACGTGATTCATCTTCAGATTCAGATTCGATGATCAGTTGACGCTTGGCAAACTTTTTGGTATGGACTGGTTTGACCACGACCGGAACCGTTGAAAGCGGTTGAGGGATAGCAATAACCTTTGCGGTTGAGGGCAAGGTGTCGACCGCAGTCTCTTTCTTGTTCAGGAATTTGAGAATCGTAGACTTGTTGAGCCATTTGGTGGGATGCAGAGGCTCAGTCTTGGAAAAATCCACTCCAAGGATGCCCAAGATGTGGCAGATTTGCAAAGCAAATCCCTCGGATTGCCCTTTGCCCCTGATCATTTCACATAGAATATTGAACAGAATGTCTGACCAGTTTACGTTGATCTTGGAGGCAATACAAGCCATGTATTGAAATTTCTCCAGCGTCACCTTGTCGTAAGATCCAGCCTTTGCCAGAAGATTCTTGGCCACGATATTAGTCAGTAGCCTGAATGGAGCTTTGAGAGATGTCTTCTGGGCCGGCAGTTTGATCGGAGCATCAGTAGTTGAGAACTCCTTCAACCAATAAGAGCAGTTACCATCTGGAAGATCCGTGCATTTTGTCAAACCCCTGGAGGGCAGATCAAATGTGCTGGCAAAGAACTTCTGATTGAAGGAGTAGACCTCTGTCTTGATCAAGCATTTGATAGTCCCATGCTCGATTTGAGCGGTTGCGAAGAACTCCTTCAAAACAGGCAAATCGCAGATGGCGCTGCATTCCAGAAATTTCTTCAGTCCAGAGGCTTCAAGCATGGTGAAGACCTCAGATATTCCTGCGTTGTTTGCCTTAACAACGGAATCAAAGTTGATTGCGAGGCAAGTCTTCTGGATCGACATGATAGCTGTAGATAAGAACTCGAGCAGAGAGTAAGCAAAATCTAGAGAGTAATTCGATGATGCGTTTAATACAATATGAAAGCTTTTAGCAAAGGTGAAAGATTGATATACGAATGTAAAGAAGTATATATAGGAACCTATGGGCCATAGGGTGACGTCATGAAAAGTATTTTTGAATTTCAAAAAGTTTTGAAGAGCATAATCAAGGCGCCCAATTAATGTCATTTGGTTCAAAGCACCAAGCTGCTAGTACGAAGCCTGTCAGAGACTAGTTAAAGGCGGATGATATGCCAATATTTATGGCAACGTAACAGCTAATCTATTAATGTCATATTGACAATCATTCCCCCTAAACACATGCATACTAATTTAAATCTACTAAGCCAAGAATATTTCGAAAATATGAAAACTTAGCGTCCGGTAGAGGCTTGGTGAATATGTCTGCTGCTTGCTGATCGGTAGAGATGTATTCCAGCCTGATTTCCTTCTTTAAGACATGATCTCGGATAAAGTGATGCCTGACATCAATGTGCTTTGTCCTAGAGTGCATCACTGGATTGTGAGTGATGGCTATGACACTTGTATTGTCACAGTAGATTGGAGCTTCACTCGACCGAATCCCATAATCATTAAGCTGCTGTTGAATCCAGAGTATTTGAGCACAACAGCTGCCAGCAGCAAGGTATTCTGCTTCGGCGGTCGAGGTAGCAATTGATGTCTGCTTCTTACTTGACCACGAAATTAGTCTATCTCCAAGGAATTGACATGTGCCACTTGTACTTTTGCGATCAATTCTACAACCTGCATAATCTGCATCTGAATAGCCAATAAGATTAAGATTTGAATCTTTGGGATACCAAAGACCGACATTAGTAGTTCCTTTAATATATTTAATTATTCGTTTGGCGGCAATGAAATGAGATTGCTTAGGTGCTGCTTGAAATCTAGCGCATAAACAAACTGAATACATGATATCCGGTCGACTGGCAGTCAAATAAAGCAGTGAACCAATAAGGCCTCGATACATGGTTACCTCGACCGGAATTCCCCCTTCATCTTTATCAAGCTTAATTGATGTACTCATGGGGGTAGATACAGTTGAGCATTGTTCCATTCCAAACTTCTTTACCAATTCCTTGGCATACTTGGACTGATTGATGAATATTCCAGTTTCAAGTTGCTTCACTTGAAGTCCAAGAAAGAAGTTTAGCTCGCCCATCATGCTCATTTCAAACTTCTCCTTCATCAGTTTAGAGAACTTTGAGCACAACTTGGGGTTAGTTGACCCAAATATAATGTCATCAACATAAATTTGTACTAGTAACACATGATCATCTTTTACAAATTTAAACAGGGTCTTATCGACCGTTCCAATTTGGAAATCATGTTCCAGTAAAAATTTTAGTAATGTGTCATACCAAGAACGCGGTGCTTGTTTTAATCCATAGAGAGCTTTGTCAAGTTTATAGATATATTGAGGATGAGTAAGATTGACAAAACCTGGTGGTTGTTCAACGTACACCTCTTCTTGAAGTAGACCATTGAGGAATGCAGACTACACATCCATTTGATAAACTTTAAAATTCTTGAAGGCTGCATAAGCAAGAAAGATGCGGATTGCTTCTAGTCTTGCAACTGGCGCAAAGGATTCCTCAAAGTCTATGCCTTCTTCTTGTCTGAATCCTTGAGCAACAAGTCGAGCTTTGTTACGCACAACAGTGCCATGTTCATCGAGCTTGTTACGAAACACCCATCTAGTTCCAATCACATTTTGATTTTTCGGTCGAGGAACTAGATGCCAAACATTGTTGCGGGTGAATTGATTCAACTCTTCTTGCATAGCTTCAATCCAGCTGACATCTGATAGAGCTTCATCTATTTTCTTGGGCTCTACCTGAGATATGAAAGCTGCATGCAAGAATTCATTAATCATTTGACCACGTGTTTTTCGAGGAGCAGAAGGGTCACCTATGACCAACCCAGGTGGATGATCTTTGTTCCACCTAAAATAATTCCCTAAGGGGTTGTCATCAATTGGTTGATGAACGTCCTCGTTTACTGGATCATCATTTGCTGGAGGATTGTTATCAACCGGTGGATCCACTTCTGGCCTTGTTTGATCACACCCGGTAGAGGGAACTGGATCATCCTTCTTTGGAGGATATAGATCACTGTCACTCTCTTCCTGTAGATTTGTGTTTTCCAGTCTATGACTCAGATCATTTATGCTCCCTTGAGTTTGTTCTGTACAAAGAGTAGATTCATCAAAAACAACATGAATGGTTTCCTCGACCGTTAGTGATCTTTGATTGAACACTCGATAAGCTCTGCTAACGGCTGAGTAACCAATAAAAGTTCCTTCGTCTGCTTTGGCATCGAAGGCTGTCAAATGGTTTTTGCCATTGTTGTGGATAAAGCATTTGCACCCAAAAATTTTGAAGTATGAAATATCAGGTTTTGTGCCATTCCAGATCTCATATGGAGTTTTGTTAAATCGTTTATTAATCATAGATCTGTTTTGAGTATAGCAAGCTGTGTTAACTGCTTCTGCCCAAAGCCTTTGAGAAACATTTGAATCAGCAATCATAGTTCTGGCTGCTTCTTTTAAAGTACGGTTCCTTCTTTCAGCCACCCCATTTTGCTGTGGGGATCTAGCAGCTGACAACTCATGCTTGATTCCCTGATCATCTAGATAAGTCGTAAGAGTGGTGTTTAAAAATTCAGTCCCTCTATCACTCCTGATTCTATCTATCACAGTAGATTGTTCATTTTGCAAGCGTTTAAAAAGCTTAATCAGGTGAGGTGCGGTTTGATCTTTTGAAAAGAGAAAGATGACCCAAGTAAATCGAGAAAAGTCATCAATAACAACAAGAGCATATCTCATTCCCCCTATGCTTCTTACTGGTATAGGACCAAATAGGTCCATGTGAAGTAAGTCTAAACATTTGGAAGAAGAAATACACCCTTTATTTTTAAAGGTTGCTCTCACCTGCTTTCCTAGTTGACAAGCAGGACAAACTTTGTCTTTTATAAAATCTCCTTCGGGCAGACCAGAAACCAAATCATGCTTCCTCAAGTTAAAAATGGACTTAAAATTTAGATGATTTAACCGCTTATGCCACAACCAATGTTTATCATGATGAGCAGTAAGACAAGTAGGTGAAGAAATATGTGAGCAAGACCAGTTTACCTTGTAGGTGTTTAGGTCTCGTACACCGGTCATAAGAGTCTCACCTTTGTCATTTTTTATGAGGCAAGTGTGTTTGTGAAACTCGACCGAATGATCATTGTCACATAGTTGACTAATACTTATCAAATTATAGCATAGTTTGTCAACAAGTAACACATCTTTAATACTGATGTTACCATGGATAATCTTACCCTTACCCACGGTTTTACCTTTGGAGTTGTCTCCAAAGCTGATCTTTGGTCCTTTGCACAACACCACTTCTGTTAGAAGTTCTGGATTCCCTGTCATGTGTCGTGAGCAACCGCTATCTAAATACCAGGTAGTGTCCTTGATAGAAGTGGTTTTCTCGCCCGTTTGGACTTTTAGTACCTGCAAAGAGTGAAGAACTTTTGGTACCCATATCTAGTAGGGTCCAGGTCGGATTAGCCCTTTCGGGACCCACACCTGGAACACCCTTACAGGTTCGCCCGTGTGTGTGTCCAGAAATCTGTGCGGTCGATAGGCAGTAAATGTGTGTGCTTGTGAGGTTGCTGTGTGCTGCTTGCCTTTTTGATTTTCATCAGTTAGCCTGTACCTCTTTTGAACTGGCCTGCAATTAAAGTACTGGTAAGGCTTCTCCTTTGACCATCTTTTCTTAGAGTAGTTAGACTCATTCCATGGCCTTTTGAAATTAGATTGGTTTCCCTTTCTTCTTTCATTAGGTTTTGGTTTGATCCAAGTTTCTCTTTGATTAGAGGTCTGGGGATCCACATATCCCAGCCCTCTATGCTTAGAGCTTCGTTCGTTAGATACTTTCTGATTTTTGTCAAAGCTGCACTTATCGTGTTCATATATCGTGCTGGACCTGACAAATCTTATTTTGTTAAGATTGCCTTTGTCCAGGCTTGACTGAATACAGGATTCCATAGACTGTTCATTTGTTCCAAACCCTAGACCGGTTTTATCATGTACCGGTCTTTGAATTTCTTGAATCTTGTCAATGGTTACAGAAGATTTATTCCAAGCCTTAATGGTTTCAAGTAGTTTTTTATTCTCAATCAAGGTAGCTTGGAATACTCTTTTCAAGGTGTCGTTCTCAGTAGCCAGCAGACTTAGCTTGACCTTAAGACCATCAAGCTCTTTTTGCTGCATGCAGCTTGATTTGCTTGACTTATCTTTTAGGTCAGCTCTTTCTGCCTTTACTTCCTCGAACTCCTTGGATAATGCTTTGTATTCATTAGCCATTTCGTGTAAAGCGGTAACTAAATCACTGTGAGTAAATTCAGGTGAGCCAAAGTCAAATACCTCCTCAGCTTCTTCTTCGATATCGGCCATAAGGCATTCCACTTTTTCATCATCGCTGTCATCTGAAGAGCTTCCGGTATTGGAGTTGTCAGAGTCAGACTCAGCCCATTTGCTTTTGCTTTCGTCTGCTACTAGAACCCTTTGGTCTCTTCCTTTTCTAAACGTCCTTTTATCCTCCTTACCCCTTCTTCTTTCGGAGAATTGCTTCTGATCATTGTTCTTAGGCTTGGTGCAGTCTGCAATGAAGTGGCCTGACTTGCCACAGTTAAAACAAGTAGGACCATCCTTTGTATGGTCCGATTTATGATAATTTTTAAATTTAGAATTGTTTTTACGCATAAATCTACCAAATTTCTTGACAAAGAGTGTCATGGCTTCATTGCTGATTTGCTCAGCTGATCTCTTTGGAGCTTCCTCGACCGGTGGACATATCACGGTTGAGGTTAAGGCCTTGGTTGGTTGAGAAGTAGATGGTTCATCTTCTGTTCTCATGTTGAGCTCGAACTCGTAGGCTTTGAGATCTGCAAAGAGATCATGCAGTTCAACCTTGCTTAAGTCTTTTGACTCTCTCATGGCCACTGTCTTGATCTCCCATTCTTTGGGTAAAGCTCTCATAACCTTCACAGCAATTTCACGGTTAGTATAAGTTTTACCTAAAGCAATAAGATCACAGATGATACTACTGAACCGTTCATCAAATTCAGCCATGGTTTCCCCTGGCTTCATTTTGGCGTTGTCATATTTTTGAATGGCCAAAGTGAGCTTGTTTTCCTTTGTCTGGTCATTCCCTTCACACAGCTGAGTGAGCTTCTCCCAAATCTCCTTTGCTGTGGAACATGACTTGATTTTGCTGAACATATTCTTATCCAGTGTTTTGTATAGGATGTCCCGGGCCACATTGTCAAGATTAGCCTTCTTTTTGTCCTCAGTGGTCCACTCAGCTCTTGGTTTCTCAATCATTTGTCCTGCACCATCGGCTAGAGCTGGGTTGACCTTCATAATTTTGATAGGACCGTCTGTTATGACATATAGCATGTCATCATCCTGTGCTGCAAGATGTGACTGCATGCGAATTTTCCAATCATCATACTCTTCTTTAGAAAACATAGGAATTCTGTTGAAAGAAGTCATGATTTTAAAACTTCAGATCAGCAGTTGAGAAAGGAACCCGCTCTGATACCACTTGTTGGGATCGGTTCAGAGGGTAGAGGGGGGGTGAATACACTCTGAAACTTTTCTTCTTCTTCTTTCGAAATGATCAAGTGAGGTTTAGTTCACTCAATCTGTTTTCTCAATTTCTAAAACGGTTTGAACAACTTAAATAGTGCGGAAATAGTTCAGAGGTTTTAGTGATGCAAAGTTTATAATGCAATGTATGAGCAGAAAGTAAGATAAATAGCAGTAAAGACTAAGGCACGATTTATGGAAGTTCGAAGGCTTAATCCTTCTACATCTCCCCTTCTTCCACTTAGGAAGGAATTCACTAGAAGACTTTGGTTATTACAACGTCTTGTAATACACCCACTTCAGACTTAGGACTTATCCAATGCCTAATCCGAAACTCCTAGATTTACACAGATAAGATTCTCAGTTCTTATCAGACTGGTGGAAGCTTTCAGAGTAGCTTCAATTCTCTTCAACAATGTGTATAGTTGAGTTGAGCTTCTCAAACTGCAGAGCGGTCGAGAGGCTTGAAAACCCTAGGATGATCCTTGACGATCAGATATGTGAACTGTAGGCGAGGTTTTATTTGAGCAGCAGATGAGTGATCTTGTAAGTGTGCTCAAGTATATCAGATGAGGACTTCTGATATTATTCAAGTGATTGAGTTGATTGAGATTTTTCTGAATTGCTTGTCTCTCTTTGTTTTTTTGTTGTTGACGTTGTTGTCACTTCTTGAGCAATCTTCCCTTTATATAGGTCAATCATCAACGTCTTTATTTTGAACGTTCTGATGCTGCATTGAATGCACATTTAATGCTCATAAATGCATTGATGATTCTGCATGAAGATCGTACACTGCAGACAACTTCCAGGGTCCAAAACTGGAATAAACGGTCGAATGCTTTTTCTGTAGTCATTCTGTGTTTTTGCCATTTTGGTGCAACCTGTTGTCTCGATTGCAGGAGTCAACATATCTTCTGACACGCCGGTTCTGCTTTTAATAAAAGATCTTGCAAAGAACATCTTGTCACAGGTACTTGTCTTGAGATATCCTGATAGGCAGTTGGCATTCTACCTGTAGAGATATTTGTCCTCTGCTGGTTTGAATAACCAGTCGATAAGCTTGTGACTTCAACCGGTCGAGAGACAAAGGCGGTTGACAAGCTTCCGGTAGATAGATTTATCTTCTGCTGGTTTTGTTAGCCAGTCGATAGGCTTGTGACTTCAGCCGGTCGAGAGCAAAGGCGGTTGACAAGCTTCCGGTAGAAGTTGTAGTAGATTCCTGAAATACAATGGTTGGCAGCACATTCCTATACAATGAGTTGTTGTTTGTTATCACCAAAATATCGGATTCAACAGTGTTTTAATTGTTGTGAAACAGGTCATTACATTAAAGATTGTTCAAGGCCTAAACAAAAACAAAACCAGAATTACAAAAATCAGCATGATGATATTGCTAATATGGCTTCTTCTAGTGAAAACATGGGTGATGTTTTTATGGTGACTGAAGTATGTGATGTGCCTACTGTGAATTCTGTGCATTCAAGTGCTTTGTGTGAAAATGAATGGCTTATAGATTCTGCGTGCACTTTTCACATGTCTCCATTCAAAAATTTGTTTTCTAATTATAAAGAAGTGAAGCATGGGTCTGTTTCTATGGCAAATGAAAAGATGTGCCAAGTTGCTGGTCTTGGTTATTTATGCTTGAAATTTGATTCAGGTTATGTGCTGACTTTGAAAAATGTTAGGCATGTTCCTGATTTATGTCATAATTTGATTTCCTGTGCATCTTTGAAAGATGACGGTCTACAGGGTAGATGGGGTAATGGGGTTATGAAAATTTTGAAAGGCTCTTTGATGATTTTCAAAGCTGAAAAATTGAGAAACTTGTATGTTTGCCATGCTGAACCTGAATCTTGTATGCAAAACTTTGTGAATGCTGTCTTGAGTGATAAAACTGATTTGTGACACAAAAGACTAGGTCACATGAGTTCTAAAGGTTTAGAAATTTTGCATAAAGATGTTTACTTTGGTACTGAAAAGTTGTCTTGTGTGCCATTTTGTGATGCATGTGTTCTTGGCAAACAATCTAGAGTCAAGTTTCCACATTCCCCAAGTCCCAAACAATATGTCACTTCTGAAATTCTTGAATATTTGCATGCTGATGTTTGGGGTCCTGCTAGTGTGCCCACGCATGGTGGAAATCAATATTTCTTATCTGTGATTGATGATTTTTCAAGGAAAGTTTGGGTGTTTTTATTGAAAAACAAATCTGATGTGTTTGAGAAGTTTAAAAACTAGAAAACCTTGATCGAAAATCAAACTGGTAAGAAAATTAAAATTCTAAGAACCGATAATGGTCTTGAATTTTGTAACAAATTGTTTGACAATCTGTGTGCTGAATCTGGTATTCAAAGACACAAGACTGTCCCTTATACGCCTCAGCAAAATGGTGTTGCTGAACGTATGAATAGAACTTTACTTGAAATGGTGAGGTATATGCTTGCATGTTCTGGACTTTCAAAAAAGTTCTGGGGTGAAGCTGTTTGTACAACAGTTTATTTGATAAATAGATCCCCTTCTGTGCCTTTGAATGGTAAGTATCCAGAATTTGTATGGTCTGGTATGCAAACTGATTTGTCAAACTTGAAAGTTTTTGGTTGTTCTTCTTTTGTGCATCAGAAACGAGATAAACTTGAACCTAGATCAGTAAAATGTGTTTTTCTTGGCTATCCTGATGGGGTTAAGGGTTATAGACTATGGTTAAGGGATCAAACTGGTTTTAAAGTGTTAATCAGTAGGGATGTTGTTTTTAATGAATCTGATTTTTCATGTTTATATGCTCCTTTACCCATTCCCCAAGCTGTCACTGCTCCAAACAAGGTGGAGCATTTACCTGGTCCAAGTCTTGTTTTTGAAAATGTGCAGACTGTGCCTGTTGTGGATGAAGTTTCTGATAATCTGTCTGAAAATGCTATTGATGATTCTGATATGCACGAGGAAACTAGTGAAAATGTGCATGAAAATGACTTGAATGATTATCAATTAGCTAGAGATAGATCTAGAAGGAATATTAGGCCTCCACAACACTTTGATAACTTTCACATGACTTCTTATGCATTCAGTGTATTTGAATCTATTGATAATGTTGAACCTAAGTCGTATGACGAAGCTTTAAAATCTGAAAATTCTGGGAAATGGTTAAATGCGATGAAAGAAGAAATTAATTCTTTGCATGTTAACAATACTTGGATTCTTGTGCCTAAACCTGAAAATTGTTCTGTTGTGGACTGTAAGTGGTTGTTTAAGGTCAAGAATGAGTGTGAATCTGTCATATTTAAAGCTAGGTTAGTAGCTAAGGGTTTTACTCAAAAAGAAGGGATAGACTATACCGAAATATTTGCTCCTGTTGTGAAATTTACTACTGTTAGAATTATGTTTGCTCTTGTTGCTCAGTTTGATTGGAAGTTGTAACAGTTAGATGTTAAAACTGATTTTTTACATGGTGAACTAAATGAGAAAATTTTTATGAGGCAACCTGAAGGCTTTGTTAATAATAAGTATCCTGATCATGTTTGTTTGCTCAAGAAATCTTTGTATGGCTTGAAGCAATCTCCTAGGCAATGGAATAAAAAGTTTGATGAATGCATGCTCTCTTTGGATTTTACTAGAAGTAATTATGATCATTTCTTGTATTTCAAACAAAATGCTTAAGTTCCAGTTTTCTTGCTTATCTATGTAGATAATATGCTATTGATTAGTTCTTGTGTGAAAATTATTGAGCATGTCAAAAATTGCTTGAGTGCTAAATTTGATATGAAATTCCTAGGAGATGCAAAACGGATTCTTGGCATGAATATTTATAGGGATAGAAAGCGGTCTATCATTTTATTGAATCAGGATACTTATGTTAAGAAAGTTTTGAGTAAATTTTCCATGTCAAATGCCAAAGCTGTCAATGTGCCTCTAGCTGGTCATTTTGTTCTAAGTAAAGAGCAATCTCCTAAAACTGAACATGATATTAAATGCATGAAGAATGTGCCTTATTCTAATGCTATTGGTTCTGTCATGTATTTAATGGTTAGCACAAGGCCTGACAATGCATATTCTGTGAGCTGCTTGAGTCGATACATGTCTGATCCTGGAGTTTCTCATTGGGAAGCTCTCAAATTTCTGTTGAGATATTTGAATGGTTCTGTGAAACATGGTTTAAAATTTTCCAGATCTGAAAATGGTGTTAAATTGGTTGGATATGTGGATTCTTACTATGCCAATGATAGGGACAATAGAAAATCTACAACTTCTTATGTGTTTACATTGTGTGGTACTTGTATTAGCTGGAAATCTCAATTACAACACATTGTTTCCCTTTCAACCACCAATCTGAGTATGTAGCTGTCACTGAAGCATTAAAAGAAACTATTTGGTTGAAAGGTCTCATTTTTGAAATTGGTTTTCTTGAAGGTGAAGTTGTTGTATTTTCTGATAGTCAATCTGGCATCCGACTGTGTAAGAATCATGTTTTTCATGATAGAACTAAACATATTGATGTTAGATTCCACTACATTCGTGATGTGGTTGCTAAAGGTATTGTCTATCTTGAAAAGATTCCTTCTGAATTTAATCCTGATGATATGGGAACTAAGTATTTATCTGTTGAAAAGTTTAGATCGTGTTTGAAAATTTTAAACTTTGATACTTCCGACTGATACTGTCTTTGTATTTTTGTTGTGGGGCAATGATGATAACTTTAGGTGATTCTCCAAAACCAGTGAACCGGCGTTGGGCCAAAAGGTGGAGATTTGTTGGGCTTTGGCCCAACTAATTCTTTTTTCCCAGCCCATTTAATAAGGCCCCTTGTATAAAGCCTTTCCCCCAACCCTTTCTGGCTGATCGATCGAGAGAGTGTGAGATCGAGATAGGGAGAGCTTGAGCAGCCGCAAAAAGAACTCGTGTGTTCTTGGCTTTCTTCGTGAATCAAGTGAGCGTTCCTTGTTCCCTTTTTCTTGCACTCGTGGAGTGCTGCCTTCTTTCTCTCTCGTTGAGCTTTGTGCTGCTGAGCCTCTCTCGTTCGTTCCTGGTGTCGTTGGGTGTTCCCCTACTGTGTGTAGGGGATTTAAGCGTGAACTGGGGCGTGGGAATCCTGTTACGCCTTAAACGTATACAAATCTCGTGTTATGAGATTAATGTTTTTAATGCATTAACAAGTCTCATAATATTATGTTTTGATGATTACAAAACTCGGTTAATTGTAATAACCATTTAAAGTGAGATTTTGCAGATTAGATTTATTGAAAAATAAATTATTGGAAGTTATTTTGAAGCTATACATGTATTTATAAAGTCTTGTATTGCTCATTGAATGGATGGAACATTGTTAAGAGATATGAAGAAAAAGATAAGAAGAAGCCAAAGTATGGAGCAACAACTTCCGAAAATTACTGGAAATTTTCTTTGACTCCAAATCGGATCTTCACCGGTCATAATATAGATAAAGAAGTGTTACAAGTACTGTCCAAATTTGAGAGCAATCCAACGGCTAGAATGAGAGATATGAATTTTTCCATATATGCTGTACAGTACCCACTTCTGCAAGGAATGAAACCATAAAGATTCGCCTTCAGAAAATAACTGGGAATGTTTGAGAAATCCAAATCAAATCTCCACCGATCAGATTCAGTATTATGATGTTATAAAGCTTCGGTCCAAATTTTAGGTCAATCCAACGGATGGATTAAGAGATATGAATTTTTCAAATTTGTTGCACAGAACAGGTTCGAAAACATGATGAAGTGAATTCAGAAAATTACTGGAAATGTTTGACTCGTTCAAATCAAATCTCCACCGTTCTAACTGGATGTTTTAAAGCTTCAGTTCAAATTTCAGATCAATCCAACGGTTAGATTGGAAGATATGATTTTTTCACAAAATCCGCTCAGTGCTGGGAAAAAGATGGCAGCGGCGCCGAACACTTTTTTGTCTCTCCTTGACTTCTTAACACACGCTCCAAGCACTCAAATCAGATTCAAATCTTTGTCAACTATAAATAGAGGCCATCCAAGTTTATTTGGAGACATCCCAACTCATCTCTTCTCTCCTTTGCAAGCAATTTCTCACTATCAAAGTGTTTGTGTGATATATTTGAGAGTGTTTGTAAAAATAGTTTGTGAGTTGGTTGTGCTATTGTTGTAAACACTTGAGTGTGAAGCCAAGTGTGTTGTGCTATCGTTGTAAGCACTTGAGTGTGAAGCCAAGTGTTGTGTTAATGCTATCCTTGGAGCCCTTAAGGCCAAGAGTGTTGAGTTGTATCGGCGCGGTGATCGTGTCAAGTTGTAAGGCTATCCTTGGAGCCATCAAGGCCAAGACGTTCGAAGTACTAGTGGATCCTTGGTTAATCGACTTAACCAAGAAGGGGAGACGTAGACGATTTATCGTCGAACTTCCATAAACATCTCTTATCCCTTTTACTGCTTTATGTACATTACGCATTTATTTACCGCACTTATTATTTGATTGCTTAAGTCTTCCGCTTGCATACTTGCATAATCGCTTTAAATTGCTAAAGTTGTCAATAGAACCTAAATCCCCCCCCCCCCCAATTAGGTTCTAACAAATCCTCTCGAGCCTTCGCCTTGGTTTGCCGGTTAATTGGAGAAACGGTTTAGTTATCTGAGCCCGAAGCTTGCTATTTCTTCACGTTTATTATACTGCCATTTTTCTGTTTGTTTTCTTTGGTTTTCTTCCTTTGCCTGCTGTTGGCTTTGTGTGTGTTATCTTTGCAGGCAATAGGTACAACAAAGTGAATGGCAAATCGGCTAGGAACAGAGGTGGATACCTAACAAATATTAATAGATATCAAGTCTTCATATGTAATATGAGATTTAATTTTTTGCTTGACATTCTTTTTTGCGCTTCTTCTTTCTTTATGTGTTTGTTTCTCGCTTCGCGTCTCTCTTTTAGTTTAGATTTGTAATTTTTTTAATAAAAAATAGTAACTGCCTAGGGGGATTTGCGGGAGATTATGCGGGCAATGCCTAGAGGCATAGCCTAGCAAGAAAGTGAGGCGGTGGGCGCCTAGGCGGGTCTAGACGGCGCCTTTTAGAACACTGCGTGATATTATTCAACTCAATGCTTTCCAATTTCATATCACCATTTTCTTAAATCACGTTATCATTTTCTAATGTCACGCCATCACTTCGAGAAAATATGAGTGAAAACATATAACAATCCAAGTTACTGTATCAAAAGCAATCATTTGAAATTAAAAACAATTGTCCAAAACAAAGTACTAGGATAAGTTAGTTGGAAGGAAAAAAAAAATAAATAAATAAAAAAAGCCCCCCATCGTACATTCATGTTGATAAGATCATGAATACAATCAGAAAGTCATTTCAAAAATGAAAATTTTACAATTGGCAACATAAAAGAAAACTCCTATGTCACTGTGTTTGGATCACGGGAATTGGACGGAATTTGATGGGATTTGGAATTCGAAATACCGTTTTAGTGTTTGGCAACTTGGGATTTCAAAACGAAATTGGTATTTGGTGAGATTTCATAGGATTTCAATTAGTTAAGTGAAATCTTGACAAAATCGATCGGATTTCACGGAATTTGAGTTTATAAAGAAATAAAATTATTTTTAATAATAAATTCATATACTTTACTTATAAATTTTAAGTTTTTTTTATAATTTTTTATAAAATATCATTTATCCAAAATTTATACTATCAAATTCTAAAATATATTTTAACTTTTTGCCAAACACAAAACGGAAGTTCAATTCCATGGATTTTAAAATTCAAATTCAAATCCAAATCCAAATCCAAATCCAAATCCAAATCCAATTCCAAATTTCATTTTTTAGACATTTAAACACACTGTAAGAAAATAAAATTATAATTGAAATCCTAAATCCATAAGTTCAAATATTGCAAAAACGAAAATGAATTGAAAGAAAAGGAAAAGGACTTCATCTTAGAGGCCTGGAATTTATACGAATAGCGGCATAGCGCTAATGAAATCCAAGTGCTAAACGTTATTATTATTATTATTTTTTACCTGGGCTAAAAGTTATTATCTTAATTTTGTATCCAATGGTCTTTATTTATTATTGCATGTTATATTTATATAAAAAAAAATGAGAACATTGTTTTCTTGGTCTCATATGTTGTTGTTTTTGCGATTTTAATTCTCTGTATTATCAAATTTCAGTTTTAGTTCACTATAATTGTTTTAATCCTTTATATTATCAACTTGGCACTGAAACTTATGCAACGCTGATGTGGTGTTGATATGTATAATGTCATATCAATACTCTCAATAAAATGATTACAATTACCAAAAATAAAAAAATATATAGGATTAAAATTAAAAATAAAAAATATAAAAAACCAAAATTACATAGGAACAAAATAATAAATGTGGATGATTAGATATACATTTCTTACGTTACTCTAAATGCTGCAAGTCACGTAAAAATGACAGATCATAATTATATATTGGTCAGTTTCCGTACAAGAATAACTATTTTTGCACTTATCCTACACCACCAATTACCATGAGGTTCCAATTTATCTTATTTTGTCTCTGTTAATTATGGTTCAAGTATTGCATGTATAGTATAGATTAGTTTGAAAATTCAAAATTATTAGCAAACAAAACGTTTAATTTGTATATATTAGTACATGATATGAAAATACTAATATCTCAATGAATCTCTAGGTACTTATATGATTATATCCTTGGCCCAAAGACATAAAAAAAAAAAAAGATTAATCAAGAAGCCAAGTACATGATATGCACAAACATGCAATATACCTAGCTAAGACATGCTTGCCTATCAATTAGTTAAAATTAGTTCATCCACAAGAAACCACTTCTATCTAACCAATCTCCACTTGTACGAAATCCAATCTATCAAATTCTTCAACCCCACTATTAATAAAGCTAGCTAGCCACCACAAACAAATCAAACCATATACCCAAAAATCCCAATTATGGCCTTCAAGCTCGTTGCAACAGTACTAATTGTATCCATCTCCACAATGGCACTGTTTTCCCCTACATTTGGGCAGATGACAACCAGTTCATGCACGTCTTCCATGATCACGACTTTTACGCCCTGCGTAAACTTTGTCGCGAATGGCACTCTTAACACAACGACGACCCCTCCCTCGGCATGTTGCACTTCACTTACTTCCCTTATGGGTAGTCGCAAGGAATGTTTTTGTCAAATCGTGACCGGTAATGCGCCGTTCCAAATCCCCATCAACCAGACGCTAGCGGTTTCGCTTCCCCGGGCTTGTAACATGCCTGGTGTACCACTTCAATGCAAAGGTACGTATTGGAAAAATATTTCTTCTTTTTTTTTTTTCTCTAAGAAAAGAAGTGTATAAGGTAAATATGTATAATTGGCTTTAATTTTGCTCATGTATTGGAAACAAAATTTTGCAGCACTTGGTGCTCCGGTTCCAGCTCCGGGACCGACGCTTGCACCAGATGTTGCTCCATCTTCTAGTACTTTAGGTAAATAACACAGGGATAAGATAACCCATAAATTTTGTACATGTAATATTATTATAATCTAAATAAAATATATATGCTGAAAAATGAACATATTTAACTTGGGTGCAGCTCCAGCAGGCGTGGAGCCACAATCACCGATATTGGCCCCCGAACCTGAGACAACCACCACGGCGACTCCGCCATCTCCAGCAACCACGTCAGGAGTATCTCCGGCCGGTAATATTGCTCTCAAGAACTACTGATGTAGTGATGTTATATAGTACTCTATATTAATTTGTGGTAATATAATTGTGGCACCGTTTCAAAGGCATATTGATTCCTTCTGGTGCAACATGTTATCGAATTTATTTGGTCTGATTTGTTTATCGTATTGAAATTCACGGGGAAGTTTTAATCTAGCTAGTCCCCTGCATATAGTTTAATTTATTTTTCTATTTTAATGAAAAATATAGAGATCCATCAAACCATTTGCTACGACATTTGCCATGCTAAGGAAAAATTCATATATATCATTATGAAAGCCTCATAATTTGAGGGAAAACAAAATCATGATGTGCCCATCATTTTAATCAAAATTGATTTTGCAATAAATTAAAAACGTGAATGACGAGCTTATTAATCTATTTCTACTATAAAAGTATGAATGATGGGCAAAGTTTTTTATTATAAATTTATAACTTTGCCCCCAAATTGTGTAGGAATCAAAAAACAGTTTTGGGCAATTATGGAAAAATGAGGTATAAAACAAGGGCACAAATGGATTAAAATTTTAGTCAAATCATAAGAGGTGATTTATTGCATAGTAATGAATATGGATTTAACTTTTCATTTATATCCAATTATTACCTCAAAATTAATTATTGATAAACTATGTATACTATATAATATAAAATTTCACACACAATATTTGGCTAATATTTTTATAATGTAAAATATTTTACTTTTAGAATGTGAAAAAAAATCCAAATTTTTATTGACTACTAAATGACACAAACCGGATGTCTAACTATTACACACCGTAAAAAAATTGAGCAGCAATATTGTTAAAAATTAAAAATAAATTATTTTTATTTAAATTAATAATGAGATTAATTAAGAGTTTATTTAAATTAATTTGTTCATTAGCCTATTTTCTTTTAATTTTTTTCACATTTTAAATTTGTTTATTAGCTTATAATTTCCACTTTACTCCCTTTCTACTATTAATTGTGTCAAATTGTCACAAAATTTGTTATATATAAATGTCATATGTTATTATATGATTTTTTTTTTTCATCCATGTATTTTCAATATTCCAATATAAAATTTTGAAATAATATTCGATCAAAAAATAGATTATTGTAACCAAAAAATTATATTAAAAAGTTTTACAAAATAAATAAATATTTATGGTAAAAATTATATATAATTTTGACAAATTCTGATAAAATATTTTAAATAAATAGAACAAAATTAAAAAATTCAAATTTGTTTCAAATATGATATTAATAAAAAGTCTAGCAAAATTAATAAATGATTATAGTAAAAAATATATAATATCATCAAAAAATTTATTTTACTATAAAAGTATGAATGTAGGAGTAAAGTTTTTTCATTGTCTATATACATATTTACCTTTTGTTTTATAGAAATTAGATAATAATGAGTAAAGTAGAAGTTATAGGCTAATGAACAAATTTAAAATGTGAAAATTTTTTAAAAGAAAAAGGCTAATGAACAAATTAATTAAAAAAACACTTAATTAATCTTACTATTAATTTAAATAAAAATAATTTAAATTTAATTTTTAACAGTATTGCTGCTCAAATTTTTTATGGTATGTAACAGTTAAACTAAAATATTTTAAATAAAAAAATATTTAAAAATCCAAAATTTTTTAAAATATAATATTAATAAAAAGTCTTGCAAAATAAATAAATGGGTATAGTAAAAATTATATTGTATTTTAAAAAAATTTATTTTACTATAAAAGTATGAATGTAGGAGTAACTATATACATATTTACCCTTTTGTTTTATATAAATTAGATAATAATGAGGGTTATATAAGTAAAATGGCAAAAAAAAGGGACAAAGATGGAAAAAGACACAAAACAATTTAGGTGTAATGATTTCTCACATATAACTTCCATTTAAATGGAGTCTATTTAATTCTATAACTTCCACTTTACTCTCTTTCTACAATTAATTGTGTCAAAATTGTCACAAAAATTGTTATACATAAATTTCATGTGTTATTATATGAAATTTGAGCAGGAATACTGTTAAATTAGCCTATTTTATTTTAATTTTCCCTTTATTTAAATTAATAATGAGATTAAATAAGAGTTTTTTAATTAATTTTTTCATTAGCCTATTTTTCTTTTAATTTTTTCACATTTTAAATTTGTTCATTAGTCTATAACTTCCACTTTACTCCATTTCTACTATTAATTGTGTCAAATTGTCACAAAATTTTTTATACATAAATTTCATATGTTATTATATGATTTTTTTAATTTCATCAATGTATTTTCAATATTACAATATAACATTTTGTAATAATATTCGATCAAGAAATAGATTATTTTAATCGACAAATTATATTAAAAAGTCTTGCAAAATAAATAAATATTTATGGTAAAAATTATATAGAATTTTGATAAATTCTGATAAAATATTTTAAAAAAATATAAAGAAAAATTCCAAAATCCAAATTTGTTTCAAATTGTATATTAATAAAAAGTCTTGCAAAATAAATAAATTATTATATTAAAAATTATATAGTATTTTCAAAAAAATTTATTTTACTATAAAAGTATGAATGTAGGAGTAAAGTTTTTTCATATTTATATATATTTCTACTATAAAAGTATGAATGATGGGCAAATTTTTTCATTGTAAATTTATAACTTTGCCCCCAAATTGTGTAGAAATCAAAAAACAGTTTTGGGCAATTATGGAAAAATTAGGTAAGAAACAAGAGCAAAAATGGATTAAAATTTTAGTCAAATCTTAAGAGGTGATTTATTGCATAGTAATGAATATGGATTTAACTTTTCATTTATATCCAATTATTACCTCAAAATTAATTATTGATAAACTATGTATACTATATAATATAAAATTTCACACACAATATTTGGCTAATATTTTTATAATGTAAAATATTTTACTTTTCGAATGTGAAAAAAAATCCAAATTTTTATTGGCCACTAAATGACACAAACCGGATGTCTAACTATTACACACCGTAAAAAAATTGAGCAGCAATATTGTTAAAAATTAAAAATAAATTAATTTTATTTAAATTAATAATGAGATTAATTAAGAGTTTTTTTAAATTAATTTGTTCATTAGCCTATTTTCTTTTAATTTTTTCACATTTTAAATTTGTTTATTAGCCTATAATTTCCACTTTAATCCCTTTCTACTATTAATTGTGTGAAATTGTCACAAAATTTGTTATATATAAATGTCATATGTTATTATATGATTTTTTTTTCATTTCATCCATGTATTTTCAATATTCCAATATAAAATTTTGTAATAATATTCGATCAAAAAATAGATTATTGTAAAAAAAAATTATATTAAAATGTTTTACAAAATAAATAAATATTTATGGTAAAAATTATATAGAATTTTGACAAATTCTGATAAAATATTTTAAATAAATAGAAAAAAATTAAAAAAATTCAAATTTGTTTCAAATAGTATATTAATAAAAAGTCTTGCAAAATTAATAAATGATTATAGTAAAAAATATATAATATCTTCAAAAAATTTATTTTACTATAAAAGTATGAATGTAGGAGTAAAGTTTTTTCATTGTCTATATACATATTTACCTTTTGTTCTATATAAATTAGATAATAATGAGTAAAGTAGAAGTTATAGGCTAATGAACAAATTTAAAATGTGAAATTTTTTAAAAGAAAATAGGCTAATGAACAAATTAATTAAAAAAACACTTAATTAATCTTACTAATAATTAAAATAAAAATAATTTATATTTAATTTTTAACAGTATTGCTGCTCAAATTTTTTATGGTGTGTAACAGTTAAACTAAAATATTTTAAATAAATAGAAAAAAAATTCAAAAATCCAAAATTTTTTAAAATAGTATATTAATAAAAAGTCTTGCAAAACAAATAAATGGTTATAGTAAAAATTATATTGTATTTTAAAAAAAATTATTTTACTATAAAAGTATGATTGTAGGAGTAAAGTTTTTCATTGTCTATATACATGTTTACCCTTTAGTTCTATATAAATTAGATAATAATGAGGGTTATATAAGTAAAATGAAAAAAAAGGGATAAAGATGGAAAAAGACACAAAACAATTTAGGTATAATGATTTCTCACATATAACTTTCATTTAAATGGAGTCTATTTAATTCTATAACTTGCACTTTACTCTCTTTTTACGATTAATTGTGTCAAAATTGTCACAAAAATTGTTATACATAAATTTCATATGTTATTATATGAAATTTGAGCAGGAATACTGTTAAATTAGCCTATTTTATTTTAATTTTCCCTTTATTTAAATTAATAATGAGATTAATTAAGAGTTTTTTAATTAATTTTTTCATTAGCCTATTTTTCTTTTAATTTTTTCACATTTTAAATTTGTTCATTAGTCTATAACTTCCACTTTACTCCATTTCTACTATTAATTGTGTCAAATTGTCACAAAATTTTTTATACATAAATTTCATATGTTATTATATGATTTTTTTAATTTCATCAATGTATTTTCAATATTACAATATAACATTTTGAAATAATATTCGATCAAGGAATAGATTATTTTAATCGACAAATTATATTAAAAAGTCTTGCAAAATAAATAAATATTTATGGTAAAAATTATATAGCATTTTGACAAATTCTGATAAAATATTTTAAAAAAATTCAAAAATCCAAATTTGTTTCAAATAGTATATTAATAAAAAGTCTTGAAAAATAAATAAATTATTATATTAAAAATTATATAGTATTTTCAAAAAATTTATTTTACTATAAAAATATGATTGTAGGAGTAAAGTTTTTTCATATTTATATATATTTCTATTATAAAAATATGAATGATGGGCAAAGTTTTTCATTGTAAATTTATAACTTTGCCCCCAAATTGTGTAGGAATCAAAAAACAGTTTTGGGAAATTATGGGAAAATGAGGTATAAAACAAGGGCAAAAATGAATTAAAATTTTAGTCAAATCTTAAGAGGTGATTTATTGCATAGTAATGAATATGGATTTAACTTTTCATTTATATCCAATTATTACCTCAAAATTAATTATTGATAAACTATGTATACTATATAATATAAAATTTCACACACAATATTTGGCTAATATTTTTATAATGTAAAATATTTTACTTTTAGAATGTGAAAAAAAATCCAAATTTTTATTGACTACTAAATGACACAAACCGGATGTCTAACTATTACACACCGTAAAAAAATTGAGCAGCAATATTGTTAAAAATTAAAAATAAATTATTTTTATTTAAATTAATAATGAGATTAATTAAGAGTTTTTTTAATTAATTTGTTTATTAGCCTATTTTCTTTTAATTTTTTTACATTTTAAATTTGTTTATTAGCCTATAATTTCCACTTTACTCCCTTTCTACTATTAATTGTGTGAAATTTTCACAAAATTTGTTATATATAAATGTCATATGTTATTATATGATTTTTTTTTCATTTCATCCATGTATTTTCAATATTTCAATATAAAATTTTGTAATAATATTCGATCAAGAAATAGATTATTGTAACCAAAAAATTATATTAAAAAGTTTTACAAAATAAATAAATATTTATGGTAAAAATTATATATAATTTTGACAAATTCTGATAAAATATTTTAAATAAATAGAAAAAAATTAAAAAATTCAAATTTGTTTCAAATAGTATATTAATAAAAAATCTTGCAAAATTAATAAATGATTATAGTAAAAAATATATAATATCTTCAAAAAATTTATTTTACTATAAAAGTATGAATGTAGGAGTAAAGTTTTTTCATTGTCTATATACATATTTACCTTTTGTTCTATATAAATTAGATAATAATGAGTAAAGTAGAAGTTATAGGCTAATGAACAAATTTAAAATGTGAAATTTTTTAAAAGAAAATAGGCTAATGAACAAATTAATTAAAAAAACACTTAATTAATCTTACTATTAATTTAAATAAAAATAATTTATATTTAATTTTTAACAATATTGCTGCTCAAATTTTTTATGGTGTGTAACAGTTAAACTAAAATATTTTAAATAAATAGAAAAAAAATTCAAAAATCCAAAATTTTATAAAATAGTATATTAATAAAAAGTCTTGCAAAATAAATAAATGGTTATATTAAAAATTATATTGTATTTTAAAAAAATTTATTTTACTATAAAAGTATGAATGTAAGAGTAAAGTTTTTTCATTGTCTATATACATGTTTACCCTTTTGTTCTATATAAATTAGATAATAATGAGGGTTATATAAGTAAAATGACAAAAAAAGGGACAAAGATGGAAAAAGACACAAAACAATTTAGGTGTAATGATTTCTCACATATAACTTCCATTTAAATGGAGTCTATTTAATTCTATAACTTCTACTTTACTCTCTTTCTACGATTAATTGTGTCAAAATTGTCACAAAAATTGTTATACATAAATTTCATATGTTATTATATGAAATTTGAGCAGGGATACTGTTAAATTAGTCTATTTTCTTTTAATTTTTAAATTAATAATGAGATTAATTAAGAGTTTTTTAATTAATTTTTTCATTAGCCTATTTTCTTTTAATTTTTTCACATTTTAAATTTGTTATTAGTCTATAACTTCCACTTTACTCCATTTCAAATATTAATTGTGTCAAATTGTCACAAATTTTTTATACATAAATTTCATATGTTATTATATGATTTTTTTAATTTCATAAATGTATTTTAAATATTACAATATAACATTTTTTAATAATATTCGATCAAGAAATAGATTATTTTAATCGACAAATTATATTAAAAAGTCTTGCAAAATAAATAAATATTTATGGTAAAAATTATATAGCATTTTGACAAATTCTGATAAAATATTTTAAATAAATATAAAAAAAATTCAAAAATCCAAATTTGTTTCAAATAGTATATTAATAAAAAGTCTTGCAAAATAAATAAATTATTATATTAAAAATTATATAGTATTTTAAAAAAAATTATTTTACAATAAAAGTATGAATGTAGGAGTAAAGTTTTTTTTATTACCTATATACATATTTACCCTTTTGTTCTATATTAATTTAATAATAATGAGGGTTATATAAGTAAAATGACAAAAAAAAGGGACAAAGATGAAAAAATACACAAAACAATTAGGTGTAATAATTTTTCATATATTACCTCCATTTAAATGGAGTCTATTTAATTCTATAACTTTCACTTTACTCTCTTTCTACTATTAATTGTGTCAAATTGTCACAAAAATTGTTATACATACATTTCATATGTTATTATATGAAATTTGAGCAGTAATATTGTTAAAAATTAAATATAAATTATTTTTATTTATATTAATAATGAGATAATTAAGAGTTATTTTAATTAATTAGTTCATTAGCCTATTTTCTTTTAATTTTTTTTCGTATTTTAAATTTGTTCATTAGCCTATAACTTTCACTTTACTCTGTTTCTACTATTAATTGTGTCAAATTGTCACAAAATTTGTTATACATAAACTTCTTATGTTATTATATGATTTTTTTTTTCATTTCATCCATGTATTCTCAATATTCTATAATATAAAATTAATAATATTTGATCAAAGAATAGATTATTGTAATCGAAAAATTATATTAAAAAGTCTTGCAAAACAAATAAATATTTATGGTAAAAATTATATTGACAAATTCTGATAAAATATTTTAAATAAATAGAAAAAAATTCAAAAATCCAAATTTGTTTCAAATAGTATATTAATAAAAAGTCTTGAAAAATAAATAAATGAATATAGTAAAAATTATATAGTATTTTCAAAAAACTTATTTATTTTACTATAAAAGTATGAATGTAGGAGTATAATTTTTTCATTGTCTATATACAAGTTTATCGATTTGTTCTATGTAAATTAGATAAATGAGGGTTATATATGTAAAATGACAAAAAAATAGAGGGACAAAGATGGAAAAATAAACAAAACAATTAGGTGTAATAATTTCTCATATATAACCTCCATTTAAATGGAGTCTACTTAATTCTATAATTTCTACTTTACTCTCTTTTTACTATTAATTGTGTCAAATTGTCACAAAAATTGTTATAAATAAATTTCATATGCTATTATATGTTTTTTTTTTATTTCATCCATGTATTTTCAATATTCCAATATAAAATTTTGTAATAATATTCGATCAAAGAATAGATTATTGTACCGAAAAATTATCTACCGGAAAAAAGTATGAATGTAGGGGTAAAATTTTTCATCGTCTATATATTTGTTTACCCTTTTGTTCTATATAAATGAGGGTTAATTTAGTTCAACCTACCTTATGGGTATTACCCTAATATGAGATCTAAAAACTCATGATTTGTTATGTCAACCCTATAATATTAATTATGCATATGTGTTGAAATGTGGACCATTGAATGAATGATTCGAGTATTACCCATATGGTAGGATCTCATTAACCATGAATGAGATAATAATTAGGGTTATATAAGTAAAAATTACAAAAAAGAAAGAGACAAAGATGGAAAAATACACAAAACAATTAGATGTAATGATTTCTCACATATAACTTTCATTTAAATTGAGTCTATATATTTAATTCTATAACTCCTACTTTACTCCCTTGCTACTATTGATTGTGTCAAATTGTCACAAAATTTGTTATACATAAATTTCATATGTTATTATTTGGTTTTTTTTCTAAATTTCATCCATGTATTTTCATTATTTCAACATAAAATTTTGTAATAATATTCGATCAAGAAATAGATTATTATAATTGACAACTTATATTAAAAAGTCTTACAAAATAAATAAATACTTATGGTAAAAATTATATAGTATTTTGACAAATTCTCATAAAATATTTAAAATTAAATAGAAAAAAGGTTAAAAAAATCCAAGATTTGTTTCAAATAATATATTAATAAAAATTATTGAAAAATAAATAAATGATTATAATAAAAATTATATATTATTTTCAAAAAAATTCAAAATATTTAAAGTAAATAGACAGATAAATATAATAGGAGACTTACAAAATTTAAAGAATCAGAATAAAAGACTAAAGTAATAAATAATGATAATAAAACTTAGTAGATTTTATATTTTTGTATTAATTTATTACCTTATCATGGAAATCCTTTTTTTTTTGTTTTACATACAAGAACAACAACAATAATAATAGTGAGTTTAGTGATATTTGATATTATGTCATCACTTTTTTATCAAAATTTCTTGTAGAAAAACATTGTTTGTTATCTTATTAAGTCAATGTTTTAGAGTATCTTTTTTCATCTTTTTATACTTTCATCTATATATCATTTTGTACACAAGGTGTTAAATATTTTTCTAAAGTATCTGATTTTTTGGCTTATGATATATTTATGTTCCTAAATTATATATAGACTAGAGTTTCTTTCAAGTGCCCATCTATCATGCTCACTACCATGCCTACCAATGATGTGACACTATTCTATTTGACCACATCTTTATCACATCCAATAGAATAGTGTCACATCATTGATGGGCATTTTAGTGGGCATGATAGGTGGGCACTTGAAAGAAACTCATATATATATATATAATACATGTCACTATATATTTCAATATTATTATCAAATTTAACTCAATCATATAACTAATTGGTTATAAAATAAGTGATCTTACGTGCAGAGCACGTGCTTTTTACTAGTGTTTTGAAAAACGTGAATTTTTGACTGGAGATTTATTATAATAAATAATAAAACATTGTATTTTCATTAAAAATATGTTAAAATAATTTTTTTACGATGCTATATGATATATATATATATATATATTACTATTAAATTTAATAATTAATACACTTTGTGGGAAAACAATTGTGCTCTGTTTATATGTTATCTTTCGCGCCACTTGCTGACGCAGTCAAATAACCGTCATCTTCTCTCTGCGCCATGAGCCGGCAACTTGTCCTTCACACCGCCCTCATCCTCCTCCTCCAGGTTGCCGCCGCCGCCGAAACCCCGCCACCACATCCATCTGCGTGCGCCGACGAGCTGGTAACCTTCACGACATGTCTCCCATACGTCTCCGTCTCCCCCAACAACCTCACCGAATCTCCTCCCCCTCAGTGCTGCGACGACATTTCCACTGCTTTTTCCTCTGGATCCGCCGTATGCCTGTGTTATTTCCTCCTCCGACCTGGAATGCTTGGATTTCCGCTCAATTCCTCGAAGCTGATGACTCTCACTTCTGTATGTCCCGCGAAGCATCACGATTCCGAGGCTAATTTCTCGCTGGAGACTCTGTGTTCAGGTTTGATCTCAATAACTTGTTCTTTAGTGTGCTAACTTTGATCTGGTCTTTTACTTCTCTATTTTTGTTTCACAATTTTTATTTTAGCAATTTGCACCTCTGTTTCCCTCAATTGCTCATTTTCAGTATAATGTGTACATGAACTGGAAATTTATAGGTTAATTTCATTACGAATTTCTGGAAAGTTCTTCAGATTCTTGTTAATAAATAGTTGAATATATTGAGAATTTCCGGTTTTAGTTTCTGCGTTAAATTCCACAGTTCTTTATTTCGTACTTCTGGGCTCTTTTACTCTGCAGAATCCGCTGCCTTGCCTCCTCTTCAGGCAATAACAGGTCATTTCCATATCTTTCTTCCTGTTTGATGTGCTAAAATTATGTGCTTTAACACTTGTAGCTATTTTATCAATCAGGTCCTGGTCGATCCACTCCACGCGATTCTGGTAAAAATCTTTACATTTTGTAATTACTTTGGGCATTTATCTTCATGGAAGAGAGATCCCTGTAGGAAGTTTGTTTGTAACAAGTTCATCTTATTGGAATTTGACCTATATAAACGTATTGGTTACGTGAAATCTGTGTCACGGATAGATAAGTTCCAGTTATTTTAATTTCCGAAATCGTTTTCAAGTAAATAAAAAGCAAGAACATGTTCCGGGTAAATCAAATAAGAACATATTGGGAAGATGAAATACCACTTGTCCCATGTCAAAATATGTGATTGATAAATCTTGTTTGCCAACTAGTTCTACTTCTTAGTGAAATGAATTCGTTGGTGGAGTTTTAGAACGCCATAAACTTCCCATTAAGGATCCATCAAAAACTGTCACAAAGTTTGGTGTAGAACACAGAAAATGAAACCATTCTATGCTAAGAAACAATTCAACCCCGAAAACTGAAGACAGAGGCGTTGAAACATGAAATTTTAATTTAATTTGTTGATGCATTTAAACTCATGGATAGACAAAATTATTACTTCAGATGATTTGCGAAAAGGTGTTATTCAAGAAAATATGTTTACAATTCATAGGAAAAAAGTTACATGAGAAAATTGCAATTAAACTTATGAACAATTCTCCTATGAATATTCACATGACATGAGTAGAATAACCGAGGAACAATTTGGCTGAGTAGTTCATATAAGTAGAGCTTTTAAGTTTTGATACATCAGAAGGTCAGATTGCAAAACATCTTGAAAATTCTGAATTTCCACACCTACTATTCAGGTGCTAATGTCTCTCCTCCGTCGCCACCTTTGATGGGTTTGCCCCAACAATCACCCAGTGGCAGTTCATTACCTCCAGAAGCTGATGATGCTGACTTGCCGACTCAACCACCACCATCAACAACTGTGTTTCTTTCGTTCGCAACAGAAGGTTTTCGCAACTTCCATCAGGTAAAGACTTTGCCCATGAAGCTTATTTTCCTCATTTACATTTTAAAACTTATGTGAGCACCAAGTTTGAGTTGGAAATGTATAAATAAATTCTGAAAGTTTGTCCTTGTACATGATATAGTTTCTGCATAAAAGAACTCAGTTTTTGTTTACTTTTCTTTTGCTATAGGATTCAGTCCTAACTTAATACAATGTTTATTTTCAATTATCTAGTGCTAATGAGCTTTGCATCTTTATTCCAAAGTTTATCAAAACTTGCATGTAAGTGGGTTTGTTGGATTAATCATAAGTCAGCCCCATAACATGCACATTAGTTTATGCATAGCACGTAGGTGAGGAGAACTAGAGAGCTAAAACATAAGTTTAAAAAACGATTAATTTTATACAGGGTATTGGTCATTTTACAAAGGTCCTACACTTTTTGCCATAATCCGCTCAATATTAACAACACAAGGAGTGTATACGACAATAAATAAAATATAAATAACATACCGTTTTTTTTTCTCCCTTTTTGTTGGGCAAAATCCCGGTTCAGTCATAAATGTTTGGACACATTTTTTGTTCAGTCCTAAATGTTTGGACGTTCCCGGTTTGGTTCTAAATGTTTCTCAAAAGTTCCCGGTTCAGTCCTAAATGTTTATACGTTCCCGGTTTGGTCCTAAATGTTTCCCAAAAGTTCCCGGTTCAGTCCTAAAAATTTTTACATTGCCGATTTCATGCCAAATATTTCTCAAAAGTTCCCGGTTTGATCATTTCATCTACTTGTGTGTTAAAACTAACACCGCGTAGTGTTATATAATTTATGATTGAGTTTTATATTATTTATTATATATTTAACATTAAACAAGTTGTAAATAAAATACAAATTTATTAGAGTTTTTATCCAAATTTAAATCAATTTTACACAATGTTCAAAATAAAAATATTAAATTTATGATGCTAAAAAATAAAAACTTAAATAAAATAAACAAAACTTGAAAAATTAAAATTTAATGATGTTATTTCACATTTTTATTAATTTTGTTATATTCTCTTCATGATGGTTGCACATTTAAAAAAAAAATTGGAGGTTGAAAAAAGATATATATCTTTTTAAAACTCTTTTTATAATTTAAAAAGTTAGTATTTGAAAAAAAATTACTATTAAATAAAACTTAATTTCATATCACTACTTCAACGGTGGTCAAATAATTCATTATATTTTCTCAATTGTTAAGCATAAATATTCTTTTCTTGAAAAATTTGTTGAAATTTTCAAATATTTTGTGAAATAAGTAATACTAGTTATTTGCTAAAACATTTGTTTATTTGTTTGTGATTGATAATGTTTTTAACTATAAGATTGCATGGTTCAATTATTTTTTTATTCTATAATTTTATTTTGTATAATTTATATTATATTTTCATTTGAAAGAAATTTTTGTTCAATTATTATTATTATTATTATTATTATTATTATTATTATTATTATTATTAGCTTCTATTTTATTTAACTTTGTCTTTTGTTTGTAAGTATTTTTTTATTACGCTTTGTTTGTAGATGGAAGGACCAAATCGAGAACTTTTGGAAAATATTTAGGACGAAATCTTGAACGTAAAACATTTAGGACTAAACTGAAAACTTTTTAAAACATTTGAGACCAAATAGGGAACATAAAAACATTTAGGACTGAACCGGGAATTTTTGGAAAACATATGGGACCAAACCGGGAACATTGAAACATTTAGGACTAAACCGGAAATGTGTTCAAACATTTAGGACTGAACCGGGATTTTTCCCCTTTTTGTTTAACACAAAAACTTCTATAACACAATTTTACGAGTCAATTTTATGAGGCAAACTCATAAAAAAAATATTATTTTTCACTATACATGAAAAACCATGTTAGCCTATTAATTAAATGGCTCTTTTTAAAAACTTTGTACCTCTAGCACAGTTTTTAGCCCGCTTTTATTTATTTCTTTCATTACTCATTTTAGATCATGGAGTTTGACGATTGTTATGAAAAAATATTTTGCTAAAATACTTGATAACTTCTTGATTGATTTATTAGTTTTAACACTTTTTTTAATAATAAATCTTTATAAATTTTGATTATAATAGAGCTAGCTAGTAACCGTTTAATTAAATAGCCATATATCATTTAAAAAATTGAGATGGGAAATATTAGCAAAAGCCACTTGATATACACAACAATAGTCATATTCTTTTGGTCTTTTTCTTTATTTTTCTTTTCTGATTTCTCTTTTTTTTTTTTTTTGTTAGAATGTATGATGAATGTGAAAATAACAAAACATATTTATTTAATACATGATACATGATAACTTACTAAAGACTTTTTAACAATTTTTTTTTAAAGAAAGATAGGTATATGTGAATTGTGAGGTTTCTTTTTCAATCATTATTATTCAAGTACTTATTAGATTGATTTGGATGTGGAAATATGGTAGCTTTGATTAAATTTGATTATTAAATCGATTATTTTTCGTACATAATATTTGAATTTAATTAAGAATTTAGGCATATTAGATGCACAAAACTTGAAACTCTGTGATAAGATGGGTATGCAACGATTTTCTTGCTAATTACATGTTTTGCATAAAAATATTGTGGCTTATATTTAAACCAAACTTCAACAAGCATCATACAATTACCTGTTGCTAGTGTGGCACACCAGTCTATTCAATGATGATAAAAATATTTGCCGCTGAAAAAGTTTCAATTTACCGTGGCAAAAGGGCCAAAGGGGTATATTGCAGAAAAGAAACCACGCCTGTAAGTTTATAACTTTCAAATTTTATAAAATTGAGCAAGGATCTCGTGACATGGTTTAACAGATTTATATATGTTAAATGGTTTGACTTAATTTTTTTTTTATTTGTATGAAAAATAATATTTTTTCAATGAATCGAGCCAATCAAAACTATATCTTATAAAATTTACCTCTAAAACGATGTCATTAGAGTTTTTGTAGCTAAAATTTTCTTTAAAATTTTTTAACCCAATTGTGTATTAATATTTAAAGGTAAAACCAAACCCAAAAAAAAAAAAGAAAAAGACTAGCTAATTAAAAAAAATTTAATGAGCAAATGAATTAAGAAGCACTATGCTGTTTAATTAAAGATTTTTTTTTTATTATTATTATTTTACATTCATCTCCAGTATCTTTAATAAATTTGAAAATTTTAAATGCCGGAGAGGTGAATGCCAAAATCTATTTAAATAACAATAGTCCCTTATACTATAATATATAAAACTAAATCAACATTTAAAAATATCAAATCGAAAATGAGATTTCTAATATAATAAAATGATGTGTATCATTGAAGTGCTTTAAACAAGGGGAAAAAGGGATGAATGGAAAAGGAGTTTAAAGTCGTGACTCGTCTCCCAAATCAGCTGGCAATATCTGAAATCTGTCTCTTTTACTTTGTAAATGTAGCATTTCCCTAAATAATTAGTGTGAAAGTCATTTTTGTTTAACTTTCCAGAGAAAAAGAAAAGGCTCGTTCTCAGACAATTCAGTAATGTGTAGATAGATGGGAAGCAACCAAGGAAACCACTTTCCAGTAAAATCACTGGCCAGGCACACGAGCAGGTGTATTGATAGGATGTTCACAACATATTTTTATATCGGAAAATACGCTCTTCGCGTGTCGACTCGTAGAACAGAAACAGATGACTAACATTCTGTTAATATTAGTGGGCGTGCCTTGGATTCGTCCTCCTTTGTTTAGAACAAATGGGAAATGGCAATGGCTTTCTCAAGAATCTCTAATCTTCACGAGTAAAATCGCACCTGCCGTTCTTGATTCTCCAATGTTTTAGTATGCCATCCTGTGTGAAAATATCTGTTTGTTAATGGAGTCGTGCCTGATGAGATAAGGTGTTCTTTTTAACAGATAATTTGTATGGAGAATGAGTTGATATAAAGAACATTTTTTCGTAGCGAATTTCGAGTAACATTGAACATGGTACCTGACCATGGAGAGCCACGAGAGTTTGAATTGATCTGGGGGGGGTGAGAAACTGTCGTTCTTGAGATAGCAGCTTGAGTCCAAATCAAGATGACGCCACTAAGGAAGCAAACGGTGGTCAAAGGTTAATCGAGCCCCATCGTTCGCGTGACAGTAATATTCATATGCAATTTGCATCTGAAATTGGACAAAGTATAGTAAGACAAATTATATGTGACAAGCATACAAGAGATGTAACAAAGAATCCAAACCAAACAATGAAAAGTTATTGTTAAAGTGAAAAAGGTAAGGGCTCACCTTTCTTGGTTAATGAGCAAAGAAGTGTCCCCATCATCCTTGAGGTTGAGTTTCTTGAAAATGATCATCGCCTGGATTCGGCGGGACCGACAACTAAAGGTGCATAAGAAAAAAGCTTCAAAGCATAAGCCAGACTTGGAAACAAGACAATTATGATGGTTAGACTATGAATCAATTTCAAAAGAAAGAGTTGAGTGGCTGAGGGATCTTAAGATAAACATGGCGTGCAGATGTTATACGTGCGTACCATGTATGAAATGTCGACTCTATCCTCAAAAAAAGCTGAGTTCAGTATAACCATGTGAGTCAGGTAACAGCTCCTCCACCTCAATTCGTGGCCTCGAACTCATGCTTTTCTTTAACCTGTTCGGAACTGATTCAATTTCAGCCCAAAACAGGCTCAAAACTGGTCTATGATCAGAAAACCTAGATTCCCCTCGAACATAGGACAACTGCTGAAGCCCACTTCCATACCACAAAATTCGATCACACCTTCGAATTCAAAAGTACCCCAGATCAGCTCTTTGCTTCGCAAATGAGGTGATATTGAAATATACTAAATCTCGTCTAACAATATTTACCATGCAGGTGTTCGTCGTTTCTCCTTCAGGTTTGTAACATCACCAGCATAGCTGTCTGAATTATGTGAGTACTTGTACGTTGGTGGAAAATATATCCTTCCTTCGTTCCAACCCTCGAAAACTCGACCTCCTCTCTGCTCTATTCTCAGCTGGCAAGAAGAAATGTTCAATAATGTGCTATTCATCATGTCGCATAATGATTAAGATAATGTTGTATAGAAAATAATAGATATTATACTTGATCTTTTTCTAACAAGGCTCTCCAGTTCTGCATTTCAATAAGAGCTTTGGCTGAGCGGAAAGGCAGTGCTACTCGGTAGTTCAAATCTCCGAGCCAAAAAATGCGGCTACATGAAAATTTATCTTCGGGTAAATGAAACTTACCGAGAAAAAATCATTCAATTTAAAACAAAGTGTCTCCACATTCTCATTCTTTCTGTAGTTGTCTCAATTTTTTAATTATAAAAATATTGTGTTGGTTAGGCTGTCTTACTCATGTTCAAGAATGGTCTCTGGGGATTTCTCATCATCGAGTGTATTAACTCTAGGGAATCTTGTTTTCCGTAAAATCTCCATAACATCAGCGTTTCTGCGCAGCTCATCACCATCCTTCTGACCCGATGTCAAGTGACTGCACACAAAGCAAAGGCTAGTCTGATGCAACAATATGCTGATCGAAATAGATCCCTACAACAAAAGCACAGTGCTGCAGCAATTACAAGAACTTTCATGAAAACGTGGAAAAGACTAGTGCTTTTAGTGCATTTGGACTACCTTATTTCCGAGATAACCCATTAATCCACGACCAACACAAGAAATCTTAATGCTCCGAACGTGTTCTCTCAACTCACTTCGAATCCAAACGGCCAAAAAAATCCCAACCATTTGCTTACTTGCAACTAGAGAGTATCTTGAATGTTCAGGTAACACACATGCATCCCAACCATTAGTGCATGAATCCTCGACCGAAAAATCCTCATCTAAACCCCAGGTAGAGAAATCACTAGGCCTTTGACCCCAAGAATAGTCACTTGGCCTGCAACTCAAATACTCATTGCCTGGCTGTGGAGCTGGCGAATAGTCACTGGGATAGTGAGCAGAAGAATAATCGCTCAGTCTCCGACTAGATGAACAGTCACTTGGCCTGTAACCCCATCTCATTGTTGGGTCGAAGTCACTAGCTCTATGACCACATATTACACCGTCAGAAACACTTAATCGCCTCTCAAGACGAGGTTGGCGGACCAAAATGTCATTCTCCATTCTCCTATAATGAGGAGTCTGAAAAGAGCGACGATGGAAAAAGCTTGAGCCTTTACCGCTGGCTGATCCCTCAAAATCCGCATTCCACTCGACAATAGGATCAGGCATAGGTGATGGTGTATAGTAACCACTGCCTCCAATATTGCCAGGGGCATCATTCAATGTTTTTTTAATAATAGCCAGCCACTTTTTGGCAGGGCCATTGTCCTCGGCACCAAGAATATTACCGGCATTCAGAGGAACTATTTCTTGAAATCTATTTTTAAAAAAAATGTTTTAAAAAAAAGTTAATAAAAACGTCATTTGAGGAAAGACGCAAAGTTGGATTTATGTCAAGGCATGAATCATGATTCAAAAGCATACCCGAGCACATATATGTCAACGGGAGGTGCAGAATGTAGCCAATTATCTAAGTCCATATTGCTTGGTGGTGATTTTCCTCCCACATTCCATGTTGACACAAAGATGCTGCTCCATATAAGTGGTTGACATATAAATTTATCAGAAAGTTGATAAAGCTGAGAAAGTGGAGACTATCTACGAATGAACACTAACCTATATTTCTGGATATTTATTATCTGAGGATGATCAAGATAGCCGCTCCCTCGCCGATGGGAACGTGATCGGGAAAAGGAATGCTCTGTATTCTTAGCTGATTCTTCTGCAAACCAATTGGGACAATCTCTTCAATATCATCATAGTAAAAGAAATGAAAAAAAAAACTATCCAAATGAACAATGTTAATGTTTGACATCCACATTACATAATCGTAAATCATATAATTTTTATCAGAATTTCATTGTTAATTAAAATTCTGGGGGTACCTGTAACAAGTTCGAAAGAATGAAAATAGCCAAAATACTGACCAAGTTTGCTTTTCTTGATAGTAGACGGCTCCCTTTCTGAGAATCTTTTCCTCCATTCCACATCTCCACCTTAATTTATTCATTATGAACAATAAATTACAAATTACATCTTGTAAAGTAGAATCAAAACCATAATTAAACAAGAATCCAAAAACGAAAAGGACATCGATTGAAATTTGAAATACAGTAGCCAATAAGTAGCATATTGTCCCAATATTGAACTGGTGAAATAAGAAAGAAAAAAGGTCTGAAATGAAGAAATAAAACAGGAGCCAGATTTGATTGTTTTATAAGATACACAAGACAAATCCATTAGAGACAAACCAATAGAATACAAAAAAATCTTGAAATTGTTGTCTTCCGTTGGCTTAGTCATAACCAATCCTCAACCACTCCGTGAAAATTAAATATTGTGTAAATGACACAAGATATGACAAAATTACCAGAAAACAGACACTAACTATAACCAAAAAATAGTGGAGATAATATTAAATAAAAAAAGATTTCAACTCTAACCAAATTTCGATGACAAATTCTCAAAATCATAAAAGAAGGCAGATACTCACCTTCATATGCAACTTCATGAGCTTGAAAATCCTCACTTTTGGACTTGATTCTGAACCATTTTCTGATCAATTTCTTTGACCACGAGAGCTTCACAATTACATGAATAAATAACAAATTCATCAAAAAAATCCAAAGTAAAAAAATCCCATTTTTCAGGAAATTATAAACGAGGGGTGAGAAACTAATTTACAAACAAAAACCTTGCTTTTCTTGGAATTTCCATCGTTCATTGTTCCGCCTATTTCTTCATGAGGTACTTACTCTACATAATCCCTTCCCAACAAACTCTGATCTTGATTTGAGAGTAAAACAAAGTCCCCAAAAAGGCAAAAAAAAAATAATAATCCCCAAAGTTCACAACTTTATAAACTAATATTCAACAACTTCCACACCTCGAATCTCATGCAAAAAAGTGGTCAAATCCCAAATATCCACTTCCAATTTTCTTCAAATATCTCAGCAAATACTCAGTTCAAAAGCATCCTAGTTTCTGGCCATCTCACCATGCATCCCCCAATGCAAGATTGCACCTTTTTTCTGTTATTCGCAAATACTACAAACATATAGACACAGAAACTGAGAAGCAAGAGCCCAAACCCAGAAATTAAATTCAATTCTTTAATCACCAAAAAGAAGATGTAAAAGCTAACTCAAGAACCAACCAATGCATCAATCAAAGTGATATATAGGGGGAAAAAGTGGGAGTTGAGGTATCCTTTTCTCTTTTCTTGAAACGCAGCATCTTTACTCAGCAGCAAAATTCTTGGAAGACCAAAAAATATATATTTTTAGATGAATATATATTGATTTTAAAGAAAGAAACAGTAACATAACTCCAGACAAACTCTCTCTCACACAACGTACCCACATTCTTGTGTGTTGTGTGTTGTTGGCTTTCTCTTTTATTTCCCGAAGCCCAAGGTCGTCCCAGAATGGAGGGGCAACGGGCATGCCTAAAACGACTGGGGCAGTTGCCCGGAGATGGCCACAAATTGGTCATATAATATATTAGTATTACACCTTCCGTTTCGTTGATATAGTTCTATTTTTTTATCTTTTTTTTTTTTGAAGAAATAGTTCTATTTTTTTTCAAACTATATAAAAAATTAATGAAAAACAAATTATATATAAGTTATTTATTTTAATCTTATTTAATTCATTCGAGAATAATTCTATATTATTTTAAGACATATTTAATAGGGTACATTGGTAAAATAGTAGGAAAATAATGTTAAATATAATACAAGTCTATATATTTGAAAGTTTATATATTTGAAACAAATAAAAAAAAGATTTTTTTTAAGAATTTTGTTTGTAATCAAATGTTTTCGCACAAAATCCCTAATTATCCCGTCACGCATTTTTCTACTACATCTCAGATATTTCTATTTTGTAATGTGACGAAATTTTAGCTTTTGCATATTCAATATATATATAATATAATGTGAACTTTCATTAAAAAGCAAGAAACAGATAATACACATAATTTAATGGTTGTTGGACTTGGGATATTGCGAAAATTAGTTTTGATGGAATATAGACTAACTCCTCAAGAATTTTTTTTTTTTTAAAAAGGAAAATTATTTGTACACGAAGGTTTCTTTTTATGCATGTGGAATAATAATATAGTGAGTTCGAGAATATTTTTTTTAATAACTCGTTGATCACTGAATTTTTTTAGTGCATATCAAGTTACGTTTAATCTATAGAAAAATGTTCGATTTCATATTTTATATATGAGAATGCATGCTACGCTTTAAGAGTTTACTACTTTACCTTCTAATCTTTTGCTGTTCAAAGTAAAAGGTTGCTACTAATTGATATTTAAAGGATAATCCTTTGTGGCATGCACAATTAAAATTTCTAGTTGATATATGCTAATATGAAAACTAATATTATTAGCAACACCTTGATTCGAAAAAAAAAATATTATTAGCAATACTTGTACATCTACCACATAAAACAATCGAAACATGATATTTGTTGAGCTATATGTGGTATGAAATATTTGAGTTAAATATTTACAACCGATTGTAGATTTAGGTAAAATGTGAAACGTTTGATTATTTATGCATTCAATATATATATATACGTATAAAATGTTAGAATGTACTATTTTTCATTGTAATTAATTGCACAAGGAATGGGGAAATTAAAAAACATGCCTCACATAGGGTAGTTAACAAAATGACCTCCCAATAATTAATGCGTCATAAATTTGACCCCAAAAAATCACACCCATCGACCCAACAAAATTTATTAAAGAAACCTTGGTAATTAAGTGAGTCCTATGGAGTGTAGGATGAATAAATTATGCGGATGGGTCAACAACTGATGGCTCATGCCAAATATGAATTAATATCGGCCAGCAACATCTCATATTGGTTCATTTATAATAAAATCAGGGAGCCAGTTACAATTCTTTATAACTTATGTATAAAACATCCTACAGTCTCATCATGATAATTTAAACACCACCACAACCCAATCGAAATTTACATTCATGTCCTGGTATATGCCGCATATAAGCTGTGAAAATAAAATTTACTTCGATTCAGAAGTAATCGAAATGTGAGGTGAAATATATTTAATTTCTTTTTGCATCTAATAGATAGACAAATGATCACTTCATTGCTGTTGATATTGTTATTAGGATATATTCCGAATTCTGAAAAACTTTAACAACAACAACAACAATAGCAGCAAACAAGTCGAGGCGAGAGAAACTCTCTATGCGCAAGACGAAATTGCCCGTTAACTGTAGTGACCCAACTTGGATCCACTACCTAATCAGAGTTAAGAGCATAATTAAGCATGCATTAAAATAAATCGCTGAAAAGACTAATTCATCTATTCCCTAGTCGCTCCGGGAAAAACACTTATGCTCGAAGTAACTTGTCACCCAAAACGTCTTTGATTATCGTTCATTGCTAAAACGCAATATCTTTGACAAACAGTCTGCATGGATGTGACTCACTGACTCGAAATAACAAATTCGATTCATCACGATCTTGCGAAATCTTCGATCCCAAAGGCAAACCACATTGGCTACTAAGTCAATTCTTGACTATCTCAGTCACTTCAGAGATATCGCACATAACTCGCTGAAAGATTAGTGACACCACCTGCTGGATCTCGAGAACTAGATCCCAGCTAATGTCACATCTCACGATCATCCACTGATGTTCATACGAGTACACAATTCTCGTTGGATCTCAAACAACGGTATACTAAGACATCATCACAAGAACACTGTCCTGGGAACTACCAATTTACTTGCTTGTTTCTCCTGTCAAGTTAATACCTAACTTGACCATACAAGTCAATTGAAATCTTCCGGTATATTCGTCTCTGGCAAACCTATAGACTCCAAAGCATCACCTGCTCCGAGACTGTACCAAGTACTCATCTCCTAAGCACTAAGCGACAAAATACTATCCCAAGTATTATCGATTGCTATATCCAAATCATCACTGATTGGATTTACCCTATCGATCTCGTCGAACTACTGATGCTCGCACTTGTCCGATAAAACAATCACTGATCATCTAAACCTACGTGGCTCAATCAATAACCATGACTCAGCTGCCACGAAGAACTATTTCCAAACACTTGGAATACTCAGTTCGCTCTGGTTTCAACACACCCATAATTGATAATCTATACAATAGCTATTAGTAGCCTATCGACACAATCTCGTGCCTTACTACTGACAATTGCCTCGTACACTGAACTTAATCAACCTAACTCTAACAGAGTTAGCCAATAACCACTAGTAGTCATTAGCACAAATCCCGTGCCACCTTAGCACTACCAATCGTTGTCTTGTTCTCCCAAGGCAAACATCAAGATAAACTAAGCCCATTTCCATCCCATGGAAAATCCTACGCTCAATCTCTGAAAATATCAGACAGTACTTAGCGCAAACACTGGACTCACTATCCTTGCCTCGTTCATTCAGGATGAACATCACGATTCGTCAAATTCACAATCATAACTAACGAATCTCCAAGATTCTTACAATCTCCGAACACTCTCCTGATCATATTCCTTGTTAAGACTGTACAACAATTTAAGACTAAGGTAGCTTACCACGATAACCCACCTGGAAAATCACCAAGGTTTCACGGTCATAGGCCACGCTTCCCTCACATCTCAAATAGTCCTGTACAATCCTCAACATCTGATATAATCCAATACTGATGAAGCCAATCATCAAGGAGTAGTCCTCGTATTCGAGTTGAAGTCTTAAAACAGCATCCCATCCAAGTTCTTGGATGATTCCTATCACAGGAAAACTCTAACCACAACTCTGATGACAACCTCTAGTCATCGCTGGTAGAAATCCTTCTTCCTACTAGATTCACACGTCTAGCAGTAACTCAAAGGTTAAAACCTATCTGCTCAGAGTACACACTTGTCAAGGAAATCCCTCCATGACTGGTTCCCATAGCAGAACACTCAAACTATATCTCTGGCACACCAGACGATATCGAACCATCGATATCAAACCGAATATCTTAATCCAAGGTCATACCCTGTCGTGACTACTACCAAATCCCTAGACTGAGTAGCCTTCCCACCGCCAATCCTGAAGCACAAAGGCTCCCAGGTAACGCTGGCATAGGGTCGCGCCCCATCACATCTAGTCATGGTCATAGCCCACAATTCTCGACATATACTGGACTTGGCATCTCGATGAAATCCCATCATCACAAGTCTCAACCTAACGAAGGTCAAACAGCTTACTGTTCTAAGAAAACAACCTAGAATAAAGCCCAATGTTCTAAACCGAACAATATCCCTATGCCTCTAGATGAGTCCACTCATTGCTGGCACTATCTTAGTCCACTGACTAACTAGGTCAATCCTAGAAAAATGCCTAGACTAACCGCAAGTGAAACAGTCACAATCGACCCACTCAAATCCCATGAGCTGCAATAGTTGAACACTAATCAACTAAACCCAATTCAAACTTCCGCACAATCATGCAATCATTCACGAATTGCTGGATAAATAATACATGTATCACTTATTTCAAGTTATGTACAATTCTCTTTATTACAATCTCATGTAATACATACAGTATTCAAAATACAATGAAATGTACAATCGAACTTGAAATGATACAACCAAAGTATGATGATTCATTACAACTGAAATACTGTTTATAAATTACATCAATACAGTATTTAAATCATCGTACTAGTATTCGTTTCTTGAGCATGAAGCTTCTAATCGACACACGCATCGATATAAGCATACTCCCGACCAAGTCTCTCTAACTGTCCTCCTACAAAGAACTCCGGAGAAATGGCACGTGATAGCTAACCAGCTATGCTCTGCATCAGTGCATGTCAGTCGACCTCTTCTGCTCACGATCTACCGTCAGCTTTCTTCTTGTAACCAAATCATGCTTTTGAACATGAAGTTTCCCATGTGCCTACCGAACTCATCGGTACAAGCATACCGGCAAAACTATATTCCGCATGAGTTTAATGACCTTACGCTCAAAACCTGTCATGCCTTAGGCATTCGAGGCATTCCCTGGTAAAGGTCTATCTGAAAATCTCTCCAACTACGACTGGAGAATCTTCAGAGTAGTTTCATCATGGTAATGACTGTACAGATGCAAGCGTCAAGTAAGTCCCCATCAATCCTCTGCCACTGTCTCTGGCATCCGGTACTCGATCCAAAACTAGGATCCACATGAGTAGAAATCTCGAATGCTCGGACATGATCCATTACGCCTGTCCGTACTTGCTGGTATCCCATAAGCCAAATCTTCAGAATTCCCGCCGATGATGATAATCTTTGGGAAATCATCGCATCATCACCTCTTCGAAGGTCCAATCAATCCTATAAGGATAACCCAAAGTCTCATTACTATATCCCAAGTCTCTTGCATGCATGCGCTCTGATACCAATAAATGTAGCGACCCAATCCGGATCCACTACCTAATCAGAGTTAAGAGCATAATTAAGCATGCATTAAAATAAATCGCTGCAGAAGACTTAAATAAAAGCAGACTGGCAGAATACAATCGGTTAAACAAATTTGATTATACAACCCAATCGAATGAATGAGCCTAAAGGGCAAAACCTACAGCTAATCCTGCTGTCTTCACTGGTCACTAGCTACTCCAAGCTCCTGGTGCTCAATCCTGTACCTACACCTGCTCCGTCGAATGGGGTGTCCAGATACACAGAAAAGACTGGACGTGAGCTCTAAGCTCAATACGAAAGCAATGATATATAAAATATATGCAACACATAAGCGTATTTAAAATGAGAGTAAAACAGTACTCAGAGGCTCCATGAATATACAGGGCAATATCGGGTAGCAAGTCCGTGGTGCCGCTCCTATATTCACCTATCAACTATAGCATCTACTCCACCATCGTGGTCGCTTCTAGTGATAGCAAAACCAGGGGCTGAGTGTCCCCAGACACGAATCCGCAGGAAGTAACGCCTCACTGACAGAAACTGTCAATGACTCACATCATACCAGATGCAGTCAACCGTAAAAACATGCATGTGCTAAAGCCGTAAAACATGGTAAAACAAGTAGCACATACTCATGCAACACATACAATATATATCATGCTGGCTATCTCAGTCAGTACTTACGTACCTTACTACAGGCAGTCCTAGCAGTCCCACTCTAGGTTCCCAACCTATCATCAACTCTACAATGCAAATATCCATGCATCATTAATTAAGCTCTAAAAGCCTTAACTAAGCTATTGAATACTACTAAATATTTTAATGAGACCATAGCTATACCTGCGTCCGTCGTCAGCCCTCTGATGGAGACTATCCTGCAACTAGGGGCACACCCCTGCTTCAGCTCCACAGCCTCGAGCACGGCTCTACTACACGAGCACTGCTCCTCTACTATGTCAGACACTGTCTGATTATACTAGAATATTTTCCCTACTCCAACTCTAAAATAAGAGTACTCAAAGCCCTAAAATAGAGCCACATGGGCAAAGGAGAGGAAGTTGGTGCGAGTCTCAAATGAGCTCCTCGGCTCTCTATATATAAGCGAGGGTTCGGGTCGTTCGTTCACGCCTTCGGAGCGTCCGAACTGCTTCGAGCCATTCGATCGTCTCATCGGATCCTCCGATCTCTGCCACGTGTCAATCCAATCGCATGCAACCATGCACCTGTCCCGAACACTGTTCGGATGGTCCGAACTGCCTCTTCAGATCGTCCGAAGTCACCCCTATGACCGATGACATAATATTTCAGGACAGCTGGCTGGGCTACTCTTTGGATCGTCTGAACGATCTTCGGATCATCCGAAGCCTTCAGAGCCTCCGAAGCCTGGCTCCGTCCATGTTCGGATCCTCCGAACTCAGGTTCGGAGCGTCCGAACCCTTCGAACCTTACCCACCATTTCCGAGTGTCCTGAATCCATTTTTGGACTCCATTAATCCATTTGGAAGTTCCTTAATCATGTTTTACTCATGATTACACGATTAATTACGCATTAATCGTTAATTTTGGATACGGGTCACTACATTAACAGTGCTCAACGTTGGCGGCAATCGTTTTTAAAATAAAACGACTAACGATCGTGATATAGTAGCACTACAAATATCACGAACTTCAGTGAACAAAAATAAGTATCAACTTTTCTTTTGAGAAAGTAAGGGAGAGATTTTGCAGAAATCTGATGTATACGTTATCAGATGTTTCTCTATATCATTATACGTTATAACTGATCATATATATAGCCTTAGACTTCAAACAATACATCTTATGGCCTAAGGATGCAACCCGTGGCAGAAAAAGCCCAGAAACAGACGCAACTTTTTTAACCAAATTTTATCCAAAAAGAATAATTGATCATAAGACCTCGCCTCGCCACACCGAGCCGGCCGGCCGGCCGCGCACGCGTGCTTGTTGCATCAATTAGCATCTTGTCCCTTTACAAAACACCTAAGGGCTCAATCCCATAAACCAAATTTGGGTTATTTAAGGAGTCAAACACATTGGAATTATTTCAATGTGGGACAAACCAAAATAAGTTTTTCCTCCAATTTATTCACCAAATTTGAATTTATTCAATACATTGGGACAATCCTTTCAAAAGTCTTTCAAGCCCTTTCAAGCCCTTTCCTTTCCACAATCACAATTCATTCAATATTTCCAACAATCTCCCATATAAATGAATTTCACGTATATTAGCATTCTCACTAGAAAGTCTTTTTGAGTTATTGTTACATCAAGATAGGTAGCTTGTGTCTTTGAACCTACCTTAGTAAAATACTATCGGATTTACTAGTTGCATAGTGACGCGATGTCTTGAACTAGTCAACCATTTATGTAAACCAAGTCAATAGTATTTACATAACAATACTCTAACTATTTTGTTCTCACGTTTTGTCCATTTCAGCCTTTGACCATATCTTAGATTCATAAGTGTTGCAATCAAAGCGCCCAATACTTTGCACTTATATAGGTGATCTCCTATTAAGAATATCTTGCGTTACTCTACCTCATAGGTATAGGAATCATTAAAAGAAAACTTAACCTCACCACATGTTGCAGGTACATTTTACTTGGATATTCTAGGAATGAGTGAGTAAAGATTTCAAGTACTCAAACTAATATTTATAACTTAGTTGTCCCATTGAACCAAGGTTTTGGGATCTTCAATTCTCAAGGTTGGGTTACCGCTATAAATATTTTAATTTGTGGATTTTAAACTCATTCCTCCAAGTAGTTTGTACATTTAATCTCTATTTATACTTTTTGTAAGCGGATCCGCAAGGTTTTCCTTTGACTTCACATAGTCAACCGAAATAACCTCATTCGAGATCAATTGTCTTATGTTATTGTGTCTCCGACAAATATGTCGAGATTTACCATTGTACATACTACTTTATGCTCTTCCTATTGCTGATTGACTGTCACAATGAATAGTAATGGAAGACACCGGTTTATTCCAACATGGAATATCTTCTAGAAAGTTTCGAAGCCACTCGGCTTCTTCACCAGATTTATCTAAAGCATTGAACTCCATAGTCGACCGAGCTATACAAGTTTGTTTAGAGGATCTCCATGACACCGCTCCTCCACCAATTGTGAACACATATCCACTAGTAGACTTGGAGTCTTTCGTGTCAGAAATCCAATTTGCATCATAATATCCTTCTAGGACCGCAGGATATTTTGTATACACTATTCCATAACTCGAAGTGTATTTCAAATATCCAAGCACTCTCATTAATGCTTTCCAATGATCCTCACTTGGATTACTTGTGAACTGACTAAGTTTGTTTACAGTATATGCAAGATCAGGACATGTATAGTTAGTTAAGTACATCAGATTTCCTATCACCCTTGCATATTCCACTTGTGAAACAGGTTCTCCTCTATTTTTGGCTAAATGTATACCCAATTCCATAGGTGTTCTAGCCGGAGGACGATTTGTGGTATTAAATCGTTCAAGAACCTTTTCTACATAATGAGTTTGGGATAACATAATTCCAGCAGATGTTTTAGAAACATTAATCCCTAGAATAATATCACACAATCCCAAATCCTTCATGTCAAAATGTTGTCTCAATATTTTCTTGGTTTTCACAATCAATTCATGGTTGCTTCCCATGATTAACATGTCATCTACATAAAGGCAAACAATTACATATGCATTTGTAGTACCTTTAATATAGACACATTTGTCACATTCATTTATTGTGAAACCATTTGACAACATAGCAGTGTCAAACTTTTGATGTCACTGTTTAGGTGCTTGTTTAAGTCCATACAATGACTTGACAAGTTTACACACCTTTTGTTCTTTTTCGGGTACAAAAAACTCTTCTGGTTGTTTTATATATATTTCTTCTTCCAACTCTTCATTCAAAAACGCTATTTTAACATCCATTTGATGTATCTCAAGATCATGCAATGCTGCAATAGCGATGATAACACGAATGGATGTTATTCTAGAAACCGAAGAGTAAGTATCGAAGAAATCATATCCTTCCTTTTGTCTAAAACCTTGAACCACTAGTCAAGCTTTATATTTATCTATAGATCCATCTTCTTTGTATTTCCTTTTAAAAATTCACTTGGATCCCAAAGGTTTACATCCATGAGGGAGATCAACCAACTCCCATGTATGATTATGAATGATGGAATCTATTTCATTTTGTATGGCTTCCTTCCAAAAAGGAGCCTCAGGATTTGATAAAGCTTCTTGAAGAGTTCTTGGTTCATTATCTAACATGTATGTCAGAAAATCAGGACCAAATGACTTTTCAACTCTTACACGCTTGGTGCGTCTTGGTTCCTCGTTGTTTTGTGGAGTTTCAGTTGTGTTTTCATGGGTTCGCTTGTTCGAACTTATTTTTTTCCTTTCTTAACATGGAAAGATATTTTCAAAGAATACAACATTCCTTGACTCCATAATTGTGCCTTCATGTACATCAGGAATCGTTGACTTATGTACTAAAAAGCTATATGCACTAATATTGTATGCATAACCAATAAATATACAGTCAACCGTTTTAGGCTCAATTTTTATTTGTTTTGGCTTAGGTACTTCTACTTTAGCCAAACACCCCCACACTTTGAGGTATTGGTAAGAAGGTTTACGATATTTCCACTGTTCATATGGTGTTTCATCTTTCCCTTTGATTGGAATCTTATTTAGAATGTGAGTTGCTGAGAGAATCGATTCAACCCACATGTTTTGAGGTAAGCCGGAATTTATTAACAATGCGTTCATCATTTCTTTTAATGTTCGATTCTTGCGTTCAACAACGCCATTGGATTGAGGTGAGTAAGGGGTTGTCGTTTGATAAATGATGCCCGAAGTTGAGCAAAATTCTTCAAAAGGAGCCACATACTCTCCACCTCGATCACTTTGAATCAATTTAATCTTTGAACTTTGTTGATTTTCAATCTCAGATTTATATTTCTTGAAAGCTTCGATTGCTTCATCTTTGCTTTTAAATAAATATACATAACGAAGTCTGGTGCAATCATCAATGAATGTTATAAAGTACTTATTTCCACCTCGTGTTTGTACTATTTTTAAATCACATACATCAGTATGTATTAATTCAAGTGGCGTAGTACTTTTCGTGACATTATGAAATGGATCTTTAACCATTTTCGCTTCAACACAAATCTCACACTTGTTTTGTGGATTTATTTTAAACGTAGGTATTACATTTAAATTTGCAAGTCGTTGCAACGTATTGAAGTTAACATGTCCTAGTTGTTCATGCCATAATTCATAACTTTCAATCAAGTAAGCAGAATGAACAACTTTATTCTTCGCCTCAGGGCGGATAACATTCATTACATTTAATTTAAAGAGACCACTATCTGGTACCCTTTACCAACAAATACATCGAATTTTGTCAATACAAAATTTTCAGACGTTGGGCCATCCTTCGAAATCCCTCACTCTATCCACTAAAAATCCAAAATCGTATCATAATGTGTGCATTCTACTACATAACTTCGTACGATCAGAAATTCCTAAAGACCCTCTAGAAGGAGTTGATGAATCTGACCTTGAAAATTAAGCAGATACGGATGATGATTTCATTGATAGTGTCAAATATTCTCCGATGTGAGATGCATGTACAGATAATCTTGCTTTGTCAATGTATTCCAACCACTGAAAACATTTGGCTCGAATGTATCCCTATAACTAGTTTACAATTGGTTTTTAGGATGGATTTTCCAAATTTTCTCAATATATTTCAGTACAACTTTGACATGTATTCCTCTATGAACTTTTTTATTTGTTTGAATTTATTTCATTAAATTAAACTATGAGATTGTTAATTATTATATTCAGTGACAAACCTAATTAGGATCAAGCGCTTATCACTAAGCCAAAAACTATAACTGTTAGACAAGGCGCAAATTTATTTCCTTATACTCGTGGTAGCGCAGATGGTTGTGTTGTTAAGCCCATGAATCCAGGGAGGGGTGTGTCTTACCGCTGGTTCTGTCTCATATCTCTTCAGATTAGTCTTATCCTTTTCTTACCATCGGCCCTATTCCCTACAAAGACAGTAATATCCGGTAAGAACTGGTGTCTCTATCTACAAAAATCATATATTCCACGGCTTTAACGCAACATAAACCAACTGAAGAATTTTTTATTTTTTTAAAATAGTAATTCCATAAAAACAAATGCATAGATAAATTGAAATAATAGTAGCAAAAGTCTAAGAAAACAATAACTAGTAGTTAAAAACAAGACAACCCCCACCCCGAAAAAACTTAAAATTGTGCATTGTCCTCAATGTAGAATAAACCTATAAAATAGCAGATGAATAAAAATACTTGGGGCGACGATCGTCAATGATCATCTTATTTTTCATCCATATTTGCAGCACATTGGGGTAACACCCCCAAACTTTTTCTTCACACATCCTATAAAAATTTGACAAGTGACCAAAATTTAAGACGCAAATACATAAAAATCAAATAAATAAATAAACTATAAAATATTGGGTTGCCTCCAAAATTTTGCTTAATTTATAGTCCTCAGCCCAACTATGTCTGCAATTAAAACTTTAAGATCTTTGCATAAACTGCAGACATATAGAAAAAAAAATTAAACCAAAAAATAGTAAATAGATTATTGAATAAAATAATTCTAAATCAAAATCGAGATCACTTGGTAACAGTATTAGTGAACAATAAATTAAATCAATCAAGGGCAACAGCGCCAAAAATTTGTTGCGTACTTTTTCGCTCGCAAATGCACTATGTCAAATTTTAATATATGATGAGTAGAATATCGTTGCCACGAGGATTGAAAATTTATATTAACACTAAATATTGTAATTAAAATAAAATAATCTCAACTTTATTTATAAAATTAAGGTTTAAAATTTAACAAACTAAAATAAATTAAATGAACCAAAATTTCAGGGATGGCTTTGGGTAAAGAATCTGAGATGGGTTCTAGATACATATTTCACTCAATTTTCATTCATGTAAATCATATAAATTGATAATATTACATATTCTAATTTATAGGTCAAGAACCCTTAAAAGTTCTTTATTGTCTTTTTCGAGTGTCAAAAGAAATTGTAGGCCTCCCGAACTCTACAAAAATCTTAGGTTGTGCTTCCTATGATCTTATTCAAAATCTCCTCTCCCGAGTGCCAGATTTTAAATAAATAACATTCAATCTATGACCAGTAAATTGAAAGACAATCAAAACAGGAATACACAAATAAATTGTAAGAACAAATAATAGTGAGCAGAATAATATTCAAAACATGCAAATAAAATCAAGATCTGTCACCTCTAAAGGTTTATAATGAAATAATTAAACACATAGACATATCCAAAAATCTCATCATAAATCAAGGCATATAATAAAAATCACAGAGTAAAGTCGATTCTTCATCCTCACTTGAATGTCTTTTGTCTTTTGATTCAACTATCCCTTGTCATTTGCTCCCACGTCTCAAACTTCCTTGAATGCGTAGTGTTGTGTGGTTGTGTTGTTTGAGTTTTCTCTAGTGAAAGACTAATATGAAAAGTGGTGAAAATGTCCCTAAAATTCGGTGGTCATTTTTTATTTATAGCACACTGACCGAAAATTTTGGTTGGGAATAAATCTAGCAAGCGAACTAGGTCAAGTAATGGTAAATGGATAATGAGTCCAAGTATCGATTCCACATAGACTAATATATGATTACCAAAATATAATTCTTCTACTTAATCTAGACTAAACAATTAAAAGGGATTGAGTTTAATCAACTAAAATTGAATTAATAAATAAATTTTTTTATTATTTTATAAACAAAAACTAGCAGAACACCAAAAAAAGAGGGGAACTAGACCAAGACCTCTCCAAAGGCTGCAAAAGTACATCAAAACATAAAACATAAAAGACTACAGGAGTCCATAAAACATATTGAAAGGGCCCGTGTCCTGATTTAATATTTAATGATCAAACAACCAGGATTAATTAATGTAAACAGCGAAAACGAGTTAAAAATTTGCGTTTGGGCCTACAGAAATTTCGGCATGACCTATTCGTAAATAGGACATTCCAAAAACCTGTACAACACAACCAGCAATATATACTCGAAAATAGAGTCACAACTCCAATTTACAAACCTATAGAAGCACTGGCCAGGACTAAACACATGCAGAGCCGGCAAGGCTCGATCACACAAATAACAATTCAAAACAAGGTCCAAAACTATTTATACAGATACACAGGGCATCACCCCGGCAAATATAAAACTCGCTAAACTGATATATATATATATATATCTGGGAACTCGACTCCACGCTCGACTAACTGGGTACCACTAGATGACGCTCCACCAGATGCGTCAAATCCCCCTGGATAACCTGCTATGGAATCACAAACAACCACAACATAAAAAGAAAACAGGGGTCGGACCCCAGTACGACGAACTATAAAAATTACGACAAATATAACTGACATGAATAAAATCAAGTACAATGCAATGAAATGCAATGTAATGCGTGACAGGTATCGATGAAATAAGGGATACCAAAAGGAGTCCAAATAATTGTATCACAATAAACTCAGTGGCCACCCATGCCAGGAACGCAGCAGACCTCGAATCATCACTGCTAATCCATACACGTAGCATCGGAGGGCGACAGGAGCTACCTGTCCGTGCCTCATGCTATCTCAGGAGTGCACTAAAACAATGTCACTCGCTCCATGATAACTCAATACATCTCAAGAGATCAATATCAATAGCAATCAAAGGAGTCAAGGCTCAACGTGCTATGAAAAATTATAAATGAGTGAATGCAATCAGATAATCCACATAAGCACATAAAGCACGTTATCACTCATTACAAAATACTTAATATCATTACATGCCATTATAGGCGTCGTAATATAAACAGCTCATACGTACCTCAACCAACACTTAAGTACCACAGAAATAGCTCAAGTATTATTCGAATACTCCAATCCTGTGAAAAACCATTTATTTCATATTAATTCCTATTCCCTTGTACAAATCTGAGAATTATCGGAACTAAGTCTAAAAATAAAACTAACATTTCTACAAATTCATATCTTATATCAAAACATCCTATCAATAACCAAATATCAAATTTACGACTCTAAAAGTCGAAATACCAAAAGTATAATAATCTGAATTTTTCCAGAAAATTCCCAAAAATTCTGAAATTTATATATATCAATTCTAGCACATCTAGATATCCAAACAGTGATTTAAATAGCTCTAAACTTCGAAAATCTCAATTCAAATAATCTGGAAATTCGAAATAATGCCCCAATAATTTCTGAAAAATAGCCAATACCTCCAATCGAGTCCGGTATAATACCTACAACCAATAATAAATCAAATATCAATTATCGGACATCAATTGAATCAAAATTCCCAAAATTGAAGCCCTAATCACGAAATCTACCTCAAAGCTAAGAAATAAAGCTCCAAATAATCAGAACAACCTTCACCTACACGCAGGCGACGCACGGCGACGGCGAACGACGGAAAAGGCGGCGGCTGGTCGGAATCGAGTTCTCGATATGGCGACGAAAACTTACAAAATGGGTATCAAAAGAAAGCTTACGTCGCGAGGAGTCCGGAACTATATTTATTTTCGAAAATAGATTACCGACGGCAAAGATACGGAGATTTGAAGCGATAGGAAAATTTTGAAAAACTCAAAATACAGGGAACGGGGATGACGGAAACTTTGAGGAGAGAGAAACGATAATATATAATATATTGTATGTATATCCATATTATGAGATATACATTGATTTAATGTGTGTCTTATTTCATTCATTCGGGGTTATAACTTGACCCGGTTTGAGTTATTTCAACTCATGTGTGCTCTATAAATAAAATATGCATTTTAATATCGTCTATAAACCGATATTTATTAACACATATTTTAACACACAAATTAATTAATATATTAATATCGGGTCCTTACACATATCAAAACATAATACATACAGACTACAAGAGCCCTGAACAACAAATCAAAACACCGGTGAGCTAGGAGAAGCCTCCAGAGAACGCCCACCTAGGATACCTCTCATTAATCAGCAACTCAAGGAGGCCATCCAGAAGAATCACTCCGTCTGCGCTGCTGAGTCAAAAAATCATAGCGCTTTTGAGAGCGCGTACGAACTGATAAAAAAAAGGAGAATGAGACGCAGGGACATGAGAAGCTGTCGAAATCATCACCTTCTTTCCCTTATCAGTAGCAACATCAATCGAAGGAGATGCCATCAGCATGACCAACTGACTGTGATGTAACAGAAACCACCCCATCAATTTGTACAGACTCATCCTCTATAATTGGCTGCGACTCCGACACAGAAGTGGTTCCAATCGCAGAAGAGCTCTGACCCAAATCCTCATTCAAGTCCCGGAGGGCCTCAAATGAGTTCTTCAAAGACTGGGGTAAAACACGACCCAGAACCTAAGGACGTCATTGTCTACCCTGCTTCAGAATCCACCCATCCGCATCAATCAAAGGACCAACACCGGAAGGAGGGACCAATTCCTGCTGACTACCCTGAGACTGCGACCCCCCCCCCCCCCAAGTAGGCGGAGCAGAAGACTGCGGAACCTGAGAAGACTTACCCTTACCTTTGGGCCTTCTCCTACGCCGAGAGGTGCCATTCCGAGAACAAAACTCTAAGGAATGACCCAACAACTTACAGTGCGAGCAGAAGTGTGGAACATTCTCATAAACCACATCAACTATCTGACAGAAATCTCCCCATCCAACCCAAATCTGCGTCGGGCGATCCAGGAGGACATCCATCTCAACACAAACCCTAGCAATGAACCTCGGGAACCCTCAAAAGTGATATCATCAATCTTAACTAGTTTACCTAGGATCTTTGCTATCGGATAAAGATTGTTCTTATCATAGAGATGAAGAGACAAATCCAAAAGCCTGACCCAAATCGGAACAACCGGGGACTCCTCCTCAAATTTAAACTTCAGAGTCCACTTGGAAAACCGGATCATAACAGACCAAATGTGTAAGGCCCGGGATTATTTAATTTTAATTCGAGAATATTTAATTTGGAAATATTTAGAGTTTAGAATTAAATTTTAATATTCTTAAATTTAAAAGGATTGAAATTGAATTAAATCGCTTTTCCGGGGACTGAATTGCAAATAGCCAAAAGTTCAGGGACTAAAATGCAAATTGACTTATATTTATCAACTTTTCCACTTGAATTAGAGCATCTGCAGGTGTATTCATCAGCAGGAAGGGAAAAAAAATATCAGAACTTGAAGGAAACGCCATTTTCAGTCTTTTAAAGCTTCGATTTTGTGCGTTCCGGTCATCAGAAATTCCAGATAAATATATATCTGCGATCACCACTCCGAGACCTTCATTTTGGTACAATTTTCATTCATCTTTCTCAGACTTTATTTGTATGTTGAAGATGGAAATTTATGATTTTAAGGTATAAGCATTTATGAGCTGTACCGATTACGTATTCGCAGACGGTTCGGAAAAAGACTATCGTTCGGATTTTATATGATTTTATCAAGCAAAATTCGAACCCTACCCTATCTGATTATGATTCTTTTGATGATATTGATATGAGATTATAAGTGATCTTGATTGTTGGATTGTTTTGGATATTGTTTGGATTGCCGGTTTGTAGCTGTTACGCCGTCGATTCGCAAAATGTCAAGACTTTGATATTATTGATTAAAAGGAGCATGGTTTGAGTTTCATCTGATCTTGTTAGTTATTTGATATGTTATTTCTCAGCTTTCATTCGAATATTGATGACTCGAGAATCCCGATTCGAACCGAGAAGGAGTTGAAGCAAGGTTTGCTAGCATTGTATTTGAAATGAAGTTGAGAAGCTGAGCAGATTTTGACATGTTTTTGTTGATTGTATTTACAAATTTAAAGTACTTTCAAACTCGACATCGAAAGGTATAAATGACAGCGAATCCATATGGGATAGAACACTCGAAATAGCTATTGGTTCGAGTATTCCCTTGTTAATCACATACTTGGTTGATTATGTATTTTATGTGATTAGATGCTTTGATTGCTTTACATGCTTATGTGATTAGTTGTTCAAGATGTTTTATAGCATTTAATGCATACAGAACATGTTGCATTCATCTTGAACTCCAGCCTGAAAAGCACAGAGGGTTGAAAAGCCTAGAGTGCATATGACGTTTGGAGGGCTGTAGTTGAGTGGCACGGATTGTAGACTTACTTCCAGAGCCAGAAGACTCACTATAGTTGCACCAAAGTCAGAGGAAATAAAGTATTTAACTTCATCTCGATTGGGTGAGTTGGTGTTCGTTAAAGATTTTATTTCCTCGGGATCCCAAAGAACTTATATTCGATTGATATCAGCTTGATAGCCTCTTTTGCCATATGCATTGCATTCACGTTTATTATCTCGCGCTTTATGTTGTTTATACTGGAATTTTATTCTCACCGGAGGTATCCGGCTATTGCTTTGTTTTGTATGTGTGCATGGCAATAGGTGGGGCAGGAGCTGGTCAGAAAAGACAGGGATAGCTCGAGATAGAGTCTTAGCATGTGAGGACACGGGTTTTAGCAGCACGACATGTACTTTGAGTTGATGAACCATGTTAGAACAGATACAAGAATGTTGTATAAGTTGGTGTATATGTCTTAGCTTGTGTATGGAAGCTTATAAGATGTTATGAGATAGCATGTATCTTATTTGGTAGATTGTACAAGAGATTATGGTTGTTGTTTCTACCTTTGACAGCACTTTGTTAGCAGCAGAATTTTCTGAGTTTGGAGCCCGCTCGATCGGCTGAAGTTCACCGATCGAGCGAGGCCCTTATTTTGCAAGGCAGAGAAATCGAGTTTTGTTGCCCGCTCGATCGGTAGAAATTCACCGATCGAGCGAGGCCAAGAATTCCCTGGACCCGAGAGCTTCTAGTTTGAGCTCGCTCGATCGGGCAACTTTCGCCGATCAAGCGAGACACTGTAGATTTTTAAAAAAAATTATTTTTTTTAGCTCTTGGTTCTTTAATTCTTTTAAGTACTCGATTAATTATTGTTTATACTAAATTGCCCTAAGATAAGATTAGCGACCCGGGTCCCCACAACAGGTGGTATCAGGGCATAAGTTTCTGGTTTTAGATAGAAGTTGATGAGCGGGGTAGATTGAGTCTGTCTGATTGTTTGATATCACATGAGCTTACATGTTGTATCTGATTATGTGCACTATATGCTCGCATGCTTTATATTGCAAAATTTATATGATTGCATGATTATGTGCTTTCATTGCTACTGCATGCTATATATGCAATTGTATTCCAGATTATCCTCAGCCAGAACCTGAATTCTCATGAGAATGCATGAGAATGCTTATCAGAGAAGGATGGAATAAATTGTTGCATATGATATTGTTTATGCACTAATCTGTTTGATAATCAGATATGCATCCCCGTAAAGCACCGGACATTAGACAGTCATTAGTGGTTTCTCCAGCTGAACCAGCACCAGTACCACCGCTAGCTGTTGAACCCCAGAATGCACAGGGTAGTACATCTGCTGATCCTTTGGATCCTACTGCTACTCCAATGGAGACTTTACTGAAGCGATTTCAGTCATTCAACCCGCCAACATTGAAGGGAACGGAAAACTCAGTGGATTGTGAGAATTGGCTTGAAGATATCGAACAGCTGTTTGAGTCAATTGATTATACCGATGATCGTCGTATCCGACTGGTAATACATCAACTTCACGAAGTTGCTAAAAGTTGGTGGATTACAACAAAACGGGCATTGGAACAACGAGGTACGATTATCACCTGGACTATCTTTAAAACTGAGTTCTATCAACGTTTCTTTTCAGTCTCCTACAGGAAGGATAAGGGTGCTGAATTTTCCAATCTAAGGCAAGGCAACTTGAATATTGAGGAATATGTGGCCAAATTTTCAAGTCTTTTGAAGTTTGCTCCACATATAGCAGCATCTAATGAAGCAATGGCAGATCAGTTTATCAATGGCCTTAATCCCGATGTGTTTACTTTGGTGAATAGTGGACGACCAAATACTTTTGCTGACGCTTTGAACAAAGCTAACGGAGCAGAAGCAGGTATATTATGACAACGAGGAACACCGTTCATTCCCCAGCCATTTCCACAGCTTGTATCAGCATCAGTTCCACCGAATCCGCCACAGTTTCAGCAACCATCTCCCAGATTTGAGGGAGGAAGCAGTGGCAGAAAGGATTCTCGTTTCAAGCCTAAAGGGAAACAGTTTAAGCGGGCAGGTAGTAGTTCTTCCAGTTCTAGTGGACAGAGACAGTTTGGTACAGGTCAAAGAACTGGTGAATTAGGAGTGTTTTGTGGTAAGTGTGGTGGACGACATGCTATCGATCAGTGCAAAGGTGTATCAGGTAATTGCAATATTTGTTGCCAACCAGGTCACTATGCCAAAGTATGTCCTCAACGAGCTATGGGTGAAAGTTCTTCTCGACCAGCACCTCAGGCAGAAAGGCAATCAGTGCATTCATTCCAGCCTCAGCAATAGACCAGATCAGGAGGAAGCCAGACTGTTACTCAACCTCCTAGACAACAGGCTCGAGTATTTGCACTTACTGAGGAACAGGCTCAGGCAGCACCTGACGATGTCATAGCAGGTAACTGCTGTATTTATGGTTATCCTGCTTATGTTTTGATAGATACAGGTGCATCACATACATTCATCTCTGAAAAATTTGTTATGATGCATTCTTTATCGTCTGAGCCATTGCCTACTGTTGTTTCTATTTCTTCATCTTTGGGTGAAGGTATTATCTCTGTTCGAATGATTCGAAATTGTGCGTTGCAATATGACAGGAATGTGATTGATCTAGATTGTATAGTACTTGGATTATCAGATTTCGATTGTATTATTGGTATAGACATGTTAACCAAGTACAGGGCGACTGTAGATTGTTTTCAGAAAGTGGTCATATTTAGACCAGAAATGACATCTGAATGGAAATTCTATGGTAAGGGTTCTCGAGCCAAGATCCCTTTGATATCTGTGTTATCTATGACCCATTTATTGCAGAGAGGGGCGGAAGGATTTCTGATTTATGCAGTCGATGTATTGAAATCCCGTCCAGCAGTAACAGATATTCCAATTGTACATGAATTTGCTGATGTATTTCCTGATGAAATTCCTGGTTTACCTCCAGCCCGAGAGATAGATTTCAGTATCGATTTAATGCCAGGTACGCAACCAATATCCAAAGCTCCTTACAGAATGGCACCTATTAAATTGAAGGATTTGAAGGATCAACTGAAAGATTTGTTGGCTAATGGGTACATTAGGCCAAGAGTTTAACCTTGGGGCGCTCCGGTACTGTTTGTACGAAAGAAATATGGTTCCATGCGCTTATGCATCGATTATCGGCAATTGAACAAGGTAACCATCAAGAATAAATATCCTTTTCCTAGAATAGATGATTTGTTTGACCAGCTACAGGGTTCAGCTATCTATTCTAAGATTGATTTACGATCCGGATATCATCAACTGAGAGTACGAGATGAAGATATTCCTAAAACTGCTTTCAGAACAAGGTATGGATATTATGAATTCATCGTCATGCCTTTTGGTTTAACCAATGCTCCTGCAGTATTTATGGGATTGATGAATAGGGTATTTCAGAAATACTTGGATGACTTTGTCATTATTTTTATCGATGATATCTTGATCTATTCCAAGAATGTACATGAGCATGCTGAACATCTCAGAATCATTTTACAGACGTTGAGAAATGAGAAATTATATGCCAAGTTATCGAAATGTGAATTTTGGTTGCAGAAAGTTGTGTTTCTTGGGCATATTATTTCAGGTGATGGGATTTCAGTGGATCCAAGCAAGGTCGAGGCTATCTTGAATTGGCCTAGACCTACATCAGTGCCAGAAATACGGAGTTTTATGGGCTTGGCAGGTTATTATAGACGTTTTATCAGAGATTTCTCCAGCATTGCGAAGCCTATTACACAATTGACTCAGAAAAATAAACCGTATGTCTGGACTGAAGCTTGTGAAATGAGTTTCTTGGAGTTAAAGAAGAGGCTTACCAGTGCACCTGTCTTGACGATTCCATCAGGTACGGGTGATTTTGTAGTATATTGTGATGCTTCTCACAAAGGTCTGGGTTGTGTGCTTATGCAGCGAGGGCATGTTATTGCTTATGCATCGAGACAATTGAAGCCACACGAGACTCGATATCATATCCATGATTTGGAGCTTGCTGCTATTGTCTTTGCATTGAAGATATGACGACATTATTTATATGGTGAGAAGTTTGAAATCTTTTCGGATCACAAAAGTTTGAAATATCTGTTTTTGCAATCAGAATTTAATATGAGACAGCGTAGATGGCTTGATTTACTGAAAGATTTTGATTGCGAGATTAAATATTATCCAGGAAAATCTAATGCAGCTGCAGACGCCTTAAGTAGAAAGGTATGTTCTTTATCCTTGTCTACGATAGGTGTATCTCAATTGGTGGAAGATTGTTGTATTTCTGGATTAATATTTGAAACAGATATGCGACCTATTCGTGTTTGTGCTATAAGAGCTGAGCCAGAACTTTTGATACGAATCAAAGAAGCACAGAAAGAGGATCAGACTATTCAGAATTCGATTGCTATTGTCAGATCTGGACATCAATCTGAATATCAGGTCAGTGCTGATGATGTGTTATATATGAATAACAGACTTGTTGTTCCAGATGTTTCAGACTTGAAACAGCAGATATTGAAAGAGGCTCACAGCAGTCGATTCAGTATTCATCCTGGTGGCAGGAAAATGTATAATGATCTGAAGACACAGTATTGGTGGAAACAGATGAAAGCAAATGTCACAGATTTTGTGTCTAAATGTTTGAATTGCCAACAGGTAAAAGCAGAAAGAAAGAAACCAGGTGGTCTATTGCAGAGTCTATCAGTTCCAGAATGGAAATGGGATCACATTTCCATGGATTTCGTTACACAGCTACCACGTTCATCCAGAGGGTGCGATGCCATTTGGGTGATTATCGATCGTTTGACGAAATCAGCATGTTTTATTCCGTACAGAATGACGTACAGACATGATCAGATGGCAGAAATCTACGTCAGAGAAGTGGTAAGATTACATGGTGTACCTAAATCTATTGTTTCAGACAGAGACCCTAGATTTACATCACACTTTTGGCATAGCTTGCAACAAGCTCTTGGTACTCAATTGCATCTGAGTACAGCTTATCATCCTCAAACAGACGGACAGTCAGAGCGGACTATCCAGACACTTGAGGATATGTTGAGAGCTGTAGTACTAGATTTTGGTACTAGTTGGCAAGATTCATTACCACTTGCAGAATTCTCTTATAATAACAGCTATCAGACGAGCATTGAGATGGCTCCTTTTGAAGCATTGTACGGAAAGAAATGCAGATCACCGTTGTATTGGGATGATATCTCAAAAATTCCTGATGTTGGGCCAGATATGATCCGAGAAATGACTGAAAAGGTGAAGCTTATTCAGAAAAGAATGAAAACAGCTCAGGACAGACAAGCAAAGTATGCAAATATCAGACGATGACCTTTATCTTTTGATCAGGAAGACAGAGTTTTCTTGAAGATTTCCCCGTTTAGAGGTACATTCAGATTTGGCAAGAGAGGAAAGTTATCTCCACGTTTTATTGGTCCATATGAGATTATCGAGAAGATAGGCGATCTTGCTTATCGACTCGCTCTTCCTCCATCTTTGTCTGGTATTCATGACGTATTCCATGTCTCTATGCTACGGAAGTATTAGCCTGATCCTTCCTATATTCTTCAGCCTGATGAAGCTGAACTTGACCAGACTTTTAGTTATTGTGAGCAGCCTATTCAGATTCTTGATCGCAAAGATAAACAGCTCAGAAATAAGACAATTCAGCTAGTCAAAGTTCAGTGGAGTCGACATGGCACTGAAGAAGCGACTTGGGAGACTGATCAGAAATGAGACAGAGATTTCCAGAGTTGTTTCATTGATGTGAGTTCTTATTCTGCTTTATGTTATTTTTTTCTCTTATGTGTATACAGATTGTCTATACAGCTTGCTTATGATTTCGAGGACAAACTCATGCCTTAGTGGGGGAGAAATGTAAGGCCCGGGATTATTTAATTTTAATCCGAGAATATTTAATTTGGAAATATTTAGAGTTTAGAATTAAATTCTAATATTCTTAAATTGAAAAGGATTGAAATTGAATTAAATCGCTTTTTCGGGGACTGAATTACAAATAGCCAAAATTCAGGGACTAAACTACAAATTGACTTATATTTATCAACTTTTCCACTTGAATTAGAGCATCTGCACGTGTATTCATCAGCAGGAAGGGAAAAAAATATCAGAACTTGAAGGAAATGCCATTTTGAGTCTTTTAAAGCTTCGATTTTGTGCGTTCCGAACATCAAAAATTCCAGATAAATATATATCTGCGATCACCGCTCCAAGACCTTCTTTTTGGTACAATTTTAATTCATCTTTCTCAGACTTTATTTGTATGTTGAAGATGGAAATTTATGATTTTAAGATATAAGCATTTATGAGCTGTACCGATTACGTATTCGCAGACGGTTCGGAAAAAGACTATCGTTCGGATTTTATATGATTTTAGCAAGCAAAATTTGAACCCTACCCTATCTGATTATGATGCTTTTGATGATATTGATATGAGATTATAAGTGATCTTGATTGTTGGATTGTTTTGGATATTGTTTGGATTGCCGGTTTGTAGCTGTTACGCGGTCGATTCGCAAAATGTCAAGACTTTGATATTATTTATTAAAAGAAGCATGGTTTGAGTTGCATCTGATCTTGTTAGTTATTTTATATGCTATTTCTCAGCTTTCATTCGAATATTGACGACTCGAGAATCCCGATTCGAACCGAGAAGGAGTTGAAGCAAGGTTTGCTAGCGTTGTATTTGAAATGAAGTTGAGAAGCTGAGCAGATTTTGACATGTTGTTGTTGATTGTATTTACAGATTTGAAGTAATTTTAGACTCGACATCGAAAGGTATAAATGACAGCGAATCCAGATGAGATATAACACTCGAAATAGCTATTGGTTCGAGTATTCCCTTGTTAATCACATACTTGGTTGATTATGTATTTTATGTGATTAGATGCTTTGATTGCTTTACATGCTTATGTGATTAGTTGTTCAAGATGTTTTATAGCATTTAATGCATACAGAACATGTTGCATTCATCTTGAACTCCAGCCTGAAAAGCACAGAGGGTTGAAAAGCCTAGAGTGCATATGACGTTTGGAGGGCTGTAGTTGAGTGGCACAGATTGTAGACTTACTTCCAGAGCCAGAAGACTCACTATAGTTGCACCAAAGTCAGAGGAAATAAAGTATTTAACTTCACCTCGATTGGGTGAGTTGGTCTTCGTTAAAGATTTTATTTCCTCGATATCTCAAAGAACTTATATTCGATTGATATCAGCTTGATAGCCTCTTTTGCCATATGCATTGCATTCACGTTTATTATCTCGCGCTTTATGTTGTTTATACTAGGATTTTATTCTCACCGGAGGTATCCGGCTATTGCTTTATTTTGTATGTGTGCATGGCAATAGGTGGGGCAGGAGCTGGTCAGAAAAGACAGAGATAGCTCGAGATAGAGTCTTAGCATGTGAGGACATGGGTTTTAGCAGAACGACATGTACTTTGAGTTGATGAACCATGTTAGAACAGATACAAGAATGTTGTATAAGTTGTTGTATATTTCTTAGCTTGTGTATGGAAGCTTATAAGATGTTATGAGATAGCATGTATCTTATTTGGTATATTGTACAAGAGATTATGGTTATTATTTCTACCTTTGACAACACTTTGTTAGCAGCAGAATTTTCTGAGTTTGGAGCCCGCTCGATCGGCTGAAGTTCACCGATCGAGCGAGGCCCTTATTTTGCAAGGCAGAGAAATTGTGTTTTGTTGCCCACTCGATCGGTAGAAATTCACCGATCGAGCGAGTCCAAGAATTCCTTGGACCCGAGAGCTTCTAGTTTGAGCTCGCTCGATCGGGCAACTTTCGCCGATCGAGCGAGACACTGTAGCTTTTAAAAAAAAATAAAAATTTTTAGCTCTTGGTTCTTTAATTCTTTTAAGTACTCGATTAATTATTGTTTATACTAAATTGCCCTAAGATAAGATTAGCAACCCGGGTCCTCACAAAATGTAAACTTCAGGTCTATCCCAAAACTTCAGGTAATCTTCCTCCAAAGAAAAATTAATAAACATAAACCCACGAGGAAGGAATTTCACCGAATGGGAACCCCTCAAACCAATACGGGAGATTGCAGCAGTAATATCACAATTGGGTGTCACACCCCTGTTCCCCGAAATCCTCCCAACCAACGCAAATTTAAAGGGTTCAGAGAGGGAGGAAATAACCTGATCTGGGAAGAGAATCCCACGAATCCCATCACGTATAGACGAAGCAAGGGTCCCAAATGTTGAGTCTGCAATCCCCTCAAAGCTGAAATGTCACGAACTAGCAGCCGGAGGGGCCACCATATCCCTGAAAGATACCGTAGGGAGAGCTGGAGGAACCGAAACATCAACAAGAACAATCGGAACCACAGAACTCGAAGGGTTGACTGTCGAGTCAACCACAGTGGGTTGACTCGGTGACTCGGCCGAGTCAACCCGCGAGTCACCAAATGGGCCACCACCGACGACCAGCAACGGCGAGGGGAGCAAGGAACCGATGGCCACACACACAGACTCGGTCTGAAATAGCGGAAATTGGGCCAACTCGGTCGCCGGAAAACCAAAACTCACCGGGAATTGGGAGTTTTTGAACGGGGAGTCCGATTGCAAAATTGAAGACATCACTGGTTTTGCCTGAGCCTGGGGAGCAAACTGACCAGAGTAATTAGAAAACAACCCACCGGAGCCGGAGCAAATCGACTGAGAAATAGACGACAGCGACGAGTTGAAGCTCGGAAATGTAGATCTGAAATTTCCCGACGATCAAACCATTAAAAATATGCAAGGGTGGAGGCATATGAAGCGTCGTGACGAGAGGATTCCAGATCGGGATCCCAATCAGAGATCGGAGGTTAGACGGCGCCGAAAACGACGAAAGAACAGGCGGCGGCGCGGTGAAAAGTGACACCGGAACTTAAATCGGAAAATTGACCGGGCAAATCAACTCCAAATTTGATGAAATTTGGACAGTAGACTCGTCTTGAGAAGGTGATTCCAACGGTAGGTTGTATGATGCCATAACATGCGCGGCGGCGGCCAGCGGCGCGACGGCCGTAAAATCGAGAATTTCAACTGTTGATTTGGACGGGCAAACGAACTCCGATTGGCCTGAAATTTGGACATGTTGTTCACCTTGACGAGGCGAATATGTTGGACTAATGGGCTTGCCGGAAACCGGCGCCAGCCGGCCGGCTGAAGGTAGGCGATTTTTTGAATCTATTTTGGGCTTTTTGGGCTTAAGAGCATTTGGGCTTTTTTAAAAAAATTTGGCTCTAATAAATAAATTGACAGTAAATAGATGAAAAATCAACTCGCAATTAGAACTTAAAGGATGAATTCAATTTTTATAAAACAACCAAGACACACGAAGGTACCGAGCTAATTCATGCTTACACTTGGCACAATCTAAGAATCAAGTTTATTCCAAATTACAGTGAATTTTCCTGTTCTATTCAAAAATCTATTTCTAGAATTTGCCAAACCTATTCAAGTTGAATGGATTAATTATTTATAATTAATTCTAATCAAACTCAAACGCATTAAATAATAATGAAAATTCAGTTTTTCACCTAGAACCGCACAATGAAATCGAATACTATTTCTAGTTGATTTAACCTTGTGTTAACTATTGGAGTGAAGAAAAAATCAATTCCTAATCTTTCGACTTAGAATCAATGAACAAATCGAGCAAATAATTGGTCAAATCATTCACAAGAACAACATGAAAAATTCAACAATTAATAATTCAAATAGATCAAAAATCCTAAACAATAATCCACGTGTTTAACATAAATCAGTCTCGTCCCAATCTCGCGGCCTTAATCGAAGGAAAAACTACTCCATAAACAAAATCATAATTCAAAAAGTAGTTTTAATCATCAAAAGGAAGAAGAATTAAGAAGAAAAAGGATGAAGTGTTCTTCAAAAGCCTTCAATATTTCAAACCCTAGCCTCCGTCTTCAATCTCCAACTGAATGCCCTCGAAATCTGCTGAATTTTGTTATTTAAAAGCCTCCAAGAGTCCTCACGCTTTGACTTTACATTTTAAAATCCGCCAACTCTATTTTTTTCTTATCTCGATCGTGCTCGAACGGCCAAAAGTGACAGCTCAAATGCACAAGCTTCTGTTTTGCTCCTTCAAATTTCGGCGGACGTTCTCGAGCAGCCAAAAACGCTCGCTCGAGCGCATAAACTTCTGCCGCATTCCTTAATTTTCACCTTCACGCGCTCGAGCGGGTAAAAGCTATCGCTCGAACGCAAATCTTTCTGCCCAAAATCCTTGTTTTCTCATTGTACCTACAATTAAACCAGGAGAAACTAGAAGTAAACCGCATGCTTAGATACTAAATAATTAAAACATAAATGACCATAAAAACATAACAAATGCATGCAAAATAGACTAAAAAATAACACAAAATAATAAATAAAAACAACACTTATCACACTTCATCATTAACCGGCCGAAAAAGGCGCATTAAAGCCCAAAATATATAGGTTTCTGAAATTCTGTACGTCAGGCGTGGGTACATTGTGGCACAAAGCGTTTAATAAATGATTAATTTTTGTAAGATAAAAACACACATAATTACTGAATGCATACATGTTTTCTTTTTTACTTCAATTTTTTAAACCTTTTTTATCATTTTTATTTCATTAAACCAATAATCAATATAATATATGTGTGTCTAGTTTTTTAAAATGACAATTAATTTAAGTTACCAACAAATTTGAACATTACCTTGGTTTAGAGATTATTAAATGACAATTGTAATTTTGCATATATGATAAGGGTAATTTGGATATTACATTACAAATTTTCATATTGTTAAATCATACCAAACACTATACATTTTATCATACAATTTTATTTATATTTATCTCTATTTATAATTTTTTTTATCCCTCATGTTACATATCATTTCCTCATCCCATAATATGAACCAAGTAGTAGCTAAAAGTTACTCAATAAATTGTATAGGGGTAAAACTGAACATAAATTACTTTGTTACATTGCCAAAGCAAAATAAAACTAGATAATTATATGAAAAATTAGCAAAAACCATTCCGTAAGTTGAATTGTTTAGGTAGAGCTATCAAAACGGGTCGGCGGTACGGATCAATTAACCCGCAACCCACCAAAACCCGCCGATTGGCAGGGCAGAGCAGGCCGGCTCACCATTTAGGCGAGTTGGAAAATTGGACGGGGTGAAAAGTGCATTTTGTATGCATTAGTTTGCGATATTTTTATGTTTATTTTGTGTTCATTCATATTATTTTGTGTGTTTTTATGTGTTTTATTGCATTCATGTGTATTTCATTCTTTGGGTTTTATTTGTAGCAAAAATGGAAATTAAATGAGTTTTGAAGGCAAGAGAAGAGAAAAAAAAAAAAGAAAAAAAAAGAGATTGAAGCGCTAAAGAGAAAGATAGCTCTAAAAGTAGTGCTATCGCTCTAAAAGTTAGCTCTAAAAATAGTGCTAGCGCTCTAACTAATAGCACTTAAACAAGCGTTATTGCGCTATGGAGAGGCAAAGAAGAAGCGCTATCGTGCTTAAGCTATTTGAACAGATGATGCGCGATTGCACTTATGAAGGGAGCATGAGAAGCACTATTGGAAGTGATGGATGCGCGATAGCGCAAGAAACAAGGCAGTCGCGCGAGTCAGTGTTGTGAAGTTTTTCTCGAGGCAAAAAGTTGCTCGCTCGAGCGCTCTTTGTGCTTGCTCGAGCGAGAAAGACGGGCTCAATAATCTTTGGAGCAGAGAGTTGCTCGCTCGAGCGCCTTTGTTGCCGCTCGAGCGAGCCACGCGATCAGAGTTTTTAAAACCGGAAATTCTTGCTCGAGAAGGATATTATCTTTTGGAGATTTATGGGCACTTAAATATCGTTTTTAGCATCATATTAAGGGTTGGAGAATGCAGGCAACAGAAGGAGGCGGCCAGCATCATCTTCAATTCTACCTTTCTTTTTTTCTTTTATTTTTGATTTTCAGTTGATGTTTTGGATTAAAAACTTTGTTTTTTGAATCATGTTGAACTTTGAGTAGTTTTTCTTTTCGATCAAGGCCATGTGATTATCCCAGACAAATTTATGTAGAAAACTTGGATGTTTATTTGGGATTTTTCAGACTTGATTTTATTTTATTGATTGTCGAATTTATATTTGACTTGTGAATGATCTGGCCAATTATTTGCTTGCATGTTAATCGATTCCAAGTCGACAGAGGAGGTATTGATTTCGAACACTTTGATAATCAACACATTATAAAACCAACTAGAAATAGAATTCGATTTCAGTGTGCGGTTTGGGTGTAAACTGGATTTTCACCGTTCGTCATGCATTCAAATTTGATTAGAATTACGAAAGATTAATCCGTAAATATTTGAGTAGGTTTGATTGTTCTAGAAATAGACATTTGACAAGATAGGAGAATTCCCGTGATCTGAGATTAAATCTGAATCCTGAATCGACTACTTGTTACATAATTTTCCTGGTACCTACGTGTGTCCTTGATCGAGTTTTTCCCATATTGAATTTAATCCAAAATCTCTGCTGCGTTTTTTTTAGTTGAATTTTATTCGCAATTTAAGTTTTTAGTTTAAAATATGAATTTTCATCACTCTTATTGATTAGTCTAGATTAAGTAGTAATAATCATATTCTGGTACTCATTCATATACAGTCCCTGTGGGTTCGACATCTGATTTTTATTCACTATCTATAACTTGACCTGGTGTACTTGCCAGTAGATTTTTAATCTAATCGATTTAAGCGGTCAAGTTTTTGGCGCCGTTGTTGGGGACTGTTTTGATATCAGAATTTTTATTTCACTTGAGATTAGTATTTATTTTCTTAAATTCTGAATTTTATTTCTTGGTGATTTTTAGGTACTATCTATTGTGCATGCATAGCATTCGATCTAGGGAGCTATTACCACTTGATTTAGAGATCGAACGCACGCTCAGCAGGATCCGAAAGGCCAAGAAATCTATCAATATTGAATTAGAGTTAGAATCTGAATCAGAGGAAGATATGGCGGACAACAGAACTGTTCTAGACTTGATTCATCCGCCAGTTGAAGGTTATGGATCTAGCATAGTTCGCCCGGCTGTGGAGGTGAATAATTTTGAATTGAAGCCTTCAATCATTCAGATGATACAGCTTCAGGCACGTTTTGGGGGCACATCTATGGAAGACCCCTACGCTCATCTGGAGCATTTTCTGTCGATTTGCGATACGTTCAAGGTTAATTGGGTAACATCTGATGCAGTGCGACTGCGGTTATTCCCATTCTCTTTACAATGCAAAGGGCTGGATGAATTGCCTGCGGGTTCTATCGCTATGTGGACCCAACTTGTTCAAACTTTTTTGAACAAGTACTTCCCTCCTACGAAGATGGAGAAATTGTTCTCAGACATTATCTCGTTCAAGAAGAAGGAGGGGGAATCTCTACATGCGGCATGGACTAGATTTAAAAAGATGTTGAGGATGTGTCCTCAACATAATCTTACTCAGAGCCAGCAGACTCATACTTTCTACAATGGGGTTGATCAGTCTATTCGATCCATGTTGGATGTTGCTGCTAATGAAAGCTTATTCAGGAAAACATCGGCAGATGCATGGTAGATCATTGGTAATATGGCAGAGAGTAATATTGGGTGGCCAGATGTGAAGAAAGAGAAGAAGGCTGGAGTTCTAGAGGTCGATGCTTTAATGGTCCTGAATGCAAAGATTGACGCTCTAACACACCAAGTGGCACTTATGAAAGCAGCGCCAGTGAATCAAGTACAAGGGAATCTGCAAAAAGAACAACAGTTGTTGTTGTGAAAAATACTCGCAAGCGTACGAGTGTCAAATTTTAATATAGTGAAAAATCAAGTATTATTCCCTCAGAGAGTAAAATGAAAATATTCAGTGCTTGTAATTAAAATAGTCTAAAATTTATCTAGAAAATCACAAAATCTCAGAATTTTGCAGAAAAATAAAATAATCAATGAGTTTTTAATAGCACGCACACAACTTTCTGATAAATATCAATCAGAGGAAAAATGGTCTAGAGGTTTAGATTTCACCTGGTTTCAACAATAATCAATCCTAATTAATTAATCTTCATGAATTCCAGTCAATTAATAGCCAAGAACACTTTAGTTTATTATTTTCCTCTCCCGAGCAATAAATAATGTTTATCAACTACAATTCAATTCAAATATCCCTATTAAGAATCTATTTGCAGCGATCTATTCAAAACAATGTTCTTTTTAAAAGCTCTGTTAAAATTATACACTCTTCCGAGCTATATAAATAATTAACAGTGTATTTTCTAATGGTCCTATTCAAAATCCCCTCTCCCGAGTGCCAGATTTCAAATAAATATTACAAATCAATTATTGATCAGATAATTGAAAAGACAATCAATTCTAGAAAAACAATTAATCTAGAAAAAATTCAATTCAATAAAATCAAAAATTCATGAAAGTGTCTACACCAAGTTCCATCCGACCTCTAGACTATAAAAATTAGTTCATACTCGAATTTAAATAAACACAAATCATGTTTATAAATCCAGACATAAATTCTGAAATAAATATATAAAAGATAAGAATCAAATCCGTCGTCCACGCCATGTCTGGTCTATTGATCTCCGTCTTCGTTCTTCAATTAAAGCTTCAGAATTTCCTCCCATAAATCTCACGATCAAACTCTCCCTGATATGTACGTAAGATATGTGTGTGGTGGCTAACTCCCTCTCAATCTGATGAAAAATTCCTTTTATATCATTATGCAAAAGCCCAGCTAAAAGCCCAAGAAATTATTAAAAGTTTCCTTCCCGATAAAAATCTCCACAGGCGCAGGCGCTCCAAATAGCCAGGCGGGCGCGCATAAGCCTCTGATCTCGATTCTTCAAATCTCACATGCACAGCGCGATAGCGCTACTTCCTCTTCTCTTCAGCGCTTCTTTAAGCGCAAATGATAAAAGCCCAATAGAAAAGCCCATTATCTTCTCTCGATTCTTTTCTTTCCTGACTTCTCTTCTTTTTTTCTTTTCTAATTCTTTTTCCTTTTTATTTTCTTTTCTCTTCTAAATTCTTATTTTTCTCTTCTTTTCCACAACACTTCAATAATTTTCTACAACCACAAAAACAATACAACTAGCGCATAAATCTACTCGAAACAAATAATTAACAATTAAAATCATATATAAATTAAGTGTATAAAATATACTTATCAAATACCCCCAAACTTAGACTTTAGCTAGTCCCGAGCAAAACTATTAAAACCAATAAATTCTAAAAACTCATTCTATCAAACCAACAAGAATAGTCAAGAAATATTATGGAGCAATGACCTCAAAAATAATTTTAAAATTTTAAATCCAATCCTATCCAATCAACTAACACTTGAAAATTTTAATCATAACCTAAATAACCGCATAAACTCACAATCTCCGCAACTCACGTTCAAAACACCCTTATCCAAGTTCAATTCACACATTCATAGATCATGAGGACTTTTCAAGGTAGAATAGGATTAAATATAGGACATTTATCAAAAACACTCACAAATAGGTAAATGCAAAGAATAATAGTGTGTGCGTGTTTCGATCAAAATTCATAATCATTAAAAGCATCAATCAACAGTCCATAGGCTAAATTCTAGCAACCCTTCTCCACTAGTATATTGGGCAACTGAGACTTGGTCAATAGGACTTAATCGCCTTATAATGTAAGGCCTGACTCATGGCTATAAATGAAGGATTAGAATTCAAAATAAGGAGTAATTTATATTTATGCTCAATCTAACTTCAACTCCTTTCATTCACAATTTCACTTCTTATTTTTTTTTTCACTTCATTGATTTTTCAACTTTTCACTTCTTCTCTTTCACAACTTTTTCAACCACAAATTTTTTTCATAACTTTTCAAACCTCTTTTCAACTTTTTTTTTTCTACTACCTCTTTCTTTTCACAACTACCTTCTTCATTTCAATTCATCCACCACACCATTCAATTTTCACAAATAAAACTAGGAGCATATAACATTTTAGCATTCAAATTACTCCCTTAAAGGTAGGAAATAGTGTTTAGGCTATTCAGGTAGTCAATGTAGGACCTTGAAATAATGACGAATGAGGGCTTTATCACACGTTTACATGCATACCATTCGATTTTCAGTAAGTCTCAAACAAGGTACTAAGGATAACATGTATTAATGGGTAGCTTGAAAGGCTCAAACGATTTTCGAAAGATTGCCTAAATCATTCGTAATCACAGTTTTGCCCGTATTTCTCCTCGAAGAGTGTTCAAACTAGTTCTAGACAAGTCTCAATCCATAATTAATTCATACAAATTTCAATCAGTGCAGAAAAGAATAATCATCAGCAGTAAACGATGATTTTCACAACAAAATTCAGATTTTTCTATACCTCAAAGTACTCATATACGGGTAGGCTCAACTTGGCAACTAAGATAAATTTATTCAATGAAAATTAGGCCCAAAAATTTCAAACAATGCCTCAATCATATCTATGTCTGTATGTTTCAAAAATCAGATTCAAGTATTAATCGCAGAATATATAAGAAATTTTTCATTCAATTGGTTCCATTTTCTCAAAAAATATTTGTCAAACAGGTAGACAATCATGGATTTTAGTTATAGCACAACAAAAAAATTGTTCATCAGCCATGCATCCATTTATTTCTTGACTTCTTTTCAACTCTACTTTTCAACTAACACACAAATGAACTCAACAAAAATTCTATCTATGCAGCACAAAAAAACTCAACTAATCAATTATCAACCAACTAAACATCTAAATCAAACACTGATTCACCCCCCCCAAACTTATTAAAATCATTGTCCCTAATGGTTAAAAACAATAAAAAAAAACAAGGGACGTGCACCATTCGACACCGAGCATCAGTACTCGGCATCATCATCTCCATGAAACATAATTTGCAGCCACAAGATGATGCGATCATGGATGGCTTGCATGCTGATCAAGTGACTAAGGATCCGTTGGAGATACCACGAGGACCGGTTACGAGAGGCCGAGCTCAGAAGTTTAAGGAAGCACTTCAATCTTTGTTGTTGAAGACACAAGAGGGCGTTGGAATTCTTGATATTCAATTTGGAGGAAGTTATAATCTTATTAAGGTCAAAAGAGGTCAAGAAAGTAAAGAAATGGAAGACCCTACTCGAAGCCAAGGCGCGCCCGCGCCCCAGACTCGCGCGCCCGCGCCATTATTTTTCGAAGAAGAAGCGCGCCCGCGCTTACGAAAACCAAATTGACGATGTTCTTTGCGAACCATAGGTACGCCCGCGCTGCCTTAGCGCGCGCCTGCGCCGTGTCCTGCGCAACAAAGGTGCGCCCGCACCTAGCCCTAGCGCGCCCGCCCCGAAGTTTTTACACACACCAAAGGTGTTTGTGTGTGTGTTCGGGATTTTTAATATTTTGGTATTGTTTTGTTTATTTTAGGTCTTTTATTCCTACTAGAAAACTTTAGGAGATATCTTTGATATTTTTTTATTTATTTTTTGTTATCTTTCAATATTTTGGGTTGTAATATAAATACTACAACATTCATTATTTGAAGGGAATTAATATTTTCAGATTATTGATTATTCAATTACAAAATTTTCTCTAGAATTTTATCAAAGCTTTTGCTTTACCCAAAATCAAACTTATCAAAGTTCTTCAACTTTGTGGCGTTTGTCGATTGATTATTCTCGTGGGTTGTCAGGAACAGGTTTTCTGAAGGTCCCGTTGTGATCAATTGTTTTCTTCGTGATTACTGTTGCTAGTTTCATTGTAAGCTAGAGGTGGTTAATCCAAAATTTTTACTTGTTTCAAGATTGGGCAAAATTCTTGATTTCTTTTGTTATTGGATTGAGGGTACGATTTTAATATAACCGTGTTTGCCTTCCATGCATTAAGAATTCATATCATTTGGTATCAAAGCAAAGGTTTGAAACAAGTAAGTTTTCACATCTTTGTGACTATATGTTCTTTGTGTTCTTCGTGTTCTTCGTCCTTCTTCAAGTTATCTCGAAAAAATTCAAAAAAAATAAAAAAATAAAAAAAATATATAGACCGAAAAAGCTTCAAAAAAAAATAATAGAAGAAGCAAGATAACTTGTAGACAATTTTCGTTCTTGTTCATCCTTGGATGCAATTCAAAATTTGAGCATCCCTAAATTTCTTCTTCTTGTTTTTGTCAATCTTCGAGAGTCGATCTTCAAGCGTCTAAAAGTTGTGAACTTGAGAGTTTGATTCACTTTTACACAAAGCAAAAGCCTACATAAATTGAGTGGAAAGAAAAAGAGTGTTGGAGTGATTCGTTTGGAGTGATCTGTGAGAACTTGTGTGAGGAATTTTACTACTAAACTTTTTCTTGCAGGTACCATGAATCCTAATAAAGATGCTAGTGAAAGTGTGAACCAAGAAATTTCCAAGGTTCAAATGGATGCGTTGATGGGTCAATTTACTAGGGTGATGAGGTCGGAGTTGGAACCTCTTCATGAGCGGATGAGTAGATTGGAGGAGAGTAGTGGTAGTGGGAAAAAAAATAAAGATAGGAAGGGAAATAATTTTTAAGGAGATGAGGAGAGTTTTGATGAGAATTGGGATGGAGGGAGAAGAGTACAAGAGGTTAGACATAGGCGAAAAGCGATACGAGGAAAACATACGGAGTACAGTAAGGAGGATGGAAATATTAGTAGTATTAAGATGAAAATTCCAGCGTTTCATGGGAAGTCTGACCCGGAGGCGTATTTGGAATGGGAGAAGCGTGTGGAGTTTGTGTTTGATTGCCATCACTATTCTGACCTTAAGAAAGTGAGGTTGGCAGTGGTTGAGTTTGTAGACTATGCATTGATCTGGTGGGATCAATTAGTGACCACTAGAAGAAGGTGTGGAGAGCCGCCTATTGAGACGTGGGAGGAGATGAAGCGTGTCATGAAGAAGCGGTTTGTGCCTAACTATTATTATCGTGACATGTACAAGCGATTACAAACTCTGAAGCAAGGTCCAAGAAGCGTGGAGGATTACTACAAGGAGTTGGAAACCACGATGATCCGGGCCAACATTGAGGAGGATAATGAAGCTACAATGGCCAGATTTTTGTGCGGTTTGAATAGAGAAATCCAAGATCAAGTGGAGCTTCGCCACTATTTTGATTTGGATGAGATGGTGCAGACAGCCATGAAGGTGGAGCAGCAGCTCAAGAGGAGAGGAGCTGGTCGACTTCCTACTGGTGGAGGATCGTCAACTCCTTGGCGTCCAAGCGTTGCAAAATGGGAGGACAACAAGTCGGTGTCCAAGTCAAAATTTGACACCAAATTAGAGGCACCAAAACAAGTGGGTAAAGGTACACCTGAAACTACTAATACTCGTTCTAGAGATATTAAATGTTTTAGATGTCAAGGACTTGGTCATATTTCCAGTCAGTGTCTTAATAAAAAAATTATGATTATGAATGCTGGTGGTGAGATTGAGTCGGAGAGTGAGGATGAGAAATATGATAGTATGCCTGCGTTGGAGGATCCTAATGAAGAGGGATATGATGCGGTGGTTGGAGAATTGCTAGTGACCAGGAGAGTGTTGAGTGTACAACAAAAGGAGGAGGAAGAAACTCAAAGGGAAAATTTATTCCATACTAGATGCTTTGTGAATAACAAGGTATGTAGTGTTATTATTGACAGTGGGAGTTGTACTAATGTGGCGAGTAGTGAGCTTGTTGAAAAGTTGAGTTTGCCTACTTTAAAGCATCCTCAACCATATAAATTGCAGTGGTTTAATGATAGTTCCAAAGTGAGAGTAACTAGGCGAGTTGTGGTACCTTTCTCAATTGGTAAATATGAGGATGAGGTGTTGTGTGATGTGGTGCCTATGCAAGCTTGTCATATTTTGTTGGGTAGACCGTGGCAATTTGATAGGAAGGTGATACATGACGGTTTTAAAAATCGTTATTCTTTTACCTTGAAAAAGGAGCCTATTGTATTGTTACCGATGTCTCCAAAGCAAGTGTTGGAGGACCATTTGAAAAAGAAAAAGAAAGAAGAGGCCGAAAAAAAGAGTGAACAAAAAAGTGAGATGGCCTTAGAAAAAAGTATTGAGAGAAAAAAAGATGGAAAAAAAATTGAGAGGAAAGAGGCCGATAAAAAAATATTTATGGCCCAAAAGAGTGAGTTGCGAGAGATTTTACATGAGCATACTCCACTTGTGTTGATTTTCTATAAGGTGAAAGAGTGGGTGCCCAGTGAGCCAACTTGTGGCTATGGGCTTTGATGACTCTTTGTATAAACGATCTTTTGTTTAATGTAATTTACACTTTTATTAATGGCAATGACTTTATCTTTCTTCATATTGTTATATTATGATATACTATTGTTGTTTTGATAAAGACCTTGAATATACTATAGTGTATGTAAGATGTGGTAGAACATGGGGATGTCTATCATGAAATACATCTTATAGTCACTGTATATTCTAAACTGTTCCTAGTCGATTGAGCCGTCCGATAATAAGGATAAGGATCGCTCGAGTTTGAGACTAGCATTTGCGATGCGGAGTACCACGTTTCATTGGTAGGGAACATGGAGATGTTCGAAGCATGCAAATGGATATTCATAGGATGAATAATCGAACTACCCTATCCGGACTTTCCAAGTGGTTATCACTTATCGAGTGGATAAAGTCCGCGGTTTTGGTTGTACACCATTAGTCCTTACTACTTGAAACATCATGGAGACTCTATATGCTAGTACTGTGCTTTGACTCGTTTACCGACTCTATGGGGGTCATCAGGTGTCGGGATTGGGTACAGTTACAACACATATAGGAGTCGATGCATTGTTGTCAAGGATTCACCACATACTTGCGAGTGTGGATATCCTATGCGATCTGAGGAGATATTAGTGTGACGAATCTCTGGCCAGAGTACTTGATGTGATTTAAGAAATGGTTTCTTAGTAGCACATGCGATGTCACTAATTTGATCTTCAAGATGTATTGCATAGTTATCGAATCTTGAGCGACTCTCGATATACCAATGGTTGTTGATTCGATCGGGATATATGGATGAAAGGACCGTACTGTACGCTAACCAAAATCTACTGGTTCTTGTAGGCACTATCAGTGATACCTAGGGAATCATGGGGCGATGTTGCTAGGCGCTTTACCATGATTCGTTGGGCAAGTCGGAAATCGTTGTTCCGAGTCACAAGGAGTTGTGAGCCCACGGCTAGCTGTATCCCTGAACCATTGAGGGTCACACAGTGTAATGGAGTTTTAATCCCCGTTGAGATAGTTAAATTTAAAGAGTTAAATTTAATGAATAAAGAAGTTGGACTTCTTAAATAAGAGTAAGGGAGTAGGATTTCTTAAAATGACATAGGGATGGACATTTTTTGGAAATCACTGAATTCGGATTCAGGAAAATTTATCTTGACTTTAAAATGTGCAGAAATGGTTTCTGTGCACATTGGTAAAATCGGTTTATCAATCGGAGTCACGATGAATTTTATATTAATTTCTTAACATGCGGGCTTTGCTTGTCGGGCCTCAACTTATGACTAATGGGCCCTAAGGTGTTAGTGACCTGCATTATAAATAAGTTATTGCAGTACAGAAATTACACACAACTGGTCATAATTTGAGAGACAGAAAATCGAAAACCCTAGCTCTCTCTCAAAAGAAATTCGGCCGCCCCCTCCCTTCTCTGCGTGAGAAATTCCGGTCTGTGATTTTGAATTGCAGTCTGGAATAGCGAATCAAATTCGTTTATTCTCTTCGTAGAAAACTTCTGATAGATTTTCTAGTGCAATCTATCAGAGGGATTAAACCTCTATTCGTGGACCTGATTGAAGGAAAGCTTGTTCATCAGTTCCAGGGAGATACAAGAAGCGCAGAGAAATCTGTGTGGTGTCCAATAATCTCGCTTCGAGATTGAAGGTAAAATTTAATAATAGTTATTTAATTTTACACACACAAATAATTTAATCGTAAAAGGATTGATACCCACACTATGGAATTGTTCCATACAAAATTTTAAACTTCCGCTGCACCGGGTATCAATACCGATTGATCTGAGAGCCGCGTTTTCCAACAGTGGTATCAGAGCCAGGTTGCTCAGATCAAACGATTAAATTAATCGATTGTACAAAAATTTTTGAGTCTTGCTTTTTTAAAACAAAATAAATATTTTAAATAAAAAAATAAAAAAAAATTTTCCGGGCAAAACTCGGGCAGCGATTGGATCGCTGCCCGGTGGGGCAGCGACGGTCGCTGCCCCGGGCGGCGCACGGCGCCGCCCAAAAGGGGGCGCACAGCGCCGCCAGGGCAGCGCTCGGCGCTGCCCAGCGCAGCGCAGCGCAGAGCGCTGCGCAGCGCTGCAGAGCGGCGCCCGGCGCCGCCAGGGCAGCGATTGTCGCTGCCCTAAAGGGGCAGCCGGGCTGCCCCGGCCCGCGCCCACGGGTGCGGGCCAGCCCGGGAGTGTCCCAGGCGGCCCGCGGGAAAAATTATTTTTTTATTTAAATTAATTTTAATGTGTTAAAATTTTATTTTTGGTCCGGTCAAAAATTGTTTTTGATTGGTTCACGAGGCATCGGATCGAATTGTTCGAGTCCGAAAATTTTAAAATTGATTTTTGGATAAATTTGAATTTTTGGAAAATTTTAATATTTTATCCTTAAATTGAATTTTGAAATCAATTATTTTTGGTACAATTGATGATAAGATTTGATCTTATGTATATATTAAGTAAAATATGATTTTATCTATAAAATTAGATTCTGTAGATAAAATATGATTTTATTTAATAAAAGGTAAAATATGATTTTATATGTAAAATATGATTTTATATATAAAATATGATTTTATCCTGTTTAAATTTAAATTGCCATATGCATGATATCCAATAAATTAATTTTGAATTAAATGTTATTGGATAAGGATGATCGATTGCCATGACCAATTTTGTAGGTGTATGTTAGGAATTTACATTTGTTTTATTGTTGTTGGTTTTATTAATGGGCCTGGTTTATGGCCCAATATGAATGTCATATGTAATAAAAGTGGGCTTGGTTTATGGCCCGTTCCCACCCCTAAAATGTATCCCCTACTTGTCATTGCTATTTATTGTAAATACATTAGATTTAGTGGGAGATCAAGATTTGAAGATGGTGGGCCCAGCAAACAATAAAGACGAAGAAATGTAAATTGGAAGCTAATGTAATAGGATTGCATTGCATACTGCATATTACCTAGGATTGGACTAAGACTCGTGATTGGCAACCACGAGTCAATTAAAAATGGAATCGATCATCCTATATATAATATATGATATTATGATTGTATGCATGTTTTAGACATAATTGTATGAATCCGGCAAGCATACAATAAATTGAAAAATGATGAGACAAATTTTCATAATTAAAAATCCCTCATTTTAAATATGATTTAAAATTGATATCAAGATAAATAAAGGAAATTTAAATTTGTTTAAATGTTCCTACCTTCCATCAACGGTCAATGTATGTGATGCTACCCGCGGATACGGTCCGGCTCATATTATTGGGGGGGGCCCGTCCGTCGGAAAGCTGTACATTGGATCGACACATGTTGTAAGTTGGGTGGAACTCCCATGGGATCGGCTCATATTATTGGGGGATCCACATGGCGACCGTCCATCACAACTTAATATTGATGGGTCATCTTGACATGTCACTTTAAACGGCGTCATATTATTGGGCCCTTATTGGACATGAGGTAAACACATGGGGGTTGCTTTGGAAGCAATTGGGCTCTACCTTTTGAGAATTATGGTTGGCTGATATTATTCGGGACCATAAGTTTGTCAATTGGACTCCATGTTCTCACTAAGGAAAAAGTTTCTCGTTTTCACTAGAGGGTAGTGAAATCGTTAAAATAGTGGGAGTGAGATTCATAAAATTAAATTTCGCCTATTTTATGTCTTAGTAAATTGCTTAAACAATCATTGATATATGTCTGTTTTTCTTTTCAGTATTTCATACGATGAATTCGCGTAATCCTTTATTCTCGATCCTCGAACAAAACAAGTTAACTGGCGCAAACCATACGGAATGGTTCCGGAAGTTGAAGATTGTCTTGACTTCGGAGAAGATGCTCTACGTGTTAGAGAAATCACCTCCGAAGGAAGCACCAGCTGACGTAAGTCCGGAGGAATTGGCCAAACTTGATGCATGGTGGGACCATGACATCAAGACCAAATGCTATATGCAAGCTTCGATGTCTGATGAACTCCAGAGGCGATTTGAGGACACCGTGAATGCTGCTGACATTCACGCTCAACTCAAGGAACTTTTTGGGGCTCAATCGAGGGCTGAAAGGTTCGCTACTGTTAAGGAGCTGATGACGTGTCGCATGCGTGAAGGGACTTCGGTCCGTGATCATGGGGTACGAGTGATTTGGCTCATACAAAAGTTAGCGACCCTTGATTTGGTGTTGGAGCATGAACTCAACGTGGATTTACTGCTTCTGTCTCTTCCTTCTTCGTTTGACGGATTTGTGGTAAATTTTAATATGAACAAGATAGAGGCCACCCTTGAAGAGATGGTCAATATGCTTGTGACATATGAATCCACACTTAAGAAGGATAAGCCAGCTTTCTTGGTGGGCTCCTCATCTTCTGCTAAGAAGGGGCCAAGTATGAAGGGCAAGAAACGTTCTGCCCCACCCAAGAAAGTCGAGCCCGAGAAGAAGCACAAGACAAAGGCTTCAAACAATGGAAAATCCAAGGATGTTTGCCATTACTGCAAGAAGCCCGGTCATTGGAAGCGCAACTGCAAGGAATATCTAGAGCAGTTGGGAACTGCAAAGGGTATGTTCTATATTGAAATAAACATTTCACTTAATACTACTTCTTGGGTATTGGATACCGGATGTGGATCTCACATTTGCAATGATTTGCAGGTGATGACAAGAAGTCGCAGGCTTAGAATGGGTGAGACCCAGCTGAGGCTCGGGAATGGTTCCAGAGTTGAAGCTAGAGCCATTGGAGATGTTTGTTTAATTTTGCAGAACGGTTTTAAGTTATTTTTAAGAGATGTTTTATTTGTTCCGGATTTAATTAAAAACATTATTTCTGTTTCTATGCTAGATAGAGATGGTTATTCTTGCAATTTTGTGAATGGGATTTGCAATATTTACAAGAATGAATGTTTGATTGGAAATGGACAACTTGAAAACGATCTATACAACTTAAAACTGAAAGACGTTCCAATAAATTATATTGATAAACCGGCAACAACAAACAAAAGGAAAATCGATAGTCAAAACCCGGCGAACCTTTGGCATGCTAGGCTAGGTCATATTTCCTCAAGGAGGATGAACAAGCTAGTGGGAGAGGGCATGTTTGATATGTCTGATATTAACTCTCTACCTACTTGTGAATCCTGTCTAAAAGGGAAAATGACTAAATCTTCTTTTAAGGGGAAGCCTGAGCGTAGTCAAAATCTGTTGGATTTGATCCATACAGATGTTTGTGGACCATTTAGAGTTGGGACTCAATATGGCCACACCTACTTCATTACCTTTACTGACGATTATTCAAGGTATGGGTATTTATATTTAATGAAATATAAGTCTGAAGCATTTGAAAAGTTCAAAGAATTCAAGGCTGAAGTAGAAAACAAGCTAGGTAAAAGTATTAAAGCACTTCGATCGGATCGAGGTGGAGAATACTTAAGTACCGAGTTTTTGGACTATCTAAAAGAGAATGGGATTCTCTCTCAGTGGACTCCTCCTATAACACCACAGCTGAATGGTGTATCGGAGCGTCGTAATCGAACTTTGTTGGACATGGTTCGATCCATGATGAGCTTCACTGAGCTTCCACCTTCGTTTTGGGGCTATGCGCTTGAAACGGCGGTATTGTTGTTGAACAACGTCCACACTAAAGCAGTGGACAAAACACCATACGAGTTATGGAATGGCAAAGCTCCTAAGTATTCGTACTTGAAGATTTGGGGATGTCCTGCTTACGTGAAGCGGACAGTGGGAGATAAGTTGGATAGTCGATCCAGCTTATGTTATTTTGTAGGGTATCCGAAGAATTCAATCGGATATTATTTCTATTATCCTGCTGAAACAAAGGTGTTTGTTTCTAGGAATGCCACCTTCTTGGAGAAGGAGTTCTTATTGGATAAGAAAGGCGAGATGATGGAACTCGAAGAAGTTCGAGAAGAACCCGAAATACAAAATAACGATCCTACGCCTCAGGAACCATTACTGGACACGCCTGAACCTAGAAGATCCGAGAGGACTTCTAGACCTCCTGTTCGATATGGTCTTCTTCTTGAAGGGGATCAAGATGAACCCGACATTGGATGTGATCCAAGAAACTTCAAGGAAGCAATTTCTGATGCGGATTCAAATTTATGGCTTGAAGCTATGCAGTCTGAATTGGATTCAATGCATACAAACCAAGTTTGGTCTTTAGTAGATCCTCCTGATGGAATTGTTCCAATAGGGTGTAAATGGATCTACAAGAGAAAGCTTGGGCCTGATGGTAAGGTATTGACCTACAAGGCGCGATTGGTGACGAAAGGTTACACTCAAAGACAAGGAGTTGACTATGATGAAACCTTTTCACCAGTTGCAATGTTCAAGTCCATAAGAATCCTTATTGCCATAGCTGCATGGTATGACTATGAGATATGGCAAATGGATGTGAAGACTGCTTTTCTTAATGGAGACATTAAGGAAGAAATCTATATGAAGCAGCCAGAGAGGTTCACATCCATGGGAAGCGAGCATAAGGTATGCAAGCTTCAGAGATCAATTTATGGTCTAAAACAAGCATCAAGAAGTTGGAACCAGAAATTTGATGAAACAATAAAAGATTTTGGTTTCATCAAGAACCCGGAGGAACCGTGCGTGTACAAGAAAGTAGTTAAGGATGCTGTGACATTCTTAGTACTTTATGTTGATGACATCCTACTCATTGGGAATGATGTAGGGATGTTGCAGTCAACAAAGATATGGTTATCAGGTAGATTCTCGATGAAGGATTTGGGTGAGGCATCCTACATTCTTGGGATACAGATCTATAGAGATAGATCTAAGAGAATGATAGGACTCACTCAATCAACCTAAATCGACACCATATTGAAACGGTTTTCAATGGATGGGTCCAAGAGAGGACATCTACCCATGTGTCATGGAGTTTCTTTATCCAAGTCTATGTGTCCCAAGACTGATGCAGAGATAGAGAATATGACACATGTACCATATGCGTCAGCTATAGGTAGTATCATGTATGGGATGATATCTACCAGACCGGATGTAGCATTTGCTCTGAGTGTCACGAGCAGATATCAGGCTAATCCTGGTCAAATGCATTGGAAAGCCGTGAAGGACATTCTTAAGTACTTACGAAGGACTAAGAATATGTTCATGGTATATGGAGGACGAGATCTGAAATTGGAAGGCTATACCGACTCTAGCTTCCAAAGTGACGTGGATGACTCGAAGTCAACCTCTGGATTTGTGTTCATGCTCAATGGCGGTGCTGTCTCTTGGAAGAGTTCCAAGCAGGACACCACAGCGGATTCCACCACTGAGGCTGAATACATTGCAGCATCAGCTGCTGCTAAAGAGGCCGTTTGGATGAGGAAGTTCGTCCAAGAGTTGGGCGCCATTCCTGAATTTGTTGGTCCAGTCCCGGTGTACTGTGACAACACGGGTGCCGTTGCTCAAGCAAAGGAACCAAGGTCTCATCAAAGATCCAAACACGTACTTAGGAAATACCACATCATCCGGGAGATTGTGGAAAGAGGAGACATCACTGTCGAACGAGTGGCCTCTGCAGACAATATCGCTGATCCGCTTACTAAGCCCTTGCCAGGACCATTGTTTGACAAACATCGCGAAGCAATGGGTCTACGTAGTATGACTAGTTGGCTATAGGGCAAGTGGGAGATTGAAAGAGTGGGTGCCCAGTGAGCCAACTTGTGGCTATGGGCTTTGATGACTCTTTGTACAAACGATCTTTTGTTTAATGTAATTTACACTTTTATTAATGGCAATGACTTTATCTTTCTTCATATTGTTATATTATGATATACTATTGTTGTTTTGATAAAGACCTTGAATATACTATAGTGTATGTAAGATGTGGTAGAACATGGGGATGTCTATCATGAAATACATCTTATAGTCACTGTATATTCTAAACTGTTCCTAGTCGATTGAGCCGTCCGATAATAAGGATAAGGATCGCTCGAGTTTGAGACTAGCATTTGCGATGCGGAGTACCACGTTTCATTGGTAGGGAACATGGAGATGTTCGAAGCATGCAAATGGATATTCATAGGATGAATAATCGAACTACCCTATCCGGACTTTCCAAGTGGTTATCACTTATCGAGTGGATAAAGTCCGCGGTTTTGGTTGTACACCATTAGTCCTTACTACTTGAAACATCATGGAGACTCTATATGCTAGTACTGTGCTTTGACTCGTTTATCGACTCTATGGGGGTCATCAGGTGTCGGGATTGGGTACAGTTACAACACATATAGGAGTCGATGCATTGTTGTCAAGGATTCACCACATACTTGCGAGTGTGGATATCCTATGCGATCTGAGGAGATATTAGTGTGACGAATCTCTGGCCAGAGTACTTGATGTGATTTAAGAAATGGTTTCTTAGTAGCACATGCGATGTCACTAATTTGATCTTCAAGATGTATTGCATAGTTATCGAATCTTGAGCGACTCTCGATATACCAATGGTTGTTGATTCGATCGGGATATATGGATGAAGGGACCGTACTGTACGCTAACCAAAATCTACTGGTTCTTGTAGGCACTATCAGTGATACCTAGGGAATCATGGGGCGATGTTGCTAGGCGCTTTACCATGATTCGTTGGGCAAGTCGGAAATCGTTGTTCCGAGTCACAAGGAGTTGTGAGCCCACGGCTAGCTGTATCCCTGAACCATTGAGGGTCACACAGTGTAATGGAGTTTTAATCCCCGTTGAGATAGTTAAATTTAAAGAGTTAAATTTAATGAATAAAGAAGTTGGACTTCTTAAATAAGAGTAAGGGAGTAGGATTTCCTAAAATGACATAGGGATGGACATTTTTTGGAAATCACTGAATTCGGATTCAGGAAAATTTATCTTGACTTTAAAATGTGCAGAAATGGTTTCTGTGCACATTGGTAAAATCGGTTTATCAATCGGAGTCACGATGAATTTTATATTAATTTCTGAACATGTGGGCTTTGCTTGTCGGGCCTCAACTTATGACTAATGGGCCCTAAGGTGTTAGTGACCTGCATTATAAATAAGTTATTGCAGTACAGAAATTACACACAACTGGTCATAATTTGAGAGACAGAAAATCGAAAACCCTAGCTCTCTCTCAAAAGAAATTCGGCCGCCCCCTCCCTTCTCTGCGTGAGAAATTCCGGTCTGTGATTTTGAATTGCAGTCTGGAATAGCGAATCAAATTCGTTTATTCTCTTCGTAGAAAACTTCTGATAGATTTTCTAGTGCAATCTATCAGAGGGATTAAACCTCTATTCGTGGACCTGATTGAAGGAAAGCTTGTTCATCAGTTCCAGGGAGATACAAGAAGCGCAGAGAAATCTGTGTGGTGTCCAATAATCTCGCTTCGAGATTGAAGGTAAAATTTAATAATAGTTATTTAATTTTACACACACAAATAATTTAATCATAAAAGGATTGATACCCACACTATGGAATTGTTCCATACAAAATTTTAAACTTCCGCTGCACCGGGTATCAATACCGATTGATCTGAGAGCCGCGTTTTCCAACATAAGGAGTTTCTCCTTAACACAAGTGATATAGCCGAAAATCTTCCGAGCAATGTTGTTTCTCTTTTGCAGGAATTTGAAGATTTATTTCCGGAGGATTTGCCTCAAGGATTACTACCTTTGAAGGGAATTGAACATCAAATTGATTTTATGCCCGGAAGTGCATTGCCAAACCTTCCAGCGTATAGGAGCAACCCGGAGGAAACAAAAGAGATGCAAAGATAGGTAAGTGAACTTTTAGATAAAGGCTTTGTGCGTGAGTCCATGTCACCGTGTGTTGTGCCTATTTTGTTAGTTCCTAAGAAAGACGGTTCATGGAGAATGTGTGTGGATTGTAGAGCCATTAATAACATTACCATCAAGTATAGGCATCCTATTCCTAGACTAGATGATATGTTGGATGAGTTGCATGGTTCTAGCATCTTTAGTAAAATTGATTTAAAAAGTGGTTACCATCAAATTAGGATGAGAGAAGGTGATGAGTGGAAAACTGCTTTTAAAACCAAATACGGCTTGTATGAGTGGTTGGTTATGCCCTTGGACTAACTAATGCACCTAGCACTTTTATGAGATTGATGAATCATGTGTTGCGTGCTTATATTGGAAAATTTGTTGTGGTATATTTTGATGATATCTTGGTATATAGCAAAAATTTGGATGAGCATGTCGAACATTTGAGAATTGTGCTAATCACACTAAAAGCTGAACAATTGTATGCTAACTTGAAAAAGTGTGTGTTTTGTACAAAAGAACTTGTGTTTCTTGGTTTTGTTGTGAGTTCCCAAATTGTCAGAGTTGATGAGGACAAGGTAAGTGCAATTCGAGATTGGCCAACGCCTACTTCTATTGGTCAAGTTCGAAGTTTTCATGGTCTTGCAAGTTTCTATAGGAGATTTGTGAAAGATTTCAGTACTTTGGCGGCACCTATGACTGCATTGATCAAGAATAACATTCCATTCCATTGAGGCGAGGGCAAGAGAAGTCTTTTAATATTATCAAGCATAAATTAATTAATGCTCCTTTACTTGTTTTACATGATTTTACTAAAACTTTTGAAATTGAATGTGATGCGTCAGGTGTAGGAATTGGAGGTGTCTTGATGCAAGTTGGGCGACCGATTGCTTACTTCAGTGATAAGCTTAGTGAGGCGTCCTTGAATTATCCTACCTACGACAAAGAGTTTTATGCGTTGGTAGGGGTACTTGAGACATGGCAACACTATTTGAGGCCAAAGGAATTTGTGATTCATACGGATCATGAATCATTGAAGCATCTCAAAGGACAACACAAGCTAAACAAGAGGCATGCTAAGTGGGTGGCGTTTGTGGAAACTTTTCCCTACGTTATCAAATACAAGCAAGGGAAGGAAAATGTGGTAGCGGATGCTCTATCACGAAGGTATGTACTTTTATCTACTCTAGATTCTAAATTCTTAGGATTTGAGTATGTGAAAGAGTTATATATTAGTGATCTTGATTTTGGTGAGATATATGCGTCATGTTTGCATGGTCCAAAAGATAAATTCTTCATGCATGATGGGTATTTGTTTAAGGAGGATAAGTTATGTATTCCTAAGTCGTCTATTCGTGAATTACTTATGAGGAAATCACATGGGGGTGGCTTAATGGGACATTTTGGAGTGGCTAAAACTTATGAAACTTTGCATGAACATTTTTATTGGCCACATATAAAGTATGATGTTGAGAAAATTTGTGAAAGATGTGTGACTTGTAAGAAAGCAAAGTCTAGACAACATCCACATGGTTTGTATACTCCACTTCCCGTTCCTAGTGAACCGTGGGTAGATATTTCTATGAATTTTGTTTTAGGACTACCGAGGTCTAAGAAGGGGAGGGATTCAATTTTTGTTGTGGTTGATAGATTTTCTAAGATGGCTCATTTTATTGCTTGTCATAAATTTGATGATGCTTCTCATGTTGCTGAATTGTTCTTTAATGAAGTTGTTAGATTGCATGGCATGCCTAGGAGTATTGTGTCTGATAGAGATACTCGTTTCTTGAGTTACTTTTGGAAAACATTATGGTGCAAACTTGGTACTAAACTACTATTTTCGACTACATGTCATCCTCAAACGGATGGTCAAACTGAAGTTGTTAATAGAACGTTAGGAACTTTGTTGCGTGCTATAATTAAAAAAAATTTGAAGATTTGGGAAGAATGTTTGCCATTTTTTGAGTTTGCATATAATCGTAGTGTGCATTCTACTACAAATTTTTCACCCTTTGAAATTGTGTATGGTTTTAATCCTTTAACCCCGTTGGATTTTATGTCTTTGCCTATGAGTGAAAGGGTTAACATGGATGGTAAGAAAAAGGCGGAATTTGTGAGAAATTTGCATGAAAAAGTGAAGGCGAACATTGAGAAAAAGAATTTGCAGTATACAAAGCAAGCAAATAAGGGAAAGAAGAGAGTTGTGTTTGAACCAGGAGATTGGGTGTGGTTGCATTTGAGGAAAGAGCGGTTTCCTGAAAAACGGCGGTCAAAGCTTCTACCTAGAGGCGATGGACCGTTTCAAGTATTGGAGCGCATCAACGACAACGCTTACAAATTAGATTTGTCAGGTGAGTATAATGTCAGTGCTACTTTTAATGTTTCTGATTTATCTCCGTTTGATGTAGGTGATGATCAAGATTTGAGGACAAATCCTTTTCAAGAAGGGAAGGATGATGCGATCATGGATGGCTCGCATGCTGATCAAGTGACTAAGGATCCGTTGGAGATATCACGAGGACCGGTTACGAGAGGCCGAGCTCAGAAGTTTAAGGAAGCACTTCAATCTTTGTTGTTGAAGACACAAGAGGGCGTTGGAATTCTTGATATTCAATTTGGAGGAAGTTATAATCTTATTAAGGTCAAAAGAGGTCAAGAAAGTAAAGAAATGGAAGACCCTGCTCAAAGCCAAGGCGCGCCCGCGCCCCAGACTCGCGCGCCCGCGCCATTATTTTTCGGAGAAGAAGCGCGCCCGCGCCTCTTGATCGCGCGCCCGCGCTTACGGAAACCAAATTGACGATGTTCTTGCGAACCATAGGCACGCCCACGCTGCCTTAGCGCGCGCCCGCGCCGTGTCCTGCGCAACAAAGGCGCGCCCGCCCCAAAGTTTTTACACACACCGAAGGTGTTTGTGTGTGTGTTCGGGATTTTTAATATTTTGGTATTGTTTTGTTTATTTTAGGTCTTTTATTCCTACTAGGAAACTTTAGGAGATATCTTTGATATTTTTTTTGATTTATTTTGCGTTATCTTTCAATATTTTGGGTTGTAATATAAATACTACAACATTCATTATTTGAAGGAAATTAATATTTTTAGATTATTGATTATTCAATTACAAAATTCTCTCTAGAATTTTATCAAAGCTTTTGCTTTACCCAAAATCAAACTTATCAAAGTTCTTCAAATTTGTGGCGTTTGTCGATTGATTATCCTCGTGGGTTGTCAGGAACAGGTTTTCTGAAGGTCCTGTTGTGATCAATTGTTTTCTTCGTGATTACTGTTGCTAGTTTCATTGTAAGCTAGAGGTGGTTAATCCAAAAATTTTACTTGTTTCAAGATTGGGCAAAATTCTTGATTTTTTTTGTTATTGGATTGAGGGTACAATTTTAATATAATCGTGTTTGCCTTCCATGCATTAAGAATTCATATCACAAGACCATGGTGAAAATGGTTGAGATACACGACTTAATATCCAATTTAACCTGAAAAGAGTACATGCACTCGATTAAAACACAAAAATTGAAACCCAAAGCATGCAAGACAATATATAGCGCTGGAATGTATAGAGGAAAAAAAAATGAGTGCGCATAGGAGATGTGGCTGTAGGAACTCGATGCGGCATGGAAGTGAGCCTTGGAGAGGCTGTTTGAAGTGCAAGCTGCGCATGGTAATGAACATGTGGGATTGTTTGCTGCTGTGGCTTGCAAGTGCCCATAATGAAGCAGGTTTTCTTGCTCGTTTGCTCAAGAGGAGGCACGGTTGAGGATCTGGTATGCACAAGGTGAAGGAGTTGACTAATGGCGCGATTGCACTTGATATGGAACAGCGGAAAATCTCGATTGCTCAGAGTTGCTTGCGCGTTTGCTCTTCTGCTGCACTAATGGGAAAGATTGTTTGCGCTTGGAAGGAGGTGCGATTGCTCAAGATTCAGCGCTGTTGAGGATTGTTTAGCGCATGGTTGTGAGATTGGAGCTGAAGCACATTTGCGCTAGGAATTGTGCAAATGAGAGTTGTTGGCGCAAGGTAGGGAATGGTGGTGAAGCGCGTTTGTGCTTAGGGAAGCGCCCTTCATGAGCGCGTTGGTGCTTGTCTCTGCGCTGTTCGTGAGGCTCGTTAGCGCTTGGTGTTGCGCTTTTGGTTGGCGCGATAGCGCATGTTTGTACGCTGATGGAGAGCGCGATAGCGCAGGTGTTGCGCACTTAAGGATGCTTAGAGGCGAGGCGGGCGCGGGAGAGTCATGAGCGCGCGCGCACAAAGTTCTGCCCAAACGTCTAAAATCCTGAAAAAAAATTCAACAAATTTATAATATCAGGCCTCTAAAATTTCCAATAATAATTTCAAAAATCATAAATCAACTAATGAAGAAAAATAAAAATTAAAGCATAAATTGAATAAAAATAAAAAAGAAATAAAAAGAAAATAAAACAAAAATTTTGGGTTGCCTCCCAAAAAGCTCTTGGTTTAGAGTCGTCAGCCCGACTTTCACCGCTATTAAGTCTTCCCTTTCTCTTTCACTCGCTAAATAAATTCCACGAACCGCCTTTTAAATTTTTCTCTCTTTTTTGTGGCCTTCTTTGTTGAACTTGGTGCTTTCTCCGTTGACGATTCAACCGCAAGATTAGCTCTTTGACATCCCTCTAACTTCACAACCGGCTCAATTAAGAACAATTCTTCTATGGGTGGATTAGGTGTCTTCATGAATATGTTAAAAATTACTCGTTTGCCTTCCACACCCATCGACAATTCACCCTTCTTGACATCTATTTTGGCATCAGCAGTAGCCAAAAATGGTCGTCCAAAAATCAGCGGAGCACCATGATCCGCTTCAATATCCAAGATCACAAAATCCGCTAGGAAAATGTATTTATCCACCTTGACTAGAACATCTTCAACAATTTCTAGTGGGTATGTAATGCTCCTATCCGCCAACTGCAATGAAATCATGGTCAATTTCATCTCTCCCAACTCCAAGGCCCTGTAAATAGATAATGGCATTAAATTAATACTGGCCCCTAAATCACAAAATACAGTAGTAAAATGAGAACCACCAATAGAACAAGGAATAGTAAAACTTCCTGGATCCTTAAGCTTTTGTGGCATCTTCTTTTGAAGCACGGCACTGCATTCTTCAGTCAAATTCACAACTTCATTCTCTACCAGCCTCCTCTTCTTGGACATCACCTCCTTGATGAACTTCGCATAGTTCGGCATTTGCTCCAAAGCATTAGTAAAAAGGATGTTGATATGAATTTTCCTGAAAATTTCCAAGAATTTGGAGAAGTGCTCATCAAATGCTTTCTTCTTGAACCTTTGAGGATATGAAAGTGGAGGCTTGTACATCGGTTTCTCTTCAAGTTCAGGCTCCTTCTCTTCGAACGCTTCCTCAACTGCAACTTTTTCAGAAATCTTGCTCTCAAGTTGGCCTTCTTCATTATCCACTTGCTTCTCACTCCTCAACATGATAGCATTGCACTGCTCCTTGGGATTTACCTCAGTTTTGCTCAGAAACTGGCCTCGGTTATTATCCTTCAGTGCGTTCGCCAACTGCCCAATGCTAGTCTCCATGGATTGCAATACAGCACCCATGTTGGCCATATGCGTCTCCAAGATATCTAGACGAGTCTCAGTCCTTGTCATCCTCTTACCAGATTCCTGCACAAAGTTACTAACAACGTCCTCCAAAGAAGGCTTACCCTAATCCTTGTTTGTATTGAACCCCGTAGGATTCAACACATTTTTATTGTTAGCATAAGAAAAATTTTCATGATTACGCAAGCTAGGATGGTAAGTATTAGGGACAGGGTTACCTCGATAACCTCTATAACCTCTTTGATTGATGTACTGGCTTGTTCATGATAGTGAGATTCGTCCATAGCCCCCGGCACACCTGTTGGTTTTGTAACACTCACTTTATTCAATGCAGCTACCTGTGTAGTCAGTGCAGATAATTGAGCAGTGATCGATGTGAGAGGATCCACTGCATACACTCCAGTTGGCTTCTTGACTCCCATACGCTCAGATGGCCATTGAAAACTATTGATTGTCATCTGTTCCAGCATATCATAGGCTTGAGCGGAGTCCTTTGCAAAAATAGTACCTCCAGAAGCAGAATCCACGTTCATCCTCGTAGGCGCATTTAGTCCATTGTAAAACCACTCGATCTGTTCCCAATCTGCAAAATTGTAGTTAGGACAACGTCTAATTAATTCTTTGTACCTTTCCCACGCCTCATAGAGCTGTTCAATGTCCATCTGCCTAAAGGTGCTGATTTCGATCTTCAATTGGGTAGATTTAGCAGGTGGAAAATATTTCGCAAGAAATTTTTCTGTCATCCCCTCCCAAGTAGTGATGCTCCCTAGCGGCAGTGACTGCAACCAACTCCTGGCCTGATCCCTGAGAGAAAAAGGAAACAAGCGTAAACGAATAATATCCTCAGACACACCATTAGTTTTTACCGTATCGGTTATCTCCAAGAAAGTGCGTAGGTATAGGTGAGGATCAGCAGTGGCGCTCCCATTAAATTGTTTCTGTTGAACCATATTGATTAAAGCCGGCTTCAGTTCAAAATTGTTGGCATTTATCGTCCCTCGATCGATTCCAGAATAGTGAGCCTGGATTGTCGGCCGGAAGTGATCTCTAATTGGCACCAAGGGAGCTTGATTTAAATTCTCTTCAGTCATTCTATTGACTTCTTCTCTTCTAATTCTTCTTAAAGCACGTGCAGTGCGCTCGATCTCCGGATCAAACAGTAAAGAATTCGCACTTTGAGATCGTCGCATAGACTGCAATTAAAAATAAGAAGAAATCAATTAGTAAATTAAAATAGAATAAATAAAACTCTTAATTAAAATCTAGACTAATTGGTAACAAGACTAAAAAATAATCAAAATTTACTCCCCGGCAACGGCGCCAAAAACTTGTTGTAAAAAATACTCGCAAGCGTACGAGTGTCAAGTTTTAATATAGTGAAAAATCAAGTATCGTTCCCTCAGAGAGTAAAATGAAAATATTCAGTGCTTGTAATTAAAATAGTCTAAACTTTATCTAGAAAATCAAAATCTCAGAATTTTGCAAAAAAATAAAATAATCAATGGGTTTTTAATAGCACGCACACAACTTTCAGATAAATATCAATCAGAGGAAAAATGGTCTAGAGGTTTAGATTTCACCTGGTTTCAACAAAAATAAATTCTAATTAATTAATCTTCATGAATTCCAGTCAATTAATAGCCAAGAACACTTAAGTTTATTATTTCCCTCTCCCGAGCAACAAATAATGTTTATCAACTACAATTCAATTCAAATATCCCTATTAAGAATCTACTTGCAGCGATCTATTCAAAACAATGTTCTTTTTAAAATTTTTGTTAAAATTATACACTCTCCCGAGCTATATAAATAATTAACAGTGTATTTTTTAATGGTTCTATTCAAAATCCCTTCTCCCGAGTGCCAGATTTCAAATAAATATTACAAATCAATTATTGATCAGATAATTGAAAAGATAATCAATTCTAGAAAAACAATTAATCTAGAAAAAATTCAATTTAATAAAATCAAAAATTAATGAAAGTGTCTACACCAGGTTCCATCCGACCTCTAGACTATAAAAATTAGTTCATACTCGAATTTAAATAAACACAAATCATATTTATAAATCCAGACATAAATTCTGAAATAAATAAATAAAAGATAAGAATCAAATCCGTCATCGACGCCGTGTCTGGTCTATCGATCTCCGTCTTCATTCTTCAATTAAAGCTTCAGAATTTCCTCCCAGAAATCTCACTATCAAACTCTCTCTGATATGAACGTAAGATATGTGTATGGCGGCTAACTCCCTCTCAATCTGATGAAAAATTCCTTTTATATCGTTATGCAAAAGCCCAGCTAAAAGCCCAAGAAATTATTAAAAGTTTCCTTTCCGATAAAAATCTCCACAGGCGCGGGAGCTCCAAATAGCCAGGCGGGCGCGCATAAGCCTCTGATCTCGATTCTTCAAATCTCACATGCACAGCGCGATAGCGCTACTTCCTCTTCTCTTCAGCGCTTCTTTAAGCGCAAATGATAAAGCCCAATAGAAAAGCCCATTATCTTCTCTCGATTCTTTTCTTTCCTGACTTCTCTTCTTTCTTCTTTTCTAATTCTTTTTTCCTTTTTATTTTCTTTTCTCTTCTAAATTCTTATTTTTCTCTTCTTTTCCACAACACTTCAATAATTTCCTACAACCACAAAAACAACACAACTAGCGCATAAATCTGCTCGAAACAAACAATTAACAATTAAAATCATATATAAATTAAGTGTATAAAATACACTTATCAGTTGTTTGAGGTGGAGGCGGCTAATTTTGCAGGAAATCAAGGACGGCAGTCATACAACTCATACAACAATACCTACAATCAGAACTGGCAGAGTCAACCTAAGCAAGAGGTACAGATGCCAAGCTTTGAGGAGATAATGATGAAGTATGTAGCTAGTACTGAGGCTCGGCTGCAGAATCAAGAAGCTATGCTGCAGAAGTTGGAGACTCGGATGGCTCAAATAGCAACCCAACTGTCATCTCGTCCTACTGGAACTTTTCCAAGCAACACTGAACCAAATCCTAGAGGCGTTAATGCAATCATGGTCTTGACTAGAGCACAGTCTGAGGAGCAGCAAACGGATGAAGAGACAATTATGGATGGGCAGAAAAGTTCAAAAATAAAGGAGGATGCGCGTGTTAAAAATTCCTCCACGGCAGGTAAGGAAGGTAAGACATCAAAATTTGAAGTTAATGATGATGTTGATATTTCTGCTTTACCTTTTCCCCATCGAGCTAAGCAATTATTATTTGATCATCACTTTAAAACGTTTCTTGAAATTTTCAAGAAACTACATATTAACATACCTTTTGCAGATAATTTAGCTCAGATACCGAACTATGCAAAATTTCTGAAGGACTTGCTGAAAAACAAGAAGAAATTGAATGATATAATGCAAGTCACAATGAATGAGGAGTGCTCGGCTGCGCTTCAGAATAATCTCCTGCCAAAATCTCAAGATCCAGGGAGTTTTTCTATACCTTGAAAAATTGGAAATTTATCATTTAATAATGTTTTGTGTGATTTAGGATCGAGCATAAATTTGATGCCCTATTTACTTGCTCAAAAATTAGATATGGAAAACATTGAACCTGCCTCTATCTCTCTTAAATTTGCTGATGGATCTGTTAAATACCCAAGAGGAGTGGTGGAGAATATTTTAGTCAAGATAGACAAATTTTTTTATCCTATAGATTTTGTTATTCTTGACATGAATAAAGATTGCGAGGTCCCTCTGATTCTAGGGCGTCTGTTTCTTGCTGGTAGTAGGGCCTTAATCGATGTTGAAAAGGGAGAGTTAGTGTTGAGATTGAAGGATGAGCAAGTTGTGTTTCATATGTTTAAGTCGGCTAGCGATAGCTCAAATTTAAAATCTTGTTCGGCTGTCAATTTTATTGAAGTGATTCATGATGTTGGGATTGCCAGCAGGTTCAGCTCTCCGAAGGAATTGGTCCCTTGCAAAATCTCTATAGAAGCGAAGCATGCCGTTGTAGGATTGATCTGAGCTTTTCCAAGATGGTGGATAAACCACCTTGAATGTCGCCACTCATAAGAGGAATATAGTCGGGATATAGACTATAAATTTAGTGCTGACTGGGAGGCAACCCAGTGTTATTTTCTTTGCTCTTTAGTTTAATTTTTGGTTTTTGCTTATTTCTATTTGATTTTTGTTCTTTCCCATGTCGGTTTGCCGTGAATGCCGATTCACCAGTCTGCTATTGTCACCTCAAAAAATGTCGCTGCTAGAGTGTGAAGAGGAAGAGAACGATGGAGATGCCACTGAATTAACCAAGGGAGTTTCAGTTTTCAGTTTCATTTTGTTTTTGTTGTTCGTCTTGCATTTGTTCTTTGTTTGTGCATACTGTTTGTGTTTCTAGAGCATTGAGGGCAATGCTTTGGATAAGTATGGGGGGTAGATTAGTTTTGTTTGTTTTGTTGTTTTGCATTCATTCGGTTTAGTTCATTGCATATAGTTCGTATTCATGCATCTCATTATGTTTTGTGTTTGTGTTGTATGAATAAGTATAATGATGAATGTTGGCCGATGATGATAGAGTTGTGGGAAAAAATTGTTTTTGATAAAATATTGCTTTTGATTGAACATGAGAAGTTGTTAGTTGAATCGTGAATCATTTTATGCACGCATGTTAGACTGGTGTAATGTAGCGAAGTAATTGATGAAGTTCGTGTTTGCTTGACCATGGCACAACAATAGATGTTGGTTGATCATGATAGTGTCTTTGGATTCCTGATGATTCTATGACATTGCATGTATGATCTTGGGCGCACCTAGAAATTTTTACCAAAATTCTTTGAAAAAAAAATTATTATGTTAACTCCATCCGGGTTATGAGCAAGGGATTGAAACCCTAATCCTTTGTTCTTGACTAAGTATGCGGAGTCCATGGGGTTAAATTTTTTAAAATTTTAAAATAAAAATTCCATCTGAGCTTGGAAAATGATTGAAATTCTAATCAATTTTCTATAGCTAAGTTTGCAGGCTAAATGAGATTGTAGCTTCATCCGGGCTATAGACGAGGGGATTGAAATTCTAATCTTATCCTAGTTATAGCTAAGTTTGCGGGTAATTATTGAGGTTTAAGAAAATCGGGTGCAAAATCCAGTGGTGCGTAATTAATCTCAAGAAAGTACATGTTTTTGTTTGGGATTATTGGGATGAAGGAGTGCTGGAGTGTGACACTTGCACTGAATTGTCATATGCCGCTAAGCATTCTTAGGACATATTTTTTTGAAGTTGCATGAAACTGGAATGACATGGCACACACACACACATTTACGTTAAATTTATAGTGTATTGTGGACAATCAAAAGTTTGTGGTTTTTAGTTATTGAAGTCGAAACTTATCGGAGGCTATTTTGTTCATGATTCATTCTTACTTATGTCGTTGTTTTAATATTGTTTTTGCATGTCTTGCTCGAGGGCGAGCAAGGTTTAAGTATGAGGGTGTTGATAAGTGCATTTTGTATACATTAGTTCGTGATATTTTTATGTTTATTTTGTGTGCATTTATATTGTTTTGTGTGTTTTTTTGTGTTTTATTGCATTCATATTTATTTCATTCTCCGGGTTTTATTTTTAGGAAAAATGAAAATTAAAAGAGTTTTGAAGGTAAGAGAAGAGAAAGAAAAAAAAGAAAAAAAATATTTGAAGCGCTAAAGAGAAAGTTAGCTCTAAAAGTAGTGCTATCGCTCTAAAAGTAGTGTTATCGCTCTAAAATTTAGCTCTAAAAGTAGTGCTATCGCTCTTACTAGCAGCACTTAAACAAGCGCTATTGCTCTATGGAGAGGCAAAGAAGAAGCGCTATCGCGCTTGCGCTATTTGAACAGATGATGCGCGATTGCTCTTAGGAAGGGCGCATGAGAAGCACTATTGGAAGTGAAGGATGCGTGATAGAGCAAGAAACAAGGCAATCGCGCAAGCCAGTGTTGTGAAGTTTTTCTCGAGGCAGAAAGTTGCTCACTCGAGCGAGAAAGACGGGCTCAATAATCTTCGGAGCAGAGAGTTGCTCGCTCGAGCGCACTTTGTTGCCGCTCGAGCGAGCCGCGCGATCAGAGTTTTTAAAACCGAAAATTCTTGCTCGGGAAGGATATTATATTTTGGAGATTTATGGACACTTAAATATCGTTTTTAACATCAGATTAAGGGTTGGAGAACGCAGACAACAGAAGGAGGCGGCCAACATCATCTTTCATTCTACCTTTCTTATTTTCTTTTATTTTTGATTTTCAATTGATGTTTTGGATTAAAAACTTTGTTTTTTGAATCATGTTGAACTTTGAGTAGTTTTTTTTTTCGATCAAGGCCATGTGATTAGCCCAGACAAATTTATGTAGAAAACTTGGATATTTATTTGAGATTTTTTAGACTTGTTTTGATTTTATTGATTGTCGAATTTATATTTGTCTTGTGAATGATATGGCCAATTATTTGCTTGCATGTTAATCGATTCCAAGTCGACAGATGAGGTATTGATTTCGATCACTTTGATAATCAACACATTGTAAAACTGACTAGAAATAGAATTCGGTTTCAGTGTGCAGTTTGGGTGTAAACTAAATTTTTACCGTTCTTCATGCATTAAAATTTGATTAGAATTACGAAAGATTAATTCGTCTATATTTGAGTAAGTTTGATTGTTCTAGAAATAGACATTTGAACAAGATAGGAGAATTCCCGTGATCTGGGATTAAATCTGAATCCTGAATCGACTACTTGTTACATAATTTGTCTAGTACCTACGTGTGTCCTTGATTGAGTTTTTCCCATATTGAATTTAATCCAAAATCTCTATTGCATTTTTGTTGAGTTGAATTTTATTCGCAATTTAAGTTTTTAGTTTAAAATCTGAATTTTCATCACTCTTATTAATTAGTCTAGATTAAGTAGGAATAATCATATTCTGGTACTCATTCATATACAGTCCATGTGGGTTCGACATCTGATTTTTATTCACTATCTATAACTTGACCTGGTGCGCTTGCCAGTAAATTTTTAATCAACCGATTTAAGCGGTCACTGGGCGGGCCGGCCCACAATTTAGATAGGTTGAAAATTTGTCAACCCAACCTGCCTATACAGCAGGGCAGGACGGGCCAATCCAACGGGCCCAACCCACTTTGACAGTTCTATGTTTAGGCATGTAACTCATCAAAATCTAGCCTCAGAGCAATTCTTTTTTATTTTTTTAATTTAGTTTTTCAGTCAAAATGCTAACATGACCCGAGCTCTCGGTGACCCAAATTTCCAAAAAAAAAAAATTATATATCAATATAATATCTCCTGTGAGACAGATCAACTTTATCCATATTTATAAAGTAATATTTTTTCATGGTTGACCCAAATAGAATATGCGTCTCATAAAATTGACCCGGATCGATACCATCTCACAGAAATTTTTGTGATATTAATTTTAGATTAATTTGATATTAACTCGGGTATCTCAATTCAAAAAAAATAAAAGATTCCAGACTTTAAAATCTTAGTCGAGTATATGAATAACCAGTTGTTCTGCAGTTGACTGTGCCAACAAAAATGGTGACATGATGTCAAATTTATTGTTGTGACATCGAACATTGCTAATGTTTTTCTGACATCACACTTACACCTCATCGGAATAAAATTAAAATTAAAAAATATATATTACATTAAAATCAAATTTTGACCACTCATAACACTAAAAGCCAGAAATAACCAACTTATAGTAACATGCTTGCAAATCTTTCCTATAAATTTGTAGGGAAGACACACAAACAGGGGCGGATTTTGCCCCCCCGAAAATTAAATTTTTTTTATTACCATATAACTAATATTTTTATGAAACGAAATATATATCAACGGCCCTACTTAACAACAACAAAAGTTTTGTAGCTTAGTGGTAAAAGACTCTTTAAATATCTCTTACCTATCAAGGTTCGAATCATCCTCCCTTCAAATTTTCTTGTCTTTTTTCTCTCTTTTGTTTTCCTTCTTCTCTCTCACATCCTATTTTGTTTTCTTATTTCCTTTCCTTTTTTAATGTCACCAATATCTAAATTATTATTATTATTTAACCAATAATTTTCTTATTTCCTTCTTCTTTTTTAAAGTCACCAAATATCTAAATTGTTATTATTATTTCACTAATAATAAATTATTTATTTACTTAAAATTTATTTTCAAAAATTATGTAAAATATAATGACATTATAATAACAAATAAATTAAAAAAAGATATCATATTAATCAAAAAACAAATTCTAAATATCTAAAATATTTATATATTTATTGATATCTTTAAAATTTATCTTCTAAAATTACACTATATTTCTTATATAATCAATTTTTTATATTTTTTTCTAAAATATATAAACTTGTACGATAATTAATAATATTTTTTCCGCTTTTTTTCATTAAAATGCTCGTATAATTAATTAGACTTTCATTAAATATATAGATTACTTTCAATAATTTTTTACACCATATAAGTATTCATTAAATTAAACTTGAAAAGTTATTTAAAAAAAATTGTTGATATTTATGAAAAATAAATAAATATATATATGGGACGAATTGAGTATAAAATAAAATGATATATATATATATTTAAAAAGCAATAAAAAAACATATTTGAAAACGAGGATGATTTTCTCTTGGATGCATTGATGATATGTATTGAACGAGAAATTGCTAAAAAAATTTGTATTGATGTTATCATCGAAACTTTAAAAATTCTAATAAATGTCGAATTCTTTTAATTTATAAATATTTTGTTCAAAACATACATTTGATACTTAATTAGGTGAATATAACCGATACTGTAATTTGTCTTTTCTGTTTAATCTTGTGTCTAGCTTGTTGGTAGGGATGTAAACGAGCCGAGCCGAGCCGAGCCGAGCCGAGCTTTTGAATATTCAAGTTCGGTTCATTTATAAACGAGCCGAGCCCGAGCTTATTTAACGAATATATTCATGGCTCACGAGCTTATTCGAGCTTTTATCGAGCCTAAACGAGCTTAATATATTTAAACTATAAATTTAAATATTTATTAAATTAATTAAAAACTAAATTATATATTTGAAAAAAAAATAATAATATTATTAAAATTTGTAATTTTATTCTAATAAATTAATTTTTATAAATTTTTCAATATTTTTCATAAGTAAAGTGTAAATTTATAAATTAAATATCAATACTATTATTTTTTCGTCTAAGAGATGACTTACGAGCTTGTTAACGAACTTGTTAACGAACATGTTCACGAGCTAACGAGCCGAATATTGTAAAGCTCGAGCTTGGTTCGTTTGCCTTAACGAGCTTCATTAAACGAGCTCGAACGAGCCGAGACCCGAACAATTCGCGAACTGTTCGTCTCATTTACATCCCTACTTGTTGGCAGTCCCATGACCGAAATTCTTTCCGCCCTGCACACAAATGATGGTAAATTAGATTATTTGTACCAAAAACTCAATGATTAATGAATTGGTTGAGAAGTAATAAATGGCATTAAACTCGATGAAATAATGAGTAAAGGGATAAGAGTGAGAAGCATTAATAATGAGATGGACTGCCTTCAAAAAAAAAAATAATGAGATGGACTGAAAATGATTTTTTTTATAAAAAAAAATGGGGAATATGGTTGAATAAATTAGGCTTAAAATTATATTTGTTTATATGAGACACAGGCAGTTGTCTCAATTTTGTGTGGTCTTTATTTTTGCCCATTTCACGCACTTGCTAGTTCTTATCACAACCTGCCAAAGATATATGTGGTTCATATATTACATGTATCCATTTATTTAGCTACACGATCATGACTATTTTTCCGAGAGTACTTGAAAACATAAAACTAGGTTTTAAAAATATTTATTTCATTAAAAAATTCCATTTATCCATTTATTTTATATTTCACTGGATCTTTTTGTTGATGGTATTTTTGAAGTTAGTAAATCTTTATACAAAGGATTTGTACATTATATTCAATTTATGAATGTTTAGGGTTTTTTAAAAAAAAATTATAATTATTTCGAATAATGTCTGCGTTTTGATACTTTAAGGTTGCGTTTAATTTGAGAGATGAGATTGTGCAATGATAGATTAAAAGTGATTGTTAATATAATTTAATAGGATATGAAGTAGTTATGAAAAAATAATAATATGTTTAGTTTGATGGATTAAATTTGAAATTGATTTATTTTTTTCTTTTCAACGTGTATAGATTTATAATCCCTTCTAAAATTTAGGATTAATCATTTGTAAATTTTATTATTAATGAGCTTAAAGATTTATAATAATTTTCAATTTTGCAACTAAACATAGAATTAGTCAGTATTAATTATGTTATCTCTTATTTATCAAGGGAAGTAAACGCAACCTAATAAATTGTAATGACATTGATATGATGACCACAGACTAATGATACAAAACACCGTTGTCACGCGCTCAACTTGATTAAAAAAAAAACTAGTAAATTTGGCACTTATATTATGTACGCATTAAATATTATATTTTGATATTGATTTACAGTTTATCTAGCTCAAAGATTTTATAATTGGGACGACGGCTCAAATTCAAAACATTACAAAACATAATTGTAACAATTCATTCGTCAACTGAAGAAAATTAAAACACAAAAATATATTTTAAAATTTTTTAAATAAATTTAGAATTTATATTTAGGCATATATTTATGTATGTATACATTGAATGGGGAAATTATTGTAAACAAGTGACTCAATTCAATACAACTTTGGTAGTTATGGTTGTGGTATTAATTGATCGATGAGTGGTGTGGGGTGCGTTAGGTTTTTTCTTAAATACTACGAGAATTTCTGCTGGGGATCTCAATCAATAACGCGTTATTGTATAAAAAATAACAAGCTTTTAATTTTTGAGAAAAATATCCTCACAATAAATCTTTTTCTTTTCAATTCTAGGCTTATAAGAATTTTTGTTATTTATATAATGATTAAAGTTATGATATAACGATTCATATATCTGAAATATTCATTGAGGCTCCAACTCCAAATATAAATTTCCAAAACTAAATTTAATCTCAAATTTTTAATACAAAAACATACAAGGTAATTCAATCTTCCAATGTGTTTCATATATAATTTCCATTTACAAAGATAAAAGAATGTATACAAAAATAAATTTATAACTTCAAATATAAACTGTCAAAAATAAATTAAGTTTAATAATTATAATATGATACTGATGGATTAATAAATTTCATTAATTATTTACGTTAGTATTTAATAAAAATAACTTATTTCCCCCACAAAGTTATATATGTTTATACATACACACTAGGCTGCATATGCATTGCTGTGTTTTTATTAAATTACAATTTTGGAAAATAATTTATATGTAATAGTTATTATATAAAAAATATGTGGAAAAAAAAAACCTCCAATGATTAAATGTGAGTTACTCTTTAAAATCTGAAAATAAACTAAAACAGCAATAGTAATTTTGGAATTCACTTAAAATACCAAAATTGATTATTAGAGCATCCTCACTTTATTAAATAGTAATAGTAATATATGTATATGTGTATGTGTGTGCGAGCGCATGTGTGTATGTCGTGCGTGATTTAGTAGAAACAAATTTATTTTTTAGTGTTATTTGGTCCTCTCGTTAATTTGAATGTTGAAGTGAACGAAAATTTAACATGTGATAGTCACATGATTGTATATTATCTATTTAACACATCGTTGATGTAAGTGATCATCAGATGTATATATGTATATATTATCTGATCGAAAACATTTAATTAACCCTAGCATACACCCACCATCGATGAAAGAAACGACGACGCATGAATTGAACCGTCTCATGGATTCGATAGAAATTTTGGAACACATTGGTTGTGTCTGAGCCTAGAGCAGAACGAAATTATACACCGAAGTGATTTCAGCTGAAATATTGGAAAACTACTGGACATCGAAAAGTGTATGTGTGTGCGAGTTATCTTTTGAGCATGTGAAACAAAGTGCTCCTGCATGGAAGCCGCTTTTAGAACGTGTAATAAGGAAGTGTTTGGAAGAACTTTTAGAAAGCACTTATTAGTTTTTTTCTTCACAAAATTTCAAAATTTTGTGAAAGAAATGCTTATTAGAAGTTCTACTAAACGCTGCCTAATTACTTTAGGGCAAAAACTCATATGAGACGGTCTCAAGGGTCATTTTTATGAGACGGATCTTTTGTATGAGTTATCCATTAAAAAGTATTACAATTTATGTCAAAAGTATTACTTATTATTATAAATATGGGTAGGATTGACTCGTCTCACGGATGAGACCGTCTCACAAGAGTGTTACTCTTACTTTAGATTCTGATGTTAATGGATAGACGAATGACAAGTTAGCTTGCGACGAGAATGCGACGTTATGAAATTTCTTACAGATGGAGTCAATATGACTCTACAATTAGATATTTTTACCCGAAATACATGAGATCCGAGTAATTAGCCAATTCATGTGATCAGCCAAACATTATAGTCAATGAACACTTTGCAACTCCGAAAAAGTAAACGTCATGTGTCATCAACATTAGAGACACCGATGAATATCCAATGGCAACTCTCCGACGTTGAAGTCAATGAATCATCTAAAAGAAATCTGCCTGAAGTGCTTGATATTTAAAATGAGACCTTATTCCTCGACTCAGACAGTTTGAGCAATTTATGGGCTTCACAATGGCCTAGCGAGCTTGGAAATAGACGGGCCTATTTTGGGCTTAATGACCTTAATTAGATCTCAACAAATCACCGAATAAATGCGAGACCCAAAAACAAATTATCAAATAAATGCAAGGCCCAAAGTAATTAAAACGGGTCATTACCCATCAAAACGTATATCACATTCACACACTTAACGGGTGAATCTACTAGGCAAAGAACTCTAGGTGTAATTTTTCACAATGTATGTTCGGACGAACATCTCACTTGTAAAGGAATGCAATTACATGGGGAATTTCTCTTTGTAGAATCTCCCCAGAAGTTGTTTTCTGTTTTCTGTCCAAATTTCCATAAACAAGTAGCCATTTCATGTTATGATTTCACCATTTGAGGAGTTAGAACAACCTTTTTCCTCAACATTGATACCACAAAAAGTATCCCAGAAATATCGTAATCGAATGCGCATTGAGTAGCAGATCGCTCAAAGTAGCCTAATTTCGGGTAAGAAAATAAAGCACATATTAACATGAAACAAAACAAAATCAAATCATGGTCCTCGAGTTGGAGCGAAGCAAAAACATCTCGCAGCTTGATCCTCGGGTATCATCCCCCCTCCTTTGCTCGTGTCGATTGCCTCTAGCAAGCCAACTACCTCGTCCATCCCGGGCCTTTTTTCTGGGTTCGCGTCCCAACATTTTTTCATGATGTTCACGAGAGAACTGGGGCAACACCGTGGAATTTCTGGCCGTAAATTCTACATAAATAACACCATTCCACGTCAGACTCCCCGCAATGTATATGGTATAGTATTTATCTATCGATTATACGGTTGTAATATCTTATGCAGGAAAACACATTGAGTTGCTATATGCTTACTTTCAACCACACAAATAATACATATTTCAAAAGCTATGCTCTGCAGTTTTACATAACAATTTTGACAGCATAGTCGATTTTCCAGCAGAAAGAGCGAAAAATATCACTTGAATAAATTGGTGATTGCAAAAATCAACTTCTACCTTATATAAATTCATAATTTACACTGAAATAAAATTAAATACAAAAAAAGACTTGATTTTTTTCTTTTTATCAATATGCATAGTCACAACAACGCACACGTGCACTAGGTTCTGGAAATTTTGCCCGTCGTCAGCATATATACCTTGAATTCGACATATGCTATTGAATAATTGATATTGAGCACTTCTATTTACACCACACTTCTATATATTGATACCATATTTCTACACAGTTAGAAGTAAATTTACCTGTTTAACGACTGCCGTTGTAACATCTGCAAAACTAAGATTTGAGTATGGTAGATCACAGCAATATATTTCCCATAAGCATATGCCAAAGCTATAAACGTCACACTTTCGGTTATAGGGTTTCCCATCGAGTACCTATATAGGAATTATATGAATGCCATCAGTTTCTTTTTTAGCATAACTACAGGTTGATTTATAAGGTAAAAAAGAAAAATTCAAGAACACCTCTGGAGCCATATAGCCAAGGGTTCCGGTTTCGCCAGTCATCTCTCTAGGATTTTGGGCTTCAACACGAGCGACACCAAAGTCAGCGATTTTCAATCTTCTTTGAGAGTCTAACAGCATGTTTTCAGCTTTAACATCACGATGCACGATCTTTTTTGAATGTAGATAACTTAGTCTGCAAATTTCATGAGATGGGACGAAATAAGATTTCATGATTTTCAAGAACATATAAGTTCTATAGAAACATACCCCCTCGATAGATCCAAAGCAAGTTGGACCACAATTTTCAGGGGAAGCTTCTTGGTACAGTTCTTGAACAAGAAGTTCTTCAATGTTCCTCCAGGAAGAAATTCTACAACTACACAACACGCCCTCGGTGGAAGTGTGGTGTTACCTTCCGAAGGGTTTTTAGAAGGAATCGTAAGTTGTGAAGTTCCCATTGAAGCACCGATAAACTGCAGTAATTTATCATGACTAAGAAAAATTAAGAGATCTTAATCACGACAAAGCCAAGGTTCAAGGCCAGAGGCAGACAAGCAGGAAAACATATAGGAAAACCGTCCCCTCCCTTGAAAAAAATCAAATTCCTTAATTGAGTGATTGTTCTATAAATGGAACCTCACTCTCAAATATTTGAAGTCTTATCCTTTAACCAAATTCTTTATCGCTGTTAGACTCTACAGGTCTCACGAGCCCCGTCCCTTCTTGATTAAAAGATGATCAATGGCATATACTGAATACCAAATATATTTTTCATTGTGTGTGTATGATCCAGACACAAGTGTAAAAGGTTCGAGATATTTACTTTTGTCACATTTGGGTGGTCGAGCTTCTGCCAAACAGACACCTCTTGTTTAAACGATGCTCGAAGAGCAGCGGTTTCAGCAGAGGTGGCCATGCCATCCTGTCCCCAGTCCAGCAGCTTCACTATAAAATACAAATGGAAGTACTGTATAAGAACTCTAACGAGCATGACTGAACAAAAAAACAAAGTATCATCCAAGAACAACCTCGAAAATCTTTGCAATGAAAATGGCTAAATAATCCGTAGAATACACTTTTGGAGGTAGTCCATTTCTAGGACAAGAGGCATCAAAAGGATCATTTGATCAAATACATTGACGCATCAAATTCCTATCTCATCGCTAACCAATACGGTGACACGATTTACAGAACTAAAGAACTAATATTCCAATACAGTATAGTAAATCCGTCCTCGCCCTTGTATGTTCTTTTGTTATTCCTTCGACCAAGCAATCAAAGGATAAGCACGATCCGGAAAATAGCAAGAATGAATTGATTAGGATAACAAGGTGATGAGAAAACATATGGAGATGTCACATACTCTCGCGTTAATATGTTAACAAGATTACCAGAACAGGCTAGAATGTGGATCAACGTCTACTTTGATTTCTCATCCTACTCATTCAATCAAGTAAATAACTCCAAATTTAAAACCAGCACCTATTATACCTGCAACGTCTTGATCATCATAAACGCCCCGATAAACGGTGCCATACGTCCCCTGAGCAACAAGATACCGAATCCTCAGCTTCAAAGGATCGATCTCCCATACTTCCTTCGGCCTCTGATTGCCCTGCAATTCCGTGCTTCTTGACCAAACTCGACTCAGATGCTTTTCAAGTTGAGCATCTAAGCTTTTGAGATCGATCTTATCCGCCCGAAAAATCATATCTTTACTGGTGATGCTGCCAGCACTACTGACGGACTTACCGCTCAAACTCCCGACGCCCCTCAATTTCGAGCACCCCAAGGCTCCACCCTCATTAGCCAATTTGTCGATTCTCGAAACAAGATAATCTTTTTCGCCAGTTTTTGAATCCATATCTCGAAAATTGTTCATAAAAAATCAAGGATTCAACCAAACTAAGCGATCCTATACATGGAAAAAATTAGCATTCCATCATTTGTTTTTCTTGACGAGGCATTTCATCATCTTCAATACATCACTCATAAAGAAAACCCAAAAGAACAAAAACAACAAATTTCAGATTCGATAGTCGATGAACTAAGACCAAAACCCACCAAAACAAAACCACCCTTTAAACTGAAAAACTTGCCAAAACAATTCCAAACCCAGAAATTTTAACCCAGAACCCAGATCAAAAAAAGAGGAAAACAAACAACATACCTCAACAAAACAACCCAAGAAACCGCAAAGAACCCATTAAAAATCCTTGCGCAGAATCCAAAATCTGATCCAGAAGAACACATTTCTCGCCAATACACCACATGTATACTCCTGCACAGAGAGAGAAAAGACAAGAGGTGCGGTGAAGAAGGGAGAAGAGAAAAAGGGACGAAGTATTTATCACAGAGAAGCTGGCGAAAGAATAGGCTACAATTAAGGTGATTAATCTTTCCGTAGGAACAAAAAAGACTAGATTTAGAGAGAGAAGAGAGGTGCGTTTGCCTAGGAAACAGAAAACGTACAGCTCCGTGCAACTAAATTACCTGTAACAAACACCTAAAATGAAGCAGGGTCCTCTTGTACTTTCATGTGCACAATGTTCCCGGAGCAAATTCCGGCTCCTTCATTCAATTCTCCTTCTCTGAAATACTACAACAAATCCCATCCATTTTCTTTTGCTATTATTATTCAGAAGCTTTCTTAAAAAAAACAAATCTATTTTGCTAAGTGAAGTACTTCTAGATATGTAATTTTTTTAAAAAGAAATTGTAGACAAATATTAAAAACCGAAAAGATCATGAGTCCGTTTGAATTTTGTAAAGATTTTTTAAAATAAGTGCTTTTTTAAAAAAACTCTTTTTTGACTTAAAAAAGTGTTTTTTTAAGCACTTATTTGGTCATCCAAACATCTTATTAGCTGAAAAATCACTTTTTTAATTAAAAAAATGATTTTTTGGCCTGACTATCAAAATCTTGGTTCAAAGAAAATTTTGTTTCGAAATATATTATTTCACGTCTCTATCTTGAGCTTATTATATTTATCGTTCCTTTCGGTTATGTAAATATGATTAGCTATTAGCTAATGTTCGATTGTTCGTTAACACGTGATGCATGCATGAGTATGAATTATAGACCTTAATGAAATATAGTTATTAATTGTGGTAAGGATATTTTTGGAATTTGTGTGTTACATTATGACATATATATAATTTGTCAAAATCATCTCATTATTTAAAAAATAGTAGAATACCAGAGATAGATAACCTTTTAAATAATATATCTACACAAGTTAGAATATGTAATTTATTTATATGTTAGAACACAAATGACATTTTACATTATTAAGTTTTGATGGTTGAATATGATAAGATCATTGCGCACAATATTAAAGATCTATTATTATCTTCCCGTTGAGTTCTAATTACCCTTAGATGTACTCTTAGACATTGTTTTTAAAATAATATTGGATCGATTAGTTCAACCTGGAACTAGTGACGGGTCTAGTATGTACCATGTTTTTAAACCGTTTTAGCATTTAAACTGATCAAGAATAGGTCGGACCGAACTTTAAACCAGTTCGATCGGTTCACCATTTTTTTAAAAATTCTTAGAATTTGATATAATTTTACTTTTGTTTATATATGTGTGTGTGTGTGATGGTTTGGATTTTGAAAATTTGTTAAATATATTATCTATACTATATATAAAGAATCTGTCAATTAGGCAAAATAGGACACCGTACATTTTAAATTTTGGAAAATTTCTTATATTTATATGCACATTTAAGATCTTTAAATTTTAAATATATTTTTAATTATTATATTATATTACATAACACTCTTTCGATCCGATTGATTGGATCGGTTGGACCGTTGTGTAGGGTTAACCAATTCAATTGCTACATTGGTTATGAAACCACTGATACATACATATGTATACTATTATTTAGATTTTAAATGTTGATATATATATTTTTGTATTATTTATATAAATATTTAAGATTTTTAAAATTAAAATTTGATATTTGCTATATTATATCATTATTTTACATAAGATAACCAGTCCGACCGTTTGGTTGAATTTTGTTTTTAAGATCGGTCAGTTCGATTACCGATTTAGTTAGAAAAAAAGTTCTCTCGAAATAAATACAATGATAAATAAAAGAAAATAACTACGTATTAATCCCACGTGTCCAAAAAAATTTAGACCCTTGAATAGAATCTGGTTAACAACCATCATCTTCAAATAAGGAACTAAATCAGGTCTGGTAGGATTACATGGGAACCGGAATCGGATAGACAGACATACTCCCCACGAAAAGGTTCGAGGCATTTATGAAATTATATATATTATATATGTCGGAAAATTTTATGGAATTTCCGGTTTTAATAAAATATTAATTTATGGGAGAAAAATATATTCCTTCTCCTGAAAGATAGTGTCGACTAGTAGTGTAAACAAACAAACTCAACTGAAATATTTTGAAAATACGACAGTAATCATCTCTCTCTATATTATGTAAATACAATATATTCAAAATGGCATATGTATAATGAATTATTAATTATATTCCTCTATTAAGTACCCACACAAGTCTAGCATGTACTTAACTCTTTGTATCTTCCATGCTCCACATGTTGAAAAATATCCGACCAAATAAAACAAAATATATAATTAATAACAGCCCAAAAAACGAGTATGACACAAGAAGAATGTGGTTCATGTGACACGATTGCATTATGTGAGGCCTAATTTGTTCTATTAAGAAATGGATTTGAATTTAACTCTATTTTAAAAATTAATTTAAGGAAGAAGGATTGTCTTTGTCAATATATTAAACTCTCAAGATATTTATCTAATCGATGTGGGACATAATTAACACGTCAACATGTTGAAATCTCAATCGGAGGAAAATAAGTTGCCTTATGTGACCGCCTCTTATCATCAAACTCTTATCTTTATTTGAATCTCATGTCCAACCGGAAAACAATAGTTAATTTAATTCGGGACTCCACGCTTATAATTTTTATCATAAAATTATGGGAAATAACTTTTTTTTGGTCAATTAATATTTTCTATTCAGGTTTTGGTCTACTAAGTTTTCAAATGATGGTTAGTTTATTATTTTTGGCATTCAGAACTAGTCGTCGGAGTGCTGATCTAACACTAGAAAATGCTAACATGACATCAAAAAATATTGATTTGATATTGAAAATTTTTTAATTGTCTGATGTCATAATGACAGAAATCGGAATAAAATAGTTGAAAAGTAAAGTTTGCCTCTTAAAATTTAAAACTAAAGTTTGACAATATAATGGATCAAAACAAAAAAATTGGACAAGTTCGTGAACTAAAAAAAAGTTATTTTCCACCTTAAAAAAAAAAGTTATTTTCCCTATTATAATTATATTAGGTGTCATGTGATACGGTCTCACGGATTTAAATCCACGAGATGGATCGACTCGACTCATATCTATAATAAAAAAATAATACTTTAATTTGGGCATAAAAGTAATATTTTTTATGGGTTGGATTGAACATGAAATCTATATTACAAATTGACTCGTGAGACCGTTTCATTCGAGTTTTTGTGTATTAATTATGCCCTATAAAATAGTTAGATCTCTAATATAACTGATCGCAACTCATTGGAATAATAGGTTTTATTATCAAAATCGTAACGTATTATCCCTTTGAAAAGAATCATAACAGATTACAACATGATAATTTTATTATTATTATTATTATTATTATTTTTTAACGACGTGAAAACCCGCAGCTCTTTGATGTGGGTAAATCGTTGGGCTAATACAATAACCTACAACTCTTTGATATGGATAAACCGCAGGAAAACTGCAATAACCTACACACTATGCTAATCAAGTAAATAACATTGATTTCAAAATCTTATCTTATTGAGTTGTCCGTATGAATGTTGACACAAGGAGATCGTTCAAGTGGTGTTTAAAAATTAAAGATGTGATTCAAATTTGATGGCTGGAGCTTGGAATTCGATCTTTTTTTTTTTGGCAATCATATCATGTTATTAGTTGCAAACATAATTTAAATTCTTACAAAATCAATGTGATGGATACCAGTTTAAAAATAAATAAAATTAATTAAGATTTTCTCAAATGGGCCAAGGGCCTCCTAAGAAAAAATTGATTATTCTCCTTAGGCTTAAGAACATGGGCTTAATGAAAAAGCTAAATACACTTTAGTTTTTGTGAGTACATATTTTGAGTAGATCGCTGATTTGAGCGTCGGAAGGTTTTCGTCGAGCATCCTCGGCGCCTCTAACCTCATTTTGTGACGCATGTAACGACCTTAATTTTATTGAATTGGATACGCGATGAGCAGTTGGTTTTCTAAAGCTGTTGTTTACTCTAATTAACTGAGTACGTGGAGAATTTTCGGTAACAAGATTTCGTACAGCATCACAATCTGAAATTCATCTCAACCATGTTGTTTTCACTATAAGATGGAAAATAAAACAAAGCACCCACATTTCCTTTTAAACTCCTTTTATTTTGTTTTAACCTTTCCCACAGTTTGTTCTTTGTAATAATTTTCTTTTTTGGGGCTTTTTAGTGCATAAAGCCCATTGGTTAATTAATTCCATCAGCCTCTGTTCTCGATTCTATTTTTTTGCATATTACCAAAGGTTGGGGTGCTTCAAGGAAAATGAGGTCCAAGGTGAAATTAAGATATTTTTTCATTAATAATTTAATCAATTTCTACTATAAAAGTATGAATGATGTCATGATGGACAAAGTTTTTCATCGTTAATTTATAACTTTGCCCTCAAATTGTATATGGATCAAAAAATATGTGTGGGCAATAATCTATTTCTATTCTACTATAAAAGTATGAATGATGAGTAAAGTTTTTCATTGTGAATTTATAATTTTGCCCTCAAATTGTATATGGATCAAAAAAATATGTGTGGGCAATAATGGAAAAATGAGGTAAAAAACAAGGACAAAAAGGGATTAGAATTTTAGTCATCTTTAATGAAAAATTTATTGCACCATGAGTAATGGAGGTGTATTTATTATCATTTATATTCAATTATCATCTTAAAATTAATTTTTTTATAGTCAATGTGTAATATATAATATAAAATTTTACAAATAATATTTGGCCACAATATTTTTATATTTTCAAATATTTTACTTTTAATATATTTGTTTGACACAAATTTTTTTAAGTATAAATATTGCAACAAAAAAAAATATTAGTTATTTTTATTGTGATAATGAGAAATAGGGTTAATAATTTCAATAATAATAAAGAGGTTATAACATAATAGTTTATTAATTGATTGTAATAGAGAGAACTTTACAAATTCAATATGATGTTTTGAAAATAAATTAAAATAAATTATATTACAATAGTATAAAGGGTTAACTTTACAAATTTTTTTAAAAAAAAAAACTTTACAAATTCAATAACACTCTCTTCGATCAATACTTATTATTGTCTTATTTATATCAATCCATTTAATTATAACATTTTTATCAATATTTTGGACATTAAATGACATGTTATTTTAAGTTGATATCAATCTTGTGCCTTGTTTTTTACTATAATTTAATTTGGAAAAATGAGTTAAAATATTTTTATTTTGTCAAATATTTTTATTTTTTTATATATTTGTTTGAAACAAATTTTATTTTTTACTGTAATTTAATTTGGAGAAATGAGGTAAAATATTTTTATATTGTCAAATATTTTAATTTATCATATATTTGTTTGGTACAAAATTTTCTAAATGTAAATATTGCAAAACAATAGTTATTTTTATTGTGATATTAAGAAATAGGTTAATAATTCAATAATAATAAAGTGACTATATCAAAATAGTTTTTTAATTCATTGTATTTATATTAAAATAGTATATATAGAACTTTACAGTTTCAATATGATGTTTTGAAAATAAATTAAAATAAATTATATTACAATATTATATAGGGTTAACTTTACAAATTTTCTTTAAAAAAAACTTTGCAAACTTAATATGATGCTCTCTTTGATCAATAGTTATCATTGTCTTATTTATATTAATACATTTAATTATAACATTTCTCTCAATATTTTTGACATCGAATGACATGTTATTTTAATTGGATATCAATCTTGCCTCCATTTTTTTTTACTATAATTTAATTTAAAGAGTTAAGTACAAAATTAATAGAATAACATACGTACAAATAAAAAATATATAAAAAATTTAAATAATATTCTACGTTATTTAGTAATTTTAATTATTAATTTTCATTCTAAATTTTACCATTTTAAATAATTTGTAAGTTTTCTTTAATTTTTTACCGTAAAAAAATTGAATGTTTCAAGTATAATATTGATAACTTACAATCACTTTTAAGTTATACAAATTTTATTATTACTCATACATGATTATTAGTTGATAATATGATATTATTGATAGTATTCAGAGTAAATGAAAAATTTTAATGTAAAAATTATTTAAATTTTTTCATACCTCTTTGTTATGTTATGTTATGTTATGTTATGTATATAATTAAATGATTATTAATTACTGAAATTAATTATTATTAAGATTTAAGTAGAATAAAAATTTAATTATATTAATTATTTTTTAATAATATCTTCTCACCATATTACACATAAATTAACTTTTAGAGAGAGAGCTGGTCTTTTCGTTTTATTAACCATTCACTCATATGTTATATTATATATAATAAAATCAATGACGTATATTAAAGTGATATTGGAAATTTAATAGAGTTAAATATATAATTGTTCTACTCATAAATATTTCACTTGGTTTAATTTATTATTTATTTTTTTAAATTGTTAGTTTGTTTACAAATATACTACATTAGTTTAATAAAATTTGTTAAAAATAATGATTTAATTATAAATTATTAGTAAGTTAATTAAGATGCTAACTTTAATTATGTTAATTAACTAAGATTCTTATTATATCCTCATTCTAAATTTTATCATTTTTAAAAAGTTCTTTGTTTGATTTTTTTTTACCAATTAAAAAATTTATGTATCAATTGTAATACAGATAACTAATAAACACTTTAAAATTATAGAGATTCATTATAACTTATGTCTCTCTATGGTTATAAGTCCATAACTTGAAATTATCATTTGTATTTAAATTGGATTTAAAAAGTTAGTGTAATATTTGAGAAATTTGCTTTGTTGGTCCTCTATTTTTTAGATTTCAGTTTTAGTCCGATATTTTTTTTATTTTTTGTTGTTGTTGCAATTTATCTTTTTTTCGATGTGGTGCTTATGTGACATTTAATGCAGTGTTATTGTATAGCTAACTTGTATAGTGTTACACATGCATTTTCGAGGAAAAATGACTGAAATTGCCAAAAATCGGAACATGCAAGACTAAAACTGAATTATGAAAACATAGAGGACTGAAAACGCAAAGTGACAATCATACAGGACCAAAATTACAGTTTTTGCAAAATAATTTTTCAAATATCTTTTTACCATGTTATGTATATAATTAGTGAGTTAATTAATTGAAAAAATTATATATTATGATTTAAGTGGGATAAAAAATAATTTAAATAAATAAATGATTTTCCATATCTTCTCATCATATTGCATATAAATTGAATGTAAGAGAACATTCGTCTTTTGATTTTATTATTTATTCACTCATATGTTGTATTATATATAACAAGCTAGTTACACACGCAATGCGTGTGTTTTGTTAATGTATGTATTTTTAAACTATTATGTTAGAAGATAAAACAAATGTAATAGTTATTATTATTATTATTATTATTATTATTATTAAAAATTATTATTATTTTAAAAAAAACAAACTCAAACAATTTAATACACTGGGAGAGTTACCTTTAAAATCTAAAAATAATATGAAAATAATTGAAATTATTGACTTGCACATTTGATTTTTAAAAATTGCTTTATTAGATGTAGGGTTATTTTTAGAAGTTCACTTAAAAATACCAAAGGTAGTTATTATAAGGGCAACTTGGCAATAGGTACCTAAGCCAAACAAAAGTTTGAGTTTAGTACCTAGAATTTTATTTTCCAAAAATGTCCTTGGCTTATCCAGAAGCATTATTATTTTCAAAATTATCAAGTGTAGAGTCGGATTCAGAATCTGATTCACTTGATTCATCAAGATAATAAATATTTTCATCATCTGATGAAAATTCAACTGTTTCTACTGGATAAAATCCAATAGTGTATATTTCTTCTAATAGTTTAACTTTTTTTTTCTTTTCATTTCGTTTTGGACATTCATTTGCATAATGATCTTCTTCATTGCACAACCAACATGTGCAGTTCTTTCCTTTACCTTTTGGGCAAGGTGGTTTTTTTATTATCAAACTTTTTATAAAATTTTCTTTTACAAGGTTTTCTGAAGAAATTTCTTCTAAATTTCTTTTTCTTATAGGGAATAAATTTCCTGTTAAAAGATTTATAAGGTTTATTAAATTTATTTTGTTTCTGTCATTTTAAATGTTTGTGTGATATGTTTGTTTTACAACCGTATTCTTTTACTGTGAATTCCATTTTGTCACAACAAAGTTTATTGTTTTGTTTGTAAGATTTGGATATTCTTTTATTTAATGTTACTTCATGACATTTCTTTGTTATAACATCTTTAATAAATTTAATAGCTCCTCCTAGTGTTTTGGCATAAGCGCTAGTTAAGAATTCATCTTTACTATTTATTGGTATATTAGGTATTTTATTAAAAATACTTAATTTATAATGTTTTTTTTTATCAGCATCTATTAACTGATAATAGTTTGTTTCATAATCACATATAAATTCTTCTAGATAACATAAATTACATAATTTTATATTATCCAGAATAAAGATTGCTCTATTTTGTTTTATATTTTTGGCTACTAAATTAGCGTCATTATTAGAAACTCATAAAAATTCTTGGTACAAGGCATCAACAAATAGTTCGAAAAATCGATGTCCTGTCATTTCTTGTGGTAGATTAGTAATTACTAGGTTTTCAGCCCAATTTCTTACTACTCCTACCAATGTCATTTTTATCATCCCATGAGTTAAAACTTGAATATTCTCACTTTTATCTAATAATGGTATTAATTGAATTTGTACTGATAATTCATTTGCCCAATGATCTATCTTTGATTTTCTTTCTTTAGCTGTTGAACAACCTAAATAAATCTAAGATATTCTGTTTTACAAATCCTGATGTTTTTAATTCTCTAATAATATCTCTAACATCTTTATAAGATCCAGAGTATTGGTCTCTGTTATATTTAAATTCTTCATCATCTCTTCCACTACTACCTTCTACATTCGTTCGTAGATTTAATCGTGGTCTAGAATCATCTTCAGATTTTGATTCTACAATATCCATATCTCTGTATTGTTCTGATTCCTGATGTGAATGATATAATTCTTTTGTATTTACTCCTATTTGTTCAAAATCAGATTGGTCTGTTTCACTAAACATCTTCATACTTATGTTTGCCATAACTAAGGGGGTTTCTATACCATGATTCAATTTTGAATGATGGTTCTTCTTCCATTTTCCATTTTTCTTTATCTATTGGAAGAACTTCTTTAAGATAGTTTAATATTTCATTACTATGTCTTTTTTGTTCAATTATTAATCTAGTCGTTGCTAAATCAATATATTCTTTGAAATTTTTCTCTAATTCTTGTATTGATAGATTAATCTTATTAATATTATTTTCTAAATCTCCTAGATCTTTTTTTAATTTTATTAAGGACGTCATTGCGATGAGGTTGACTCATTAACAATAGCTTGTTTAATTTTTAGAATATTTTGATTCATGGTTCCAATCTTTTCAAGAATATCTTCATCATTTCTGGCAAATGATAATGATCTTCTTGGTACAGACTGTTTCGTGATTTGTAGGTCGTCTGAACTCCATATTTTATAGGGATTTATTTCTTCAATAAATGCCTTTTGAGGGTGTTCAATTCTTGTAATATTCTCAAACATTCTTTCAACAAAAATAGTTGGTTTTGTTGAAATTATTCCGTTTTGAGAATTATTACTTATTGCTAAACCGACAACATAGTTTATATTGATCGGATGGTTTCCTGTTAACATAAGATTATTTCTATAAAAATAATAATCTAATGTTAAAACGTCATTTATGTTTTTATCAAAAAGAGATATATTATATTGTGGATAAATACAAAATTTCATCTTTTTGTAACATAAGTTTCCTTCAATTTTTCCAAGGATAGAATCCTCAAAATTACGTATCCTTTTGTCACGAACTGTGATTTCAATTGGTGTATCTATTCCTTCTCGGTAGTGAGCTGATACTATTATTTCAATTCCTCCGATATGAACATATTTTAGTTCAGATCGTTCTTTTTCACTGGCTTTTGCCATGATGGTATCAATATCTTGAGTTGTTAATAACTTCAGAGTATTAGACCTTAATTCGTTATTTATTTTACAAGATCGTTCTTTTGTACGAATCGAATAATAAATTAAATTTTTTCTAGGATTAATAAAATTTGAAATCTTACTTAATATTCCTGGTTGATCTATTAAATTAGTTTTTGAATTAGAAAATCCTGTTTTCTGTATTTCAGCAAACTTACTTTGATTAAATATAATATTCAAATTATACTCTTGGTTTTCTTCAGATTCATCAATTTGATTGTTTTGATTTGGAATTGTTACTTCTGTCATTTTAACAGATGATAGAACTTCTTAATTTTCTTAAAGCTATTAGAAGTCTTTTTGTTGAATCTATTTGTTCTAATAGATTTTGAAAATCTTCGAAATTATCAATTGAAGATTGACAATTCTTGAGATGTTTCAAATTATTTTCAAAATTTTCTATATCAAAATTTATATTTTGAGAATATAAATTAAAGATATTTGCTTTTGTATTTTCATATATTTTCCATTTAGTAAAAATTGTTAATTTTATTATTTTGTTTTTGTTGATCGGGTTTCGATAAAAAAGTTTATTCTTATTCATAACAGATTGTTATTTATTCAATTTCTTCATTTTCAGAAATTTGTATTATCATTTTCCAGGTGCTGAAAAATGTTCTTTTTTATGATTTTTGAAATATAGGGTTTGTAGATCTTTTATTCTATTCCAGTATTCATTTATTTGGCGTGAATTTTTTAATAAGATTATTTTATCAAATAAATTTTTAATCTCAATATCTAAAGTTAATCCAGGCATTAATAATCTGCTTTAACCTCTCTGATACCAGGTTGCGGAATTCTTATGAATTTCTCATTCATGTTTTACAGATCTGATTCATTTATAACAGATAAATGTTTTCAGATTAATTTGGTTCCATTCATAGGTTATTATTACAAATTTTAGTTGATAAATTGATTCGAATATGGTTAAATCAGAAGTATTTAAACGATATTCATGAAATGTATCATATTCATGATCATCTTTTATTTCAAACCAGTTTTTTATTATTAATCTTCCATTTCTTATAAAGGATGATGACATAATTAATTATCTTTAAATATTTTTGTTATTATTTTCATTGTCAATTTCATTATATATTTCTTGTATAATATGTTCACCGAATCGAACAATTATATAATTCTCTATAATGAATAATTGTTGATTTATTGTATTCATCTCGTTATAGATCTGAATATATTCTGGATCTGTATTTTCTAAATTTTGAATTTTATTTCTCAAATTTTGAAACTTCTTATTTAGTACGATTACTTCTTGCTTGAGAGTCATTCTAGGCATGATAAAATTTTCAAATAATTTTTTAAATTAAGGGCAACAGGAGGTTCAGGAAGGTTACCTTTATTGAATGAGTCTTGGTTTTGAGCAGAAGCCAAATCATTGCTTTCCCTTAACGATCACTTGATCAACTGGTACTTGCTCTATCGATTTCCAGGTTTACTCTAACCATGAATCTTCAATGGTTGGCTTCCAACCTTATCCTCCTTACGTCCTGTTTGTTTAGTTATTAGCCATAAGGCTTAATTTTGTTTCTGATTTTATGTTTCTTAGTTTCTGATAGTTTTCATACGTCTTGTATGAACCAGATTGTAAGAAACTTAAGAAGAGAGAGATACTCAAACTTCACCTGTTCATTTACAACACAAACGTCTCATTTTATAGGCGTGGAGAAACGCATACAAACTTTTAAAATAAAGGAAGAGGGGGACCACCCGACACTACATAATGGAAAACAACTCATTTTATATCTGAGTGGATGTCTTTCACAAGTGGTGTGGTCCACGATTTCTTTTGTTTTTACATTGTGTCACTATCTGAATCACTGGCACATTCAGACCATTTCTTTATTGGTTTGTCCTCTTTGACAGCTGATTATTTTGTCTGAATTGGTTGGCAATGTCCACATTTGTGAGTGGAAATTATTGTTTTTAGTCTTTGACATAGCATTTGTTGAGTTTCTCTGGTCATGTTAACTCTTGCTTCGTAGATCGGAGCTTCGAATTGAGCTAACAGGGCTTGATCTTTCTTTTGGATTGTCTCCTTGTGTCCAGTGGTTAATAAAATTTCACTGGTTGCAAAATTTATTTTAACCTTTGAGTTTCCATCAATCTTTCCCATCTTTGAGATCATGTCAATCAATGTCTTTATTCTTATCTCAGGAAGTGTTGAGATATCCATTACTGGTTTCTTTTCATTTGATCCTTCGAATAAGAACTTGTCTTTTTGTTTTCGACATTGAATATATACCATTGGTTGATAGAATTTGTTATTATCCCAATCTGGAAGGGTTGAGTGAATACTCAATGTTAATACTGGATGGTCCTTAAAGACTGCTTTCTTGAACTGGATGATACTATTTCTTAATTGATATGGAAATAATTCTATTTCTTGATTGTTGGGACTGACTTCCAATCCGCTTAATAATCCATTTGAAAAGAATCTTGCGACTTCATGCGCTGGAGCACCTTGCAGTGTTCTTGCTCTCGATATGCTCTGTGTGTCACAAGTTTGTAGCCAGGATCTTGCAGATGGTTTGGCCATTCTCAAATAGTTTAATGTTTCAAAGAATTCAGTCCTGTATTTTTCTGAAAAATTTGTTTTTTCAAAAATTGGATTTTGTGGTCGTAAATTGACCATCTTTCTTTCTTTCTTTTCAAGGGAGCTTTTAAACGTCCTTTCTTCTTTTTTATTTTTCTCGGTGCTGGCTGTGACCGCTGATTCTTTTCCATTTTCTTTTTCTTTTTCTTTGTCAGTGTTGGCTGTGACAACTGACTGCTTTTCTTTTATCTCCATTATTTTGTCGAATGGAGTTGTCATTTTGATTGGTGTTCTTGGTGAGGATGATGATGATAAAGTTGTCATCTTTTCTTCTGTCCTTTGAATTTTTCTACTCAAATTCTTTTCTTTGAGTTGAAGAATTTGAATTTCTTCCTGTAATTCAATCAATTGTTCTTTTAATTGACTTAGTTGCTCCATCTTGATTATATTCTGCACAAGAAAACATATTTATATATATAATGGTTAGTAAAATAACTCTTTTCGTGAGTAATTCGGATAATTTTATTATGCGTATCATTGCATTTATAGATTTTTTTACAAGAATCGAATCTTTACTCATAGAGTAATTTATGTATCTGAATATAAATCTCATCAATTTATATTCCCCATGCTTTCTGAGGCATGTTCGGATGACTTTATAGTCATAAAATAATTCATGTTTCTGAATATAAATCTCTTTTCATCAATTTATATTCTTCATGCTTTCTAAGGCATGTTCGGATGACTCAAGGTCATTGTCTGGATCTCTTAGGATCTCTTTTATTATTCCGTTACTACGGATAGTATAATTTGGATGAAGTTCTCTGGTTAATGCATCGGGTAATGAATTATCCGTTCCTTTGACATGTTGGATCTCGAACTGATAATGGTTCAATTCCAATTTCTATCTAATTAACCTTGCTGCATTTCTCCCTGCATTTCTTGATATTTTTCTTGTCTTGAAATATGTTAATTTCATATTACACGTTCTTACTAAAAACGGTTTAGAAATAAGATAAATTTCATAAGTCCTAATTGTGAATATTAAAGCTAATAATTCTTTTTCATTTGAATGATAATTTAATTGTGCACCTTGAAAAGTTCCTGATGTATAATTACATAATTCTTCGTTATTCCTTGTAGCTGTTTTAGTAAGTTCTTCTAAATTTCTTTCTCATGTATAAGCTTTCAAACATGCTCCCCAGTATTCATCTGAAGCGTCTGTTTCAATTATTATTATGTCTTTATTTGAAGGAAAATATAATTCGGTAAGATTACTAATTATCTTTTTTTTAATAGTGTCAATATAATTAGTATCTTCTTTAGACCATTTCTACTTATAGTCTTGTTTAAGTTTTACTTGTAGAGGTTTTCTTATCTCTGCAAGTTTCTTAATATAATTTCCAGAATATGTTAATAATCCTAGAAATCTTTTTAATTGATCTTTATCTTTGATTTCATTAGGAAAGTCATGAATTTTCTTGAGTATATGTTGTTGTAAGCAATGTTTTCCATTTTCTATTTGTAATCCTAGATAATTTATTTTTGTTTTAAACAATTGTGCTTTCTTTTTAGAAAGTATAATTCCATCCTTATGACATATATATAATACTGTCATGAGGTCTTTATAATGTTGATCCAATGTTTTTGAGTAAATTAATATGTCATCTATGTAAACACAACAAAAATCTACACAAGGTTTAAAAGATTCATCCATGTATCTTTGGAAAATAACTGGAGCTTGTTTAAGTCCGAAAGATAATACAGTCCATTGATATTGTCCTTTTGGACAACTGAATGCTGTAAGTAATTGTGTTTGTGATTCTACCTGAATTTGCCAGAACCCTGATTTACAATCTAGACTGGAGAAATATTTCATTCCTCCTATATAAGATAGTAAATCATTCTTGTTTGGGATGTAGTATCCATCCATAATTGTTGCATTATTCATTTTTCGATAATCAATTACCATTCTTTTCTTATCAGTATCTTTCTTATCAGTATCTTTCTTACTAGGGATGATTATCTTAAGTTTTAATAACTCTTGAACCTCTTTTTCAAATATTTTTACATCATCCATATTACACCTTCTTGATGCTTCAAGAATTGTGATATTAGGGTCTTTGAGTTTTATTGAAGCAATGAATTATTTTCTTTTCTTAATTTTGTCCTGAGGATTTTCAGAACAAATATCATGAAATTTTTTCATGATTTCTTTTTCAGGATTAATCGTTAAAATATTTTCTATTTTTAGTTCTATTGGATTTGTATTTCGTTTATGAAAATTCTTTGTAAATCCTTCATTTCCTACACGAAATGCTGTTTGAATTTTAGGAATGTAAATCATTGATGATCCTTTGTTTAAATTTATGTGATCTTCAAACTGTGTGAAAGGAAGATATTCTCTTAAAAAATTATTTCCTATTATAATGTCCATTCCTGATTCTATTTGATATATAATGGGTATTACAAATTTTGTTTCCTCAATTTCTATTTTTAATTTTTCTGCTACTGTATCAAGCATGATTATTGATTCATCTCCTATTCGAACTTTTAATCTTTTATCGTATTTCTTCCAATAATGATTTGGGAGTATGTGTTATACTTGCTAGACACATACTTCCTCCTGTATCAACGTAAGCATGTATATGATATGGTTTATGTTCTTTAATTTTAATTTGAATTTTTATATAAATGCTATTTGGATTTGTTTTGTTTTTAGTATCCATTCTCTCATTTTTTTTAGTGATTTATTAGGATAAGGGTAGAATTGGTATTTGTAAACAAAATTTTCTCTCTCCAGGGAGTAGAAAATAAGTTTTAAATGGGTAGGTATTTATAAATAAGTTGGAAAATAGTTTAGGTAGTGATTGACAATTAACCCTTATTATAACATGCTCTTCCTTTATAATAGTAATAGATAAGACCATTGACGTAGATTAAAATACTATTGAAAAGTTAATTTATAATATTAAATATCTAATATTATTACTTCTAAATGTTTCACTTGGTTTAATTAGGGTGCGGTCGGTGGCATTGGAAAGCTAAGACAAAGATCTACAACTGTTATGTTTAGCATTTTTCCAGATTCTGCCCGAAACCCATGCGCGGGCGCGCCTGAAGAGGGGCGCAGACGCGCATGGGGTTCTGAAAAAAAAAAAAAATTGGTTCTTTTTGCGACGTGATTTTGCGTCGCCAAATGTATAGTTTTGCGTCGCCAAATTTTTTGGTTAATTTTATTCAGATTGAATTATTATTGTCTAATTAATGATGTTTATTCATTAATTACCACTTAAGATGAGATTAGCACCCGAGGTCCTCACAACAGGTGGTATCAGAGTATAAAGTCTTGGACTTAGAAAGAAGTTGAGCGGGGTAGATTGAGTCGCATGCATTTATAGTATTGCATGATTATGCTTTACTTGCTTTAAAGAATTGTATGCACATATGATTGCTTATTGACCACTTTTTGCTTTACTGAGATGAGAATTACATGCTTATATGCTTATATGTATGCCTGATGTATTGAATTCATTAGAATAAGTGAATTCGTTGCAAGCATGTATTATTTGAAAATCATAAGAATTTGCAAGTATGTGTTCTATTCAGAAGCATGAGATTATATGTATGTTATACTGAAATTGTATTTTATAATATCTGCAATATATATTGCTTCTGTTATCGAAGAAGACAGATTGTGCAGATAGTATGAGAACCTCAAATAGAACAGAACCTCGGACAGAACAGAGCAATGTTGAGGTAAGGTTTTGAGCCTATCGATATAATGATTGCCCTGAGGAGTATGTTAGTTGAACAACTCCAGAGCTATTAATCACCAACTCAGAAAGATACAGAATATGCTATGTCTAGAAAGGGGTTGAGTTTAAAAGCTGGATCAGTTGTTCAAGTGAAGAATATTCAGATGAACATAGAACCAGCTGCTACAACTTAAATTGTAATTCACCCAAGTGTAGGTTGTCTGCAAGTAATATACTCGTGAGTACGAGATCGATCCACGGAGAGGATGTTGTAAGTTTAATTTTAGCAATAATATATTATAGATAAAAATATTATTATAAAACTTCAAATACACAAATTATAAAATTGTCAAGGTTTCAAAGGTTCATTGTTGGTTTATTTAAGATTGTTTAATAAAAATAAATAAAAGAAACTAAAATAAGAATAAACATAAAAGAACAATGAAATATTTAAACAAGTATATCATATAATATAGTTCCTACTATATTAATATCAGTCGATATTTAATACATGGTACCCATAATATATATATAAATGCATAAATATAAATTGACATAAAAGTAAATGTTAGATCAAATCACAATATTTCATTTAGAACAACCGGCAGAGCCACGCTATCGTCAAAATAAAATATATGATTTTATGTTAGATGCGATAAAGTAAATGTTAGTTGCGGAAAAGTAAATGTTAGTTGCGATAAAGTAAAAGTTAGATGCGAGAAAGTAAATGTTAGTTCAAATCACAATATATTATTTAAAACAACCGACAGTGTCACGCTATCGTCTAAATAATATATATGACTTTATTATAAATAGATACATATATTTATAGTATATAATTATTGTAGTATTTATTGTATCATATTTGACAACAAATCAAGGTAACCACATTCAAGGTACCAAGCATTTGATGTAAATAGATAACAACAAATCATCCAAAATTATACCTACAAATAAAGATCAATTAGTAAAAATAAAAATAGAAAAGAAAAGAATATACAAAATATAAACAATCTTACTTGACCAACAATGAAACCTTTTCACCTTGACATAAATAGATTTAGCTTTCCATTAACATGAAACTCAAGAATAAAGATAAAAGAAATTTCATACTTGAACTTGAGAAACTTGCACACTCAAACTTTTATTCTCACACACACAATATTTATTTTACAAATGAAGAATTCTCTACACTCTTGCATACTACAAAGCTTATACAACACATCTATTTATAGGCCAAATGAGAGCAAGAGTCCAAGGCTCATTAAATGTGAAATAGTAAAGTTGGTGGGTGCTTGTCTCCTTGAATGTCAATACCATGACCCAACTTTAATTGGCATGTTTGATGCCTTAGACCACCGATTCAGCCTTTCTTTTCAACATAGAACACGTAGGATATTTTGTGTAGATGTGTTTGGACAACTCATTCACCCCTTTTGGATAAAATATGAAATACTTATGATATTTTTACTCCAAGCTGGTCATAGTAAAAGTAAATCTATCTCCATTTTGATGTTTGATTATTTTGATCATCTTAATGAAGTTTTTGGAATTTCTTGTCTTCTACAAAGTTGAAGATGCCTCTTTTGTGATTCTACAGGTTTTGAGGTTACTCCATTATGACCTCTGTAGCTTGAGTAATTTTATTTTTACCAAACCTGCGCAAACCGTAAAATACAACATTTTAGTAAAACATTTAAATATAAACACATAACACTAAAATAATACAACTTCATAATTTTAATTAAACTTAAAATTTAAAACACACTTTTTAACATATAAATAATTACAAATTTTAAGTTTCATCACACCCCCAAACCGGCTAATTACTAGTCCCTTAGTAATAAAATATCATAAAATATCATAAAATCACAAGTTAGATTTTTATTCCTTAATATATATATTCAAATTTGCAAACTTTGAAATTTTAAAAACACACTTGTGAGGAGATCATATGTTTATTTATAAATCTCATTATCAACCAATACATCAATATGTAATTGGATGGGCTATACATATATATTTCACACAATATCAAAATATTAAATATATATAATTTTTTTTTTTTTTTTTACATAAATATTTTCTAAAAACTTTGAGAATAATATAATTAAAAGGATAATAGAAATCATTTTCATAACATGTATATCATCAAGAATATTAATGTAAAAGTCTCAACTCCATATTCTCTCGGGTTAAAGTATTTCATATATAGCTGTTTTTCACTCATGGAGTTGGAAGAAATTATACACTCTTTGAAAATGGCTAGTAAAGCAGACAATCAAATAACCTAATATTGAAAATAAGATAGGATGATTTACAAAGAATAAACCCATTTTTTTTTTTTTGTTTTTTTTTTTTTTTTTGTTTTTTTGTTTTTTTGTTTTTTTTTTTGTTTTTTTTGTTTTTTTGCTTGGCTGCAAAATTGTTTTTACATAATCAAATACCTCCAATAAACTTTGAAAATGTAACATTTTTTTTTCAAAGTTTATTTATTTTTTTTTATTTTTTATGAGGTAAATCTATTACATTAATAATTATAGTAGAGATATTAATACTCTACATCTTTACAATCAAACTTCAAACAACTTTGCAGCCAATATTCATTTTTCTTTTTTTTTCTTTTTTTTTTTTTCAAAATGGGTTTAATCTAGTAATCAACCATTTCTTAATAATCAATAAAAGCTTATAAGTTGTTTTCTCAATTCTTACCCCTCACTCACAAAATTTATGTGAGTAACTATTGAACTTTTACAAATTAATTCCCTCAATTATACATGTTATTATTTATTCAATCAATATCACTTTAATTATATACTCATAAAAGTTTTAGAAAATATGTATTTGAAAACACACAATTATATATTATTTATAACTTATATCCCATCAATTATATATTTTCTATTAAATTGATAAAAAGAAGAATAAATAAACATCTATACAAAAAGACTTCATTTTCTTAGTAGTTTGCAATTTAAATATATACGGAATATTAAAATCTAATCTATTGTGATAAGATGATAAATAAAAACTAATGCGTGTCAGGAGTTTTTGACTCCTTACTCTGCCATTGAAAAAAAAAATAAATATTATTATAGAAATATATTTTTTTAAAAATTTTAAATTTTTTTTTTTTTTTTTTAAGAAAAATAAAGAGTACATGATGAAAGAGATATCACCTGGAATTATTGAAGATGAGGAACAAACACAAACCATTTCATGACATGTTGAATCAATGATCCAGTTTTCTTTTCTTACTGGTTGGTTGAGACCAATTGATCTTTGTTATAGCTGAATCAGGTTGATGAACAAAAGCTTGGAGATCATCAATTAATTGGTCTTCATTCGAAGCAGAGATGAGCATCCTTCGTGAATTTTCTGAAATAAAATTTTGTTCCACGGCTACATCGAGAAAAGTCAACAAACCATCATAATATTTATTGATATTCAACAAGCCAACAGGTTTATTATGGATATTAAGTTGTGCCCAAGAAACAACATGAAAAATTTCTTCTAAAGTACCAAAACCACCAGGCAAGGCAATAAAAGCATCAGAATTTTCTATCATTTTAGTTATTCTCTCGTACATTGATGAAACTTTCAACTCTTCCCCAACCGTAACACCTGTAATATTTCCTTCAGCTAAAGCTGTAGGAATAATACCCAAAACCTGACTACCTCCAAGATGAGCTGCTGTTGAAATAGATCCCATTAACCCAATATTGCCTCCTCCGTAAACCAAGTGAATTTTTCTCTCTGCTAAATTTTTTCCAAGATTAATTGCTGCATCAACAAATATTTCATTCTTTCCAGTATTAGAACTACAAAAGACACAAATATTTTTCAATTTTTGTGAAGAAGATCCTGTCATGTTTTTTTCTTTTCTTTTAAAAAATATAGAGAGAGTTGAGTGATTTTATAAGGAAAACAAGGAATAAGACAGAAATAGGAATACAGATGTGAACAAAATGATGAAAATAGTAAAAAAAAATAATATATAATAATAACATGCATGCGTATAAACAGTGATGTGATTGTGGCTCACAGTGTTCCTTCAATATTTATGAGTCGAGGGTTGGCTTACCATCCAATTTTCTTATAAATTGGCAAATAGGGTCTTTTTTAGTCAGATTCCCAAGACCATCACCATGACGCTGCGCTTGGAATAGTTTCCATAAACGGAGAAGTTGACCTTGTACATCTCCACTAGAATGCGTCTCAAGAGTCAATGAGATATCATCCAATGACTCTTTACTCAGCCCATTCTTAATGAAATCAATTTTATCTTCTCTATTTGTGGAAACATATCCCAAAGATCTGCATTGTCTATTACAAGTCCATCTGGCACAATTATGACAAACATCTAACCTTTTAGCCCTTCTTTTCTTCGCATAGGTACTTTTTCCTAGTCCAGACATATTTCGAACAAGTAAGAATTTTGGAACTTCACCACCTAATCGAACCTTGGCTTCAATTATAAGACGAATATCCTCCGGGATTCCTTTTTGCATAAGCATTCTCAATCTTTCACATCTGCCTTCATAAATCATTCTCAGAACTTTTTTAGAAACAGATGAAAAATATTTACCAAGTTTTTTGATAGCTTCATCCATAATATATATTTATATATATATATATTCAATTATTTTGGGAAATTGAAATAAAACCGACTGAAAGTAGTCACGGAGTACCGTTATCCGCCACTTAACCGGGAAGTGAACTCAATTCTGCAAAAATAAAATAAAAATATAAGTAACAATTAAGTTGGATCATATAAAGGAATAAACTCTTCATTAAGAACTTCATTTTCTATAAACGGTTTAAGTCTTTGCCCATTAACTTTAAATACATTATTATTTTTAGGATTTTCAACATCAACAGCACCATGAGGATAGACAAATTTAACAATAAATGGTCCAGACCATCGCGATCTAAGTTTTCCTGGAAACAAATGCAAGCGAGAATTATAAAGTAAAACTTTTTGTCCGATTTCAAAAGATTTTCTCATAATATTTTTATCATGAAATGCTTTTGTTTTATCTTTATAAATCTTTGCATTTTCATATGCATCATTTCTTAATTCTTCTAGTTCATTTAATTGCAATTTTCTTGATTTAGATGCATCATCTAAATTAGTATTAAACGCTTTAATTGCCCAATAAGCTTTATGTTCAATTTCAACAGGTAAATGACAATGCTTTCCAAAAACTAATCTATATGGTGACATCCCCAATGATGTTTTAAATGCAGTTCTATATGCCCATAATGCATCACTTAATCTTAAAGACCAATCTTTTCGATTTGGATTGACTGTTTTTTCCAAAATTTGTTTTATTTCTTTATTTGCAAGTTCAACCTGACCATTCGTTTGAGGGTGATATGGAGTAGAAACTTTATGTGTAATACCATATTTTCTTAACAACGAAGAAAATGATTTATTTATAAAATGACTTCCCCCATCACTTATTATAGCTCTAGGTATTCCAAATCGACTAAAAATATTTTCTTTCAAAAATTTTATCACAACTTTATGATCATTAGTTCTACATGCAATTGCTTCAATCCATTTTGAAACATAATCGACAGCTACTAAAATATAAGTGAATCCAAAAGATAATGGAAATGGACCCATAAAATCTATTCCCCAACTGTCAAATATTTCAATAATCATGATTGGATTTAAAGGCATCATGTTTCGTTTTGAAATTGAACCCATTTTCTGACAATTTTCACAAGATTTGCAAAATGAATGTGTATCTTTGAATAAAGAAGGCCAATAAAATCCACATTGAAAGATTTTTGCAGCTGTTTTCTTTGACGAAAAATGACCTCCACATGCCTCAGAATGACAAAATTTAATGACACTACTTACCTCATTGTCGGGTATGCATCGTCGAAAAATTTGATCAGGACAATACTTAAACAAATAAGGATCATCCCAATAAAATTTTTTGACCTCTTTCAAGAATTTATTTTTATCTTGTGAACTCCAATGAGAAGGCATTTTATTTGTCACAAGAAAATTTACAATATTAGCAAACCAAGGCATAGTAGTAGCATAAAATAGTTGATCATCCGGAAAATTTTCATTTATTGGTATTTCATTTTGAGATGATTCAGAAATTATTCTTGATAAATGATCGGCTACTACATTTTCTTTTCCTTTTTTATCTTTTATTACAAGATCAAATTCTTGTAACAACAAAATCCATCTTATTAATCTCGGCTTAGCATCTTGTTTATTTGATAAATATTTTATGGCAGAATGATCAGTGTAAACAATAGTAGTAGAACCAATTAAATAGGATCGAAATTTATCTAATGCAAACACTACTGAAAGTAATTCTTTTTCAGTTGTTGAATAATTGATTTGAGCACTATTTAAGGTTCTACTTGCATAATAGATCACATAAGGTTTACCTTCTTTTCTTTGTCCTAACACGGCTCCTACAGCATAATCACTTGCATCACACATTAATTCAAATGGTAAAGACCAATCAGGAGGTTGTAAAATAGGTGATGTAGTTAAAAGATTAATTATTTTTTTAAAAGCAGTTTCACATTCTTGAGTCCATTCAAATTGTGCATCTTTTGTTAAAAGATTTGAAATTGGTTTCGATATTATGCTAAAATTTTTTATAAATCTTCTATAAAATCCCGCATGACCCAAAAATGATCGAATTTCTTTGATCGTGTTTGGTGATGGTAGATTAGCAATAACATCAACCTTAGCTTTATCAACTTCAATTCCTTTTTCAGATATGACATGCCCTAACACAATTCCGGATTTAACCATGTAGTGACATTTTTCCCAATTTAAAACAAGATTTTTTTCTTCACATCTTTTTAAAACTTCTTCCAAATTTTTAAGACAGTTTTCAAATGAGTTTCCAAAAACAGTTATATCATCCATAAAAACTTCCACAAATTCTTCAATCATGTCACTAAAAATACTTAGCATGCATCTTTGAAAAGTAGCCGGGGCATTACATAAACCAAATGGCATTCTTTTAAAAGCAAAAGTTCCGAACGGACAAGTGAAAGTAGTTTTTTCTTGATCTTCTAATGATATTGGTATTTGATAATACCCCGAATACCCATCAAGAAAACAATAATAAGGATTACCTGCCACTTTCTCTAAAATTTGATCTAAAAATGGTAACGGAAAGTGATCTTTTCTAGTTGCATCATTTAATTTTCTATAATCAATGCACATACGCCAACTAGATGGAATCCTAGCTTGTAATAATTCTCCCTTTTCATTTTTTATAACAGTGATGCCTGATTTTTTTGGTACTACTTGTGTTGGACTTACCCATTTACTATCCGAGATTGGATAAATAATTCCGGCATCTAATAGTTTTAAAACTTCATTTTTAACAACTTCTTTCATGTGTGGATTTAATCTTCTTTGTGGTTGTTGATATGTTTTAGCATTTTCTTCCAAATGAATTCTATGTGTGCAGATTAAAGGATTTATACCTTTTATATCTTGCAAAGTCCATCCAATTGCATTTTTGTGTTTTTTAAGTAGTGTTATTAAATCTTCTTCTTGTTTTGGTAAGAGGGTAGAAGATATTACAATAGGATATGTTTGATTTTCACCAAGAAAAGCGTATTTTAGTTCTATTGGCAAGGGTTTTAATTCAAGTTTTGGATGATCATTTTCTTTTACTTCTTCAAGTTCATTAATTTCTTCAAATAACTTTGATTTAAAAACATTTTTTGAATCAAAACTTTCCACTAAACAAACTTCAGATTGTTGATTTAAGTTTTTTTGGTGTATATTTTCTTCCACAATTGTTTCTATTGCATTATCATCTTCATCTTCATTAATACTTGGTTGTTTACATAAATTGAACACATTAAGTTCTAAAGTCATATTTCCAAAAGACAATTTCATTATTCCATTTCGACAATTAATTAAAGCATTTGAAGTTGCTAGAAATGGACGTCCCAATATTACTGGAATTTCGTTATGTACTTCTATTGGTTGTGTATCCAAGACAATAAAATCCACAGGATATATGAATTTATCGACTTGAACTAACACATCTTCTACGATACCTCTAGGTATTTTGATTGACCTATCGGCTAGTAAAAGAGTAACAGATGTAGGTTTTAAATCTCCCAACTTAAGCTTTTCATAAACTGAATAAGGAATTAAATTCACACTTGCTCCCAAATCTAACAAAGCTTTTTTAATTTTATTTTTTCCAATAATACATGAAATTGTTGGACAACCGGGATCTTTATATTTCAAGGTAGAATTATTTTGAATAATAGAACTTACTTGCTCCGTTAAGAATGCTTTCTTCTTTACATGCAATTGTCTTTTTACAGTACATAAATCTTTTAAAAACTTTGCATAAGAAGGCACTTGTTTAATAGCATCTAATAATGGAATATTTATTTTTACTTGTTTAAAAACTTCATAAATATCAGAATCATTTTTTTGTTTTTTATTATTAACTAATGCATGAGGGAAAGGAACATGTTTATTTGACTCACATATTATTTCAGATAATTTATCATCAACTTTCTTAATCTTAGGACTCAAAGTATCATCTTTCTCGAAAGTATCAAGATTTTCATCCTTACTCTTTGAGTTTGACTGATCTTTGTTTTCATCACTATATGGATCATTAACTATTTTACCACTTCTAAGAGTAATAACAGATTTTACTTGATCAAATTTTTCTTGATTTTGATTTTTAGGATTAGGTTGTGGTTGAGATGGAAATTTTCCTTTTTCATGAATATTAAGTGCAGATGCAAATTTTGCAAGAGTTTCTTTCAAATCATTCATAGATTGAATGTTTTGAATATTGATAGACTCTTGCTTTTGAATGTATGCATGAATTTCATCTTCAAAATTTTTTCTTGGAGGTGGGATATAAGGAGCATAACCTTGATGATTTTGGTTATTTTGAAAAGGTTGTTGTGAAGGTTGTGCATTATTATCGTTCCTCCAACTAAAATTGGGATGATTTCTCCAACCAGGATTGTATGTTTGTGAAAAAGGATCTAATGTTGGTTTTTTAAAATTGTTAACATAATTGGCTTGTTCATGGAGACATTCTTTAAATGAAGGCAAAGTAGGACAATTTTTTGTAAGATGATCATGTGTGTCACATATATGACAAACAATTTCTTGAACACTTTTTAATTGATCACTCTTTTTCATTTCTAATGACTCGATTTTTCTTGCTAAAGATGCAAGTTTAGCTTGAACATCTACATCATCTTTAAGATGATAAATACCACCCCCATTTGTTGAATTATTGGTTTTACTTGGTGGTTCAATTGAGCCTATATTATCCCAATTTTGAGCATTTTCTGCTAATGACTCCAAATATTCCATAGCTTCATTTGGGTTTTTATCTTCAAAAGTTCCATTACACATGAATTCTATCATTTGCCTATCTTTAGGTATTAAACCTTCATAAAAGTGAGAAACTATTCTCCATATTTCAAAACCATGATGTGGGCATGTATTAAGTAACTCTTTATATCTATCCCAACATTGATAAAATGTTTCCCCTTGTTTTTGAGAAAAAGTTGTAATTTGTCTTTTAAAAGAGTTTGTTCTATGGGAAGGAAAAAACTTTTTTAGAAATTGTTGTTGCATTTCTTCCCATGATCTTATTGAACTTGATCTCAAATTTTGCAACCATGTTTTAGCTTTATCTTTTAAGGAAAAAGGGAAAAGCTTTAATCGAACAGTATCCATGCTACAATTTTGATCATTATAAGTGTTGCAAACCTCCTCAAATTCTCTTAAATGCAAATATGGATTTTCAGAATCTAAGCCATGAAAATTTGGTAAAAGTTGAATGACTTGTGGCTTAAAATTGAAATTAGATGCATCAGGAGGAAAAACTAAACAAGATGGTGTACTAGTTCTTATTGGATTCATATGGTGCCTAAGTGTTCTTGATTGTTCATGTTCTTGATGATGATTATTATTATTATTATCATCTTGATTATTAGAATTATCGTCCATGTTTAAAATATTTTCAGTTACTCGAACAAGTCTACCACTTTGTTTACAACTCCAAACAATCATACAATAAAAAAACAACATACTATTTACATAATAACAAAATTAAACTTAATTTATACCTCCCCGGAAACGGCGCCAAAAACTTGCTACAACTTAAATTGTAATTCACCCAAGTGTAGGTTGTCTGCAAGTAATATACTCGTGAGTACGAGATCGATCCACGGAGAGGATGTTGTAAGTTTAATTTTAGCAATAATATATTATAGATAAAAATATTATTATAAAACTTCAAATACACAAATTATAAAATTGTCAAGGTTTCAAAGGTTCATTGTTGGTTTATTTAAGATTGTTTAATAAAAATAAATAAAAGAAACTAAAATAAGAATAAACATAAAAGAACAATGAAATATTTAAACAAGTATATCATATAATATAGTTCCCACTATATTAATATCAGTCGATATTTAATACATGGTACCCATAATATATATATAAATGCATAAATATAAATTGACATAAAAGTAAATGTTAGATCAAATCACAATATTTCATTTAGAACAACCGGCAGAGCCACGCTATCGTCAAAATAAAATATATGATTTTATGTTAGATGCGATAAAGTAAATGTTAGTTGCGGAAAAGTAAATGTTAGTTGCGATAAAGTAAAAGTTAGATGCGAGAAAGTAAATGTTAGTTCAAATCACAATATATTATTTAGAACAACCGACAGTGTCACGCTATCGTCTAAATAATATATATGACTTTATTATAAATAGATACATATATTTATAGTATATAATTATTGTAGTATTTATTGTATCATATTTGACAACAAATCAAGGTAACCACATTCAAGGTACCAAGCATTTGATGTAAATAGATAACAACAAATCATCCAAAATTATACCTACAAATAAAGATCAATTAGTAAAAATAAAAATAGAAAAGAAAAGAATATACAAAATATAAACAATCTTACTTGACCAACAATGAAACCTTTTCACCTTGACATAAATAGATTTAGCTTTCCATTAACATGAAACTCAAGAATAAAGATAAAAGAAATTTCATACTTGAACTTGAGAAACTTGCACACTCAAACTTTTATTCTCACACACACAATATTTATTTTACAAATGAAGAATTCTCTACACTCTTGCATACTACAAAGCTTATACAACACATCTATTTATAGGCCAAATGAGAGCAAGAGTCCAAGGCTCATTAAATGTGAAATAGTAAAGTTGGTGGGTGCTTGTCTCCTTGAATGTCAATACCATGACCCAACTTTAATTGGCATGTTTGATGCCTTAGACCACCGATTCAGCCTTTCTTTTCAACATAGAACACGTAGGATATTTTGTGTAGATGTGTTTGGACAACTCATTCACCCCTTTTGGATAAAATATGAAATACTTATGATATTTTTACTCCAAGCTGGTCATAGTAAAAGTAAATCTATCTCCATTTTGATGTTTGATTATTTTGATCATCTTAATGAAGTTTTTGGAATTTCTTGTCTTCTACAAAGTTGAAGATGCCTCTTTTGTGATTCTACAGGTTTTGAGGTTACTCCATTATGACCTCTGTAGCTTGAGTAATTTTATTTTTACCAAACCTGCGCAAACCGTAAAATACAACATTTTAGTAAAACATTTAAATATAAACACATAACACTAAAATAATACAACTTCATAATTTTAATTAAACTTAAAATTTAAAACACACTTTTTAACATATAAATAATTACAAATTTTAAGTTTCATCACCAGCCTGATTTTATATCAACTCCATGGCTTCGCAAGAAGTTGGTGAATTTGACATAAGAACTTATGGAAGAGCAGACGTATTGAAATGGTTTGGCAGGTAAGTAAACATAATTGTTTCTTTCTGTATGTATTAGAAAAGATAGAAAAGCAAAATTTTCCAAACAGAAGCATAGCTACTTGAATGACTTGATTGAAGCCAGAGATAGAATAAAGAAAGAAACTCAAACCGGTTGTATAAAGCAGAGTAGAATTTTATTGACGCCTCTGTAATTGCGAAAAACTATGATCATCACCTCCACTACAACTTCCATAACAGTATAATTATGAAGGAAGAGATAGTAATAATAACAGCAAAGATCGATTCAGCCTAAACTCCAGCAGATGAAGAAATCTAAGCATAGCTCCCCTAGCTGAAACAGATCAATAGAACATTTGAATAGCAGATAATTTCATAGGAAATAAGCCAATACAGAAAATGAGGCTCAAGTTGCACCAGATAATGAGATTGCAGGTAATTGCGTAATTGACTGAATCTGCTTATATCTTGATTGCATAGCATATAGTAATAGATCAATGATTTATTATGCTACAATCTTTATCTTTTGGGCCTTGATTAATTGTATGTGCTGAGTCTTTGCCTTTGAGTAGATGAAAAATATTTGGCAGATGAGACAGAACAGATAAAATACAGATTTGAGGAAATAATATTGAATGTGATAATATACGACTTGGGTATTAAGCTAGCATGCATTATAAATATTAATGCAATAACTGAGTACCAGTTAACAGCTGATTGAATCCGTGCACTGATTAAGCAATAGTTAAGATGTGAGTTTCAGAAATTAGATTTTTGTTATTTCGGTACTGGTTATATAAAGATTAAAGTGGAAGAATGTCGGAAGAATTCTAGTCGATATACTGAACTAGTATAGAATTAACCTAGAATTGACAGATATGTCAGTGGTTAGAATGTACAGAAATAGTTCAATGACATATTTCGACCTTTCTACGATATGAATGCAGTTCTATATAGAGTGGTGTCTAGTATGAAAATCTTATGACAACTCGTATAGAAAAGCACTACTTGAACTGAAGAACTCCAAAAACAGAGAATATTGATTAGCAAAGCATTATTCTAGTACCGAAGTGATTATTAATTCTATGACAACAAGTTAAGTCGAAAAGATAATATTCGGCTATTGTCAAAAGGGAATTAATAGCTAAACTCATGTCAATAGAGAATAAGAAAAATCAGTTACAGTCGAGCTTTCTCTTCAATGTTGCTGAAGCTATTACATCATAGAAATCATGATTCTTGAATTTCTTGATATCGATTCTGAGCTTGTGTTATTTGACGTCAATCGATTTTGATTGACTCTTATTCTTTTGTTAGAGTCTGCTTTGATTCACTCGCTTTCATTCAAAATATTTGATTTTGACTGACATTTCCTTGAGTGAGTTCCTTTGATTTGAAATTTGAGAATTATTGATTATTTGATGTGTTTATTCAGTGTATCTTGAAGTATTTAGCTCGTAACTGATAGAAATTCAGATTCAGAGTACCAGCAAGATTTATAGTTGATTGCATAAGTTGCCAATAAGTGGGAAATAGAAAGAAGAAATTAGCTACTTGCTTAATCGATTGAGTACAGATCTGTAATGTTTGTACTTTTTGTACTTGAGTTTCTAGACAGATACTCACACAATCAGAATTGTTGCAATCCACGCTAAGCTAGATTAGTTTGGAAAGATTAAAGCAACATTGATATTAGATCAAGCAATGAAAATTTCATTGAGAACGCTAGATTAAGATATGAGACAAGACAGCAGATAAGAACAGATGAATTTTGCGGTGAATATCGTTTGAAGATGCCAGATATTCTAGATAGGGAATATCAGGTTTTGAAAGAGACATATGACAACAGATTTAATATACATTCAGTTGTCTATACATGTATGACATACATGTAGTCATTACTTGGAAATTAGTATTGGTGACAGAAATGAAAGCAGATACGACAAAATGAGCATTACCAATCCTAAACGTCCAGTAAAAGAAGCAGAAAAGAAGAAACCAAATGGTTTCTGTAACAGATTAATTACTTAAAAGCCGAAATAAGATCAACTGATCGAAGAATTTTAGTTCGAAATTATTGAAATCGTCATGATTTTGAGATTCAGATGTAATAGATTTCGACAGATTCAAGAATATGTTGTATTAGATATGATACAGACATAAAGAGATACCTGTTACAAAGTTAGCAAGATGATCAGATTACAGGAATTATTGAAATCTATTGTCGAGATAGAGACTTTAGATTTGTTTTCTAGATTTTGGCACTGATTGTCAGATGTTCCGAGTGTTTGGTTATATGAGATTTCATTATACCATCCTTTGATTAGTGGACTATCAGATGTGATTGTCCAGATTTCCGAGGATATGCTCAGAACTATAGTACTAGATTCGGTACTAGTTGATTGATTATTTGCCACTTGATTACTATTATTCCTGTGACAGCTATCTGATAGATATAGAGATAGTATTTTGTGTTTAGATGATAAGAAAAGCAGAATTGTCTTTATATTGAAATGATATGTCAGAAGTATCAGCTTGAAAGAGTGGGTGCCCGGTGAGCCAACTTGTGGCTAAGGGCTTTGATGACTCTTTGTACAAACAATCTTTTGTTTAATATTATTTACACTTTTATTAATGGCAATGACTTTATCTTTCTTCATATTGTTATATTGTGATATACTATTGTTGTTTTGATAAAGACCTTGAATATACTATAGTGTATGTAAGATGTGGTAGAACATGGAGATGTCTATCATGAAATATATCTTATAGTCACTGTATATTCTAAACTGTTCCTAGTCGATTGAGCCGTCCGATAATAAGGATAAGGATCGCTCGAGTTTGAGACTAGCATTTGCGATGCAGAGTACCACGTTTCATTGGTAAGGAACATAGAGATGTTCGAAGCATGCAAATGGATATTCATATGATGAATGATCGAACTACCCTATCCGGACTTTCCAAGTGGTTATCACTTATCGAGTGGATAAAGTCCGCGGTTTTGGTTGTACACCATTAGTCCTTACTACTTGAGATATCATTGAGACTCTATATGCTAGTACTGTGCTTTGACTCGTTTACCGACTCTATTGGGGTCATCAGGTGTCGGGATTGGGTACAGTTACAACACATATAGGAGTCTATGCTTTGTTGTCAAGGATTCACCACATACTTGCGAGTGTGGATATCCTATGCGATCTGAGGAGATATTAGTGTGACGAATCTCTGGCCAGAGTACATGATGTGATTTAAGGAATGGTTTCTTAGTAGCACATGCGATGTCACTATTTGATCTTCAAGATGTATTGCATAGTTATCGAATCTCGAGCGACTCTCGATATACCAATGGTTGTTGATTCGATCGGGATATATGGATGAAGGGACCGTACTGTACGCTAACCAAAATCTACTGGTTCTTGTAGGCACTATCAGTGATACCTAGGGAATCATGGGGCGATGTTGCTAGGCGCTCATACCATGATTCGATGGGCAAGTCGGAAATTGTTGTTCCGAGTCACAAGGAGTTGTGAGCCCACGGCTAGCTGTATCCCTGAACCATTGAGGGTCACACAGTGTAATGGATTTTTAATCCCCGTTGAGATAGTTAAATTTAAAGAGTTAAATTTAATGAACGAAGAAGTTGGACTTCTTATTTAAGAGTAGAGGAGTAAGATTTCCTAAAATGACATAGGGATGACCATTTTTGGAAATCACTGAATTCGGATTCAGAAAAATTTATCTTGACTTTAAAAGGTGCAGAAATGGTTTCTGTGCACATTGGTAAAATCGGTTTATCAATCGGAGTCACGATGAATTTTATATTAATTTCTGAACATGCGGGCTTTGCTTGTCGGGCTTGAACTTATGACTAATGGGCCCTAAGCTGTTAGTGGCCTACATTATAAATAAGTTATTGCAGTACAGAAATTACACACAACAAGGTCACAATTTTCGAAAAACCTAAGTATTTTCTAACAAGAGTGGCCGCCCCCTTCCCTGTCTACTCGAGAAAAATCCAGCCTGTGATTTTGAATTACAGTCTGGTTTAACGGATCAAATTCGTTAATCTCTTCGTAGAAACTTCTGATAGATTTTCTAGTGCAATCTATCAGAGGGATTAAATATCCGTTCGTGGACCTGATTGAAGAACAGTTCGTCCATCAGTTCCAGGGATATACAACAAGAGCAGAGAAATCTGTTGGTGTCCAAAATCTCAATTCGAGATTAAAGGTAAAAATTTTATAATCGTTATTTAATTTTTACACACACAATTTAATCGTAAGGTTGATACCCATTATGGAATCGTTCCATATAAAAATTTTAAACTTCCGCTGCACCGGGTATCAATCCTAATTGATCTGATCGCCGCGTTCTCCAACAGCCCGGGAATGTCCCGGGCGGCCCGCGGAAAAATTAATTTTTAATTTTTAAATTAAATTTTAATAGGTTAAAATTCTATTTTTGGTCCGATCGAAAATCGTTTTTTGATTGGTCCACGAGGCGTCGGATCGAATTGTTCGAGTCCGAAAATTTTAAAATTGATTTTTGGATAAATTTGAATTTTTGGAAAATTTAAATATTTTATCCGTTAAATTGAATTTTGAAATTAATTATTTTTGGTACAATTGATGATAAGATATGATCTTATGGATATATTGAGTAAAATATGATTTTATGTATAAAATTGGATTTTATAGATAAAATATGATTTTATTTGATAAAAAGATAAAATATGATTTTGTATATAAAATAAGATTTTATGTATGAAATATGATTTTATCATTTTAAATTTAAATTGCCATTGCATGTTATCCAATAAATTAATTTTGAATTAAATGTTATTGGATAAGGATGATCGATTGCCATGACCAATTTTGTAGGTGTATGTTAGGAATTTACATTTGTTTTATTGTTGTTGGTTTTATTAATCGGCCTGGTTTATGGCCCAATATGAATGTCATATGTAATAAAAGTGGGCTTGGTTTATGGCCCGTTCCCACCCCTTAAAAATGTATTCCCTACTTATCATTGTTATTTATTGTAAATACATTAGATTTAGTGGGAGATCAAGATTTGAAGATGGAGGTGGGCCCAGCAGACAATAAAGACAGAAGAAATGTAAATTGGAAGCAAATGTAATAGGATTGCATTGCATACTGCATATTACCTAGGATTGGACTAAGACTCGTGATTGGCAACCACGGGTCGATTAGAAATGGAATCGATCATCCTATATAATATGTGATATTATAATTGTATGCATGTTTTAGACATAATTGTGTGAATCCGGCAAGCATACAAAAATTTTAAAAATGATGAGACAAATTTTTATAATTAAAAATCCCTCATTTTAAATATGATTTAAAATTGATATCAAGATAAATAAAGGAAATTTAAATTTGTTTAAATGTTCCTACCTTCCATCAACGATCAATGTATGAGATGCTACCCGCGGATACGGTCCGACTCATATTATTGGGGGGGCCCGTTCGTCGGAAAGCTGTACATTGGATCGACACATGTGGTAAGTTGGGTGGAACTCCCATGGGATCGGCTCATATTATTGGGGGATCCACATGGCGACCGTCCATCACAACTTAATATTGATGGGTCATCTTGACATGTCACAATAATCGGCGTCATATTATTGGGCCCTTATTGGACATGAGGTAAAAACGTGGAGGTTGCTTTGGAAGCAATTGGGCTCTACCTTTTGAAAATTATGGTTGGCTGATATTATTCGGGACCATAAGTTTGTCAATTGGACTCCATGTTCTCACTAAGGAAAACAGTTTCCCGTTTTCACTAGAGGGTAGTGAAATCGTTAAAATAGTGGGAGTGAAATTCATAAAATAAATTTCGCCTATTTTATGTCTTAGTAAATTGCTTAAACAATCACTGATATTTGTCTGTTTCTTTTCAGTATTTCATAAGATGAATTCGCGTAATCCACTTTTCTCGATCCTCGAACAAAATAAGTTGACTGGCGCAAACTATACGGAATGGTTCCGTAAGTTGAAGATTGTCTTGACTTCGGAGAAGATGCTCTACGTGTTAGAAAAATCTCCTCCGAAGGAAGCACCAGCTGACGTAAGTCCGGAGGAGTTAGCCAAACTTGATACATGATGGGACCATGATATCAAGACCAAATGCTATATGCAAGCCTCGATGTCTGATGAACTCCAGAGGCGATTTGAGGACACCGTGAATGCTGCTGACATTCACGTTCAACTCAAGGAAAAAAAAATATGTAATTTGAGGATTTTTCGGATTTTAAGATTTTAATATCCGGAATTCTTAAATTAAAAGATTAAAAATATTTGTATTGATATTTATGGAATTTAATATGTGAATTCAAAGATTAGAAATATCAAGGATTTAATTTGAGGATGAAATCCGAGCAAGGACCCATTTGCAAATATTGAGAAGTTCAAGGACTAAAATGCGATATAAGTCCGAGATTTAATTTTAATCCGATAAGATTTAATTTGAGAATATTTAGAGTTTAGACTTAAATTCTAATATTCTTAAATTATTTAAGATTGAAATTGAATTAAATTGCTTGTCCGGGGATTGATTTGCAAATATGTCAAAGTTCAGGGACCAAAGTGCAATTCTCCTTGCAACTTGACATTTATACGTGTGTTTTCGATTGATCATATATTTGCGATCACAACTCCGAGTGCTTCGTTTTGACGTAAGTTTTATGAAGTTCTACCATGTTTGAATTTTATGATGTTAGAATCAAGATTTGATTGTATAAATGTGTTCTAGCATATACAACGATAGCATATCTAAGACGGATTGAGAAAAGATCGTCGTTTGGACATGTTTTCTAATTTTGAAATAATTGTGAGAAATCTAAAAATTATAAGATGCTATGTACGTGTATGTGTGGTGGAAATGGTGATGATTAGTGGTTTATATGGTTGACTTATTGATGTTTGCGCTTTCGGAATTACCGATTTCGAACCGTTACGCCGCCGGTTTGAAATTTAATCCGATATAAGCTATAGATTGAACTTAGCACTCAATATCAGATTTGAGAATAATATTAGGCATATGGTACACTTCATTTCAGTTGGGAATTGAAGTTATCGAAGTCTAATCGACGAGTTTGAGCCGTTTGAACAATTAAAGTTGAATCAAGAATTTGATCACTTATCAACGTCATAGAAGTTTAGATATGCCATCTGATTTGAAGCTAGCAAGCTTGAATATGTCAACACTACTATTGAAAGGTATGATTCGACATTATCCTCGCCAGGTAGAATAACTCGAGAACGTGGTGGTTTTCGAGTTTTCCTAAAATCACATACTTATTTGTCTAAGTATGTTTATGTGATGTATTTCTTATTATTGCCTTGCATGATGTTTGAATGGTGTGTTCAAGATGTGTTAGCTTATTTAATGCATACAGATTATGTTGCATTCATCTTGAACTCTACCTTGAATAGCACAGAGGGCAGAATGGCCTAAAGTGCATATGAAATTTGGAGGGCTGTAGTTGAGTGGCACGGAATGTAGATTTACTTCCAGAGCTAGAAGACTCACTATAGTTGCACCAAAGTCAGGGGAATTGAGATATTTAACGCCATCTCGATTGGGTAAGTTGGTGGTCGGTTAAAAAAAGATTTTATTTCGCCGGGATCCCAAGAACTAAGATTTATTGGTATCAGATTTGATAGCATATTCCTTGAAACATGCATTGCATTTATGCATTAACCTAGAGATTTCTATGGTTTAGAATATGCAGTTATAAATGCTAGAATGTTTGATATGTCATTCTAGATATGAATGTATTGATATGCTTGAAATGACATTGCTTTAGATGAATAGCTATGCTTTAAGGATTTAAGAATGTAGTATATTTCTATGATTACATGTTGTTACATGTTTTGATGATTTAGAATTCTTATAGCATATAGATTCAATATGCTTATATGGTGTATATGCATGTCTTTCATACTGGGATTTATTCTCACCGGAGTTATCCGGCTATTGCTTTGTTTGTATGTGTGCATTGCATCAGGTTTGGGGCATGAGCGAGTAAGTTGTGGCTTGGATAGCTCGAGATTGAGAAAGATTAGCATGTGGTGACTTCGGGCTAAGAATAGATTGCTGTCAAATGCATGTTAGAAGGTGTTGGTTTAGTTTGAGCTTTAAAAACTTAGAATTGAGTTTATTGTATTGCACCTTAGAAACATGTATGTGATTATTGTTATGTCTAAATATGCAAATCGAATTCATAGGCCTTTAAATCTGCAAACAAGTCATGCAGCTCTAGTTTGTTCAAGTCCTTTGATTCTCTCATGGCCATTGTCTTCACATCCCATTCTTTGGGAAGGCCTCGAATTACCTTGAGAATAACTTCCCTGTTGGGATATGTTTTTCCCAATCCATTAAGCTCAATAACAATCCTACTAACTCTTTCATCAAATTCTATCATTGATTCACCTGGTTTCATTCTGATGTTGTCAAATTTTTGAGTGGCGACAGACAGTTTGTTTTCCTTTGTCTGTTCATTTCCTTCACAGAGTTGAATCAACTTCTCCCAAATTTCTTTCCCGGTTTTGCATGTCAAGATATCTTTAGCCACATTGTCAAGATTTTCCTTCTTTTTGTCTTCAACAGTCCATTCTATTCTTGGTTTCTCAATGTACTGAGGACCACCTCCAGAAAGAGCTATAACAGTATTGATCTTGGTGATTGCAAGAGGTCCATCAGTGATGACAAACCACATGTCATCGTCTAGTGCTGATAGGTGTGCTTGCATACGAATCTTCCAATCATCAAAGTCTTCTTTTGAGAACATAGGAATTTTGCTGAACGAAGTCATTTCGATACAGTGTTTTAAGAATAAGATAATAACCTCTCTGATACCAATTGTTAGGATCGGTTGAAAGTCTAAAGAACGGGGGGTGAATATACTTTCAAGCAGTTTAGTAAGAAATATTGAACTCGATCGATTTAAGGAATGATTTCAAGTCTTATCTTAGTGTCAGATGCAGTTTGGCAAACAAAGTATGTGCGGAAATATGTCAAGCTGCAGATTTAAAACACTGAGTGAAGATTAGTTTAGGGTATGGTAATGGTAAGTAAACTGAAATGACATAAGTAATTGTTTATGGGTGTTCGGAGATTTCAAATACTCCTACGTCACCCCTTCTTCCACCTCAGAAGGATATCACTAGAAGACTTTGATTTATACAAGTAATTTGCACAAACCCAATCCAGTTTAGGACTCAGACACTGCCTAAACAAGAACTCCTAGTATAACACCTTAGTTTCAGTCCTAGACTGATAGTACAATAGAATGAATACAACTCGAAATCCTTGGCACAAAGATTGATCCTTTAATGATCAGAATAATGCTTGAGCGTTTGTGCTTCGAGTTCCTTGATCAAATCTTGAGCGTAAAAAGCTTTTTGTATTCTCGCAAGAATGTCATAGTGTTTTGAACGTCAGAGAGTTTCTGTTATTGATCAAGATCTCTATTTATACCCTTTGGATTGCCAACGGTCATAAATTCAAATTGTCTTTCAGATAGGATTTAAATTATTCCCGTTGTATTTGTCACCATCATCAACGATTTCTGGAGCCGACATTCCTTTAGTATCGCGGCACTACCTTCTGCAGGGGTGTTAGAGCACGGATGATCTTATCCAGAAATGGCATGGTAGTAAACTGTTGTGGATAAACTGATGCAGTCATTTTGGAAAGGGTAAACTGATGGATTCAGTTTAGCGAGGTAAACTGATTTGCATCCCTTTAGGCAGTTGAGCGCGGTAGTTGATAGTGACTTTATCAGTTTAGTGATTCAATTTAGCGATTCAGTTTAGCAAAGTATACTGCATCCTTAGGCCATAGTGACGTCATCATTTTCGAATATCATTTTAGCCCTTTTGTGGTTGCTCAATTATTTTGGCTTTCTTTTGTAAATACCAAAACTAAATTTTCCAACAACTCATTCGTTGTTAACTGATATCAGTATCTTATTTGTTTATCATCTTAAAGGATGAGGTTAGAAATTAGAATTCAGAGACGTTTAGAATATATATTCCTACCACTAGTTCACAAGTTTCAGCTCATCCAAATACAAGATTCGAAATTCAGGATTTGAAAACAAAACATGCGTGCTAGAATAGTTTAAACAATAGTGTCAAATTTAAGACAGAAAGCCCACTTACTGATATTGCTAAACAAATTTTTTGGTTGTCTTCGAAAGCACTTGCTCAACTGAAATCCTTCTTCTCGCTAAAATGATCTTCTCCTTGCTCAACCGAACTTCACTCACTCGAATTTTATGTGATTTGATGCAGATAAGTGTGTAACACTTTCTCATAAATATGAGTGCTATTTATAGGCAAAATTATGACTGTTAAACTCTCATTTAATGTCATTATTTACCACAATTTCGAGTTAATGCATCAGTTACAATTTTGACGCAGCAGCTATATATAGCTCGACTGAACTTGGTCTGTTGAATTTTTCCTCAACTGAATTTGGCATGTTGAATTTTTCCTCAACTGAATTTGGTCTGTTAACTTTATCCTCAATTGAATTTGGTCTCAACTTTGGGGTTCTCACATGGAATATGAGTAATCAATATGGTTTAGTTCCATATAATTAAGAAAAATTTTGCGATATGTCTACCTATATATTAAAGCAATAGAGGTTTGCGAAAAAATTTCATGTTGATATTAAATTATCAGCAGGATTACAGGAAGAGAATGACATAGAATTTGAAATTAGTTATCCCAAATTATAGCAAGAGTTTTGCCATCAACCAATTTCCATGTCAGTTTCTTTATTTTGTTATATCATTTTTTTATTCATTAGAGTTATATGAGTATCAATATAAATACTAATTTTATAAATAAAAAATATTAATAGGGGCTCTCTCAAGATGGACTATTGGACAGTCAAACATCTGCCCTACCTTAGAGCTGCTCGTGATTGAAGGCGTTAATGGTAATGTTGGTGGGTTTTCTAGTCGTTTATCATTACGATAAGTGTCAAGTGGAATTAAGTTGGTTGAAGTATCCTAACAGGTTGGTACACTTGAACTTGCCCCTTCATGGAGGCATCAGTTTGATTAGATACTCGACCAACTATTTTCATTGTTCAAATATTTGACAACACAAAAAACCACATAAAATGCATACACTTAGGACCGCTTGGCTTATAGGTGGGAATCTAGAGCCATCAATTCGGGTTAGGTCCACCGGATCGGCATGTCCCGCCACATAATTTAAGTAGATTGGGTTGAAATTTTTTTAACCAAACTAAAGGTGGGCCTAGGTGGGCCAACCCGCGCGGGTCACGGGCTAGGTGGGTCAGCCCGCGGCAGGCCTGGGTTGGCCCGCGGGCCGCGTGTTGAAGAATTTATTTATTTTTATTTTATTTTTATTGTAATATATGTATTTTTTAATGAAAGTTGTAATTTTTTTAAATTAATTACTTTATATAAAATTTTACGTATGGAATCAATAATTAGAAATTTTATTAATATATTTTTATTAATATTCATGAAATAAAATGAAAATTTTAATTAATTATAATTATTTTTATTTGTAGTGAGCCAACCCACGGGCCGACCCTCCTAACCTACAATCCACCTTGGGTTGGGTTGAGTTGAGGATTTTCAGCCCGCCGAGATGGTAGGTTGGTCCACCCTCGACCCGCTAAACGATAGGTTTTTGGTGGGCCGACCCACCCGCCATGGGTTGGTTCGTTTGACAGCTCTATGTAGGATACGAGAAAGTCTATGCTACCCCAAGGGCACTGCCCTTGGAGTGACCTGACAAAGTATGATTGGTTAAAATCAGTGGATCCGCGTGGGGCCCACTAATTTTAACCAATCACAGATTGCCACGCCACCCCAAGGACAGTGCCCTTGGGGTAGCATAGACTTTCCCGTAGGATACATAATATAAAGATGATAAATCTATATATTTGGATAAGATAATGATTTATGACATCAGTCCTTTGTAGAACTTAAGCCAAACATTAGACAAAATAAAAACAAATAATCAATCAATATTTTATATTTTGCACAAGCTAAATAATATCTTATTATATTATCAATACTATGTTATAAGTAATTAATATGCACATCTATAACTAACTTCTTCAGTGGGAGTTAATAATTAAATATCGAAGAAAAAAAATCATTATTGTAAATTCATATTATATAAAATTATCTCAATCTTCATCCAATGCTATTAATGTTTAATTAAATTAATAAACATATCGCACATCATCCAAAAATTATTATGAAACACCATATATAATTTTATTAAAAAAATCTTGTAAAAAAATCTATAATATAATTTTTCATTTTAATATAACTTCTATAGTTTTACATAGAAAATTACTTAACACAAAAAATATAATATCGTGCCAAAAAATAGCGTATTGTTGTGAAAAAGTAAAAATATATGGTAAAAAATAAAAACTCCAAAACTCAAAATATATCAAACTCTACACTTTATAATATTTTTCTCTCAACTCAATTGTGTTTTTCATCACAAATGAAGACCTATTTATAGATCCACATTTGAGATTAGTCCAAAAATTAATATATCATCATCTACATCATCACACACTAATTTTCAATATTTTACAACTCAATATTCAACATTCAATATTTAACAATAATAAAATAATATATTTTCAACACTCCCCCTTGTGATGATGATTGTCATATGATGATTGTCTTTATTACGTGTTTTATGTTGCCTCGTTAAAAACCTTACTAAAAAAAATCCAGTGGGATAAAAACCATAGCAAGAAAAAAAGAGTGCAGCCACGTAAACTCCCCTTCATGTTAACATGAGTGATTCTTCACATATTCCGTAGATTGCACATCCCAATGTTGTATATATGCTTTCTGAATATCGTCGTGTGAAGTGTCTTTGTGAAGAGATCTGATGAGTTCTCACTTGATTGAATATAACAGATATCAATATCTTTATTCTTTTCAAGATCTTGAGTGTAGGCAAAGAACTTTACTTTGGGGGTATATGTTTGGTTCTGTCACTTTTGATGTATCCTTCTTTCATTTGAGCAACACATGCAACATTATCTTCATATAGTGTCACATGCTTCTTGTCTACTATCAATCCACAAGATGTTTGAATATGTTTGGTTATTGACTTTAACCATACACATTCACGACTTGCTTCATGTAATGCAATAATCTCGGCGTGATTTGATGAAATTGTTAAGAGTATTTGTTTCTGTTAACGCCAAAAAATTGCGGTGCCTCCACGAGTAAATACATATCCGGTTTGGGAACGTGCCTTATGTGGATCAGATAAATATCCAGCATCAGCATAACCAATGATATTTTGATTGGTGTCTTTTGAGTACAAACGTCCCAAATCTGTCGTTTCTCGTAGATAACGGAATATATGTTTAATTCCGTTCCAGTGCCTCTTTGTTGGATATGAACTGAATCTTGCCAATAAATTTACAACAAAAGATATATCAGGTCTAGTGCAATTTGCAAGATACATAAGGGCACCAATGGCACTTAGATATGGTACTTCTGGACCAAAAATAACTTCATCATCTTCACATGGACGGAATGGATCATTTTCTATTTTTAATGATCTTACAACCATTGGAGTACTTAATGGATTTGATTTATCCATATTAAAACGTTTAAGGATATTTTCTGTATAATTTGCCTGGTAAACAAAAATTCTACATTCTTTTTGTTCGATTTGCAAACTCAAACAATACTTGGTTTTCCAAGATCCTTCATTTCGAATTCTTCCTTCAAGTACATCATAACTTCTTGAATTTCTTTATTTTTTCCAATGATGTTTAAATCGTCAACATATACAACAATAATTACACATCCGGATGTTATTTTCTTGATGAAAACACAAGGGCATATTGGATCATTTACATATCCCTTTTTCATCAAGTGCTCACTTAGCCGATTATACCACATTCAGCCGGATTGCTTTAACCCATATAATGATCTTTGAAATTTTACAGAATAAAATTCTCTGGGTTCTGAACTTTGTGCTTCAGGCATCTTAAATCCTTCAGGGATTTTCATGTATATATCACTATCAAGTGATCCGTATAAGTAAGCTGTAACAACATACATAAGACACATTTCTAAATTTTCAGACACTGCCAAACTAATCAAATATCAAAACGTAATTGCATCCATAACAGGAGAATACTTTTTTTCATAATCAATTACAGGCCTTTGAGAAAAACCTTGTGCAACAAGTCTAGCTTTATATCTGACTATTTCATTTTCTCATTTCGCTTTCGAATAAAAACCCATTTGTATCCAACAGGTTTTACACCTTCAGGTGTGAGGACTATAGGTCCAAAAACATTACGTTTATTTAGCGAATCCAATTCAACCTGGATGACATCTTTCCATTTGGCCCAATCATGACGCGTTTTACATTCACCAAAAGATTTTGGTTCATGATCCTCATTTTCATTTATGATGTCACAAGCCACATTATAAGAAAATATCTCATCAATATCTTCTATGTCTTTTCGGTTCCATATTTTTCCAGTATTAATATAATTGATAGAGATTTCTCGATTCTCGTCAGTTTGTGGTTCTGACAGAACATTTTCATCATCTGGTGTTTCTTCTGGAACACCATTTTCTATTTTATGATCATCGTGTTTCTCTATGCATTTTCTTTTCCGAAGATTTTTATCCTTGGAACCGACTGGCCTTCCACGCTTCAATCGTTTTATGACATCATGAGTGTCTTCAATTTATTTCTTTGGAATTTCAATTCGAGCAGGGGCATTTACAACATGTATATATGATTTTGTTACCCTTTTGTGTCTGCAAATGCATCTGGCATTTGATTTGCAATTCTTTGCAAGTGCACAATTTGTTGTACATCTTTCTCACATTGTTTGGTCCTTGGATCCAAATGTAGCAATGATGGTACATACCATGTGATTTCTTTTTTGATGTGTTTCTTTTCTCCCACTAACATTGGGAATATTTCTTCATTAAAATGACAATCGTCAAAGCGTGCTGTAAACACATCTCCTGTCTGAGGCTCAAGATATCGAATGATTGATGGACTATCATAACCGATATAAATACCAATTTTTCTTTGAGGACCCATTTTTGATCGTTGAGGTGGTGCAATAGGCACATACATCATACATCCAAAAATTCTCAGATGAAAAATATTTGGTTCTTTACCAAATGCAAGCTGCAATGGGGAGAATTTATGATATGCACTTGGTCTGATGCGAATTAATGCCGCAGCAAGTAAAATTGCATGTCCCCATATAGAAATAGGGAGTTTTGTTCTCATAATCATTGGTCTAGTAATAAGTTGTAGACGTTTAATCAATGATTCAGCTAATCCATTCTGTGTATGAACATGAGCAACATGATGTTCAACAGTAATTCCCATTGACATACAATAGTCATTGAAAGTTTGAGAAATAAATTCTCCAGCATTATCAAGTCTTATTTTTTTGATTGTATAATCGGAAAATTGATTCCGTAATTTTATTATTTGAGCCATTAATCTTGCAAATGTCACATTCCGAGTTGACAATAAGCATACATGTGACCATCTGCTAGAGACATCGATCAATACCATAAAATATCAAAATGGTCCACATGATGGATGAATTGGCCCACAAATATCACCCTGAATGCGTTCAAGAAATATGGGTGATTTTGTTTGGATTTTAGCTGGCGATGGTCTTATAATAAGTTTTTCAAGAGAACATTCTTTACATTGAAACTTATTATTCTGAAAAATCTTCTGGTCTTTCAATGGATGACCATGCATATTTTCAATAATTCTTTGCATCATTATTGAACCAGGATATCCCAATCGATCATGCCAATTTGTAAATATTGAAGAACTATTAACCACCATAATTGATTCGATTGGACTTATATGTGTATAATGCAATCCAGTAGGAAGCATTGATAATTTTTCAACAACATATTTCTTTCCTGATTTATATGTGGTAAGACACATATATTTGTGATTTTCATCAGTTATCGTCTCAGTATCATATCCATGAGAATATATGTCATTAAAACTCAACAAATTTCTTTTCGATTGTGGTGAATATAAAACATCATTTATCAGAAATTTTGTACCATTTGGTAACAAAAATTATGCTTTACCACAACCTTCAATCAAGTCTATATGACCTGATATTGTATTCACCATTGTTTTTGTTGGTTTTATTTCCAAGAAATATCTTTCATCTCGCAGAATAGTGTGCGTTGTACCACTATCCAGTATGCAAATTTTCATGATATTATTTCCATGTTTGCTCATAGCATTTTCCATATCAACTTCACAAAAATGCAATAAAGAAAAATTAAGTACAATACAAATGCAAAATATAACATGCTTTATAATACAAGAATGCATGAAAAATACAAATTTGTTACAATTTAGTCCCACCAATCTTTTAATCAATATTTTCGAAATCATTCAAAAAATCTGCAGCATTGAAACTAGTTGAACCAATTAAATGGTCACTATTTTCAACAAAATTGGTCTCTTTTCCTTTTCCCTTTGTCGATTCTTTATAGAACTTACATAGGTGCTCAAGGGTTCGATAAATATGTGACCAATGTCCTGGAGTGCCACATCTATAACAAACACTCTCAGATCTTTTTGAGTGATTTTCATTTTTACTCGTATTTTCATGCTGTCTTTTTGGTGGGTGGTTCGTGACGTTCTTTTGAGATGAGTTATTGAAGTAACTATCTCGATTATTTTCATATCCATGGCCGCGACCACGATCGCGATCATTTTTACGTCCACACCCACGTCCTCAACCTCGTCCACGACCAAAATCTGGTCAATGCCTTTGATTTTGGTTTTCATTTTTAATTACGACATTTGCTTCTGGAAATGCCGTTGATCCAGTGGGTCGGGATTGATGATTTCTCACTAACAATTCGTTGTTCTTTTCCGCCACAAGAATACATGCGATTAGTTCAGAATATCTCGAAAATCCAGGCACTCTATACTATTGTTGTAGAGTTATATTTGATGTGTGAAATGTGAAAAATGTTTTTTCAAGCATTTCCATTTCAGTAACAACATGCCCACAAAATTTCAGTTGCGAGACTATTCGATACATCGCAGAATTGTAATCACTGACTTTTTTAAAGTCTTGGAATCTCAACGTATTCCATTCATCACGGGCGGTCGGGAGTATAACTTCCATTATATGCTCAAATCTTTCTTTCAGCCTTTTTCATAAAATCATTGGGTCTTTTTCTGTGAGATATTCACATTTCAATCCTTCATCAAGATGTCTACGTAAGAAAATCATAAACTTTGCCTTTTCTTGTGAGGATGATATATTATTTTCTTTGATGGTATCACTTAGACCCAATGACTCAAGATGCGTCTCTACACCGAGAGTCCATGACATATAATTCTTTCCAGTGATATCGAGCGCAACGAATTCAATCTTTGCCAAATTTGACATGGTGGTACTAAAAAATAACAATGTATTTTATTAGTTAATTTTCATTAATATGACAATACAAAATAATGGAAGAACGAAGATTACAAGTGCATGTACAAATAGAGAAAAAATATGTGGTGGAAAATCGCTGGTGAGTACAAGACTCGTGAGCATGATGATCATAATTGTTATGAAAAATAGCCTTAGAAATGCCATCATCTTCATCTTTGAAAAACGATAAAATATTTTTAGAGAAGAATGAATTTTGGTGTGATTGAAAATGAGTTTGAGTGAACATATTTATAGACCAAAAACTAACCGTTTTGTTATCGTTGGGGGTAAGGAAAAAAATCGAGTATGTGTTAAATAAAATTTCGTGATAATAATGCAATGCATATAATGATAAATATAATTAAATAATTATGTATATCATATCACGTTATTATAAGGTCAGTGTCATAGACAACCTTTTATATAATAACATGAAATTATATATTAATACAGTTAGTATATATACATAATAAATATATATCATATCACGTTATTATAAGGTCAATGTCATAGACAACCTTTTATATAATAACATGAAATTATATACAGTTAGTATATATCCATAATAAATATATATCATATCACGTTATTATAAGGTCAGTGTCATAGACAGCCTTTTATATAATAACATGAAATTATATATATTAATACAGTTAGTATATATAAATAATAAAAATATATAAACAGTAAAATAAAAATTCTTACTTGTTGAATATTTTTGATTTCTTCTTGTATTTTGGAGTGTCGAAAATTATAGAGAACCTTCGAGCGATCGTGCTGATAACGTGTTGTGAAAAAGTAAAAATATATGGTAAAAAGTAAAAACTCCAAAACTCAAAATATATCAAACTCTACACTTTATAATATTTTTCTCTAAACTCAATTGTGTTTTTCATCACAAATGAAGACCTATTTATAGATCCACATTTGAGATTAGTCAAAAAATTAATATATCATCATCTACATCATCACACACTAATTTTCAACATTTTACAACTCAATATTCAACATTCAATATTCAACAATAATAAAATAATATATTTTTAACACGTATATATATTATCGTTAACTCTTCAAATTGCTCAATTATTATGAAAATCGAACGCACATGGTCTTGTAAAAATCATATTGATACGTACAGAACATGGATCCACAACTTCAGCAAAACTTCTAATAACAAGTTTAAGGGAGTGTTTGGTAGATCTTAGCTTCTACAAAGTATTTTTTAGCTTTTAGCTGCATAAAAGTGTTTTTGAGTGTTTGTGAATGTTAATTAAATTTTGCTTTAGCTTCTACAACTTTTACCCAAAAGCAAGAAACTAAAATTTGATGTTTTTTTTTTGCTTCTGCTTTTTTGTTTAAGGTATAAAATTACAAGTTGACATTTATACCCTTAATAAACATATCATATTACAAATGCTTTTATTATTATTATTTTTTAATATATTTTAAATTTTACATTATTATTACAAGCATTTTTTTTAAAATTTTTTTAAAAATTTTACATTATTATTACAAGCATTTATTTAAATATATATATATATATATATATATATATATTGCATTTTCATACATTTTTGTACATATCTACTTATACAATTTTTTTCATTTTTTATATTTTTATTTTTATTAATCTTATATATTTTTTCAAGTATTCATCTTATAAAAAATAAAATATTTTTGATACAAAATTCATAATGTAAAATAATATATAAACCCATTTTTATAGTGTGAGTATCAAAAATTCAATAATCAAATAAGGGCATGATTGTCATTTAGTTAAAAAATTAAGCTTGAAAGCAATAATTCTCCAAACACTAAATTTTAGCTTGTATTAGCTTTTAAGTTCTATTTGAAACACTCCCTACTTTAGTTTCTCACCAACTTCAAAATAATATCTACTAGAATCACTTTTAAATAAGTAAAAGTTCTCCAAAATACTGCTTATCTCAGATCTTATAAACAATGTAACGATCTATATCAAATTTCAATCGATATATATCGCATTGAAATCTAACTATGACATCCAATAAAATATAATCCGCATATCCCGTAAATACCACAACACTTTCAAGAACCTATTCACGTTCTTAATGTAAAACACAGATTTCACCACATCAAAATTGCTTAATTCATGAAGCATATTAAATGGTACTCCAAATATAAAAAAATTGCATAAATATTTTTGTTAATAATTACGAAGGGTGGTGTGACAATAAATGATTTATGTTAGGAGTCACGAGACATGTGATGATGCATTGAAGAAATTATATGAGTGTAAGTTAGAGTCTTTATGTTGGTTGCCAATATTAGGTGTGGGGGAAGTCATATTGTTTATGGAAATTTTGGCCATATTAAATTAATTGAAGTTGTTATTTATTAATGTAGTTGAGTTTCGGGCGAACCTTCACAAGTATTGGGTTGGAGGCTCTCTAAAATTGCATAAATATGTGCGCAATTTAATGCTAGTCCATGACACACACCAAATCTTGAAGGATTCTTTTGAGTAATAATAAAAATGATTGGTAATTCTTTTAAGATGTTGTGAGACTAAATTAATTTCTTTGAGTTGGATTTTTTCTTTGGGTAAAAAAAAATGGGCGATAACTCGATTCCTTTCTGTTTAACGGAGTCGAATAAAAATTGATCTTAGAAGAGAGAGATGCTATATTTTATCCCAAATTATGCGTAGAATGTGAGTTTGGTGATCTGGTGGGGTCTCCATCGCATTTCTCGATAAAATTCTGTTATGTAATTACAGACTTACTGCACTCTCCAGCATGTTTCCCGCTTCTTCTTGAATGTGATCCTCTTCGATCTGACCCTTTTTGTTTCTTTCTGTCTTGCGAGGGACTACAGCATTAATTTTGTGTGGGTATGAAGCGAACTCAACGCGGGGCCTTAAAAAAGTGGATAGGCACACACATACACAGTGACACATACATGATATATACATTCACAAGAACTGGGCTCAGGCTGGTGAGACACTTGAGAAATAGTTAACATAGCTTGAAAAGGGGAGAAGGGTGTTAATGGCGATGGATACCCCAGAGAGGAGTAAGAATTGCTATACCAAATATGAGGTTTGATTTTGCTTTTTGGGCCTTAAAGTTTGCTTCTTTTGTGGGTATGGTTCATTTTTGCTGATGGGTTTTTCCTTTTGTCAGCTCATTGGGGATTTTGAAGTGGGTTTTGAGTAATTTTTTTTGTGGCAGGTTTTTTGTTTTTGGCGTTTTGTTTTCTGTTCCTGGAGATACGGTGTTCTTTGGTCTTTGATCAGTTATGCATGTTACCAAGATTATTTTGATTTGTTTTTTTATTTATTTGTTGTGTGGTTTGTTTGTGTAATTGAGTTTCAATGTATGCGTAGAAATCTTATCTTGGTTGGTCAGATTTTCAAATTTTGGCTTATGGAAAAGCACTAAAAGAAATAAATTCACATGCTTGGTGAAAGTCCTTTCTTTTGACATGCTTTTCAAGCATAGTTTATAAATCGGAGTTTTTGATTTCGTTTCGGCAGTGTTTTTCATTAGTTCTTGGTGTTGCACATTGGGAGTTCAGTTAATTATAATGTTTGATTTCTCCTTATGTTTGATGAATCTGGTCTGATTCGTTGTAAATAATGTTTCCGCTTGCTTCACATATTTGAGCGAACTAGTCCATGTTCCCTGGTTTTAGATTGATCTGTTTTATTATCTTTATTATTCAATTTCTTATGCTACTTTCTTGTCCTTCTATAGCCAACTGTCCATAATTAAGGCGCTTAGAAGATTTAAGAAATTGATTTCCTGTATCAGTAGTCATTTAGCTATTGTACACAACATTGTTTGTGGAATTGACCACTTCATATCACTCTCTGGCTTCATCAATCTTACATGCTAACATGCACTTGCAGAAACATTGCTAATTTGTCGATCTATTTTTGTTACACTGCCCCTTTTCACTTCACAATTATTTTCTCGTATGTTTTTGTTTTCTCCCATTATGTTAATCATGATCGTAAGATCACATATGCATACACGTTTTTTTGTCCTTCTTTATGTAAGCCTGATGCGTCTTTCTCTTCACAGTGATATCCGACTAAATACTTCTTCAGATTTGCATGTATTCCTGTCAACATACTCTTACTTTTGTTGGTTCATTCATTGCAAGAATGCAAATTAAAAGGGATGTATATATTAATGGCCTTTCGATATGTTTTGTCTGGTACATTTTTTTGGCAATGATCCGACCTCCATATTGCATGCAGGAGTCTCCCATATTCGATTTTCTCAACAGTCTTTCGCCTATCAAGCCAGTTAAGTCCATGCATATGACTCAGACGATCAATCCGTTTACTTTTACGTCTCTTCCATCCATTTTTACTTCCCCTCATGTTGGTTCACTCTCGAGATCTAGATTTCTTCGATGGTAATTTCTCCGATTTATTATAATATTATATTTTCTCCTTGGGTAGCACATCCCTGGCAAGCATACCTTGTTTAAACATTTCCTTGTTTCCAGGCGTCAGCTTTCAGATTCATCGAAGTTAGAGTTTTCTTCTGATGATGGGAGCACGGTTCTAACAAACAGGATGGTTGAGAATACTTCTGAGAAATTGGGCGAACAAGAAGAAAATCGGGATTCCAGGCTATTTCTTGGTGAAATTGATGGTGATCCATCTTATGATATTTCAAAGATTGGTGCAGAATTTGAACATAGTTTTGATTATAAGTGCGGCAATCCTAGGCGTGATATTAAAGTCGAACAAATGGAAGAGTGCTCTGCAAATTCATCAACACTTTTCCCATTCATACAGAAGCCTTCTCGAATGGATTTGTGTGAAAATGAAGTGAATCTTGAGGGGATATGCCAAGCATATCAAAATAAAGAAGCCATATCTTGTGGTTGGGAGAATCTGATGTTCGATGATCCCGATCTTTTAAAATTTGAATCACCAAACCATAAATTGTTACACAATAAACCAACTGATCTGGGAGCAATGTTCAGCGTAGGAAGTGAAGCAGAGAATATGGCTACTCTGCCTGATGAAGAAATTGAGGTGTTGGAAATAACTGAGCCCCATGATATATTTACTTCATCGAGGAAAGATTCTAATGAAAAGAAGGATAATGAGGTAAAAGAATCAAGTGCTTGAACTTTGGCTCAAAAATTACTTCCACTAATTTTGATTCGGGTATCATGAGTTTCCAAGCATCTGATGTTGCTTGGCCATTGGAACTCATGTATTTAAATATGTTTTCCCTTGAATATATGACATGTGATGTTCCTACCCATGTCTCTTGAAGATTTAAGATATCCTCTTTACAATGTAACATCTTTTACCTATTCTTATAGCAGATTTCCGTTTCTTACCATGGAATGAGAAGACGCTGTCTCGTTTTTGGGACGTCGGAAAGCCTGATGAACCATTTGGATGACAATTCTGGGTCTGATTCTGCCATGTTGCAACAATCAGATGGCAGAACTTTCTTAAGTGACCAAAATTTGGTATCATTTGATATGGAAAACGAGTCTTCAGGGTGTATTTTACGCAACATGGGCCTGCACCTAAATGCTCTTGCAGCAGCTCACAAGTACTTCAAAATTGACGAGAATGAAGCTTCTACTTCTCGGAGATTACTGATTGGATCTCGCTCATCTGTCGATTTTAATTCCTCGGTTGCTGATCAAATATTTCAAACTAATATATCGGATTTTGCCTCGTTGAAACGGGAAAATATTACTCTTGAACATAGTGTTTTTCCCGTGGAAGATGATGGCCAGGTATCTGGATATGTGGCAGCTGAAGAGATCAGTCAAAGTAGTCCAAAGAGGAAAAGGTATGTATGCGTGTTTATTCATTTATGTGTTTTTAAAAAAAATTTCTGGCATAGCGAATCATTCGAGTTATGGTTGAGATTCTATGTTTTCAGAAAAATATCAAGTTTTTCTTGGTAGATTTTCACATATTCAGAAAATTTTGTTTCTGGGACTTTCCACAACATGATATAAATTCTCAGGTGTAGGTTGGAAAGGCCCGGAGACGGTGAAGCCTGCAAAAGATGCAACTGCAAGAAGTCAAAATGCTTAAAACTGTAAGTTCTTGAAATATTCTCCGTTTCTTCCCACATCAAACATTCCGCAATCAAATATTTCTCTTTTTTCTTAATATTTTTATTTAATTCATCTTCTGGACACAGGTACTGTGAATGCTTTGCTGCTGGCATTTACTGCATGGAGCCATGTGCATGTATAGATTGCTTCAACAAACCTGTCCATAAAGACACTGTCCTTGCAACCCGAAAGCAGATTGAAACAAGAAACCCTCTTGCTTTTTCTCCCAAGGTGATCAAGACCTCGGATTCCTTGCCCGAATCATGGGTTAGTTGATAAATTTTGTGCTCGCCTCAATTTTTCTCACTCGGTGATTTGACGCCTTACTATATTTCATCCAACTGTTTGTTACAGGAAGACTCGAGCAAAAATCCTGCTTCAGCCAGACATAAAAGAGGATGCAACTGCAAAAAATCAGGTTGCCTCAAGAAATATTGTGAATGCTATCAGGTAATTTTCGTTTTATGCCCATTTGATCAGTACTATATGCATCTTTCTACTGAAACGATGAAACTTTGTTAGGGTGGGGTTGGATGCTCCATTAATTGCAGATGTGAACGTTGTAAAAACACGTTTGGCATAAAGGATGGTAAGTGTACTAATGTTACTTTGTATGTTAACTTTCTTGTGATCAGCAATTGTTCTACATCTCACACATGGCATAACAATTGCGACAAAACTCAGTTGAGTTTGAAATATATGAAATGTATTACTACTATCTACCATACATAATTTTTGTGCGACAAGAGCTTGGTTTTAACTTGGTTGTATTTGTATAAGACCACGGGGTGGATTCCCGGTTAGAGGGTTTTTCAAACTCAGTGTAAGCAGCAGCTGTTTTTGGTCCCCTGAATGGCACCATCATTGGTCTTTGTACAATTAAAAGGAATTTTCATATTATTACTGTCAACTAAAATTTTCGATATAGCATTGAATATTTATTTGGTCATATAGAGTCTAGAGATAGTTCCCGAATACTAGAAACCTATTTAGAATTATAAACACTTGTTGCATTTCATCAGGGCCTTGTTTAACAACGATGGAAGCTGATTCTGAAGAAGATGAAACAAACGTCATCGAGAAACGTGTGCTCGACAGAAGTTTGCAGAAGACTGACCTCGAGCAAAACTTGGGTTACACACCTCCAACGCCTCTTCAGGCAGTAAGGTACACAAACACTCAATTCGCTATATTGGCTACCCTTATCAATACTATTACTCTATATAAACACCACATTCCCTTGCGTGAAATTCCAGGCAATCACTTCAACATCCATATTTATCAAGCAAGAAAACACCTACATCATCTTTCCCTTATAACAGCTTCTCATCTAGCTTTTACGCCAGTCAAATACTCCGGAGACCAAACTTCTTTCAAATCCCATCACGCGTAGATAAGCGTCTTCAAATGGTTAAAGAAGATGACATTCCGGAGTTTCTTCAAGAAGGATCACAGCCTATTCCTTGTATCAAATCAGTATCTCCTAACCGGAAGAGAGTTTTGTCTCCTCACAATGTAGGCCTGTCTTCTCCTGGTTTCAGGAGTGGTCGAAAGCTGGTCCTTCAGTCCATTCCGTCGTTCCCTTGTCTCACCTCTAATCAGTAGATGATCTGTTTTTAGCCAATTGATCGACGATTCTCCTTATAGTTATGGAAGTTCGCTTGTTTTTATGTATCGACTGTGTATTAGTTTTGTTGCTTTTCAAGAAACAGCTCCTACTTTGTTTTTGTTGGTCTACCAGCAAGTTTTGTATGAGTTGCAAGTTTTGTTATTCGAGAGTTCAATTAGCTGTTGGCTATGTATATAAATATCCTGGCGCTACAATTTCTTTGTTAATATTAAATTTTATTTGATAGTCACTCCTCTGTGACTTGCACTTATACTACCTTTTGTACTAACTATCAGGCATACCTGATAATTTGTGTGTTAATTTTTCATATCTCAAAAAAGATATCATTTGTCACGATTTTAGAAAAGATACAGTAATTAGTATTTGCAAGAGCTTATTTCAAGTGTTTCTCAGCTTTTACGTATAATTTTCAAATATTTCATTATCTAGAAACTTGGAAGCACTTAAAAATAAACTCTTGCAAACACTACTTTAGTTGGTATAGTGAGTTATTGAAATACTCGAGAGATTTTGAAGAAGTTCGGAGCAAAAGCATGATACTGCCATTTGGTATGGACAAGAGAGTAATTGTTGCACTGTATCGGTTGTCCTCCAACCGCCTTACAAAGTGGATAAGAATATTTAATTCTTGAGATGATTTTATTGAAGATAAATAGTCCAACATATTGTTGAAAATTTCTTATTAAATTAAAATATGTTTTACGTCGCATCCATATATTTTAAAAAATAAGACATAAAACCAATATATGTTATGTTACACTGAATTATTTTCAATTTACGGCGTCTACCATACATTAAACATAAAGCCCACACATTTTTGTGGATCCCATATCCAATGCATGGTCAAGGTGCACCGGATTCACCCCGTGGAGCATAGCATGTTCCCATATAAAACCCAGCACATATGCACTTGTATTTACATGTGCTTTCATGCAAGTAGTTTTGTGTTTTATTGTGTATAACATGTTTGTACAATCGAATATGCCAAAAAAAAAAAAAAAATCAACCATAGTCTAAAAAATAAAATATCTCATAAAACATCATATATTTATTAATAACAAAAATTATATTAATTAGATAATTAACATAATTATCATAAAAAATTTATGAAAAATTTTGTTTACAATTTTTATCGATATAATATTTGAAATTTTCTTGAATCTGAATTTTATTTTAAAAAATATTATATGTATAATGAATGTTAAACACAGTTATACATTACTTTTGAAATTATAAAATCACCCCAAATACAGTTTAAAAACTTTATTTCAATTAAAGTGCATTTGAGATAATTTCGTAATTTCAAAGATAATGTGTAACCATGTAACTTTCATTATATACATAACACATTTATCTATATCATTCAATGTAAATAAAATTTTCTAATCACAAGATTTTGTAAAAAATAAAATAATAATAATAATAATAATAATAATAATAATAATAATAATAATAATAATAATAATAAGTCAACCAATTTTACATATGAATTATGGTAATTTTACAACTCAAATATTTTAAATCATTCAATAGCTTAAACGTCACGTTTCGATCACTTTGAGCAAGAGCAACTATTTCTTCCTTTCAATTTTCATCTCAATTGATACCCACAAGTGCGTCTATCACATGTTTGAGCCTAAATAAAGCCCATAAACCAAGGACTAAGGCTTGAGCATCATTCTAAAAGGTAGGATAGGACCATGAAAGTAAGTGTTGGAGAAAAGACATGAGGAGGAACCCCATCAAGTTGAACTCTCGCCATGAGGTTCCCTAATATGAGCCAAGCCAAGACTACATGACAATATAGAATCATGAAGCGAGGAGGAGAACCAAGGATTGAAGAGGTGGGTTGAAGAATTAAAGGGAGGGTGTAGAAGCAAAATTGAAAGTTTGGGGTGTGGAGGAGAAAAATGGAGGAGGTCGCCTAAGGTTGGCGAGCCCCGGGTAAGAGGTGTGTAGACTACACACACATGGTTCTCTATGGAATATTTGTGGTCCCCTACATTGCCTTCTATAAATATCGGGTTTGTTCATTTCATTTATAACTAATTCACTTTCATTTCGAGAGATGTCGAAGCTCTTATTTTTGCTTATTCGTTCATGTCTCTGACTTGAGTGTCGAAGAGAATATGCCGGGACACCCTCCCGAGCCTCCTCTAACAGTCTTTGCTTGATTTTAGATTAATTTCGGACTTGAAGCTTTGAGCTCAAGTTGGATTCGGATTTCGGATATGAACCCTCGAATTTTAGTGAGTATCATTTGGCATCGTCTGTGGAAAAGTTGAGTTAAGACGTAGAGATGATTGGTAGAAGAGAAATTGGTAGGGCTCATACTACCTCGTCCCGCCTAGGACCGAGGATGGGGGATCCTACCTCGAGGAATATGGTGGAAAGCATGATCTTGGAAGAATTAGTTCAATTTATTACTAAGATTGTAATGCTCCAAAAATATTTAATTTGAGAATTTACGTAATTTTGGATTTAAATTTTGAGTTTCAGAAATTAAGGTACTGAATTGAATTTTGGAAACTAAGCAGGGACTAAATTGCAATTGTGAAAGTATCAAGGACTAAATTGCAAATTTTGAAACTACTTAATAATTCATCAATTATTAAGTGTATGTAGGTGTGTGTATCACCATTTTCATCCACTTTCAGCCACCATACGTGTAAGATGAAGGGAAGCCATTAACGTCTCGCTTCAAGCTCCGATCTGACACCATCCGGCCTATAAATTTCAAAAATAATTACGGTTTTGGAATCCTCGCGATGAGAGCTACGTTTTTACGTAAGTTTTATTAAATTCTACCAAGTTCTAATTTTGGTATGATGTTGGATTTGAGATTTAGTTGTATAAACATGTTCTTGAGTTGATATATAGAGATGATATCTAAGACGGTTTGTGAAAATATCATCATTTGAACATGTTTTTTAATTTTTGAAAAATTTTCGAAAATGCTACTGTTTAGGGGCTGTGATTTTCAAAATTTTGGGGATGAATTGATGATGATATTGAGTTTATAATGATGCATAAATGGTGTTGATATTTATGGAAATACAAGTTTTGAACTGTTGTACCGCCGGTTCGATTTTGAAATGAAAATTCGAGATTTTGGAGTTTATATTGTATTGAGTTGATTTGGGGATGAGTTTAAATATGATATTGATGAATTATAATATACATTTTAATGTTGGATTGAAGTACATCGAATTCGAGTTGCAAGAATTCGAATCGTTTGGGAGTTCGATCAAGGTTTGGATCGATTTTACTTTGAAATGTCAATGTTGTATCGATATGAATATCAAATTGTATGTGATATGAACTTGTTATGATATTTTGTAGAGTTGCAAGATTTAAATCATTCCAAATCGAAAAGTGAAAGGTATGAGCAAGCGAAGAAATCTTGGGGATTGAGCACTCGAGACGAGTTTGATTCTCGAGCCCCAAAATCACACACTTTACTTGTTTATGTGTCATTGCCTGATTTTATTCGATTCAAGTGTTTGAATAATAGCATGAACTACTTGATGGCTCTTTGTTTTAATATTGATTCCATGCTATTTTGAATCAAATATATTGCATGTTATGAGATGATTTTTTTAAAATGAGCAGCAGCAAACAAGTCTTTGAAATAGCGAGAGAAAGATATTGTTGATTATACATATTGCATCATCTCATACATATTGAGCCTGATTCTTTCAGTTTGAGCAAGCAGGTAGCAAGAGGACGTTTTGGGCTTATATACGAGTGGGTCAGGTTGCAGCATAGGCTTTCTGTATGCCAGCATACTCTATATAGTGGTGCCAAAGTCTTGGGTTAAGAAACCCAGCATGCCACCCCGATTGGTAGAGTAGGTGGTGATGATGGGGTTTATATTTTCCTTGTTTCGGGATACCATTGCCGATATTGAATTCATATCTCGATGCCGAGGTTGGATATGAACCTCGATGTTTGATATCCATCGTATGGAAGCCAACATTTTATTGAGCATGCATTTCATGAAATCATGATATACTTTGAAATGCATTGTAATTGTTATATTTGTTTATATTGCTTTCGTTGTTCATACTCAGTTTAGTACTCACCGGTTTATCCAGTTGTTGCGTTGTCTTGTGTGTGCGCATTGCAACAGGTAAGCCAGGGCCGAGTAATAGGAGGCCATGAGAGCTTGGGTTCGAGTATAGAAGTGGAGCTCGGGTGTAGCTTGAAAGTTATTGTGTGCACCTTGAATAAATATGGAACAAGTTGTGTTTATCAAACTTGTTGCATTTTCTTTCTCGATTTGATGTTGTTTAAACTCCATTTTATTGTAGTATTTGATCATTGCATCGAGATGGAATCATTTCGGGTCTTCAAGAAAGTTTTAAAAAAAATTTATGGCTGGGCCGCCGGAGCGGCGCGGGCGTGCCATCGTAGGGGTGCGGCCGCGCCACCCTTGTTCGAGGTAGCGTGCTCGTATATAAAAAAAATTTCTTGGGCCTAGTTGGTTGTTTGGCGTGTTTTGGTTTGAACCCGGGGTCTCCGCAAATATTGTGGAGGAACCTATGAAGAAGAATCAAGAATCATCGCAAGGCCGAGGTCAAGATCAAGAGTAAACTCAAGATGAGAATGCAAGGGAAAAATCAACCTCTATAGAGTAGGAACGGGCAAGAGAATGAGGTGATGTGGAAGGAGATAAGCATGTTGAGACAGCAACTTGGGGGTAGGGCCCCAACCCTGAAAAGAGAAAGTCTATTTTTCTTCAATATTTTGGATGAGAAACTTCCAGCTTAATTCAGAAAGCCAAGTGTGGGAGAATATGATGGAAGTACGGACCCAGAGGAGAATCTTGGGAGGTTTGAGAATTTCGCCTTGTTTAATCAATACTCTAATGGTATAAAGTGTCGAGTATTCTTAAGCACGTCAGTAAAGTCTGCTCAATAATGGTTCAATATGTTAAGCCCGACTTTATTGGTTCTTTTGAGGATTTTAGTATGGCTTTCATGCATCAGTTTACTAGTAGCAAGAAGTACAAATAAAAATTACTTGAGTCTGTTTGTGATGAAACAACAAAATCAGGAAACTCTGAGAATTTTATTGCAACTTTGGAGGTGCCGACTGCTACTCCTGATATACTGATAAGTGCACTTACTCAAGGACTGCTACTTCAAGTCACTGGTTAAGAATTCTCCAACAAGCTATGATGATCTTTTGGCGCGGGCGGAGAAGTATGTGAGTCTAGAGGATGCTCAACATGTAACGCCTACTACTAATAAAATGCAGAAAAACTTTTTTTTTTTAAATAATACTATACATATACGCCCATACATATATGTATATAAAAATAACATATATTTCTTAAATAACCTGAAAAATATTAAATAAATAAATAAATCCTTAAAAATGTTTCATGCATCAATTTAAAATGATAAACAATGCTGCTGAAAAATCTCATATGCGGAATAATAATAAAATAAAACATGTTTCAAAATTCCATCATAATAGACTAAATAACTGCGACGGTCACGGGGTCCACTGCTCCGTGAGCTCATACGTCCTCGCCACCGGTAGGAGCTACATAGACATCATCATACTCACCTGCACCATATAAGTGTAGTAAGCTTAGAGGCTCAACATGTCTAATCCTTGATAACGAGGTTTAAAATAATGCATCACATAATCATACTAATACATATAACTTACGTGGACATGCATGCATGATCTTAAAATAAATGCATCATAAAAATTATTCATCATCAGTCGTACATACATCATAACTAATCATACATAACATAATTGAGCATGTCATAATCATAAAAACTGAGTATGGTCATATCCATGAATGTGACTAATAACTGTGCCGACTGATCACTCTAAAGAACCATCGTACGTGGCGGTGGATAAATCCACCTCTATGCTGGTAGTAAACTACCTCTGTGCCAGTGGTAAAACCACTTCTATGCCGGTAGTAGAACTACCTCTATGTCAGTGGTAAAACCACTTCTATGCTGTCACATCACTTCAATTTCCATAAAAATATTTTTCTGCTCACATAACATTCATCATAAAATTATTTCATGTATGCATGCATTGAAAATATGTCCGTAATATATATTTAATTAATTTTTTTCATAATAAAATATATTTATACTTAAAATAAACTTCATGCATAAAAACAATTAAATATATATTCTGGACTTAGTTATTTTTCATGGGTTGGTCCAGACTGCTGGTCTCTCTACTAAGCCCCTTAACTGACTTAAAGCTCATTAAATAACTTAAAGCCCATGATTAAATAAATAAATTTAAAAATTATAATTTTAACTAAAATAAATTACTTAAATATTATTGGGCTTAATTAAAAATATTTAGGCCCATTAACTAATTAATTTATAAAAATTCTTGGACTGGCCCAATAAAATCACTGACTGGCCCAAAAATTCCTATGAGCCCACAAGCCCATAAAAATCATCGGGCTAACTTAAAAATAATTTTGACCAAATAAAATTATTTGGAGGCCCAAATAATTTTATTTCTAATTAATTTGCCCAAAAACCAATTAAAACATTAAACACCTAAACATTAAAAAACACTCGAGCCCGGCCCACCTAACCCGGACCCGAACTCACCTGACCCGACCCAATACCCTACAGACCCGACCCACTACCCTGACCCGACCCGGATCCACCCAAAACCCCAACCCGTAGCCCCCCTCCCCACATACGTGACCTGCACATAATTGTGCAGGTCTCGGCCGTGTGGCAGCAGGCCATCAGCTCCGGCCACCCACCGGCCGGAGCTCCACAGCCTCGACCTAGCAAACGTTAATACGGTTCCAACGAGCCATCCCTTGCTTTAACCCGATACCTATACAGCCCTAGCGAACCATTTTCGGAATCCCAAAAACCACCATAATCTGCTTTGCAACCAACACAAAACCGATCGTTCATGGATTTCCCAGCCCTTAACAACCAAGCCACCTTGAACACTAGACTCCTAGGGACCCTAGGACACCCCTTGACAGTGAGTCACCAGCCCTGGACCGAGCCATGCTAGAAAAAACGTGAGTGAGACCATTAACCATCAACCATGCAACAAAACCGTACATGCTTGCATAAATTCAAAGTTTTCATGATAAAAATCTGAAATAAAAATATCATGCATGAATAATAGCTCATATGGTGGCCAAATAAAAGTTTTAGACATGCCTTTTAAATTATTGACGAAGAATATCGCGTGTACGGGTCTTCGGGACGACGAACAGACCGAAAACTTCAAAGAAAAAACTGATCGGCTATGGTGGCTGCTTGTTTCTGTTGAAGCGTGAGAATGGAGGTGAGGGTGAAGGGAGTTGTCGGCTGAGTGGGGATAGGGTAGGGTAGGTTTAGGTTTAAATTATATGAGATAATATATTAATAGTAGATATTACTCAAAATAAATATATTATACCTTAAACAAAATCTTTAAAACTCTTAAAAATAATAATAATCTGATACTAAAACCATTATCCCAAAATTAAGACTTGAGGGATTTTTAAATATTAATAAAAGTCAATAAAATAACTTATTTTGGCCAAAAATCAATTATTAAATAAATATATAAATAAATACTAAAATTTTCTTGACAAAATACCTTAAAATAATATCTTAAGGCTCATAAAACTCATAAAATATTTTTGGCTCAAAAGTTGGTATCTCGTCCGTCCTCGGTCCCGTCTACGCGATCAACTCAATAAAATTCTCAAAAATCTAAAAATACAATAACTGCGGGTTAAATGATAAAATAAATTTAAATCATGCATATAATTCGCATAATAACACATAAATGTCATTTAATCCAAATATAAATTTTTTTAAAAAATAATTAATTTCCCTAATTATGCATGCGAATTTACGTATTAAAATTTTCGGGTGTTTCAATTCTCCCCCCCCCCCCTTAAATTGAATTTCTTCCTCGAAATTCGACTGATCAAAATCCATAGCGGAGTCTCTCAAAATCCTATTTACTAAATCCACGCCTATCTAGCTAGTTCCCAAGTTTCGGTATTCCAAAAGTCATGCTTTTGCTGCGCACTCTGATAAACAAAATATTTTTAACTTCACCAAAGGTCCCTTAAAAGAATAAGTTATGGCATACCGGTGATCAAAGAGGTGTTTGGGTCCGCCTCAGCTGCTTGCATGACAAACACCCTCCCTGTGGTGTTCTTCTTCCTAGGACAATTCATGGACATGTGCTCAGGCTCCTTGCAATGGAAACACACATTCGACCCACTCAGGCACAGACCCGAATGTGGTTTCTGACACTTCGGGCAAAGTGGTACTCCTCCTGACTTAGGGGCCCCGCCCCTCTGTTGCTGCTGCTGCTGACCCTGCTGACTCTGCTGGTTAAGGTCCTTAGATGGCCCTGTGAACTGTTTCTTTATGGGTGGTAGCGAAGATGGTTGATAAGATTCCAGCTGAAACTGTCTCTTACGCTGCTGTTCCTTCTGTATATCTCTTCTTCCCTCCTCAGAGCGCAATGCTCTACTAACTGCAGCCTCATAAGTAGCGACATCCAACATGCGGACGTCATGCTTAATGTCAGCCCGTAACCCATCAACAAACTGTCTCAATTTATCCGGTGCACTGTCAGCAATAAGGGGCACAAAGCGACACCCTCTCTCGAACTGTGTGATGTACTCCACCACAAACTTGTCCCCTTGGCGGAGACTCATGAACTCCCGGATCATGCGGCTGCGCACATCCTCAGTAAAATACTTGGCATAGAACATACGTCTGAACTCTATCCACGTCAAAGTAGGTAGGTTCACGCCCCTAACAGCGCCTTCCTACCAAGAGGCTGCATCCCCTCTCATCATATACACCGCACACTTGACCCTATCAGCATCTGTAATCCCCATATAGTCAAATATAGACTCCAATGATCGAATCCACCCCTCAACAATGAGCGGATCAGTGGTGCCTGTAAACTCCTTTGGTCCCTTCTTCTGGAACCGCTCAGCTACATCCTCATCGTGTGTGAGCCTAGGACGAGTAGCTTGCTGCTCTAACAAAGCAGTGATCCCTGCCATCATGTTAGCATTGGCCTGCTCCATGCTGAGAGAGGGTTCTGCGGAGGTGGAGGTGGAGGTGGAGGTCCTCCGCGTCTATTCATCTGTCTGGGAAGCATTCTGTACCACCACATATTTCTTTACGTAAATCGCAATGCATAACTAAGGGTTTCAAAAGTCTTATTGAACATGAAATACTTAAAATTAATACATAAGCTCCTTCTAAATCTTAATAAAGCATTTAAAACTTACAGACCGGTAGCAGGATTTCTGAGCTTCACGTGACAGTAGACACCCTCCAAGAACCGCGCTCTGATACCAATTGTAACGCCTACTACTAATAAAATGCGGAAAAACTTTTTTTTTTTTTAAATAATACTATACATATACGCCCATACATATATGTATATAAAAATAACATATATTTCTTAAATAACCTGAAAAATATTAAATAAATAAATAAATCCTTAAAAATGTTTCATGCATCAATTTAAAATGATAAACAATGCTGCTGAAAAATCTCATATGCGGAATAATAATAAAATAAAACATGTTTCAAAATTCCATCATAATAGACTAAATAACTGCGACGGTCACGGGGTCCACTGCTCCGTGTGCTCATACGTCCTCGCCACCGGTAGGAGCTACATAGACATCATCATACTCACCTGCACCATATAAGCGTAGTGAACCTAGAGGCTCAACATGTCTAATCCTTGATAACGAGGTTTAAAATAATGCATCACATAATCATACTAATTCATATAACTTACGTGGACATGCATGCATGATCTTAAAATAAATGCATCATAAAAATTATTCATCATCAGTCGTACATACATCATAACTAATCATACATAACATAATTGAGCATGTCATAATCATAAAAACTGAGTATGGTCATATCCATGAATGTGACTAATAACTGTGCCGACTGATCAATCTAAAGAACCATCGTACGTGGCGGTGGATAAATCCACCTCTATGCTGGTAGTAAACTACCTCTGTGCCAGTGGTAAAACCACTTCTATGCCGGTAGTAGAACTACCTCTGTGTCAGTGATAAAACCACTTCTATGCTGTCACATCACTTCAATTTCCATAAAAATATTTTTCTGCTCACATAACATTCATCATAAAATTATTTCATGTATGCATGCATTGAAAATATGTCCGTAATATATATTTAATTAATTTTTTTCATAATAAAATATATTTATACTTAAAATAAATTTCATTCATAAAAACAATTAAATATATATTTCGGACTTAGTTATTTTTCATGGGTTGGTCCAGACTGCTGGTCTCTCTACTAAGCCCCTTAACTGACTTAAAGCCCATTAAATAACTTAAAGCCCATGATTAAATAAATAAATTTAAAAATTGTAATTTTAACTAAAATAAATTACTTAAATATTATTGGGCTTAATTAAAAATATTTAGGCCCATTAACTAATTAATTTATAAAAATTCTTGGACTGGCCCAATAAAATCACTGACTGGCCCAAAAATTCCTATGAGCCCACAAGCCCATAAAAATCATCGGGCTAACTTAAAAATAATTTTGACCAAATAAAATTATTTGGATTAATTTGCCCAAAAACCAATTAAAACATTAAACACCTAAACATTAAAAAACACTCGAGCCCGGCCCACCTAACCCGGACCCGGACTCACCTGACCCGACCCAATACCCTACAGACCCGACCCACTACCCTGACCCGACCCGGATCCACCCAAAACCCCAACCCGTAGCCCCCCTCCCCACATACGTGACCTGCACATAATTGTGCAGGTCTCGGCCGTGTGGCAGCAGGCCATCAGCTCCGGCCACCCACCGGCCGGAGCTCCACAGCCTCGACCTAGCCAACATCAATACGGTTCCAACGAGCCATCCCTTGCTTTAACCCGATACCTATACAGCCCTAGCGAACCATTTTCGGAATCCCGAAAACCACCGTAATCTGCTTTGCAACCAACACAAAACCGATCGTTCATGGATTTCCCAGCCCTTAACAACCAAGCCACCTTGAATACTAGACTCCTAGGGACCCTAGGACACCCCTTGACAGTGAGTCACCAGCCCTGGACCGAGCCATGCTAGAAAAAACGTGAGTGAGACCATTAACCATCAATCATGCAACAAAACCGTACATGCTTGCATAAATTCAAAGTTTTCATGATAAAAATCTGAAATAAAAATATCATGCATGAATAATAGCTCATATGGTGGCCAAATAAAAGTTTTAGACATGCCTTTTAAATTATTGACGAAGAATATCGCGTGTATGGGTCTCCGGGACGACGAACGGACCGAAAACTTCAAAGAAAAAACTGATCGGCTATGGTGGCTGCTTGTTTCTGTTGAAGCGTGAGAATGGAGGTGAGGGGGAAGGGAGTTGTCGGCTGAGTGGGGATAGGGTTGGGTAGGTTTAGGTTTAAATTATATGAGATAATATATTAATAGTAGATATTACTCAAAATAAATATATTATACCTTAAACAAAATCTTTAAAACTCTTAAAAATAATAATAATCTGATACTAAAACCATTATCCCGAAATTAAGACTTGATGGATTTTTAAATATTAATAAAAGTCAATAAAATAACTTATTTTGGCCAAAACTTAATTATTAAATAAATATATAACTAAATACTAAAATTTTCTTGACAAAATACCTTAAAATAATATCTTAAGGCTCATAAAACTCATAAAATATTTTTGGCTCAAAAGTTGGTATCTCGTCCGTCCTCCCGTCTACGCGATCAACTCAATAAAATTCTCAAAAATCTAAAAATACAATAACTGCGGGTTAAATGATAAAATAAATTTAAATCATGCATATAATTCACATAATAACACATAAATGTCATTTAACCCAAATATAATTTTTTTTAAATGATTAATTTCCCTAATTATGCATGCGAATTTACGTATTAAAATTTCCGGGTGTTACACAACAACATAAAAAAAGTGATCAAAGGGAAAGGGGTAGTAAAGTGAAATGGGAGGTAAGAAGCGAGAGATGGGAGAGAGGGAAGATAATCGAACTCGAGGTAAACTGGTAAAGGTCAGTTCTCACCTTATGTCCCTTTGGCCCCAAATCAGGACAAGGTGATGGAGGTGGTTGAAGCCGGATTTTTCTTGGAAGTGGTTGATGAACCACCGGCCTTCTCTTTTTTTTTAAGCTCGTGAAGGAATAAAGCATTCATGAATCTAGTTTCTACAAAGACGAAAATAGAAAATATGAAAAGTTTGCAAGACATGAGAAACATTTTATCATAAAGGTTTGAAAAGAATAAAGTAGCTACCGTCTTCACTCTCCAAATTGATATTGACGGGGCTTAAATTAGCATGACATAAAAGATCTTCGGACAAAAGATGAGTAAGGCTAAAACACGTATCTCCTAGTATCTCTAGAATACGAATATATGCTTTGTTTTTCTTGAGGTTTTGGGAAAAGGTAGGTCTAGTGAAGGTTGGATACAACTCCATGGTACACTTCCAGTCTTCGGGGGGTTGGATGAAGAAGAAGTATTTTTTTCCAATCTTTTACATGGCTAGGGGCACCATCGAAGATTTTACGATTGTAACGAGATGCCACATAGATAGACCCCTATTTTGATTTGGCCAAGACTAGGAAGTTGGAAAAAAAGTGGTTCAATTCACCGGAAAGTTCAAGGAATGGAATAAGAATACAAAGCTATAGATGGTGCATAATGCATTGGGTGATAATTGAACTAAATGCACTTGCTAATGGCTACTAAGATCATGAAAGAATTCGAGCATGAAGAAATGACAAATTTCCTCTAATTGATGCTGAAAAAATGTGTAATACCCTTCAAGAGATAAATAAGGCCAATATTTTGAATATGGGGTGTTGATCTTATGGGAGGCTGGAATGTTTCTTAAGGCCCTAAGGTTGGATTCTAAATCAATTTTAAGGGATGAGGTCAAGTGATCGAACCAACGAGTGTAGGCATTGACAACGTTAATTTGCCGATTGATGTGACAAATATCTTTTCCTGGACTGTGACCTATGTTTTCCTCGGCTGAGGGATTTTCGAATGACTCAAGGATTTCTTTCTCACTCAACAGAATCACTACTCTCTTTTGACTCCCTAGTTTCATTGGAATCATGTGAAGGATCAAACTCGGAAGACTCAAATGAAGACATGAACTTAGGGTTATTTGAAAAGCAGATATATGAAAATCAAGTGAAATTAATTTGCTAAAGGAACAAGAGGCACTTACCCGATATGATATTGAAAAATACCATGAACGAAAAATCTAAGGAACAACCGGATAAGTTGTAGAGCAAGACAGCCAACGAGAAAAAGTTGACTTGGGAAATGGATCGAACATTTGACGGGATAGCTTGGGTGAGGCTGCGGGGCAAGCCAATAAGGCTATAGGGCGTGGTTGGTGAGGCTGATGGACATGGTGAGAATAAAAAATGGAAGCGATGAATGAGATAGTGAATTATATATTTGGCCGAGCAAGAGGTGTACGAGATAGGTTAGGGTGGTGACAGGTGAGGATGGCGATGTTGAGGCGGATTTTATGGGGTGAGGGTGGGGAGCATTGTGATGGGCCAAAGCTGGTTTAGATTTTATGTCAAGAAGGTGGAGTGATTGGCAAGGAGAGTGAATGGGCAAGGGTGAAGGGGTGAATATGAGGATGAAAGGGGCGAGATTGTGATGATAGGAGGGGCGATGGTGAGAGCTAGCTACGGTTATTGGGAGAAGCTGAAGAGAGTGTGGGGTGCTGAGACTAAAAGGGTTGTAAGGGCGAGGGTAGTGTGATGGGGCGAGAGGGTGAGAGTGATCAAGGGGCAGTAAGGGCAAGGGTGAGAGTTAAGTGATGGGCAAACGGAGAGGTGCTGGTGTGATGGGGCAAGGGTGAGGGCATGGGCGAGGGCGAGGAGTTGGGGTGAGGGAAGAGGGTGATGAGTTAAGGTGAAGATCGAGCAGAGAGGTTGGGTGAAGGTGGCTTAGGAATTTTCTCAAACGTGTAATGGGCAAAGCATGTGGTGGGCAAAGGTGAGATAGTGTCGTGAGATGACAAGGGGCAACCTTGGGAATAGTAGAATGTAAGAAGAAAATGAATTGGAGAAGAAGGAACTGGTATTTATAAGAGGATTCTAAAGCCCATACAACCATCAAAATTCAAAAAATGAAAGATGGGAGATGTGTCTAATGATGCGTGAAAGCTCTTGACAACTACTAATCATCCTTATATTTACTTGAAACTTTTAAGGATATGCATAGGAAGGTGAAAAAAAATGCATGGTTCAATCCTTAAAATTTCTAATTTTCTATGGATTTATGGGGAAGAATGCTATAATACAAAGCTTGGGCTCGACGGAATGTTTTTTAAAAAAATCAAGATTTCAGCTATAGAGCTCAAACAATCGAGTTGTGAACCTACAATTCAACTCGACTAAGAGAATGAGACTGTTGATACCCCATGAATGGGCTCATCATATGCTTGAGCCCTAGTGATCCCCTTACATTGTCTTCTATAAATATCGGATTTGCTCATTTCATTTATAATAAATAATTCATTTTCATTTTGAGAGACGCCCAAACTCCTCTTTTTGCTTATTTTTTCACGTCTCTGACTTGAGTGTCGAGGGGTTATGCAGGGACCCTATAACACTCTTTGCTTGATTTCATGTTCATTTCGGACTTGAGGCTTTAGGCTCGAGTTGGATTCGGATCTCGTATACAGACCCTCAAATTTTAGTGAATATCACCAACAATTACACTCCCTACAACCATGAGAATGATACAAAATGACTTGACTATGATATCAATTGTGATATTAAAACACTTGCAATTTTACTAAAGGTTATAGTTAATAATAATGTTGCAACTTAAATATTTTAAATCATACACTAACTCAAGTATTGTGTTTCGATCATGAACAATTATTATTTCCAGTAGCCTGTTTCCATCAGATTAAAAATCAATCCCATTTAGGGAACCTCCAATTAATGGAGGTTTAAAATTTAAGGTTCAAACTTTGGTTCCAAAAAAAAAAACATGGTTCAAGAACATAAATCATTGTTCAAAATTTAAGGGAGTTCAAAGGTTTAGGGGAGCCCAAACACACTGATATGCAAGCGATTGTGCGCTACGCGCGTGAAGCTACTGGCCGCGTGGGTCCCTGCGGCTTGCAACTTTAATCTTATATATTTTTTTATATTTTTTTTAAACATATGTTTTTAAAAAAACTTAGGTACAATTTTGTGAAGTTAATATTTTTAGCCGTTGTCTTAATATTCTTTGTTTAAATATTTTTAAAATTTTATAAAATTATTTAAAAAATTGATATATTGATTAATTAATATTATATAAATTAAAATTATTATTATAAATATTTATTTATTTAAATATATAAGTAAAAAAAAAATGAAGACGGTAAATGAAAATGAGGGCCCTGCTTCCAAACAAATATATTTTTTTTTCGCTTTTAAATTTTTATTTTTTTTAAAGTTGAAACTTGAAGCTTGTTTTGTGCTTCACTATGTGTGCATCTTAATACCCTTAGTAACACATCCTTTTAATTTCAGTAGTTTTTTAACAAACTTTTTGAATTTTTAAAATATAACATAATAGTCTATATCAAATTTAAAAGATATTAATTAATATTTATATGAAAGATTATTTTTATAAAATAAAATCACGATTTTTTTAAAGTTGAAACTTGAAGTTGTTGTGTGTTTTACTATATGTGCATCCTACAAATTTATGATTTTTTTAAAAAAATATAACATAATATTTTTTTATTTAAAATAAATTAATTAATATTATAATTTATGACCGACCAAAGAAACCATTTTATCTCGTTTCAAATATTTTTACCATTCATTAAAAAAATAAAATGATAGAAGTAGCATACAAATCTTGAAGATATTACCGAACAAACACAATCTCCTTGTGTTCATATCCTCATAAAATTCACATCTGCAAATGTGAATTTTTTAATTTTTTATTTTTGAAAAAATGCTATTTATTCTCAGCTATAAAAAAACACATCCTCACCCACTTTCTACCCCAACACTATCAGTTTCTATCATTTTTTCAATTCACAGTTCAACTAATTTATCTTTTTTTTAATTTTATCCATCAATGAATAAAAATTACAATCAACATCGGATGAATTGGTCGAGTTATTCCAACTCACAAAAAAATTCATCTTCAGAGAATCCAAACAATCCAAACATTCGTCTCCCCATAATTTTCAATATCCTTCAAATTTATCAATGATTCCAAATAATACCCATGGACCTCACATTGTATGTATTCACTGGAATATTTTCAATATCCTTTCATGTCATCATATTCTTATGGATGTTCTCCTCCAATAGCAGCGGATATTGGTTTAGACGAATCAAGAAGTGCTAGTATAGAGGGAACTAACGCAAAAAATGGTATCACCGTTTAACGAAATAACAATAAAGTTCATATCCAATGGGGAAGCGGTTAAAACGAAGCTGATATAATTGTATTTTTTTTTTATTCTACTCATTTTTATTGAAGTTTTAAATAAAATTTCAATAATTTTCTCGTTTTATTATTTTTATAATTGTTAAAATTTTATTAATTTATTAAAAAAATTAATATATATGATAAATTAATTAATTAATTATATCAATAAAAATTATTTATAAATATATATATTTATATTTAGTTAAATATATAAGTGCAAAATTATAAATAAAAGTAGTAAATTAAAATGAAAGAATGAATGTGTGATTAGATAGTGAGACATCCCAAAAGTTGTGTTTTTGGAGTTTATGATTGGGGATGAAATTTTAAAATGCAGTGACTTTTAAACTTTTTATGTGAAAGTACACGTGACAAAATAAACTCATTTTCTGGGTTTATTACAAGAGATGCTCTAAGTCCAACTGATTGAATGTGGTTGTTGAATTGTAACGTTTTTTTTTTCCTTGAACTCGAATATTCTGGATCCAATCCTTGCTCGCGATATAAATGAAAAAAAATTATTTTGTACTTTTTCTTTTAAAATTTTTCGATTATATTATAATTTTTTTATTAAAAAAACACTTTTTTGTTACATTTATATATATATATATACTATTTTATAATAGTTGAGGGCATTAAAAAAACTATTTTTGGTGTGGCATGAACACACCAAAAATTCTTTTCCATTTTGCCCTTCTCTTAAGTAATTTTTTTTATGTATATCTATACTATACTATTCTATAATAGTTGAGGGCATTAGAAAACTGTTTTTGGTGTGGCATGAACACACCAAAATTTTTTTCTCATTTTTATGTATATATATATATATATATATGTTACACACGCACTGCGTGTGCTGTAGTGACTAGTATATATATATATATATATATATATATATATATATATATATATAAATATATATATATATATATATAGAGTTTTGTTATGCTGACCAACAACTATGTCTAACTCCGTGTCTATCATGTACAATAAGTAAGTTGACCAGTACAATAAGTAAGTTAACAAAACTATATATATATATACAATTTTGCTATCCTGCCCACTCACCTTGCCCACCTAATGTGCCCACCATGAGGTGACACTCAACTATTGGATGTGATGAATTGTGCGTCCAATAGTTGAGTGTCACCTCATGGTGGGCACATTAGGTGGGTACGGTGGGTGGACAGGATAGCAAAACTCTATATATATATATATATATATATATATATATATTTGTAGTTTTAAAAGAAAGAATAATTGCGTGTCCAAATTGTACATGGCCCCCACTTTCTAAAACTAAATCGTACAAAATTATGAAGCGTAAACATGTACATGCCAATTATATAGATTAAAGATTGGTTTAAGACCTATACTTAAGTTCTACGCAACAACATTTTACAACAATTTAAAATGTTTGACCACCTAAACATAATTATTATTATTATAGTATAAATTAAAACATAATAATATACTAAAGATTAAAAAGAAATTAGAGATATATACCAAATCCTCTCACTTATGTTTGTATACGTGTATTTATATAGATAATTATAGTAAAACTAAATTCATGTTTTCGTTTTATAGACTATAATTAAACTTGTCTTAATACAGAAACAATTTGGTATCATGGTACATCTGTTTATTCAGTACCTAATTTACCCTTATAAATGTTGATAATTATATTCCCTTATTTTACAATATAAATCCAACAGATTACAAAATATTATTAAACTCCGTAAAAAAACTTTTTTAAAAAGTACACTTGTACAAACACGTAATGTGTGCGTCTGAATACTATTAAATAAAAATGTTTTGGAACGCAATGAGTTATAGATTTATGGTTTATAAACATTGGATCGGAGTTAATCTCATTAGAATTAATTATATTAATTTTTTAGGTTTAATCATTTTATCCCTGTGTTATCAATTATCATCGAGCCGGGTTGACATCTCGCAGCATGCCTTAAAATCTTGATAAACCAATTAAAAAAAATCTACCTTTCAGATTAAAGAAGTTAATCACTGTATAAATGTGATTAATGATTATTTACAAACAAAAAACTCGTTTTAATACATGCACATAATAAATAGGATAGGATTGGCAACATTGAAGTATAAGAGAAATTCAAGAAAAAGGCTATACTCCATATAAAATTGAACGGCCATACTCCATAAAAAAATTGAACCCAAAATTTTTTGTGAGATCGTCTCATTAGTCAATTTTGTGAGAAAGATATCTTATCCGATTTGATTCATAAAAAATATTACAGTTTATGTAAAAAATATTACTTTTCACTACAGGGCCGGCTCCAAGGAAAGGCAGCCTAGGCGGTTTTAGGGGTGATCACGGAGCGATTTGGCGGTTTTTTTTAAGAAATTCAAATCGAATTATCAATTGCGGTTCGGTTATATTTTATTTTTTAGTTGTGGTTTTATATATATAAATGTTTTTGCGATTTTGGCGGTTTTAAGCGGTTGCGGTCAGTTAGCGTTTTTTTTAATGATAAGTAAAATGGAAAAAAAATAGAACTATTCAAATTAATTAGAACAATGAATGAAAACTATAATGAACAAAATAAAACTAGATAAAATAACAATCAAGTAACAAAATAAAGTTAATCAACTATAATATGCTTAGACATAACAAAACACCCACAAACAATCCATCATATGATTTTTCTGTTTAAACACACAACCATAACAATTGAACATTGAACATAATATTTTCTTCACAAAATCACAAAGGTAGTTTACAATATCCTCATCATTTGTCACTTTCAAACTTTAAACACTAGATGTTTTGTCACGCCCCGGGCCCAGGCCCGCGCCTGCGCGACTGCACACAATGGGCCCCTATAGCAACTATATCATATTAGTCCTCGCTTTACGAAAATGATTAACCCAAGTTGCTATAGAAGTCTATTGTAGCCCATTTTAAACTCATTTTAAATCCTTCATTTTTCCCATGTGGGACAGGGGTATCACAATCACCCCTCCTTCAGAACGCGACGCCCTCGTCGCAACCTGACCTCTCGATCCACTAGCACCGGGAATCTAGAGGTGGCTCCTATGAGTTCAAGAGGTGGCTCCCGTCATGTAGCACTTTGCCCCGCAGGTTCAAGAGGTGGCTCCCACGCACGTAGCACTTTGTCCCATATAGTACTTATTTCCCGGGGTCTGCCGACTGGTGACCGTCTCTGATACCATTCTGTCATGCCCCGGGCCTAGGCCCGCACCTGCGCGACTGCACAATGGGCCCTTATAGCAACTACTTCGTATTCGTCCTCGCTTTACGAAAATGATTAACCCAAGTTGCTATAGAAGTCTATTGTAGCCCATTTTAAACTCATTTTAAATCCTTCATTTTTCCCATGTGGGACAGGGGTATCACATGTTTGATCCTGCTTTAAAACACTGGAGTGGGGATGGCACAAGTAGGAATCTATTCTGTATATACCGTGTGCTCATTAATAAATATAATCATAGCTAAATAAAACTATACACGGCGGTGTGGGGCGGTGTGGTTTTAGCCAAATATTATAACCGCACCATGGGGGCGGGGCAGTTCCCTTTTTTTAAAAAAAACGGGTTATTTTAAAAAATGAGATACGGCGGTGGGGTGCGGGTGCGGGGCAGAGCGGTCAATTTGGGTGGTTTTTGAAAAAAATTGATCAGTCCTATAGATGGTTGTCTTGGGTCTCCCTTTGGTGTGGGGCCTCAATTTTTAATTTTACTTAATTATCAATAATATTTTATTTAAATATTCGATATGTCTCTCAATATTTTTTTTTAAAATTTTGAAATTGAGGTCTATTTTTTGTACTTTTTCTCATTTCTTTGGGTTAAAAAATTTATTTCTTGTTTAAAAAACCTGTTTTTTTTGTCGTTAAATTGCGTCATTCAGGTGAATTAGATTTAAATTGTGTCATTGTTGAAATTTTCTTGTTCATTTGTGTATAACGGTTAGTGTTTTATTTTTAATTTATTTGGTTTTTGGTATATGAAATTCTAAAATTATTGAATTTTTTTTTAGTTTCAAAATTTTTCTCTTTCAATGTTATCGTTTATGTCATTATATATTTAGATAAAGTGATTGTATCGATATTTAATAAAAAAATTTATATAGGACATTCTCCTAAAAATTAGCTTAGGGTCTCCAATTTTCTGGAGACGACCTGTTTCACTATAAATATAGATCGTGGCGACTTATATATCTCACTGATATAAAGATTTAAATTTCATGGTTTTTTGTTGGGCTTTGGCCCAACCTACTATTTTCCCAGCCCACTACCCATCTAATATATAATACCCATTTCCTTAATCTGAAAGGTAGAGGCAGTGTGCGCCTCCTTCTCTCCAATGTGTGTGTATTCCATTCTCTGTGCGAGAGTGAGAGAGGCCGAGAGAGAGCCAAGCCGAGAGAAGTGAGATGGTTGTGTGCCTCCTTCTCTTGTACGCCTCTGTGTGAGGCTTTCCTGTGTGAGGAGAGAATGGTGCAGCCGAGTGAGAAATCCACCGAGAGAGAGTGAGGCGGCTGAGAGACTGGGTGAGCAAGATTGAGTGAAGGTTTCTTTGTGAGCTTCCTCTTTAGTGTCTGAGTGTCTTCTCCCCTTTCCTTGCTTTGTGCATGTTGCTGCCATCTCCCTCGTATGGGTTGTTCGGGTGATATCCTACTGTGTGTAGGTGAGTGTGGAGAGCATCGAGCTTCGGGGTGTTGCTACTTTGTGTAGTGCGGGCAGTGAGCGTGAGTTGGGTTGGGAAGAACCTTTGTGGTCTTCGCCGTGGATTGGAGAGTCGTAGCGTCTCAGCCCCGGAATCCCCCTTTATGTTACCTCACGTTATTGCTGCTGTCTTTTTCTTGGTTTCTTTGTTTTTCTATTTTTGCAGGAACGGAACAATCGAAGAAGCATGGCAAATCGAACGAGGTGGTTGGCGAATTCCTAACAGTGGTATCAAAGCTGGGTACGCCGCCGCCTGTTCGCTGAAGCTGCCGTCGCTGCCATCGAGTTCCGCCACCGCTGCCGCCAAGTGCCGCCGACCTGCTGGACGTTGGACTGCCCGTGTGCCATGACATTTGTTGTCCGTTGCAGTCGCCTTTGGTTAGCCGGGAATTGAAATTCTTACTTAGGGTTTCGCTCTGGTATATTGGCTGGAACCTTTTCTTTTATCGCTTTAGTAGCGTAACCGCTGGCCGCGGATTTATGTGTTGAGATTATGTGTTGGTAGAATCCTAGGAGTGTGCATGTGTTGCTGGTAGAAGTCTAGGATTTATGTATGTGCATTTGTTGATTGTAGAAGCCTAGATTTTGTATGCATGTGTTGCTGGTTGTAAGGCCCTAAAATTATTTATTGCGGATTAGCAAAATTGATTATTTTTTTTATTATTTTGGAGATTTATTTGAGCCGGGACTGAATTGATTTAATTGGGAGTTTCAGGGACCAAAATGCAAAAAGTGGATTTTTATACTATTTTATCCCTCCTAGTTGACTAAGCCCATACCCCCCCATACTCTCTTCCTCCCCTACTCTCTCCCTCTCGATTTCTCTCTCCCGGAAGCCATGAGAGGCGACTTCTAAGCTTTTCTTTCCGTTCGATTCGCTCGATCCGACCGTTAGATTTCATTTCCGAGTTGAGATTCACGATCACCGCAACGAGAGCTTCATTTGGACGTAAGTTTTGCTACGATCTCTTGAACTTCGATTTTGTTGAGTTGTCAGAATTTGATAATCTTGGAGTATGTTGTTCTTGAGCTAGCATAGATCGTGTATTCGAAGTCGAATCGGAAAAAGAACGAAGTTTGGATTTTATATGATTTTTGGAGTTAAATTCGAAAATGGGGTTGTGAGATTTTGTTGGTTTTTGATGGTTTTTGACTTGTTTTGTTGATTGAGGAGTTGTTTTGGATGATTTGGGATTGTTGGTTGTTATCGGAGATTTTTGGTTTGACCGATTATAGCCGTTATGCCATCGGAATCGAGTTTGGATTATTGGTTGTTTTGTTTCGGTTTCACTTTCGGGTTTGATTGAATTGGTAGATTGTTACCGAATCCGTATATTCTTCATTTTCAGATTGGATTGGAGTCTTGGAATTGGATTGAACTTGGAAGTTGAGTCTGTCGAGAATTGAAGATGGTATATTGATTGAATTTCCTTGTTTGAAGTTTTGTGATTCGATTGATTATTTATTTGAGTTCGTTATTATTTTCAGATTTGAATCTTCGACGGACTCGAAAGGTAAAAGATGACTTTGAATTGAATGGGGTTGAATACTCGAGTTCGATTGATTATCGAGCCCCGAAAATCACATACTACATGTTTATTTGCTTGTGTGAACTTGTTTGAGTATCTTGTTACACTTGCATTCATATTGAGCCGATTATTTAATTCGTTTGAATTTAGACGATTTAGAGAGCTATATTGAAGTGGGCTTAGATTTCGAGTTTTTCTAAGTACCAGAATACTTCTTATAGTTGCTCTGAAGTCTAGGGGTTGAGTTGAGCGACATCCACCCCGAATGGGTGTGTCGGTGAGTTGTTGTGAATACTTAGCCCCGGGATCCCAACCGAGTATCGATTGACATTTCGATTATCTGATTTGATAGTCCCGAGTTTTAAAGTCATGCATACATCCCTTTTCTTTGAAGTTGTTGATGTTTGTGGATTTTGATACGAGGTGTTTATTTGATATTGCATGTCTGTCTCTTTTACTTAGAAATTATATTTCTAACCGGATTATTCCGGCTGTTGTCTTTGTTTTGTATGTGTAACTTGGCAACAGGAGGATCAGGAGCTGGACCGAGTCGTCTTGGTTAGCTTGGGGTGAGATGGATAGAAGTGAGACTCCGCGTCGTAGGGTCGAGTCTTTTGAACTTGTATTAGTTTTGTTGAGTCGTTGGAACTCTGATTTTAGAACTCGACTTGTTTTGTATTGCGGGAAGGATTTAGAACTTGTGGTATGTTCTGATTTCGTGTTGTATTGTATGTTGGAGCTTGGATTTGATTTGATTCGTGTTTGGCTTGATTTTCTCCAGGTTCCCCTGTTTTCTGTCCGTTTGGCCTGCGCGCGGGCGAGGCTTGTCCTCGCGCGCGCGCGAGCTGCCTGGAGTGGCTCGGGTATTTTTGCCCGCGCGCGTGCGAGCCCCTTCCTCGCGCGGGCGCGAGCTTTCCTCGAGGCCACTGGCCCTTTCTCCTGCGCACGCGCGAGGCGATAGCTCGCGCGGGCGCGAGGCATGTCTTTAAAAAAAAAAAAAAATTCTGTTTTGTTCCCGCGACTTACCGTGTTCGATTATGTTTAATTATTTCGAGTTTAAAATCGGGGTCTCACACTGGTAGAAGCCTAGGATTTTTGTGTGTTTGGTTACTGTCGTGTTTCCATGTTTTTGCATTTCTTTGTTATTCGTCCATGTCTTTGTGACCATGTGCATATTTCCTGTGTGAAAATGTGTTAGCTTTGTGCTTGTGTCTCTTTGTGAGACCTGTGTCTTTGTGACTATATGCATTTTTTGTGTGAAATTTGCTAGCATGTTTTTTCTATTTTTCTGTGTGAAATAGTTATGATTGTTATTTTTCAAAACTTGACTGGGCTCCAAACGAGGTGGAGCATTTATTTGATCCGAGTCTTGTTTTTTGAAAATTATGAAAAGTTTTTAAACTTTGATATTTTTGACAGATTTATTTTGTTTTCGTTGTAGTGTTGTAGCTTCCTTTGTGTCTGCTACATGTTCTGTTGCTAGTACTGACTTTGTGTCTTCTGTTGGGGCGATGATGATGGCTATAGGTGACTTTCGTAACTAGGAAACTGATGTTGGGCCAAAAGGTGGAGATTGTTGGGCTTTGGCCCAACCTATTATTTTCCCAGCCCACTACCCATCTAATATATAATACCCATTTCCTAATCTGAAAGTTAGAGGCAGTGTGCACCTCCTTCTCTCCAGTGTGTGTGTGTTCCATTCTTTGTGCGAGAGTGAAAGAGGCCGAGAGAGAGCCAAGCCGAGAGAAGTGAGATGGATGTGTGCCTCCTTCTCGTATACGCCTCTGTGTGAGGCTTTCCTGTGTGAGGAGAGAATGGTGCAGCCGAGTGAGAAAGCCACCGAGAGAGAGTGAGGCGGCTGAGAGACTGGGTGAGCAAGATTGAGTGAAGGCTTCTTTGTGAGCTTCCTTTTTAGTGACTGAGTGTCTTCTCCCCTTTCCTTGCTTTGTGCATATTGCTGCCATCTCCCTCGTGTGGGCTTTTCGGGTGATATCCTACTGTGTGTAGGTGAGTGTAGAGGGCATCGAGCTTCGGAGTGTTGCTACTTTGTGTAGTGCGGGCAGTGAGCGTGAGTTGGGTTGGGAAAGAACCTTTGTGGTCTTCGTCGTGGATTGCCGGTGGATTAGAGAGTCGTAGCGTCTGAGCCCCAAAATCCCCCTTTATGTTACCTCACGTTATTGCTGCTGTCTTTTTCTTGGTTTCTTTGTTTTTCTGTTTTTGCAGGAACGGAACAATCGAAAAAGCATGGCAAATCGAACGAGGTGGTTGGCGAATTCCTAACAGTTTTCCAAGGGGAATGATGAGTATTGTTGTGCTACTAGATATGCAAATTCAAATGCTCATAATCGACAGTTTCTTCCTTCAGTTATTTAATCTAAAATTTTGAGAATACTCTCAACTCATTTGTGAAATATCTCCAAATACAAACAATAAATTGATAAACAATTAAGGTATAAATTTTTATTCAAAAAATTGACTACAAAATTTAATATTTTTTTAAAAAAATAAAAATACTTAAATAATATAGTTTCTGAATTAAAAATTTTAAATGTAATATTTTTCTAAAAACAAAGAGTTCCATGTATATTATTTTTGGAAAATAACACAAAATTATAGCTTGGTGTAACGTTGATACTTGCATGTGTGTACCTCAAATTTTAATATAATGTATTATTTTGCAAACAACAAAATTTTGTATTAGCATAATTACATTAGAGAAAATTTTATAATTTGTATTTTTTTTTTCTTTTATGTTGTTTTTTTCCTCATAAAACTAAAAGTAAATGATTTGTTATCAATAATATAATATAATAAAGATGATAGATTCATAGAAATATAACTATATATACTCTCCATTTGGAAAAATAATTAAATTTTTTTTTAGTATTTGTAAGTAAAAAAAAAAATAAAATTATAGTGTGTGTTTAGATAAGATTTTTGTACATTATTTTCTTTTTTTAAAAAAATGATATGTGGACACCATGTAGTAACTCGTACCCTATCTTAAGTTAAATAAATATTAAACATGATTAAGGGCTACTAATTAAATAAATCAAGGGATTAAAAAGAATTAAAATATGAATTCAGGACTTTAAATCCATTAGAGGGATCGGAAGATCCGAACTCTCACACTTCGGAAGCAACTAAGCAGTTCAGAATCAAGGGTACAATTCGGAACGTCCGAACTGTACATCGGAACTTCTGAACCCTCTCAGCCAAACGTCCGAACTGTATATCGGAACTTCCGAACCCCCTCAGCCAAATCATCTGTGAGGTGCCACGAGAAAAACTAACGTGTGCCACATATCCGAAGTTCCAGATCGGAATGTCCGATGACATCGCACGATGATTGAGCAATGAGTTTTGACACGTATAATTGCATGCAAGTGCGGAACCTCTAAAGACCAAGATCGAAACGTCCGAACATGATCGAAACGTTCGAAGTCGTGAACGGAACGTTCGAACCCCAATTCGGAGATTCAGAACTCTGCCTATAAATAAGGGCTCCAGACTCCTATTTCAGTCACAATTCACTGATTTCCTTTTTCAACGAGTCTATAAATAGAAGGCTTGACAATAATAGTGAGGTGCTTGTAGTAACCCGTACCTTGTTTTACAATATTTAAATGGTAAAACAAGATTAAGGGATTCCAATCTAAATATACCAGGTGATTAATCGGACTAGAATTGTGGAATCAGGGCTTCGGAACCATCGTTTGGATCGGAATTCCGAAGTGGGTTCGGCAGCACCGAACCCTAACAGCTGGATATCGGAAACAATAGGAGTGTTCTAACCTTCCGAACAAGAGATCGGAGCTTTCGAAAGTTAGGCCATGCACACTAGTGACGTGCCACCAGCCTTTGAATACGCAGATGCATGCATGGGATCGGAGCTTTCGAAGTTGAGATCGGAGCTTCTTTTCAGGACAGTTCGGAAACGTGTCTTGCATGCAGAGATCGGAGCTTCTAATCGGGAGTTTGGAACTTCTAATCATTGCATATAAATAGAGCATCCGAGAATCAGAATTCTTGCTTATTCACACTTTTTCCTATCTTTTCTTGAGTTATTTGGGGTGATTTGAGCCATAAAATCGAGGGTCGGACAGTAGCAAAGTGCTTTCAAAGGAACTGCGAAGCGGTGCTCAGGAGTTGGGGCCTTCGACAGCAAAGGGCTAACGACGGACGCAGGTATAGTCCAAGATCCCTAGTAGTACTATTAGGGAGTATCTATTGGCTTAGTTAAGACTGCTAAATCAGTTTTAGTGATATGATAATTGTTGGCTTGTAAGCATGGACCCTAGACTGTTATTGCTAGGACTGCCTTAATGAAGTACGTAAGTACTGACTGAGATAGCCAGCGAGTATGCATGCTTATATGTTGCATTTTATGTGTCATGATCTATGTTTTACTGCTTTATATATATATATATATATAAATGCTGCATGTGCATATTCATGTTGAGCCGAATCTCCTTCGAGATAGTCAATTGAGTAGGGTTGCTCAGCCCTACATTTTTGTTATATTGTTGGACACCGGGAGATATCGTGATTATGGGGATGACGCTACGGTGATCCTTGTCGAGTGTGTGGATTTACCCAGCGGAGTTGATACCAGATGGTATTATACGCTCATTGGCACCTAGGCTGAGCAGTATGATACAGTTGATCAGTACCCCGACATTTGCATGCATCATAGTAGGTTTGTATACTCGTGCTTGAGTTCGGAGCATAGTTCGCTCACGTCCTTGTATTGTGTTTTCTTTGGACATCCTATTCGATGGGACAGAGCTTAGGTTCGGTGAGGCCAGTGGTTTGATCAGGGTTGAGAGTGGATCAGTGGTCGCAGTATTGTGTTTGAATCTCTTGGGTTTTCAGTAGGTTTTAATACTGATTCGATTTGGTTGTATAACGCTATTGTTACTTTGGTTTTAGTCATTGGTTGTACTGTTGACTTGTGTTGTTAACTCATTTTATTTTCTGATGTTTGATTAATGTTTTAGGACTATCTCTAATTGCATGCTTAATAAGTGAATTAGTAAGTGATCCGGATTGGGTCCCTACATGATTCTGGAATATCATCAAGTTATGAGTAGTAACTAGGTTATCGACATCAACAGGCTACCGATCGAGAGACGAAGGTATGGTATGTGTAAGGCCCGGGATTATTTGATTTAATTCGAGATTATTTAATTTTAATCCGAAGATATTTAATTTGATAATTTTTAGAGTTTAGATTTAAATTCTAATATTCTTAAATTATTTAGGATTAAAATTGAATTAAAAAGAGGACCGAGGACTAGTTTGCAAATAATGAAGAATTGAGGGGCCAAAATGCAAAACATAAATTTTAGTGGAGGACACATGGCTTTATAAGCTCATATATGTGTGTATCATATTAGTACAACACATTTGGATCAGAATTTCAGTCAAGAAACGTGAGCTTCATCTTCCTCAAGTCCATTTTTCATTTTCAATATTAGATATCTCAAGATCCGGCCATCCGATTTTTAATCCGAGAATAGTTCTGCGATCCTTGCAAGAAGGGCTTCAATTTGATGTAAGTATTGATATGATCTAGCATGTTTCAAAATTATGGTTGTTGGAGGATTCAGAATTCGATTATATATTTGTGTTTTTGAGTTGATATGTATTATCGTATCGAAACCGGATCAAGGATTGGATGTCGTATGCATTTATGATAATTTTCAGAAGTATGTTCGATTTTTATACCTACTGATATAGCTTATATTGGGTGTGTTTTGATGGTATGATATGTATTTGAAGTTGATAGGATAGAGTTGATAGATTTCAGTTTCGGTTACCGATTTTGTACCATTACACCGCCGGTTCAAGAATTTTCAAGATTTTGTATTGTTCTTTGAGCTGTGTATTCTTGAGTTGCAAACTGATATTCCTAGCTGATAATCACTTCATTTCAGATTTTAGTTGAAGGTTGACGAGCTCGGGAATTCCGTATTCGAATTGGGATAGAATAGCTCAAGGTTTGAAGTCATTTTGTTGAAGATTTAATGAAGATGTTTGAGCAGATTTGTGATATATGTGTTCTTATTGTGTTGTTCAGATTTGAAGCACTTCAAGAACCAAGAAAATAAAATGTATAAGATGACATCAATATTAGGGATTTGAAACTCGAGATCGAGGAGTCTTGAGTTGCCCAAAAATCACATACTTGTTTAAATATATGTTTTTGATTGAATTTGAATTGAAATCCATCTCAGGTAAATGGATCTTTGAATTATATTGCTTACCTTTGATGTTGAGTCGGTTATGATCTATGAAGTTCGGATATATCCAAATCAAGATCGGTTACGAATCTTGATTCCAAGATCGGAAACGAATAAACGAATCTTAAGACCGAGATCGGATACGAAATTTTGCGGATCGATTTACTTTACTAAATATGTGTTTTATGTACGTTATAGCTTGAATTGAGATGATATCGTTAATGCATGTTTATGTCGATTATAATGAGAATTATGTTCTCACCGGAGTTATCCGGTTGTTGTCTTGTTTTGTATATGTGCGTGACAACAGAAGGGGCATGAGCTAGCCAGAGACGACGAGGGTAGCTCGAGAGAGAGTTTTAGGATGTGGTGACTCGGGTTAAGATGTGTAGTTGTTGTCAAACATTGTGTTTTGAAACAAGTTTAGCATGTGGATATTATGTTACGAAGTTGTATGAACATAGTAGTTGGATATTGGATCTAAACTTGTGTATTTGTAGAAATCTTGTGAAGTTGTAGTTGAATAAACATGTTGAGCTTCTTGTCCATGCTAGTTCTTGCATGTGTAACACGATTTAGTGATGTTGTATGCATATTTGAGTTGTTATAGTAGCAATTAGGGGTGAGCAAAATTTCGGTTAAACCGAATTAACCGACCGAACCGAATCAATTCGGAAATTCGGTTCGATTAATTCGAAAATTCGGTTTTTATATTATAAAATTTTGGTTAAATCGGTTAATTTGGTTCATTTTTTGGTTTTCTTAAAAAAAATCGGTTAATTCGGTTAACCGAATTATAAATAATTAAATTTTTAATTTTTTTATTATGCCTTATATATAATTTATAATATATTTTAAATGTTTTTATATTTAATATTTTACTTAATTTTTCTTATTTTAATTTTTTAAGCTCAATATATTTTTATAATGATAAAAATATCATATTTAAATTATTAATTTTATTAATTTTATTAATTTTTTAATTTTTTTTAAAAAAATCGGTTAATTCGGTCAGTTAACCGAATTAACCGATTTTTAAATTGGTTCGGTTAAATCGGTTTTAGTATAAATTCGGTTCGGTTCGGTTAACCAAAATGCAATTCGGTTAATTTGATTTCGGTTAATTCGGTTCGGTTTTTGACCGAATTAACCGAATGCTCACCCCTAGTAGCAATTACATCATAAACCTTAACTTTGATAGCAAAAGCAGAAAAATGACAGTCCGGGCAGAGTTTAGCTAGCTCGAGCGCCGGCTGGTGTGCTCGAGCGAGCCATGGAGGGCTGAACCCGTGAGTTGCTCGCTCAAGCGCACTATGGTGCCGCTCGAGCGAGCCATTTGTAAAAATAAAAAAAATTTAGTTTGGTCCTTCCATGCTTGGATGATGTTAATGATTTAATTATGTTAATTTCTAATTGTCCCATAAAATGAGTTTAGCACCCGAGGTCCCCACAACAGGTGGTATCAGAGCTAAGTTAGTTCTTGGACTGAACTAGAATAGATGAGCGGGGTAGATCGAGTCTGATTTATTTATTTGTCTCGCATGAAATTGAGTTTCTCATTTGACTATATGATTATCTTTTATGCGAGTATGTTTATTTGGAAAATATATCAGACTTGACTCTTGATCAGAACTCGATCTCCTGAAATTACATGATTATGCCAATCAGAGGGGGGACTGAAACAGAATGGTTGAATCTGATATATTGTTGTATTGAATAATCTGTTTGAATATCAGGTATGCCTCCTCGACAAGCACCAGTCACTAGACAGACAGTTGCAATTCCTCCGGCAGAACCAGCACCAGTACCACAGACAGTGGCAGAACCTCTGAATGCTCAGGGTAGTACATCTGCTAATCCGATGAGTGCGACTGCAACACCGATGGAAACTTTGTTAAAGAGATTTTAGTCGTTTAAACCGCCAACACAGAAGGGAACTGAGAGCTCAGTGGAATGTGAGAGTTGGCTAGAAGATATTGATCAGTTGTTCGAATCCCTCGGTTATTCAGATGATCGTTGAGTTAGACTTGTTGCACATCAACTTCATGGGGTTGCAAAAAGTTGGTGGATAAAAACAAAGAAAGCATTGGAGAATCTAGGTACGATTATCATCTGGTCTGTTTTTAAAATTGCTTTTTATCAACGGTTCTTTCCAGTTTCCTACAGAAAAGACAAAGGAGCAAAATTTGCTAGTTTGCAGCAAAAACAACTGAATATCGAGGAATATTTAGCCAAGTTTACTAGTCTGTTGAAGTTTTCTCCGCACATAGCAAAAAATTATGAAGCTTAGGCAGATCAATTTATCAATGGGTTGAATCCGGATGTTTTTACATTGGTAAATGCGGGAAGACCCAACAACTTTGCAGAAGCACTGAATAGAGCAAAAGGGGCGCAAGCTGGTTTGATCAGGCAACAAGGAGCACCGTTTGTACCACATCCAGCTAGACAACCCCAAGATCAGCCACAAGCTTCTCAACCACCATCCAGATTCGAGGGAGGAAGTAGTAGCATCAGTAGAAGAGATTTCTTTAAAGCCAAGGGGAAGCAATTCAAGTGAGCAGGAAGTGGTTCGTCCAGTTCTATTGGGTCACGATAGTTTAGGACTGGACAGAAATCTAGTTCATCAGAGGTATATTGTAACAAATGTGTAGGTCGTCATGCCAGTGATAAGTGTATAGGAGTATTTGGTAGTTGCCACATATGCAATCATACTGGTCATTTTGCTAGAATTTTCCCGCAACGTGGTCCTAAGAGAGCACCAGGTGGGAGTTCATCTCGACCAGCACCTCAGTCTGATAGGCAATCCTCTGCAGTACATTCATTTCAGCCGCAACCACAGTCTAGACCAGGAGGAATCCAGACCGTGAGCCAATCGCCGAGACAACAGGCTCAAGTGTTTGCATTGACAGAGGCCCGGGATTATTTGTTTTAATCCGAGATTATTTAATTTTAATCCGAGGATATTTAATTTGAGAATTTTTAGAGTTTAGATTTAAATTCTAATATTCTTAAATTATTTAGGGTTGAAATTGAATTAAAAAGAGGGTCGAGGACTAGTTTGCAAATAATGAAGAATTGAGGGGCCAAAATGCAAAAACATAAATTTTAGTGGAGGACACATGGCTCTATACGCTCATATACGTGTGTATCATATTAGTACAACACATTTGGATCAGAATTTGAGTCAAGAAACGTGAGCTTCATCTTCCTCAAGTCCATTTTTCATTTTCAATCTTAGATATCTCAAGATCCGGCCATCCGATTTTTAATCCGAGCATAGTTCTGTGATCCTTGCAAGAAGAGCTTCGATTTTATGTAAGTGATGATATTATCCAGAATGTTTCAAAATTATGGTATTTGGAGGATTCAGAATTCGATTATATATTTGTGTTTTTGAGTTGATATGTATTACCGTATCGAAACCGGATCAAGGATTGGATGTCGTATGCATTTATGATGATTTTCAGAAGTATGTTCGATTTTTATACCTACTGATATAGCTTATATAGGTTGTTTTTTGCTGGTATGATATGTATTTGAAGTTTATAGGATTGATAGGGTTGATATACTTCAGTTTTGGTTATCGATTTTGTACCGTTACGCCGCCGGTTGTTCTTTGAGCTGTGTATTCTTGAGTTGCAAACTGATATTCCTAGCTGATAATCACTTCATTTCAGATTTTAGTTGAAGGTTGAAGATCTCGGGAATTTCGTATTCGAATTGGGATAGAATAGCTCAAGGTTTGAAGTCATTTTGTTGAAGATTTAATGAAGATGTTTGAGCAGATTTGTGATATATGTGTTCATATTGTGTTGTTCAGATTTGAAGCACCTCAAGAACCAAGAAAAGAAAAGGTATAAGATTACATCAATTGTAGGGATTTGAAACTCGAGATCGAGGAGTCTTGAGTTGCCCAAAAATCACATACTTGTTTAAATATATGTTCTTGATTGAATTTGAATTGAAATCCATTTCAGGTAAATGGATCTTTGAATTATATTTCTTACCTTTGATGTTGAGTCGGTTATGATCTATGAAGTTTGGATATATCCAGATCAAGATCGGTTACGAATCTTGATTTCAAGATCGGAAACGAATAACGAATCTTGAGATCGAGATCGGATACGAAATCTCGAGGATCGATTTACTTTACTAAATATGCGTTTTATGTACGTTATAACTTGAATTGAGATGCTATCGTTAATGCATGTTTATGTCGATTATAATGAGAATTATGTTCTTATCGGAGTTATCCGGCTGTTGTCTTGTTTTGTATATGTGCATGACGACAAAAAGGGCAGGATATAGCCAGAGACGACGAGGGTAGCTCGAGAGAGAGTTTTAGCATGTGGTAACTCGGGTTAAGATGTGTAGTTGTTGTCAAACATTGAGTTTTGAAACAAGTTTAGCATATGGATATTGTGTTACGAAGTTGTATGAACATAGTAGTTGGATATTGGATGTGTATTTATAGAAATCTTGTGAAGTTGCAGTTGAATAAACATGTTGAGCTTCTTGTCCAAGCTAGTTCTTGCATGTGTAACACGTTTTAGTGATGTTGTATGCATATTTGAGTTGTTATAGTAGCAATTATATCATAAACCTTTACTTTGATAGCAAAAGCAGAAAAATGACAGTTCGGGCAGAGTTTAGCTAGCTCGAGCGCCGGTTGGTGCGCTCGAGCAAGCCATGGAGGGCTGGACCCGTGAGTTGCTCGCTCGAGCGCACTATGGTGCCGCTCGAGCGAGCCATTTGTAAAAAAAAAAGAATAAAATTTTTTTTAGTTTGGTCCTTCCATGCTTGGATGATGTTAATGATTTAATTATGTTAATTCCTAATTGTTCCATAAAATGAGATTAGTACCCGAGGTCCCCACAGTATGAGAATCCTATTTAAATATAGTAGTGTCCGTTAGCTTAGTTAAGACTTTTAAAACATGTTTAGTTATATGATAATTACTTGACTGTAGCCTTAAAATCTAGACTCTGATTAGACTTGATCTACTACTGAGGTACGTAAGTATTGACTGAGATTGTCAGCTGAGTATGTATGTGTATATGTTACATTTTTATGTCATGATACATGTTTTACTGTTTTTTGTACATACTACATGTGCACATACACGTTGAGCCATATCACCTTCTAGATAGCCTTTCTCGTATGGTCACTCAGTCCTACATCTGTTTATACTGTATGAGACAAGTGTGTGAGTCACCTCGCGGTTAGATTCCCAGTTGGTGCTACATATTCATTGACGCCTAGTCTAAGCAGGACTTGGTAGTTGACCAGTCACCCAGTTATCTCACGCTGCATGCTTCATATTAGTTTTGTATATCCATATATATTTACGTAATGGACGTTAGTTGCTCACGTCCATGATGTTATCTTGGACAATCCATTCCACAGACAAGTTTTAGGTTGGACGGAGCGAGTGGATCGAGGCAGGGTTAGATGCAGGACCAGGAGCTGCTAAGAGTTGTAATATCTACAATCAGTTTCATGTTGTAAATATTTATGGGAGAACACATTTGAGTTTTTAGTATCGGTTATATTCCGTCGATTTCTTTTGTAGTAGGTTTTTCAGTTTCCGCAATAAACTTTGTTGTTTTAACACATTTTTTAAAATAGTTGTCCTAACATATATTTATTTTTAAAACTTTTAATGAAAATTATTTTGTAAAAAAAAATTCTTCTATAAAAATGTTTATAAACATTATAATTACTTGTCTAAACATCCCAAAAATAACTAAAAATAGAGTTGGCGGGATATGAATTACGGAGGCCCCGTGCTATACTACATTTGTGCAAAATCATGGGCACTTTCCCTCAACTCCCCCAACAACATCCATTATGAGCAGCATTTCGACTCCCCCAACCCTTTCCCTTCAACCACTACTCTTTTTTATATATATACAAAGCTCCGTTTCAATCTTTTCGACTTAATTAGTACATTCAATATCCAAATTATACATCATGGTTACACTTTGTGATTCTGCTTTTCTTGCAATATTTACTATTGTTATTCAGTTCTACGTCGCGACTGCTGCTCCTCCTTATAACGACTACTACTCTCCCACACTTCCTCCTCTCTTCGGTTTGTATCTCATCTTTTTCCTAAATCCATTAGGCTATCAAAAAGTTTCATATAGGAATTTTATGCAATCCAAATTTCGGATGAGCGGTACGTAATCATGTGCACATGCATGTTGTTTGTTGATAATCAGTGTTTTTGTATAACTATTTATTTATTTTTTTAGATAGCTTTTGTATAACTATTCTTGGTGTTAAATACTTTTTTGTATAAAAGGTTTAATTAGTGATTTTGTTAACAAAAATATTCTGGGTTTTTAATGATTTTTTTTCGATAATTACTTAATTAGAACGATTATTGTAGCAAGATTCTTTTTTTTCATTTTGGTTATTTATGACGTCATATATTTAGCTTAGGGCTGATGTGGTTTTTTTCTTATAGATAAAAGAGTAAATTTGATATTTTATGTTTCACTCTGTTATTTTGACAATTAAATCTCAGTTTTAGCCCACCATATTTGATTCTACTTCTTCTTCTACTATTTTTTTTTTCTATGTTACATTGATGCGTTCGACAAATATTTCCATGAAAAGTAGAAAAGCAAAACGAAGAACTGAAATTATCAAGATAGCAAGGCGTCAAGTACATAGATGACAGAAATATCGATTATATATAATATATATATATATATATATATTGCGGTACGGCTCATATGATTACTGGGGCAAACTTGTGGAATTATCAAAATCTATTGTTGTGTATATAGGGGGAAATCCTTGCGAAGGTAACGTTTGCGGGCGAGGGAGTTGTTTTGTGACAGATAACAGTACTTTTGGTTATGAGTGTGAGTGCGAGGATGGTTGGAGACAAGCTCGTTATGAACAAGATAATGGTGGCTTTTTGAAGTTCTTGCCTTGTGTTGTCCCCAATTGTGAGATTTTTTCTATTTATATATATTTTCTTTTATATAATATATATATATATATATGATATTCTGGACGATTGTATTTGAACACTTTACGAGCACCGCAAGATGTTCATATGAATATCTTATAAAATGCATTAAATTCTTCTAAGATGTTCAAATCTCGCGCTGCCCGTTCCACACTATCAAAAAGATATGATAAATTAAAGAAATATAATAGTTTCATATATTGATTTTTCATTTTAAAAATACTATATATTAAATCTCACTCATTGGCATACATATTAACATTTTACTGCATATTTTATTCATGATCAGTATATAAAATTGTACAATTTTTTTTAAAAGAAAATATGTACTTATATATAATTCAAGCACAAAAGATATTATCTTATTTCAAATAAGTTAATAATATTTCAAGATTAATATCCATTTATCCTTGTGTTCAACAGGTACAATCAACTACGGCTGCGAGAATACTCCTACACCTGAGTTGGACAACAGACAACGAGAAAGACAAGCTAATTTATCCATCTTCGAATGTAACAAAAAAATTTATGACTTTCCCATTATTTTTTTAATAATTCATCTAATAAAATATAGGAAAAATAGTCGAAACGGTTCGTAAGATTGCCTATTTTGTATTTTGGTCATTGTCATAAGTTTTCAATTTGGGATTTTGGTCTTCTAACATAAACTATGTTTTGGGTTATGCTCTTTTTTCCGCTGAAGTGCTGATGTGATGTCGGAAATTCTTATGTAACATCAGAAGATGCTGACATGTCCGACGTCGTCACATCAGGACTATGTTTTAAAAAAAAGAAGAAGAAAACCCAAAATGCAATACTTATATGACGAAAACACAGAATGAACAAACTTACAGCACAATTTTGGCTATCGTATACCTAAAAATATATACAATATGGTTATTTATTTAAAGCTTATTGCATAAATTTCTTGGTGGTAGCCTGCTTCTGGACTAATTGTGGGGGAGGTTACTGCAATCAAACCTCTCCATTTACACATAGCTGTGAATGTGAAGAGGGGTACTACAATCTGCTCAATTCCACCATTTTCCCATGCTTCCGAGATTGTAAGTACAATATTTCTCATCAAAATGATTAATTTGTAAATCCATATGACACCCATTTTTGGCGTATTCGATCTGGAGATGTATTGTTCTTTGTTGCAATATTTCTCGTTTTTACAAAGATTTTTTTTCTATATATATAAACAATACAGTCTCGGATTCTGTCTTTTTTCCATTTTCTTTGTGAACTTAAAATGTTTTGCATCCACTTTTTTTCGGAGACATATTCCTTGTCTCAGATTTTTTTTATAGTTTTTTTTTTGAAGGATACGACTTTCATTTTTGTCACAAAGTTTACGCATTTTTTTAAGCTGTGTTCTTTAATTTAGACGTGAAAACAAAAGAAAGAAGTATATGCAAATAACAATTTATAATTATACTCATGATTCTTTAATTTTATTTCACAATATTATATTAGGTTCGTTCGGAGCGGGTTGTTCAAACTTTGCTTTCAACTTTACCAACACATCAAATATTCCAAGCCATCTTCCAGCAATCGATTTGTTTGATCACACGAGCCATGGTTAGACTCTACATGTCTCTCGCTCTATATTGCAATACGATATCTCCCTCTTTTTTCTTTTCTTTTTTTTTTTGTTGTTCATTCAATTTTTATGTTTGGTATCAAATATACTTCATGCATGCATGTGTACTATTTTTCATTTGAAAAATTACACTATTACAGTTTCACTCACAGGACTTTTCAATTTTAAATTTAGTCGTAAAAATTTTCAAGATACAGTTTCAGTGCAAAAATTAGTTTTTTTTCATATTTCTCTGACGACTTCAGACACATCAGAAAATAGAAAAATTTTATATGTACAAATGATATTACAAATTTTATTACAAATTGCAATTGAAATTACAAATTATCCTATTTGGAAAAAAAAATTTAAAAAATGTATAGGATAATTTTGTAATTATAAATGCAATTTGAACCCAATTTATACATGTAGCATGATCCTAACAAATATCAATGTCCAACAACGCGTGAATATTTAGTTGAAAAAGGAAACAATGGAAACAAGGACCAACTTACCATATATGTACTGAAACTGTAACTTGAAAATTTGTTGGATTCAAATTAAAATAGAAAATGAACAAGTTACACGACTATTAACGCATTTTTTTTCGTTTTTATTTTAATTTTACATGTTATTCAATTTTGGTTGTTTGCAGTGGGTACCTTGATCCCCAGCGTGGGATTCACTCGCTTGATTATCGTGGTGACGGGCCTGGCTTGGTTGTATGGAATCAATTAGCTAGAAACCTTTAGGATTCAGTCAGAAATTTGACTTCTGGTTGTTTGGGTTTATATTGTACCATTTTAGAATTAATAAGTACTTTTCATGTGTACTACTTGGCTCTATTAATGTTTTAGAATTTAAGATGACGTTGTTACTTCTATTTGTTTGATATATCAGGTTCATTCGATGCTACATTGATCGCGCGATATTATAACCGAGATATCGTAGGAATGCATGCATGCCCATTACCTGTGTTGTGCTATGGGCCATCTGACTTATTACTTTTTCTTGTAAAAGAAATTTAGAGTGCTGGAGTTTAATGGGAGCCTATGACATAGCTTAGTGACTATATATACTGTTTTAAATTCATCAATCGACAATTAGAACAAGGAAATCTTGTGTAAAAATATTCCAGATATGATTTAAAAATTTAAAAAATGATTTTTCTTACTAATTTATTTCTCGATTAGTTTAAATAATTATTAATTAGTCTAATAATTTTTTCTTATTTTTAAAAATTTTATGGCATTTTATTATGATTTTTTTTAAAAAAAACTATTTAAAAATAAGTTTTTTGTGAGACGATATCACAGATATATATATATATATATATATGTAAAAAGGATCAACCTAATCCATATTTATAATAAAATATAATATTTTCACATAAAATAATAATATATTTCAAGACTCGGACTGTTCAGTTCATATAACAAACTCGCCCATGATATGGTCTCGTTGGAGTTTTTATGCTTGATATCTAATCATATCACTCAAAGTAAAGCACAAACTTATTTTTATGAAAAAATAAACATCATAAATTAAAACTCAGGCACAACACTCGAATATGGAAAAACAATTAATGCATATATATATGTACATATCATCATGCTGCGTAACATTGTTCACATACATCTTGTGATCTCTTGACAAACGCAGCCATTATATTTGGGATCGGAACTTTTATATCTTATTAAAATTTACCTATACTTGTAACTTATTTTAAAATTTGGGACGAGGTCTCGAGTCCGAGATCCAATTACAACAATCATCTCCCTCAACTCAAAAAAAATAAATAAATAAAGTGAATACATATAAGTTTTTTCTACTATATAATAATTGTTGCGTGTGCCTCTCGATAGAACTCATATTGGTAGATTTTGAACAGTTTAAAGGGAAAATTGAATATTTTGTTACGTATATTTGTTACTTTGCGATTTCGGTTCTCTATATTTTTAGATTTCAATTTTAGTCCGCTATCTTTGGTTTTTTTGGCAGTTTTAGTCATTTTTTTGATGTGGCGTTGATGTGCCACCATTTCAGTGCTGATGTCGAGCTGACATGTATAGTGTCACGTAAGAATTTTCGAATAAAAAGGGATAAAATTGACAAAAAAATAAAAACATATATGACTCAAACTGAAATCTAAAAACATAGAAGATCGAAATTGCAAAGTGAAAATGTCACGCCTCGGGCCCAGGCCCGCTCTTGCGCGACTGCACAATGGGCTCTCATAGTAACTACTTCGTATTCGTTCTCGCTTTACAAAAATGATTAACCCAAGTTGTTATATGAGTCTATTGTAGTCCATTTTAAACTCATTTTAAACCTTTCATTTTTTTAATGTGGGACAGGGGTCTTACAATAAACATACATGACTGATGCAGATCTTTGTCGCTGAATAATAGTCCTCCTTGGATGGTTTCAATTTCATACATTGGTAGGGGTGGGGCTAGATAAAGTGTTCCCCCCCTTTTTTTGTTGCCTGTAGGAGGGCTTTTCTTGCATTATTCGAGTCACCACAAGCTGGCCTCCCAGTGATTACGGCGATTACTCCTCCAATGGGCAAATTTTCATCTGCTCTTTCTTGTTGTTTCCCGACTTCATCGTGGCGCTTTTGATGGTCGCGTTTTGGTTGTTCGTCCAGGCGCCTATCATCTCGTTTTTCACCACGGGATTTGTTCACAAAATTTCCCAAATATCCTCTCTTTATTAGTTTTTCAATTTCTGCTCGCAAACTAAAGCAATCTTCTGTAGTATGACCTTTGTTTTTCTGAAAATGACAATATTTATCCGAACGTTGGCTCTTTAGGTTACTCTACATGGGGCGGGGGGACATAATAATCCTTTCTTTTCAGCCACGACAAGTATATCGGTCAGACGTGCATTCAGGGGTATATTCTGGAGGCGAGGGCTTTGTGCTGTTCGTTTCTCTTCTCGCTTTCTAACATCTGGTCTTTCTTCTTCTCTCTTTCTTTTATTCAAGTAACGTGGCTCTACAGATTCTTCAACTCGTATGTATTTCTCAGCCCTTTTCCAGCAATTCCTCTAGGTTTCTGGGCGACTTACCCGTTATTGACTCCTTGACATTTCGATGGCGCAAGTTTTGCTGCATTATTCCAGATAACAAATCGTGGTTCAAGTGTGAGATTTTGTGAACCGCGTGAGTAAATCGCTTAACATAGTCTCTCAAACTTTTCTCCTTCTTTCTGAACAATTGTGAATAATTAATGCTGCTGTTTTCGGGTATTTCTTGTTAATTGAGAATTGCTGGATGAAACACTCGGTGAGTTGCTCCAAGTTGGCAATGGATTCGGACGTCAGCTTATTGAACCATGTGAGTGCTCGCCCTGATAACGTTGTTCAGAATATCTTGCAGTAAGCATCATTTGTGATGTCATACAAATCTGCTTTCGCATAAAATTTGTCAATATGATCTTGAGGACCACTAGTGTAGTAGCCCGTAACCCAAAATCAGTAATTAAGGAATTAATCATAATTACTTGGATAGAGTTCGGAAGCTTCGAAGGTGAGTTCGGAATCTCCGAACAGGATCGAAAGTTCCGAACAGGATCGGAAGCTCCGATGGTATTACGTCAGGCATGACGTGTGGCAAGATCGAAAGTTCCGATCAGGATCGGAAGCTCCGATCACCCCTATCCGAAGTTAACAAGTTATATTTTGATACGTGGCAGATCAGGATCTTCGGAAGCTCCGATGTCAGGATCGGACGTTCCGATCGAGGTTCGGACGTTCCGATCAAGGATCGGAAGTTCCGATCATTGTCTATAAATAGAGGGCCGAGACTTCATTTCCAATTGCCAATTCCGAGTATTTCCCTCTCCTTTCTAGTCTATTCGAGTTGTTCTAGCCTTCCTAGGCTTGACCCGACGGTCGGCGAGGCGTTCGGAAGTCGTAGCAGAGTTATACCCAAGTTCTGAAGGCATCGACATCAAAGGGCTAACGACGGACGAAGGTATAGCTTTTGCTTCCTATAAATATTTAGGAGTATGCAATAGCTTAGTTAAGGCTTTTAGAGCACTTTAATGATAGTAGTATCATTTGGAAGTGTAGAGCAGACTATAGGCGTGGACCTAGAGTTGGTAGAGCTTACACTGTTTTGAGGTACAGAAGTACTGTTCGAGATATCCTGACTGAGTATGCATGTATTATGTGACTGCATGGTTTATATGTCATTGATTTATGCTGCATTATTTTGCATACTGAGCTATCTCCTTCGAAATGTCTGTTAGTAGGGTTTTTCCCTATCCTGTTAGTGATTGGACTTCCATCGATTTGGGTCCGGCATATCCACTGGTATTATGGTATGGGAGCCACCTCCTGAAGCAACGGCACAGCGTGCTACATACCAGGGCCCGATCTGTCTCTGTTATCTGATCCTTGACCTCGAGTTTATAGGGAGTTCACTTTGCATGCATGTATACTCATACTCTTGTACTGAGCGTTTTATGCTCACGTCTCGTACTCTGTGTTTTTGGACACCCTATTCCATGGGACAGGTTTGCGATTGGATGAGGCGGGTGGATCAAAGAGAGGCTAGTCAGTGGTTGACCAGCTGGAGCTTCGTTTAGGTTTTATTTCTGTTGTTTTGAGGTTGATACAGCTATTCGATTTGGTTGTATATTATTTGGATAAATTACAGATTCCTTTACTTGGGATTGTATATCGTTTATGATTTCCGCAGTTTTATTCTGATATCTGTTTAATTAAGTTAATTGCATGCCTAAGTTTTGTTAGTAGGTGATCCGGGTAAGGGTCACTACATTTATGGTATCAGAGCATGCAAAAGTATTCTTGGGATTTAGTCTCATCATGAGGTATTTTTGTAGATGGCAAATCGTGATGACCAGAGTTCTCATGGCAGTATTGGTGGGCATTGGGGTGATGCCGACCGAGAGCATCGTCGAAAACGGCGTCATCGTCATCATGACGACGAGCGTTTCACTGTGCATCGATTCTTAGCTATGGGTCCTAAACCCTTAGTTGGAGGTGAGTCTCCGGAGGATGCGGAGAATTGGTTAGACCGCATGGAGACGACTTTTCAGACTTTCCAATGCACCGAGGAGCAGAAGATGGAGACCCTTGGCTATCTTCTGGATGGGCGAGCCCGTAGGTGGTGGAGGTTTACTTCTGCACCCTTTATTACGGCGAGAGGAGTGGCCACCTGGGCCGAGTTCCACACAGCTTTCCAAAAGCGGTATTTTCCTCCTGCACTCCGTCAGTCGAAGGCAGGCGAGCTACTGAGTCTGCGATAGGGAGCCATGTCTATCGATGAGTATCAGCAGAGGTTCTTTGATCTGCTATCCTATTACCCCGAGATTGCTGATAGCTCAGAGATGAAGTATAATCTGTTCCTTCAGGGCCTTAACCCTGAGATCCATGACCGTGTGGCGGTTGGCGACGACATGTCCTACGAGGGTTTGGTGAGCCGTTGTCACCAGGCGGAGGACAGCATTCGGCGGAACAGGTCTTTCCCTCAGTCGAGGCCTGCTAGTTCTTTGGGTCCCCGTGCCCAAACTTTTAAGAAGTCTGGATCTACTTCTTCCTCTGGTTCTGGAGGTGTTGTCCGTTTCGGTAAGAAGGACAAGTGTGATCACTGTGGGAAGAACCATCCATCTGACAAGTGCCGCAGAGCTTCTGGAGCTTGTTTCCGTTGTGGAGAGACTGGTCATATCCGGAGGGATTGTCCACTATCTGGGAGAGGAGGTTCTGGTTCTGGTTCAGGATCTGGTTCTCAGGCCACCGTTCAGCAGAGGTCGCAGGGACAGCCTGCTGGGAGTTCTCATTTGAGGCCACGAGCTTCTGACCAGGTGTTTTCCTTGAGGCATGATCAGGCTGTGGAGGAGAATGAGAAAGTCATCGCAGGTACATTTCTGCTTTATGGTATACCTGCTCTTGTACTTATTGACACTGGTGCATCTCATTTCTTCATTTCTGCACGTTTTGTTAAGAGGCATAAGTTACCATGCATTGCACTAGACGTAGTGATGTCTGTTTCTACTCCGACGGGCCAATATGCTTTGGCTAAGCGTCTAGTGATGAGTTGCCCTTTAGAGATCGAGGGTAAAATTTTGATTGCGAATCTCATAGTCCTGGCGATGGACGACTTTGATTGCATTCTGGGAATAGATATGTTGACTACCTATCGAGCTTCAGTGGACTGCTATCAGAGATTAGTACGCTTTCATCCGGAGGGGAGTGAGAGCTGGTTTTTCTATGGTGAGGGATCGCGACCCCCGATGCCTTTAGTATCAGCTTTGAGAGTCTGTCGAGCTATAGAGTCTGTCGAGGAAGGCTACCTTATCTATGCAGTTGATTTGTCCGCTGAGAATATTGGGATAGAGATCATTCCTGTTGTTAATGAATTTCCAGATGTATTTCCTGATGAGATTCCGGGTTTTCCTCCTGCTAGGGAAGTCGAGTTTGGCATAGAGTTGATGCCGGGTACTTCGCCTATTTCTCGAGCACCGTATCATCTGGCTCCGTCAGAGATGCGTGAGTTGAAGAATCAGCTACAGGATCTTTTGAACAAGGGGTACATTCGTCCTAGTGTATCTCCTTGGGGAGCTCCTGTTCTTTTTGTAAAGAAAAAGGATGGGTCGATGCAGTTGTGCATTGACTATCGGCAGCTGAATCGAGTCACTGTAAAGAATAAGTATCTGTTGCCTCGTATTGATGACTTGTTTGATCAGCTGCAGGGCACGTCAGTTTACTCCAAGATTGACTTGAGATCTGGGTATCATCAGTTGAGAGTCCGTGATCAGGACGTAGCCAAGACTGCATTCCGTACTCGCTATGGGCATTACGAGTTCCTAGTGATGCCATTTGGTTTGACTAATGCGCCGGCTATATTCATGGATTTGATGAACCGTGTCTTCAGGGAGTATTTGGACAAGTTTGTCGTGGTCTTCATTGACGACATCTTGGTGTATTCGCGTAATATGAAAGATCATGTTTCTCACTTGCGGTTGGTACTGCAGACTCTTCGGGATAAGCAGTTCTACGCCAAGCTGAGCAAGTGTGAGTTCTGGATGGATCGAGTGGTCTTTCTTGGCCATATCATATCCAGGGAATGGATTTCTGTTGATCCAAGCAAGATTGAAGCGGTACTTAATTGGTCGCGTCCAACGACAGTTGCTGAGATCCGTAGTTTTCTAGGTCTAGCAGGGTATTATCGTCGCTTCATTCTGAACTTCTCTCAACTAGCTCGACCTTTGATGCAGCTTACCCGCAAGGGTGTGGATTTCGAGTGGTCCTCCGAGTGTGAGGAGAATTTCTGCGAGCTTCGACGGCGGTTGACTTCTGCGCCGGTGTTGGCATTACTGTCAGGATCTGGAGGGTATGTGGTATACACAGATGCTTCTCTTCAGGGGTTAGGTTGTGTTCTGACTCAGAATGGGCATGTGATCGCATACGCTTCTAGACAGCTGAAGCTTCACGAGGACAACTATCAAGTCCATGATTTGGAATTGGCAGCCATTGTGTTCGCTTTGAAGATCTGGCGTCATTATCTGTATGGCGAAAAATTTGAGATTTTCACCGACCATAAGAGTCTCAAGTATTTGTTCACTCAAGCGGAGTTGAACATGAGGCAGAGACGTTGGATGGACTTGCTTAAGGACTATGATTGCGAGATAAAGTACCATCCGGGAGCTGCTAATCTCACCGCTGATGCCTTGAGTCGCAAGGTGTGATTATCCGCACTTCAGACTTGTTCGATGTCTAGTGCGATCAGTGACTGTTGTACTTCAGGATATACCTTCAAGCATAAGAAAGGTATGCAGAGCATCCAGATGTTTGCGATATTATCTGAGCCAGCTTTGTATTCGCGGATTCGAGATGCTCAGATGTCTGATTCGAAGACCCAGCGTTTAGCTCGTCTAGCTAACGAGGGTAACTCATCTGGATTTCATTATCAGTCAGATGGCTTTCTGTGTTTGTCTGGTAGGCTTGTGATTCCGCAGGATGAAGAGTTGCGAGAGAAGATTTTGTCTCAGGCACATCGCACTAAGTTGAGTATTCATCCTGGGAGCAACAAGATGTACAAGGATATACGTACTCGTTTCTGGTGGAAAGGAATGAAACGCAGTGTTTATCAATTTGTTTCAAGATTTTTGGTGTGTCAACAGGTCAAGGCAGAGCACCGACGACCTGGAGGATTGCTTCATAGTCTGCCTATTCCTGAATGGAAATGGGAGTTTATCACAATGGACTTTGTGATCCATTTGCCGGTATCCCCGAGGAACTGTGATGCTATCTGGGTTGTGGTGGATCGACTCACCAAGTCAGCGCATTTCATTGCCTATAGCCGGGAGTACAATGTGAATCATATGACACGGTTGTACATTCAGGAGATCGTTCGACTTGATGGAGTGCCTGTGAGCATTGTCAGCGATCGGGACCCCAGGTTTACTTCTAGATTCTGGGGGAGTGTTCAGCGTGTGATGGGTACTACTCTCAGTTTGAGTACTGCCTATCATCCGGAGACAGATGGTCAGTCAGAGCGCACTATCCGTACTTTGAAGGATATGCTTCGAGCGTGCGTTATGGATTTTGGTTCAGCCTGGAAGGATCATTTGCCATTGATCGAGTTCGCGTACAACAACAGCTATCATACTAGTATTGGGATGACACCTTTTGAGGCATTGTACGGGCGGCGTTGTACGGGCGACGTTGTCGTACTCCACTCTTCTGAGAAGAAGTGGGGGAGAGACAGGCTGAGGGACCGGAGTTTATCCAGCAGGCGATAGAAATTGTTGATCAGATCAAGAAACGGATTAAGATTGCACAGGATCGTCAGACCAGCTATGCTAATATCAAGCGTAGGCCTTTGCAGTTCGATGTCGGGGAGAAAGTATTTCTTAGAGTGTCACCTTTCCGCAAGATTCTGAGATTTGGCCTTAAGGGCAAGTTATCTCCCAGGTTTATTGGTCCGTTTGAGATCTTGGAGAGCATTGGCGATTTGGCTTATCGACTAGCTTTACCACCGCATCTATCCAGTATTCACGACGTGTTCCACGTATCTCTGTTGCGACGGTATGTGGCGGATGAATCTCATATTCTGTAGTGACCCTTACCCGGATCACCTACTAAACAGAACTTATGCATGCAATTTACTTAATTAAACAGATATCAGAATAAAACTGCAAAAACCAGAAATAATATACAATCCCAAGTAAAGAAATCTGTAATTTATCCAATAATATACAACCAAATCGAATAGCTGTATAAATCCAAACAACAGTAATAAAACCTAAGCGAAGCTCCAGCTGGCCAACCACTGACTAGCCCCTCCTGGATCCACCCTCCTCGTCCAATCGCAAACCTGCCCCATGGAATAGGGTGTCCAAAAAACACAGAGTACGAGACGTGAGCATAAAACGCTCAGTGCGAGAGTATGAGTATACATGCATGCAAAGTGAACTCCCTATAGACTCGAGGTCAAGGATCAGATAACAGAGACAGACCGGGCCCTGGTATGTAGCACGATGTGCCGTCGCTTCAGGAGGTGGCTCCCATACCGAGATAACCGTGGATACGCCGGATCCAAATCGATGGAAGTCCATCCACTGACAGGATAGGGTACAACCCTACTAACAGACATCTCGAAAGAGATACAGCAAGATGCAAATGAATGCAGCATAATATCATGGCATATAAATCATGCAGTCACATAATACATGCATACTCAGTCAGGATATCTCGAACAGTACTTTCGTACCTCAACACAGAGCAAGCTCTACCAACTCTAGGTCCACGCCTATAGTCTGCTCTACACTGCCAGATGATACTACTATCATTAAAGTGCTCTAAAAGCCTTAACTAAGCTATTGCATACTCCTAAATATTTATAGGAAGCAAAAGCTATACCTTCATCCGTCGTTAGCCCTTTGATGTCGATGCCTCCAGAACTTGGGCACAACTCCGCTACGACTACCGAACGCCTCGCCGACCTCCGGACCAAGCCTAAGAAGACTAGAACAGCTCCAAAAGGACTAGAAGGAAAAGGAGAACTCGGAATTGGCAAATGAAAGTGAAGTCTCGACCTTCTATTTATAGACAACGATCGGAACTTCCGATCCTTGATCGGAACGTCCGAACCTCGATCGGAACGTCCGATCCTGCCATCGGAGCTTCCGAAGATCCTGATCTGCCATGTGTCAAAATATCACTTGTTGACTTCGGATAGGGGTGATCGGAGCTTCCGGTCCTGATCGGAGCTTCCGATCTTGCCACACGTCATGCCTGACGTAATATCGATCGGAGCTTCCGATCCTGTTCGGAGCTTCCGATCCTGATCGGAGCTTCCGAACTCTACCCAAATAATTATGATTAATTCCTTAATTACTGATTTTTGGTTACGGGCTACTACATTCTCCCCCACTTAAGATATTTCGTCCTCGAAATCAGATCTTAAGTACCGAAAGCAAATACAGAAATCAGAAATATTCTTTATTCAAATCAAACGTTTACAGAGTTTGCAACTGAATACAACTTAAAGAATGAAATCAAAACAACTCAGGATGGTCTTTACGCATCCTGTACTCAAGCTCCCAAGTAGCTTCCTCGGTGCCTCGGCGCTGCCACTGAACTAAAACCAAAGGAATAACTTTGTTCCGTAAAACCTTATCCTTATAATCCAGGATACGAAGAAGTTTCTCAACATAAGTCAAATCCTTGTCTACCTGAACCTCAGACCGCTGCAGAATATGAGATTCATCCGCCACATACCGTCGCAACAGAGATACGTGGAACACGTCGTGAATACTGGATAGGTGCGGTGGCAAAGCTAGTCGATAAGCCAAATCGCCAATGCTCTCCAAGATCTCAAACGGACCGATAAATCTGGGAGACAACTTGCCCTTAAGGCCATATCTGAGAATCTTGCGGAAAGGTGACACTCTCAGAAACACTTTCTCCCCGACCTCGAACTGCAAGGGCCTACGCTTGATATTAGCATAACTGGCCTGACGATCCTGTGCAGTCTTAATCCATTTCTTGATCTGATCAACAATTTCTATCGCCTGCTGGATAAACTCCGGTCCTTCAGCCTGTCTCTCCCCCACTTCTTCCCAGAAGAGTGGAGTACGACAATGTCGCCCATACAACGCCTCAAAAGGTGCCATCCCAATACTAGTATGATAGCTGTTGTTGTAAGCGAACTCGATCAACGGCAAATAATCCTGCCAGGCTGAACCAAAATCCATGACGCACGCTCTAAGCATATCCTCTAACGTACGGATAGTGCGCTCTGACTGACCATCAGTCTCCGGATGATAGGCTGTACTCAAACTAAGAGTAGTACCCATCGCACGCTGAACACTTCCCAGAATCTAGAAGTAAACCTGGGGTCCCGATCACTGACAATGCTCACAGGCACTCCATGAAGTCGGACGATATCCTGAATGTACATCCGTGCCATGCGATCCACAGAGTACTCTCGGCTATAGGCAATGAAATGCGCTGACTTGGTGAGTCGGTCCACCACAACCCAGATAGCATCACAGTTCCTCGGGGATACCGGCAAATGGGTCACAAAGTCCATAGTGATAAACTCCCATTTCCATTCAGGAATAGGCAGACTGTGAAGCAATCCTCCTGGTCGTCGGTGCTCTGCCTTGAACTGTTAACACACCAAACATCTCGAAACAAACTGATAAACACTGCGTTTCATTCCCTTCCACCAGAAACGAGTACGTAGATCCTTGTACATCTTGTTGCTCCCAGGATGAATACTCAACTTAGTACGATGTGCCTGAGACAAAATCTCCTCTCGCAACTCTTCATCCTGCGGAATCACAAGCCTACCAGACAACACAGAAAGCCATCTGACTGATAATGAAATTCAGACGAGCTACCCTCGTTAGCTAGACGAGCTAAACGCTGGGTCTTCGAATCAGACATCTGAGCATCTCGGATCCGCGAATACAAGGCTGGCTCAGATAATATCGCAAACATCTGGATACTCTGCATACCTTTCTTATGCTTGAAGGTAAAACCTGAAGTACAACAGTCACTGATCGCACTAGACATCGAACAAGTCTGAAATGCGGATAGTCGCACCTTGCGACTCAAAGCATCAGCGGTGAGATTAGCAGCTCCCGGATGGTACTTAATCTCGCAATCATAGTCCTTAAGCAAGTCCATCCAACGTCTCTGCCTCATGTTCAACTCTGCCTGAGTGAACAAATACTTGAGACTCTTATGGTCGGTGAAGATCTCAAATTTCTTGCCATACAGATAATGACGCCAGATTTTCAAAGCGAACACAATGGCTGCTAACTCCAAATCATGGACTGGGTAGTTGTCCTCGTGAAGCTTCAGCTGTCTAGAAGCATATGCGATCACATGCCCATTCTGAGTCAGGATACAGCCTAACCCCTGAAGAGAAGCATCCGTGTAAACTACATACCCTCCAGATCCTGATGGTAATGCCAACACCGGCGCAGAAGTCAACCGCCGTCGAAGCTCACGGAAATTTTCCTCGCACTCGGAGGACCACTCGAAATCCACACCCTTGCGGGTAAGCTGTGTCAACGGTCGAGCTAACTGAGAGAAGTTCAGAATGAAGCGACGATAATACCCTGCTAGACCAAGAAAACTACGGATCTCAGCAACTGTCGTCGGACGCGACCAATTAAGTACCGCTTCAATCTTGCTTGGATCAACAGAAATCCCTTCCCTGGATATGATATGGCCAAGAAAGACCACTCTATCCATCCAGAACTCACACTTACTCAGCTTAGCGTACAACTGCTCATCTCGAAGAGTCTGCAGTACCAACCGCAAGTGAGAAACATGCTCTTCCGTATTACGCGAATAAACCAAGATGTCGTCAATGAAGACCACGACAAACTTGTCCAAATGCTCCCTGAATATAGCCGGCGCATTAGTCAAACCAAATGGCATCACTAGGAACTCGTAATGCCCATAGCGAGTACGGAATGCAGTCTTGGCTACGTCCTGATCACGGACTCTCAACTGATGATACCCAGATCTCAAGTCAATCTTGGAATAAACTGATGTGCCATGCAGCTGGTCAAACAAGTCATCAATACGAGGCAACGGATACTTGTTCTTCACAGTGACTCGATTCAGCTGCCGATAGTCAATGCACAGCCGCATCGACCAATCCTTCTTCTTCATGAAGAGAACAGGAGCTTCCCAAGGAGATACACTAGGACGAATGTACCCCTTGTCCAAAAGATCTTGTAGCTGGTTCTTCAACTCACGCATCTCTGACGGAGCCAGACGATATGGTGCTCTAGAAATAGGTGAAGTACCTGGCATCAACTCTATGCCAAACTCGACTTCCCTAGCAGGAGGAAAACCCGGAATCTCATCAGGAAACACATCTGGAAATTCATCCACAACAGGAATGCTCTCTATCCCAATATTCTCAGCGGACAAATCAACTGCATAGATAAGGTAGCCTTCCCCGCCAGACTCTAGAGCTCGACAGGCTCTCAAAGCTGATACCAAAGGCATCGGGGGTCGCGCTCCCTCACCATAGAAAAATCAACTCTCACTCCCTTCCGAATGAAAGCGTACTAATCTCTGATAGCAGTCCACTGAACCTCGATAGGTAGTCAACATATCTATTTCCAGAATGCAATCAAAGTCGTCCATCGCCAGGACCATGAGATTCGCTAACAGAATGTTCCCTTCGAACTCTAAAGGGCAACCCATCACTAGACGCTTAGCCAAAGCAGATTGGCCCATCGGAGTAGAAACAGACATCACTACGTCTAGTGCAATGCATGGTAACTTATGCCTCTTAACAAAACGTGCAGAAATGAAGGAATGAGATGCACCAGTAAGTACAAGAGCAGGTATACCATAAAGCAGAAATGTACCTGCGATGACTTTCTCATTCTCCTCCACAGCCTGATCATGTCTCAGGGCAAACACCTGGCCAGAAGCTCGTGGCCTCAAATGAGAACTCCTAGCAGACTGTCCCTGAGACCTCTGCTGTACGGTGGTCTGAGAACCCGATCCTGAACCAGAACCAGAACCAGAACCGCCTCCCCCAGACAGTGGACAATCCCTTCGGATATGACCAATTTCTCCACAACGAAAACAAGCTCCAGAAGCTCTACGGCACTTGTCGGATGGATGGTTCTTCCCACAGTGATCACACTTGTCCTTCTTACCGTAACGGACAACACCTTCAGAACCAGAGGAAGAAGAAGATCCCGACTTCTTGAAAGTTTGGGCACGGGGACCCAAAGAACTAGCAGGCCTCGACTGAGGGAAAGACCTGTTCCGCCGAATGCTGTCCTCCGCCTGGTGACAACGGCTCACCAAACCCTCGTAGGACATGTCGTCGCCAACCTCCACACGGTCATGGATCTCAGGGTTAAGGCCCTGAAGGAACAGATTATACTTCATCTCTGAGCTGTCAGCAATCTCGGGGCAATAGGATAGCAGATCAAAGAACCTCTGCTGATACTCATCGATAGACATGGCTCCCTGTCGCAGACTCAGTAGCTCGCCTGCCTTCGACTGTCAGAGGGCAGGAGGAAATACCGGTTTTGGAAAGCTGTGCGGAACTCGGCCCAGGTGGCCACTCCTCTCGCCGCAACAAAAGGTGCAGAAGTAAACCTCCACCACCTGCGCGCACGCCCATCCAGAAGATAGCCAAGGGTCTCCACCTTCTGCTCCTCGGTACATTGGAAAGTCTGAAAAGTCGTCTCCATGCGGTCTAACCAGTTCTCCGCATCTTTCGGAGACTCACCTCCAACTAAGGGCTTAGGACCCATAGCTAAGAATCGACGCACAGTGAAACGCTCGTCGTCATGATGACGATGACGCCGTTCTCGACGAGGCTCCCGTTCGGCATCACCCCAACGCCCACCAACACTGCCATGAGAACTCCGGTCGTCACGATTTGACATCTACAAAAATACCTCAAGATGAGACTAAATCCCAAGAATTCTTTTGCATGCTCTGATACCATAAATGTAGTGACCCATACCCGGATCACCTACTAAACAGAACATATGCATGCAATTTACTTAATTAAACAGATATCAGAATAAAACTGCGGAAACCAGAAATAATATACAATCCCAAGTAAAGAAATCTGTAATTTATCTAATAATATACAACCAAATCGAATAGCTGTATAAATCCAAACAACAGTAATAAAACCTAAGCGAAGCTCCAGCTGGCCAACCACTGACTAGCCCCTCCTGGATCCACCCTCCTCGTCCAATCGCAAATCTGCCCCATGGAATATGGTGTCCAGAAAACACAGAGTACGAGACGTGAGCATAAAACGCTCAGTGCGAGAGTATGAGTATACATGCATGCAAAGTGAACTCCCTATAGACTCGAGGTCAAGGATCAGATAACAGAGACAGACCGGGCCCTGGTATGTAGCACGCTGTGCCGTCGCTTCAGGAGGTGGCTCCCATACCGAGATAACCGTGGATACGCCGGACCCAAATCGATGGAAGTCCATCCACTAACAGGATAGGGTACAACCCTACTAACAGACATCTCGAAAGAGATACAGCAAGATGCAAATGAATGCAGCATAATATCATGACATATAAATCATGAAGTCACATAATACATGCATACTCAGTCAGGATATCTCGAACAGTACTTTCGTACCTCAACACAGAGCAAGCTCTACCAACTCTAGGTCCACGCCTATAGTCTGCTCTACACTGCCAGATGATACTACTATCATTAAAGTGCTCTAAAAGCCTTAACTAAGCTATTGCATACTCCTAAATATTTATAGGAAGCAAAAGCTATACCTTCATCCGTCGTTAGCCCTTTGATGTCGATGCCTCCAGAACTTGGGCACAACTCCGCTACGACTACCGAACGCCTCGCCGACCTCCGGACCAAGCCTAAGAAGACTAGAACAGCTCCAAAAGGACTAGAAGGAAAAGGAGAACTCGGAATTGGCAAATGAAAGTGAAGTCTCGGCCTTCTATTTATAGACAACGATCGGAACTTCCGATCCTTGATCGGAACGTCTGAACCTCGATCGGAACGTCCGATCCTGCCATCGGAGCTTCCGAAGATCCTGATCTGCCACGTGTCAAAATATCACTTGTTGACTTCGGATAGGGGTGATCGGAGCTTTCGGTCCTGATCGAAGCTTCCGATCTTGCCACACGTCATGCCTGACGTAATATCGATCGGAGCTTCCGATCCTGTTCGGAGCTTCCGATCCTGATCGGAGCTTCCGATCTCACCTTCGGAGCTTTCGAACTCTACCCAAATAATTATGATTAATTCCTTAATTACTGATTTTTGGTTACGGGCTACTACATATTCTGCAGCGGTCTGAGGTTCAGGTGAACAAGGATTTGACCTATGTTGAGAAACCTATTCGTATCCTGGATTATAAGGATAAGGTTTTACGGAACAAAGTCATTCCTTTGGTTTTAGTTCAGTGGCAGCGCCGAGGCACTGAGGAAGCTACTTGGGAGCTTGAGGACAGGATGCGTGAAGATCATCCTGAGTTATTTTGATTTCATTCTTAAGTTGTATTCAGTTGCAAACTCTGTAAACGTTTGATTTGAATAAAGAATGTTTCTGATTTCTGTATTGCATTCGGTACTTAAGATCTGATTTCGAGGACGAAATATCTTAAGTGGGGGAGAATGTAGTAGCCCGTAATCCAAAATCAGTAATTAAAGAATTAATCATAATTACTTGGGTAGAGTTCGGAAGCTCCGAAGGTGAGTTCGGAATCTCCGAACAGGATCGGAAGTTCCGAACAGGATCGGAAGCTCCGATGGTATTACGTCAGGCATGACGTGTGGAAAGATCGGAAGTTCCGATCAGGATCGGAAGCTCCGATCACCCCTATCCGAAGTCAACAAGTGATATTTTGACACGTGACAGATCAGGATCTTCGGAAGCTCCGATGTCAGGATCGGACGTTTCGATCGAGGTTCGGACGTTCCGATCGAGGATCGGAAGTTCCGATCGTTGTCTATAAATAGAGGGCCGAGACTTCATTTTCAATTGCCAATTCCGAGTATTTCCCTCTCCTTTCTAGTCTATTCGAGTTGTTCTAGCCTTTCTAGGCTTGACCCGGCGGTCGGCGAGGCGTTCGGAAGTCGTAGCAGAGTTGTGCCCAAGTTCTGGAGGCATCGACATCAAAGGGCTAACGACGGACGAAGGTATAGCTTTTGCTTCCTATAAATATTTAGGAGTATGCAATAGCTTAGTTAAGGCTTTTAGAGCACTTTAATGATAGTAGTATCATTTGGAAGTGTAGAGCAGACTATAGGCGTGGACCTAGAGTTGGTAGAGCTTACACTGTTTTGAGGTACGGAAGTACTGTTCGAGATATCCTGACTGAGTATGCATGTATTATGTGACTGCATGGTTTATATGTCATTGATTTATGCTGCATTCTTTTGCATACTGAGCTATCTCCTTTGAGATGTCTGTTAGTAGGGTTTTTTCCTATCCTGTTAGTGGTTGGACTTCCATCGATTTGGGTCCGGCGTATCCACGGTTATCTCGGTATGGGAGCCACCTCCTGAAGCGACGGCACAACGTGCTACATACCAGGGCCCGGTCTGTCTCTGTTATCTGATCCTTGACCTCGAGTTTATAGGGAGTTCACTTTGCATGCATGTATACTCATACTCTCGTACTGAGCATTTTATGCTCACGTCTCGTACTCTGTGTTTTTGGACACCCTATTCCATGGAGAAGGTTTGCGATTGGACGAGGCAGGTGGATCCAAGAGAGGCTAGTCAGTGGTTGACCAGCTGTAGCTTCGTTTAGGTTTTATTTCTGTTGTTTTGAGGTTGATACAGCTATTCGATTTGATTGTATATTATTTGGATAAATTACAGATTCCTTTACTTGGGATTGTATATCGTTTATGGTTTCCGCAGTTTTATTCTGATATCTGTTTAATTAAGTTAATTGCATGCCTAAGTTCTGTTAGTAGGTGATCCGGGTAAGGGTCACTACAACTAGTTCCATCGAACTTAGGTAGGCTAGGGATTTTGACTCCTTTAGGCAATGCTTCAGATAGAATGTCTCTAGTGAACAGCTCCGACGTGCAGGCAGAATTGCTGATGAATTTTCTCCGGTTACATTTGTGTGATACCCATACCCGCGGGTTGGATTAGTGGTTTTTTCCTCACTGGAGTGGTGGCGATCTATGTGGCTACTCATTTCGTCTTCCTTTTGAGTTGTATTTTTCTAAGTACCCTCAGGATTTTTGCCATTCGTTTTTGACTTATTTTTCTTTGGGTCTTTATTACTAGGGTCTTGAGATGAGGAGACTTTACTTTTAGCTATTTTTCCGGTGCTTTTGCATTTACGGGATTCCACGAACTGAGCAACCTCTTCTGTTGCTGCACGTGCGGCTGTGTTCTCCATTAATGCGGTCAAGGCTTTGTGGGTGAAAGTAAACCCCAGCGGTACGTCTCCATTGCGATTATTTCCTTGAGATATTTTTGAAGTAATATGCGCTCTCAATGACGTAGAGAACAAGTGTCCCACAGACGGAGCCAAGCTGATGCAACCAAAAAATGTTTCTATCCGATAGGTTGCTTCCGCAAGATCCGGAGTATCAACAGTCTCTTGTATGCTCTCAGTCGAGATCTTAAATGAGTTGTTCCTACATCCCAAAACAAAGCTAGAGGAGCCGGAAGGGTTTTCGGCGAAGAATAATAAGGTGACTTGAGCTATTTATAGATATTCGAAGAGTTTCACGGCTTGAGCCTCTTATGAGCTTTTGCAGATTCCAGGGCCTGCTTAAATAAATCTAAATAATAATTAGATAATCATGGGCCCGAAAAATATTTGGACTGAACCTTTATGATTGGGCTCAGGCCCAGTGGATTTTGTAGACGTAACCTATCAATGATCAAAATTGCAATTTAATCTAGTTTAAATTATTCGAAATCCATTTTCAAAGAAAGCAGAATTTAGGGAAAGAAGATATTTTGTATATTTTAAGATACACTCTATGACATAGACTAAACTACATCAGATGAAATTCACTCGGTGTAGTATGTCTCATTCATTGGGCAAATGTGTGGGCCTCATCATGTCCAATAAAGGATGACCAAGATTCACCCATGGAATTTCACCCTACCAACACCTTCTTGTACTAGCCTGTCACGCATGGCTTGCCTACTGTGGTTTATCGGGCTAACGTAGTTTGCAGGCTATTGCATTGGTCCGATAGTTTACCCAGTGCGCACTAAAAAGTAGCAGCTGCAGGTTTTCACGTCATAAAAAAAAAAGAAAAATTAAGGATATTCAGAGAGAAACCATGTTTATTTTAAAGCTGAAAAATTGCTTATTTATTTTAGCAAATGATAAAGAATGGAATCACAAACACTAATTGTGATTTGCTAGCAATTGTCCGCGATTTATAATTTTATACAATTTCTATTTGTATGATCGAGTAATTGTTGATACCACTACAAGTTTACAACAATCGAAAAATGGATGGATTTTGGACAATTTTATAGTTTTAAAAATTAAAATTACATCATCATCATAGATTATAACTTTCCATAGAATAACAATCACTCGATCATACAAATCTAGTATTATATATTATTATTTTTATAATAAAAAATATGAAAATCATAAATTCTAAATATTATCTCTTTTTTAATCTCCAAATACTGACCGACAAAAAAGGTGAAACAAAAATCATTTCATAAAACTACTTGTAAGAAACAGACAAAGTACATACTTTTTACGAATATTTAAAAACTTCTATTAATTAGCAAACACACACTAAAAAGTAAAATCTCAATTATTATTTGTTGTATTACCTTTTTCGCGTCAGCGGGAAAAGATTTTTTTTTTTTTTAAAAATAAATATTCTCGTGATTTCCCTATCCTCTTTATTCCTCCACACCCTCTCTTTGGTGTTTTGCGCAGATTTTGTGTTGTCATTGTTTGTGGCTATATCGTACTTCATTCTCATTTCTTGATCTGTTGTCGGGCTAATTGTATTAATCTTTCTTGTAAAAAGTTTAAAAATCATAAAACCCTATAAAAAATATTAATAGGCTAATGCATCCTTCTGTTTTTTAAAATATAGCACATTTCATCCCTATGTTATACAAATTCGGACACATTTATACCCTCTCATAGAGGTTTTTATGCTAATTTTTTTAAAATATAAAGTTTAACATGCTATTAATTTTACAAAGGGTGTTTTATGCCTTTTAGACTTTTCACATAGGATGTGAATGCAATTAGCTCTATGTTGTCTGTCGAATTTTTTTATGAATTTCTTCGGCGATGCTTGAAGTTTGAGTCTTTTGCTTTTTTTTCCAATTCGGTAAAGGCTCGATGCTAATTAATGTTCATTTTTCGCCAAGAATTAAGAATAATTATTTAACGTGCGAAATTAAAATAATTTAATTGTACGTGTTGTAAAAATATGTATCAACAATATCGAATTTATAGATAATATTAAAATACATATTTGAGTTGAATAAAAGTCGTGGGGAAATTTTTCATTTTGGGAGTTGCGTAAAACCTTTCTTTGGCATTAGAGGTGAAAGAATAAGCAAGTGCTTCAACTTCCTTCTGTATACAGTGGAGGAGCCGCATATATGGCGATTTGTATCCTCTGCTTTCCAAGGAAAACAATACTTCGTGCTGTGTTTCGTTGCAATCTTTATTTTTTTTAATTGAGATAAAATGTTCATGTAAACATCTCAATTAAAAAAAATAAAAATAATAAAGATTGTAGCAAAACAATGTAGTTTTGCTGCACAATACGGTGTGCTGTTTTTCTTGAACAGCAGAGGATCCAGGTCATATATAGGGCCACCCGGTGGCTCCATTGAAAAAAAAAAAATCTATTAGTTTTGGATTAATTTAATGTTAGCAGTAGTGGCTCAACTCAAAAAATTTAATGATTTTCAAAGTTTAAAATTTTAACTTACGTAGATTAATAATCTAGTTCTACCACTGTTTATACTAGAGTATTTGCACACCCGTTGTGTATGATGAAAAACTAGATTTATTTATTAAAATTAATTTTGAAAAAAAATCTAATAAATTTATGAGAACAAAAAATGAATGTTTTTTGGGTTAAATATTACCCATAAGTCTACGAGAAGTTGTTAATAGACCATAAATTATATATTTATATTAGTTATTTCCTACCGTTTTTTTTTCAAATAATTTGAAATTCAAATTAATGCCATATCAAGAGAACAAATTGGTTCTCTAAGGCCTTCTCACTTAATAAATACTAGCGACGGAGCACACGTGTTGCTTGTGTAAAATATTATATACAAATATAATGTATTGTATATTGAATAATTTGTTAATTTTAAAGTGCTTGTTTATTTTTATTTTTTTTTCAAATATATAAAAAAATAGTAATGAATGAAATTCACTTTTAATTGATGGAAATAGATATGATAAAAAATAGATGATGCGAGCAGTTTAGAGAGACAGTGTAGGGATACAAAAGGAAAAAAATTTGAAGAAAACGGACCATGACACCAAAAACAGTTAGAATAGGCTACGCACACTTAATAAAGTAGTAAAGATGTATAGATATGTGAATCAATGATAGGTATCTTGTGAGACGATTTAATGAATTTATATTCATAAGACAATTTGATCCAACTCTTATCTACATATATTTTTATGGATCAGATCAAATAAGAGACTCGCTCAGATAATTGACTCATGAAACCGTTTTATAGGAGTTTTTGTAAAAAAATCAAAAGCTTTTAATGTCTCCTCTCTACTTCAGAATCTATGAGAAGAGCCGCAACTAAATTTATTCATTTGTTTTTGTGTCTCTTCCCATGTCCCATATATATTAGGTTTATGCCCAATAAAAACTACAGCTTTTCCTTATGTTACACGAGAAATTACAAAAACTTTAATTATTTTGTACAAACAAAATAATATAGTTACACAAAAAAGTAAATAAAAAGCGGCTCATCAAATAGTATATAAAAGTACCAACAAAAAAAAAAAGGGGTCACTACAACGAAAAATTTAAATAATGGTATTATTATCTTATAATGGATTAAAGTTTTTGTTTGTTTTTCATGCACAACTCATTGTGAAAGATCATACAAAAGTCTTCAACAGATGTATGTATTTCTTGACCTAATCCACACATGAAAATAACAAAAGATTACAATAAAACTTTTACGCCTTCTTTTGGGAGAAAATCGATTTAGGACATACACTTGATTTGAGGAATTTTCATTTGACACGTGTACGTACCTTAGTTGACGTTTCTCTATTTCATTTAACCCAACGGAAAGATTGGGTTGGGAAAAAATTTGAAATCTTTTTGGAGTAAATGGACTAATTAATTTGTTTGGACTGAACCACGAACTACACCAAAAATATGAGAGTGATGCGATAATTTAGCCAAACACAGATATTGAAATAAATTGGAACGAATCATATTTAGCAATACGATAGTGGTAAGTGAATTTCTCTACCAAATTTGATGACTTATTGAGAGAAGAACAAAGTAAGATTATGCTATTGACGACGCTGTAACATATGTTGAGAATGTTTTTGTTGATCGTATATGAATACATTGCAAGTTAAAATATGATAAGAAAGTGTTTTGCTTGCGGAGATATTAACTCTTCCTAGAAGTAACCTGACTATTTGTAAATAATGTCAAACCAAGAACAATCAATATCGGCACCAAACCAATTCAAACTTTCCCTAAAACAAATTCATAGGATATATATTTGAATTATATATCTGAAATTCAATGGAAAAATAGAACCTCGACCGGCCATCACATATATATATTTTGAAGATGCCATCAAATCATATCATATATTATATTATATATTAGTAAATAAACATCTCATTCCGGCCATCATGTTATATTTACTACTAAATAAACATCTCATTTCCTCTATCTCATTTCTTTCTATCTGTAGACTGAACCGATCCCCTAAATCCCACACCTTTGTTGCCACCTTCATTACCCGATTTCGCCTCCATTCATCACCGGTTTGCGAAATTGGTTGAGGGCTTTGAAGCCCACTTCATAAGCTCCGTTTTGATACCAAAATCTTGAGGAATCGCGGCCGAAGCTTCAACCTGTCAACCCACTTTTTCAGCGTCGGAATCTTCCCGGTTCTTCATTTCACTGTCGCCGTCCCTCCCTGTCACCGGAAACCTCCATTGTCGGTCGTGGATAGCTCGATTTATGCTTGGACATAAATTTTTTTAAGTTTTGGGCTGTCCAGTCAAGTTCCGCCCCGCCCTCGTCATTTTTGACTGGTGTTCTTGAGCTTACTTCGATTTTAAGTTGTAATGCTGGATTATTCCAGCTTATTCTCGACCATTTGTAAACTGCCCGGAAGTAAGATTTTATTCTCTTTGATTTAGTTCGGTTTAAGTTCACTTATTAGTTTGTCATTGATTAGTCATTTGGTTACTATTATAGGTACCGAAGTTGATCGACATTGAGGTATATTTCACTGAACCTAGCAATTTTATCGAACTTGTAGTGCGATATGTTTTTAAAAATAACATTTTTTTTCCGATACACACTGTAATATTGTTGCATTGGAAATTTTATTGTGAATTAGAAATGGGAATTCATGAGATGTTTGAGCTAAAATTTTTATCATGTGATTTTAGTTGGAAATTATACGATATTATGATTATGATGGAATCTTGGAGATTGTAGTTCTACTTTTGAAAACTAGTTTCGACGGTTTGAGAATTTTGGATAGCTAGTTGATTAAATTCTAGTTTGGCGACATTTGAAAATAAAAATGATGATTTTGGGAATTTGTTAAGAAGCACTTACTTGGGCGACTTTAAAAGCCTAAATCGTTATTTCTAGAATGTTAGGATTAATGTCAAATTACTAGAAAGTAAGTAACTCAATTAATAAGTTAAATTAATTTGGGAAAAGTAGGAGTTTAGTGTTGAAAATAATTTTATGTCACGGCTTTGGATTACCGAGTAGATATTTAAGAGATTTTGTGGTATTGTAGGTGCTTCATTGAGGTACGTATTAATTGGTTTCACCACGACGTCTATAACGATGTGTAGAAGCCAAGTATTTTGTGATGAGTTGTGATGTTATGTGTACTGCGGATGATGTGTTGCATTAATGCATTTATTATGAACGTTATTTTGCAGAGTTGAGAATCATCCCTGTTTTCATTTATTTATAAAATAAAACAAATCCTTATTTTGTTTTAAATAAATTTTATTAGAAAATTTAACGGATATTTGTCAAACAAGCACATTAACTGGGTTGCATGGGATGTAGAGCCCTGACTTCCATTGATTGCTGTTGTTTTCCGTTATGTTTGTTACCCCGATCTGTTTAGATGGATACGAGTCGTAGGTGGAGCGAGTGACATAGGATTAACACACTCCATATGACATCATGAGGGCGAGCGGGTAGCTCTCGCAAACTCGATGCTACGTGTAGGGGCAAACAGATATGTGGATTCTGCACTCTTGGCAGCTGGCACTGGTGGTCACTGTGATTATATGTTATTCTTGGACTCCGTTTGGTATCCATTATTTCGTTGTTACCTTGCATTTATTGCATTGCATCTTACATGACTTCGTTCATGTCCCTTATATTCATCGTGATTTCATCAGGTTGTCGTACCGCGGTCCAACCTCTGGTTTCTTATGATGCCGTGGTTGTTGGTTCCATAGTAGGTTTTACAGGGAGATTTGACGCGTCTGGTCAAATACTATTATTATATTGTTGAGTGATTATATTTTTACTCCTTTGGATTTGAACTATTGTGTGATCGAGCCAGTGCGGCTCTGCGTGTGTTCAAGTTTAATCCTGGTCAGTACGGTTATGCACGCGAACTAGTTTTGTTGTTGGCTAGTGCGGCCTTTTCGTTATTGGATTGGCATATTGGATTTTATATTTTTGAGCATATTATTGTTTAGAGTTGTTAAATTTTTGGGATGTGTCCTACCTACGGGGAGGTTATTCTAGAATTCCTGTAGGCCCAGAAGGAAAATTTTTACTCATTTTCGTTGTGTACACTAATTAATTATTATTTTTCGATAATAAAATATTAATCAGGACTCTGGCCTTCATAGGTTTGCTTGTAGCTACTATTACTTTACTATTATCATCGGGATCTCAGGGGTTTGTGGATGTACACTTATGATTTTTCGTGAAAGATCTGATTAAACCAAAAAGTTTTGTGAAATTCCTTGATAATTTGGTGTTTCTGATCTACTTTTCTCAGTTTCTGACTGTAGCTCTAATTACTTTTTGTGGATAATATGTCGGATTAAATTATATCGGTTCTCGTGTTTATTATTGTATGTACCCTCTTGTTTATAGATTACCACAAAGGTAGTTTTTGTCTTCTTTGACAGAATCTGTGCCACATGATTCTAGGGTAAGAGCTGAATTATAGTTGATTGTAGTAATAAAAGTGAAAAATAGTTTTGAATATAGGAAAGTGGACGTTGGTGCTTGTTTGGGGAAATGGCGTCTGAGCTGGCGCAAAGCATGTTGTCAAGCAGGTCTTCATTTGGATCTAGTAATGGGTTTGAAATCCCTCCCAATCACTCCTTGGCCACCTCAAATGGAGAAGATTATGATTCAGATGGTTCCAACTTTGCCCCTCCGTAAGTTTTTCTCCTTTCCTTCTCTGATGCCTGTGGACTATTGATTGTGTTTTTCATGAAAGATGCTAGTTCCATTAAATCGAGTCAACTTTTTATTGAATTTTACCTCATTTGTCTTACAGCACGCCCAATACTCTTACATCAGTTATGTCTCCGGAACTTGCTGGTGCTATACCATTGATTGATAAATTCCAGGTGAAAATCAAAGTTCTTCCCATTTGACAATTTGTGATTGAGTATTGACAGAACTTTGTGAGTTTAGGTGTGACTTTGTTAATTGTTTCGAGAGACTATATTATGCAAGTTTATATCCAACACATTACTACTTTTTGTTGGTTAGAGTTTGTTCTAATCGATTTTCTTTTCTTTTTTTTTTTCTTTTTTCAGGTCGAAGGATTTCTGAGAGCAATGCAAAAGCAGATTCATTCGGCTGGAAAACGAAGTTTCTTCTCTAAAAAGGCGGTGGGATTGCAAGTTAGAGAGAAATTCACATTTGAGGATATGCTCTGTTTCCAAAAGGTAGTTTAATGTGTTTTTTGTTGGCTTTTTAATTCCTTTTTTAGTCTTGTGTATGCAAGGTGTGCTACCGTTTTTACAGGATCCTATTCCAACCTCACTGCTAAAAATGAATGGCGATCTTGTGAGCAGAGCGGTTAAGATGTTCCAGATTATACTGAAGTATATTGGAGTTGATTCCTCAGATCGAGTTACACCAACTAGCTTAGAGGATCGCGTCGAGCTCGTTTGCAAAATTTACAAGCAGGCTTTGAAGCGTTCTGAACTTCGAGATGAGCTCTTTACACAAATCTCAAAACAAACTAGAAATAATCCTGATAGGTAAGTAATAAATATTTAGATAGAGGTGAGGCTAAAAATTCGATGAAGTTTCTTTCTTCATGTGAAATTTTCTCAAATAATTATTTTTGTTGGGAATAGATTGAGTCAAATTGATCGAGTGCTTTAATTAGGGTCTGTGCATGTTTCACGCGTTCAATTGTTTCTCAATGATATAATGATTATGCTTCTATCATCTGTAGGAACTCTTTGATTAAGGCTTGGGAGCTAATGTATTTATGCTCAACTTGCATGCCTCCTAGCAAGGAAATTGGTGGATATTTGTCGGAGTATGTGCATACTATTGCACACAGTGTTAGTACTGATTCTGAGGTCCAATTCCTTGCAATGAATACATTAAATGCACTAAAACGGTCTGTCAAGGCTGGACCAAGGCATGTTATACCTGGACGTGAGGAGATTGAAGCTCTTTTGACCGGTAAAAAGCTTACAACCATAGTGTTTTTCTTGGATGAAACTTTTGAAGAGATTACATATGACATGTCCACAACTGTAGCTGATGCTGTTGAGGTACTGTTTCAGCTTCTCGTGTGTGTTTATGCATGCATACTAGATCAGATGAATCAAATGATTTTACAAAATGATTTTATATTATGTTTATCCCTTAATAGCGATTCCAAAAAGTTTTTAGTTGCGTTTTTTCATTAAATTATCTTTAAAGTTCTGTGTCTTCGGTGGTCAGGAAATTTATTTTTTCCACACAGTCTGAATTTCAAATAATGAGTACAATGATTGTCTCAGTTGGTGTCGCAATCTCTTAACATTTTTTCTGTGCTTTATTGATTGAAAACCTTATTATTGATTGCGTGCATTGGTTTATTCAAACTTCAGGAGCTTGCTGGGATAATCAAGTTATCAGCATATTCTAGCTTTAGTTTATTCGAGTGTCGTAAGGCCGTAATTGGTTCGAAATCTCCAGACCTCGGAAATGGTAATTAAATTAAAATGTCGCAACACTTTTTATAGTTACCTTGGCTGTGTTGCAATACTTGGTTATGATTTCTAATTACATGTAATTGTCAAGTAACTCTTTGCTCCCTTTCTCGCGCATTATTTTTGAAAATGTTCTTATTATATGCAGAAGAGTATATTGGTTTAGATGATAATAAATATATTGGAGATCTACTCTCTGATTTCAAATCTTCAAAGGACCGAAGTAAAGGAGAGATTTTGCATTGTAAACTAACATTCAAGAAGAAGCTATTTAGAGAGTCGGATGAAGCTGTTACCGATCCAATGTTTGTGCAGTTATCATACGTCCAAGTATGTCTTTTTGGCCTGGCCTTTTGTTTTAGTTTGTAATTATTTTTGTCTATCTCTATTCCCATCGATATGGTTCTGAAATTGTCTTTACGCTATTTTGACTCATTTTTTCTTGTTACAGCTGCAACATGATTATGTATTAGGAAATTATCCTGTTGGTAAAGATGATGCTGCACAGCTATCTGGTTTGCAGATTTTGGTTGAAATTGGATATGTTGTTTCTCCCGAAACATGCACGTTAGTCATCTTCCTTGTTTCTTTTTTGTGTCTATGTTTCTTCCAATCCGTCCATGACTTTTTGGTTCTTAATTATAAATGTAAGAGTTTCTAATTTGCTGTTACATGAGAATTTGTGCATACCATTTCATTTAGAAATAACTTGCTATTTTCTTCGTTCATTTATCTCTAGAGATTGGACATCGCTTCTGGAAAGATTCCTGCCCAGGCAAATTGCAATTACTCGAGCCAAAAGAGATTGGGAGCTAGATATTCTTTCTCGTTATCGTTCGATGGTGAGAACCATTTTTATGTTCCAATTTTCTAAATTTTTGAGGATCAAGTAAATTTGATCTATGGAAATGCTTTATTCCAAGTGTTCAAATAACTTAAGCACATTTATTTGCATAAAAAAACAGGTGAAAGTTTATGTTTTGGATATATTCTTCTACAATTATCCTTCTCTTGCATAGCTTTTGCCGTTGTTTTTAAACCAGTTCCTTTTTAATAATATTTCTATCACGCCTATAAATATTGTCGGAATCAAATGATATTCAATAATCAATATGCATTGTACTTCAACTTTCTTCGTTGTTTTTTATACTTCTATGAATTAGATATCTGTCAGTAACTTCTTTTGATAAATCTACGGATCTATGAACTAGTCCTTCAAATTATTGAATAAATTCTATTGCAGGAAAATTTGACAAAAGATGATGCTCGGCAACAATTTTTGCGGATCTTGAGAACACTTCCCTATGGGAACTCAGTTTTCTTTACTGTCCGTAAGATTGACGATCCCATTGGACTCTTGCCAGGAAAAATCATACTAGGCATTAACAAGCGTGGGGTATGAATAATATTTATTTTTCTGGGTTTGACATTTATAACTACCACAGCAGATGGTAGATGCCTAAGTATGATATCTTGTTTGTCCAGGTTCATTTTTTCCGTCCTGTTCCCAAGGAATATCTACATTCAGCTGAATTAAGGGACATAATGCAATTCGGCAGCAGTAATACTGCTGTATTTTTTAAGATGAGAGTTGCTGGTGTTTTGCATATATTTCAGTTTGAAACAAAACAGGTTACATAATTATTATTCACTCTTCGATCCTGCCATTGAATTTGTATTATCTTGTTTTATAAGAGTTTTTGACCTTGGATGATTTACCTTTCCACTAAACTCAGGGAGAGGAAATATGTGTTGCCCTTCAAACACATATAAATGATGTGATGCTACGGCGCTATTCCAAAGCACGTGCTGCTGCCAATGGTTCAGTTAATGACCTTCCTTCTGATCATGCTAAACCTCCTCCACCTATGGATGTCAATGAGAAGCGTGTATTGGAATTGTCAAAATTACTTGAAGAATCAGAGAATAAAGCCAATCAAGTTAGTAAATGCTTAGAGAAGGACCCACCTTTTTTTTTTTAATTTTTTTCTGATAATGATAATATATAACGGACGGACATTACTTAGACCTGTCATATAGAGTTTTATATTGGAAGAACACCATTATGCATGCTAGTTAATATGTGATGTAGATGGTGTTAGGCTAAGCTTATGAAAAATTGCTTATAATCTTCTAGAGCTTAACAACTGTTTTAGGAGTTTATAAGCTGTCAGAATTATTTTAAAAATAAATTGTTAAAATATTTTGATAAACTTGTTTTAAACAACTTAAAGCTGATATGTCTGGAATTGTAAGATTTTTTTATTGTCAAGATTACCAAGAAGAGAATAAAACTATGAAGCTAATCTAAATAGTTATACATATATGAAAATAGTTTTAGAATAAATCTATATTAAAAAAAAAATAGAACTATTTTATATTTTAATTTAGACAAATTTTATTATTTGGAAATTTTTTAAAAATTAATGTTTAATATTTAATGAGTGGAGGACATGTGGAGATTTATGAAAATATGCAAGGATATTTTGGAGATATAAAATGTTAAAATAAGTTCTTTTTTGAAAAAGTAAGGTTACCCGTATTTTTTTTAAAATAGCTTAGAAGCTAGGTAGCAGGCTGTTTGGAAGAATTTTTACCAAATAAATTTTAGCAGCTTATATCCTCCAACAACTATGGGTTGTTTTGTAGAGCTTATAAGCTCAGCTAAACACCATCTTAGTGGAGGCGAATAAATCAGTTTATTGCTCAGATTTCATTCTCAACTTTTTCGGACTTTTGTTTTATGTTTTGCAAGTTGCAAGAAGATCTACGTGGAAAGCAAATGCAAGAACTGAAAATGAAAGAAGAATTGGAGAATGTGAAAGGTAAGTTGAGGTCTGAGAAGCAATACTTGGAAGAAATCATCGGTGAACGTGATAAACTGCGGACATTGTGTGATGGAAAAGATTCAGTTCTTCAGGTGGTTATCTTCGCAAAGATAAATTCAATTCTGATTGATGTTTCCAGTTGTTTTTATTATTGATTTTCTACAGGCTACACTATTGGAGAAACAAAGCCTTGAAGTGAGGCTTACAAAGTTGAACAGCCGAGGGATGGAAAATAACATCAGAAAAGATTTGGTTGACGCAAATAATCAGGTATATAGATGTGAATTTATTAATCGTTGAACTGTTGTGTGTTTTTATTATATGGCTTTGTCCTTTACATGAGAAGGTTTATTTATATTTTAAACCTGAACAAATAGGTCTTGTGTAAGATTCAAGATGAATTGAAAGAACGCACTGCTGAGTTGCATGCAGTTGAAGAATCAAAAAGGAAACTTGTAAATGAGAAATTATCTATCGAAGAAAGGCTTTTAAGGCTTGACAGAAAAAATGCAGATGAGGTTCTTGTTAATTGTCTTTAGTTAGCCAATTCTATGATCTTTGCTATCTACTAAGCTTATTTATATGCGTCATTATTCAAATGCAGATTGCAATTATGAAGGAAAGCTTTGAACAGGAATGCAAGACCATGAAGCTTCGTGTTTCTGAACTTGAAAAGAAACTGGAAGAGGCCACACAAAGTTATATTGTTTCTCAATCAATCATTGCAACTAAGGATTCGGAATTGTCTTCACTGCACAATAATCTTAGGGAATTAGATGAGTTGAGAGAGATGAAAGAGGTGAAATCTTTATGCCATATTTTTATTTTCTAGTGCTTGTAACTTCTATATATCATCATTTGTGCTTCTAATCAATTGATAGTTACATGCCCAAAATATTAATTAATAGTTCCATATGTAGGATATTGACAGAAAGAACGAACAGGCTGCTGCAATTTTGAAGATGCAAGGAGCCCAATTAGCTGAAATGCAGGCACTTTACAAAGAAGAACAAATTATGAGAAAACGATATTTTAACATGATAGAAGGTTACATTTATGCTTCCCAGTTTAAATTTATTTATCATTTGAATATAGCATTCTTTGTTTATGAACTAACTATGCATAACTAGCCTATTTATAATTGAACGATCATGCTTTGTAATTCTAATACTTCTCAGACATGAAAGGCAAGATTCGAGTGTATTGTCGATTGCGTCCTCTTAGCGAAAAAGAAATCTCAGAGAAGGAAAGAAATGTCTTAGTGAGTGTTGATGAGTTTACCGTTGAACACTTGTGGAAAGATGACAAAGTGAAACAGCACATGTATGATCGTGTTTTTGATGGCCATGCAACTCAAGATGATGTTTTTGAGGATACCAAGGCAAGTTTAAAGATTCTGTATCTATATAGATATGTTGAATAATTGCCATTTTTTGGCACATATTCTCATTTACTTTTGAATCACTTTGGTCATGATCATTAAAAATTTCACTTGAGTGCAGTACCTGGTGCAATCTGCTGTTGATGGGTACAATGTGTGCATATTTGCTTACGGACAAACTGGATCTGGGAAGACATTTACAATTTATGGATCCGATAGCAATCATGGTCTCACTCCACGAGCTATATCTGAACTTTTTAAAGTCATGAAGCGGGACAATAACAAGTTTTCATTTACGTTGAAGGTAATTAATTTTGAATGCTATCTGGTCTTCCTGAAAATCATTTTTTTGTTATGAAATTTTTCGGCTCATTGCTGTCAATACCATTCCTTTCTACGCTGGTTTAGTTACAGATTTTGTTGATCTGCCATAATAAATAATTTTATGAATATATGCAGGCATATATGGTTGAACTTTATCAAGATACTTTGATAGATCTTCTGCAGCCGAAGAATGCGAAGCGCTTGAAATTGGACATCAAGAAAGACTCGAAGGTTATTGCCTTAAATTTTTTATCAAAGATATATAGTTTATCAGAATAAGTCTCCTCATTTTTTTGTTTGGCTCATATCGTATTAGTTTATGCCAATTTGTGTTTTGTCGCATAGTTTATATGCTTGACCGTTTTTGTCTTCGCAGGGAATGGTTGCTGTAGAAAATGTGACAGTTGTATCCATTTCAACATATAATGAATTAGGAAGTATTATTGAGAGAGGATCTGAACAACGTCATACGACTGAGACTCTTATGAATGAACAGAGTTCAAGGTCACATCTGGTACTTTCTGTTATTATTGAGAGTACTAATCTTCAAACTCAATCTGTTGCCAGAGGAAAGGTACGTATTCAAAAATATCTATTTAACATTCATATTTCATTTTCTTGGCTTATAAATGGATCATTCTTGCAGTTAAGCTTTGTGGATCTTGCTGGATCCGAAAGAGTGAAGAAGTCGGGCTCTTCTGGAAATCAGTTGAAGGAAGCTCAAAGCATTAATAAATCACTTTCCGCTCTGGGCGATGTCATTGGTGCTTTATCTTCCGGCAATCAACACATTCCCTACCGAAATCACAAGCTGACCATGTTGATGAGTGACTCCCTTGGTGGAAATGCTAAAACTTTGATGTTTGTCAACATATCTCCGGCTGAATCAAATTTGGATGAGACTTACAACTCTTTAATGTATGCTTAGACTTCCCTTGCACCTCAATAGTCTGCATACACTATTTTTATATTTGGTTTTGCTTGTTAGTTCTCTCATTTCATCTACTTAGAAAATTACATGTAGGATCAAATGCTTATGATCGTAATATTGAAAGCTACAGTTGTTAATACAATGGTAGGTGGTAAGTGCTATGTTTGATATCGCTGTTAAGATCACGTACATAGGAGTTGTAGGTTGCACCGATGACCGATGGTAGCAGTTATCCCTGCTATGTTATATAGCACTACGAACATGATGTGTCATTTGGGCTGTTACACAATATCAAAATATTGCTTTACATGGTTATAACTTGTCATAGTTTTTGGCATAATGAAAGACGTTCAGTCCATCGTCACTTGTCAATGACGTTTAGAAAATGGAATATTTTAAGCTCCAAAAAACACTTTTTGTCACTTTTCTTGAAAGTCTGTGTTTTACTATACTGTTGACAATCTCCACTCCATGAAATCAACAGGTATGCTTCCAGAGTGCGATCTATTGTTAACGATCCCAGTAAAAATGTTTCATCGAAGGAGGTGGCTCGTTTGAAGAAGTTAATAGCGTACTGGAAGGAACAGGCAGGACAAAGGGGGGGAGTTGATGAGGATCTGGAAGAGATACAAGAAGAACGAATTCAAAAAGAAAAGACCGATACTCGTCATTCAATGTGAGTTACCTTCTGGGCCGACACAATCTTCCTTATTTGATGTCATTGGCTATTCCGGTGTAGTGTAGAAAGACGGTCACCTGGCAAAGGAACGACTTGTTTGCATTGTTAGTTCACCAGAAACCTCGGAGATTTATGTTGTGGCAAGAGGACCTTGGATGGGAGGGAGTCTTGGTTTTGTACAGCAGCAATGTGTCTAAATATTCAAATCAAAATCAATACAAGTATTGGTTTTCTGATTTCCCCTTTCTTGGAATCAAAGTTGTAAATCCACTGAAATATTTATCTTCCAAAATTTTGTGGTCTGACTCTATACAATTCATCATACCTGCTTTATTTATCTAGAAATATGGTTAAGTTGAGCTAGTCAGCTGATGAACATTAAAATTATAGCAAATCTGACTACACTTATTGTCAACATATAAAAACTAATTTCTTATTTCCAATACCAAAATTCTGAACTTAATTTCATATACAATGGCACTGAGTGCAATGCACTGCAAACATCAAAGTTCTCGAAACCTTATGGACATTGCCTATTCAAATTCTCCAATCATTCCTTTATAATAAGAGTGATGTAAATTTGGCTCCCCACCAAGTAGATAAAGCCACCCATCTTGGCACGAGTCCCTTGGCCGTAGACTAGTTTGAGCAATACTAGCCCCAAATGCATAACCTTTCCAGTGCGGAAACACTCGAGGGCAATGAACCCATTCATGCCTAAAACTACCTCGGCCTGAACGTGCGAAGTCCTATGGTTTACTATAGCCCTGGCTAGGCCGAACTGGTGTAGATGAGCGTTGAAGTTCGAGTGCAGCAGGACGTTGCTGCTGGCTTTGTTATCACCATGAACGACCTTTTGTTCGAATTCATTCATGGTGAAGACAGTGTAGCGCGGAGGCAACACCAGAAATGACGTTGTATGGGAGGTTCCGTGGGAGAGGGTTTATGTTTGAAGGAGCAAATATGCGCTTCTCTAGGCAGCCGTTTTTGTCATTTATCCTGATTTGGATTCTCTATTGTGCCGAGTAGTGTTGTGCAATTTTCATCTGACATCTCGCGGAATCCGAAAGATTATTAGCTGATCATCTTGCATAGAAAAAACATGCACAGCACCATACCAGCTGGGGATCCAAATCCCACTTAGGCATCTCCAGTGGTTAAGAGTTCGGTGAGAGTTTTTTGTGTTTTTAGTTGTTTCACGTCAAAAGACATAAAAACCTATTATTTTCTCCACAATAAAAAAAAAACCTAAAAACAACTTTTCTGTGGTCCCTACACCATCAAATCACACATCATTTTTTTTTTTACTATTTTTCATTTAAAATCTTTATATGTACTATTCATTTAGTATTTTAATTAATAATGATCTTTAATTTAATTTATTTATATTTTTACTTTAATTTTTTTAATTATACATGAACTTAGATTTTACATGCTTTGACAGATATGATCTTGGTTCTGGGCGGCTGTACGTGCTTCAGGAGTAGTTTTGGTGTTTGGACATATCATAAATTAAATCATGTTTTGTCATATAAAAAAAAATAATCAAAACATTAAAATAAGTCCAAAATGTTAAAGTGCTTTTATTATTATTTAAAAAAATAGAAATAGTTCGACGTTTAGATAAATATTGAAAAATGCTTTGTTTTTATTTTTAAATAGAATTAGAGCATAAACAAAAAGACATATATTCTAGCTTCTAAAAAAACAATTTTTTTTAAATAAAATTTAAAACAGCTTTTATAACCAAACAATATATTTTTTTGCCGTTGTATTTTCCAACCAAAAACACTCTAAAAATAAAAAGATTAACCGATAACATTATAAAAAATAAATAAAAAATATACAAGTTACAAGACCAAAAATATGGTTCTCGTTTTTAATGTACATCAAATAGAATTTTTCGTGCCACATGAAATTGTCAATGCAATAGTACCAAATGAGCAATGTCCAATGACTTTAGTGGCTTTTGGAAACAAAAAAAATACAAGTTACACTAAAGTCCATAACATATCAATTTATCGGACTAAAATTTAATTTTTATTTTATTTTATACAATATCCCGCAAAAGAATTACTTTCAAGAATAAAACATAACTTGTATTGAAATCCTAAATCAAGCTTACCAATATTATATGGCACTTTACCACAATTAAGAACACCCTAAATTTTAAAAGTAAGTCATTAACGCTCTCTAATTTATTCATCGTATAGTCATGATTATTATTACTGATATATATAAATTACTGATATATATAACAGGAAAAATTATTATTACAAGACCAAAAATATGGTTATCGTTTTTAATTTACGTCCCATATAATTTTTCCTGTCACATGAAAAATGCAGCAATGCAATAGTACCAAATGAGCAATGTCCATTGACTTTAGTGGCTTTCGAAAAAAAACAAACAATTAAGTACACTATGATGAGCAAAATTTGACTGAAGTCCATAACATATCAATTTATTCGACTAAATTTTAAATTTTCCTTTTATTTTATACAACATCCCGCAAAAGAATTACATTCAAGAATAAAACATAACTTGTATTGAAATCCTAAACCATGCTTATAACCAATATAATATGACCGTTTACCACAATTAAGAACATCCTAAATTTTATAAGTCATTAACACTCTCTAATGTATTCATCATGTACGTACAGTCATAGATGCTTATTATTACTGATATATATAAATTACTACGTATTTATAGGCTACGGATGATCTCCTCGCCTCAATGCGACTTCACAGACCTGCTCTGCATTTTCACGAGTTGCACCCATGAGCAGTGCATCGTTAACACATGCTTCAAGGCTATCGGGTCGAGCTGCATCCACAACCTCAACCACCACCACCGAGGCTGCGAACATCACGATCATGGTCACGAATAGCATCGCCACAACCTTGCTTGATCCCATTTTTTCGTTAGTCTGAAAAGTAATTTTTTTGGAGATCAAATTGATATTGGTGTATGTTGAAATGTAGGTAACTAGTGAAACATATATAGAGAGAGTTTGTGTGGAGTGTGATTGTGGTAAGGAGGAAGTCAAGGGAATTTTCAAGTGATACCATTAGAATCCTATGGTGAAGAGAGGATTGCTCGCAAGTAAAAGTAAAAGGGAGAAAATGATATTGGACCTCTCTCTCTCTCTCTCTCTCTATTTTTTTTTTTTTTAATTTTTTTTAAGGTAAGGGAGGGGGTATTTTGTTACGACGGGGTCTTAAATCCGAAATTTGTTTGAAGGGGTATTTTGTTATGACTAGGTTTTGAATACTGGGTTATGAATTGGAGATCTTGTCTCAAACATAAGAAACATATTACCAAGGTCTCATCAGCGATCCAAACATATACTGAGAAAATTTCACATCATCTGAGAGATTGTGGCAAGAGGAGATATATCAGTCGAGAGAGTTTCTTCTGCAGATAACGTTGCTGATCCACTTACAAAGCCCTTTTCAGGACCATTTTTTGAGAAGCAAATAAATAAATATGAAGTTGTACATGTGATGAAAATCATGAAACACACATCTTAAATTAATATATATATATATATATATATATATATATATATATATATATATATATATATATATATAGAGTTTTGCTATCCTACCCACCTACCGTGCCCACATAATGTGCCCACCATGAGGTGACACTCAACTATTGGACGCACAATTCATCACATCTAATAGTTGAGTGTCACCTCATAGTGGGCACATTAGGTGAGCACGGTGAGTGGGCAGGATAACAAAATTGTATATATATATATATATATATATATATATATATATATATATATATATAGAGATCTTTTCTCCTGCCTAACTAACCCTCCCCACCACATTTCCGATTTAATGACATGTCATGCCACGTAATTTTTTTTTAAAAAAAATTAAACCCATATCTCATAACCCCATTCTTCTTTCTTCCCCGTAATTTATTTTCCCTCTTTCTTCTTTTTTTTTTCCAGGGCGCCCTAATTTCATAAACCCATTCTGTGCCACATCGTCGCCGCCAGCCACTTCCCACCACACCCCGCCGCAGTTACAAGCTTCGCCGCCGCCGCCGCCAACATCCGCTTCCCACCAGCCCCCGCCGCAGCTACAAGCCTCTCGGCCGCCGCGCTACGTGAGTTTTAGTCTTCCTTGAAACAACTACATCATATTATGTTCCTTAATTTTATCCTTTTTTCTGGGTATCTCGAAGATATCACACCATGGTCTTTGTAATTTTTGTGTTCGAAAGAGAATGGCGTCTGATAATGAATCACTAGACAATTCTATTTTCACTTGATTTTGAGTATGATATTTAACTTAATAATTTTCAAGGCTAAGTCTTAAATTTGCTCTATTATCTTGATAATGAGAGTGTTCAGGTTAGTTTATGATTTTCACTTGGTGTAGTCAAGTCTCGGATTTGAAGTAGGGTGACTTGTAATTTATAACAAATAAAATAAAAATATATATATTTAGCATTATATATATATTTTTAACTGCATTGCACAAACCAGATTTTAGAAGTATGCCTTGATCATTTCTTAAAAATAAGTGTTATGCACAAATTAAAGTGAACAATGGATCTTGATGATGTTAATTGTTTTTTGAATTATTGTAAAGGTACAGTGGGTGAATAAGGATGTGTATTGACCTACGTGTAGTGGTTCAACAGGTGGGGCTATCTTGTCATTTCATTATTTAACGAATGTTTATGATCGTTTGAAAAAATATAGTGAGATTAGGACGATGTGTTCGGTTTCTTCTGCAGGAGGATTGGTGTTCTGTAAATGCGGGAAAAGGGCGGCATTGAGGGTTTCTTGGACACCAGATAAACCAGGGCAAAGGTTTCATGACTGCCGGAATTGGAAGGTGATGTCTACCATTTCAATTCATCGGCTTTTCAGGTTTATTTTGAATTTGTTTTTATAGATTTGTTATAATGTGTTCATTTGAATAATTTGTTTGCTATGACAGAGTAATGGTTGTAATTATTTTGCGTGGGAAGATCCTCCGATGTGTCCTAGAACAATGACCATAATTTCTGACTTAAAATGGAAGCTGGCTGTGCTCGAAGTTTATAAGAAAGAAACTAAAAAGGAGAATCGAAATTTGAAGTTGATGCTTGCTAGATCAGGGCTAACTTTCATTCTGTTTTGCTTGGGTTATTGGATATTTTCTTAGATATTGTACTTGTGTTTTGTAAGAACTTAAAATCTGAGTGAGAATGTATTAGGTTATTGATTTCATATGAATGACTTCTATGAGTTATAACACTTGTATTGGTGTTTTGTTCATTTGTATATTACATATTGGGTCCATCTTTTCTGGTGGCAAAGACAAGAACAAAAAATAGTAATATTAATTAATGTATTAAGTAACATCTACTTGCTAGCTGCATAATTTTTTTCATGTACCATCTTTATTTTAAAGCAATTAATGGAAGTTTGGAGAAATGTGTAATGGGGACCTGTGGTGGTTTGCTTGCCATTATTCCATATATATTGCACGTGTAAAGAAGGGATGATATGAAATGCTAGATCTTAATTTCATTTTTTTGCATATATATCTTTTTTCCTTGTGATCTAGTTGGAGCATTCTTGCTTTTTTGCACCTGATCATTTTGTCAGCTATTTGTTCAACTGGATTACTCTTGTTCGAGCTAAATGATGAAATTATAAAATAAATTTTACTTAATAATATCATTAAATTCACTTAGACACTCATTTTATTTTTCAACAATATTTTATTGTTTATATTTTTGGCATTTTTATATAATCATTCTCATTGTATAAAAATTTAATAAAAATTAATTAAGAAATAGGTATTCCACGTTTGTAAAAATTAATTAAGATATAACTATATGGTTGCAAGTCTTGCTTGGTCATACACATGCTTGCATAACTTTGCCCCTCCATCCGAAACTTTCATTCTACTACCTATTTGATCAATATTTTCCCCTCGAGTAACCAAAAATTAAAGACCACGAAACAAAAACGAAAAAATCATAATCCAACAACAGTTAAAATAGATCGATTTATGATGTGTTTCTCAAACCGACGTGTCTTCTTGGAGACACATTGCTGCTATAGCTATCGCTTGGTTGAAGCTTTTCTTTGGAAATTCTCCTTGAAGTAGAGGATCAGCGAGTTCTGAGAATCTGTGTGGTTCTTTCAATATTGGTTTAGCCTAGTCACCAAAAAAAAAACAAAAAACTCACTACTCTTGAAATGCCACAAATCGAGCCACAACATAACAGATGTAAATGCCACCTACACAAATACATTCGAATTATTTTACGATTTCTTGCATTGGCCTACGAATATTTACAATGGAGCCAACGTCACGAACGTGCAACGATTTTACAGAACCTTTACCAACGACAATCTCAAGAAATATTATTTAGTTGCAACCAATTTTTATTTTAAATTCACATCAAAATGCTAACTGCTTTACTGTAAAAATAATTGATCGAACAGATCTTACCAAGTTCATATACCTCAACTTCAGCTGCAATGTGGGCAGAAACAGAGAATAAGCCATGCATTAGTTAATGAACTCACTTGGATTTTGCTCAACAACAATGGAGTTCAGAAATCACAAAAGAAGTACGGAAAAAGCAAAATATAATTCGTAATTAATAAATAATCAAAAGCACCAAAGTGTACGACTCACTAGTTAAAGAAAAAAATGAGAGACACTTTATGGATCCACATATTCTTCGTCTGTGCTCGTATCACTGTTGTATTGATTATCTATAGTTGACCTAGTAAAAAATAAATCAAAATTATTGCAAGAATTAATGACATTGATTGGTGTAAATGAAAAAAAAAATATTCTAGACATACCCGTCACGCAAATTCGGACAATTGCGTTTATCATGGGACACACCTCGAAGCCCACAACCATGGCATTGCCTAACTCTTGAGATTGATTTCTCCTTCGCAGATTTCAATATCTTACCACATCCTTTTGTTCTCACTTCAAAAGGATCCAAAATATCCAGGGGCCCATCAATAGTTCTCTTCCTCTGCCTTCCCATGCTCAGATTTCTACTGCTGTTAATTTCCCTAATTTTGTAGTAGAGAGAATCCAATTGTTCCTCCATGAGCTTTGTTCCCTCATCAGTCAAAGATGCCTCATCAACTATTAATGAACTCTTGAAGGATAATCTCGAGTGTCGTGAAATCAAAAGCTTCTCCGGATCATTGCTGATATTTTCTTCACCCATTGTATATGGTGCTCCAACCATTGCATGTTGTGTCCATCGATTGAGTATATATTTATCAGGCAATTGAAACACCTGGTTGAAACGAAAATAGGCTAACATATGCCTACACGGAGTTCCCTCAAAATCAAACTTCTTACAACTACATGATATGTAGTTCTTTTCTTTGTCATGTGTGAGCACCTTCGGTTTAGAGGAAGAAGAGCTTTGATAATGCATCACATTGTAAATCACTTTCTCATCTTCTTTTGAGACTTGTTGCACACAATAGCCATGACTCTCACTGATTTCACTTTCAAACTCAACCTATTTTTTTTTTGTATACACCTTAACCATCTGATGTTCCATTGGCAAATTTCCTTTGATCTTCGGACACTCATTTCTATCAACATGGTCGGAAACTAACTCATTGTGCCTTTGATGTTTGAGTGCTCTATTGAAACGGATTATAAAATCCACCAACGAGTTCTTCTTGGAGACATACCTCTTAAAAAATGAATGAGAACTTTCAGATCTTTGATTACTTGACATTCCAGCAACAAAAACATGATTAAGATATGCTGGCACCCACTTCTTTCTCAAATCATACATCAGTTGTAACCAATCATTTCCCTCCAGTTTAGCACATTTCATGGCCTCTTCCCAAGAACTCACAAATTCATCTGGTGTTGTTGAATTTTCGATGACATGCTTGATGCTTTGATAGTGGTCACGAAAAGTCATAGGGTCTAATTTCTCTGAGAACTTGTTCAGTATGTGCCACAAACAATATCGATGCATTGTTTGTGGGAAAACTTGTGCAATGGCTTTCGTCATAGCAGGATCCTGGTCAGTAATGATCACGTTTGGTGCACCTGTAGGCATGGCTTCTACAAACTTGTTAAGCAGCCAAATAAAAGACTCGGTTTTCTCATCACTTAGAAATCCACAACCAAAAACAATCGTTTGATGATGATGATTAACTCCTACAAGTGGTGCAAAAATCATCCCATATTTGTTGGTGTTATACGTCGTGTCAAACACAAATACATCACCAAATGCACTGTATGTCCTCCTTGATACAGCATCCGCCCAAAAACACCTATTTAATCTCTTTTCTGAATCTGTCTCATATATGAAGAAAAAAATCAGAATTCTTCTCTTTTTCGGATGCAAAGAACTCGATTAGTGTTTCTGCATCGATACCTTTTTGTTCATTTTTCAGATCTCTCTCAAAGTTTCTAATATCTGTTTCTGTGCAACCAATATGTTCAGACCCTCCATACTCAATCTCCAATAACCAAATTTGCTGACAAGTTGGCACATTGGCTTCTAAAAATTATTGAGTCAATGCTTTCTTTGCTGTCGAAACAGTGCGATGTGACCGTAGCAAATGCACCTTTGAAGGAGTCGATAGTGGATGATTATGACTCTCCTGAAAAGCACTGACAGCCCAGTTTGTTCCACTTTGTGCCTTCACAATTGAAATTTTTGATCGGCAACCAGTTCTCACTTGACCACGAGCTCTTTCTTTTCTTCGTTTCTCATCACTTGGTTGTTTCTTCTTCTCATCGGTATGCCCTTCTTTAGAGCATACAAATTGTTTCCAAACAACCTCATTTGTAATCTTATCTTTTTTGCTATTGTTGATTCTCGTGCTAAATCCAGCTTCTCGAGCATAATGGTTATAGAACAAAAAAGCCTCATCTACTGAGCCAAATTCCATCCCAATTTTGGGTTTTCTCTCATCTACAACTTCGGGCATGTATATCTGATCATCATCACTGTTTTCTTCCATACTTTATATAGATATCACTACGTAAAAAAAATCAATATAAAAATGAGAGGTTTCAAAACAGAATTGGTAAAAAAAATAAGCCACTTGCCTTAGAAAATGGTTAGGTAAGGTGACTTCAACAACCGTGTTATTTTAGTGGGTTCCAAATAATATCTGTATAAATTTTATGTTTGAAAACATATTGCTATTTGAATGAAACTGAAACTCACATCAAAATGTTTAAAAACATTTAGTTCCTTCATGACTGCTTTTATGAACAAGAACCAAAAAAATAATTACAAAGTGACACAAGATTCTAGTGGTTTTGAACTTTCAACCTTGGTGCTGATAACTTGAGGAATAACTTGTAATATACCAAAAAATTAATGATTTTACATTAAAATCTTCGTCAAAATTTTTACACTAAAAAATAATGATTTAGTGAGATCTATACAAAATTTTAATTGGTGGGGTCATTAAAACACAACCATTATTTCGGTAACAAACAAGAACTTGTTGTTTAAGTGGAAAAAGCCAAGAACAGTTGCAAGTTTGACTTGCAAACCTTAAATTTAGAATATTTTAAACAAAAATGCCCCCATATTCTTTCTGATTCTTTATATTCCAATATTATTCGAAGCAAGGGATACTCATTTTAATTCCTTCATGACTACATCATCGGCTTGTGACTGAAACTGAAACACGCACCAAGATGAAACCAGGACACTCATTTAATTCCTTCATGACTACATCATCGGCTTGTGACTGAAACTGAAACACGCACCAAGATGAAACCAGGACACTCATTTAATTCCTTCATGACTACATCATCGGCTTGTGAATTATTAAATCTCCAAAACAGAAACATTAATGTTCTAACAAAAACAAGAAAACATAAGGATTTATCTATAAGAAAAAAAAAATCAGAACCCTTACCTTTTGACCGAGTAATGACCAGATTTATCAAGACCTTAGATTTACGAAGCAGGACCCAAAATCTGCATTTTCAACTCAATTTTTAAGGCCAAAAAATTAGTAATTAAAAAAAAGAAAAAAAAATGACTACAAAATGAAATCAGGCAAGAATTTTTTTTTAAAACACATCATTAAAAACAAGAAAATGAGAAAAAACGAGACCTATGAAAGAGAGGCGCGACCAAAGGAATGGGGCGGAGGCTTACGGCGGAGGCTGGTGGGAACCGACTTTGAAAGAAAGAGGAAAGATTACAGATTACGGGGAAGAAGTGGCGTTCTGGACAAATTTTAATTTTTTTTAAAAAAAAAAAAATTACGTGGCATGACATGTCATTAAATCGGGAATGTGGTGGGGAGGGTTAGTTAGGCAGGAGAAAAGATCTCTCTCTCTCTCTCTCTCTCTATATATATATATATATATATATATATATATATATATATATATATATATATATAATAAAACGAGTTCTTAGTCGATTGGACCGTCCAAAAGAAGGATAAGGACCGCTCGAGTTAGAGACTAGAATTTGTGATGCTGTGTACCACTTTTAATTGGTATGGACATAGATATGTTCAATCATACAGATTGATGCTCATACGATGTCTTCACTTAACTACCCTCCCCTGGACTTCCCATGTGGTTATTATTCATTGAGAGGATAAGTTCGTGGTTATGGTTGCATACCATTAGTTCTTACGACCTAAGACAACACTGAGGTTGTACATGCTAGGATTGTGCTTTGACTCGTTTACCGACTTCGTGAGGGTCATCAGGTTGCAAGATTGGGTATAGTTATGACACATGTAAGAGCCAGTGCATTGTAGTCTGAAATTCACCGCTCACCTATGGGTGTATATATCCTATGTGATCTAATGAAATAATAGTGCATGGAATCTCTGGTCAGAGTATGAAATGTGCATTAGGGTATAGGGGTTCCATAGTTGCACATGCGATGCCATTATGTATTTTCAAAGATGCATCACATTGTTATCGAATTTAACATGCAACCCTCGATGAACCAATAGTTGTAGATTCGATCAGGATATACGAGATAAAGGGACTTTACTGTACAATAACCATAATCGATTGGTTCTTGGAGGAACTGTAAGTGATACCTAGGGAATCATGAGGTGATGCTACTAGACTCTCTTACCATGATTCGATGGATCAATTCAGAAATGAGTTCCAACATTCTTATGATCAAAGAGTTGATGCATAGAATGAGACAAATTAGGTTAAGCCTAAATAAGGGACGATGTCCTAAATATCAAAAGGTTGTGAACATACAGCTGTGTCTTTGAATCATTGAGAGTCACACAAGTACTGGTTTCCCTATTCTCCGTTGAGATAATAAATTCAAAGATTTGAATTTATATAAACAAGTTTGTGACTGCTTAAATAGTGAGGAGAATGCAACTTCCTAATTTGAGTAAAAGCATTCTAAAATCAGCAGCTCTCTTATTTAAACATCAGTGTTTTTGAAATTTAGAATGTGCATCAAAATAAAAAAACGAGTTAAGGTAATGAATTTAACTCGCCTTTTATTTTGATGCACATTCTACTAAATGATGTTGGATTATCGACCGGGATTATGATGAGAGCACTGTAATGGACGCATGATTCATGGGCTTGCAAGAGTACAAGCCCATCATGAAAAGTAATTAAAATCATAAATAGATTTAATTGACTTTTATTCTAGTTGGACTTGAATTAAAAGGTAACATTAAGAGTGTGAGTGTGTATATATGCATATATATATGTGTGTGATATATATTTGGTAATAATATAGAAGGTTGATATATTGTTATCATAATCTATAACTTATACACTAAGAAAAAAACAAATATATGTATACATATTTTTTAAATTGAGAAGATAATCATCACACAATTTCAAAAACTTATACTCTCCTCATAAAAAGAATTCGGCCACCCCTCTAATCAATAGAGGGTATTTGTGTGTGGTATACTTGTCCGTTTGAAATCTCAACAATAAATTTCTTTCGAGTTAGAAGAGGAGTAGACAATCCTGTCATAGAATTTATTGGAAGATTGAAGAAAGGATTTGAAAAAAAGATGTTTTTCAGTTGATCGTTCGTAGGAATATACAACAAGAGATATTTCTGCTAACCCGAAAATAGTTGGTTCCAGGTGATTATTTACCAAAGGTATAACCACTAAACATCCTAAGAATGTTCAATAAGTCATACGAGTGCCCAAGCATATTTGAATATTGAAATAAAATTTTTAAACTTCCACTGTGTTTTGGGCACGAGATAACGGTACTCCAACAGTGGTATCAGAACAAATTTTTCAATATTGTATGGTTGTTTTCATGTTGAGTTTTTTTTTTTAAAAATTTTTAACCGCATAAGAAAATTTTAGAAAATTGCAGCGCTGAAAAATATTATTTTTGTGAAACAAAAAATTTTTTTTTGGAGCTGGTCGAAAAGTTCGGGCAGCTCCCGATAGGGCATGGACTACACATAAAAACTTTTAAATATTTTTTTTTCAGGCAGGGCAGAGGCATGCTCTGCCCGAGACGGGCTGCCCAAAAAGTTTGGGCAGCTGGCGGCGCAAGCTAGGGTTGCCCGAAATTGTTTCGGGCAATCCCTAGATAATGGGCTAAAATTGTTTTAATTTGGGTCTGATGCAGTTTTATACTTTTTAAGTTAATTTGGGTTAAATTGGAATTTTATGAAAATTTGATTAACTTTGTCTTAAAATAAAGTTTTAATAAAATTATAAATATTTTCTTATAAAATAAATCAGTTTTTACACGAAATCAATTATCATTAAATTAATTAGAAATTAAATAAAGAAGTTTATTTTATTTATTTAATAATTGTTGCTGTTAGTGATAAAATGGAGAAATACTTTTTTCGATCCATTAACATGTTCATGTTTTGATTTTGGTCCATTAAATTTTCAAAATTTGGTTTTGGTATACTAACTTTTAATTTTTAGTGATTTTGGTCCAACTGCATACGTGTCAACTAGACATTAGCACACGTCACCCGAAAAATGCTGATGTGTGCCAATGTCTAGCTGACACGTGTGCAGTTGGACCAAAATCACTGAAAATTAAAAGTTAGTATACCAAAACCAAATTTTGGAAAATTAATTTACCAAAACCAAATTTTGGACAAGTTAATGGACCAAAAAAACATTTTTCCTGATAAAATTACAAGATACAAGTTTTGATGTATTTTAAAATATTTGATATTACATGCATGGAGGATGATCGAGAGTCATGACCAATATACTAGGTGTATGTTAAGATATTTTAATTTTATTGTTTGTTTTATTATAAATAAAAGTGGGCCTAGCTAGTTTTTATCTTGTTCCCACCCGATGAGATGTATTCGTTATGTATCATGATTATTCAAATGTAATTATTAGAATCAGGAGGAGATTAAGATTGGAATACAGAACCCCGATGCTCAATAAGAAGACATGTAAAACATTGGAAGTTTATATAATAAGTTACATTTTCACCCCTGAATTAACCTAGGTTTTGGAGTTGGATCCATGTCCGGCTCATATGGATCCGATAGTTTCGGCGATTGACCATCCTTGTTTATTTTTATTGTCATATTATGATATATGCGATATATATTACTATGCATGTATGTATGTTATTAGATAATATAGTTGCATGAATTTGGCAAACATACAAAATCATGGCACATAATTTTTAAAATGATGAGACAATTTAAAAAATTAAAATCTTTGATTTTGAATAAGATTCAAATTTTATAACAAACCACAAAAGTAAAATTAAAAGAGTTTAATTTATTTTTGCCTTCCATCGATGGTGGTTGCATGACGAACGCTACCCACAATCAGTGTCTAGCTCATATTATTATGGAGACCTGGATGCCGGTAAGCTGTGACTTCCACTAGCACATGTGATGTGAATTGAGTGGAGCTCCTATGATTTCGGCTCATATTATAAAAATAAATGACGTCATATTATTGGGCTCTTATTAAACGTGAGGCGAATAACGTGGGGGGTTTCATGGGGATGCAATTGGGCTCTTCCTTTTAGAAATTACGATTGACTGATTTTATTCGGGATCATGATTGTCGAATTGGACTCCACGTGCTCACTAAGGAAATGCGATTTCCCGTTTTCATTAGAGGGTGGTGAAAAAGTCAAAATAATGAGAGAAAAATTTTATAAAATTAAAGTCTGTATTTTATATCTTATAAACTATTTTTAAAATAATAGTAACTCTTATATGTTTTTTATTTTCAGCATGCTTACGATGTCGACCCTTAATTCACTTTATGTTATTATCGATCAAAATAAGCTAACTGGACTTAGTTATCACGACTGTCTGAGACATCTAAAGATTGTTCTGAACTCGGAGAGAATTTTCTATGTACTTGAAAAGACACCACCAAAGGAGGATATAAAGGACATTAGCACCGAGAAACTAGCCAAGATTGAGAAATGGTGGGACCATGATCATCAAGCTAAGATCTACTTGTTGGCTTCTATGTCGAACGAACTGCAGAGACGGATCGAAGAAGTTGTGAATGAATGCCGTTGACATTCACCTACATCAGAAAGAGTTATATGGTGTTCAAACTCACTCCGAGAGATATGCTACTATTAAGAAACTCACGACTGCACACTTGCGAGATGGGACCTCGGTCCATGAGCATGGTTTTAGGATGAATGGACTCATTGAGAAATTTGTGGGAATTGACATGGTTATACTTAGTGAGTTCTAGAATGAGATTCTTTTACTATCACTGCCTTCCTCATTTGATGGATTCGCGGTCAATTTTAATATGAACAAACTGGAGGCCACCCTTGAAGATTTGGTCAATGTGCTCTGTAGTAGCCAGATTCTAAATTAAATTAATTAATTACCTAAACATGTTTAGCTGGTCAAAAAATGATTAAGGGATCCTCATTTGAATTTATAGAGTTTATAATCGGATTCAGAACGATTAGAAATGGTCCAGAGAGCCCCGAGTGGATGGACAGTTCAGAAGATCCGAGGAGTAGCTTGGAAGCACCGAACTAGTTCAGATGACAATGTTGAAGTTCGAATGCACCGAGTAGTTCGAAAGTTCCGAACTGCAGATCAAAAGGTACTATATCATTTGGATAAGACAGTATGGGATTTCTAATTGGTGATTTGACTCGAGTGAGTTCGGAAGGTTCGAAATCTGCAGGAAAAGTGGGTTGTCCAATCACAGGACACACATTCGGTGGATAGAGTTTGGAAGCACCGAAGGCATGTTCGGAAGCTCCAAACGCATATCGGAAGCTCTTAGCCAGGGATTTGAAGTTCCGATCGATGCTTATAAATAGAGTGTCAAGGCAGCCATTTCAATTGCCAATTTCCCTCTTCCCTATCTTGTTCTAGTTTGGTTCTAAGGAATTCTAGGCGTCAGTTTAAGGTCTGGTCAATATCAAACCCTACCTAGGATCGTAGAGGAGTTGTGCTTAGAGTTTGGGGCCATCACCATCAAAGGGCTGACAACGGACACATGTATAATTATAGAATCTGATTCGCTTCTGGGAGTAACTATTAGTATAGTTAAGGCTTTTAGGACGCATAGAGAGATATGGTTATTAATTTCTTATAGGCCTGGACTTGAGTATCCGAGTTGCAAGGTTTCTTGAGTAGAGGTACAGACGTACTATCCGATATATCCTGATTGAGTATTCATGTTCTATGTTTGCATGTTTACACATGTTTTGTGTGCATATATTGTCACAATTATTATACTGCATACATTATCATGTTGAGCCTGTACCTTGATATAACCCGTAGTGGGGTCACCAAACCGCGAGTTCTTGAGAGGATGGCTGGACCCGTTGGTGCACGATCAGGTCATTGATATCCACAATTTTATTCTAGTGTGTGAGCCACCTCCTCATGCGATTGTCCGGTGTGCTACATACCATGACGCCACTTGATTGAGAAAAGAGTTTTACCGTGAAAGGTTATACCCATTCATTTGCATTATCATTTATAGCATGTGTATACTCATACTTCTGTGCTGGGCGTTTTTATCGCTCACATCCTTGGTTTTGTTTTTGAATCCCCATTCCACGGGACAGAGCTTAGGTTGAACGGACCCTGAGGTAGCGGTCGCTGAGGTTGCAACAGTTTTTGTGGGTTGTGTTCGCTTCCAATATCAGGTTTCTGTTGGGGGTATTTTAGTATTGTTTCGATGGGGTTGCATAAACTATGTTTCACCGTTAGTTTTAGGGCTGGTTGTATTCTGCCAGTTGTTTTGTTATAAGACTTATTTCTGTTGTTTTATCGATTATTGTGATTTATGACTTAACTGTATGCTTAATAATATTTAGTAGGTGATCCCGGAGCGAGTCACTATAATTATGTTATCAAAGCATGCATTAGATATTTGGATTTTAGGAAAACAGTCTCAGTGTTAATATATTTTACCTTTTGTAGATGCCAAATCTTGGAGAAGAGATTCACGGGAGCGTTGGTGGACGCTGGGGGTGATGAGGACGATCGGGTGTGTTGGAAAACGGTGTTCAGATCAACTCGAATTGATACCCGGTGCAGCGAAAGTTTAAAAATTTTTATTTTTCTTGATATGGAACAATTCCATATCATGGGTATCAAAACTTTCACGATTAAATTCACACAAGTAAAATAAATAACGACAATTAAATATTTTACCTTAAATCTCGAAACGAGATTATGGACTCCAACAGAATTTAATCTGCTCTTCTTGTATATCCCGGGAACCGATGGCGTCACGATCAATCACCGGAATAAGGTCCACGAATGGAAAAATGAAACCCTCTGATTGACTGCACTAGAAATCAATCAGAAGTTTGCGTAGAAAATAAACAGATATGATCTGTTAATTCAGAATTGTAATTTTTCGCAAAAATCACAAGACTGGATTTTCTCCGAAAGGGACAAGAAGATTTCGAAAATCCTCTTGAAATATTTTGTAGTGTTTTTGAAAATTTGATAATGAATTGCTTGCAATTTTCGAACCTACTACATATATTTATAGATAATTTCTAGACTAGGTTAAGTTATAATTGTGTTAGGACTCTAACTTCTTAAAGCCCACAATCCATAACTTAAGCCCAACAAGCCAAGCCCGTTGTTCTAAAAATTAATATAAAATTCATCGTGACTCCGATTGATAAACTGATTTCACCAATGTGCACAGAAACCATTTCTGCATCTTTTAGAGTCAAGATAATTTTTCTGAATCCGAATTTAGTGATTTCCAAAAATGTCCATCCCTATGTCATTTTAGGAAATCCCACTCCCTTTAGTTAAGAAGTCCAACTTCTCTTTCATTAAATTTAACTCTTTAAATTTAACTATCTCTACGGGGTTTTAGTAATCCATTACTTGTGTAACCATCAATGGTTCAGGAATACAGCTAGCTGTGGGCTCACAACTCCTTGTGACTCGGAACAACAATTTCCGACTTACCCATCGAATCATGGTAAGAGCGCCTAGCAACATCGCCCCATGATTCCCTAGGTATTACTGATAGTGCCTGCAAGAACCAGTAGATTTTGGTTAGCGTACAGTACGGTCCCTTCATCCATATATCCCGATCGAATCAACAACCATTGGTATATCGAGAGTCGTTCGAGATTCGATAACTATGCATTACATCTTGGAGATCAAATAGTGACATCGCATGTGTTACTAGGATAACCAATTAACCTAAAACACATCATGTACTCTGGCCAGAGATTCGTCACACTAATATCTCCTCAGATCGCATAGGATATCCACACTCGCAAGTATGTGGTGAATCCTTGACAACAAAGCATCGACTCCTATATGTGTCGTAACTGTACCCAATCCCGACACCTGATGACCCCAATAGAGTCGGTAAACGAGTCAAAGTACAGTACTATCATATAGAGTCTCAATGATGTTTCAAGTAATAAGGACTAATGGTGTACAACCAAAACCGCGGACTTTATCCACTCGATAAGTGATAACCACTTGAAAAGTCCGAATAGGGTAGTTCGATCATTCATCATATGAATATCCATTTGCATGCTTTGAACATCTCTATGTTCTATACCAATGAAACGTGGTACTCGGCATCGCAAATTCTAGTCTCAATCTCGAGCGATCCTTATCCTTATTTGCGGACGGCTCAATTGACTAGGAACAGTTTAGAATATACAGTGACTATAAGATGTGTTTCATGATAGCCATCCCCATGTGCTACCACATCTTACATACACTATAGTATATTCAATGTTTTTATCAAAACAACAATAGTATATCATAATATAACAATATGAAGAAAGATAAAGTCAATGCCATTATAAAAGTATAAATTATATTAAACAAAAGATTGTTTTACATAGAGTCATAAAAGCCCTTAGCCACAAGTTGGCTAACCGGGCACCCACTCTTTCAATCTCCCACTTGCCCTAAAGCCAACTAGTCATACTACGTAATCCCATTGCTTCGCGATGTTTTTCAAACAATGGTCCTGGCAAGGGCTTAGTAAGCGGATCAGCGATATTGTCTGTAGAGGCCACTCTCTCGACACTGATGTCTTCTCTTTCCACAATCTCCCGGATGATGTGGTATTTCCTCAGTACGTGTTTGGACTTCTGATGAGACCTTGGCTCCTTTGCCTGAGCAACGGCACCCGTGTTGTCACAGTACACCGGGACTGGACCAACAGCTTCAGGAATTACACCCAACTCTTGGATGAATTTCCTTATCCAAACCGCCTCTTTAGCAGCAGCCGATGCTGCAATGTATTCTGCCTCAGTGGTGGAATCCGCTGTGGTGTCTTGCTTGGAACTCTTCCAAGAGAAAGCACCGCCATTGAGCACGAATACAAATCCAGAGGTTGATTTCGAGTCATCCATGTCACATTGGAAGCTAGAGTCGGTGTAGCCTTCCAACTTCAATTCTCTTCCTCCATAAACCATGAACACATTATTAGTCCTTCGCAAGTACTTAAGAATATCCTTCACGGCTTTCCAATGCATTTGACCGGGATTGGCTTGATATCTGCTCATGACGCTCAGAGCATAGGCCACATCCGGTCTGGTAGATATCATCCCATACATGATACTACCAATGGCTGACGCATATGGTATGTGTGTCATCTTCTCTATCTCTTCGTCAGTCTTGTGACACATAGACTTGGATAAAGAAACTCCATGACACATAGGTAGATGTCCTCTCTTGGACCCATCCATTGAAAACCTTTTCAATATGGTTTCGATGTAGGTTGATTGAGTAAGTCCTATCATTCTCTTAGATCTATATCTATAGATCTGTATCCCAAGAATATAGGAGGCCTCACCCAAATCCTTCATCGATAATCTACTTGATAACCATATCTTTGTTGACTGCAACATCCCTACATCATTCCCCATGAGTAGAATGTCATCAACATAAAGTACTAAGAATGTTACCGCATCCTTAACTACTTTCTTGTACACGCATGGTTCCTTCGGGTTTTTGATGAAACCAAAATCCTTTATTGTTTCATCAAATTTCTGGTTCCAACTTCTTGATGCTTGTTTGAGACCATAGATTGATCTCTGAAGCTTGTGTACCTTATGCTCGCTTCCCATGGATGTGTATCCCTCAGGCTGCGTCATATAGATCTCTTCCTTAATGTTTCCATTAAGAAATGCAGTCTTTACATCCATTTGCCATATCTCATAGTCATACCATGCTGCTATGGCAATAAGGATTCTTATGGACTTGAACATTGCGACTGGTGAAAAGGTTTCATCATAGTCAACTCCTTGTCTTTGAGTATAACCTTTTGCCACCAATCGTGCCTTGTAGGTCAATAACTTTCCATCAGGCCCAAGCTTTCTCTTGTAGATCCATTTGCACCCAATTGGAACAATTCCATCGGGAGGATCTACTAAAGACCAAACTTGGTTAGAATGCATCGAATCTATTTCCGATTGCATAGCTTCAAGCCATAAATTTGAATCCGCATCAGAAATTGCTTCCTTGAAGTTTCTTGGATCACATCCAATGTCGGGTTCACTTTGATCCCCTTCAAGAAGAAGACCATATCTAATCGGAGGCCTAGAAGTCCTCTCGGATCTCCTAGTAGTAGGCGTGTCTTGTGATGATTCTTGAGGTGTAGGATCGCTATTTTGTATCTCGGGTTCTTCTCGAATTTCTTCGAGTTCCATCATCTTGCCTTTCTTATCCAATAAGAACTCCTTATCCAAGAAGGTGGCATTCCTTGAAACAAACACTTTTGTTTCATTAGGATGATAGAAATAATATCCAATTGAATTCTTCGGATACCCCACAAAATAACATAAGGAGGATCGACTATCCAACTTATCTCCCACTGTCTGCTTCACGTAAGCAGGACATCCCCAAATCCTCAAGTACGAATACTTAGGAGCTTTGCCATTTCATAACTCGTATGGTGTTTTATTTACTGCTTTAGTGTGGACGTTGTTTAACAACAATAGCGCCGTTTCAAGCGCGTAGCCCCAAAACGAAGGTGGGAGCTCAGTGAAGCTCATCATGGATCGAACCATGTCCAACAAAGTTCGATTGCGACGCTCCGAAACACCATTAAGCTGAGGTGTCATAGGAGGAGTCCACTGTGAGAGAATCCCATTCTCTTTTAGATAGTCCAAAAACTCGGTACTTAAGTATCTCCACCTCGATCCGATCGAAGTGCCTTAATACTTTTACCTAGTTTGTTTTCTACTTCAGCCTTGAATTCTTTGAACCTTTCAAATGCTTCAGACTTATATTTCATTAAATATAAATACCCATACCTAGAATGATCATCAGTAAAGGTAATGAAGTAGGTGTTGCCACATTTAGTACCAATCCTAAATGGACCGCAAACATCTGTATGGATCAAATCCAACAGATTTTGACTACGCTCAGGTTTCCCTTTGAAAGGAGATTTAGTCATTTTTCCCTTTAGGCAGGACTCACAAGTAGGTAGAGGGTTAATATCAGACATATCAAACATGCCCTCTCCCACTAGCTTGTTCATCCTCCTTGAGGAAATATGACCTAGCCTAGCATGCCAAAGGTTTGTCGGGTTTTGACTATCGTCCTTCCTTTTAATTGTTGTTACCGGTTTATCAACATAATTAATTGGAACGTCTTTTAATTTTAAGCTATATAGATCATTTTCAAGTTGTCCATTTCCAATCAAACATTCATTCTTGTAAATATTGCAAATCTCATTTACAAAATTGCAAGAAAAACCATCTCTATCAAGCATAGAAATAGATATAATGTTTTTGACCAAATCCGGAACATATAAAACATTTCTAAAAAATAACTTAAAATTGTTCTGCAAAACTAAATAAATGTCTCCTATAGCTTTGGCTTCGACTCTAGAACCATTCCCGAGCCTTAGCTGGGTCTCACCCATCCTTAGCTTACGACTTCTTGTCATTACCTGCAAATCATTGCAAATATGAGATCCACATCCGGTATTCAATACCCAAGAAGAAGTATTAAGCGAAACATTTATTTCAATGTAAAACATACCCTTTGCAGTTCGCAACTGTTCGAGGTATTCCTTGCAGTTACGTTTCCAATGACCGGGTTTCTTGCAGTAATGGCAAACGTTTTCATCTTTTATCTCAATTGAAGCCTTGACCTTTCCCTTCTTATTTGGTACAATCTTCTTGGGCGGGGCAGAACGTTTCTTACCCTTTCCACTTGGTCCTTTCTTAGAGTTAGAAGAGGAGCCAACCAAGAGTACCGGTTTATCCTTCTTTAGTGTGGCTTCATAAGTCACAAGAATATTGACCATCTCTTCAAGGGTGACCTCTATCTTGTTCATATTGAAGTTCATCACAAAGCCGTCAAACGACGAAGGAAGTGAAAGAAGCAACAAGTCCACATTGAGTTCATGCTCTAATGTCAGTTTGAGTTTTACCAACTTTTCAATGAGCCCAATCATGTGTACCCCATGCTCACGGACCGAAGTCCCATCTCGCATGCGGCATGTCATGAGCTCTTTGACAGTCGCAAATTTCTTGGCCCTTGACTGAGCTCCAAAAAGTTCCTTGAGTACACTGTGAATGTCAGCAGCATTCACCGCATCCTCAAATCGCCTCTGGAGTTCATCAGACATTGATGCTAGCATATAACTCTTTGCCTTGACATCATGGTCCCACCAATCGTCAAGCTTTTTCAACTCTTCCGGACTAGTGTTAGCCGGGGCTTCCTTCGGAGGACGCTTCTCTAACACGTAGAAAGCCTTCTCCGAATTTAGGATGATTTTTAACTTACGGAACCATTCCGTATAGTTAGCGCCAGTCAACTTGTTTTGATCGAGAATTGAGAGTAGTGGATTACGCGAATTCATAGTAATGAAATACTGAAAAGAAAACAGACAATAATCAGTGATTTGTTCAATTAATTTACTAAGACATAAAATATGGCGAATTTCATTTTATAAATTACACTCCCACTATTTTGACGATTTCACTATCCTCTAGTGAAAACGAGAAACATTTTCTTTAGTGGGAACATGGAGTCCAATTGACAAACTATAGTCCCGAATAATATCAGCCAACTATAATTTTCAAAAGGTAGAGCCCAATTGCTTCCAAAGCAACCTCCATGTTTTTACCTCATGTCCAATAAGGGCCCAATAATATGACGCCGTTTATTGTGACGTGTCAAGATGACCCATCAATATTAAGTTGTGATGGACGGTCGCCATTTGGATCCCCAATAATATGAGCCAATCCCATGGGAGTTCCACCCAACTTACAACATGTGTCGATCCAATGTACAGCTTTCCGACGAACCGGCCCCCCCAATAATATGAGCCGGACCATATCCGCGGGTAGCATCACATACATTGATCGTTGATGGAAGGTAGGAATATTTAAACAATATTTAAAATTCCCTTTTGTTTATCTTGATATCAATTTTAAATCATATTTAAAATGAGGGATTTTATTTTGAAAATTTGTCTCATCATTCAATTTATGTATGCTTGCGGGATTCATACAATTTATGTCTAAACATGCATACATCAATAATATCATATATTATTTAAGGATGATCGATCCCATTTACTAATCGACCCGTGGTTGCCAATCACGAGTTTAAGTCCAATCCTAGGTGATATGCAAGTATGCAATGCAATCCTATTACATTGAGCTTCCAATTTACATTTCTTCGTCTTCATTGTCTGCTGGGCCCACCATTTCTTCAAAACATTATCTCCCACTAAGTCTAATAAATTTACAATAAATTTCGATGACAAAAATGGGATACATTTTAGGGGTGGGAACGGGCCATAAATCAGGCCCACTTTTATTACATATGACAATCATATTGGGCTATAAACCAAGCCCATTAATAAACACCAACAACAATAGGACAAATGTAAATCACCTAACATACACCTAAAATATTGGTCATGGCAATCGATCATTCTTTTATCCAATAATTAATTCAATAATTAAAATAATTGGATAAACATGCAATGACATCATAATTAAAAGATAAAATCATATTTTATCTTATCCATCCATAAGATCATATCTTATCATCAATTGTACCAAAATAATTAATTTTATAAAATTTAATTTAACGGATAAAATTAATAAATTTTCCAAAAATTCAAATTTATCCAAAAATCAATTTTAAAAATTTTGGACTCGAACAATTCGATCCGATGCCTCGTGATCTAATCAAAAACACTTTTCGATCGGATCAAACACTCGAATTTCAAAAATTCAAATTTTTTTTTTAAAAATTAAAATTTTAATTTTCCGGGCTGCCCTTGGACAATCCCGGGCAGCCCGTCGCTGCCCATTGGGCAGCGACGATCGCTGCGCTGGGCAGCGACAATCGCTGCCCTGGGCAGCGATCCGATCGCTGCCAGTGTTTTGCCCGTCAAAAATTTAATTTTAAAAATTTGTTTTGTTTCAAAAACCGAGGCTTAAAAATTTTGTACAATCGATTAATTTAATCGTTTGATCTGAGCAACCTGTCTCTGATACCACTATTGGAAAACGGTGTTCAGATCAACTCGAATTGATACCCGGTGCAGCGGAAGTTTAAAAATTTTTATTTTTCTTGATATGGAACAATTCCATATCATGAGTATCAAAACTTTCACGATTAAATTCACACAAGTAAAATAAATAACGACAATTAAATATTTTACCTTAAATCTCGAAACGAGATTATGGACTTCAACAGAATTTAATCTGCTCTTCTTGTATATCCCGGAAACCGATGGCGTCACGATCAATCACCGGAATAAGGTCCACGAATGGAAAACAGAAACCCTCTGATTGACTGCACTAGAAATCAATCAGAAGTTTGCGTAGAGAATAAACAGATATGATCTGTTAATTCAAAATTGTAATTTTTCGCAAAAATCACAAGACTGGATTTTCTCCGAAAGGGACAAGAAGATTTCGAAAATCCTCTTGAAATATTTTGTAGTGTTTTCGAAAATTTGATAATGAATTGCTTGCAATTTTCGAACCTACTACATATATTTATAGATAATTTCTAGACTAAGTTAAGTTATAATTGTGTTAGGACTCTAACTCCTTAAAGCCCACAATCCATAATTTAAGCCCAACAAGCCAAGCCCGTTGTTCTAAAAATTAATATAAAATTCATCGTGACTCCGATTGATAAAATGATTTCACCAATGTGCACAGAAACCATTTCTGCATCTTTTAGAGTCAAGATAATTTTTCTGAATCCGAATTCAGTGATTTCCAAAAATGTCCATCCCTATGTCATTTTAGGAAATCCCACTCCCTTTAGTTAAGAAGTCCAACTTCTCTTTCATTAAATTTAACTCTTTAAATTTAACTATCTCTACGGGGTTTTAGTAATCCATTACTTGTGTAACCCTCAATGGTTCAGGAATACAGCTAGCTATGGGCTCACAACTCCTTGTGACTCGGAACAACAATTTCCGACTTACCCATCGAATCATGGTAAGAGCGCCTAGCAACATCGCCCCATGATTCCCTAGGTATTACTGATAGTGCCTGCAAGAACCAGTAGATTTTGGTTAGCGTACAGTACGGTCCCTTCATCCATATATCCCGCTCGAATCAACAACCATTGGTATATCGAGAGTCGTTCGAGATTCGATAACTATGCATTACATCTTGGAGATCAAATAGTGACATCGCATGTGTTACTAGGATAACCAATTAACCTAAAACACATCATGTACTCTGGCCAGAGATTCGTCACACTAATATCTCCTCAGATCGCATAGGATATCCACACTCGCAAGTATGTGGTGAATCCTTGACAACAAAGCATCAACTCCTATATGTGTCGTAACTGTACCCAATCCCGACACCTGATGACCCCAATAGAGTCGGTAAACGAGTCAAAGTACAGTACTAGCATATAGAGTCTCAATGATGTTTCAAGTAATAAGGACTAATGGTGTACAACCAAAACCGCGGACTTTATCCACTCGATAAGTGATAACCACTTGGAAAGTCCAAATAGGGTAGTTCGATCATTCATCATATGAATATCCATTTGCATGCTTTGAACATCTCTATGTTTCATACCAATGAAACGTGATACTCGGCATCGCAAATGCTAGTCTCAATCTCGAGCGATCCTTATCCTTATTTGCGGACGGCTCAATTGACTAGGAACAGTTTAGAATATACAGTGACTATAAGATGTGTTTCATGATAGCCATCCCCATGTGCTACCACATCTTACATACACTATAGTATATTCAAGGTCTTTATCAAAACAACAATAGTATATCATAATATAACAATATGAAGAAAGATAAAGTCAATGCCATTATAAAAGTATAAATTATATTAAACAAAAGATTGTTTTACATAGAGTCATAAAAGCCCTTAGCCACAAGTTGGCTAACCGGGCACCCACTCTTTCAGGGTGCACCATCTTTACCACCGTGATGGACGTTGCAGCTTCGACATGCACAAGTTTGTTCAGATGGGACATAAGCCACTGGTTGGAGGTGAGACTCCAGAGGATGCGGAGAACTGGTTAGAGCAGATGGAGAGTTGTTTTTGTGTATTTCACTGTACCGAGGAGTAGCCTATGGAAGCTATCAACTTCTTGTTGGAGGGATGCGCTCGCAAATGGTGGAATTTCACGTCTAAACCCATGTTGAACGAGCGTGGTGCAGCTACTTGGACATATTTCCGTGCCATATTTTTGAAGCTGTACTTTCCTCATGCACTTCGCTAGGCCAAAACCATTGAGCTCCTGAATCTGAAGCAGAGCAGTTTGACTGTTTGAGTATTAGTAGAAGTTCTTTGAGTTGTTGTAATTTTTCCTGCATATCTCTGCAAGTTCTTAGGCCTAGTATGATCACTTCCTCCAGGGCCTCAATCCGGAGATGTTCGACCAATTTTCTATCTACGATGATTCGACATCATATGAAGGGTTGGTGAACCGATATCAACAGGCAGAGAATAGTCTCCAGCACAACATGTCAATTCATTCTTCTCATCCAGCTAGTACTTTGGGACCCAGAAACCAATCTTTCAAGAAGACTTTTGCTTCTTCTTCTTCTTCTTCTTCTTCTTCTTCTTCTTCTTCTTCTTCTTCTTCTTCTTCTGTTTCTGGTGGTGTCTTCTATTTTGGGAAAAAGAAGGGACAGTGTGAGCATTATGGAGGCCGACATCCGTCCAACAAGTGTCATAAGGCGGTAGGAGCTTGCATCCATTGTGGCGAGCTTGGAAACATGAATAGGGATTGCCCATAGTTAGTGGGAAGATCAACGTTTGGTTCTGGTTCTCAGGCTTCAGTACCATAGATACCACAGAGACAGTCGGCGGGGAGCACTAATCTGAGACCTCGTGTTCCAGAACATGTGTTTTCACTGAGTCAGTATCAGGCTCAAGAGGAGAACAAGAGGTTCATTGCACGTACATTTATTTTATGTGGCATTCCTGCATTCATTCTCATTGATATTGGTGCATCGCATTCTTTTATTTCTGCCCGTCTTGTTAAACATCATAGATTGTCGTATGTATCTCTAGACGTAGTACTCTATGTCTTTACCCTAATAGGCACTTGAGCTTTAGCCAAGCTTTTAGTCATGGGTTTCTCTTTAGCATTCAGGATTTTTGAGTTAGCAGCAAATCTTATGATCTTAGTGATGAAGGATTTCTATTGTATTTTGGGCATTGATCTTTTGAATTCGTACCGAGCTACTGTGAACTGTTACTAGAAGATTTTTCAGTTTCTTCTGGTTGAGTGCGATAGTTTGTTTTTCTACGGTGAGGGAGCGCGACCTCCTATGCCTTTGGTATCAGCTCTGAGAGCTTGTCGAGATTTGGAGGCGAGCGGGTAAGGCTACCTTATCTAAGCGATTGACACGTCCACAAGGAGTAGGGCTCTTGAGGGGTTTCCAGTTGTTTGTGCGTAACCAGATGTTTTCCCTGATGGGATCCTAGATTTTTCTCCAGTCAGAGAGTTTGAGTTTGGAATTGAGCTTGTGTCAGGGACAACTCCTATTTCTCATGCACTTTATCGTTTAGCGTCGTCGGAGATGAAAGAGTTGCAACAATAGTTTCAATACTTGTTAAATAAATTATACATTTGTCCGAGTGTTTTGCCTTGGGGAGAAACAATGTTATTAGTCAAGAAGACAAATGGTTCCATGCGTCTTTGTACTGATTACTGACAGTTGAACCAAGTGACAAGAATAAGTATCCTTTACCGTGCATTGATGACCTATTCGACCAGTTCCAATGTATTCCAAGATTTACTTTAGGTCAGGAAATCATCAGTCGTAAATCTGAGAAGGGAATTTTGAAGACTACATTTCGTACGAGGTATGGTCACTATGAGTTCCTAGTGATGCCTTTTGGATTGATGAACGCACCTGTGATTTCATGGATTTGATCAACAGGATTTTTTGGGATTATTTGAATAAGTTCTTCGTGGTGTTTATCGAAGGTATTTTGATCTATTCGCATAGTATTGATGAGCATGTACAACACTTGAGGGTTGTACCATAGATTTTTTGAGAGATGCAGTTGTATGCCAAGTTTAGTAAGTGAGAGTTTTGGATCGATCGAGTAGTGTTTCTTGGTCATGTCATTTCTCAGGATGGTGTTTTAGTGGATCCGAGTAAGATAAAGGCTATTTTGAACTGTTCATGCCCAAAAAAAGCCTTAGAGATTCGTAATTTCTTGGGCTTAGCAGGGTACTGTCAGCGGTTCATCAAAAATTTCTCATAGATTGCTAGACCGTTGATGCAGTTAACGAGGAAATATGTTCCTTTTGTCAGGTAGACCGAGTGTGAGCGGAGCTTCAATGAGTTAAGGAGACGTTTGACTACCACGACTATACATGCTTTTCCATCTAGTTCTGGAGCTTATGTGGTTTCTACAAACACATCTCATCAAATTTTGGGTTGTGTGCTGACACAAAATAGACATGTGATTGCCTATACTTCCAAAAAGTTGAAAACCCATGAGGAGAATTATCCATTGCATGACTTAGAGCTTGCAGCGATTGTCTTTGCACTCAAGATCTGGAGACATAAGTACTTGTTCACTCAGGCTAAGTTGAACATGAGGCAGCGATGTTGGATGAATCTTCTCAAGGATTATGATTGTGAGATCAAGTATCATCCAGGTTCTGTGAATCTAACGACAGACGCGCTTACCTATAAGGTTTATGTCGGTGCTCTTCGCACCAATGCTGTGTCCAGTGTAGTTCAAGAGTGGTGTTCTTTGGGTTTTAGTTTTCGCCACAACAAAGAACAACAAGAGATCCGAGTTCTTTCAATGTTAGCTGAGCCATAATTGTTTGCCCGTATTCGGCAAGCGCAAATTTCAGATTGAAAGACGTAAAAGTTAGCTATGCTTGCTCAGGGAGACAACACCTCTAGTTTTCACTTTCAGTCAGATGAGTTGTTGTGTTTTTCTGGAAGAGTAGTTGTGCCCGATGTTCGACTTTGCGGGAGCAGATTTTATCTTAGGCCCATCTTAGTAGATTTACCGTACACCTAGGTAGTAAAAAGATGTACAAGGATCTATGTACGAGATTTTGGTAGAAAGGAATTAAGCGCAATTTGTATCAATTTGTATTCAGATGCATTGTTTGTCAACAAGTTAAGGCTAAGCATCGTCGACCTGGTGGTTTTCTTCAAATTTTGGAGATTCTGGAGTAGAAGTGGGAGCATATGACTATGGATTTTGTCACCCACTTGTCGATGTCCTCTAGGCACTGTGATGTCATTTTGGTTATTGTGGACCAGTTGTCGAAGTCTGCACATTATTTTCATTATAGTCGAGAATTTAATTTTGATCGAATGGCCCGATTGTATATTCAGGAGAACATATGACTGCATGGGGTATCGTTGAGTATTGTCAGTGACAGAGACCCAAGGTTTACCTCACGGTTTTGGGTTAGCTTTCAGCGAAACTTGGGCACTACCTTGAGTTTGAGTACAACATATCATCCATAGACTGACGGTCATTCAGAGAGGACTATTCGAACATTAGAGGATATGCTGAGGGTTTTAGTGAAGGATTTTGGTTTTCCTGGCAGGATCAATTGCCGATGATAGAGTTCGCTTATAATAATATCTATCATCATAGTATTGGCATGACACCGTTTGAGGCTCTCTATGGTCGCAATTGTCGGACAACCTTATTTTGGGATGATATATGGGAACGATGTGTGGAGAGACCAGAGTTGATTCAAAAGATTGTTGATAAAGTCGAACTGATCAAGAAGAGAGTCAGGGCTGCACAGGACAGATATGCTAGTTATGCAAACACCAAGCGTATTCCTCCAAAATTTGAGCCAGGAGAGCAAGTGTTATTGCGAGTTTCATCTTTCCTGGAAGGTGATGAGGTTTGGACTGAAAATAAAGTTAGCACCAAGATTCATTGGTCCGTTTGAGATCCTGGAGAAAGTTGGATCCATGACTTACCGTTTGGCATTACCACGGTATCTCTCCAGCATTCATAATGTATTTCACGTATCTCTACTCCGTCAGTATGTGGCAGATGAGTCATATATACTGCATCCGACGGAAGTTTAGTTGGAGCCCGAATTGTCATACTTGGAGAGATCGCTCAGGAATTGACAGAAAAGACAAGGTGCTTCGAAACAAGCGCATTCTCCTAGTCATGGTTCAGGGGCAGTGTCGAGAAACTGAGGAGGTGACTTGGGAGTTAGAGAATCGTATGCGTTTGAGCATCCTAAGTTGTTTTGATTTTATTTTTTTAGCAGTTCAATTGTACTTGTAACAACAGTATTGAAAAATTTTATTTCATTGATGTTTCGTTGTGTTCACCCTAGTATGAATTTTGAGGACGAAATCTCTAATTGGGGAGAATGTAGTAGCATGATTTCAAATTAAGTTAATTGTAGTGACCTGCTCCGACATCACCTACTAAAAGTGTAACACCCGGTATTTTTAAATACGTAAATCCGCCTGCATAATTAGGATATTTAATTATTTAAATTTATGAATTATGGGTTAAATAATTATGTGAATTATTTATGCATGATTTAATTTATTTTTTAAGCATTTAACCCATGATTTTTATGATTTTTAGTATTTTTATTATTATTTGATCGCGTAGACGGGACCGTGGACGGACGAGATGACAACTTTCCACCCAAATTATTTTATGAGCCTTTTTAGAGCCTTAAAATATTATTTCGAGTCTTATTATCTCAAAATTTTAAATATTTGATTTTATTTAATTTTAGGGGTCATTTTTATCCAAAATTAGTCAAGATAATGACTTTTAATCACTTTTAAAAATTCCCTTAATTTTAATTTCGGGATTTTCAATAATGTTTCAGATTTTTTTAAAGATTTCTTTTAGAGTTTTAGTTAAGTTATATTTTATATATATTATATCCTTAATTATATATTTAATTACCCTATTTTCTAATAAACTAAAACCTAAACCTATCCCTACCTCCCACGTTTTTCTTCCACTCAGCCGACACCCACCTCCATCTTCTTCTCCATCGAGCCGTCACCAAAGAAGACCCCATAGCCAAGGATCTTGAAGCTCCAAAAGTCCCGTATTTTCGTCCCGTCGTCCCGGAACCGTCCCACGCTCGTGTTTCCTCGTCATCTACGGTGAAAGGCATGTTTCTATTCACTTTTCAAACCTATATCAGTGTATGTATGTGTGTGGGTGTGTAGTACCGAGACTCATCAGTTTTTTTTTTACAGCAAATTTTCAAATCCTTTCTCTATGCACTCGGTTTTGGCATTTTGATGGTTCATGCTCACGTTTTTCTTCCATTGGTGGGTCTAGCCGCTGGCCAAGGGTCTATAGGGGGTTGTGGGCTGGCCTGGGTTCGAATGGCTCGAGTGGTTCGAGCCAAACGAACCCAGGAGAGGCGTAGGGACAGACGGCTGCCATGGCCGAGCAGGTAAGGGTTTCGAGTTAATGGGCTTCGGGTTCCTGGTTCCTGGCTGCATGGGGGCTGGGGCCTGGTCAGGTTAGGTCCGCCCGGACGTGGGCTACGTCCGGGCGGCGGCGCTCCGGCCAGGGGCGGCCGGAGCCGGCCGGCAGCAGGCCAAGAAGGCCTGCTGCTCTCGGCCGAGACGTAACGAGAAAGGTAAGGAAGGTTTTCGGGTTCTAGGGTTTGACTTGGATCCGGGTCGGGTCAGGTGGTCCGGGTCGGGTCTAAAATAAGATGGGTTAAGTTAAGTGGGTCCGGGTCCGGGTTATTTTAATTGGGCTCGGGTATGTTTATTTTTAAGTCTTTAAGTTAATTAGGAATTAAGTGGACTAATTAAATTCCCAAAAATTTAATTAGTACCATTTAATTTATTTGGGTTCCATTAATTTATTTTGGGTTATTTTATTTATTTTTGGGCTTTGGTTGATTTATGGGCCAAGTCTTAAGTTAATGGGCTTGCATGTCTAGGGCCAGCAGCTGTATCAATCCATGAGAAAATTGCATGTGTCCTGATTATATATTTAATTATTTTTATGCATTTAAGTTATTTTAATATTTATATGTTAGTAAGAAAATTAAATTAAATATATATGAAGGACACAATTTATTTAAGTACATGCATTCATGAAATCAATTTTTATGCTATGATTTAATTTCTATGGTTGAGCAAATAAAATATTTTAGGTGGAAATTGAAGTAGTGTGGCCATTTATGGGCAGTTTTCTGCCATTTATGTATGGGCAGTTTCTGCCATTTATGTATGGGTGGTTCGCCACCAGCCTCGTACGATGGTTTCTTAGACTGATCAGTCGCACTATAAGTATGGGTCACACTTACGGATAGGACCATTCGATGTTAAGAAAATAAGTGCTCAACAACTCAAGTATGTATGATATTAAGTATGTTATGTATAATTCAGTGATTATTTAAGCAACATTTATGTTATTATTTTTAAGGCATGCTCATGCACTTATAGTATATGTATTATGTATGAAAGTGTATTAAATTATCTTAAACCCTTGTTAGTATGCATGTTGGGCCTTTAGGCTCACTATACTGATATGGTGCAGGTGAGTATGTAGAGGAGCAGGTTACCCCTACCGGTGGTGAGGACGTATGAGCAGTGCTGCAGTAGCCCCGTGACCGTGACAGCTTCTGAGTCACCATGCTTGAGTCTTATGATACATTTTATTATTTTTATAAGGGTTGAGTTTTTTGGAATATTTTATTAAATAATTTAGTGCATGCACACTTTTTATTTATTTTAATTATGCAGTATATTTTTAAATTATAGGGTTGACTCAGATATTTATTTAATTCATAGAATGCATTTTATTTAAGTATTTAAATTGTTTATTTATTTAGTCATGAATTTATTTTAAGATTTTATTCTGTGCATATATGTATGGGCATATATGTACATATTTTATTTAGTAGTATAAAAAAAAAAATTTTCCGCATATTTATTTATTATAGAGTTAGGGTCGTTACAAAAAGAGTCTTAAGCATGCAAATAAACTTAAGCAATATTAATCAAAGATAACTACGGAAAACTTAAAAAAAAAATACAAACCCATCAGTATACAACCGGTAAGCAACTGGAACCCAAAATAATATACAACCCAACCAAAGTTCCAATGTACAAGAGGATCAATCCTAACTAACTCTGCTGACATTAACTGAGACCAAAAACCCTGGTAGCGAACTACACACTGGTCCCAACTTAACCTGCAACTACCCCGCCGAATGGGGTGTCCAGAGAAAAATACTCGAACATGAGCTAACAACGCTCAGTACAAAAGTATGAGTGGTGCCATGATATGTAGCACACTGGGCCGTCGCATCAGGAAATGACTCCCATAATATAAATTGTAATGGACCGGTGCGTCCCTCTGCTTCTGGCCCATCTGGCCTTCTGCTCTGGGGGCCCGCGACCATACCCACGGTGTGCGTCCCTCTGCTTCTGGCCCATCTGGCCTTCTGCTCTGGGGGCCCGCGACCATACTCATGATCTTCTCTCCACCTGGAAATAAGAGTTTTTGCCCTCCCCAGGATTCGAACTTGGACCACCAGGCATATATCCAAATTCAACTCAATCTTGGTACCACTAAGCTGATCAGCTTAGTGGTACCAAAATTGAGTTGAATTTGGATATATGCCTGGTGGTCCAAGTTCGAATCCTGGGGAGGGCAAAACTCTCCTTTCCAGGTGGAGAGAAGACCATGAGTATGGGTCTGGGCCCCCAGAGCAGAAGATCAGATGGGCCAGAAGCAGAGGGACGCACCCAGTCCATTACAGAAATAATACGTGGATATAGGTACTCAGATCCAAATCCATGGAATCCACCATCCACTCAATAAGTCGGGGCTGAGCGACTCCACTACAGGTAATATCAAGGTCTAGACTCAACATGATAATACATGCAACATAATAATCGGGACATAATATATGCATGTAATCAATGCCATATAAACCATGTAAACATAGAAATACTCGGATAGTATGTCTGTACATCTAAATAAGCGACTCAAGCAGCCTAGCTACTTGGGTACTTAAGTCCAAGCCTATAAGCAGATAATCATCATATCACTTACTGTTTATAAAAAGCTTTAACTAGAATAATAGATACTCATAGAAGCTAATCATATTCTAGCGATATACCTGCTTTTGTCGTCAGTCCTTTGATGGCAATGACCTCAAAACCTAGGCACAACTCCGCTACGATCCCAGTAGCGCTTTCCTATCGACTGACCTCCAAAATGACGACTAGAACTAGGGGTGGAATATGGTCGGAACCCATCCCATAACCCTCCTACCCAATTCCCGTCCTTTTTCTTCCGATCCCATACCCGATACATTTCGGGACCCGAATATTCGGGATCCCAATTGTTCGGGTTCCCGTCGGGTAGGTAGAGGAAATCCCAAATTTTTTTTTTATTTTCAATATTTCGTTCTAATAACAAAAAAAATGTGATTATTTTATAAACATTACTTTTTATAAATTTATATTTCTTTATAAAAAAATAAATATTCAACTTATCGCACTCAATCAATAATCGAATGTGACGCTATTATGGAACTTCCTAAAGAAGTGATACTTCACACTGCACGTGAACAAGGACATGCTACAATAGCATGATAATCATCTTCAGGTTCATTGTGGCAAAGAGGGAAATTCAAAAGAAGATCAACTCGTCGTGATTGTAGAGCTTTCATTGTTGGAAGACAAGAAGAAAATACTCTCCAAAGAAAGTTACGCACTTTTGCAGGCAGTCTCAATTTCTTCCAAATAAGAGTCCAATTAATGCTACTGTTAGAAGATGATGAACGAAGAGATTGAAACAGAGATTTATATCCATTCTTGATCGAGTAGATAACATTCTTGGCATCCATCCCCATACATTCATCCTGATGAAGAGAATTACTCAAAGGTATTTAAAGAATTAAGTGTTGATCTCTTTCAACAAAGAGGGACTTTATAAGATTAACATCCCAACTGTCAGTAGAAGGTTTGATCAATGCATTAACTTTGACTTGTGATAACTATGAGATCTTATTTGTGGATACAAAAGGATTGGTAATATCAGGAATCCATGGATCATTCCAAAAAACACAAAAAATGTCATTTTGTTATAATATTATTCGATCATTTCAACAACAAACAATTTTGTGAATTAAATCAACAATTAATTGTTATATGAGTGAAAATACAATAATATTTAGCTCAATCTATTAATAAAATTATTAATAAAATATATTATAATATTATTTTGAGACGGGTCGAGAATTCCATCGGGATAATGTTTTATTCCCGATCCCTCTTTCGATATTAATAGGGACAAGAAAATGTTAGAGTAGGTGCCCATAAGGCCAACTGTTGGCAGGACATTATTGACTCTATGTACAAACAATCTTTATTTAATACAGTTTATCTTTTGTATATGGAAATCTTTATCTCTATACCCATGCAAACTGCATTGATAAAGACCTTGAATATACTATAGTGCATGAAAGATGAGATATCATTGGATGATAGTCATGAAACACATCTTTATTCCACTGTATATTCTAAACGTAGTTCATAGTCGATTAAGCCGCCCAAAAGAAGGATAATGGTCGCTTGAGATCGAGACTATCATCTCTGATGTGGAGTACCATATTTCATTGGTAATGGACATAGGATGTCTGAAGCATACAGGTGGTAACACATAGGATGTGATCATTGAACAACCCTCGTAGGACTTTCCAAGTGGTTATTAGTTTTCGAGTGGATGGAGTCCTGATTATGGTTGTACACCATTAGTCCTTATGAACCGGGACAACACTAGGCTCTGTGTACTAATACTGCACTTTGATCAGTTTACTGGCTCCAGGAGAGAAACACAGTGGCATGGTTGGGTGTAGCTATGACATACATGGAAGTCAGTGGTTGTAGTCGGAGATTCACCGCACATTTATGAAATGTGAATATCCTATATAATATGAGGAAATGATAGTGTATTCAGTCTCTGGCCAGAGCATGATATATGTTTTAGGGAAATGGTTTCTTTAGTAGCATATACGATATCACTATGCATTATCCAAGAAGATATAATATAGTTATCGAATCAAAAGCAACTCTCGATATACCAATGGTTGTTGATTCGATCAGGATATATGAGATGAAGGGACTGTACTGTAAGTTAACCATAATCGACTGGTTCTTGCAGGCACTATCAGTGATACCTAGGGAATCATGGGGCGGTGCTACTTGACGCTCTTACCATGATTCGATGGGTCAAATCAGAAATGATTTCTGACATTTTATGATCAAAGAGTTGATATATAAAATGGGGCTAATAAGGGTGAGCCCACATAAAGGAAAAATGTCCTGAATCACAAAGAGTTGTGAACCCACGGCTAGCTGTATCCATGAACCATTGAGGGTCACACAAGTACTGGTTTTCCTGTTTCCGTTGAGATAATAAATTCAAAGAGTTGAATTTATGATAAACAATTTTGACTGGATCGATAGATAAGCTTATAAATGGTTTATAAGAGCTTATTTAAATTTTGAGAGTAAAATTAATTAAAAGAGTTTAATTAATTTTTTCGAGTTGGACTTGGATTTAAAGGACCAATAATATATATATAAATGTATATATATATATACGATATATATATGGATATATAATATATATTTATATTGGTGGGACCTTTGTTTATAATATATAAATATATATATATATATATATAATTGTTATATATATATATATTATATTATTTATAAAAACAATTATTGGGTGTCGGCCAAGTTGGCCGACACTCAATTAATATTGCATTAGATGCAATATGAAATTATTGCATGAGATGCAATAAAAGAAAAAGGCAGAGCTTCAGATGCTCTTGAACGAGAAGAAAATTTTTTCTCTGCTCGAAGCTGTCTTCCTTTCAGTTTTCTTCTTTGTTAATTTTTCAACGAAAAATTTCTTCTTCTTTTAAGTGCAATTTAGAAGAGGAACAGGGAATTCGGTCGTGGACCTGATTTGAAGATCGGAGAAAGGAGATAATCCAGTTGATCATTCGTAGGGATTTACAACAAGAGCAATTTTCGAAATTGTTTCGAAATAGTTGGAGCTATCGTCAATCTTTTAAAATTGATAGGTATAATTTCATATACTCCCTATGAATGTTAATTTTAAACCATACGAATGTCCAAGATTATTTTGAATGTCAAAATAAAATTTTTAAACTTTCGCTGCGTTTTGGGCACGAGAGATCCGGTATCCCAACAGTGGTATCAGAGCCGGGTTCTCTGTATCGTATGGTTTATTTCATGTTGAGTATTTTTAATTTCTAACCGCATAAGAATATTCACAAAATTGCATCGCATCAATATTATTATTTTTTCAGATTATATATATATATATGCGATATATGCGATATATATATATAGAGTTTTGCTATTCTGCCCATCCACCGTGCCCACCTAATGTGCCCACCTTGAGGTGGCACTCAACTATTGAACGCACAATTCATCACATCCAATAGTTGAGTGTCACCTCATGGTGGGCACATTAGGTGGGCACGGTGAGTGGGCAGGATAGCAAAATTGTATATATATATATATATATATATATATATATATATATATATATCCATTATATATATAATATATATAGCATATAAGTGTGTCGGCCCCACTTAATATTATTATAATATATATAACCAATATATATATATATATATAACCATTATATATATATCGTTTATATATATATATATATATATATATATATATATATATTTATTGAGTTTTGCTATCCTGCCCACCCACTGTGCCCACATAATGTGCCCACCATGAGGTGACACTCAACTATTGGACGCACAATTCATCACATCCAATAGTTGAGTGTCATCTCATGGTGGGCACATTAGGTGGGCACGGTGAGTGGGCAGGATAGCAAAATTGTATATATATTATAATAATATATAATTTGTAGTTCACAAATTTATTTTTAAAGGATTCGTGAACTGCAATTTGCAATTATGAATTGCTGGGCGTCCGAAGTGTTCGGGCAACATATGAGCATAGAGGCGGGTTGTTTGAAAAAGTTTTGGGCAGCCTAACTTTTGAAGTTTTTGAAAAGGTTTCGAGATTGATGCAATTTTTTATTTTTCTTATAAAATAAATAATTAAAATATGATTTTAATTATTTATAGTAAAAGATTTTTACAAAAAAATCAATTATTATTGAATTAATTAGAAATTAAATAAAAGAATTTATTTAATTTGTTAATTCGTTTAATAATTGTGGCGGTTAGTGATAAAATTACAAGATACATGAAATTGATGGATTATATAATATTTGATATTATTATTCCGTGGATGATCGAGAGCCATGACCAATGTGCTAGGTGAATGTTAGGATTTATTTATTCGGTTTTGTAATAATGAATTATCATTGCATAATTAGCTTGTTCTATAGCTCAATCCCCACCCCTTGTGATGTATCCTTTTATGTGTCATGGAATTTTAATGTACGACATTAGAATTAGTGGGAGCTCGAAGACGATGTAGATGATAATCAAAACTGAAGACCGAAGATGTGTAAAATAAATGATGCAATGTAATAGGATTGCATTGCATACCTGCATTACCTAGGGTACGACCTAGATCCTTGTCTCGGTAAAACAAGGATCGACATAGCTCTCGGTGATCGATCATCCTAAATATTTATGATATATATGCAATATATGTAATAAATCAGTATGTGTGTTATACGATAACAAAATTGCATGAATCCGGCAAACATACTACAAACATGACACGATTTTGAAATGTTCAAAAGATGAGATAAATTTCAAAATTAAAATCCCTTATTTTGAATATGATTCAAATTTTATATCAAGACCATTAAAGGGAAAAATTAAATTGTTTAATGATTTCTGCCTTCCATCAACAGTGGTTGCATGATGAACGCTACCCATGGTCAGGTCTGACTCATATTATTGGGGAGGCCTGGACATCGGAAAGCTGTGACTTCCACTGACATATGTGATGTGAGTTAGGTGGAACTCCCATGACTTCGGCTCATATTATTGGGAGATCTTATGGGACCGTCCACTGTAACTCGACGTTGATGGGTCGGTTTGACATGAAATTTATATGAGGCGTCATATTATTGGGCTCATATATAATCATGAGCGAATAATATGAAGGTTACATTGGATATAATGGCAACTACCTTTGGAAATTGAGATCGGCTGATATTATTCAGGGATCAAAATTAGCCAGTTGGACTTCATGTTCTCACTGAGGAAATATGATTTCTCGTTTTCATTAAATGGTGGTGAAAATGTCAAAACAGTGGGAGGGTAATTCATAAAATAAAAGTTTATACTTTATGTCTTATTAAATTGATTAAATAATCAGTAACATTTTATCTGTTTCAAATTTCAGTAAAAATTTCGAATATGGCTCATCGCAATCCACTATCTGTTATCCTCGATAACAACAAACTTAATGGACCTAATTACTTTGATTGGCTAAGAAACCTAAAAATCGTACTCGCGTCGGAGAAGTTAACATATGTACTAAAAAAGGAACCTCCAAAAGAGGCGGCTAAGGACATCAACCCTGATAAGCTGAAGAAGCTTGAGACGTGGTGGGACCATGATCTTAAAGGCAAGTGCTATATGTTGGCTTCAATGTCAAATGAATTACAAAGACGATTTGAGGATGCTGTGAATGCTGCTGACATTCACTTACACCTACAAGAATTGTATGGTACACAGACAAGAGCTGAAAGGTTCAAAACCGTGAAGGCACTCATGACTGCACGTATGCGAGAAGGGACTTCGGTTCATGAGCATGGTGTCCGCATGATTGGGTACGTTGAGCGGTTGGTGAGCCTGGAGATGGTACTACCCCATGAGCTTTTAGTCGACATCATACTACTGTCTTTGCCAGATTCATTTGATGGGTTTGTAATAAACTTCAATATGAATAAGATTGAGACCACGCTTGAAGAGTTGGTCAATATGCTGACTACATTTGAAACAACCATGAAAAAGGAGAAACCGGTTCTCCTAGTTGGCTCTTCGTCTCGTGCGAAGAAATGGCCAAAGGGCAAAGGCAAGAAACGTTCTGCCCCAACCCGAAAAAACAAACCCAACAAGAAGTGTCTGTTGAACGCTTCCAAATCCGACAAGAAAGACAATGTATGCTATACCTGCAAACAGCCAGGGCATTTGATGCGAAACGGTAAGGATAATCTAGCTCAGAAATGATCTGAAAAGGGTATATTCTACATTGAAGTAAACGTTTCAATTAATTCTTCTTCTTGAGTATTAGATACCGGATGTGGTTCTCATCTATGCAATGATTTGCAGGTGATGACAAGAAGCAAGAGGCTCCGAGAAAGTGAGACTTTCTTGAGATTGGGCAATGGAGCAAGAGTTGCTACAAAAGCCATTGGAGATGTTTATTTATTGTTAAATAATAATTTCAAGTTGTATTTGAAAGATGTTTTATTTGTCCCTGATCTTGTAAAGAACATCATTTCCATTCCTATGCTTGATAGAGATGGATTCACTTGTATTTTTGCAAAAATGTTTTGTAAAATATACAAGAATGAATGTTTGGTTGCAAATGGGAAATTGGAAAACGATCTATACAACTTAGAAATTAAAGAAATCCCATTGAACAATATTCAAACAACAAAAAGAAAGGTTGATATTCTCAACCCCGCACACTTATGGCATGCTAGACTTGGACATATATCCCAAGGAAGGATGAATAGGCTAGTGGGAGCGGGCATGTTTGACATGACCGATATAAGCTCTTTACAAATCTGTGAATCTTGTCTTAAAGGAAAAATGACCAAGTTACAATTTGATGGTAAAGTCGAACGTGCTCATGACCTATTGGATTTGATCCATACGGATGTGTGTGGTCCACTTAGTATTGGTACTAAGTATGGACATACTTACTTCATTACCTTTACCGATGATTATTCAAGGTACGGGTATGTGTTCTTGATGAAACACAAATCTGAATCTTTTGAAAGGTTCAAAGAATTCAGAAATGAAGTTGAAAAGCAACTTGGTAAAAATATTAAAACTCTTCGATCTGATCGAGGTGGAGAATATTTAAGTACCGAGTTTCAAGACTATCTAAAAGAGAACGGAATTCTCTCTCAGTTAACTCCTCCTGGCACACCACAATTAAATGGTGTTGCAGAACATCGAAATAGGACATTGATGGATATGATCCGATCAATGATGAGTTTCACTGAATTACCTTCTTCATTTTGGGGCTATGCGCTTGAAACAACAATGTTGTTGTTGAACAATGTTCATATTAAAGCAGTGAACAAAACACCATATGAGATATGAAAATAAAAGGTTCCTAAATATTCTTACATGAGAATATGGGGATGTCCTGCTTATGTAAAGCAGGAAGTGGAAAATAAATTGGATAGTCGATCCATTTTATGCTACTTCATAGGGTATCCAAAGAATTCCATTGGATACTATTTCTATTATTCTAAAGAAACAAAGATGTTTGTTTCTAGGAATGCCACCTTCCTCGAGAAGGAGTTTCTATTGGATAAAAAAGGCAGTGTAATAGATCTTGAAGAGGTTCGAGTACAACCTATAGAAGATCCTATAGCCCACAGAAGATCCGAAAGGACTTCAAAACCAGTTATGAGATATGGTCTGCTTCTTGAAGGTGATCAGGTTCGACCTGAAGTTGGATGTGATCCAAGAACTTTCAAGGAAGCTATTTCTGATGTCGATGCATCCCAATGGATTGAAGCTATGCAATCAGAGTTTGACTCGATGCATTCCAACCAAGTATGGACTTTGGTAGATCCTCCTGATGGAATCATTCCTATAGGTTGTAAATAGATTTACAAAAAGAAACTTGGGGTGGATGGGAAGGTATTGACCTTCAAAGCTCGATTGGTGGCAAAAGGTTATAGTCAAAGGCCAGGAATTGACTATGAAGAAACTTTTTCACCAGTAGCTATGTTCAAATCCATTAGGATACTGCTAGCCATAGCAGCATGGTATGACTATGAAATATGGCAAATGGATGTAAAAACAGCTTTTCTTAATGGCAACATTAAAGAAGAGATTTATATGTCTCAACCAGAGGGGTTTACATCCATGGAAAGTGAGCATAAGGTATGCAAACTTCAGAGATCTATTTATGGTCTCAAACAGGTATCAAGAAGTTGGAACTTCAGATTTGATGACACTATCAAAGAGTTTGGTTTTGTTAAAAATCCTGAAGAACCATGTGTGTATAAAAAGGTTCGTAGGGATGTAGTAACATTCCTAATACTTTATGTTGATGACATTCTACTCATTGGGAATGATGTAGGAATGTTGCAATCAACTAAAGTTTGGTTGTCCAGTAAATTCTTAATGAAAGATATGAGTGAAGCATCCTATATTTTAGGCATAAAGATCTATGGAGATAGATCAAAGAGGATGTTGGGTTTGACCCAAGCCACCTATATAGATACCATACTGAGGAGGTTCTCTATGGAAGAGTCCAAGAGAGGACATCTACCCATGTGTCATGGAGTTTTTCTATCTAAGTCAATGTGCCCTAAAAATGACGAGGAGATAGAGATGATGACACGCGTACCATACGCATCAGCCTATGGTAGTGTCATGTATGGTATGATTTCAACAAGGCCTGATGTTGTATTTGCTCTGAGTGTCATGAGTAGATATTAGGAAAAGCCCGGTACAATGCATTGGAAAGCTGTGAAAGATATTCTAAAATACTTGCGAAGAACTAAGGATATGTTCATAGTATACGGGGGTGGAGAATTAAAATTGGAAGGCTATTCCGACTCTAGCTTCCAATCGGATGTGGATGATTCGAAATCAACCTCTAGGTTTATATTCACGCTAAATGGTGACGCTGTCTCTTGGAAGAGTTCCAAGCAAGACACCGTGATGGATTCCACCACTGAGGCAGAATATATAGCAGCATCGGATGCAGCTAAGGAGGCCGTTTGGATGAGAAATTTCATCCAAGAGTTGGATGTTATTCCTTGTGCTGTTGATCCAGTCCCGGTATACTGCGACAACACTGGTGCCATTGCGCAAGCAAAGGAACCCAGATCTCATCACAGATCCAAACATATACTGAGGAAGTTTCACATCATACGAGAGATTGTGGGAAGAGGAGACATCATTGTTGAGAGGGTAGCCTCTGTTGATAACGTTGCTCATTCGCTTACTAAGCCCCTGCAAGGACCATTGTTCGAAAAGCATCGCGAAGCAATGAGTTTAAAACTAATGAGTAGTTGGCATTAGGGCAAGTGAGAGATTGTTAGAGTAGGTGCCCATAAGGCCAACCGTTGGCAGGACATTATTGACTCTATGTACAAACAATCTTTATTTAATACAGTTTATCTTTTGTATATAGAAATCTTTATCTCTATACCCATGCAAGCTGCATTGATAAAGACCTTGAATATACTATAGTGCATGAAAGATGAGATATCATTGGATGATAGTCATGATGAAACACATCTTTATTCCACTATATATTCTAAACATAGTTCATAGTCGATTAAGCCGCCCAAAAGAAGGATAATGGTCGCTTGAGATTGAGACTATCATCTGTGATGTGGAGTACCATGTTTCATTGGTAATGGATATAGGATGTCCGAAGCATACAGGTGGTAACACATAGGATGTGTTCATTGAACAACCCTCGTAGGACTTTCCAAGTGGTTATCAGTTTTCGAGTGGATGAAGTTATGATTATGGTTGTACACCATTGGTCCTTATGACCCGGGACAACACTAGGCTCTGTGTACTAATACTGCACTTTGATTAGTTTACTGGCTCCAGGAGAGCAACACAGTGGCATGGTTGGGTGTAGCTATGACATACATGGAAGTCAGTGGTTGTAGTCGGAGATTCACCGCACATTTATGAAATGTGGATATCCTATATGATCTGAGGAAATGATAGTGTATTCAGTCTCTGGCCAGAGCATGATATATATTTTAGGGAAATGGTTTATCTAGTTGCATATACGATATCACTATGCATTATCCAAGTAGATATAATATAGTTATCGAATCAAAAGCAACTCTCGATATACCAATGGTTGTTGATTCGATCAGGATATATGAGATGAAGGGACTGTACTGTAAGTTAACCATAATCGACTGGTTCTTGCAGGCACTATCAGTGATATCTAGGGAATCATGGGGCGGTGCTACTTGACGCTCTTACCATGATTCGATGGGTCAAATCAGAAATGAGTTCTGACATTTTATGATCAAAGAGTTGATATCTAAAATGGGGCTAATAAGGGTGAGCCCACATAAAGAAAAATTGTCCTGAATCACAAAGAGTTGTGAACCCACGGCTAGCTGTATCCATGAACCATTGAGGGTCACACAAGTACTGGTTTTCCTGTTTCCGTTGAGATAATAAATTCAAAGAGTTGAATTTATGATAAACAATTTTTATTGGATCGATAGATAAGCTTATAAATGGTTTATAAGAGCTTATAGAAATTTTGAGAGCAAAATTAATTAAAAGAGTTTAATTAATTTTTTCGAGTTGGACTTGGATTTAAAGGACCAATAATATATATATAAATGTATATATATATATATACGATATATATATGGATATAATATATATATATATATATATATATATATATATATAGTTTCTTTCAAGTGCCCACCTATCAAGCCCACTACCATGCCCACCAATGATGTGGCACTATTCTATTGGATGTGATAAAGATGTGGTCCAATAGAATAATGCCACATCATTGGTGGGCATGATAGGTGGGCACTTGAAAGAAACTCTATATATATATATATATATAATTGTTATATATATATATATATATATATTATATTATATTATTTAAAAAAAATTATTGGGTGTCGGCCAAGTTGGCCGACACTCAATTAATATTGCATTAGATGCAATATGAAATTATTGCATGAGATGCAATAAAAGAAAAAGACAGAGCATCAGATGCTCTTGAACGAGAAGAAAATTTTTTCTCTGCTCGAAGCTCTCTTCCTTCCAGTTTTCTTCTTTGTTAATTTTTCAACGAAAATTTTTTTCTTCTTTTAAGTGCAATTTAGAAGAGGAACAGGGAATCCGGTCGTGGACCTGATTCGAAGATCGGAGAAAGGAGATAATCCAGTTGATCGTTCGTAGGGATTTACAACAAGAGCTATTTTCGAAATTGTTTCGAAATAGTTGGAGCCATCGTCAATCTTTTAAGATTGATAGGTATAATTTCATATACTCCCTATAAATGTTAATTTTAAACCATACGAATGTCCAAGATTATTTTGAATGTCAAAATAAAATTTTTAAACTTCCGCTGCGTCTTGGGCACGAGAGATCCGGTATCCCAACAGAAAAATCCCAAAAATTTGGGTCGGGAAAATGTCGGGTAGGGATTGTTTTGGGACGAGAATGGGATGGGATTTAGGAAGGGTCGGGATTTTGGAAATTTTTACCACCCTTACCTGGAACCCACCAGGAAACGAGAGATAAGCGAGGGAAGTGACCAAGGAAATGAGCCCCTCGACTCCTCTATTTATAGACAATGATCGAAACGTTTGATCTCTCGTTCGGAGCTTCCGAACGATCTTCAAAACTTCTTATCTCTCATCACTGAATGCGTGTCTTTTGATTGGACAACACAACTGCCGACCTTTCCAAACTAGGGGTTCGGAGCTTCCAAATATAGATCTTTTGAAACCCATATCTGTTTGTCAGGGGAAAGTTCAGATATTCCGAGCTGCCTGGAGCTTCTGAACTCCAATCTAGCTTCCAAAGGGATCGGAACTACCGATCTAAATCTAGCTCAAGTTCGGACCTTCCGAACTGCTTTGAACACTTAGAACCCTCCAGACCATTTTTGAATGTCCTGAATCCAATTTTCTACTTATTAATCTCATACGATGATTCCTCAATCATGTTTTAATCATTCTAAACATGCCTAGACCATAAATTGTTTATTTTGGAAATCGAGCTACTACATTAATCAACTGCTTGAACATGTTTAATTGGTAAAAACATGATTAAGGGATCCTCATTTGAGTTTATAGAGTTGAGAATCGGATTTAGAACGATAAAAAATAGTTCAGAGAACCCCAAGTTGTTGGACACTTCGGAAGCTCTGAAGAGTAGTTCGGATGACAATGTTGAAGTTCGTATGCACTGAACAGTTCGGAAGTTCCAAACTACAGATTGGAAGGTCTGATCTCCTTTGGAAAATTATGTGCTTTTTGATTGGTTCATCGACTCGAGTGAGTTCGGAAGCTCCAAACCCAAGTTTGGAAGTCCGAACTCTGCAAGCACATTGGTTTGTCCAATCACAGGACACGGGTTCGGTGGATAGATTTTGGAAGCATCAAAAGCACATTCGGAAGCTCTGAGTGCAGATCAGAAGCTTCGAACCAGGGATTGGAAGTTTCGATATATGCCTATAAATAGGGGGTCGAGGCTGCCATTTCAATCGCCAATTTTCCTCTTCGCTCTCTTGTTATATAGTTTGATTTTAAGGGTTCCTAGGCTTCAGGTCGATAGTGAAGCACTACTGAGATCGTAGCAAAGTTGTCCCTAGAGTTGGGGCTTTTGAAGGGCTTTCTGAGGGCATATAAATAGAAGAAATCCCAAGAACAAAACAAAATTTTTTTAATTTTTTTGAACAATCAACGTTGATGGCTTGGGCAAGAGCAACAAAGAGATCATTTCAACAAAATTCACTCAATTCACGCTGAAATTTTTCATTTTTTCTCTTCTTGAATATTATTTTCATGTATTTGAACATTGATTTATCTCGTTATTATTAATTTATGGAGTAATTTTTCATTCACTAAGGCCACGATAGGGCCGAGAGGAGACTATGTTTGATGTTTGATTTTGATTCAATTTACTTATTTGCTTCTTGCATCTAATTATTGATTGATATTTGTTTATCATTGCATGTGAATAATTTATTCAATTGTTTGAATATTTTTTGTTTGATTTCAAACAAAAAGGCTAGAGATTGAAGTTTAGCTTCAAAATATGTATCAACATATGGTTAAATCGACTAAAAATAGTTTGGTTTCAGTGTGCAGTTTTAGGTAACGACTAAGATTTCATAAATCTTAATGCATTTTTATTTAATTAAATTCAAATAGAAATATTTTGTACTGCTGAATAAATAGGTTTATTAATTCAAAGAAATAGTTTAATAAATAAATTAGAGAATCTCGCCGTAATTACGCAAGACTTTGAGTAGGTGTTTGAGCTAGAACACATGTCACATAGTAATTGAGAGTGGTACCGTTGTGTGCTTTGATAAATTTTCTTGAATTTGATTCATTTCCCATCACGTCTCCACCATCCAACTCGTTTTATTAGATTTTGTTAGCATGTTAGTTAAACTAAAAATTAGTTTAGTAACTCCAATCACCCGATTTAATTGATTTGTATAGATTATTTTTAATAATAAATATCCTAGTAAATAAATATTGGTCTCTATGGGAACGACTCAGAATCAAAATCCGATTTATTATAATTTGACATAGTGCGCTTGCTACTCCCAACCGATCCAAACGAAAAGCGTGCATTTTTCGTTATGAAGCAGGTTAAGACGATTCTTCGAAATAGAATGGGAGAGACTTTTTGACAGATTCTATGATCATCTATATTGAAAGAGAGTTTGTTTTAAGCATAGACTCAGATTCTATAATTTATGAATATTATACGTTAAATAATCGTAGATCATAGCTTCAATAGCACGGTTGTATGTCTATTCGGATCATTTTTATATCTTTTAGTTAAGAAATGTTTACTTATTTTTCAACATAGAATGATTTGTTTTAGAGATATTCATTTTGTTTAAACTTCATTTTCTTGCAGGACGATGGAGATACAAAATATTATTTTTTCAAAAAATTTCAAAGGTTTTCAAATACTATGAGTTTCATACAAAAATTAGTTATTTTTAAAGGTGCCACGAAATTAGCTGAAAAATTAACTATGAGTGTCAATGTTAAATTAGTTGTTTTTCTAGGTGTCTTCAAAGCACGTGCATTTCTAGGGATGAGTCGATGCTGGCTTGAGGCCGGCAGTGCCTTAAGCCAACCACAACTCGACATGTGGCACGTTGTTTTAATTATTTTTTTTAAATGCCCAAATTTCAGTTTACTCTCGTCATTTGTCCAACCATAGTTAGCGACAAAATTTTTTTTGAAACATGTGTTCTTCGTGCTCAACCTTTAGCCTGTTTGAGAGATCCCCATATTTTGAGATTTTGAAGTCATGTTCTTTCGGAAATTACCGGCCTGTTTGCGGGATTCCTAGATTATGATAAATTGAGAAACGAAGTGGGAATATATTAATCGGATTATCGACGCCGCTACGAAGTGACTTTCTCCATTCTGGACCAACTTGAAGGGCGTACAAAATTCATTTTTCCTTTGGACTTTGACTGGTGCATGCCGCAGCCACTCCCCATTCACGACCCCGATAAAATTTTTTCTTAGATCAGTTATGTGTACATCTTTAAATCTAAAAAATATGATAGTATATGTTAAACATTTGGATCTTAACTTGTTGCAGCCGCTGATTGGAGATATTTCAAAACTTCAATTTCGCGAATTAAAAAGAAGCTCCGCCAGTATGGAAACTTCACCTAAGATATCCTTCTTTGTAATTTCAGAATCAATTTACTTAGGGAGTGTTTGCAGTAGATTGTGCTTTTGTAGAAGTAGTTAATTTATAGATTATAAAAAAAAAAAAAAAATCAAAAATTTGTAGTGTTTGAAAACAAATGTGAAAATCTAAAATCAAAGTTTGGTAGTGTTTGATAAATTAGTGATTAGAATGATTTTAACAATGACCTTCTTATTAGAATCACTTTTGAAAAATCATAATCACCACATGACTAGCTTTTGAATTTCAATTAAGTTAAGCATAAGCTAACACATAATCTAGGTTTAAGAAACACACAAAAATGATTTTTTTAAGCTAAAAGCTAATAATCACTTTTTTTAGTGATTAAAAACACTCCCTTAGACTCCATCGTAATAGATTCCGTGAAATTGTTTAATTAACAGATTAATTTGCTGTTAAACTTCAACCTCAGGTCTCCTTTGTAATTTTAGAAGCAATTTACTTTTCAGCTTTTTACTATTGTCTCGGAATATGCCTAACATGTTAATTAATTGCTTTGCTTCATTGATCACTTTGCATTTTGAAATGTTTAGATGACCCGGTATTCATTTGATTTTTGCTTCCATTAGAAATTTTTGCAAATATAGTAATTGAGAAATTGTAATTTAAGACACTTATTTAAATTTGAACCATGTTTTGACTAAATTCTTAAAACCTTGTTTTATGGGACAAATTATATCTCTTTATTTAATTTGAATCATTATTATTTTTATTTATATTTGAATCATTTTATTTTAATTATAGACTTGATGAGAGACAATACTGAAGAGGTTGAAGTTGCAAATTCAGAATATGCGATTTCTGAAATGTTGAGGTATTATCTACCAACTCTATTGTAGATTAATTGGAGAGTAAACTACTTGTGGTCAAGTAGTCAAAAGTTTTGAAGATGAGTATTTACTCGATTGCAATTATGTTCATGCTAAAGGGATCAGTGTTAAAAAATTTGATCAACACTATTTTCTGGCACTATTGAATTACAAGCTAAAGAGTTTGGGTGTTCATGTGAAGGTAGTAAAGATGAAAAACGCTCAAATGAAAAAATTCGTGTTTACTTGAAGCCGAACAATATGAGTAAATGTAAAGCTAAACTCAGAATAACTAGGAAAATTGGGGGAGAGTGGAAGGTTGGTAGGTTTGTCGTTGAGCATAATCATGACATGATTGCTGATGATCAAAGATATTTTTTGAGATCATCATGCAATATTTCTCATCCTAAAAAATATACTTTAGAAGCAATGGTGAATGCTGGGATATCTGTGACTAATGTTGTATCTTATATGGAAAATGAAGCACAAGGGCCACACGTACAATTTAAGCTTTATTCGAAAAGATGTGTACGATCGATCACCTTGGTCGTATAAAAAAGCATACGAAAGTTGAGAACGAGGATGCTTCTGCATTACTTCATCACTTTATAAATAAGGCGAAAAAGAAGTAACATTTTTATTGGAATGTGCAATTAGATGATGACAATATATTCATGAATTTCTTCCTCAGCGATTCGAGCTGTCAAGTGGATTTTGAGTATTTCGATGATATTTTGTCATTTTTCACCACTTATCGAACCAATCATTACAATTTGATATGTGCTCTTTTTGTTGGAATTAATCATCATAAGCAAAATGTAATGTTTGGTTTGGAATTCATGTCGGATGAAACTGAGAGTTTATTCGAATGGTTGTTCAGAAATTTTCTTGATTCTATTAATGAAAAACAACCTGAAACAATTTTCATTGACCAATGCCAAGCCATGCTGAATGCAACTGAATCAGTATTTCTATATTCACACCATCGATTATGTCAATGGCACATCAATCAAAATGCTCTGTCATACTTAGGAAGTTTGAATGGTGATTCGAGATTTAAAAGAATGTGGAATAAATGCACGAGTCATTGCGAGTCTGAAGAAGAATTTGAAGCGACATGGAGGATTATGATTGATGAATACAATCTCAATAGTCATAAATGGTTAAATAATATATATGCATTGAGATACAAATGGGCTATTGCATTTAGCAATCACAGGTTCAGTTCTCGGTTTTTGGCAACTTCTAGAAGTGAGGTTACAAATTTAGTGTTGAAAAGATTCGGAAACAGTGCCATGCCATTGTACAATTTTGTGCCTAATTAAGAAAAAATCCAAAAAAGTTGGCGTGATAAAGAAAAGACAGAAGATACACGTTGTCATCATATGAAAGCTCCAACGAGGCTGATAAATAATCCATTGTTGAATTTTGCAGCTGATGTTTATACACTGACAGTGTACAAGCTATTTAAATGAGATTTTATTAATTCTTTGAATATGCGGTTCATTCAGATTCCTTCGGATTTGAGTGAATTTTTCCTTGAGTTTAAAGTAAAATCTCATGATGAGAATTCAAGGGTTAGATAGGTGATGTTCAGTATAAGAGCTTCCTAATTTTGGCAGGGACATGATGATCATAACCGTAGGTAGCTCAGTATAAGAGTTGCACGCTGTCTCGGCTTCTCGAGGTAGATCATTTGCATTTTTTTTTTGTGAATATGAAGTAATCAAGCTGAGGTGCTGCTGCCTTAGTTTCTTCATCGTTTTTTTAGTTGCAGTAGTTTTGTTGGAACTAGTTGGTTGTGTTAACTCTAGTATTTCTTTGGAGAAGAGAATCGAATCTGAAATTATGTGACTTTCTTTCTTATGATTTGAATTGATCTCTATTTGCTGCCTTGTTTTTTTTCATAGTTGTTTTAGTTGAGGATGAGATAATTCTGGTATTTTATTGGAGTTAGTTGCTTAATTTTGTGAGCAATTAATGTTTTGGAGCCCATTTAAATTCTTATGTTGTGGTTTTGAAGGCCTTATGGAAACTAAGCTGCAACAAAGTTGAAAAGAGGATTCGACAACATTTCAGATCTAACTTCAATGCGAAGCGATGAGAAGGGAGATGGTTTGGCTTGATTGAATCATAAGCTGTATTTGTTCCAATTGGATTAGTATCAAGTCATGCTTTAGACAGTAGATTATGTATTTTGTTTCTAAACATGATGCTTGCCATATCCAATATTTTCCGTCTCTTATTCAGTTTTAAATTAGCTGTTGTTGAAGTATGCTTCTATTAGATTGAATGAGAATAGAGAAGAGATCAGATCGAAGAGTACATATCAGATGAGTTCAGTGATCAGATGAGTTCGTGGTCAGATCGAATAATGGGATCAGATCGAATGTGATGGTCAGATGAGTCTTCGGATGAGTTCAGGCAGATCGATTGCTCGAGTACTGGAACTTGGTTAGAAGTCAGATGATTGTCCGTGAAGCTGTAAGCTTGAAGGCAGATCAAAGTACGAGAACAGATCAGACGAAAGTGATAAGACTTATCGGGTTGGACCATGTTGACTTTATAATTGGGCCGTAAGTTGCTGTTGACCTAAAGCCCAAGAAGAAATTTGGTGTAATTCTCTATATATACAGATCAAAGCTACGCCAACCGATATAACAAAAAATCATATTCTTCAACCTCCATAAAATATTTGAGGGCAAAGAAAAGAGAGATTTCAGAAAAGAAAACTGGGGCGCAGATTGTGACGGGATAATTCAAGGATAACAAGCTCGAATTGTGTCTATATCTAGCGTTAGAGTGTTCTATTCTGTCTCTATAATAAGCTCTGGTTTTTTTGAGCTTGGATTTCTTCTGTTCGTGATTAATAAAAGTGTTGTGTTGCTCTCCCGTGGACGTAGGCAAATTTCTTGCCGAGCCTCGTAAATACTTGTGTTGTTTAAATCGCTTTTGCGTGCGTTGGTGCTTGATCTGCATGTGTTGGGTTTCATATGTTTCTGGGATTGTGTTATTGTTCTTGTTGATGTGTGTTTTGCGTGGTGAATTCTCGGAATATTGAATTTACTTTGATTGATTCCTAACAAGCGCGTCTGGAAAAAACTAAGTAAATATGGTGGGATCAATGAAATTTGATATTGAGAAGTTTACGGGCAAGAATGATTTCTCACTCTGGAGAATTAAGATGCGAGCAATCCTGATACAACAAGTATTGGTGGAAGCACTTAAGAAGAAGGAGGAGATGTCTGATGATATCAAGAATAAGGATGAATTGCTCGAGAAAGCACATCGTGCGATTATTCTGTGTCTGGGTGATAGACCACTTCGAGAGGTGGCGAGAGAAGAATCTGCTGCTGCTGTGTGGCTTAAGCTTGAGAATCTATACATGACAAAATCCATGGCTAACCGTCTGTACATGAAACAGAGGTTGTATTCGTTTGTGATCAAGGATGATTAGAACCTTGAAGACCATATCGAAGAATTCACCCAGATATTGGATGACTTGGAGAATATTGAAGTAAAGCTTGAGGATGAAGATCGAGCTTTGATATCTCTGAATGCACTTCCAAAAGCATATGCAAATTTTAGAGATGATTTGCTCTATGGAAGAGAACAGACGATAACATTGGAATAAGTTATGTCTGCTTCCAAGGAGCTTCAGAGAAAGTCAAACACAAACACTGAATCACATGGAGAGGGTCTTACGGCAAGGGGAAGAAGTGATAAGAGGACATCCAATGGAAAATATAGGCCGAAATCCAGATCGAAGAGTCAAGGAAGATACCAGAACATAAATTTGGGAAATGTGAAGTGCTATGCATGTCAAAAGGTTGGGCATATTAGAAGAGATTGTACTGAAAAAAAAGGGAAGAAACAGAAAAAACCCAAAGAAGATGGTACTCTGGCCGTAGCTTCAGATGGATATGACTCAGCAGAAGTATTGGTCGTTTGTAAAAGAGATATAAACCACGAATGGATACTGGATTCAAGATGCTCCTTTCACATTTGTCCTATAAGATCTTGGTTTGAAAAGTTGGAAAAATCTGATCAGGGCATGGTACTGTTGGGAAATAACCAATCATGAAGGATAAAGGGCTTTGGAAATATCAAAATAAGGATGTATGATGGGATTGACCGAGTACTCACTAATGTGAGGTATGTGCCCGAGTTGAAGAGAAACTTGATATCATTGGAAACACTTGTTGCTCAGGAATACTCATTCAAATCAGGAGCATAAAGTCTCTCAGTGTCTAAATGGTCTCTTGTTATATTGAAGGCTGTCAAAAGGAACCTCCTATATGTACTACAAGGTGAGACAATCATTGGAAGTACAGCAAGTATTCAGGAACTTCAAGACAGAACTAAGCTATGAAATCTAAGTCTTGGACATGTAAGTGAGAAGGGATTACATGAGCTGTATAAACAGGGTCTGTTAGGTAGAGATAAGATCGAATCACTGGAGTTGTGTGATAGTTGTGCTCTTGGGAAATCAAAAAGAGTATCATTTGATCAAGAAAGTCACACAACTGAGCAACCATTGGCCTACATTCATTCAGATCTATGGGGTCCTTCTTGGACAGAAACTCATGGTGGAGGCAGGTACTTCATGTCTTTAATAGATGATTACTCAAGGAGAGTATGCATATTTATCTTAAAGACTAAGGATGAAGCTTATGACAAATTCAAAGAATGGATGCTGACAATTGAGAACAAGAGTGATCGAAGAGTTAAACACCTGAGAACAGATAATGGGTTGGAATACTTATCAGATAAGTTTGTAAAGTTATGTAAGGAGAAAGACATTACCAGACACAGAACAGTGGCAAGAACACCACAGCAACATGTCCTGGCGGAGAGAATGAACAGAACTCTTCTGGAAAGGGTCAGATGTATGATGATCAATGCTTCTCTTCCTAAATCCTTCTGGGAGAAGCATTATTACTGCGTGCTACTTGGTAAATAGGTGTCAATCCAGTGCAATTGGTTTCAAGACACCAATGGAAAAGTGGAGTGAAACACCTACAGACTACTCAAACTTGAGAGTATTCGGATGTCTTGCATATGCTCATCTGAAACAGGACAAGTTGTAAGCAAGGGCAGTCAGTTGTATATTCATTGGGTATCCAGATGGTGTGAAAGGTTATAAAGTTTGGAACCTGGAGTCAAGAGGTCCAAAGTGTTTCAACACCAGAGATGTAAATTTTGACGAAACCAAGTTGGGATATAAAATGAATACAGATGGAAAGGACATTCAAATCAGTGAGAATCTTAAACTACCGTTTGAGGTGGAGTCTTCTGTGCCAGATAAAGAGTCAGGTGAGCTGCAAGATGAGAATGTGACAGCGAGTGATCTAAAAGAATATTTGAGTACCTATAATCTTGCAAGAGACATAACTAGAAGGGAGATCAGAGCTCCTAAGAGGTTTGGTGAAGCTGATCTGGCTTGGTATGAATTTACAGTAGCTGAGGAGGTGGAGTACTCAGAGCCGAATACTTATATTGAAGCTATGGCTAGTAAACACAAAGACAAGTGGATAGAAGCTATGAATGAAGATATGAACTCATTGGAAAAGAATCAAACCTGATGCAAATGGATCTATAAACAGAAGGAAGTAACTCCTGGAAAAGAACATATCAAGTATAAAGCAAGATTGGTTGCAAAGGGTTTTGGTCAATTAGAAGGGATAAATTTTAATGAGGTCTATTTTCCAGTGGTCAAACATTGTTCCATCCGGATTATGTTAGCACTGGTGAACCAGCTCGACTTGGAGCTTGAGCAGATGGATGTGAAAACTGCTTTCCTACACGGTGACTTAGAAGAAACAATTTATATGGAACAACCTAAGGGCTTCATACATCAAAAAACATAGGATAAGGTCTGCTTACTAAGGAAGTCATTGTATGGGCTGAAGTAGAGTCTGAGGCAGTGGAATAGGAGGTTTGATGAGTTCATGATTGATATTGGTTTTGTGAGAAGCCAATATGACTGATGTGTCTATCTGAAGAAGGATGAAAATCAGGTTATCTTGTACGTACTGATTTAAGTTGATGATATTTTGATTGCAAGTAAAAGTAGGGCAGAGATATCATCCTTGAAGCAACAGCTCAACTCAGAATTTGAGATGAAATACTTAGGAGAAGCAAAGAGGATTTTGGGCATGGACATAATGAGAAACATGAAAAGGCAGGAGATTCATCTGAGTCAGAAGAATTATTGGAGGAATGTTGTTCTGAAGTTTAACATGAATCAAGCAAAATCTGTCTTGACCCCTCTGGGACAGCATTTGAAGCTATCTGCAAATCAGTCACCTGAAAGTGAGGAAGACAAGATGAAGATGACTGGTATTCCATATTCTAGTGGAGTGGGGAGTCTCATATATGGAGTTGTGTGTAGTAGGCCTGATCTGGCATACACAATCAGTGTTGTGTCAAGATTTATGGCTAATCTAGGTACATATCATTGGGAATCTCTGAAATGGATTCTCCAATATCTCATAAACACAACTGGGATGAGGTTGAAGTTTGAGAAACAGCAAGATAGAATTGATCCAGTGGTTGGATATGTGGATTCAGATTTTGCTGGGAACTTAGACACGAGGAAGTCATTGACAGAATATGTGTTCACCTTTTATGGCACATCGATCACTTGGAAGTCTAATTTACAGTCAGTGGTTGCCCTTTCTACCACTGAAGCAGAATTCATAGTTGTCACCGAGGCCATAAAAGAAGGATTGTGGTTAAAATAAATGATAGCGGAGCTTGGTGTGAAACAAGATCAAGCTGTAGTACACTGTGACAATCAAAGTGCAATACACTTGACAAAACACCAAGTCTATCATGAACGATCGAAACACATAGATGTGAAGATGCATTTTGTCAGAGATGTAATTGAAAAAGGATATGTGATCCTTGTGAAGATAGCATCCAAAGAAAACCCTGCAGATGTTATGACGAAGTCACTACCGTATTCTAAGTTCAAGAAATGTTTGGACTTAGTTAATGCGGTTATTGGAAATTAGGCAAACAAGGCTAGATTGGAGAGAAGCAGTCAACCTGAAAGAATCAAGGTAGATATTGTTGAAGTATGCTTCTATCAGATTGAATGAGAATAGAGAAGAGATCAGATCGAAGAGTACATATCAGATGAGTTCAGTGACCAGATGAGTTCATGGTCAGATCGAATAGGATCAGATCGAATGTGATGGTCAGATGAGTCTTCGGATGAGTTCAGGCAGATCGATTGCTCAAGTACTGGAACTAGGTTAGAAGTAAGATGAATTGTCCGTGAAGCTGTAAGCTTGATGGCAAATCAAAGTACGAGAGCAGATCAGACGAAAGTGATAAGACTTATCGGGTTGGACCATGTTGACTTTATAATTGGGCCGTAAGTTGCTGTTGACCTAAAGCCCAAGAAGAAAGTCGGTGTAATTTTTTATATATACAGATCGAAGCTACGCCAACCGATATAACAGAAAATCAAATTCTTCACCCTTCAGAAAATATTTGAGGGCAAAGAAAAGAGAGATTTCAGATAAGAAAACTGAGGCGCAGATTGTGACGAGAGAATTCAATGATAACAAGCTTGAATTGTGTCTGTATCTAGCGTTAGAGTTTTCTGGTCTGTCTCTGTAATAAGCTTTGTTTTTTTTAGCTTGGATTTCTTTTGTTCGTGATTAATAAAAGTATTGTGTTGCTCTCCCGTGGACGTAGGCAAATTCCTTGCAGAACCACGTAAATACTTATTTTGTTTAAATCGCTTTCGTGTGCGTTGGTGTTTGATCTGCGTGTGTTGGGTTTCATCTGTTTTTGGGATTGTGTTATTGTTCTTGTTGCTGTGTGTTTTGCATGGTGAATTCTCGAAACATTGAATTTACTTTGATTGATTCCTAACATCTGGCATTGACAAGAAATCTCTATATGAAAACCAAGTATTTTGCATTGCATTAATATATTTTATATATTGAAATGGTTAGATATTCTCCTACAATCACATAAAAGTTTAGAATTTGTAATTAAATGTCTTTTTCATTGAATAATGGCGTTCGAGTCATTAGTAAGAGGGAGAGAAATGAGGGAGAAGATAGTGACAACATAGGGAAGTGCAAAAGCAGCGCATAAGTAAAAATGGAAGAGGTTGATTTTGAGAAACTTAGAGTGGGAGGGATAAAAATAGAAGAGGCTGCTGTTGAGTAGGTAGCCCTGGATTTGTTGCAACAACGCGACACATGGCATGATTTGTTTTTTTATTTTATTTTAATAAAATGTGGATTTTTTAAATCAAATAAATGAGTTGACCTTGATCATGGTTAACCATGATATACTCGTTGGTTGGGAGAATTACAATTTTGGTCCTATAATTTGCACATTTTTCATTTTTGGTCCTGTTAAAAATAATTTTGTAATTTTAGTCTTGTAACTTAGCTTGCATATTTTTTTCATTTTTGGTCCTATTAACATTAATTCGCATTTTTAGTCCTGTAACTTTCATGAATTTTTTACTTTAAGTCATGTTAACATTGAATTTATAATTTTAGTCTTGTAACTTGCATTTTTTTTTTATTTTTAGTCCTATTTGCATTGAATTTTCACTTTCTGTCCTTTAACTTCTATATATTTTTTCTTAGTCATATTATCGATGCTTTTATATTTTTAATTCCATAAATTTCATACTTTTTTATATTTTTATTTATAATATATTATGATTTACATATTTTAAAGCTTTTAAAATTTAAATGAATTAAATAACAAAAATTCAACTAAAATTATTCAAAATAATTTTATACTAAATATCATCTTATAAAATACATAATATAAATTAAACTATTAATCTAATGAATCATGTTTTTTTTTGTTTTAGTTTTGATATATAATATGAAATCGAACCATATAATTTTTTATTTTAAATTTTATATCAGACCAAAATTCCATTTTCGTTTTGGTATTTTGTTTCTTGAGTTTGGATTTATGGTCTTTTTTTTAAAACAAAATCTTAAGTACTCACGTCATCTATGCTTGTCACAAGATACAAAAAAATTTCGAATAATTTTTAGTTGAATTTTTTTCGATTCATTTAAATTTTAAAAGTTTTAAAATATTTAATCATAATATATTATGAATAAAAATATAAAAAATATGAAATTTATTGAATTAAAAATATAAATTCATCGATAATATGACTAAAAATAAAAATATATGGAAGTTACAAGATAAAAAAATGAAAATTATTTGTAAACTGGACTAAAAATGAAAAAGAATGCAAGTTACTGGACTAAAATTATAAATTCAGTGTTAACAAGACTTAAAATAAAAATTCATGAAAGTGACTAAAAATGTGAATTCAATGTTAATATGACCAAAAATAAAAAAATAATGCAAGTTACAGGAATAAAATTGCAAATTTACTTTTTACAGGACCAAAAATGAAAAATATGCAAATTACAGGACCAAAAATGTACTTTTCCCCTCGTTGGTTAGATCTAAGAAACCTTTAATCGATTCATCCTCCCATTCTCTCAAATTTACCAATCTTTTTCAATTTTTTGGAAGAAAAATGATGACGATGAAAAAAACGATTTCACGGTTTTTTTTTTCCTTCAATCCATTCTAGTTTGGAAAAAAAGGCAGCAGAAATAGCAGATCGATAGAGTAAGATTATTCTTTCACGTGCAAATCTAAGAACACACTGATGCTCGTTAAATCCAAAAATAATGACACTTTTATGTTTGTTATATATTCCTTCATAATTTTCCATCGAAACCTTCATCTCACGTATCCACTTTTTTTCCATGGAGCCTACTCTCCAAATCAGCTTTGAACCATTTGGATATAATATTATGTACTGTATTTCTTGACATGAACTTAGATTTTACAAGCTTTGACAGATATGGTCTTGATTCTAGGCAGCTGTGTTTCAGGACTAATTTTGGCATTTGAATATATCATAATTAATTAAATCATGTTCTCTCATATAAACAAATTAATTAAAACACTTTAATAAGTCCAATATTTTAAAGTGTTTTTATTATTATTATTTAAAAAAAACAGAAATAGTTCGGCATTTGGATAAATAATATTGAAAAATATTTAGTTTTAATTTTTAATAGAAATAGAGACTAGAGCATAAACCAAAAGACATAAATTCTAGCTTCTAAAAGAAACAACTTTTTAAAAGTATTTTTAAAACATCTTTTATAATCAAACAATATATTTTTTTTTCCGTTGGCTTTTCTAAGCACACTCAAAAAATAAAAAATTAACTGATAACATGGCCAAAACTGAAATAATTACAAGACCAAAAATATGGTTATCGTTTTTAATTTACGTCCCATATAATTTTTCCTGTCACATGAAAAATGCAGCAATGCAATAGTACCAAATGAGCAATGTCCATTGACTTTAGTGGCTTTCGAAAAAAAACAAACAATTAAGTACACTATGATGAGCAAAATTTGACTGAAGTCCATAACATATCAATTTATTCGACTAAATTTTAAATTTTCCTTTTATTTTATACAACATCCCGCAAAAGAATTACATTCAAGAATAAAACATAACTTGTATTGAAATCCTAAACCATGCTTATAACCAATATAATATGACCGTTTACCACAATTAAGAACATCCTAAATTTTATAAGTCATTAACACTCTCTAATGTATTCATCATGTACGTACAGTCATAGATGCTTATTATTACTGATATATATAAATTACTACGTATTTATAGGCTACGGATGATCTCCTCGCCTCAATGCGACTTCACAGACCTGCTCTGCATTTTCACGAGTTGCACCCATGAGCAGTGCATCGTTAACACATGCTTCAAGGCTATCGGGTCGAGCTGCATCCACAACCTCAACCACCACCACCGAGGCTGCGAACATCACGATCATGGTCACGAATAGCATCGCCACAACCTTGCTTGATCCCATTTTGAAAATTAAATTTTTTTGAGATCAAATCGATATTGATGTATATTGAAATGTAGCTAACTAGTGAAACATATATATAGAGAGAGGGGTGGGTGGGTGGGGGTATTCTTTTGTGTGGAGTGGGATTGTGGTAAGGAGGAAGTCAAGGGAATTTGCAAGTGATGGCCATTAGAATCCTATGGTGAAGAGAGGCTTTCTTGCGAGTAAAAGTAAAAGTGAGAAAATGATATTGGACCTCTCTTTTTTTTAGGTCGGGAGGAGGTATTTTGTTAGGAATAGGTCTCGAATCCGAGATTGTTTCAAAGGATATTTTGTTATAACTGGATCTCGAATTCAAAATATTGTCTCAAACTTAGGACTTTAGTGCTAGATGAGTTACAAGTAATCAATTTTTAGACCTCTCTTTTGCTTTTTTCTTTTCACAAAAATGGATACAAATATTCAAATTTCGTACAAATTATATTCCAATCACCTTTTTACATTTAAAAGTATATAGTGAAAATTAAACTACAAAAAATAAATAAATAAATAAATTGGTACAAAACAAACTCGACCCTTACAAATTGGGAGAATTCAATATCGAATCAAACAAGATATTTAGTTTAAGAAAGCTGCTGCGATAGCACGACGATTTACCGGATAAGTATCGTTGTTATGATGATGTCTGCGATTCCGATTTAATTAAAATATAGCCGTTATACCGTCGGTTTGAAATTGGGATTTTGAACCGTTTTGAGTCGATGATTAATGGCTATTGAGTTTGATCGTCATTGTTGATCTTCTCTTACCTTCGTACAGATTCGTTCGAAGGCCGTTGAATTATGAGATTTCAGGAGTTGAATCGCATTGAAGATTATAGCCGGTATAGTATCGATTTCTTTATTCGATTGAGAAAGTTTGATGGAATCTTGATTGAGGAATCGTTGTTGTTTCCAGGTTTGGAGCATCGACGTTTGAGAAAAGGTATAAGATGACTTAGACTGGAATGGAACGAGTGACTCGAATCCGACTTGATTCGAGTGTTCCGAAAAATCACATACTTGCATGTTATTTGCTTTTACTCGAATTTAGTTGATTGAGTTATGTTTGCATTGCATTCATCTTGAGCTTAGAATCCTTGATTTCGGCAGGCAAGACGGCCCTTTTATGTTAGACGTTTTGGGGGCTATATTGTGAGTGGCCTGGGTGTAGCCGTTTCACCTAGTGCTAGCATACTACTTATAGTCGCACCAAAGTCTAGAGGATGGAGATACGTAGCACCACCTCGATCGGGAGAGTCGGAGAGCTGTTTACGTGATCTCATCCTCGGGATCCCAAAAGCAAAAGCAGCAATGTTGTGATTATCCGGACTTGATAATCCAAGAGTTTTAAAGACATGCTTTCATTTTGATTTGTCTTGAAATTGCATGGTTGATATTTGAATATTTGGAAGTTGATGTATTTCGATTTGAAATGCTTATTTGATATTGCATGCTAGTCTCTTTTACTGGGAATATTATTCTCACCGGATTATCCGGCTGTTGTCTTGTCTTTGTATGTGTGCTTGGCAACAGCTGGGGCATGACCGAGTTAGAGATCGCATGGCTAGGTGGATGAGTTGATAGAGTGAGGCCTTGTTTTTGTAGAAGTCGAATTTGTATTTGAACTTGTATCGTATTGTATTTTGGATCGTGAAACTTAGAATTGATGCATGTTCTACACCTTTTATGTATTTGAATACCTTATTGCTGGAATTTTGTATCAATGCATGATTTTGTTGTTAGAGCGATGATTGTTTCACTCCCCCGAGCTTTGGTCGTACGTTGGAATTGTTTTTAGCAGCAGGAGCAGCGCGTCGCGCAGCCCGGTTCTTCCCGGGCAGGGCGCCATGCGCGGCCGTGCCTCGCAAGGGCGCGGCCGCGCGTTGGCCAGGGTGCCATGCTAGTTAGTTTACTCTTTGATTAGATGTTTAGAACCGAGGTCTCACAGTAGTAGGGTCGCTCAGCCTTATATTTCGTATTATATTGTCAGACACATGGAGACATCGTGCTGATGGAGACTGATCACGCTACGGTGATCTTGACGAGTATGTGGATGTACCCAACGAAGTTGACCCCAGATGGTACTACATACTCATTGACACCTAGACTGAACAGGACTTGTGATAACCAATACCCTGTCATTTGCATGCATCATACTAGGTTTGTATACTCGTACTTAATTATCGTATTGAACGTAGTCTCTCACGTCAAGTATTTTGTTTCTTGGACACCCTATCTGATGGGGCAAGTCTCAGGTTGGACGACGTCGGTGGGTCAAGACAGGGTTGAGAGTTTACTACTGAATTTCGATTTGATTGTTTAAACAGTTTATTACCTTTGTTTTAGCATCGTTTGTATTCCGCCGATTTGGTTTGTAAACCTGGTTTTAGTTTTCGCTATTATTTTACTTATCGTTTTGTTTAAGTTATCTTGCATGCTTTATTAAGTCAAGCAGGGGCGGATCCAGGAATTTTATGAAGGAAGGGCAGCCGGACAGAATAAAAGATCATATATATATATATATATATATATATACATAATCACCACATAACAAAATTTAAATATAATACTCTCATTTAAATAATATTTTTAGATTTCAAATTTCACTTACAATTTACGCCTACGACTTTCTATTTTCTGAAAATAATTAATTATAACTTCATTCGATAAACTAATATATATATATATTTATATATATATATAGAGTTCTTTTATGGTGCTCAACACTATATGCCCACTTCATGCCCACCATGTACAATAAATGAGTTGACCGGTACAATAGATGAGTTGACTTGTACATAGTGGGCATGAAGTGGACATATAGTGTTGGGCACCATATTTTTAATATTCTTAATAATATTTTCAGCAAAAAAATTTTTCTTCATTGCAGTTGTTGCGATTGGTAAAATAAAATTCAAACTCACAAGCTTCTAAGTTATCAATTCTTGTTTCAACAAATTGTTTTTAGGTTTAAAAACTTAAAACTCATTTGTGTTTAAGTTTAAAAACTTAGTGATTGGACTACAATTTATTAAATATTACGGGCCTTAAATTTTCGGATCACTTTGCACACATTAAACAATGTAGATTAACTTAAATTTTTTGACCTTTTTTTTGTATTTCCGTGTTGCCCCTTACTGGAACCGCCAGTGAAGTCAAGTAGTAGCTAGATGATCGGGGTAGAGTCACTACAGTTTCATTTTCACAAAGAAACAAAAATTATAATTATAATTAAAAAAATTTCTTGAAGAGAAAAATAATAAAATTTCCGGAAAAATCGAACGATTTGTTATCAAAACATTTTTACAATACATATATTATCGTACACTGCACTTTGTGCAAATTAAAAAGATATATATGAAATAATAAATGTTGAACAAAAGGTTAACTGCCAAATAATACAAACATTAATCAAAACTAAGGCATGAAAAGCTTGTCTGCACACTTGCATCGCCAAGCTTCTGGGTAGTACTCTAATGGCGTGCATAATCCGGGCTTAATCGAGATGTGCACCGGTTTACACGGTGCACACGACCCACACTTTGATCTACATGTGGGCGGAGTTGAACCTAGCCCGCCGAGTCGCTGCTGGCTCATGATCACTTGCTTCGCCGCCTCTCTTGCAATCTTTTCTCCGGCTCCTACATTATGCCAAAAATAAAAATAAAAATAAAAATTTCGGATTAACGCACAAATTTTTAAAAATATAAATCCGGATTATATAGAGATTAAATGGGCAAAAACGTATAGTTAATGGTGTAAAACGATAACATGAATTGAATAGTGCAAGGGATTGAGTTAATTTGTAAAACAATTTGAAAAAAAGAAGACATGGATCATAAACAAAAATATTTGACTAAAATTATATAGCTAGCAAACTAACCTTTCTAAAAGAAGCAGAAACCAAATTGTTTAGCTTAATGTTTCCCTTTTTCATTTATTTTACGAGTGCACCACTGACCACTGTACTTGCGCCATTTCCAATCATTAAAATTTTAAATAATATATAAATATAACTAATAAATTATGAATTATTAATAAAACTTTTAGACTTTCATAATTCGTCAAATTATTGTTCAATATAATCATCTCACTTCTAAATTCTAGAACATTACTTCTTTCATGCTCGCAATTCTAAATCATTTTTAGATATATTTTAAAAAACATAATCACTTAATTTATAAAATAAAAAAAAAACATATGTTACAATGAAAAAAGCAAAAGCTAATCGCAAATCGATGAAACCAAACCAAACTTTGACAAGTTATTCAAGGATAATGACAAAAAGCAATATATGTTGCAATGGAAAAAGCAAAGTTAATCGCAAATCGATGAAACTAAACCAAACTTTGACAAGTTAATTATCAAAAATAATGAAAAAAAAAAAAGTGACAATATACCGAACGAATATGAGTCTATATATGACAGTAATTTCCCCGAAAACAATTAATATATGTATACTTACTAAGTCGGCGATTGGGGTTGACGCCAAGAGCTGGCATTGATGCGAGCAGAAGGGAAACTAGAATGGCTAGTAGGAGAGTTGTTTGGTGGCGCTGTGAGACTTTCACTTGTAGCATTATTATAAATGACAGTATATAAAAAAGAGAGTAGTTATATTTAATTAATACGAAATTTATGTTGGTTTGTGTATATTGTAAAATGGGGAATATTTGGGTGCAAAATTTGGAGAATTAAAAAGGAGAGGGAATGGAAGAAGAGTTGGGGAAGAAGAGTTGGGGGAAGAAGAATATTGAAGCAAGGGTATTAAATGAGAGAGGAGCTCCTTGAAACTTGAAAGTTTTGTGCAAGCGTGCGAGTCCAAGTCAAAGAGACATCGTACGTCAAAAGTGAATACGACTTTGGAAGCTAGGACTTTTTGGTGTTTCTTAGATTAAAAAATTGAAAGAAATTATATTTTTTGTGCTGTAATTTGCAAAAAAAAAAAAATTTAAATAAATAATCTTGTTAACAATGTTTTTTTTGTTTCTTCTTTTTTTTAAAAAAATTTTAGTCCTGTGAGTTGTATTTTTTTTTCATTTACGATATTGTGAATTTTTATTTTAATCTTATAAATTGTATTTTTTCTAATTTTTTTTCCTATTTTGAACAGACTCTATCATGTTTATCGATAAAAAAAAATTTTAAAAAAAGGATAAAAAAAACATACATAAAATTCAAATTAAAGTACCACAAATGAAAACAAAGTAATTTACCGAACTAAATAAAATTCATCATAACATGATCACAAATGAAAAAAAAAACTTGCAAGTCACTCATGACTAGTAAAATTATAAATTCACTATTAACAGAACAAATTATAAAAACTCAAATTACAGGATATAGTTTAAGGATTTTATTTGATTATAAACTCTTGGCTGATTAAAGGTCTTCTTTTAAACTCTAGCTATTACTTGGTGTTATATGTGCTATTAAAATTTCAGATACCTGAAACAAAGTTTCTAAGGAGAAAAAGAGATGCAGATGATGAACTTATTAGAAAGAACCGAGAAAAAGTCTGGCAGGTGTTTATACATTACTTTTATGCTCGTTATCACAGGCATTGTTTCATTTAATCTATGTATAATTTATCTTAATTAATTTTTTCTTATTTTTGTCATATTATTTATATATTTATTAATTAATAATTTTATATCAATTAAATCAAATAAATTATAATTCATTCATGAAATCAAATAATGTATTAATTATTTTTTCTTATTTATTTTTAATTTATATTATATTAATTATCTATAATTACTTATTTTATCACTTAAACCAAACTTTGCCATAATGTATATGTATATATGTAGATGCAGAGTCTGGTACACCAATTGAAACTGAAGCAGGGAGAAAAAAAAAAGAGTTAAGCTCAGACCCTTGGAGTATGAGAAAGATGAAAAAAAACGTATTTGGACATTTGAAAAAATATCATTCTTACGTGTTGATACAGTTTTGCAGTCTTACGTTTAAGGATAATGTAGTATCGATCACATTTGATTTTCACGTGTAACACATGACCTCGCAATGAAAAATCATATGTCACCGCTTCTATACCATTATATCAACCCTCGGGGTATTGTTATATATAATTAAGGACATGATGGAACTAAACCTTCATATTGATTTATATACGTACACTAACTTTTGATCTTTTGTTGATTTGATAAATTTTGCATGGTTTTATTTTTTTAGTGATTTTTTTTTCTCATAGCTACAAATTAAACATGTCATCGATATCCTGCGTGCGTTATGTCAGTACAAATTTTGTTTGATTAGATAATCGAAACCCAATTAGGTCAAATCAATATTGTTTTTGAATCAAATGCTAAAAAGGGTTTGTCCCATAATTTTTGGTACGGTATGCTATAAATAGTACTAATATTCTTCTTTCATTGGAATCACCTGCCTGCGCATGCTATCATAAGTAATTTTTATTCTCAAAATAAAATTTGTATTTTTTTATTTAAAAATATGAATTCTATCAGATAAAAAGCGTATTATCGAGCTTATAGGACAAGTTTCAATCTGTCCCACTCAAGGGTGAGGAAATTAATTAAAAATTTGAGGAAAAGATTGGGATTTGTCATTTCAATCTGTCACACAATACATTGTATCTAAATCGACTATTAATTTATTTCAAAAACTATTATTATATATCTGAAATTTGTTTTTAATTTGACCCCCCATGATTTTTTATTTATTTAAATATCCTCTTGCAGAATTTAGGTTTAAAATATCTTATGACTTTAAACTATATTATACATCAAATATCCATGTCCTTCAATTACGTATACGTACTTCTATCATCTATGTTTGTGAGATGGATCAATATCATCTAAAATTATAATGAAAAATAATATTTTTAGATAAAAAATAATATTTTTTTTACATAAGTCGAGTCGAAATGAAGATCCATATCACAAAACTAATCTGCAAGAATATGGTTTCATAAAATTTTTTGTGTTATCATAAAAAATGATTGGAAGAGTAAAAAGATATAAAAGAAAAAAATATTGCACATCCACACGTCAATGGAAGATAGTAGGGTTTTAGACAATACTTTTAAAATTAACTGATAATTTCAACCTATTTATTTTTTCTAGTTATTTTTAAAAAAATTAAAATTCATTTTGATACACGAACTATTGGTAAAATGTCAAATTGGTACATGAACTATTAAAAATGGTTTAATTGGTACATAATCAACTTATAAAGTCAATTTTACCCTTCACCTACATTATTTTAAAGTCTAATATTTTTGTTAAATTAAAATAGATACACAATTTATTATTAAAATTATTTTATTAATACAATTATAAACATAAATTTATATTTATTTAAAATTTATATTATAGAAAAAAGATTGTACTCATTGTACGAAATATTGTAAATATTAAATAATGCAAAGATGCACATACACCCCCATATATAACAATTGATAAATTATATATTCAAAAATAATTTATATTAAAAATATATAATAAAATATATATATTTTTTGTTTATCTATGTTATATTATTATTATTTATATTAATCAAATTAAAAATTATATATTTGTGTGTGTCTTTCATTTATAATCTATAAATTTTACGTTGAATATTTTTTCGTATAATGATATATAATATTATTTTTATAGTATATTAATTAGTAAACATGAATTTATATTTACAATTGTAATTAATATAATAATTTAAAAGACAAAAATATGTATGTAGTAATTAATCAATTTAATAACAATATTCAATTTAAAAGCAATTTAAGTAAAGGGCAAAATTTACTTTTGAGTTTGATTATATACCAATTAAATCATTTTCAATAGTTCATGTACCAATTTGACATTTTATCAATATTTCATGTACCAAAATAATTTTTAATCTTTTTAAAAATTATTTTAGTGTTTGGATGAAAGGATTTCAAATCTATGGATTTCACATATTTCAAATGTATTTTTGTTATTTAGAGAATTAACACCATAAACTTCAAATCAATTTTTTAAATGTTTATATGATGTTTAATGTTAGTTATGATGAATTTTAAGTCTACCCAATAATGATGTCTTTGAATCCATTACACTCTATATAAAAAGTGTGAAAATAAGTATTTATATAATTAGGTTTTGATCTATTTTTCATTGTTTTTACAATAAAATATAATAGAAATCATAGATTTAAAATCTTTCCATCCAAACGCAACATTAGAGTATTAAAGAAATAAGGCAAAATAACGTTAGCATGTATACATACATATCTGGTAATTATGTTTTGGGGAACTAAATTTGCTATTGTATATATCATTCCATGCCATGCCAGCAAGGAGTTGATAAAATATGTAAAGGGTCCAAAATTATACAATTAGGTAGGTCTTCTATATAGGTCGTCTCGATCCATATATAGAGTGAAAAATAATATTTCTGACATAAAAAATATACTTCTTCATGAGTTTGGTTGAGTAGGATATCCGTCTAACAATATTAACTTTTGATATAATGTCACAAGAGTTTTTTTGAATTTTATGATGTAGCATCCGGTAATAGAGAAATTGCATGCTACCCTTAAGCTAATACTCCAAAGATGCGTTTAAATGTGGGAAAAAAAATTTGTGTACGTCACATATATTATAAATATTCATAATTGGACAGTTGGATGCCCTCTTAGGGCAATGTAAGATAGTAAAAATGTGATGTTATAAAATGTCATTCTCGATAAAATAAAAATAAAAAAAATAGCGAAAAGTATTCAACAAAAAGAGTAAGAAAATCAATAGAGACGCATACAAAGGAAACAAAGATCAAACTAACTAACATCACATTCTCCAAATTCCACGAATCGGATTTTTATGACCGAGTGAGGAACATTTCGAAGTTTATAAGATGCTTTTAATTTAAATTAAGAATAGCTTTGGTTGTCAAAAGGTTATAACTTATAAAAACTGATCACTCGAAAGTTAAAGCAATATGCATACAAGAAGAATCATGGAGAAAATTTACGTATAATATTAAATTTTGTTTTGTGACTTGCACATATTTTATTTTTTGTCATGTCATTAGATTACTAACGGTTTTAGTCGGCCGGTAAATTGTTTTTCAATTTTAATCATTTTTTATAGGAGTTTTTACGGGAAATTTGATACGTTAGGAATATCGGTGCCACATTAGCTTTTCAACGTCGCGTCTCCGGTGAGAAAGTAAAATTGGGAGAATAAAAATAAAAGAAGAAGAGAAAATTAGTGTATCAAAATTGTGAGTTAAGATCATCAAAAACATAAAATATGCAAGTTATGAGATCAAAAAAATAATAGTCGCAAGAATCAGGTGACTAATATTTGTAATTTATTTAGATACCTTCTCACATATGTTTTTCGCGTAAATATTTTCGATAATATGATAGACTATATATCATAAGATATGATGAAATAATGTCTCGTCCCGAACTCGAAAAAAGACATAAAATAGTAATGCCACCATACAATAGAGAAACTAAAATAGGCGAACAAGTAAATATGAGAAAATAATCTGGAAAATTATTGATGTATTATTTGGTTGTCCCAATTAAAACCTAGAGAGTGAAGAAAGTGATTGAACTTTGGTGTACTTGAAAAGGAGATGTGGATGGTTTTGTTTTATTTAGAAACCCTATTTTCTTTAGAGAAAATATTGAAGGGCCCATTCCAATTGAATAATTGATGCAGGTGTACTGTTCTCACGTCCCATATGATATTAATTGGGGGAATTAATAAATCGTTTTTGCATGATTAGCTACGGGAATATCTTTATCCAATAAAATTCTAAATGTATATTATATCTATATATATGTGTGTGTGATTATATATATATATATATATATATATATATATTAGACTTGATCACCCGCACCTTAGGGTGCGGGAAATCCGTGCACACCCGTGCTCAAATCAACTCCGATTGACTTAAAGCACGGGTGTGCACGGATTTTCCGCATCCTAAGGTGCAGGGGATCAAGTCTATATATATATATATATATATATATATATATATATATATTATAATGTGAAACAAAATAAATTGTTTTCCAAAATGGTGCATTTGGTCTGATGGATTAGTAAAAGATAGACAAATAAAACATGTCGATTATGAGAAGCCTATTTGTAGTACATTTGTAAGTTGTAACCTATTTGTGACTGCTTTTCAGAATACACCTGCACAGTGAATTAAAAACTTTACAATATTGTACTTTTCAATCTATATATATATATATATATAATTGTGTAAAATGTTAAATATTTGTGAGATAACCAATTAAATCCGACTCATGAAAAATTATTATTTTTCAGTATGGTTATAAATCGATGGATAAATTTTACGCATATAGATCCATGACGCTTCATGATAGCGTCTCACAAGGAACTTACTATAAGTATACATTATAAGTCATCATTAATTAAATTTAAGACCTTTATATAAATTTCTTTGGTCTGGTTATACCAAATAAATTATTATTTTATAAATTAATTTTAATTGAATATCCAAAGTGTATCTATTTTTATCAATTAATGAAACATAAATGTATATGTATTGTATAACATTACACACGCGTGGAATGTACTTCGTTCACACACACACACACACACACATATATTATATAATTTTGCTAAGATACAGAACTATCTCAATTTTATCCAAACAGTAAATTATTCAAATTTTAATGAAATTTTTTCCCGTTCTTATCAGAATTTAAATAGCCATGTCATTATTGATAAGAAGCATCAAGATAATTGTGAAGGATTTAAAATTTTGACTTGAAATTACTTCATTTCAAATTTTTCGATCCGAAATTTATTTAACTGGATGTGAAAGGTATTTATTCAAACTTACTTCTAATAAATTATCACATTTTTGTGAAATTTCTTAAAAATTCAATTATTTTTCCCATTTGATTTTGAAATTTACTAAAATATTTATAAAATTTATATTACAATTAAGTCATTTTTTCAGCTACCTTTATTTTAATTTAATTGATATATATGTCTTTTAGAAGAAGTACACCTGAAATTAATGAGATGACGATATATGCACACAGCTGACTATAAAGGAAAATCCCATTAAATTAAAGTAACAATGTTTTGGAAGTTTTTAGTGTTAGTAGAAAAATATCTTATTACGTTTCTGACAAATAATTATGACAAAAATCGTCAATAGTCAATTATATTACATAAATTTATTCATTTATCTAATAAATCTCTCACATAATTTGTTACTAAATTATGTTTCGCATACTTCTTTATTATTGATCATTTATTTAAAATCGATCTTCATATATTGTCTTCTAAATTTATTTTAATCCAAAAATACTACCAGTTATTTAGGTAGTATTTGTAGAGGTGTCAAATCGGGTCAACGGGGCGGACCGACCCACAACCCGTCGTAACACACCATTAGGCGGGTCGGGCCGGACCGGCTCACCTTTTAGACGGGTTGGGAAAACATCAACCCAACCCACTTATTTTAAGTGGCGGGACGAGCCAATCCAGCGGGCTCACGTGTAAATTGGCGGGTTTTTGCGGGTCAACCCGCAACCCACCACAACCTATCATTAGGCGGGGTGAGGCGGTGCTGGCTGGCCCACCTTTTAGGCGAGTTGAAAAAACTGCCAACCCAACCCATCGATTTTGTATGGCGGGGCGGGCCAACCCGACGAGTCTAATCCATTTTGACATCTCTAAGTGTTTGCAACCTCTAAAAATAAGTGATTATGGAGATTCTTTTAACAAATTTGTGAAGAGAATATTTATAATCACTTATTTTTAGAGATTGCAAACACTACCAAATGTGGTTCCTTTGATTTCGTTCTTCCTCTCCTTCTGTTTTTAAATGAATTAGTGAGTGATACAATCGTCATTTAGTAAGTGGGGGCAAGAATCCTCCAAGTTTTGAGAATGATACATATATAACAACAAAATTTTAGTATAAAGTAAAAATTATTTTTGGATAACAATAATCGAAAATTCAGTAATCCATAACAACATAAATCATATTTTCGCAAGTATATTGAAATAACTATATTCTTCATTACTGATATAGTGTATATATCATGTTATTCTCTTAGGAGTGAGATTGAAAATCAGCATTTAAAATACGTATCTTTGTCATTTGGTTAATAATTACTCAGTGCACAAAAATCAAAATTTAGTTCCATGTTCATGAATGTTAAATCTAAAATTTATGCGTCGTAAATTGTAAATCATTTGCATTCTTATCTTGAAAAATAAAGAGTCTCCCAATCATTCACAGATAAATTATAATATTATAATCCCACAATGTATCATACGATATTTCTATGAAAATTTTGGTTTAATCCTTCTCTATTTATTTCTTCTATTCAATAAAATCTCCACATCTTATATATGCCTTTCTCGATTTTATTTTTTTTAAAAAAAAAAAAACTTTGCCAGATATGCGTAACACAACGACTTTCTTTTTGCAAAAAACATAATCATTCCAAAATTATTTATAAAATAATTGAATCGAAAATAAAATAAAAATAAACAGAAAAGTTATCGAGAAATTGGAAACCTGGACTGTATATAGTCAGATTGTTCAGAAATCCACGTAAATCTGAAAATAAATAGGAAAGGACTAAGCTAGCATGATTTGCGTATCCATAGGGGCCTTCCCTTCCCTTCCCCTGCCTCTGACAAATTGTACAGTAATGCAAGCATGTGTATCCACTGATTTTTGTCAGCAAAACCCAAATCCAATAAATATGCAACAATTATTGCCCTCGTGTGTGCTTCTTCCACTAAATGTTATTTTATTTCGAAAACGACATCTTCATTCGTTGCTACTTTTTTTTTTTTCCCTCCAAAAATTACTCCACATCATACTCGTGGTAAATTTTTAAATTTTAAATTTTTATTTCGGATCATGGTCATGGCCATTTGTTTCACGACGAAATCTCTGTTGTAGTTGTTAAATGAGTTAGATATGTTGAGCTGCATGCTCACCCATCCCGTATAATTTGATACAAATTTGGTTAGGTATTTCAAGTCAGTTCGTCCCATTATATAAAATAGATAAATTAATTTCATAATTTTTCAATTCACCAAATAATGTCTTTAACATGTTGATATAAAATAGATAAGTTGATTTGATAATTTTTCAATTCACCAAAATAATGTCTTTAACATGTACTTGTGATCGACAATACTTGTGGGAACCTAGAATTTCAGTCAAGGAATAAATTTCAGTTGAGATTCGGATTTCAGTTGAGAACTGAAATTTAGTTAAGGTCCGAATTCAATTGCCGAAGTTCAGTTGAGCTCAAATTCAGTGTAGCTAAGTCAGTTGACAAAATTCAGTCGAGCTATACCTGGTGCTCTAGATTTGTAACTGGCGCATTAGCTTAAATTAATGGCAATTAGTGGCATTAAATGGAGAGCCTAAAAGTCATATTTCTCCCTATAAATGACACTCGGATTCCTGATTAAGGGTTACACAATATTTTGAGCAAATACACAGCAAAAGTAAGTTTGAACGTTCAGTTGAGCGATCAGTTGAGTCCAGTCGAGCTTCAATTGAGCAAGAGCAGAATCACAAGAACAACCAAAATTTCCGTTAGCAATATAGTGTAAGTGGACTTCCGGTTTTAAAGATAATATTATGTTTTAAATTCTGTTCCAACATGTATATCTGCTTTCAAAACATGAATTTTCGAATTCTGTTATTTTGATGCACTAATGTTGGTGAACTAATTGTAGGAATATATATTATGAACACTCTACTATGTTTCTGTTTTGTTCTGATTCTTCACTTTTTAGAGGATATATAAACATATAAGGAGCTGTTATCAGTTAGCCACGAAAATCATAAGTAAATTTGGTGCATAATCTGCTTTCTTATTTATGATGAATATATAAGACTTCAGTTCAGTTCAGTTCAATTCATTTTCTATATGTGTACGTAAGTTTTTTGAAAACGATTTAAAAACTGGGATATTTCTCTCATTTAATGAGTGACACCCATATCACCCACCCACCCAAAACTATCTAAGATAAGAACTAATAAGAACTCGAGGATGATGAGCAAAACCAGCTTTGAGGCTGGTGAAGACGATGACTGACTTCGGAAATTTATATTGAGTATATTATATCTGTTGCTAGGGGTGGGCAATCGGTTCGGGTAGTTCGGGTCCCGACCCGATCCAAACCCGACCGGGTACAAAAATCGGGTAGTTGGGGTTTTAAATCGGGTTCAGATAGCAACCGAACCCGATTAATATTTAGTCGGTTTGGGTTCGGGTAGTCATTTACTACCTGAAATATTCGATCGGGTACCCGACTATTATTAATATATATTTTTAATAATTTATATGAGCTATTGTTTATTTGGTTTGAACTTTTGAATTTGATAAATAAGCCCAATAGCTTATTAGTAGATAGAAGCGATTGAATCGTTAATTCTCACCAAGAAACTGAGCAATGGCCGCCGCTGCACTTCACGCAAGCTTCAACCAAGCCCTCACCTCGAGGAATTCGATCATGGCGCCAACCCCTTCTCTCAAGTTCTCAACACGCGAACAGTCCAGCACCTCCACGCCGCCCTCAGCCACCTTCACATGTCATTTCATTTCTTGGTCGTATAAGCTCTACTTTACTACATAATCTCCAACCTCGTGCACGAAAATGTACCCTTCCTGATCTCATGGTCATTATTATTATTACGGTTTCTGAGATGATTTTCGCGTTCATCTGGACGCTAACACATGCTTTTCGGTGGTTCCTGTTGAATTGTTGGTCCTAGATTTTTGACATAACTTTGTTGGTACTGGAAATATTAATTTGTAGTTTTTGTTTCCATTTCTTTAATTTATTTTTTAAAAGCAAGAAACCCAAAACCGACCCGACCTGAACCTGACTTAATCGGAACCGACTAGTCGGTTACCGAGGTCGTCGGTTCTGTTTCGGATAGTGTAAAACACTACCCGACTAGTCGGGTACCCAACCCGAACTACCCAAAAACCGAATTATCCGATCCGTGCCCAGTGCCCTGTTGCGTTATTTTTTTTATTAGTTTAGAATTTTGTTATTTGATCAAGAATTATGAAAGACGATGCATTTCAGTTTATGAATGAAAAGACTAGTTATTTCAATATTCTGTACTCTAAGGCATTTTATTTAGTGAAAAAACGTTAAATAACGTCGATGTCAACTAGGTATAGTTTTGAGATGTGACACTGAAGTGGTATCAGAGCCAGACCATGTTTCATAAAGGGGATCCAATAGTCGAGAACATTAGGGAACTAAGTATTAGATAGCATGACTGAACTTCAGTAGTTGATTGCATGTCTGAAAATCAGTAGCCAAGAGCATGGCTGCAAAAAAATTCAGTCGAGAAAATTTCAATCGAGTAGATCAATTGAGTACCAAGTAAACTGATCAATCAAGTAATGTCAGTCGAGTACCGACTAAATTGATAGATACCAGTTGGGTGCATATCAGTTGAGTATAGACCAACTGAAACCAGAAGTTGGAAGAAATCAGTTGCGTAAAAATCAGTTGCGAAAGTCAATCGTCTGTAATTTAGTTTTCTTAGTCAGCTGCCTTTGCCAATCTTATTCAGTTGACCAGTTGATTATAAGACCAGTTTAGTGATACCAGTCAAGAAACCTCAGCTGAGTAGTCACCCTGAAATCCTATTCAGCCCTTAGACAGATAGGAATCAGTTGAGCACCCTGAAATAAGTTGAGTAAGGAATCAGTTGACTAAGTGTTATGGAATTGGAGGAGGTTGTCGCACAAACTTCAAATGACCATAACTTTTGATCCAAAAGAAATTTTTATTATTATAATATATCGATGGAAACGTAATTTCAATACGCATCAACCTAATAGCATTCCATCGTAGTAAAAAAAATGATCCCAAAGTTCCATCATTTAGATAGAGATATAATAAATTTTATGAAATTTTCTTATTTTTCCAAAACTTTGAGAATTTTTCATTTTCGCACTTCTTAATATTTTTGTATCAAATTTGGTACACTTTATACTCATATGTTTAATAATTTTTATAAAAATTTTCAAGTCTTTCCAAGGTGAAAATCATATAGTTGATGTTTGCTCGTTTGATTAGCCTTATTGCTTAGTCTAGTTGACTTCTATTATAAGGATGTAAATGTGTCGAGCCGAACAATATCAGGCTCACTCTAGACTCTTTTGAGATATATAAGGGCTTGGGATCGGTCCAAGCTTTCACCATAAGGCTAAGGCTCGGGCTCGAACTCGAGCTCGGCTCGTTTAGTATATATAAAGGCTCGGGCTTGGAACTTAGCTTCCGAACTTGAACATTGCCTCCGAACATGTTCGGACCTTACGAACTTCCTTGTATCCGAACTTGCTAAGGCCTTGGTTTGGTACTTCCGAACTATATACTTTGGATCTTCCGAACTCTCCGGTGGTTCCGAAGCTTGGAATTCTTATTTTAATCTATATCAAGTCTTTCATTTGGTTAGTTAGTAACTCTTAACCATGTTTAAAATTTAATCAACTTAAATCAGGATACCGGGTTACTACATGAGTTCTTCAAATCCAATGCGAAAACAAGCTATTATCCCTGTTTGGATAATCTTCGAAATTCTTCCCGATGGATCATCACAGACCGAAGCTCTTCTTTCAAGGCTGACAAGAAATAATCCAATCTTGGAGAGCCCCATTGTGATCCATCCATTGAAAACACACCGCCGCTTATTCTTCGAGTTGGATTGCAATGAGTTATAAAAAGATATCATATGGGATAGAGTGAAGAGAGAAATTTTTTCAATCTTATAAACCCAATTATGAACATCCACACCATGAAATTTGGGGAAATCCACATTGAAATTTTGAGTAAATAAGATAGATCATTTCCACTATCAAACAGAGAAAGAAGAATCTCCAGAGGACGATTCATCTCCCCCTCCGACTGTGCAACCTCCAAAATGGACTTTTCTCACCCGAAAATTCCCGAATCTTCTAATCCATTCGGCTGATCCGGATGTCCATAGTCGTCATGTATTTCTCCATCATCTTGATGTAGATTTTCATTTGGGTTTCCGAGTGGATTTTAAAATTGGACTCCAACTGGCGCATTTCTTCTGCGATATCCTCGTTTATCATGTTGAACGAAGGAAGAAGATCAACGAGAGCACCAATGGTGAATAAGAACACAAATCGAGTGTGTTAAATCCTTGAGCAAGAAAACAATGTGAGATTCTCGATATCCCTCTTTTCCTCTTCACTTTCAAATTACACTTCTTTCGGTTCATACAAAAACCAAACCGAATTTAACGGTTCGGTTCGGTTAAAACCAAAAATTTTCGATTAGATTTTTGGTTTTAACTGAAATTCAATTATTATTATTATTTTTGTTATTTTTTATATTTATATTTATTTATTTTATTAATAAAAACATAAAAAGAATGATTTAAAACTTCAAAAATAATTTAAAAAATTTAAAAAATAAAAAAAATGGTTTTCAGTCCGGTTCGGTTAACCAAGGAAAAAAAACCAAACCGAACCAAAAATCCAAATAACCGAAAACCGAATTTTTGGTTTTGATTCGATTTGGGCGGTTAACGGATCCGTAAACAACCTTACAAGAAAACAATAATAAAATAACAATTTTGTAACAAACTAAAAATATGAAAATGATGATCTTTCGTTCACACGACATAATCCTTCATCTATGTGTAACTTTGGTGCCTTCTAGAACGATGATGATGCACATGTTGAAACTCGGAAATTTCATCTTATCTGTATATGCACTACCCTAATAGTGTATCTAAGGGTAAAAAGTTATCAATATATGTTGGGTCCACTGAAAAATAGTGGATCCCACATTTATCGATAAATATCCTTCTTTAAATGTATGTTTTTTGGGGCACTTCCTGTACACATAAGATATAATTTACCTTGGAACTCTCTCCTTTTGTGCATGTTTTTGGGCCTCGGATATTTTTGTTCTTGGTCCACTTCATTCATGATTATCCTTTGTCGGCCAATCTTGTAACTGCTGATCCATTACTAATGGGCCGTCTTTGAGTGGAAAGGTCGTATCAAAAAGAGTCTCCAATAACGATAATGAAAGAATTGGGAGAATATTGTGCTATGATCTATTGTCCATATTTTGTCATGATTTTCAGTCCATTGACTTCAGTTTGATACAATATGGTTAAAATGTTCGTATCTGTGTGCAATGTTTATTCAAGCTCAGTTTCTCCATTTCGAGGGGAATCGTACTTTTGAAGGCGAAAAAGGTTATTCATCGAATATATTCATCTGTGTAGTTTTTAAGTCCGAAACTTCCAAGAACCATTTTCCTCACAATTTGATCCAATTCTGATAGTTTCAATGCGAATGATTGAACACTCTTGATACCAAGAAACATGTAACAAAAAATTAAACAAATTTTTTTTAAAGAAAATATGGTAATTAGTCAATTAGACTGTATATCCAATATCTCAATACATACATGACTAGAATGGAAAAATTGCACACAAAAAAAAAACTTCCAGTAAGTTGGTAAAGTGAATTTGATAAATATATGCTACAATGATTGTTAGTACCAGAAAAAAGGACTTGTCTACATATCAAATGACCAAAAAATTAATTACCACTACATGTTATATAATTAAAATTTGACATTGAATAAACAAACTTACATTTTAATGGTAAAAATTTTTGGAAAAAAAAAACATAACTATAAAATACCTACAATTAGAATTGGCTTCAGACAAGAAGCATGAGATTGTGAAGCTTTGGATACAATGTAGCCATGGTATGGTACTATTCAGTGTTCTAAAAAAACAAGATTAAGCGGGGATTAAACGAGATTAAACATGAGACGTGATGAAAACGTTAATATTTTCGGGTAAAAATGGGAAAAAAGGTCAACTTTAAGTTGACTGAAAGAACATGTTGTGCACATGTCTTTTAAAATATTTTTTTATTGCATTCAAATTCTATATTTATAGTTTTGCCTTTCTTAGACAAGTTTTAAATTGGTAATTGTTGCTATATCTTGATTCAAAATATTTGATTTCTGATGATATATTGTTTTCATGCTTTATGGTTCTTATTTATGGAAACATATTGAAGATCTATTTATATGAGTGCTTGAACCAATCAGAATTAACTAACGAGAGAAAAAGAGTGAACGTAGAGAGCAAAATTCACAGAGAAATTACTGAAGAAATTCTGGAGCATTGAAGATCGATTATTGAAGAATTTCCGAAGAGATACTACTGCTACGTTGTGTTGCCGAGTAGTGTTGGAAACACTGAAGAACACACGAGTGAAGTGTTGTTCAGAAAGTGTTTCTTTGGTTTTTATTTTTCGGCGTAGAACTTCCTATTGGTCTATTATTCTAGTTCTTACTAGTTTTTAGAAAGTCGTTTATTTTCTCGATCTGTTGAGAAAAGTAGTTTTTCATAAAACAATCTCTAGTTGATTTTTTGTAAACTGATTTTATTTTCTAGTGATTATTTCTCCATGAGGTATCATACAAGTATTTAGTACTTGTGCATAAATATCTGTGTGCTATTTACTTTTAGTGTTGACAAAACTGAAAGATAACACACACTCCAAAAGTTATTTATGGTATTTCTGTGATTTCAGATTGTCCAAACCTTACAACTGGCGTCAGAGACATTCACTGACGATACTAAGTGTGATTCTGTTTTTGTGTTTGACAGGACATCACAATTGAGATACCTTATTCAGGAACTGCTCAACGTCCTCCAATCTTGGATGGATCCAACTATGCTATCTGGAAAGTTAGGATGCGTGTCTACATCAAATCGATTGATGAAAAGGCATGGCAACATGTGCTACAAGGATGGAATCCATTAAGGAGAACTGATGGAGAAGGAGATTTTCTACTCAAACCGGAAACGGACTAGAACGCCGATGAAACTGCTGCTTCGAATATGAACAACAAAGCCCTTAAATGCTATATTTACTTCTTTTGATTCTAATATGTTTTCACTGGTCACTAACTGTGTATGTGCTAAACAGGCTTGGAAAAAACTTCAAATGCACTGTGAAGGTTCCGAAAGTATGCGTCGAACCAAAAAAAGGATTCTCACTACTCAGTTTGAAAATCTGAGAATGGAAGAAAGTGAGACAATCGATGATTATGAACGTCGCTTGAGGAAGATCGAGAATGAGGCAATTGATCTTGGTGATGCTATTTCGAATGAACGCTTGGTGAGCAAAGTGTTGAGATCACTACGCGAAAGATTTCAAATGAAGATTTGTGTCATTGATGAATCAAAAGACACATCAATTCTGGGATTGGATGAATTGATGAGTTCACTGCGAACATATGAGTTGGAGATGAATTTTGGAAAAAAGGACAAATGTAAGTCTATTGCACTTCAAGTTTCCAATGACTCATATAATGATTTTGTTGATCTGACACAGGGAGTCAACGAGTCTGATCTAGGAGATGATTCCATTGCTTTTCTTACCAAACAATTTGGTACCTACTTAAAGAGAATGAGAGATTATACGAAACCTGGTCAGAAACCTAAATTTTTGAATGCTCCTGCTGTTGGAAAACCATTGAGGATATGCGGATCAGAACAGACTACCATTCCTTCAAAGAGTCAAAAAGAAGGAAAAACACTGAATATCTCGAAGAAGTTTGAATATGTGAAGTGTCATGAGTGCATTGCTTTGGTCACTATGCAAATGAGTGCCCAACCAGACTTCGCAAAGGAATGTATGCTTCCTTGAGTGATGATGAAGATGAGGAAGGAACAGAACAAGAAGAAGAAGAGACTCACAAAGCACTGTCAGTTCTGGTACAACAGAAAGACAGTGTTGTCACAGGTATCACAACACTTGGCCACAATACTGACCAAAAGGTACTATGTCTGAATGCATCTGTTTCTCGAGACTCAAATCAGGAAGCTGGTGAAGTAGAACTTTCCTGGGATAATTCTTAGAAGATGTATGAAGAATTGTATAATGATTGGATATTAAGGAACAAGTCAAATTCTGCTTTAAAAAAGGAGAACAATGAACTGAAAGATTCAGTGGCAAGACTAGAAGTTGTTCTGAGCAAGAAGGATTTAGAACTATGCAAAGTCAAAGAAGAGCTTGGAAAAGCCAATGCAACTCTCACAAAGTTTAATTCGAGCAAGACCAAGATGGATTCAATTATAATGATGGTAAAAGATGATAGAGCTGGTCTAGGCTTCCAAAACAGCAAGTTTGAAGTTGAGGAGTCTTCACAAACTGTTTTTGTCAAAGAGCACAGTAACTCTTCTAGTGTTCCAATTGCAACTCCAAAGGAAAAACCAATTCTATTGAAGGCACAAGCAAAGGAAGCGTAGGTTTGTTTGTCATTACTGTCACAAGCAAGGTCACATCAAGCCTTATTGTTTCAAACTAAGGTATGACTATATGTACTGGAATTCCAGGCAAGTGTTGCCAACACTAAACCAGAACACTGCCAGGAAGAAAAATTCTGAGAAAAAGGTTTGGGCATCAAAGGCTAAATCTAGGTGTAATGTCGTTTATACTTCCTTGAAAACTAATGTTGCAGGTCATTGGTACTTAGACAGTGGCAGTTCACGCCATATGACAGGATTGAAGAAGTATCTTTTTGACTATGTTGAACAGGATAAAGGAAAAGTGACATATGGAGGAGGAGCCAATGTAAAGATTTTTGGAAAAGGCACCTTGAATGTAGAAGGACTACCTAAGCTTCATAATGTTCTACATGTTGAAGAATTAAATGCTAATCTTATTAGCATTAGCCAACTCTGTGATGATGATCTTTATGTTAAATTTGATAAAAATTTGTGTCAAGTATTTGATAAGATTAATTCGTGTGTTTTGACAGGGTCTAGATCATCGGACAGCTGTTATCAACTTGGAGAGGAAATTGCTTGCAAATTCACCAAGGCTGATGATTTGAATTTATGGCATCAAAAGTTGGGACATGCAAACTTCAAAGCATTGAAGAAACTGAGCAAGTATGATGTTGTATGTGGAATGCCAAATCTAACTTCTGGAGTTTCATACGTATGTGGAGATTGTCAAAAAGGTAAGCAAACTTGTGTGTCACATCCAGTGTTGCAACACTGTGGGACAACACGATGTCTTGAACTCCTACACATGGACTTAATGGGACATATGGAGGTTGAAAGCTGTGGAGGTAAGAGATATTCATTTGTGTGTATAGATGTCTTTTCAAGGTACTCATGGGTAAGTTTTCTAAGAGAAAAGTCTGAGACATTCGAAGCTTTCAAGAAATTAATAAAACAGATTACTAACTTGTTTTCCTTGAAGGTTATCAGGATTCGAACTGACCATGGTAAGGAATTTGAAAATTTATTGTTTGATCAATTCTGTGAAAAGAAAGGTAGATCACATGAATATTCTGCACCTAAGATACCTCAGCAGAATGACATTGCCGAAAGGAAAAAAAGAACCCTCCAAGAGATGACAAGTGTTATGTTAAGCTCAAAAAATATTGCAAAAAAATTTTGGGCTGAGGTTTTAAATACTGCATGTCACATATCCAATAGAGTGTATTTAAGGAAATGTTCTACTATGACATCCTATGAAATTCTCATGGAAAAGAGGTCTAACCTTAAATACTTTCATATTTTTGTATGCATATGTTGTGTTTTGAATGACAGAATGCAGTTGGCTAAGTTTGATTCAAAAAGCGATAAGTGTTTATTTCTTGGATGCTTTGAATAGTCGAGTTGATCGTGTGTTTAACTTGAAAACTAGAACTATCATTGAATCTATTAACGTGGTATTTGATGATTATGCAGATCTGAAGGGGAAAACAATTGAAGACAATATTGATGATCTGTTGGATACTGTTGCACCCCAGACTGATTCTAGTGTTGTCACTAGTGTTGACTCACCTGAAAAATCACCCAGCACAACACTGAGTCCAACACTGAATATTGATGAACAGAATACAGAAGATCAGGATGATTTTGAAGATGAAATACAAAATGCTGGACATAATGTACCTAGCAAAATTCAGAAAAATCATCCTACTCACAAATCATAGGAGATACACAAGGAAGGATGCTAACCCGAAGAAAGGAAAAAGTTGATTATCGAAAGATGAGTGGGTTAGTGTGCATGACTTTCGCATACTCTCAGGTAAGATATTCTTGCTTTGTGTCTAGTATTGAACCAAAAAATGTTGTTGAGGCTTTAAAAGATGAGTTTTGGGTCAATGCTATGCATGATGAACTTGAACAATTTATTAGGAATGATGTGTGGATCTTAATTCCTCCACCTGATCATAGTAATATCATTGGAACAAAGTGTATTTTTAAGAATAAAACTGATGAATCAAGAAATATTGTAAGGAACAAAGCTAGGTTGGTAGCTCAAGGATATACACAAGTTGAGGGGGTGGACTTTGATGAAACCTTCACACCTGTAGCCCGAAAAGAATCTGTTAGATTATTGTTGGCTATTGCATGTCACGTGAAAATGAAACTTTTTAAAATGAATGTCAAAAGCATTTTTTTGAATGGAATCTTGAGTGAAGAAGTTTATGTAAGACAACCTAAGGTTTTTGAATATACACATCATCTTGATCATATTTATAAGTTGAAGAAAGCCTTATACGGATTGAAACAAGCACCTCGTGCTTGGTATGAAAGGCTCACAGAGTATTTTCTTGACATTGGATTCAAAAGAGGTGAGGTAGATAAAACACTTTTTGTTCAAAAAGTACAAGATAACATACTTATCTGTCAAATCTATGTTGATGACATAATTTTCCGTGCTTCATCTCAAAAACTTGTGAATGATTTTGTTGAAAGCATGACTGCTACTTTTGAAATGAGCATGGTAGTTGAGTTGAATTACTTTTTAGGTTTACTAGTGAAACAAATGAGTGATGAAATATTTTTGTGTCAAAGCAAATATGCTAGGAATTTGGTGAAGAGGTTTTGCACTAATCATGTTAGACATATGAAAACACCAATGGGAACTAATGAAAAATTGTGCAAAGACAGTGTTGACAACACTCTGTACAGAAGCATAATTGGTAGTTTGCTGTATTTGAGTGCAAGTCGACCAGATATTTTGTTCAGTGTGTGTTTGTGTGCCCGATATCAATCTGATTCTAAAGTCACACATATGAAAGCTGTAAAAAGAATTTTGAAGTATGTTGCAGACACTTTAGACTTGGGGTTATGATACACTAAAGAAACCAATACTAATTTGGTAGGCTATAGTGATACTGATTGGGCAGGAGATGCTGATGAGAGAAAAAGCACCACGGGTGGATGTTTTTATTTGGGTAACAACTTGGTTTCATGGTATAGTAGAAAGCAGAACTGTGTGTCACTTTCCACTGCTGAATCCGAATATGTGGCAGCGGGAAGTTGTTGTTCTCAATTAATTTGGATGAATCAAATGCTACAAGACTATGGTCTTAAAAGTGAAACACCAATTGTGTACTGTGATAACTCAAGTGCTATAGATATATCAAAAAACCCAGTACAACACTCTCAAACTAAACACATTGACATAAGACATCATTTCATTCGAGATTTAGTAGAGAAGGACATGATCCATATGGAGTTTGTTGGGACCAATAACCAACTGGCCGATATTTTTACAAAAATATTAGACTTCGAGAGATTCTCCAGTCTTAGGAAATCTCTCAACATGTGTTCTTTATAAGCACTCACGATTGTTGTCCTTAAGTGTTGCCAACACTGACAGATAACACCAAACATGCATGTGCATTTTTAGGACTTTAGGCATACTGCATATTTATAATGTTCTATGTTTTGCACTATTTGATAATACTGATTAACACTTTGTAGTTCTTCTGCCAAAATTATTTTTAGATCACACTTGCCATGAAAATATTCTTTAAACCACGAAGTAGTTGAGGGATGATCGTGTATTCCATGATCTTCTCCCATGTGAAAAGTGGTTTTAAAAATTAAAAAGCATGGTTTGATAAAATTTCAGTGACCAATGTCTTGAAAATCAAACTAAAATCGGAAGAAAATTGTAAAAAAGCTACCTAAGAGAGTCCAATGAAGACCGTTCTTTTAGTGTGCAGGATACCAATTCTGAATCAAAATAAAAAGAAGAAAAACATGGCTTGAAAGTGTGACAAATTCAAAATTATTTTGAAGACTATAGTGTTGTTGGGAAGTGTTGCCAATACTGGTGCTTAACACGTACTGCACACACTTTGCATGCATTTTTTTTTATCTAATCTCATTACATTCTATTTTAGATATAAATTAGGTCATGCATTTTGCAGTTATTGTGATCATATCGTGCTCAGGGTTAAAAGTTCATAGACGAACAAAAATTGGAAAAATGGCCCAACTTGTTGAAAATTGAATTGGTCGTGATTAAATATGTTTCAGTGGCATTAAAACTCGATGTGAAGTTATTTATTTTGGGAAATATTGATATTTTCTTAAGTGAGAGTTTTCAGAGTATCCTTAATTAATCAAATTTAATTTTCTTAATTAGAGAGATTTTTACCCGTTAAAGAATTGTTCTCGTTAGGGGGAGATTCCTAGTCTGATATGATAGATAGGAGTTTTTGATTTTTTTTTACCCTTTAAACCTCTTATCCTTATATATTTCTATCACTGTAGAAATTTATCTTATCGACTTTAACCTTTTTTAACTCTCTCTGCAAAAATTCTCTGAAACCCTTACTTTTTAAATTGTTTATAATGGCATGCAAAGCTTTCGATTCACATCATATACGATCGGAGATGGGTTATCAAGAGGAAGACAAGCCTTCGGAGGTATCTTCTGGAAATACTATTCTCACGATTGTACCTGCTGCCATTCAACCTACACCATTGGCAGAAATTGCTCCAGGAGAACCCGGGAACAAAATCGACCTTGAGAATCCTCCTGATTTCTCAGTGTTGAATCGTGTGTTCCCAACACAGCTAATAACAAGAAGGTCAAAGCGCCAAGCGGGCTTCAGTCCCGATTTTACTACCAATAAGAGATTTCGTGGTAAGGGGGAGACTTCTCGTCCTATTTTGGATGATCCAGATTTCTCATCTGGAGATGATTCTGCGGATCAGAATTTTGAGGTAGTTGCTAGGACAAAAACCTCTGTTACTGGAAATGACAAATCAAAGAATGAAGATTTATCTACTGGTGATGATTCAACTGATGAAGATTTTACTTATGTGGCTTCTACCCAGAAAGAGCCATCTAGTGCTGCTGTTGTTGATGATACCACGAAGACAACTACAGAGGCTCCAACTTCTACTGATGAGGAAATTTCACTGGTCACATTCATGGCGAATATTCGAAAGACCAAGGCTAAAGCAATTGCATCTTCACAGATTCCATCTGATGATGATGAACCCGATGCTGAAATGATGCAAGAGTTTGCGAATAACAGGCCCCAGGAGTCTGATAGTTCATCTTCTTCGAGTTCTGGGGAAGAAGATTATGAGGATGCTGATTCTGATGGTTCTGAAAGTTCTGAGAACATGCTGCTGATGACAGTGTTGCCAACACTGATGACAACACTGCTGCTGAATCTGACTCTGAGATTGATCCTGCTAAGGCATACAATCTTCAATTTTATTCAAAGGAATCTGCTGATTAATGGGAAGCTCTGTCTGGAAAAGACTGTTGGGAAGAAAGAAATATTGATGAAGTTTCCTTCGAAAAGCAGAACTTGGTGACTTTCTTGAAACAACAGAATTTATATTCTACTGTCACTACTGCCGGACCATTTTCAAGAAGAGCTGTATTAGAGTTTTACTGCAATCTTAATATAAAGACTGGAGATGAAGAATCATTTAAGTTTGGAAGAGTGTACATCCGGGAAAAGGTGTATGATTTTACTCCTGTTCTGATCAATGAGCACTTCAAGACTGCTGATGTAGATGATAATGCAGTTACTGAGGATATTGATCAAGTCACTAAAGTGATCATTGGAGGAATGGTTCAAAAATTTCCACTGCACCCAGACAGGTTGTCAGCTGCAAAGCTTACTTCTTTCTTTTCTGTTCTTCACAAAATTGCGATCAGGAATTGGATGCCATCTACCAATACAACAGTGGTAACTAAGCCACAAGCTCTTGCACTGTTTGCCATTGGAACTCAAGCTCCTTTGGACTTTGGAAATTTGGTATTTGAAAATATTATGATCTTTAGAGAAGGTGGTTGAAAAGAAACTAAGTTTTCGTTTTTTTCATTGATCTATGGTATGCTGGAATCTCAAGGCTTCAAGAAAGAGGATGATGAAGAATTGATTGGAGGAGATGAGCTTATCAAGATCGCACCTGGTTTGTTGAAGGAAAATAGGAAGATTGATCTACCATGGACTGGTGATGTACCCAGTGTTGCCAACACTGAGTCTGTTCCACCCATGACCATTCATAACACTACTGTGATTATGTTGAATTCTACTACAATACGTGCTCAAATGGCTCATGCTGAACTGAAAATTGCACAAGCCAAAACTGATCTCGAGTACTATGAAGCCTTATTGACTAAGTACAGGATTAAACTTGGACTACCAGGGCCCTCTGGACAAAAAAGGGGAGTAGAATCAAGTGCTGGTGCTGATCAAGCTGAAGAGGAAGATTATTAGAGTCATGCTCTGGTCATATTGGTTTTAGGATTTTTTTTTCTTATCCTTATCTTTTATTGTTGTTATTTTGCTCTAAATTCGAAATATATTTCTGAGTTGATTAGTTTGTGCTCCTTACTACTCTCTGATATGCTATTAAACTATTTTCTACTTTGATCTAGTAAGTGTTGAGAGTCGGTGTTGCCAACACAATCACACAACACTATGTTTTGAGATGGTTAAATTCAGGGGGAGCTTTAGTTGCATAAGATAGGGGGAGTTATTTACACTTGTGTGTGTGTTTTGTCCAGAAAGGCAAAAAGGGATTGCATTCAAATTCTATATTTATAGTTTTGTCTTTCTTAGACAAGTTTTAAATTGGTAATTGTTGCTATATCTTGATTCAAAATATTTGATTTCTGATGATATATTGTTTTCATGTTTTGTAGGTTCTTATTTATGAAAACATATTGAAGATCTATTTATAGGAGTGCTTGAACCGATCAGAATTAACTAACGAGAGAAAAAGAGTGAACGTAGAGAGCGAAATTCACAGAGAAATTACTGAAAAAATTCTGGAGCATTGAAGATCGATCATTGAAGAATTTCTAAAGAGATACTACTGCTACGTTGTGTTGCCGAGTAGTGTTGGAAACACTGAAGAACACACGAGTGAAGTGTAGTTCAGAAAATGTTTCTTTGGTTTTAATTTTTCGGCGTAGAACTTCCTATTGGTCTATTATTCTAGTTCTTACTAGTTTTTAAGAAGTCTTTTATTTTCTCAATCTGTTGAGAAAAGTAGTTTTTCATAAAACAATCGCTAGTTGATTTTTTGTAAACTAATTTTATTTTCTAGTGATTATTTCGTCATGAGGCATCGTACAAATACTTAGTACTTGTGCATAAATATCTGTGTGCTATTTACTTTTACTGTTAGTTAATTATTCTGCTGCATAGTGTTCTCTTAAATTGTTGACAACACTGAAAGATAACATACACTAAAAAATTTATTTCTGGTATTTTTGTGATTTCAGACTGTCCAAACCTTACATTGACCATATTAAACGTGATTAAACGTGTTTAATTGAGATTAAACGTGATTTTTTTTAAAAAAATAAATTTATTTATTTTTTAAAAAAATTTATATCAACTTAAAAATCTCTAAATAAAACCATTTTCTTCAAATCAAAGAAATACATCCAGTCATATATTTTTCTAAACTTTTTTCTTCAAAATTCTTGTGTTCTAGGCAATATTTAAAATTTTTAATACGATTTAGTTATAAACTCTCCTAGAAAATATAATTTTGATATTTTCGTGCTTTTAAAAATTTGAAAAATTGTGTGTTACTATTAAATTTATTATATATGTGTGTTATATAACTTATATATTGGTAAGAGATAATTAAAATTTTAATAAAAATTTAAAATATTTTTTCACGTTTTAACTTGTATTAAACACGTTTAAACTTGTAAAACTAGAAACTTGATCTCGACGTTTCGTAACGTTTTGCGTTTTTTAAATCTTGGTACTATCTTGTTGGACCTCAAAAATAATTTGGCTTTTAATTGACTCCCATGTGGGGCTAGTACCGTTGTCGTCTTGTTTCAGATCGGATCGGAGAAGTTTTTAAGTTATTATTTTTGTGTGTGTGTGTGTCACTCAATTTATGATTTAATATCCACTAATTTGTATCATTTCCAATTCTAGTTGTTTTTTTTTTTTTTTTTCAGAATGTTCATGTGTTACCCAAAAATGATGGCGTCACCGAAAACGATGAAATTGATGAGAGATATCGCTGACATATTTTTATATCATATCAATATTTGGCAGAAAATAGCTTAAATTTAAAAGTATACAACAGTACAAATTATTTTATTACACGACTATTGATAATTGTCAAATTAATTGGTACATTAACAATTGAAAATGATATATGATTAAATTAGAAAGTAAAATTTACCATTTACTTAAATTGCTTTTGAGCCCAATATTGTTATTCAATTTAATTAGATACACATTTATTTTTCAAGATTATTTTATTGATTAATAAAAATTTTATTAAAAGAATACTAAAATTAAAAACATGTAATAGATGCACACATAGTATTCTACAAAATTGACCTAAATTTAATATAAAAAAACATAAAAAATAAAGATAAAACCGCTGACCACGGGGCTATGCTTCCAATAGTTACACGAGCGCTTGGTGTCCAAATGCCAGCAGCAGCAGCAGCAGCACTCTACTCTTTCACTCTCACCAAAAATAAACATTTTTTATTCTTTGAATCATGGTTATGTTTTGTACTTTGAACCCATACTAATGACGGTGGGTTTTTTTTTTTTTTTTTTCTGGTTAATTTTTTGATCCCCGATTTTTAGATCTCAATTGGAGGTCATGTCCTTAGAATTTTCTCATTTGGGCCAGGACTTATTGGATACCATTGAAATTGAAGATATATAATGATTAATGTGGGCATAATATTTATTTTTTTTGATTCAAAACATCTTATGCTGAGATGATTTAGTAGGATATCATTTTCATTCCAAAACTAAGGGTTATTTCATACACTATCCTTGTGAAATATCAAGATTATATAAAACTTTAATGAAAACAAAGATCTATCAACTGACCGTGTTTTCAAATCTTGATCACATGTACCTTGAAAATATGTACGAATAAAAGTTTCTATTCTCAAGATATGAAAATATTGGGAGTTCATAGATCATTTTTTTACGGGCCGGGGTGTTTTAGCAATACCGAATTTTAGATGAGTAGTGTATGCAATTAACTCTAAATTATATATATATAATTGAAAATTTCATTTAAACTCAATAATTTATATGCACACATATTACAAACCCATTGCATTCAAGGAGGGGGAAAAACACACGCATACAAACAAAAGACTGCAAAAACACATACGCACACAATTTTATTGAGCATGCTCGAACAATTAAAACCGTCAAACTCCACAATAAGCTTTAATGGGACACTTGGATCTCTTTCCTTCTTCACTAGAAAAGAAATGAATAAATTTGTAGTGATCAAATGGAGTAAATTGCAATGGATTTTGGGCATCAACTAGCTCTTCCGGAACTTGTATTTTGAGATCTTTGATGAATGAGAAGAGTCCCATAGAATATCTTTCTTCACTTCCCTTCATTATCACACGATGACTTGATGGTTTTATTCTTCCGTTTGTCCATGCCTATAAATACAAAGACGACTATATATGTCGATTCACCGAGACCAAAATCTTGAAAAATTGTTTCAAGGTTAAGTCAATTTATAGAACCAATTAATTTTGTTTTTCAAAAATTATTTTGTCAATCTAAAATGTAATTGTTACTTTATAATTCCTATATGACAAAATTTTATTAAACCTGATCATTATTTTACTTTGTTGCGTTTAGATTGAAAGATTGAGATTTGATGAAGTATTTGAGGGGAGGATTAAAAATGATTTCATGTTCGGATGAATTTGAAATCCACCGTAACAACTCAAAAAATAACTATTTTGGATATGAACTTGATTGTCCAAACAAATTAACCAATAGATTTGTTATGTTATGGATTTGAATCCTTAGCTTCAAATCGATAGAGTTTAATAAGTAGCTAGCTTACCATGCAAGCATCGCCTGCCATGACAACGAAAGTGGAAGGCGAAGGATCCACAACAACCCATTCACCTTCTTTAGTTTCAATCTCCAATCCTTGTACTTGCCTCTGGTGAAGAATGGACGTGAAGCTCTTATCTGTGTGAGGAACAATCCCTAAATTCGTTTCGTTCTCATTCGGCCCTCGATATTTTATGAACTTTAGTAGATAACAAGTTGAATCAACCAAGGATTTGTAGCTCTTCTCCACACCATATTCCTGAGAAACCATTCTCATCACTCTCTGATCCAGTTCTGCAACAATCTTTGAGTATTCCAAAGATGTCTTGCTTCAAAAAGAACAATTAAAAGGTACAATAATATATGTCATAACTTTATTGTAATCTTTTTTTTATCCACATATGTTACTTGAATATATATCAAATTAATAAACAGTAGATATACCGGAAGCGCTTATTCCCAGAGGGCCATAACAAATTTGTGAACCTCTCGACTCCTTCACGAGTCGTTGAGTTCTCGAGTCCGAGACCTTCATACAATGGTATGACGGGCACTTGCCCCACATAGCCGTGAGTGGGCGTGGTGGAAGTGTTTAAGATCTTTACATCCGTAGGAAGATCAAACAATTCTTCCGACGCGTCGAAGATTTCTTGATGCAATTCGGGGGAGAATTTGGTGTAAGTTGCGATGAAACAACCGTAATCTTCTAGCGCACGTACGACATCTTTGCTTGTGGATAGCCAAGAAATCGAACCGGGTTCAATACTTTCCTCGGAAAAGTGTATTATGGGAAGGATAGGAGTTGATAAAGAACCCATATGGGAAGTAAGGTTTTTGAAGAGATTGAATATTGGAGATTGAAGGAGTTTAAAATGGTGTGTATGAAGTTGAAAACATTTGTCTTTGATTGATTAAAGCCCTTTTCCCAAATAATTCCACTCCCTTCAATGTTTCGTTATATTTTGAAGGGAAGAGGGTTACTGAGATTTATGAATCCATTTAAATAATCTCCCGTTACTTAACTTTCAATCTATTCATTGTATTTTTTTTTCTGAACCATACTATTTTGGTAGGAAAAATAAGATGGGAAAATAGTTTTTTTTTTCTATTAACTTTTTTCATTTTTTTTGATTTTGGTCTATTAATTTTTTCAATTTTTTGGTTTTGATACACTAATTTTTAATTTTGAGTTATTTTGGTTCAACGGATGACGTCACATCGGAAAATGTTGACGTGACATCAAAAAATGCTGACATGTCTATCAACGTAAGCAATTGAACCAAAATAACCGAAAATTAAAATTTAGTGTACAAAAATCAAAATTCGAAAAGTTAATGGAATAAAACAAAAAAGTAGACAAGTTAATGGACCAAAAAAATCATTTTTCCAATAAAATTTTGATTATGTAATTAGACCTATTTTGCACTTTATTTACACACAACATATGTATCATGAGGAAGGATCATTGTCGAGATTTGAAAAAAAACAAAACAAAACAAAAAAAACATATGTATCATGCATGTGAATTGCCGGCCTGCTAAATATAAAAGTGTTTAAATATTGGTGGTGCGCCAAGTGTGAATATTAATTTATATTGTAAAGGTAGACCTTTAAATTTAAATATGCATATATGCCAGTGAAAATGAGATCAGTTTGCTGAATAATTTATTTAGGTTTTTAATTAATTCGTACGGAAATATGCAATTTAATATCTAAATATTCCTTATTTTATTTTATTTTAATACAGCTAGCAAGACTTTTAAGGTAACTTTTATATTATATATGTCTATAAAGAAAATACTTACGTACGTATGCATTGGGTTAAAAAAACCAGATAACTTTTATTATGTATATAAAGAAAATTAGTAGAATCATACCAATTTATTATTACTTGACATAGTCGACTTGCTAATTTTATCCTAACTGATCGAAATCGTGGGTCAAAGAAAAAAATTGCAAAAAAAACATATATTCAAGAACAAATTTTAATGTTCCCTAAAATATTTAAGAAGACATGATAAAATATGTTTAGCATTTTAATTTGTTTCTAAAAATAATAAAGTTGTTGTCAATGTTTGGACCACTTATATTATGGAAGTAGAGGATGTATTTGCTGATGTATCGCCGATATGGTTCCGATTTATTAATCATTCTAACAAAGGCGTCAAAACTATTCGTATAATAATTATGATTATTTTAGCAAATCGATTGGCCACTACTTTGGGAAAAAAATATAGAGTAAAATTTAATTTGATATAGGAACTATTGGTTAAATGTTAAATTGGTACACAAATTTTTGTTAATGACTTAATTGATACATGTCCGTCGGATTTCAGTCAATTTCCGGTGACATTTATGTAAAATGTCCAATTTGCCCTTTATTACAAAAAATGCATATTTTATTTTTGATTTTAATTAGATATATTTGTATATTATATTTTATACGTAAAAATTGATTTGATTAAAATTTTTATTTATACATAATATTTACTATATTAGAAACATTATATATTTCAACGAGAATGATTAGATAAATTATATTAAGGCATAAAATATCTAAATAATTATAAATAATTAAATTGATACCATAGAAAATAAATAAATATTTTTTACCTAAAATTCTGATTTTTGTATACATAATTTTCTGGATAATATTTTTAAAAAATATTAAATAAATAGTGATTGTGATAAAATATTTTTTAATATTTTAACTATGTAAAAATTTATTGAATATATAATTTAATAAAATATTAAGTAAGTTCTACTAAAAATTAATTTTAATTTTCAAATCATATTTATAAGAAAAACTTATCGAAACAACAATTAAACTTTGTTATAACGTTCTACATTTTGTTAGGATCGAAAATACGTGTAGAGAGGGGGTGAATACACTATTTAAAAATTTTAAAGATACTTCGATCTGATTTGTGAAAATCAGACAAAAGTTTTGCTTGCTTAAAATCTTTGATCTGCTCGAAAGATCTGATAGAGTCAGGCGAAAAAATCTTCCTCGCAGATTTGAACTATATAAGCTAAGGCAGATAAGATAACGTAAGTGTTGTAAGTAAAATGACTGTATTTTTATGGATGTTCGAAGATCAATTTCCTACGTCACCCCTTCTTTTGTTTCTAGAAGGATTTTACTAGAAAACTTTGATTTATACAATATTTGTACAACTCCAATCCAATCAATCCTTTGATAGGAACTCCTAGCAATACTCTCTTTCGAAGCAGAACAAACACTCTGCTTTGAATTACAAAGTGAATCCACAAAATGTGCTTCGGTATTTTGATCTGGATGGCTACGAATGACTTTGATCTGGATCGTTCTTGTATATATTTCTGTGAGCTTGATCGATCTTTGAAATACTCTCTAACTCTGTGTTTTGAAACTTCGATCTGATAATATGAGTTTCTGAGTTAGGATATTGAGTGAAGGCTTTTTGGCTTTTTAGATGAACTTGACAATCTTTGATTTCAATAGCTCGTGTTGTTCATTCTTATACTTGGATCTTTGTATCACCGAGTATTTATTGTCTTCAAAAACTAGCCAGTGAGCCGCTAACAATTTCTGAGATTGAGTCTCCAACATATTTCATAAATTGGCTTACAAATCTTGACTTTAGAGAGAAGCAAATCAACGTTCAAAATCCTATTAAATGCTTTTGTCTTTTAGCTCAACAACCTTAGCAATGGATACATCAAGATGATACTTTGATCTGGTTGATGGCTACTTGATCTGGCTTGAACGATCTGGATTTTTCTAATGGTGGTTCAGTATATTTGATCCGTTTAGGTAAGTTGACGTAAAGAAATATGGATCAAATATTCGTTTCATCTGGAAGTTAATTTTCATCGGAAATTTGATCTGGCAGCTTTGTTAATATTTGGTCTGGATGAGTCCGATTTAATCTGTCCTTAATTTCTTATTTACTTAATTACTTGGTTTTGTTTTGACTTGTTATTACCAAAACTTGTTATTGTGAGCTTCGGTGGAGGCTTGTAGGATTTCGATTTTCCGAAGAATGTTTATGTATTCTGTTGTTTGCTTCTTTCGAACATTTAATACGGATTCAGTGATATTACTGACCAATTTCAGTATACTTTCCTTGAAATACTGAATCTCTGTAGAAGTCTGAGTTTGATTGATTTTCAATAAGATACCAGATTGAACAGCTGATTAAGAGATTCAGAAAAAAATTGATCTGGTCTGACATCGATCTGATGAGAAGTGGAAGGAGCAGCATCTTCAGAATGAGTGGATTCACAAATTTGAAGCAGTGGAGCAGTGACATCAATAGGCTCAAAAACAACATCTTCCATAATTTCGGTTGATCCAACTTGATCTGAGATAGATATCTCCGAGATAGTTGCAGATGGAAGAGTCATCTTGTTATCGAAAACAATAGTAATAGGTCTGAATAAACTGTGGATTGGGTCAGTTCTTACTATTTTGAAAAGAGGAGGAAGGTCCATTACCAAATGTTCTGGCAAGATTGTTTCCATTGATGTTGCAGATGATACTTGAGTTTGTTTTGCAACTGGAACAAATGGAATGAGTGCTGTGCTAGGATCGATTTATTCAACATTGGACACCATAATTTGTTCTGGAGAATTTTTATGAATATCTTTAGGGATGGATTATTCAAAAGTAGGTTTTTCAATCTGTTGTTCATTCATGGTTTGATCAACAGATGGAACTTGATGCTCAATCAGTGGTTCCTCAATTGTAACTTTGGCTACCAAAAATTCTTCAAAAGCAGGGTTTTCAATCTGCTGTTCATTCATGGCTTGATCAACAGATGGAACTTGATGCTCAATCAGTGGTTCCTCAATTGTTCTGTAACCAAAGATTCTTCAGAAGCATGTTTTTCAATCTGTTGTTCATTCATGGTTTGATCAACAGAAGGATCTTCATTTTGAGGTTTAATCAGTGGTTCTTCAATAAAAGATTCTATATCCAAAGGTTCTTCAAGAGCTATGTCAATAGTAGTAGCTTCCTTTAGAGGAGAATATGATCTAACTGGTGAGACCTGCGGTGAGGTTGGATCATCAGGCAGACTGATTTCATCTGAAAGAGGGAGATCATCTACATCAGAGAGAGTAGCAGATGAAGTAGATTGCTTATTGGAAGGAGCCTCAACAGGGATGTCTTGTCTCAATATCATCTGAGCAGTAGTTGTCATCAGATGAGCATCATTATCCAGTTGTCTTAGTGCGGCAGTTTGATCAAACACATCCAAACTTGTTGGATTGAAATTTGCTTGTTTAAATAGTAGATAAGCTCGTAGAAGGCTTTCTTTCAGTCTGAACTCAATAAACTTTCTTCTTTCCAGAGCACGAGAAATAACTTGAGTTCAGCCCACTCAAGTATTCTGTCTTCAAGAGTAACAATATTTTCCAGCTTGTTCAAGGTCCTGATTTTGGAGAAGTGATTTTTTGTTCGGTAGAATACCCATCTGTCAAAAGCTTTCATCTTCTCTTCTGCACTCTTGATAATGTGCTGAGTATTCTGATCGATTATCCTTTGAACATTGGAAGATGAGTCAGATATATCATCAGGCTCTTTGAAGAATCCTGACTGAAGGGTAGTGATGTTCATCTGAGTCAACGGAGGAACAACACTTTCCACTCTTGATAAGGGAATAGCCGCGATTGGAGCTGGTTGAATAGGTTGTGGTATTCAAGGAAGAGGTCTAATTGATCTCCTTTTCTTCTGTGGATGAGGCTCAATGATTTCAGCCAAAGTTACTTGATTAAATCAATATTTTTCTTTTCACTGATTTTTTTTATCCTTGGAGCAGATGGCTTAGGAGATTCAGTGGCCTCAGCAGCTACAATTTCCAGAGGCTTGGATTCATCTGGTATGGTCAGGTCTTTGTTCTCATCTAGATTGGGTGTACCATGTTTGAATACTATCAGTTGCTTGCCTTTGTACACCTCAATCGCCCTTTCATTCAATGTCTTGTGCGGATGAAGATGAGAAGATGGTCCCAGATGAACATTCAAGTCATTCAAGATCTCTTCGATATGAATATCGAATCCTTGATATTGAACTGTTGGTGTAATGATCATAGCAGATAAAATATCAAAAAGAACAACAAACCAATTCACAGTAATACCAGCAAAAATTGCAACCATTGCTTCAAATTTTTCAGATGTAATTGCATCGAAAGAACCTGCTTTGGCCAGAAGAGATATGGCCACAATGTCGTGCAACATTCTGAATTCCATCTTTAGTTCCTTCTTTTTGCATGGTATTTTGATCGTCTTGTCTGTCAAGGAGTAAATATTCTTCATTTGTTTCTTCATTTCAGCAGAGATTTTCGGGAAATCAGTAATCCCCTGTCTGGCAGATCAAAAGAGGAGGCAAACAGAGTATATGAAATCTTCACTGATTCTCCACCCAGAGTAGCAGATATAATTCCGTCTTCAAGCTTCGTTGTCTGAAAGAATTTTGGAAATGCTTGCTTGTAGATGGATTTCCTGCCTTCGAGAAATTTCCGCAGCCCAAAAGCTTCAATCGTTCTAAACATTTCCTCCATCCCTTGATCTGAAAGATCGAGCACTGTGTGGAAATCAATAAAAAGAACATTTGGGTGATTGGCATCATCTTGTTCCTGTAAATTGAAGAGAGAAAAGATGCGAGTAATTTTTTCTTTAGGGCTAAAACAATTAAATGATTGAAGAGGGAAGTTTCAGATAAGTTTTAAAAGATTTTGCCCAAATGCGTGGCTAAATGACGTAAGAAGCGTTTCAAATTCAAAAAAAATTCAGTTGATAATTATTAATTCCAAACACGCGGTAAAAAAATAATATTTTAATAGGGTCTTCGAGAATACAAAACGACAAAATACCCATTATAGATATGACACTCGGATGAAATGTCCGATTAACTTCTCATTTGCAAAACAAAGTTTCAGATAAGTTCACTATGAGTGCAGATCAATCCGTTGAAGAGTTTAAGGAGGAACTTCAAGAGCTCATCCTCAAATGGGTTATGAGGCTATGGTTCAAGGTCGAGGAGATTAGGAGGTGCTCGACGATTTGGAGTGATATGAATCTTAGAGACTGTGGCGTCGCATGGCCTTTCATCTTCTCAATTTATGCCTATAAAAATCAGTCAAGAGAAAGATGTTAGTGCATCATAGAAATAATCAAGTAAAAATGGCCGAGGTAAATGGTAATGAAATTTTTCCATATGATGAGCAAGAGTGATATGAATCTAGGAGGTGCTCGATGATTCATATTATTTCAAGATTTGGTCCATAATTTTGCATTGCGAATTGAAGGGTTTGGAATCCATGGGAATCAAGTTGGAGTACTTGAAGATCAATTTGGAGGATGTTGTAATCTTATTGAGGGCAAATGAGGTCAAGAAAGTAAAGAAAATGAAGGCCAAAAACGAAGCCAAGGCGCGCCCGCGCCATCATCTGCGAGAGGCCAGCGCGCCCGCGCCTGTTAGCCGTGCGCCCGCGCCGTTCCTGCGCACGACTAGCGCGCCCGCGCCATTTCATAGCGTGCCCGCGCCGACGTTCTCTCACACACACTTCGGCATGTAGTGTGTGTGCGTGGAATTTTGAGTATTTTTTATATTATTCCTATTTTTGAGAGTTTTATTCCTACTAGAAAACTTTTAGGAGATATCTTTGATATCTTTAGCTATATTTTGAATTATTTTGCGATATCTTTTATTATTTTGTAGTTGTATTATAAATACAACAAACATTCATTATTTTAATAACAATTAACATAGTTCATATTATTGATTTTTATCAGTCTAAAATTCTCTCTAAAATTTTATTGAAGCTTTTGCTTTGTCAAAATCAAACTTATCAAAGTTTAACAACTTTGTGGCGTTTGTCGATTGATTATATTCGTGGGTTGTCAAAGACAGGTTCCTTTGAAGGTTCCGTTGAGATCGATTGTTTATTCCGCAATTATCTGTTGCTAGTTACAGGTTCAACTAGAGGTGGATTTTGCAAACTTACTTGTTTCAAAGATAGGGAAAATTCGTTGTTTCTTTTGTTATCGAATTGAGGTGCGATTCGTTGAAATCGTGTTGCCTTTCATACATAAGATTCACATCATTTGGTATCAAAGCTTAAGATTTTGATTCAAGTAAGTCGTATCCTTTTTTAATCTATATTCTTTCTTCGTTCCTCGTTCTTCGTTCTTTGTTCTTCGTTTGTTATCTATCTCATATCAAAATTCTGTGTCGTTTCTTTCAAACTTGTTACCCAAGTCTCGTGTCTTATGCTACAAGTTATAAATTCGAAAAAAAAAAGTGATTTGAAATCGGTCAAAAAAAAAAAAGTAGAGACCGAAATTGTCAAAAAAAGGAAAGAGGAAGCAAAATAACTTGTGGTCAAAAGTTCTTGTATCTTATGAGTTTTTGGGTGCCAAGTTTCTTTCAATATTCATAAGTCTCTTGACTTGTTTTTGTGCAATCTACGTGAGTTTATTGAGAAGTGTTTACAAGTTTTTGAACTTTTGAGTTTGATAGTCAAAACAACAAAGCATAAAGCTATTCCATATTTTGAGTGAAAAAAAAAGAGTGTCTAAGTGATTTTTTTTTGAGTGATTTGTGAGATTTTGGGTGAGGAATATTTTATTACTAACCTTTTTCTTGCAGGTACAATGTTTGAAAGGAAATTCAATGGGTATAGGGAGAGTGAAAGGAGGTTTGATTACGGGAGTAGGAGAGAGAGAAAAATTGATGTGTATAGAGATGATGATGGTTGTCGTGGAGAAAAAAATTTTAATTATTATTTGGATATGTTTAAGAAAAATAAAATTCCATCGTTTGATGGTTATTCAGATTCGGAATCTTATTTGAACTGGGAGGAAAAGGTAGATAATATATTTGATGGTCGTGATCTATCTGAAGCTAAGAAGGTTAAACTTGTTGTAAAAGAGTTTACCAACTATGCTTGCACTTGGTGGGATAGATTGGATGAAAATAGGGAAAGACGTGGATTGCGTCCTATTTCTACATGGGGTGAGATGAAGAGAGCTATGCGAAAACGTTTTGCTTCTAATCACTGTGAATCTCCCAAACGTGAACATCAAGGTACATTTAAACTTTCAAATTCTAGTACTTTTGATATTGCATGCTTATGGTGTCATAGAAAAGATAAGCATGATATGAGCCAATGTTTTAAGGAGGCTATGATGAAAGTGGCAGATTCTCGTGTAGAAATTAAATCTAATGTTGTAGTGGAGGTTGAGTCAAAAGTTGAAGTAGAAGTAGTTGAGAAAATTGAGGATGAAACTTCCTTGATTATTGATGAGAGTGTTGAAATTTGTGCGGTGGAAGGTGAATGGCTTGATGAAAACTCTTCTATTGTACATGGTATGGTTGATAGTGATATTAGTGTTGAATCTAAATGTGAAGTGATAAGTGAGTCTGTATGTGTTGAGGAGTCATCTAATGTTCTTGTGATAGATGAGAGTCCTATTGATGTTCAAGGCGAGACTAGTACTTTGTTGGATGAGTCTTGTAATTTTGCTATTCAATTGAGTCCAAAAGAATTTTTTGAGGATCAATTGGAAGTTGAAAATTTGTATGATATGGCTGAAAAAAAGAGTGATAAAAAAAGTGAGATAGCCATGGAAAAAGAAAAAGAAAAAGAAAAAGAAATAATTAAGGCCGAAAGAAAGAGAGTGCAAAAGAGTGAGATGGCCTTTGAGAGAAAAAAAGAAAGGAAAGAAAAGAGAGGAAAGAGACCAATAAAAAAAGAACATATTATGGTCCAAAATTGTGAGAATGAAAATTTTGTTCAAATGAATAAAATCCCTAAAGTACTTTTGTACAAAGAGGTTTTATCTCATTGTCATGATTTAGCCGGTTCAATCCCGAGCATTGTTTGTTCTTCTTTGCAGGATTTTGATGATGTGTTGATGAAGAAGCAAAGATGATACAACATGTTGGATCCATGTGAAGTTGGTCACACACAAAGTGAGGTTAGAGGTTTGAGAGTTGTTCCATTCGAGAGGTATGGTTTAAATTCAAGTTTAAACTACAAATCCAATGTCAACTTCCAAAGGTATGAACTCAATTCAATGTTGCATGGATTTAATTACTTTGTTGAAGGATTTGAGAAAGTGTTAGCTATGAATTATGCTTTGATTTCAAATCTTGATATCAAGTCTTTTGAATTTGTGCATACTATAAGATTTGATAAGTTGGTTTGTATTGATGTGAGTCAATTGTGCAAGAATAGTATAGGTGGTGAGTCCTATTTGCTTGATTGGTTATTGTTGATTTTTGGGCTAACTAATGTGCGTAATACTTTCATGGGATTGATGGGTTGTGTTTTGCATGCATCTATGGGTAATTTTGTTGTGATATGCTTTGATTATATCTTAGTATATAGAAAAATTTTTAAAGTGCATGTTGAACATTATAGAGTTATGTTAATCATGTTGGATATGAAGTTTTTGGGTCATGAACATGTTAGAAATTTGAATGTTTTTCGTACAAAAGAACTTGTTGATTGTCGTGTAAGTTCTCAAGGATTTAGAACTGTTGGTGAAGAGTTGATCCAATGCCAACGAGGTAAGGAATATGTGGTAGTTACTATACTAACACAAAGGTATGAGTTCTTATCTATTTTGGTTACAAAGTTTTTATGGATTGAGAATGTTAATGAGTTATATGCATTGGATAATGATTTGAAATATGTGTTTGAGTTATGTTTGCATGAAACTCTTGAGAAATTCTATGTGAGCAATAAGTGTTTGTTTAAGACGAGTAGCACTTTTATTCCATCTTCGTCATTGAATAAGTTACTTGTTGTTGGAGCATGTAGTATAAAGTTAATGAATAAGTTGCATGAATATTTGTTATGGTTGCATATGAAGAGATATGTTGAGGGGAGTTGTGAGTGGTGGCATATTTTAAGTGCATTGTTTCTTATTCCTAGAAAGCAATGATTGTATTTAACTATGAACTTTGTGTTGGGGTTAACTAGGTCTAAGAAGGGGAGGAATTTGATCTTTGTCTTGCTAAATGGAATTTTAATCATGTTTTTGCATGCTAATGATGTTGGTGTGTTTACTTTGTACATGAGATATTTCATGATTCTTGATAAAGTTTTGAGTGAGCAAAGTACATTGTTGCTTGTGAAATTTTTTTTTAACGTTTCTAATCTTTGCTTGGTTTTTGTAGATAAAGGGCAAGATTTAAGGACAAATCTTTTTGAAGAAGGGGAGTCTGATATGAATCTAGGAGGTGCTCGACGATTCATATTGTTCCAAGATTTGGTCCATAATTTTGCATTGCGAATTGAAGGGTTTGGAATCCATGGGAATCAAGTTGGAGTACTTGAAGATCAATTTGGAGGATGTTGTAACCTTATTGAGGGCAAAGGAGGTCAAGAAAGTAAAGAAAATGAAGGCCAAAAACGAAGCCAAGGCGCGCCCGCGGTCCTGTAAACGCGCGCCCGCGCCATCATCTGCGAGAGGCCAGCGCGCCCGTGCCTGTTAGCCGTGCGCCCGCGCCGTTCCTGCGCACGATTAGCGCGCCCGCGCCATTTCATAGTGCGCCCGCGCCGACGTTCTCTCACACACACTTCGGCATGTAGTGTGTGTGCGTGGAATTTTGAGTATTTTTGATATTATTCCTATTTTTGTGAGTTTTATTCCTACTAGAAAACTTTTAGGAGATATCTTTGATATCTTTAGCTATATTTTGAATTATTTTGCGATATCTTTTATTATTTTGTAGTTGTATTATAAATACAACAAACATTCATTATTTTAATAACAATTAACATAGTTCATATTATTGATTTTTATCAGTCTAAAATTCTCTCTAGAATTTTATTGAAGCTTTTGCTTTGTCAAAATAAAAATTATCAAAGTTTAACAACTTTGTGGCGTTTGTCGATTGATTATATTCGTGGGTTTTCAAAGACAGGTTCCTTTGAAGGTCCCGTTGAGATCGATTGTTTATTCCGCAATTATCTGTTGCTAGTTACAGGTTTAACTAGAGGTGGATTTTGCAAACTTACTTGTTTCAAAGATAGGGAAAATTCGTTGTTTCTTTTGTTATCGAATTGAGGTACGATTCGTTGAAATCGTGTTGCCTTTCATACATAAGATTCACATCAAAGAGTATAAGATCCGGAAGGAGCAGTATAGAAGAAGAGTATTTGAACGAGGGATGAGAATGTGGCACTTCTTGGATTCTCTATGTTGTCCTCGTTCTGCCAACCATTCTCCATGGTCTCATGAGATGCGTCATCGTAATTTTGCAAGGATGCGGAAGTTCAAGTTCATTCTTGGAACACAAAGTACTCGAGAAGTGCTGAAGTCATCAGGAGTTCGGCTTCTCATTCTTCTCACAGAGCATGATGAAATGCAGAACATATGCTCTGAAGATGACGTCTGCAATGGTCATGGCTCCCTAAGTGTGTGGATGATCAATTGGAGTCATGAGATGCGTAGTAGAATAGCACTTGCCAGTGTAACTTATAATGAAAATTAATGAATTTATGCTTTTTATCTGTTCTTGTGTGCGTGTGAACGAGCATAAAATCATTATAGTATTAAGCAAATATTCCCCCTAAACATGTGCATAATTAATCAATATCAATTAAACCAAGAACATTTCGAAAATAAGAAAACTTAGCGTCGGGTAATGGCTTGGTAAAAATATCAGCAACTTGCAGATCATTTGAGATATGTTCCAGATGCACATCTTTCTTTTGAACATGATCTCGGATGAAATGGTGACGAACATCAATATGCTTTGTTCTGGAATGTAAAACAGGGTTGTATGTGTTGACAATTGCACTTGTATTGTCACAGTAAATGGGTGATTCAGATGAATAAACACCATAATCTCTGAGTTGCTGTTGAATCCAGAGCAATTGTGTACAACAACTTCCTGCAGCTAAATATTTTGATTCAGCTGTAAATGTAGCAATAGATGTTTGTTTCTTATTGAACCAAGAAATGAGCCTATCTCCAAGAAATTGACAAGTTCCACTTGTGATTTTACGATCGATTCTGCAATCTGCATAATCTGCATCTGAGTATCCAATCAGATTGAAACTTGAGTCCTTTGGATACCACAATCCAACATTCTGAGTTCCTTTTAAGTACTTTAGAATTGTTTTGGCAGCAATGAAGTGAGATTGTTTTGGATCAGATTGAAATCTTGCACACAGACCGACTGAGAATATAATATCTGGCCTGCTTGCTGTCAGATAAAGTAAGGATCCTATTAGTCCTCTGAATAGAGTTTGATCTACTAAAGTTCTAGCTTCATCTTTGTCCAGTTTGATTGAAGCACTCATTGGAGTACTAACAGCAGAACAATTCTCCATTTCAAATTTCTTCAGAAGTTCTTTTGTGTATTTGACCTGATTTATGAATATTCCTTTATCCATCTGACTGACTTGCAATCCAGGAAGAATGTTAATTCTCCCATCATACTCATCTCAAATTTATCCTGCATCATCTTAGAAAACTTCTTGCATAATTTGGTGTTAGATGACCCAAATATGATATCATCAACATATATTTGAACTAATAAAGTATGATCGCCTTTGAAAATTTTAAAAAGAGTTTTATCTACAGAACCAATAATAAAACCATGATCATTAAGAAAAAGTGAAAGAGTATCATACCAAACTCGTGGAGCTTGTTTTAACCCATAAAGAGCTTTATCCAGCTTGAATACATGATCTGGATAAGTTTGACTTTCAAATCCTGGGGTTTGTTCAACAAAAATTTCTTCTTGAAGAAGACCATTGAGAAATGCGCTTTTAACATCCATCTGTAATACTTTAAAATCCTTGAAGGCAACATAAACAAGAAATATTCTAATAGCTTCAAGTCTAGCTATAGGAGCAAAGATTTCATCAAAGTCAATAACTTCTTCTTGTCTGTAGCCTTGTGCTACTAAGCGAGCCTTATTTTTTTATTACAATACCACCTTCGTTGAGTTTATTTTTAAATACACATCTAGTTCCTATTACAGATTTATCTGAGGGTCTAGGAACTAAATTCCAGACAGAATTTCTTTCAAATTGGTTCAGTTCATCTTGCATAGCTTCTATCCAATTACTTTCAAGTAAAGCTTCTTCTACTTTCTTAGGTTTTATTATAGAAATGAAAGCAGCATGCATTAATTCATTTATCATATGACCTCTGGTTCTCAAAGGTTCAGATGGATTACCTATTACCAAGTTTGGCGGATGAGTTTTGGACCATCTGTATCCTGGGCCAAGTTGATCCATGTTTCCTTGTTGATCTTGATCATCTTGATTTTCAATAGGATCTGTGTTTATTGGAACCTCATTATCAATTGGTGGTTATTCTGGTCTTTGTTCTTCAACTTGATTTGGTTCACATTGAATTTCTCTATTCCGTCTGATCTGGATCTCTTCTTCATCATCTGTGTCAAGCTTCAAATCTTCTATTCTGTTACTAAGATCATTTAAGCTTGGAGACTCATTAGTGATAGATATTTCATCAAAAACAACATGGACTAATTCCTCAACTGTTAGAATTTTAGTATTGAATAATCTATAAGCTTTACTAATAGATGAATATCCGAGAAACAAACCAGCATCTAATCTGACATCAAGTGCAGTCAGATGAGTCTTTCCATTGTTGTGAATGAAGCATTTTCAACCGAATACTTTGAAGTATGATATCACTGGAACTTTACCATACCAGATCTCATAAGGTATTTTTCCGAATTTCTTATTAATCATTGATCTGTTCTGAGTATAACAAGCTGTTTTTGCAGCTTCTGCCCAAATTTTTTGTGAAATACCTGAATCAACAATAATTGCTCTGGCAACTTCTTTTAGAGTTCGATTACTCCTTTCTGCAACACCATTTTGTTGTGATGTTCTAGCTGAAGAATATTCATGCTTTATTCCATGACTTTCCAGATAAGTAGACAGAGCTTTATTTGTAAACTCGGTTCCTCTGTCACTTCTAATTTTATCAATTATTTGTGATTTCTCATTTTGAAGTCTTAAAAGAAGTTTAATCAATTGGGTGACAGTTTGATCTTTGGATTTTAAAAATATCATCCAAGTAAATCTTGAGAAATCATCAACAATAACCAAGGTGTACTTCATTCCCCCTAAGCTCATTACTGGTATAGGACCAAAAATATCCATGTGCAATAGTTCTAAGCTTTTGGAAGAAGATTTACAACCTTTGTTTTTAAAAGTTGATCTGATCTGCTTACCTGGTTGGCAAGCAGTACAAACTTTATCTTTTGAAGACTCGATTTTAGGCAAACATGTAACCAATTCATGTTTACTCATATTGGCTAAAGCTTTGAAGTTCAAGTGATTGAGTCCCTTGTGCCATAACCAGTTTTGGTTCATCTTTGTGGCTACCAAACAGATTGAGTTGAGTGTTTGATCCGACCAGTTTACTTTGTAAGTGTTTCCAATTATTTCTCCTGTCATAATGATTAGTCCATATTGATCTTTTACTGTGCAAGTGTGCTTTTCAAATTCTACACAATAGTCATAGTCACACAATTGACTAATGCTAATCAAATTATATTTCAAATTTTCTACAAGTAAATCATCTTTAATGCTAATATTTTCATGGATAAGCTTACCCTTATCCATGGTTGTACGTTTAGAGTTATCTCCGAAAGTGATCTTAGGTCCTGGTCTTGGTGTGTATTCAGATAACATTCTTCTGTCTCCTGTCATATACCTTGAGCATCCACTGTCCAAGTACCAGACTGCTTGTTTAATAAGTTCACTCTTGTTTACCTGCAAAAATAAAGTAAAATAACTCTGATCCCCATTCCTACTTGGGTTCACACTGGATTAATCCCTTTGAAATCCATACTTGGATTATATTTACAGACTTTCCATGATATTGTCCTTTGGGAGTGACAATTCTATCTGATGTTCTTTGTGTATTGTGTTGTGTGTGCCAAGTGTAGTGATCAGATCGATTGTTCCTATTTGACTTCCAATACTTTCTATAAGAGTCATTAAAATGTGGTTTATGTTGCGTTGATGAAGTTCTTTGTCTTTCAAGACTATGTCCAGACCAATTTGATCTAGATTTAGTCCATCTTGACTTAGATTCATTTGGCTCAATATATCCCAGCCCTCTGTGTAAGAGTTTACTATGTTGAGGTATTGATTATGTCATAGGAATATCTGGTTCATATATCGTGCTGGATCTTAAAAACTTCATATATTTAAAGTTGTTCTTTTCCAGACAGGATTGAGCGATTGAGTTAGATGAACTACCTTTATTTATGTTATAGCCTAATCCAAATTTATCTCCAGTTTGCTTTTGCATTCCAATAATTTTATCTAAGGATATCGATGTTTTATTGCAAGAGTTTACTAGATTTGTTAATCTCTGATTTTCAGACAAAGTTTCTTGAAGTTTAATTCTCATATCATTGTTCTCAATCATTAACAAATTTATCTGAGCCTTTAGACTGTCTGATCCAGTGTACTCATCTGAGTTACTTTGATCTGACTTATCTGTTGAACTCTTTCCATTTGTTCTGAATTCATCAAACTTGTGAGATAGTATACGATATTCATTAACCATCTCATTTAACGCATTAATAAGATCTTCCTTACTAAATTCATCAGAAGTAAAGTCAAGTGCTTCTCTATCGTCTGGAATGTCATAGTCATCAGCCATAAGACATTTGACAACATCATCTTCACTTTCACTTGATGATGTCTCTGAGACAGATGAGGTAGAGTCTGATTCAGCCCACTTGTTGTTGCTTTCATCTGCTAATAGAGCTTTTTGTTCTTTCTTCTTTCTAATCTTTCTTTCTTCTCTGTAAATCTTTTTGTGTGATTTTATCTTCTCATCCTTTTTAGGTTTGGTACAATCAGCTATGAAGTGTCCTTCTTTTCCACAGTGTAGAAGCTCGATTTTCTTCAACTGGTTCTTTTGGTTTGAAGCTTGATTTGTTTTCTCTTTGGAAATTCTTGTGATTTTTCCTCGTGAATCTTCCGAACTTCTTAACAAATAGTGACATTGCATCACTACTGATTTGTTCTGCGATTTTGGTTGCTGGGATTTCATCTGCTGCAGTGAGAGCCTTGGTAACTTGTGATGTTGATGTTTCTTCCTCAGTTCGAACTCCCAGCTCAAATTCATAAGCTTTGAGATCTGCGAATAGATCATGTAATTCGATCTTATTGAAATCTTTGGATTCTCTCATAGCTACTGTCTTCACATCCCATTCACGTGGTAGAGCTCTGATGAATTTGAGTGCTACTTCATGGTTGCTATAACTCTTTCCAAGTGCATTCAGCTCAATCATAATGCTGCTGAATCTTTCATCAAATTCATTCATTGTTTCTCCTGGTTTCATCTTTATGCTATCAAACTTTTGGATGGCCACCATGAGTTTGTTTTCTTTTGTTTGGTCATTTTCTTCACATAGTTGGGTGAGTTTCTCCCATATTTCTTTGGCAGTAGTGCAGCTTTTTTATCTTGCTAAACATGTTTTTGTCCAGAGTCTTGTATAGTATATCTATGGCAACATTATCCAGATTGGCTTTTTTCTTATCTTCAGAAGTCCATTCCATTCGAGGCTCTTCTATCATTTGTGGAGCACCAGCAGTGATGGCAGTGTCAGTATTGGTTTTCATAATCCTCATTGGTCCATCTGTGACCACGAACCACATATCATCATCTTGTGCTGACAAGTGTGCCTGCATAAAAATTTTCCAATCGTCATAATCTTCTTTTGAGAACATAAAGATTTTACTAAAGGATGTCATAGCTAAGAGACGGTTCAGATGATAAATAGGAACCTCTCTGATACCACTTGTTAGGAATAAAAATAAGTGTAGAGGGGGGATGAATACACTATTTAAAAATTTTAAAGATACTTCGATCTGATTTGTCAGAATAAGACAAAAGTTTTTCTTGCTTAAAATCTTTGATCTGCTCGAAAGATCTGATAGAGTCAGGCGGAAAAATCTTCCTCACAGATTTGAACTATATAAGATAAGACAGATAAGATAATGTAAGTGTTGTAAGTAAAATGGACAGGATTTTTATGGATGTTCGGAGATCAATCTCCTATGTCACCCCTTCTTCTGTTTCCAGAAGGATTCCACTAGAAAACTTTGATTTATACAACACTTTGTACAAATCCAATCCAATCAATCCTTTGATAGAAACTCCTGGAAATACTCTCTTTCGAAGCAGAACAAACACTCTACTTTGAATTACAAAGTGAAGCCACAAAATGTGCTTCGGTATTTTGATCTAGATGGCTACAAATGACTTTGATCTGGATCGTTCTTGTATGTATTTCTGTGAGCTTGATCGATCTTTGAAATACTCTCTAAATCAGTGTTTCGAAACTTCGATCTGATAATATGAGTTTCTGAGTTAGGATATTGAGTAAAGGATTTTTGGCTTTTTAGATGAACTTGACAATCTTTGATTTCAGTAGCTCGTGTTGTTCACTCTTATACTTGGATCTTTGTATCACCGAGTATTTATAGTCTTAAAAAACTAGCCAGTGAGCCGCTAACAATTTCTGAGATTGAGCCGCCAACATATCGCATAAATTGGCTCACAAATCTTGACTTTAGAGAGAAGCCAATCAACGTTAAAAATCCTATTAAATGCATTTGTCTTTTAGCTCAACAACCTTAGCAACGGATACATCAAGATGATACTTTGATCTGGTTGATGGCTACTTGATTTGACTTGAACGATCTGGATTGTTCTAATGGAGGTTCAGTGTATTTGATCCGTTGAGGTAAGTTGACGTAAAGAAATATGGATCAAATACTCAATTCATCCGGAACTTAAATTTCATCGGACATTTGATCTGGAAGCTTTGTTAATCTTTGGTCTGGATGAGTCCGATTTGATCTGTACTTAAATTCTTATTTACTTAATTACTTGGTATTGTTTTGACTTATTATCACCAAAACTTTAGAGTTTGATCTCCAACAATGTTTTTTAATCAACAAATAAAAAATTAAATTGCGTTAGTCCGAGAGTTTATCCAGTGCCCACCAAAAGGTAGCGGCTGCGGGTTTTCACGTCATAAAAAAAACAAATAAAAAATTGAAAGTTTATTTAAACACAATAATTTTATAAGAGAACATGACTAATAAAAAATTAAAATTCGTTCTCGATTTTTATTACAGACAAAAATGATGAAGATGGTTTTGAAACTAAAATAATATCAATGTTTTAATTAATTTGTATCATCAAAAGACTATTATACCCTTTTTTCATCATAATATGGTCAAAATCAGCTGGACATGTACCAATTAAGCCATTAACAAAAATTCGTATACCAATTTGACATTTAACCAATAGTTCATGTACCAAATTAATTTTTACTCAAAAAATATATATACATAAACTTTGGTCCCCTCCCTCCTGAACTATTGGTCATGTTATTTACACAAATTAAAATTCATTACACAAAAATAAAAAAAAATAAAAAAACAACACTCAATATTCAAAAATCGGGAGAAAAAACTTGTCGTTTTGTTTATTTTGATTAGGTATATTTTAATATGTGTAATTTAAGCTAAATTTTAACCAAACAAATCTTATAGGAGAATATATATTATATTGACGCCAAATAATTAATATTCGACATGATTTAGTGACTTTCAATGGAAAAAAAAGGATCAAAACAAAAAAAATCCAAGTTAAGTTACCAGACTAAGACCAAACTTTGAAAAATTATAGAACTAAAATTAAAAATAGATCAACTTACAGGACTAAACTTGCAATTTTTCCATTAAAAATAAGGCTAGAACTTATGTGCTTAAATATTTTTTTTCCAACCAATATTGAATTGTGAATTTAAGGGAAAATTAATTTTTGATTCGGTATGTTTGTTACTTTGAGATTTCGGTTCTATATATTTTCATATTCCAATTTTAGTCTGCTATATTTATTTTTTTTTGGCAATTTTAGTCTTTTTTTTGATGTGGTGCTGATGTGACATAGATGCAGTGCTGATGTAGAGCTGACGTGTACAGTGCCACGTAAGAATTTTTCGAAAAAAGGACCGAAATTGCCAAAAATAAGAACATGCAGGACTAAAACTGAAATATGAAAACATATAGGACCGAACTCTTAAAGTAAAAAACATACAGGACCAGATTGCAGTTTTCGTTGAATTTAATTTGGTGCCTTAATTAATTGTTTTTTTTTTTCATTTCTTCATTACTTGTTTTGTGCATTGTTAATTTGTTTAGTTTTCATCACACTTTTAAATTCATTGAGTATTTTAAAAAATAAGGCTAGAACTTATGTAATAATTAAATAAATTTTTTTTCTAAAGATATATTTTTGTGGTTTATATTTATAATTATTTGAATAAAACATGGTAAAAGATAATTTTTATGTCTTTTTTTTAGATTTTTAGTTTTTTTATATATTTTAATCTCTTTGTTTGTGGCATTGACTACAACTTATGTCTTTTAAAAAAAGTTTTCTGCAACCAATATTTTTTTGTTACATTTATAAACAACAACTGGGATTTGAGTAACCCTTGAATAGATCTCTTAGAAGATCAGATATGTTTTTGCTTTAGCAAATGATTGAGTGAGCGATAAAATGTTAAGACAATTTGAGTGCACAAGATGCTTTGATAATCTGATGGTCGTGTATCCGTTCTATTTGCTCCATGTAGCTTGAATAATTATATCTCAGTCTTTAACGTCTCTTTTTCTTTGTCAACTATAGAAAACGTCTTTTCATGCAGATGTAGAGCAGACAATATTTCTCTTTTTGTAGATAGAGGACTATCCATCTTCAAATCTCTGTACTTTAAGTTTCTTTAAATTCCTTTCAATAAGTCTTCACAATAAATGCTATTAAAGGTCATTCAAACTTTATCAGACGGTTCCTTAAATACTTTGTCCTTTCTCATTTAAGTTTTCTTGTCAAAGATCCAATACAGACCATTTGTATCTTATGAGATCGGTCGACAACCTAGAGACTTGTAGCCCGATTGACATCCGTTCTGATAACATGTGACTAAGATCGGTTGATGTCTGTAAGTCGGTTGGTATCTTCAGGTTAGTAGAGGTCTTCAACTTTGGTCGACGTCCTGTTTGTACATATAAAAGGTGGCCATACTGTAACAATGAAGTATTGTTTTGTTATCACCAAAAGTTAGGATTCAACACACTATGACGTTAGTAATTTAATTGTGCTCATTATGCTTATAAGTTAATATGAGATTTTAAAATAGATGTCATAAAGAGTTAACAAAGAGATGATTTATTGCAAAGATATTATTATTATTATTATAAATTTCCAATAAATAACAGCATTCAATCAAAACTACTTTCTTTTTTTTTTATCCGTATGACAATACTTTTTTATGTTGGTAAATTGCTATAATAATATGAAATTTATATGTCATCAAGTATTGGTGTCTAATAAATTAAAGAAGATTATGAAAGTACAAACATCCATTACAATGATTGTTACTCTACATAAAAGACAATAGTGAACACGATTGTAAATTTTTTTTTAAAAAAAGTGCAAATCATTGATTGTAAAAAAAAAGTGTAATAATTGAAGAAAATATGAAAAATATATGCATTTGTTGAGAGAATATGATAAAATAAAATGATACGAAAAAAATAGATATGAGAAAAAATGAGTGGTCCAAATCTTCTAAACAATTTTTTTTAAAAATATTTTTTTATCCAAATTAGTTACATATGAGTAATTAACATTAATTGTAAAAAATTACAATGTTATTGTCATTATCTTCTGTAGAGTTTATTAATTTTGGAGTATGTATTTTGTGAGACGATCTCACGAATTTTTATCCGTAAGACTAGTCAACTCTGCTCATATTTACAAATAAAAATAATATTTTTGTCATAAAAATAATAATTTTTCATGGGTGGCCCAATAAGAAATTTGTATAATAAAATTGACTTGTGATGCCGTCTCACGAGAGTTTTTGTGTTAATTTTGTTTCGAATCTTAATTACTCTAACATGTGTTTTTCACGTGCAACACATGTACATAATTTCTAGTATATATATAATATAGATATAGATATATATACATATATACACTGAGATTAAGATCGATATTGTTAATTTTATTTGATTGTTACATGGCCTAATCAAACCAATTATAAATGAGGTGTAATATTGACTGGTATTGTTAACCTGATTTCATCGTCAGTAGCTTCAAATTGTAGTGATCTATTGATGTGGTGATATTTTCCTATATTTATTTGAGTTAATTTTTATGATTAGGAAAATTTACATTGATTAAATGCATTGTATAGTTCCTAATTATTGTTTTTGGTTTGATTTAGGATAAGAAGGAGAATGAGCAAAAGGTTTGAGAGGACAAGATGGAAATGCTATTGCGCAACAATGAATTACGGAGCAGCAATGATCAAAAAATTATTTTGATGTTTGAGAAATTCAAATCTGATCTCCACCGTTCCAAATGAAATTCAAGATGTTTTGAAGTTGCTGTCCAAATTTCGGATCGATCCGATGACTAGATCTTGAGATTTGAATTTTTCAAAAACACTGCGCGCTGAGGGGGAGTATGCACGGATCCAGGAACGGACCTGGCACGGGGTCCGTGCTTGTCGTGAAAATTTTAAAAGTTGAACAGAGAAAATCTCTCTCGATCTGCTAAACTCAACCGATCGAGCGAGACAAAAAATTCAGAAATTATATTTTAATAAGTAAACTTTTTTGGGAAGGACTTTATACTTTAAATAACTCTTAGAACCCGATTTTTAATCAGTTTTGGATGGAAAAAGCAGGAGAACAGGCTTGGCGGCTAGGTTTTATCTTCCTTATTCATAGATTTAATTTTTTTCTTCAATTCTTGTAAGTTTTAATTCTTGGTAGAGGAGGACAAACTCTTTGAAGTTTATTTATCTCGTGATATTTTGATTTTCATTGTTTGATTTTTATTTGAGTATCAAGAGTTGTTTGGAATCAATTGATATGCTTGTAAGTTTAATTATTGGCTTGATCTCCCTTTGATTTTATCATACAATCTACTGCTAAATTAGAAATCAAATCCGTAATTGTTTGATCCATCTAATTTGTGAAGCAACTATTGTTAATATTTTCCGCTTGTGAATTTGTTAATTCGTAGGAACAACAATTGACTATATTAAATACAATCGCATGTGCTTGTGTTGTCTAGATTCATCAGTCTCACTAGTTTGAATGCTACCATAGGTTTAAATCTTGATCACTTGTATCTTGGTTGATTTATTGGTAAGGGTTAATTTAGAACGCTTGTATTTAATTAACTAAAATTAAGGTGAGATAGGAATTTAATTTCCAATGGTGAATATTCAATGAGAATTAATTATTTTTGGGGAATCGATGATCGAGTGAATAACTTCAAGGGTTTAGTCGACCGATACCAATGCTCCTTAATAAATTGTTTTTTAATATTTTTAAATCTTGCATGGTAGTTAATAAATTTATTTAATTTGCTTTTAATTATTAGTAGTTAATTTCAAAATCCAAAAATCCTTTTTTGTTTATTTTCAGTATTTTTAAGAATAAAAATAAATTTCACCTTCCTCGTGGGAATGATCACTACTCTCGCTACTACATGTTTATTTAGTTAATCTGAGTTGGGTTAATTTGGGCGCGACACGACTAAACTCTATCATCTATACATGCGAAATGAGATCTTCTGAGGACATTTTTTAGTGGACTTCACATGTGAGGATAAAAATTCACATTTCAATTCAACATTAGAGTATTACCTGAAAGAGTGTATGATGAAATTTCACATACATATGATACACTGAAATTACTTCTAAGAGTTCGTTTGGATTTCATAAAAAATTTTTTTAAAAAAAGTGTTTTTTAAGCTCTAATTTTGGGATTTTGAAAAAGCTCTAAATATGACTTAAAAAAATACTTTTTAAGCACTTAAATTATCATTCAAACACTTTATAAACTAAAAAAAACATTTTTTTGTTTGACCTGGCTTCTGATAATTGATATATACCTGGTGGACACGTGAATAAGTTATGCACTTAAATAGAAATATGTGTTAAACCGAAATTTTTGTTTCTGTATGATGAAGGTAATTTAGCCACGGAAATTTAGGAAAAAGACCGTATTTAATTTCCGTCGATATATCTACGTTCATCGAAGATAATCGCGACTGCTTTTAAGCCATCATTAACGTTGTTGCTTTCACTAAATGACTAATCAATTCCCGTGTTTTCAAGTTTTGAACATCAAAGAGATGTGTGTTCAAAATTTGAAAATATTTGAATTGAATATATGCACTCAAGATTTTTAACAATCTCGATATTTTTACCTAGATAGTATATTCAATTAACAAAAAAATTTATATCTTTTGATTTTTAATGTGTTTCTAAAAGAATAAATCCCGTTGTCATTTGTCAATGTTTTGGACCACATGTATCATTGAAATAGAGGATGTATTTGCTGGTGTTTCACCAATAATGGTTCTGATCAATAATTTAGCTAGGATCAACGTTTGTCCTCACTTATGATTAATTATTTTAGCAAATCGATTTGAGAGAGGTAATCAACTTTAATTTGGTCACCTCCCTCTTGAATTATTGGCCATGTTCGTCACGTCAAGACATAAATTTTGATTTAATTAAGATCGACATTGTTAATTTTATTTGAATGTTACATGTCCTGATCAATCCAATTCTAAATTAAATGAGGTGGAATATGGAATGTTGATTGGTATTCTTAGAGGTGTCAAAACGGGCCAGTAAGATGGGTCGACCCACAATCCGTCAAAACCCATCAGGGTCGGGGCGGGTTGGAAAAACACCAACCCAACTCATCTATTTTAGGTACCCGCAACCCATAACAACCCACTATAAGGCGGGGTGGTGCGGGGCGGCCCATCTTTTAGGTGGGTTGAAAAATTGCCTACCCAACCCAACAATTTAGTACGGCGGGATGGACCAACCCGACCCGACGGACCTAGCCCATTTTGACACCCCTAGGTATTCTTAACCTAATATGGAATATGGAATATTGACGGGTATTCCGAAATTACTTCTAAACTTGGCCTCGTACTTAGTTTAATGAATGAAAAATGTTGAATATACAACGAAGGTCATGTGTACAGTTATATATTACTTTTGAAATTACAAAAGTACTCCCAATGCATTTTTGTAAGCGTTAGTTCAATTAATGTACATTTGTATAATTCTGAAATTTCAAAAGTAACGTGTAATCGTATGTGTAACATTCATTGTACATATATATATATAACTCTTAACTAATACTCCCGGCTACATATTCTCGATATATATTTGGTGGGCACAGCGAATGATTTATGCTCTTAAAATTTAAATAGAATTGATGTTTGTTAAACCGAAAATTTTGCTCGTATTTATGGAGGTAATTTATCCTCGGAAAAGTGTGTTTTGGGAAGGATAAAATTGATAAAGAATGAATATTGAGGAGTTTAAAATGGTGTGTATATCTATACTGTGCTGTGTATGAAGTTGAAAACATTTGTCTTTGATTGATGGAGCCATTTTCCAAATAATTCCACTCCCTTGAATGTTTCGTTATATTTTGAAGGGAAGAGTATAGATTTATGAATCCATTTAAATAATCTACCATTACTTGACTTTCAATCTATTCATTTTATAATTTTTGTCTGAACCATACTATTTTTGGGAGGACAATTAAGATTTTGATTCTGTAATTAGGCTTATTTTGGATTTTAGTAACGCACTTTTAAGTTTGATATATTTTTATCTAGTATATTTCTTATTTGACAATGATTCTTAGTTGCATGGTTTATATGGGAGTGGGACAAATAAAGCTCAAGTCGTCACACAAATTTATAAAATCTATTTATGCAAATATAAAGGAAAAAAATAAACAAGAATTCACATAATATTTCAAAACTGAAGGATTTTTTTTTTATTTTTCATTTTGCTTAGATAGATTTCAATAAATTTAATATTTATCACTATATGGGCTACGTAGGAGATCATCAATACTAAATAAGAAAAATTCGTTAGATTTAGTGATTTAGAGCAAAAAAAAAAATTTATTTATTTTGGATGAGAACCAAACTTGGACAAGTTCGAAGACATAAAACCAATATAGACCAACTTATAGATCAAAATTCAAATTTCTCCTATTTTTATTGTTGAATTCAAAACAATATCAGTTTTCTGAATAATTTATATTTATGTTTTAATTAATTTGTACGAAAATAGACAATTTAATGCCTAAATTTTCTTTGTTTTGATTTTAGGGATAAATAGATTTTGGTTGTGTAATTTTCACTTTCTCTATTTTAGGTCCGGTTGACAATAAATTTGTATTATTAGTCATGTAACTTACATTTGTTTTGCTTGTGTGTTATTATTATTATTATTATTTTTTTACTGAATTTCATCTTGTTAGCCAGAAATTATTGTCTCTCTCTCAATGCTACAAAATATTCTAAAAAAAATCATGACACACATGCAAGATTCTGCAAATTAAATCCATGCGCATAAATAGAAACCAGATTAGTTAGGAAAACACTCTCGAACAATTTCTACAACTACTATTATCTGCTTACAAGATTTCCAGTTTTCAAGAGCTAAAATAATCAATCAGTCAAGCACACTTTACACAGATTTTTATATCTGATTGTTGAGGATCATTTTTGGTAAGAGTTTACTTTGCAAATTGATTTGTATCTAGACAGTTTGCATTCTGTAAATTTGTAAAGAGTATACTAGGAGTTTCTGTTTGAAAGTGTTAAGATCAAATTGAACTGGGATTTTACAAACCACTTGTAAACTTCAAAGCCTTCTAGTTTATATTCTTCCCAAGAGTAAGAAGGGGTGACATAGTTATTCTATTCTCCGAACTTCCAAAAATAATCTTTGTGTTCTTCACATATAGTTAATCCTAGGGATGACAATGAGTCGGGTCTAAACCCGACCCGGCCAAGAGAGTCCACATGCGGGTCCGGGGCGGGTCCCGGGTTTGTATATAAATATAAAATATACATGTATATGTATTAATAATATATAATTATATTAGTTATATTACATAATCAATATTTTATCCCTAATTTGAGTTTATAATATTTTTGGATTTAAATAATTTTAATATATTATGATATTTTTTTATATGAAAATATATTATTATGATTTTTATTTTGTTATTAATTATTAATTAAATAAAAAATGATATATTTTAACTTGTAGGAATATTTTTTTGTCCTAAATATTATTAATATAAATTTAAAAATAAATTTAATGATGATTTGTTAATTTTGTAACTTATTTAATTTTTTATTTAATAAAATTTAAATTATATTTAATTTGGAGGGTCCAACGGGTCTAACACGGATTGGACCCTCCGGGTCCACGGGGCGGGGCGGGTCTCGGGTTTGCCCAAACCGCCCCGTTGCCATCCATTGACTTAATCCTTCATATCTGGCATTCACAAGCTTATTTGAATTGTTCTATATGTCAGTTAGGCTTCATTTTCACATATTTTTTGTTAGTGATATTTTGTATATATTCTTTGAGATTTGTTTAGATATTTTACCTTGTATATCTTTGTTTAAACTAGGATTAGATTTGTACTTATCTAGTTGTGATAGGTCTCTCTATTGTTGTATTTATACTCTTCTTGTTTATTAATAAAATTATTATTCACTCTCAATCTTACATGGTATCAGAAAGCCTTTTGGTTCACGCCTAAACCACTATCCTCCACACAATGTCGGCCTCTTCTTCCTCTGTGACCACAAATGTCCCACCATCCTTCACAGCCATTAATGTTGCCACACAAGTTCCTCTCAAACTCACTTCCACTAATTATCCCGCCTGGAAACTTCAATTCCAATCCCTTCTTATTGGGTATGATCTCATGGGTATTGTTGATGGCTCACGACCATGCCCCTTGCCCACCATCACCAACGCTACTGCAACCATTCCAAATCCGGACTATTCTATCTGGATTCGGCAAGATCAATTACTTCTCAACGCCATCATTGGTGCGCTCTCCCCTACCTTGATCCTGTTCATTGCTGCGTCCAAAACCTCACTCGATGCGTGGCAGACCCTTGCTAAAACTTATGCTTCTCCGAGTAGGGGTCGCATCCTTCAACTCAAGGCTCAAATTTCGAACCCCGTCAAAGGCTAAAAATCCATCACTGAATTCATGCAAAGCATCAAAGTTCCGGTTGATGCCCTTGCTCTCATGGAAGTCACTGTTGATTCCAAAGATCTCACTCTCAAGGTCCTCCATGGCCTGGATGACAACTATAAGGAATTGTCTCATGCCATTCAAGCCAGGAATACAACAATCTCCTTTGACGAGCTTCATGAGAAGCACCTTACCTTTGAGGCACAAATTTCCGCTCATCATGTCCAGTTTCCAACGCCCACCACTGCCTTCACGGTCTCTCGGTCCAGCCGTCCACCCACCAGCAGCCTGCCATCGGGTCCTCCTCGTTTCAATAATGGGTCGCGTGGCAGGGACCCTGGGCCACCTTACCAGACCTCCCATCGTCAGACCACGCAGGGTTTCACTCCGCGTCCATATCTCGGGAAATGTCAACTTTGTGGTACGCCTGGCCATTCTGCTAAAAGATGCCCTACCTATCAGTTTATTCCATGGACTCCTCAGGTGTCACCTCCTCCAACTAGCCCTGCATATACTACCCCTCAGGCTCATACTGCAGCTATAACTTCGACCTCTCCAACTCCGGCCGAATGGTTAATGGACACGGGTGCTTTGCATCATGTCACTTCTGATCTTGCCAACCTGTCTCTTCACACCCCTTACGATGGTTCAGATTCCATTGTTGTTGGCAACGATACTGGTTTTCCATCACGCACACTGGCACTCTTACTTTACCCGCATCTCCTCACTCATTTTCTCTTTTCAATACTCTATGTGTTCCATCTATGTGCAAAAATTTAGTCTCGGTTTCCAAATTATGTTTCACTAATGATGTTTCTGTTGCCTTTTTCCCTTTTGGCTTTCAGGTGAAGGATCTACGCACAGGGGTCATTCTGCTCATGGGACCTTGTAAGGATGGAATTTACACATGGCCCATTCCTAAGCCCGTCGTCTCCTCACCATCGGCCTTCACATCAGTTCTCATGCCTCTTGCTCTGTGGCATGCTCGTCTTGGTCATCCCTCTACTGATATTATTCATCATTTAGCTTCCTCCAATGTTTTTACAGTTTCCTCTAACTCTGCTTCGAATTTTCATTGTAATTCATGTCATATTAATAAAAGTCACAAGCTTCCCTTTTTTAAGTCTACTCTTACTTCCTCCTCCCCTCTTGAATTAATATTTTCGGATGTCTGGACGTCACCGGTTCTGTCTGATAACAGATACAAATACTATGTTATCTTTGTAGACCATTACTCCAAATACATCTGGTTTTATCCCTTACAACGCAAATCGGATGTCTTAACTATGTTTCCCACTTTTAAATCTCTTGTGGAAAATTTCTTCAAAAAGAAAATAATTTCCCTCTATACTGATAATGGTGGCGAATTCTTAGCTCTTAAACATATTTTGGCTCAGTCAGGTATCTCTCACCTCACTATACCACCTCACACCCCGCAACACAATGGCTATGCTGAACGTCTTCATCGTCATATAGTTGACAATGGCCTTACACTCCTCCACCAAGTGTCTCTTCCGTTGACCTTCTGGCCCTAAGCTCTTGCTACTACAACTTACCTTATCAACCGTCTGCCCAAAGCCAATCTCTCGATGGTATCTGCCTTTGAAAAACTATTCCTTAGACCACCTAACTTTACTAAACTTTGTGTCTTTGGTTGTTTATGTTACCCGTGGTTACGACCCTACACCAACCATAAGCTGGATCCTCGCTCTTCTGCGTGTGTTTTTCTTGGATACTCTATTACTCAAAGTACGTATATCTGTTTTGACCTATCCTCTGCTAAAATCTTTATCTCTCGTCATGTTCGCTTTGTTGAGTCTGTCTTTCCCTATATCCATCCTCCACCCTCTGTTTCCCCGGCTCATGATCTCGAACCAGAACCCAACCTTATCATTTTTCCTGTGCTGTCGCCATGCCGCCCTTCCCCTCTGGACATTGTCCCTTGTGCTGATGTGGCTCCTGCTCGTGCTTCTTTACCACCACCTCCACCATCCACCTCGTCGTCCATGAACACTCATCCTATGACGAATCGCTCTAAAAATTTTATTTCCAAACCCAACACCAGGTATTCTCTTCATGTTACTAAACAGGTTGCTTCTGAGGAGCCCACTTGTGTTTCCACTGCACTACGTGATCCACAGTGGCGTTCTGCCATGTCTGCTGAGTTTGATGCTATTCTTCGCAATGGTACTTGGGATCTTGTTCCTGCTCATCCATCTCAAAATCTGGTTGGTTGTAAGTGGGTATTTCGGATTAAACGCAATTATGATGGGTCTATTAATCTCTATAAATCTCGGCTCGCTGCTAAGGGCTTTCAGCAACGCCCTGTAGTGACCCGTATCCAAAATTAACGATTAATGTGTAATTATTTATGTAATCATGTTTAGATTAAGTAAAACATGATTAGGGAAGTTCCTGTTGAATTAACGGACCCCAAAAATAGAACCAAGACACTCGTAAATAGTGGGAATGGTCTGGGAGGATCGGACGCTCCGAAGAGGAGTTCGGAGGATCCGAAGTGGATCGGAAGCTCCGTCGGTGAGATCGGAAGGTCCGATCTGGACCAGGGCACACATCATTGTTTACGTCAGCAAAGTGACATCATGGCTGACATAATATCGGGGGATCGGAAGCTCTGAAGGTGGGATCGGAGGTTCCGATCGTGTTCAGACGGTCCGAACCAGGTTCGGAGGTTTCGAACGCTGTCTATAAATAGAGGAGCCGAGGTTCATTTGTAACTCGCTCATTTCCTATCTTCTCTCTCAATTCCTAAGTCTTCTAACTCAGATCTATGGAGATCTAGACATCCTACGGGAAATCCGGAAGTGGCTTAGCAATCTACACGTTGTAGCAGAGCTGTGGCCTAGTTTTGAGGCTATCGACAGCAAAGGGCTGACGACGGACGCAGGTATAGCTTTGGCATCCTAAAAATATTTAGGAGTATGCAATAGCTTAGTTAAGGCTTTTATAGCTTAATTAGTGATGCATGAGTATTTGCATTGTAGAGTTGATGATAGGCTTGAAACCTAGAGTGGGACTGCTAGGAGTCTGCCTGTAGAAAGGTACGTAAGTACTGACTGAGATGGCCAGCATGATATATATTGTATGTGTTGCATGAGTATGTGGTATATGTTTTACCATGTTTTACGATTTTATCACATGCATGTTTTTACGGTTGACTGCATCTGGTATGATGTGAGTCATTGACAGTTTCTGTCAGTGAGGCGTTACTTCCTGCGGATTCGTGTCTGGGGACACTCAGCCCCTGGTTTTGCTATCACTAGGAGCCACCACGACGGTGGAGTAGACGCTATAGTTGATAGGTGAATATAGGAGCGGCACCACGGACTTGCTACCCGACATTGACCTGTATATTCATGGCGCCTCTGAGTACTGTTTTACTCTCGTTTTAAATACACTTATGTGCTGCATATATTTTATATATCATTGCTTCCATACTGAGCTTAGAGCTCATGTCCAGTATTTTTTGTGTATCTAGACACCCCATTCAACGGGGCAGGTGTAGGTACAGGTTTGGGCACTAGGAGGTTGGAGTAGCCAGTGACCAGTGAAGACATCAGGATTAGCTGTAGATTCTTCCTTTAGGCTTATTAATTCAATTTGGTTGTATAATCGAATTTGTTTAACCGGTTGTATTTTGCCGGTCTGCTTTTATTTAAGTCTTCCGCAGCGATTTATTTAAATGCATGCTTAATTATTCTCTTAACTCTTATTAGGTAGTGGATCCGGGTTGGGTCGCTACATTTTTTGTATCAGAGCGGCATGTAAGAGACTTGGGATATAGTATTAAAACTTTGGGTTATCCTTATAGGATTGATGAGACCTTGGTAGAGGTGATGATGCGGCGATTAGATTGCCCGAAGACTATCATCATCGGCAGGATTTATGAAGATTTGGTTTATGGGATTCCAGTAAGTACGGACATGAGCGATGGATCGTGTCCGAGCTTTCGAGATTTCTACTCGTGTGGATCCTAGCTTTGGATCGAGTACCAGATGCCAGAGGCAGTGGCAGAGCATTGGATGGGACGCACTTGATGCTTGCATCTGTATCGTCCATACCATGCTGACACTACTCAGAAGATTCTCCAGTCGTAGATGGAGAGATTGTCTTATAGACCTTCACCAGAAAATGCCTTGAGTGACTAAGGTATGACTGGTTGTGAACGTAAGGTCATTAAACTCATGCAGAACATGGTTTTGCCGGTATGCTTGTATCGATACTTTTGGTAGGCGTACGGGAAACTTCATGTTCAAAGGCATGATTTGGTTACAAGAAGAACGCTGATGGTAGATCGTGAGCAGAAGAGGTCGACTGACAGGCGCTGACACAGAGCATAGCTGGTTAGCTATCACGTGCCATTTCTCCGGAGTTCTTTGTAGGAGGACAGTTAGAGAGACTTGGACAGGAGTATGCTTGTACTGATGCGTGTGTTGATTAGAAGCTTCATGCTAAAGAAACGAAGACTAGTACGATGATTTAAATACTGTATTGTTGTAATTGTAAACAGTATTTCAGTTGTAATAAATCATCATACTATGGTTGTATCATTTCAAGTTAATGGTTGTACATTTCATTGTATTTTGAATACTGTAATTGTATTACATGGGATTGTAATCAGGAAATTGTATATAACTTGAAACAATGATACATGTTTTATTTATCCAGCAATTCGTGGATGAGTGCATGGTTCTGCTAAGTTTTAGCATGACGATAGTTGATTAGTGTTCAACTGAGGTAACTAATGGGGTTTGAGTAGGCCGATTGTAACCATGTGACTTGTGGTTAGTATAGGCTTTTTCCTAGGATTGACCTAGTTAGTCAGAAGACTAAGATAGTGCCAGCGATGAGTGGACTCATCTAGAGGCATTAAGGGTATTGTTCGATTTAGAACATTTGGGCGTTGTTCTAGGTTGTTTTTCCTTAGAGCAGTGGGCTGTTTGACCTTCGTTAGGTTGAGACTTGTGATGGTGGGTTTTCATCGGGATACCAGGTCCAGTATATGCCGAAAGTTGTGGACTATGACCATGACTAGATGTGATGGGGCGCGACCTTATGCCAGCATTACTCTGGGAGTCCTTGTACTTCAGAGGTTGCCTTGGAGCCTTTGTGTTTCAGGAGATGGCGGTGGGAAGGCTACTCAGTCTAGGGTTTTGGTGACAGTCACAACAGGTTATGTCCTTGGATTGGATATCAGGTTTGATATCTTTGGCTAGATATCGTCTGGTGTGCCAGAGATATATGTTGAGTATTCTGCCGTGGGAAACAGTCTTGGAGGGATTTCCTTGACAAGTGTGTACTCTGAGCGGATAGGTTCTAACCTTTGGGTTACTGCTAGACGTGTGGATCTAGTAGTTGGACGAGTGTCTACCAGCGATGATTAGGGATCGTCATCGGAGTATGGTTAGAGTTTCCCTGTATGAGAAGTCATCTAAGAACTTGGATGGGATGTTGTTTCAAGACTTCGACTTGGATATGAGGACTACTCCATGATGATTGGGGATATCATCTGACTAGTATCATATTAGAAATATGATTGGATTCTCTTGAGATGAGGCTTATCCAGGAGGTGAGAGTGAGGACTGTCTGGGACGTTGACTCGGAGGTGAGTATTTTCCAGCAATGTTAGTCTTTCCTCACTAGTGAATTATATCAGACGCTAAAGATTGTATAAGACTAATTGAGGCGTGAGGGAAGCGTGATTTATGCCAGTGTACACTTGGTGGTGATTCCAGGTGGGACATTGTGGTAGGCTATCTCGGTCTTAATTTGTTGAACAATCTTAGCGAGGGATATAATCAAGCTCATGTCCGAAGATTGTGAGAATCTTTGGGATTCTTTAGTGTAATATTTTTTTTGGACTTGACGAATCGTGGCGTTCATTCCGAATGAACGAGGCAAGGATAGTGAGTCCAGTAATTCCGCTAAGCACTGTCTGATATTTTCAAAGGTTGAGCGTAGGATTTTTCAATGGGTGGGAAATGATCTAAGTGGATAGATCATGAGTATTTATTAAGTTTAGTTCGCCTTGGGCGAACAAGACAACAATTAGCAGTGCTAAGGTTGCACAGGATTTATGCTAATGACTACTAGTGTCTATAGGCTAACTCTATCAGTATTAAGGCACGAGATTGTGTCAATAGGCTACTAATAACTATTTTCTGGTTATCAAAATATGGGTATGTTGAAACCAAAGCGATTTGGGTATTCCAAGGTGTTTGGAAATAGTTCTTCGTGGCAGCTGAGTCATGGTTATTGATTGAGCCACGTAGATTTAGATGATCAGTGGTTTTCTGATCGGACGAGTGCGAGCATTAGTAGCTCGACAAGATCGATAAGGTAAATCCAATTAGTGATGATTTGGATATAGAAATCGATAAATACTTGGAATAGTATTTTGTCGCTTAGTACTTGAGAGATGAGTACTTGATACAGTCTCGGAGCAGGTGATTCTTTGGAGTCACTAGGTTTGCCAGAGACGAATCTACCGAAATATTACAATTGACTTGTATGGTAAAGTTAATTGTTAACTTGACAGGGGAAACAAGCAAAGGAATTGATAACTCACCAAACAGTGTTCTTGTGATGATGTCTTAAAATACCGTTGGGTTTGAGATCCAACGAGAATTGTGTACTCGTATGGACATCAGTTGTCTGATCGTGAGGTGTGACATTAGTTGAGATCTGGTTCTCGAGATCCAGCATAGTGTATCACTAATTTTCAGCGTGTGGTGCGTGAGATCATTGAGATGATCGAGGCAGTCGTTGACCGACTAGGGAATCGACGAATTAGTCTTTTCGGCGCTAAGGCTGATGCGTTCAGCAGAGGAACGAGTTGGTTTCCAGGATCTTTATGTTGAACCTTGAGAGGTTAAGACGAGCAATGATGGTATCATCAGAAAATCCGTAATTAGTAATACTAAGTGCAATGACTGTCGAGTTTCGAGACGGAGTAGGAAGCGTTTCCATATGTCTGTGCACTGTGGAATGTCCCAGTCAAGCATATTGGTGGGAGCTTCCCTTACTCATGAGCATGCAGTGATTGCGAGTATGCATAACTATCAGGAGGATGTCCATCGATTGAGGTTCATGGGTGAATAACCTATGGTCGAGATGATGTAGATCATCATGGGCGTGATAACTTCCATTTCAGTGAATGCATGGCTTCACAGACCAATGAATAGGAGATGACTTAGCGTCATTATTGACGAGCGATGATAGTTTCATTAGGGCACAATGCTGAGTTATACTAAGAAATATGAACTGTGATTGGTACTAGACTGGATGGTCTGAGTTCCTAGTGATTGCTTATGAAGCTCGTTTGCTTCGATGGAGCATGGGAAGGATGATCAGTCTAGAGAATCGTGTTAAGCAGTTATGTTGTAGTATGACCCTGTGTCAACTGAATTCTCTTGGGAAGAAATTCGGAATTCGCTGTGACAACACAGTGTTGGGAATGGTATTTCCTGACTAGAGTTGTTAAGCACAGAGAACTTTTAGAACCATTAGATGCTTAGATTCGATTAGTTATTTGACTAATGTTGTAAGCTAGTCAGGTTATGACTTGGTCTTCGTCAGTCTAAGACTTTTCCTTGAAACGACGATCTCGATCAAATGGGTGTTTGTATCCTTCGTGGTCAGTGAGATCGTGGTCAGGATGGAAGATGTATCAGTGTTGTGATACATTAGTGCTAAGGGAGTTCGACTGTCGACCAGTAGCGCAATAATCTTCCGTTAGGAGAATGTTAATGCGGTTCAGCATTAATGGAGCTTCCAAGAAATTCGACAAGTGTCTGAGTGTGTCAAAAGCTATTTCGACCAGACACTCGAGCAAGGGTATTTAGTAAGTTCTCGGGGTTTACCCTAGATTTCGAGGACAAAATATTTTAAGGGGGGGGGGGGGGAGAATGTAATGACCCGTATCCAGAATTAACGATTAATGTGTAATTAATCATGTAATCATGTTTAGATTAAGTAAAACATGATTAGGGAAGTTCCTATTGGATTAACGGACTTCAGAAATAGAACCAGGACACTCGTAAATAGTGGTAATGGTCTGGGAGGATCGGACGCTCCGAAGAGGAGTTCGGAGGATCCAAAGTGGATCGGAAGCTCCGAACCAGGATCGAAAGCTCCGTCGATGAGATCGGAAGGTCCGATCTGGACCAGGGCATACGTCATTGTTTACGTCAGCAAGGTGACGTCATGGTTGACGTAATATCGGGGGATCGGAAGCTCCGAAGGTGAGATTGAAGGTTCCGATCGTGTTTGGACGGTCCGAACCGGGTTCGGAGGTTCCAAACGTTGTCTATAAATAGAGGAGCCGAGGCTCATTTGTAACTCGCTCATTTCCTCTCTTCTCTCTCAATCCCTAAGTCTTCTAACTCAGATCTAGGGTGATCTAGACATCTTACAGGAAATCAGGAAGTGGCTTAGCGATCTAGACATTGTAGCGGAGCTGTGGCCTAGTTTTGAGGCTATCGACAGCAAAGGGCTGACGACGGATGCAGGTATAGCTTTGGCATCCTAAAAATATTTAGGAGTATGCAATAGCTTAGTTAAGGCTTTTAGAGCTTAATTAGTGATGCATGAGTATTTGCATTGTAAAGTTGATGATAGGCTTGGAACCTAGAGTGGGACTGCTAGGAGTCTGCCTGTAGAAAGGTACGTAAGTACTGACTGAGATGGCCAGCATGATATATATTGTATGTGTTGCATGAGTATGTGGTATATGTTTTACCATGTTTTACGGTTTTAACACATGCATGTTTTTACGGTTGACTGCATCTTGTATGATGTGAGTCATTGACAGTTTCCGTTAGTGAGGCGTTACTTTTTGCGAATTCGTGTCTGGGGACACTCAGCCCCTGGTTTTGCTATCACTAGGAGCGACCACGACGGTGGAGTAGATGCTATAGTTGATAGGTGAATATAGGAGCGGCACCACAAACTTGCTACCCGATATTGCCCTGTATATTCATGGCACCTCTGAGTACTATTTTACTCTCATTTTAAATACACTTATGTGCTGCATATATTTTATATATCATTGCTTCCATACTGAGCTTAGAGATCACGTCCAGTATTTTCTCTGTATCTAGACACCCCATTCGACGGGGCAGGTGTAGGTACAGGTTTGGGCACTAGGAGCTTGGAGTAGCCAATGACCAGTGAAGACAGCAAGATTAGCTGTAGGTTCTACCTTTAGGCTTATTAATTCGATTTGGTTGTATAATCGAATTTGTTTAACCGGTTGTATTCTGTCGGTTTGCTTTTATTTAAGTCTTCCGCAGCGATTTATTTAAATGCATTCTTAATTATGCTATTAACTCTGATTAGGTAGTGGATCCGGGTTGGGTTGCTACACGCCCTGGGCTTGATTTCTTTGATACTTTTAGCCCTGTGGTTAAACCTGTTACTATTCATCTTGTGCTTTCGCTGGCTGTCCAACAGGGTTGGTCTTTACGTCAATTAGATGTGAATAATGCTTTTCTGCAGGGTTCCCTCAGTGAAGAAGTCTTTATGGCCCAACCACCGGGCTACTCGGACACGAATTTTCCAGGTTATGTCTGCAAGCTGAACAAAGTCATTTATGGTCTTAAGCAAGCTCCTAGGGCTTGGTTTCAGGAGTTGCGTGGCTTTTTTCTCCTTCTTGGTTTTCATGGGTCTCGTGCTGATTCTTCTCTTTTTGTTTATCATCTTGGAGATTGTACTGTATATTTTTTGGTGTATGTGGATGATCTGATTATTACTGGCAGTCATACATCTATTGTTAACTCCATTATTGAGAAAATGGCGTCTCGTTTCTCTGTCAAAGACTTGGGCACCCTGGATTACTTTCTCGGTGTAGAGCTTCTTCCATCCTCCACTGGACTTATTCTTTCTCAAAGAAGGTATGTTCTTGACCTTCTTACCAGATTCAATATGCACAACTCGAAATCGGTCACCACTCCGCCTGCAGCTACGGGCTCTCTATCACTTCATGATGGTGCTCCAGCAGCCGATGCCTCCCGGTATCGCCAGGCGGTTGGCAGTCTTCAATATCCTCTGCTCACTCGTCCGGATATTGCCTTTGCTGTCAATCGCTTATCTCAGTTTATGCACGCTCCATCTGAACTTCATTTGGGTGCTGTCAAGCGCATATTTCGCTATCTTAATGGCACTCTTGCATATGGACTTTGCCTTCGTCCCTCGCCTACTCCAGCTCTTCATGGTTTTACTGATGCGGATTGGGGAGGTAATCCGGATGACCGTTGTTCTACAGAAGCTTATGTCATTATTTATGGGGCAAATCCGATTTCCTGGAGTTCGCGGAAGCAAAAATCTGTTGCTCGTTCTTCGACTGAAGTTGAGTATCGTGCTGTAGCTTCGGGGGCTGCCGAGATATCTTGGGTGTGTTCTTTACTTGGTGAACTTGGTGTTACTTTACCTTCTATACCAGCTCTATACAGTGACAATATTGGTACAACTTATCTTTGTGCTAATCCGGTTTTTCATTCCCGAATGAAACATATTGCATTAGACTATCATTTTGTTCGGGAACTTGTCCAACAAAAGAAACTTCATGTTGCTCATGTTTCTTCTGCTGATCAGCTTGCCGATGCTTTGACCAAACCTTTGTCCAGCTCTTGTCTTCGCACTTTAATATTCATGATTGGTGTCTCTTCTGATACTCCATATTGAGGGGGCATGTTAGTGATATTTTGTATATATTCTTTGAGATTTTTTTTAGATATTTTACCTTGTATATCTTTGTTTAAATTAGGATTAGATTTGTGCTTATCTAGTTGTGATAGGCCTCTCTATTGTTGTATTTATACTCTTCTTGTGTGATTAATAAAATGATTATTCACTCTCAATCTTATATTTTTTTTATTAGCTAAACTGATATTGATACTCAAGAATTACATAGTTCAGCTGCTCACCAAACATAATTTATTTCAAAGAAGATTTTTTTATGAGTATTTATTCAAATCCCTTCCTAAACATTCCATTGATCCTATCACTCTGCCAGTGATGGCGATCCGCATTTTTTTTTGTTTGTTTTGTTTTCTAAAAATGTGTTCTTAATAGAAACTCGACTTCAAATTATTTTCGGATCCAATGAACCACCAAGAAATCATAGGAGAGATAAAACTACAAATCTGTGTATATCTATACCAACTATAAAAATGTGAATAAAGATCAAATTTTTTCATTGTATATTTTTAATTTTGTCCTTAGTTTGTACACACTTGATAAAATCTATGAGGATGATTTTGTAAAATCAATTATTAATATAAGGTTAAAATTGACAGAGTGTGTGCATATTAGAAAAAAATTCAGTTTCCAAAAATATTGAAATAACAAAATATTTTTAGTTTTTATTTTCTTGTAGATAAAGTGAACACATTTTTTTCCACCCAAATTTTAAAAAAAAAATCCACAAAAATCTTAATTAAAATAATAATTCAATTTCCTAAAAGATTGAAACATCAAATTACTTTTGTTGTTATTTGTTTGTAGATATAATGAACATATATTTTCAACAAAAAATCTTATATACTTTAGTTTGAGTAAGGACCTATTGAGCTAAATAAGTATATCATGAGTTCATAAATATATAAAAATATCATATTTGTAAACAATATTAATATATATATATATATATATATAGTTCTTTTATGGTGCCCAACAACTATGTCAACTCCATGCCCACCATGTATAAGTCAACTCACCAATTATGCTGGTCAACTCACATATTGTACATGGTGGGCACGGAGTTGGGCATAGTTGTTGGGCACCATAAAAGAACTCTATATATATAAATATAGATAAAATATATATATATATATATATATATATATATATATATACACTAATTAAATACTTCTCCTTAATTATGACTAATAATAGGAAATGTTCAGCTCAAAACAACGAAATTCACAAAATTTGTGTAAGGACCTATTATGCCAACAATTAAATCATGAGTTCATAATTATATATTACAAATATTAGATTTTCAAGCGTTATTAATATATATATATATATATATATATATAGCAAAAACTCCTATGAGAAAGTCTCAAGGGTCATTTTTATGAGACGGATCTCTTATATGGATTATCCATTAAAAATATTATATTTTATGTCAAAAGTATTACTTATTATTATAAATATGGGTAGGGTTGACCCGTCTCACGAATGAGACCGTCTCACAGGATTGTTACTATTATATATATATATATATATATATATATATATATATATATTTGAATTAAACTACACATCCGTGTTGAAGTAGATTAATTTAAATTGAGTCACGTTTTAATCCAAAATAATTAATAAAGAACAACCCAACACACTCATGTCATATATGTAAACATTGAAATTTAAAAGGTTAACAATTTTTCCCTCATCATAAAGGCTAAAAACTATAATAATTATTTAGAGATGATCTTGCAATTAACGAATGAATATTTTTACAAGAGATGAAGATGAATAAACCAGTGACGGTTATAGTTCTCTGTAACTTAAAGATACATGTGTTGAAGGTAAATTTTATAAATTATTGTAAATAAATATTTAAGAAAAATAGTTATTAACATTAATCACCACTTCTTCTTATGACTAATATTGGGAAAGGTTCAGCTCTAAACAACAACGACATTCACAAATCCTTTTTGCATAGAAAAAGAAACAATAAATATATGGTGTGAATATCTTCAATTGTTTTTAACAAAATTATAAAATTGATATTATTTCCTTTAATTATTAAAGTCTGTAAATATATCTATGATAATCAATCCACTACGAGCTATAACTTCAAAAAAAAAAGAAGTCTAAAAGAATTATGAATGATATGTCTCACATCAACTTAAAGATCCATAAAAAAAAATTTCTTGATGCAAATCTAAATCAGATGAATAATCTACAAAATATACGAAATTATTTATTATTTCATTTATTTTTGTTTTTGGACCAAAATTTTGAATATTTTATCATTGGATCAAATATTTTATAAAGGACATTTATAAAACATGAGACAAGAAATTACAAAAGATGATTTAACGTACTTATTAACAAATGTATAATATATTATATTGTTTCAAAGCATACATACATGAGATTAAAAAAAAGACAAATCCATGAAATGAAGCATGTAGTAATTATTCAAGATCAATGAACAAAAAAATGTGATGAGGTACGAAACCTTGTTACCCTGAAGAAGGTTTTCTGCGTAATCAGTGAATTAGACTAAACAAAAGCTAGCTTTAAGGAAACCAAGTACTCCTCGCGTATCTAATCCACTAAAATCAGGCTTATCACCTGCGTCACAGAATGAGGTTAGAGACGTCGAGAGATGCTCGACAAAAACCCTCCATCGCTCAAATCAGGGATACACTCAAAATACGTACTCACAAAAGCTAGAAAGCTTTTAGACCATAAATTGAGAGAATTAGAGTATACCTTGAATAATGGGGAGAAGTCTTCTATTTATAGAGTTTTTTCAAATGGGCCATGGGCCTCCAAAGTGTGAACTCGCTTCCTTAAGCCTTAAAGCACATGGAATCTAAGAATTTTGACATCAATTAGAAATACTCAACCCACATCTTAATTAATTTAATTCTTATTAAACTAATATCTATCACAATGGAAAGCTCGAGCTGTAATAACTTGATAGACTTTTATATTAATATTATTTCAAGATAAAACTACATTTAAACATTATATTTATAAGCTTACATGAGTTATTGAAATGTCTTATCTTAAACAGTTAATATAAATATAGAAAAACGATGATCACAAATGATGACAGTGAAACTGCAATAATTACATTGTTCGAAAATGTTGCAAATATTTTTTATTCGTTGAATTGTTGAATATTATATTGATTTCAATCCAACGTTAAGATATATTTATAATTTTTCCCCCTAAAAAATATACTATATAATGATTAGGAATTATTAATAAAATTTTATTTATATATAATACGACGACACTTCAATATACCACAATCATTTAGATACACCGAATAAACAAGAATATGCATTTACTCCAAACAGCTGAAATAAAAGATGGAAAACATTGGTAATTAAATATATTCAAAATTCAATCAAAAATTTTAGCAACAAAAGCATTGTAAGCAAAAAGAGATCAACATATTTTGAAAACCAAGAAATTAAAAAGAAAAAAGGATGTTCAACAAGTACATCGATCGTTCACAATATTGACATACAAATAATAAAATATGATAACTGTAGTAGCCCGGTTCCATTTTACAAGATTAAGTGATTTTAAACATATTAGAAAATGACATATAATTTTAAAAGTGTCAAAACATGTTTAAGAAGTCCTTATTTGGTGAAAATAAGTTGAAAATCAGATCCGGAACGTCCAAAAATGGTGGGGTAGGTCCCGGGAGTCCAAAAATGACTTCGGAAGGACCAAAACAGTTCGGAACACACGGACCAGTTCGGGCCCTCCGAACCCGAGTTCGGACCGTCCGAACTCCCGCCAGATTGAGGTGTCAAAATGCACTCTACACGTGGAAATCATGCCCGGTTCGGAGCCTCCGAACCCAATTCGGATCGTCCGAACCCAAACCTATAAAAAGGGGTTCGAGGCTCTCATTTGGAATATCAAATTCCTCTCCTCTCTCGGTAATTGCTCTATTTAAGAACTTCGGGACTCTTTCTTTAAGAGTTGGAGTATGAAATAGTATTTTTATAGCGGACAGTGTCCGCAGTAGCAGCCAGGCAGCGGAGCTCTGGCGAGGCGTCTAGGGGTCATAGCTAGGCTATGCCCAGGCTCTAGGGCATGCGATATCAGCGGGCTGACGACGGACGAAGGATGAAGGTATGGCTTTGGTTCCCTATAGTAAATAGGGAGTAGACTATAATTTATTTAAGGCTTTTAGAGCCTAGTAGGTGATGTTTGACATGCTAGGTAATGCATGGTTATTTATGTTGTAGTGTTGCATGGTAGGCTTGGACCTAGATGGGAGCTTCTAGGATCTGCCTTAGAAAGGTACGGAAGTATTATTTGAGATATCCAGATTGAGTATGCATGTATTATGTGTTTGCATGGATTTTGTGATTGCATGTTTTATATGCCTTTATATACAGCATGTCACGACTGTATGTTGCATACATGAGCATATTGAGCCTGTATCCTTGTGATATCCGGTATTGGGATATTTACCATATCAGTAGATGGTTGAACACATAGGCTTGTGTCAGGTCACCAATATTAGTTGGACACATGAGCTCATGTCAGGTCACTGATATTTGGTTGGACACGTGGACTTGTGTTAGGTCACCATCAGGGCATCTAGGTATGTCTGTCACCTACTGTAGCGATGACTCAGCTTGGTACATTCCAAGGCCCAAATTATTCTCTATCTGATATTCTTGACCTCGTGTCTTGATACCCAGTTCATTTGCATTCATGCGCATATAATAGTGTATACTCATACTCTCGTACTGAGCATGTTAGGCTCACTTCCGGTTATTTTCTGTTGGCTGGATGCCCTATTCCATGGGGCAGTTGTAGGTAGTTCTCCCGGTGATAGGGAGGTTAGATGGTGACCAAGGCTGGATAGCAGGGTTGACCACTAGGTTTTGCCTACCTGGTATTATTTTATTATAAGATTCCGCAGTTACTCTGATTAAGATTATTTTATTAATTAATTGCATGCGTAAGTTCTGATTAGTAGGTGATCACGGTGCGGATCACTACATTTATGGTATCAGAGCATGCAATAAGATTTTTTGGGACATAGTATTGATTTTGGGTTATCCTTTGTAGGATTACAAGTTGGTTTCAATGGCGATAGCAGTATCAGGAATTGGGATAGCAGGATGTCTAGGCTTTTCCAAGATCGTCATTTCCAAGGTTGGCAGCAAAGGATCGTATTATGTGGATCCCAGGAGGATGGAGCTGGAAGAGAAGATCCAGTTTTCAACGCCAGATGCTTCTCAGAGTTGAATGTAATGTGTGACATGTAATCATCCATTCTGAGTCGACCAAGGAAGCCACCCCGGAAGACTCTTCACTTGTAGTTGGAAAGATTGTCTGGGAAATCTTATCTCATCTACCAGATTAGGAACCCAACAATATTGGAAGGATCTGGTAGATTAGCAAGATTTTATCTTTTAGATCTTGAGATGAAGAAGTTCTGGTGACATGAGTAGCAGACACGAAACATCATGTTCAAGATCAGTAGACGGAATGAAAGACTTCCGCAGAAATTTAAATACTGTATTTCAGTTGTAATCAGATGTATTAAAGATTTCAGTATTTGATGTACTCTGTTATTGTTGTATTGTACATCTTTCAGTGTAATCTTTTGGTTAAGTTATGTATTACATGAGATTGTAATAAAGATTGTATTGGAACCTGGATTTATGGTTCAAGTATTGTAATCATTGAAGATTAACTTGGTTATATTGAATAAAAGATTGATCATTGTTTAAATGAGTATTTGGGAATTTTGCATGTTTTCAATGAATAGTTCTAGATGTTTTACCTAGAATATTCTAGTAAGCCAAGTGCTTCCTAGAGATTATGAGATTCATCAAGTGATAAGTGAAAATTATGCACTTAATTTATATATGATTTGACTTGACTTTTGTGATGTATCTAGTGGATTTTATGCGTATTGGTTGTTGTTTTGTGAGTTGCAAGAATTGGCGCTAAAGTAGCAAGAAGAAGCGGAATGATGAATTATGGAGCAGCAACTTCAGAAAATTACTGGGAATTATTGAAGAATCAAAATCCAATCTCTATCGTTCATATTCAAGTTTAGGATGTTTTGAAGTTGATGTCAAAATTTTAGCTCAATCCGACGGTTAGTTTGGGAGATATGATTTTTTGCAAATTATCGCGCGTTGCAGAATTCCTCATGCGAGAGACAGGCGCGCCCGCCCCACTTTCAGGCGCGCCCGCGCCGTCCCTGGACGTGAAAAGAAGTGTAAATTCGAGGCTCAGGCGCGCCCTCGCCACTCTATTGCGCGCCCGCACCGCTCTGTGCGAGAAATTGGCAGATTTTTGCAACTTTAGAACTCTCGATTTGTCGGGCTTTCTTTGACGGGCTTCGAGGACATATGAATGAGACTTCAAGGACACAATCAAAAGGAAGAGCCGCCGCACAACAACACACACAAATTTGAGAGATTTGAAAGAGAATAAGAGGCACCCAAACAAGAGAACCACACAACTACGCATTCTAGTAGGCTTGGGACACGGATTTGAGACGTGGGAGCGAACGACAAGGGATAATCGAATCACACGACAGAGGAAATTCATCTGGGGATGGAGAATCAACTCTATTATGTGATTTTTATTATTTGCCTTGATTTATGATGAGATTTTTGGATATGTCTATGTGTTTGATTATTTCATTATAATCTTATTAGTTGTTTCTAGATATTGACGGATCTTGATTGGAGTTTCATGTTTTGACTATTATTTTGCTTACTATTATTTGTTCTTAACAATTTATTTGTGTATTTTTGATTTGATTTATCTTTCAATTACTTGATCACTAATTGAATTGTTATATTTATTTGAAATCTAACGCTCGGGAGAGGAGATTTTGAATAGGATCATAGGAAACATAACCTAGGATTTTTGTAGAGTCGGGAGGCTTACAAGTTCTTTTGAGGTCATTGAAAGAGAACCATAGAATTTGATAAATTATTTTGTTGTTTGATTTTTGATAGGAAAATCGAAATTAGCATTAGAATAATAACATTTACTCGGTGCTCGGGAGAGGCAGTAAATAACATTTAAGGGTTCTTGGCCTATAAATTGGAATAGATGATATAATCAATTGATATGATTTGCATGAATGAAAATCGAGGGATATCTTGTATCTAGAACCCGTCTCATATCGTGTACCAAAGCCATCCTTAAAATTATGGATTTATTTTATTTTATTTTATTAAATTTTAAACTTTGATTTTCTGAACAAAGTTGAGATTATTTTAATTACAGTATTTAGTGTGAATATAAATTTTCAATCCTCGTGGAAACGATACTCTACTCATCGTATATTAAAACTTGACATCGTGCACTTGTGGGCACAAAAATATCGCAACAAGTTTTTGGCGCCATTGCTGGGGATTGATTCAATTTATTGTGCACTAATATTGTTACCAAGTGATCTTGATTTTGATTTAGAATATTTATTTTTATTGTCTATTTATTATTATCATTATTTTTGGATTAATTTATTTTGTTTTGCCTATGACTGCAGTTTATTCACAGATCTTAAAGTTTTGAAAGTGCAGATGCAGTCGGGCTGAGGACTATAAACTAAGCGCTACTTGGGAGGCAACCCAAGAGTTTTTAGTATTATTTATTTATTATGTTTATTTGATTTTTATGTGTTTATTTCTTAATTTTTTGTCCCTTGTCATTTTTTTATAGGATGTGTGGAGATGAAGTTTGGTGGTGTTACCCCTACTATACCCCAATGTGCTACAAATAACGATGAAAATAATGACGACTACTGATGGTCGTTGTCACAGGTACGTGTATTCCTCTGCAATTTAATTTGTTTATTTTACATTGAGGACAATGCACAATTTAAGTTTGGGGGGATTGGTGTTTAAAAAGTTTGAAAATTTTTGAAAATTTGTTGATGAGTTATTTTGAGTTATAGGCATGATGAGTAATTGTGTTGGCCTATGATGAAAATAATTTTTGGTGTTAAAAATGTCAATGTTAGCTATATTTAATCTTGAGTTCTCACCCATATGCATTATTTCTTGATTGTCTAGACTCCAGTGATTAGAGAAGCTTTGTGATATTGTAAGTGAATTGGATGATTTGATTCTTAACTTTGGTGATTTATGCTTGAAACTGAGGTAGACTTCTACGAACTTAGAAATGATTTAGGCATTAAAATATAAAAAAATTAATAATAACTCCATCCGGGTCATTGATAAGGAATTGAAATCTTAATTCTCTTGTCCTTGGCTAAGTATGCGGAATAAATGGGGTTGCAAAAGTGAAAAAAAATTAATTTTTGTTAAAACAAACTCCATCCAGGCCTGGAAAGGGATTGAAATTCTAATCACCAATCCATGGCTAAGTTTGCGGACAAAATGGGGTTGATGCTCCATCCGGGCTATAGACGAGATGATTGAAATCCGAATCCTATCTTTAGTTATAGCTAAGTTTGCGGGTAATTTATGGGGCTAAAATAAAATTGGGTGCAAAATCCAGCGATGTTATGAAAAATCTTTGATATAACTTGAAAAGTCCTTTTTATCCTAGTGAGTAGAAGTTGAACATGGTGGAGAGTGTTTTGAAACTAGAGAGCGGAGTAGATGATTCTATGAAACAAACTTATTGCACTAGTGTATCGAAAGCGAGGAGGATAGACAATATTGGTGAATCACACACACACGAGAACTTTTGAGAAAATTAGCGGACATGTGCATTTAATCTTGGAATGTAAAAATTCGGAGGCCAACTATATTACTCATTATTGTTTTGCTCGGGATTAGCAAAAGTCAAAGTTTGGGGGAATTTGATAAGTGCAAATTATGCACTTAATTTATATATGATTTGAATTGGATTTTGTGATGTATCGAGTGGATTTTATGCGTATTGGTTGTTGTTTTTGTGAGTTGCAATAATTGGCGCGAAAGTAGCAAGAAGAAGCAAAATGATGAATTACGGAGCAGAAACTTCAGAAAATTGCTGGGAATTATTTAAGAATCAAAATCAAATCTTCACCGTTCATAATCAATTTTATGATGTTTTAAAGTTGATGTCAAAATTTCAGCTTAATCCGACGGTTAGTTTCGGAGATATTATTTTTTAAAAATTATCACGCGTTGCAGAATTCCTCATGCGAGAGGAAGGCGCGCCCGCGCCGGCCCTGGACTTGAAAAGAAGTGTAAATTCGAGGCTGAGGTGCGCCCTCGCCACTCTATTGCGCGCCCACGCCGCTCTGTGCGATAAATTGGCAGATTTTTGCAACTTTAAAACTCTCGATTTGTCAGGCTTTCTTTGACGGGCTTCGAGGACATATAAAAGGAACTTCAAGGACACAATCAAGGGGAGAGCCGCCGCACAACAACACACGCAAATTTGAGAGATTTGAGAAGAGAAGAAGAGGCACCCAAACAAGAGAACCACACAACTACGCATTCTAGTAGGCTTGGGACACGGATTTGAGACGTGGGAGCGAACGACAAGGGATAATCGAATCACACGACAGAAAAAATTCATCTGGGGACGGAGAATCAACTCTACTCTGTGATTTTTATTATTTTCCTTGATTTATGATGAGATTTTTGGATATGTCTATGTGTTTGATTATTTCATTATAAACTTATTAGTTGTTTCTAGATATTGATGGATCTTGATTGGAGTTTCATGTTTTGACTATTATTTTGCCTACTATTATTTGTTCTTAACAATGTATTTGTGTATTCTTGATTTGATTGTCTTTCAATTACTTGATCACTAATTGAATTGTTATATTTATTTGAAATCTGGCGCTCGGAAGAGGAGATTTTGAATAGGATCATAGGAAAACACAACCTAGGATTTTTGTAGAGGTCGGGAGACTTACAAGTTCCTTTGAGGTCATTGAAAGAGAACCATAGAACTTGATTAAATTGTTTTGTTGTTTGATTTTTTATAGGGATTTCGAAATTAGCATTAGAATAATAACATTTACAAGGCACTCGGGAGAGGCAGTAAATAACAATTAAGGGTTCTTGGCCTATAAATTGGAATAGATGATATAATCAATTGATATGATTTGCATGAATGAAAATCGAGTGATATCTTGTATCTAGAACCCGTCTCAGATCGTGTACCCAAAGCCATCCTTCAAATTCTAGATTCTTTATTTTATTTTAGTTTATTGAAATTTAAAACTTTGATTTTCTAAACAAAGTTGAGATTATTTTAATTACAGGATTTGGTGTGAATATTAATTTTCAATCCTCGTGGGAACGATACTCTACTCATCATATATTAAAACTTGACACCGTGCACTTGCGGCCACAAAATTACGCAACAGGTTTTTGGCACCAGACGCATGAATGTTTGTTATAGATGGATTTTCTTAGAACAGTTGACCGTTTTGATATTTTTGGATTGTTACCTAGTGATGATGGATTTTCATCAGGATGACAGACTAAGTAATATCAAGAGTTATGAATTGTGACCAGTACTAGACGTGAGGAGGCGTCACCCTTAGTCGGTATTACTCTTGAAGTTTTCATACTTCAGAGATTGTTTGGAGGCCTTGGTGCTCTAGGGACGATATAGGGAAGGCTACTCAGTCTGGAATTTTGGCAACAATCACAACAGGGTATGACTTTGGATAGGATAAATACTAGGAGTGGTATCAAGGTTTAGTTATCGTCTGTTTGAGATAAAGATGTTCCGTTGTCAGAACAGTCTTGGAATGAATTTTTCTTTGACAAGTAATTGTTCTGAGTAAGATAAGTTTTTGATCTTGATTTGTGATTTCGGGATTTAATCCAGGAGATTAGTTGAATTGATATTCAACGGGATTTAATTATCAGATGCTTGCAGACTCGGGATTTGAGTTGTGCCTCTACAGAGAATTTTCCTTAACCAATGATTTTGGTCCAGATAGGAATGTTGCATAATATCAGAGACTCGGGGATGAGTTATGCCAGGGTGCTCTTGACTGTCGGGTTTGGGGATGGTATAGTAAGTGCGACCTTAAGCCGGTGTACTCTGGAAGGATTTTTTTGAACAGTTTGGAATTATAGGAAGACTTACCTCAGTCTCGTTGTATGTACAGTCATATCAATGGTTATAACTATCAGGAGAATATTCAGGATATATTTAAGTCTTCTGGAATTATACTTGGTACTGGATTAGTTCCAATGGATTTGAGTTATCGTCTGACTTCATCAGAGATACAGATTTTAGTTCCCGTAAATAGAATAGTCTTGGAAAGAATTCCTTGACAAGTGAATATTCTGGACGGGTAGTTCTCGCACGTGATACTGGGGGAGAACCAGGAGGTTTTACCAGTATTGTCTGATTCTATCAGAGGTATTTTAGTAATCAGGATCATGATTACGAGATGAACAGGAAATTCTAAGTGACGAGTTTACTTAAGTAAGTTTTCCTGTAAGAATTGGAATTCGATTGATGGATTGTCAAGCAAAGAAGAATTTTATCAGGACACTATGATACGTGAATTGTGATCAATGATAGACATGGGAGAGTATATTTCAATTGATATTCTGGAAGTATTTTGTATTTCAAAAGGGGATGGAAAATTTACTCAGTCTAGAGATCATTGTAACAATTACATTAAAATGTAATTTGGTGTCAGTTTGATAACCTTAAAAAATAGTCAATTCTATTGGCAGATGTCATGAGCCTGCTAAGTTACATCATGGATTCGTCAGTATGAAAATTCACTTGGATAGTGAAAGTTGAGCACTTAGGTGTTCATGTATGTTTTGAAATGGTCAGTTAAATTGGTGCAAGTTTGGTGCCCAATGATTATTTGCAACTATTTGTCTGAGGTAGGTACAAAAGTTATAACCCCATGACGGGGGAGCTAAATATTCTTTTGCATAAAGAACGATTGAAATTGTTCACTTTTTGATAGACGGATAAGATGAGTATAGTACTCAGATATTCAGTTCTCAGGATTGATTTGCAGTAATTATGGGACTTCAGGGTTAGAAATTGATCTAGCAAGCGTTTGAATTTTAATGAATGCTAACAGGATAACATCAAGTGTTTAGGCATGGAAAAAGGACAGCAGCTGAGATCTAAGGTTATCAGATCCAGCAGGATTGTTGTCACCAATTTTTTCGGGATGTCTATTGGATGCGTTAGACCTTTGATAAGTCAAAATTCAGAAAGGAATTGTTATTCGTGGCAGGATAATCATTATTCTCATTTTTAGATGTTATCTCAAGTTATGAGATATATGTCATTATATTAGTACTAGATATTGTACTGATCGAATTTTGAGTCAATAAGAATATTTGTATTGATATTTCCAAGAAAAGAACATGAGGGATTCAAGAAATCAAGAATTGTGAACAACGACGTTGTCACAGGTGTTATGACAAGTGTTAGTCATAAAGTATGAGAATCCTTTCGGTGTACAAAGATTTGCATACGATGTTCTTTCTGGTGGAAAGGAATGAAAAGGAGTGTGTATCTATATGTTTCTAGATGTTTGGTGTATCAGCAGGTCAAGGTAGAGCACCAATGACCTGGAGGATTGCTTCACAGTTCATTCCTGATTGGAAATGGGAATTGATCATGATGGACTTCGTGACCCATTTACCGGTGAGCTCGAGGAATTGTGATGCTATCTGGGTTGTGGTGGACCGACTCACCAAGTCAGCACATTTTATTCTTATAATCGGGACTACAGTTTTGATAGGATGACACGGTTGTACATCCAGGAGATTGTTCTATTGCACGGAGTGCCTGTGAGCATAGTCAGCTATTGAGATCCCAGGTTACTTCCAGGTTTTGGGGGAGTCTTCAGCGCGCTATGGGTACTACTCTTAGCTTGAGTACATCATATTACCCAGAGACTGACGGGCAGTCAGAGTTCATGATCCGTACTCTTGAAGACATGCTCCAAGCATGTTCTTTGGATTTTGGTCCAGCATGGCAAGATCAGTTACCATTGATTGAGTTCGCGTACAACAACAGTTACCATCGTAGTATTGAGATGGCACCGTTTGAGGCGTTGTACGGGCGATGATGTCGTACTCCACTGTTTTGGGAGGAAGTGGGGGAGCGCCATGTTGAGGGACCAGATTTAGTCCAGCAGGCTGTTGATATTGTTGGACAGATCAAGAAGAGAATTAAGGTTGCGCAGGATCGACAGGCTAGCTATGCGAACGTTAAGTGCAGACCTTTTCAGTTCGAAGTGGGAGAGAAAGTATTCCTGAAAGTATCACCATTTCGCAGGATTTTGAGATTCGGTCTCAAGGGCAAGCTATCTCATAGGTACATTGGTCCATTCGAGATTCTGGAAAGTGTTGGAGATCTGGCTTACAGGTTGGCGTTACCACCGTATTTGTCAAGTATCCATGACGTGTTCCATGTTTCACTGTTACGATGGTATGTGGCAGATGAGTCTCATATCTTACAGCCGTTTGAGGTATAGTTGGACTCGGATTTGATATACGTGGAGAGACCTTTGCGTATCATAGGTCATAAGGATAAGTTGTTACGCAACAAGACCATTCATCTTGTTCTAGTTCAGTAGCAGCGCCGAGGCACTGAGGAGGCCACTTGGGAACTTGAGAGTGGTATGCGTACAGATTATCCAGAGCTATTTTGAATTGTGGTATTTTCAGATTGTAACTTGCAAAATAAAACAGTTTGAATAAAATATGTTTATTCAGTATTTTACTGCATTCATTACTTAAGATTGTTCGAGGACGAAATATCTTAAGTAGGGGGAGAATGTAGTAGCCCGGTTTCATTTTACAAGATTAAGTGATTTTAAACATGTTAGAAAATGACATATAATTTTAAAAGTGTCAAAACATGTTTAATGAGTCCTTATTTGGTGAAAATAAGTGGAAAATCAGACTCGAAACGTCCGAAAATGGTGGGGTATGTCCCGGGGGTCCAAAAATGACTTCGGAAGGACCAAAACAGTTCGAAGCACACGGACCAGTTCGGGCACTCCGAACCACTTCGGGCCCTCCGAACCCGAGTTCGGACCGTCCGAACTCCCGCCAGATTGAGGTGTCAAAATGCACTCTACACGTGGAAATCATGCCCGGTTCGGAGCCTCCGAACCCAGTTCGGATCGTCCAAACCCAAGCCTATAAAAAGGGGTCCGAGGCTCTCATTTGGAATATCAAATTCCTCTCCTCTCTCGGTAATTGATCTATTTAAGGGCTTCGGGACTCTTTTTTTAAGACTTGGAGTAGGAAATAGTATTTTTATAGCGGACAGTGTCCGCAGTAGCAGCCAGGTGCCGGAGCTTTGGCGTGGCGTCTAGGGGTCGTAGCCAGGCTATGCCCAGGGTCTGGGGCATGCGACATCAGCGGGCTGACGACGGACGAAGGTATGGCTTTGGTTCCCTATAGTAAATAGGGAATAGGCTATAGTTTATTTAAGGCTTTTATAGCCTAGTAGGTGATGTTTGGCATGCTAGGTAATGCATGGTTATTTATGTTGTAGTGTTGCATGGTAGGCTTGGACCTAGATGGGAGCTTCTAGGATCTGCCTTAGAAAGGTACGGAAGTATTATTCGAGATATCCAGATTGAGTATGCATGTATTATGTGTTTGTATGGATTATGTGATTGCATGTTTTATATGTCTTTATATACAGCATGTCACGACTGTATGTTGCATACATGAGCATATTGAGCCTGTATCCTTGTGATATCTGGTATTGGGATATTTACCTTATCAGTAGATGGTTGGACACATAGGCTTGTGTAGGTCACCAATATTAGTTGGACACATGAGCTCGTGTCAGGTCACTGATATTTGGTTGAACACGTGGACTTGTGTTAGGTCACCATCAGGGCATCTAGGTATGTCTGTCACCTACTTTAGCGATGACTCAGCGTGGTACATACAAAGGCCCAAGTTATTCTTTATCAGATATTCTTGACCTCGTGTCTTGATACCCAGTTCATTTGCATTCATGCGCATATAATAGTGTATACTCATACTCCCGTACTGAGCATGTTAGGCTCACTTCCGGTTATTTTCTGTTGGCTGGATGCCTTATTCTATGGGGCAGTTGCAGGTAGTTCTTCCGGTGATAGGGAGGTTAGGTGGTGACCAAGGCTGGATAGCAGGGTTGACCACTAGGTTTTGCCTACCTGATATTATTTTATTATAAGATTCCGTAGTTACTCTGATTAAGATTATTTTATTAATTAATTGCATGCTTAAGTTCTGATTAGTAGGTGATCACGGTGCGGGTCACTACAATAACATACCAGAATGCAGTTGAGAATGATGAAATTATTGTTATTCCTGCAATTAAATATTTTTAACATAAAAAAGACCGTAAAAACAAAATAATAAAATAATAAAGATAAAAAACTGCAAATGTTGATGGAGACATCATCACAAGAATTTCTATTAAATATGATGAGAATATTTATTTTTTCACAAAGAATAAAAAACGGATGGTAAATGAAAATGATCGTGAAAGAAATAAAATCCCAAAATATCAAAAAAAAAATTTATATGATGAAATAATTTAAATTAAGGTTTAGAATGTATTATCTATATTATATTTTTTCATAAATCAATAATCACAAAATAAGTAATCAAAAAATAAGATAGAAAAATACAAAATCAATATTTAATGTAATTTGATTAACGTATATCCCTTATTAACAAATACAGAATAAATTATATCGACTCAAAGCATACATACATGAGATAGAAAATAAGATGAATTCATATGTCATAATTACTCGAGATTAATTATTAAAAAATGATGGAAAAACCGAGATGAAATAATTGTATATGCTTCAATATCAATACTGTGTCAATTAGGTAAAACTATATTAAACATTATATCTGTAAGTTTGCATAAATTATTGGTAATGCCTTATTTTAAACTGTTAATATAGATATAGAATAATGATGACCGTAAATGATGAACATTAATACTGTAAGGGTTACATTGTTCGAAAATATTGCAAATTTTTTTATAGTTGCAACGTTGAAAATGATATTGATTTTATTACTAAGATATGTAAATAGTTTTTTTCCAAATAATATATATTATTATCAATTATTAATAAATATACTTTATCTATATATAGGACAACAACACTTCAATATACTATAAGCTTTTAGAGACTATAAATAAAGAAGAATATACAATATTTTTTCTTAAAATGGACAAGACGGTAGCAATAAAAGACATAATGTTAGCATGTTTAATCTAGAGCATTCAAAATTCAAACACAGATTTTAGCAAAAAAATCATTCCAATAGTTCGAACAACTTAACATGAAATTAGAAACAAAAGAGAATATCCAATAATATCATTGATCATTAATGATATTGACTTGCAAGTAATAAAAAACAATAATACAATAATGAAGATTGGAGACAATGAAAATATTTATACTCTTGCAAAGAATTATTTTCAACATAAAAAAAAGAAGAAAAAAAGAGGTCGTCCAACAAAAGAATCAAATAATAAAGATATAAAATTGCAAATAATTGATGAAGCAACATCACAAGAATTTTTACTGAAAATGATGAGAAAATTATTTTTTTTATAAAGAATAAAAAATGGATGACAGATGAAAAAATCGTGAAAGACAGAAAAATGGTTATATAAATGAAGAAAAGACGCAGTAATACAATAAATTATCTATATATTTTTTTTTTCACATAATCAGTAGTTGTAAAATAATTTTTCAACACTATATATATATATGTATATGTATGTATTATTATATTTTTGCTTAAATTTTATTTTATTAAATATGTCATGACATCAAATTCTATATTTTTCTCAATGTCTAATTTATACAAATGCTTTCCAAAAATTATAGATTCAATTAGATTTGTAACACATAAATTTTTTTTTTAAAAAAAATTATTCACTCTCATATTATAATACATGTTATACATATTATATTACACTGAATTTTACTAGACTAAAATACAATGAAAATAATTAATTAACTCTACGTTAATTTCTTATCTTCTCGTCTCAACTCATTTATTTAACAACGTTTATCGACAATACAAGGTGTTTTCACGTGCATCCTACATGTCTTTTTCTAGTATATATCTATATATATATATATATATATATATATATATATATATATGAAAATGTTTTTCAGTTGTAAATGGATAACATATCCTTTCATATGTGTATGACATTAGACGTTAAAATTTAAAATAAATAATTTAAGTAATGTTAATTATTTAGTTATTAAATACATTTAGTGAGCGTAAAATCATAATTTCGATAGTTTAATCATAATTAAAATTAATTTTGTTAATTAGTTATTAATTAAATGCATTTACTAAGTGTGAAATACATTTACTAAATCATAATTTAATTTATGTTCGTTAGTTTAAACACATTTATTAAGTTTCAATCATAATTTAAGTAATATTCGAACCTATTTGTAAATTATCTGGACTATTGTTTTGGATATTAAGATTCAAAAACTTCGTTTTAAATCTCAAAATATCTGAAAGATTTTAAATATATATTTATTATATCATTATATTTTATTAATAAAATATTAAGGCTCTCGAGCGGCTCGCGAACTATCAAATAAAATAATTTTGACTCAAGTTTGTCTCGAAAAAGAGTTCAAACATGTTCGAGTTCGGCTCAAGTTTATGTAATGTTTGTTAATTTAAGTAATGTTTGTTACTTAGTTATTAAATATATTTATTAAGTAATGTTCAATAATAATTTAATTAATGTTCGTTAGTTTAGTTAGATTTCCACTTAAAACCTAATAATTTAAGATAGGTGTGTAAAATGAGTTTGTTTCATGTAATTAATTACAAAAGGTAATCAGAATTTTTTACTGTACTCCAATAATTTTTTTATTTTAAATAATACACTAATTTGAGACTGAGAAAATAGGTATCTTGGTTTTGATCGCTTACCCAAACCGAATTTTTTTTAAAAAAAACTATGTCTAATTCATAATTAAACTTTTTATTCGAGGGCATACTTTGAAAATAAATTATCAATTAGTCCTAACAATTTTGTTAGGACTAGTAGAAATATGCACACGTATTTATAATGACCAAATCAAATAATCTATACTAACTCGCAAAAACGAACATTAATTGCTTAGTCACAAAAGATCAAAATATTTAACTCTACGATGTAATGATGGTCCTATGCAATTTGAATAAAATTAAGAAATAAGTATGAAATTATTTTTATACATAACAAAACATCGTGTGGATGGAAAAATAAAGCGAATAGCAATTGAAAATTAACAAAAAAATGTCATTTAGAAAAAATTGAAAGAAAAAGAACAATAAAAACACAAAACTATTGAAATGAAAACCTGTTGATTGTGTGGTACTGGGACCAACGAATAGGTAGATCGCACAAAAGGATGCTACCTTTTTGGCGACCGAATTCATAATCAAAATGCGAAGAAAAAAATATGAACATGGTAAAACATTTACAGATCGAAGAAAATGGCGAGAAAAAAGAGGAAATCGGTTTCTTCAATTGTGAATTTTGAATTTCAAATTTGAAGTTAAAACGTGATTACGTAAAAGAATGTGTATTTATTATGACTATTTTGCCCAGGGATAATATGAAGTAGAGTGTAATTTTATAATGTATACTGATAATTTGATTTTGGTATAAGCAAGTCAAACAAAATCGATTTTTATGTGGGGCTGAAACTTTATAAAATAGTAAATATATATAATGTTAAATACTTATACTATAATCATTGAATGACATGGTCATGTAAAAAGTAAGCAGAGTTATTATGTATTGATTATCATCAATTGCACTTATATTACAATAACATATGTGGTTAATTTTACAAATGAAATATGATGTTTTGAAAACCAATTAAAATTTTGTATTTAATGGGTTAAAAAAGAAACATATTATTTTTATTTTCTTTGTAATATAGTGTGTGGTTATTAGTATATTAAATTATGAAATTTATTTATTTAAATTTTTTGAAGAGAAATGAAATTTATTCTTACTAAGATTTTTGATGATGTTTCCTATACATATATTATCTTAAATACAACATAATCTTCTATTATCTATTATCTATTATTCTATTACCTAGTATTACTATTACCTATATAAATATACAAGTTTGAATTGTGAATTTCCTTCAATACCCTCATTATTTCATTAATTATTTGGTTTTAATTGTCAATTTATAATTTTTTCCTCATTATTTTATTTAATAATTAATATTTTTATCATTTTCAAAGTTTTTTAAGGTTTTGCATTTATTTTATACATTAGTCAATTTATTTATTCAAGGTAGATTAATTTTTAATATTTAATTCATATAATTTTTTGTGTCCATTTATTTATCCAAGGTAAATTAATTTAATTCATGTCATTTTATAAATTAGTCCATTTATTTATTCAAGTTAGATTAATTTTTAATATTTAATTCATATCATTTTGCGTGTTCATTTATTTATTGAAGATAAATTAATTGTTAATATTTAATTCATGTCCTAAATCTATATTGTGACACTCATGGAAACAAAAAGTAATTATTGAAAGCTACCTTAATTTTTGCTCTATAAATTGAAAAAAAATTTAATTCTTTGGAATTATTTCAACTTTATCGTCATAGTTACGTTTTTAATTTACTATACTTTTTTAACGTAATATTTTGATTATTAAAATTTTAATAAAAATAAAAAAAATTAAATCAAACCATTAAATTTCACCATTGTGTACAAGTGAAATCATGTCATAAGTTGATGTTCTATTTTATTTATATAGAAAATGTACTTACATCCTTTATTCAATCATTTATTTATTTTTTTGAGATTTAATTATCTAACTAGAATTTCTGATATTTCATTTTTTGGGAAAAGATATTATAAAACAAATGGTGATGACTAATTGTATAATATTTTTGAAATTTTAAGGACTACAAATGTAATCAACAATATCAATATTTTCTTATCCAGTGTAATATATATATATATATATATATATACTCATTTCGTCCTACTAATTTAGGCTTGTGTGTATTTTCATATATATATTAAAAAAGTATTTGGAAAAATAAATTTCTTATTTTTTCCTTAGTGAAATTTAATAAAAAAATAATTATAAATTTTATGAATTTAATATGGATAAATTGGTAAAAGAGTAGTACAAATGATATTTAATATGAAAACTATACTATATAATTGAGAAAGATAAAAAAAAATAAATGTAGTTTAAATGAGCGAGATATAGAGAGTATGATTATAACTAAGTTTCATGTTGATGTTTGTACTACAGTATAATAGTTGGCTAATATAATCAATTAATTTAATACTTATGAAATCGTAAAAATTTGCGTGACAAAAAGTAAAAAAAAAACACTACATTCAAATCGATTTTTATGTCAGAGAAATTATTCTTATATCTAAGTTACTTAAATTCTTGAAATATTGAGTATAAAAAATTTTAAATTGTTTAAAATACGATTGTTCATCCTCTAAAAAATATTTTTTACTTCACATTTTTTTTATTTGCTCATATTTTTTTTCAAATAATATATTTAACATAATATTCTTAAAAATTATAAATTAATTATTACACTCCATATAGAGATATTTTTTATGACATGTAAAACAAGATATACTTTATATGTATATCAAATTTAAAACAATTCGATTGGATTACTATTGAAGAAATTAAGCAGAAAACATATTAATGTTTTATCAAGGGATTGTCGTATAAAATAATAATTGAAAAACTAGAGGTAATGAGATTGGACGATATAAAATTATTCTCTTTATATACTTGATTAGATGTTCGAAAATAATAATATATCTATACTAAAAACTATTCTATTAGCGATAATAATAAAAAAACTAAAAATAATTTATTTATATACTTATAATCTCGAATAGGAAGAAAAAAAGATAATTTAATATAATGTGATCACCAGTTCCACTAAAATTAATTTTCTAAGAGTTTTTTTGAAAAAAATGTTACAAGATTTGAACAAATAAAAGTATAAATAAAAGTTTGAATTGACTGTTGCACATTATATGAATTTGATTTGTGAAAAAAGATATTTACGACATATTAATTATGAAAACAAGATTTTGACAAACTTATGAAAAAATATGTATATATATATATATCATTAATTAAATAATTATTTGTATAATTGAATTAAATACTATTAGTATATATTTGTATATACTATAACACACAGAGTTTATATTATAAAAATGCTATTTTTATTTTTATATTTTTTGTTAGGATATTGATAATTTTTTATACTAAATTATTATATAATGTATATTTAAATTTGATTATCGAAGCTAAACAAACAAATTTATTCAATAAAATGAAAAAATATACGTAAGAAAAATTTTAATATATTATTATGTATGACCAAGATGATTGAGAATCAAAGCAAGTCGAGCTACAACAATTGTTTATGATTATCATGGTTTACTATTTACCAGAGAAAAAATAATACATGATATATATTTACTTTATTAATATAAGATCAACATTCATTTCCAAATAAAACTTTTAAATAAAGGAAAATATTTTTTTTTGTTCACTAACTTATTTACTTTTAGGATCTGATCCACTAAGTTTTTAAAGTTTGTTTTTGGTACGCTAAATTTTAATTCTCAGCAATTATTGGTCTAATGAATAACGTGACACTGGAAAATACTGATTTGTAATTAAAAAAAACTATTGACATGACGTAAAAATATTGAGATCGAAAATTGTTGAATTATCAAATATCACGTCAACAATAGGACTAACAATAGTCAAAAATTAAATGTTAGCGCACCAAAACCAAATTTGACAACTCAATGGACTAAAACTCAAATTTAGACAAGTTAATGAATAAAAAAAAAATCATTTTTCTGAAATAAATTACTATTTTTTTTTTTACTTAAAATCAATATAAGTAAAATGTTCATTTAACATAAATTATTCATGACGCTTGAGATTTTGTATGTATTGTTTGAAATATTAATTGAGTCGTATTGTTGTCATCAACTATAAATTTTGTTAAAGCGAGAAGCGTTCAGTCATGCAATTAATATCGGAGTCAATGTCATGATTTCGATTCACATTGATTGAAAGCACAATAATGGATAAAATAATTGTTTGGTTGCAATAATTGTCTTTCTCCTGGATTGAACAATTGAAATATGTGTTTGTTTGTACTGTTGTATGATTGAGTTCTACAGTTCCTATCAACTATAACTTTTAATAACAGACATCATTTGATCTTATAGTTTCTAACAAATATATATATATATATATATATATATATATATATTAATTACGTTTTTTTAATAAATATACAACATATGTTATTGCTTTAAAGTTGTCAGTTAAAAAATAAATTAAACTCAAGGTAATAAACATATAATATCACTACCAAAAAAACATTGATCAAGAACCGACAAATATCACAAAAAAAAATTAAAGACGTAATATTCCCGCTTCACGTGCTAATTGGATATTGAATCATAGTGACTGAAGTTTAAACTTTCCAGTAAAAAGTATAACACGTGATTTTAATAAACATAAACATTTGAAATTTAATAACTTCAGTCTCAAACAAATAAAATTGTAATTACGTTCAACAAACGTATATTTTTTTAGTTTATAAAATATATATATAAGTTCTCATGTTGTACGTATTACATGCTAGTTGATTATAAAAGAAAAAAACACGGTAATATGTAAACAAAAAAGCGAAGAAATTGGCATACCTATCGCCTCTGGAAATTGAAAGACTTGACACAAAATGCAAAAACAAAAGCAAAGACAACAACAAATCCAACAATAACACCAGCAGCCAAGCCAAGAAGATCATGCCTAAACCCGAAATAATCTCTCACAAATTCTTGGACCGATTGTTTTGAGTCAAGCAGATCCTCCACGTCCCCGAATTGAGACGCGACCAAACCGTACAAAGTCCACGCTACTGGATTCGCCCAATGGTACCATCTCCACCATACGGGTGTCCTCTGCACCAAAACAATGCACAACAAAATTACAACCAAAATTTTAGCAACGTAACACACATCATATAGAGAATAATGTTTGTTCGAACGTACCGGTCTGGGAATTATAAACCCGGAGAAGAGATTCCAAAATGAGTAAAACGCGTACGATACAATATTTGCAATACTCAGGTTTGGAGTCATTGCCACAACCATCATGCCGTAGAATGTGAAGTATAGTATAGTGAAGGACATGAAGAATATGTACCAAAAGAATTTTACCGTTGTCCATTCGAATCCAATTATCGCATAAACTATAGTTCCATAAATAGTAGCTTGAATTAAACCATATGGGACTTCAATCAAAACCTGTTGGAAAGAAGATAAAAAAAATAATAAGAAAAAATTTCATTTTTGTTTTTAATATATATGCATTCGCTTCAAGTTTCTTGACTATGGATTTATCCCGTAACCTGGCCGAATGCATATGGCAAAGCTGAATACAATCCAGCAGCCTTTTCTCTATAATAAACGGTTCGTTCAACAGAAACAACAGGTTGAACAGACGAGGCGATTTGCATCCCTAGAAAGAAAACGGAAGCGTACATAGATCCCATAGCATTGAAAATGTTTTGTGTTGTTCCCCTGTCATGTGTAACTTCCGAAATGAAAACAAGAATCTAGATCTCGAAAACAAAATAAGATTAGAAATGGTTTCTTTCTTGATTACCTTTTACTACCAAGATCCCAGAACATCGAACCGAAGATAACGGCTACAAATGTTGAGTACACAAGCCTCACTGCAGAATAAAGAGGATTGCGCCAGTATGACCAATGTTGTTTCCATAGGCAAGCTATACATTGTATGAATAATGGTTGGAAATATTCAGTAGGAAAATGCAGCTCTTGAGAACCCGGACGAGGAGTGCTTAACTCATTTATCAAAGCTTTGTTCCTCCTGAAAATTTCATTCAAAGCACTGCTGAGTTTCTTGAAATTGCCTTTGTTGAAACTATCTGGTGATATGTGAACAATCCCACCTGTAAAGTTCCGTGGTTTTGTAATGTTCTGCGAAATCGACTCGATGGATCATTTCTTGAGATGAAGCTGTCACTTCAAGCATCCAAGTTGCTGGATTATAACCATCCCTGATTTTTTTTACTCCCGGAATACTCTGGATTTGATTGATTTATTTATTTATTTTAATGGAAAAAACGAAACTTGTAGTTTTTTATGATGTCGTTTTTTCCTGAAAACTCACCTCAAAGTACTGGATCAGATGGCAAGAATGTGGGCCTAGTGGCCCCACATATATCTCTCGTCCCCCTCGTTTCATAAAAAACAGCTACAAATACAACCAAACGAGCAATGTGTGAAAATAAACCGAGCATTACCAACTCAGAATCATTTATAAAGGATCTTGCCTCATCAAAAGCTTCGAATATGTCGATGCTAGGCTGATGGATGGTGCACACGACCGTCCTACCAGTGTCGACTGTGTTCCTGACCGTTCTCATAACAATTGCTGCAGCTCTTGCGTCCAGCCCTGAAGTTGGCTCGTCCATGAAAATTATAGACGGGTTTGCTACCAGCTCTACGGCAATAGTTAACCTCTTTCGTTGCTCAGTTGAGAGACCATTGACCCCGGGTAAGCCGACTAGTCCTTCTCTCAACTGTGTCAGCTCCACGAGTTCCATCACATTCTCAACGAACATCTGAAATACGAAAAATAATGTCTTATTCTTGAAGTATGCATACTATTTGTCACACCTCTTACACAAAAGATTTTGTGATGATGAACCTTTCTGGTTTCGGAATCTACATCTGAGGGCAAACGAAGCCAGGCCGAGAATAGCAGTGACTCGTAAACTGTAACACAAGGGGAGTGGATGTCGTTCTGTTCACAGTAACCTGAAATCCGAGCAAATGTTTCTTGCTTCTTAGGATAACCGGAAATCATGATATGTCCTTCGATATATCCACCTGTTTTTCGACCAGCCAGGACGTCCATAAGCGTCGTCTTACCCGCGCCACTCACTCCCATTAGAGCTGTGAGAACACCAGGCCTAAAAACACCACTCACACCATGGAGAAGCACTAATCTGTCTCCACTAGCTCCCTGGTCTTTCATTTCCTGCAGTCCATTATTTGTCTTAACTCTCTAATTTTCCCGAAAATGTATAATAAACTCTGCAGTTTCCTTAGTTTACCTGTGGCATGTCGACCGAATATGTGACCTCATCAAATGCCATAGAGTGTGGTTCGAATGGAAGAATGACGTCTCTTTTCCTTCTCTGATCTTCTCTATCTAAGAGTCGTTAAACATTTCATATACATTTTACAGTAATATGAATCAAGTCATGAGGCAAATCTTTGATATTATGACTCACTAATTGTTTCCGTTAAAGCGCTCCTCTCGTTCTCATTTTCTGCACTACTTTTGGGCAATACAGCTTGTGGTTTCCTCAGAGCTGCAAAAGTTATACTTTTATTGCATATAGTAGAAGAAAATAAGGTACATATGATGGAAAAGAGACTAGAGACACTAACGGTTAAGCCAAGTCAGAGCAAGAATCGAACAGAAGCTGTATAGTAATATCCAGCCTGCTAATGCCCCGGCTCCAATCCAGTACCAGTACGATTCAGGGAAAAACCCAAGATCATTTAAAACCTGGACTCCCAATGATATGTTGGAATTTGCAGGAACCTAGAAATTTGAGAAAAAAACTTGAATATCAACTTGGCATGTCTGAGACCAAGAACACGAATGTTGGATACTAAAACTACCTGTCTCCAACTATGCCCTCTGAACTCGTTAACCAAAATTGCATTGTCAGCATACATCATTGGGGATATATAATAACCCCATATCCACCATTTATTGGCGCTTTCTGGAAAGATAATTCAGAACATGAAGCTGTGTCCACTCTTTTTAGAGAAAATTTTTAAAAAGCCATGAACTTCCAAGTTAAATTCTTCATTCGTTCAACATGAAAGCACAGTTGGTACCTCGTGCCAGGACAAAGCCACTGAAGGTGAAAATTAGGAGCAATACGAAAAAGCCGTATGTGTTAGCTACGATCATGTTCCTAGCAACCACCCCGATGAGTCTGAACAAAGCCGATGCCGTTTGAACCTCAAGTAAGAGCAACAAGTAGTATTTCAAAAGCCTGTGATAAACTAAGGTCATAAATCTTAATATTTGTTTTGCTTATAACCTCAGAAACAGTTAAGACATGTGTTGTTCACTGTTACCTCCACACGTTTGAATCATAGCCGGTTTCATAGTAAGTTAATGCCACAAAAACAGCTATTTCAACTACATTGATTGGGATCGAAAGGATCCAATTTGGAAGAGCGTAAGCCCATGCAGGGTAAAAGTAAAAATCCCTTTGCTTGTAGAAGACAGGAAGCTTTTGAATAATCAGGGCTAGCTCTGCCATTCCATTGAATGTAGCAACAGTGACCAGAAAGAACAAAGATCCAGAAAATATCCTTCCATCTGCTATGTCATCTCGTGGCATTGTAGGCCGTAAGAATGTCGTCATTACAAGGGTGGCCATTATAGTCATCTAGAGGCACGTTCAAGAAATCAGAAGTGAATAATAATAATGTGGTATATTAAAGCTAAGAAACCTTGAAAACTAAAAATTATAATTTTTTTTAGCACAATGGTTCCCATCAAGCATGAGGACCTTCAAGAGCTTGAAGATGTAAAAAAATGAGTTTCTCTGCATGAGCAAGATTTCTCTGGATGTGCAAGCCTTTAAAAGCTCCATTTTGCTGACGCCATAGTCTTTGGTTGCCAATGCAGCCGGGTGGCTTCTATTTTTATCAAATGGAATTGCTAATTCTGCATTTAGTTTCTGGCCAATCTCAGACACCTTAAACGTTTCAGCAAATTCTTTAACACTAATAAACCTATAAGGCTTCTCAGAATTTGCCCAATATTGTTGTTGATCTTTCTCCGAAGTTACCTGCATGGAATTAAATTCGAAAATAAATAACCAAACTTTTTAAATGGACAAAAAAGCTAAGTAGATTTTCTTCTTCAAGAATCCTACTTCTTGCAAGAAATCTGCCACCCCCTTTCTTTCAGGGCATTTGAAGCCCAATGATTTGAAGAGGTCGAGCACTTTTTCCCGAGGGCCTTGATAAACAATCTGCCCTTCTGACATAAGGATTATATCATCGAACAAATCGTAAGTCTCTGGTTCGGGTTGAAGAAGGGAAATAAGAGCTGTCCCACTGAGGATATGGATGGATTGTCTGATGGAATTCACCACTTGGAATGTCGTAGAACTGTCTAAGCCTGTCGATATTTCATCCATGAAGAGTGCTTTTGCTGGTCCAACCAACATCTCACCTGATAATTTTGGTTAAAGAAACATGTGAAAAAATTTGTGTTTAGTATTTACAAGTCCATGTGATGGAAATATGGTATATATCTAGGCTGCTATACGGAGTGAGAGATTTTATAGGCACTGTTTCACTATCTGTAACATTTGTACATTAAGCCATAGGCTCTTAATCAAACAGTTTGATTTAAAAGACTTTCACATGATTTGGTAGGTTTTATTTGGAAGGATCAACAAATGCTCATGTGATCGTGAAGCCGATGCTGTTTGAGTTCCAAGACTTGCACATGGTCGAAATTATACAGTAGGATTTTTTTTTTTGTGAGGAGCAACGTATGCTCATGCAATCCTATGCGGCTATCTATATCATATATTATTTGAAATGTTAGTGTTTCATCTGCTATAGATTTCAAAAGAATTGGTTGACTTGTTGGAGACACGATAAATAGTTTAAATCTCTAATAACCGATGTGTTTTTGGAAAGAAATGATGACTCCATTCACCTGTTGTAACTCGTTTTCTCTGTCCACCAGAGATCCCCCTGATCATGTCATTTCCCACCAGTGTATCAGCACAAATATCCAATCCAAGAACCTGAAAATTTGTTATCAAATGAACTTGGATAAGTTCCATGTTATCCCTCTTATGGAAATGAAATTCTTGAATTTAGGCTACCTTAAGAACATAATCTGTGACTACACTTGCTTCTTGGCCTTCTATAGCTGCTGCCTACATGATCCAATGACAATAAACATTGACTAAAAGATTCACACGCAAACACTAATTTTACCCAAAAACAGTACTTTCATGTAGATATCCACATCAGGATCAGGCTTTATATTTGCTTCTTTTTCTCTTCTTGATAACTCTGCCAGCATGTCTGCAGAATTGTCACACGAAATCAAAGGTAACTTTTTTTTTTTTTTTTCCCCATGATGCATTATACAAATGAAAAATCGAAAAAGGGAAAATAAAACGACTAACCGTGACCACTCCCGACTCCTTGGCACCTAGCAGAAAAGGCCAAGGTTTCTCTTACAGTCATTTCCCCTATGTGAACATCATGTTGGCTTATATATTTAGCAGTTCTTTGTGGTACAAATTCTTCCATGTTATGCCCATTGTATGTCACCTTTCCACAAAACTAACCATCGAGAAAGGAAAAAAATATCTTCGCTTAAATTTATCCACTCAAGTACACGAAGGAATGACAAAATATAAGATGGCAACTTAACCTTTAAAGAAGGATCAAGCATTCCAGCCAGAGCCAACAAAAGTGTCGTCTTTCCCGAGCCTGGAGGGCCTAAAAGAAGTGTCATTCTAAAAAAAAAAAACGTGAAGAATGGGAAAAAGCTGACGGACAATTAATCTAAATGAAGTGGAATAAGTTATCCTTCGTGAAATTACCGGCAAGGCTTCAAGATTCCACTGACATCTTTCAGGATCAATAGTTGTTTCTTGTTGCTAGGAAGTATGTGAAGATAGTTTGAGAATCCCTTTTTAAAAAAAAAACACGATTTAGATGGAAACCAGCGTAGAAAAATAAATAACTTATCAATTATCAAAAGCAAAATTTTAAATGTCATACTCAATTTTATGTTTAAGAAAAGAACAAAAATAGTAGCGTTTGGTGCTTAAATATGTGCCGGAAATTGCTGAGCTAGTAGACATATTCATTGGTTTAGTCCTAAACGATGACAGATTTTAATCGAATTGGTCTGTCAAATTAACCAAAGCCTAGTTCAGCCCTAGGCGTTTGGCTCATTTTTCAGTTTGGTCACAAATATTTCGGCATCGCCAATTTAGTCCTATGCGTTTCCAAATTTTGATCGAGTTCGTCCTTTTGTCAATTTAACAGTTAAAACTAATTATAAACATGACATGTGACAATCATGCGACTAAAATCCTGAAAACCCAAATCAGATGCGTTAATTTTCAATCCAAATCGAGCTTGGACAAAAAAAATTTCTCGTTGCTATCACATTCATAAATTTGTTTCAACCTTGATAATAAAATAGACATTGCAGCACACAACTAATCTCTATCAAGTAACTCTAACTTCGTTTCTCGCACGCTAACAACATTCTCTTGTTCTCAGATTCTGACATTTTGATAGAACCTTAACTTTAGTCATTTTTTTAAAAAAACCTAAAATAAAAAATTCACCTTTTCTGGATATATGTTGTTATTTGGTTGAATTTAGTATTCTTATTCGCCGATTATGATTTTTTTTAATCTTTCCATTGAAATTTTTTAGAATTAAGGTTTCAATTTTTTCATTAGGGAATTTTTTTTATAATTTTGATTTTTTTAAAAGAGTATTAAATTAAATAAAAGTTTGTAACGGTTGATGTTGATAAATTTATCTATTTTTATTGCGTCATTTTGAGGCCAACTTGGTCAAGATTGATGTAAGGACCAACTCGATCAAAATTTACAAACATTTAGGAGTAAATTTGGAGCTCTGAAATGTTTGGTACCAAACCAAAAAATAGACAATCATCTAAGATTGAATTGAGTCATTTCTCCGTTAATTTTAACCACTAAATTGACGAAAGGATAAAGTCTGGCTAATTTTTAAAATGTTTAGGACTAAATCTGGAACATCAAAATATTTGAGATCGAACTAAGAAAATGATCAAACATATGGGACTTCCCGATAAAATAGGACTAAAAACAAAAATATCCAACTTATTGCAATAAACCAAATTGGATCCCCTACTGTGGGAATCCCCACAGTAGAGGATGTGTCTCACACATAATGCACCAACTAATTAATGTTAATATGGAAGCACAAATAAGTAATTCATATGTTGTGCACTTTCATTTCTACTAACATTGTTATACTTTCAAAAAGAAAGACAATTGATTGAGAATGTGTATTAGACAAATCTCTATTGAAATTAATGGTTTCAAGAGAATTAGGAGTGAACAAATATTATATCAGTTAAACCGAAATAACTGACCGAACCAAATGAATTCGAAATTTTGGTTTTAATTTTAGAAAATTTCGGTTATTTTATTTCGGTTTTTGGTTTTTGTAAAAAAAAAATCGGTTAACTGAATTAACGAAATTATAAATAATTATATTTTGATTTTTTATTAGACTTTACATATAATTTATGGTATTTGTTAAATTTTTATATATTTAATATTTACTTACTTTTTCTTATTTTTTTATAAATATTTTCAAGCATAATATGTTTTATTAAAACTAGCAATTATGCACACGTGATGCGTGTTATATATAGTATACAAATACAAATATCAAAATATAAATGAATGTAATATAGATGAGTTATTTTGAATTGATAATATACATAGAAAAAGTTAGCTTAGAATAAAATGAGGTAAGAATAATTTTAAAAATGAGAAATAAAATTTATTATATAAGACAATGAGAAATGCATGACGGTTGGAAAAAAAAGTTGAGAAATTACAAGCGGTTTTAAATTTAACGTTGATTTGTGGATTATTAAGATAAGAAGTGGGTTATTGGGATGTGGAATGAGAAGTGGGAGGTTAATGAACCAATTGAGAAGTGATAAATCAAATAGTAGAGAAAGGGCAAAAAAGGAAATAATAAAGTTGGTGTCCTAAAAAACAGTTTTTATATGTCCCTCAACTATTATAAAATAGTAGAGATAAAAATCTCATATTCAATTATTAATTTTATCCTTTCAAAAAAAATTATTAATTTTATAATTTTTATTTTTAAAATAGTTAAGAGAAACAAATAGATTAATTCGGTTAGCGACCGAACTAACCGATTTTAATTAATTAGGTTCTATTACGTTGGTTTTGGTAGAAATTCGGTTCGATTTGATTAGTTTAAAAAAATTCGGTTAAACCGATTTCAGTTAATTCGGTTTGTTTTTTACCAAATTAACTAAATGTTCACCCCTAAAGAAATAGGTTGTGAAAAAACTTTTTACTTTATATGGATACAAATCTCATATTCAATTATTAATTTTATCCTTTCAAAAAAAATTATTAAATTTATAATTTTTATTTTTAAAATAGTTAAAAAAAACAAATAGATTAATTCGGTTAGCGACCGAACTAACCGATTTTAATTAATTAGGTTATGTTACGTTGGTTTTGGTAGAAATTCGGTTCGATTTGATTATTTTAAAAAATTTCGGTTAAACCGATTTCAGTTAATTCAGTTTGTTTTTTTTACCAAATTAACTAAATGTTCACCCCTAAAGATATAGGTTGTGAAAAAACTTTTTACTTTATATGGATGATTTTAAATTTTTTATATTTCAAAGTTTTTCTTAAATATCATTAAAATTTAAATACAAAATAAAATATTCGACAATCAAACAATTAGATGACAATTGGATGTGTAACAGATTCAGAAAATCGAACTTTGTATAGTAAAGTTTTCTCCTCCCTTTCACAACCTTTTCCTTTTAAAAAATGAACGGAAGAAAAGAAGGAAAAAAATACGAATTTAACAATTGCAATGAAGGAAACAAAATGGAAAAAAAATCTAAAAAAATAATATATATATATATATATATAAAGGCTAAAATATAAAGAAATTAATATTTTGATGTAAAGAAATATGAAACAAAATCCAACAAATGAAGGAACAAAATTAAAATATATTAAAACAAGAAAAAAAAATATAAGGATCACTAACTAGTTGTAATAAATTTTCCGACACCAAGTGAGACGGATCCAGAAATTAGAATAAGAATGAGATTGAAATTGGCGTAATAAATTTATATATTTATATAACAAAAAAAAGTTATATTACCTTGTAGTGTTTAATGAAATTGTATTCTAGATATAGATGAGCTGAGCTGAGTTTCGAGCGTGAAAGGAAGACTTTAATGCGTGAAGTAAAAAAACTTAATAGGTAATAAAAAATTAAAAAAAAATTTGATGTGAACTACAGCCTTACTAGAACTAGCCTACGTTAGGCCGTACACCACCAACCATAAAAGGATGGGTGAATTTGTGTTCAGTCCCTAAATCCAAAAGCAAATTAAGAATCAGTCACTTGTCAGAAAAAATTTGTTTGCACTCCTTGGGCCTACATTATTTTTCTCGGATAAAATTAAGTACAAAACATTGAAAATATGGTACAAATACAAGATATTTGAGCACTAATTGTTCAAGATCGAATACAAAAAATACAATTTTGAGTATAAAATCTAAACATCTTTATTAATGTGAACTTGCAACATGTGTTTGAGTACTCAAAAATCATATATTTGTACCAGATCTAATACATTGAGTACTCAAAAATCACATATGCATACCATATTTTCAATGTTTTGTACCGATTTTCATCCAAATAAGATAAATGTGTTATTAATATCAATATTTTTTAGTACTCGAAAATCATATATTTATACTAGATCTAATACAATTGATACTCAAATATCATGTATTTGTACCATATTTTTCATGTTTTGTACCAAATTTCATCCGAAACAAAACATGTGGACCCAGGGAGTTTAAACAAAGTTTTTTTCTGACAGAGACTGATTAACAATTTAAGTTAGATCTAGGAACTGAATTATAAATTACCCTAAAAGGATATAGCCACGGGTTTATATCAATTGTTAATATAAACATGTGACCAGATCTTTGACGATACCCTTATGCTAGTACCCTCATAATGAACATGCCAAATTTTGATTACCTCGAAGATATTTGAGAAGAAGTTGATGAAAGAGGGCAAAGCTCTACTTCCTACATGAGCTTCTGTTTCAACATTTAGGTTCTCAAATCTCACTTCAATTGTAGGCAATTCTATCCCAACCCTACATACATAACATACACAAAAAACATATATAAATGGATCGGAGAATACAGTACTATCATAAACATACTAAAAGTTAGATTTTTGTGGTTTCTCGCAAGTCCATCAACGTACCTATCGATCCGATCCTTGAGTTTCATCAGAAACCTCTTGTTATCGTCCTCGGTAGCGTTTACGAGCCTGTCGAGCAATTTCTTCCTTTCTGGGAATCCAAGATCAACTACATCTATCTCATTAGTATCGCCTCTTGATCCAAGAAGGATGCCCTTCCTTAATCGATCATAAGTCGGAAGCTTTTCGAGGGCAGCCCATTTAAGAGCTTCTTCATCAGTCTCTTCCCTTGATGAACCTGAAAATACTTCCAAGCCGTTGCTGTTTCTCCATGCTGCCGAAACATTTCTCACGATACTGTTGCTAGCTCTTTGTACACTACTTATTTCCATTTAGTACTCTAAATAGATGAAGATCAAATAAATTTGAAAAAAAACATTAATCTTTTTTTTATTATTACAGAAGAAGAGCTTTGTTGAAAATGAGAGAGACAACTAAATTTGGGAGACTTTAACAGGAAGACTAGAGTACAGTTCGGCACTTTATAATGCATCTTTAATTTAACTAGGTATATATAAAGACATATCGTGCATATAAATTATTGAGAAGTTATATAGGTATTGTATGTTTAGAGTTTTGATATGGTGAGCAACCATCATGTGCAATTTTGTGTGTATCAGCCGATGTGGTGTTCACCTATTGGATGTAGAAGATGTCACGTTAGCGGTACACACATAAGTGCACATGATGATTGCTTAACATATCAAAACTCTGTATGTTTATATATGTAAGATTATTGTTGTTTGGCTCTTTTTTTAATTTTAATATACATATAATAGGTATTGTGACACGCCGTGGGTCCAGACCCACAAAAGCAAAATGTACAATGAGTCCTTACATCAACTACTTCGTATCCGTCCTCGTTTTACGAAAATGTTTAACTCAGTTTATTATAGGAGTCCATTGATTCCTTTTAGAAGACATTTTACGTTATCATTTTTAACCAATGTGGGATAAGGGTATTACGATCCTCATTCCTTCAGAATATGATGGCCTTGTCGCATCCTAACCCCTCTCTCCATTGGCATCAGGTATCTAATTAAACGTGGCTCTTATATATTCAAGAAGTGGTTTCGGTCATATAGCACTTTGTCTCGTAAAATCAATAGTTGGCTCTCACTCATGCACGTAGTATTTTACCGCACATAGCAAGCGTGACTGTCCAATAGGACCCTATGAAAACTACTTCTTATCTGAATGCTCTTTACGAAAATAGTTTACCCAAGTTACTATGAGAGTCTAGTATATTGTCCATTTTTAACTTTCATATGGATGGGTTCGGAAATGCAAACAGTTTGGATTTTGATGATAACAAAACTTATTACCGTGTTTCTAACATATTTACTTAAGTATGTAGTTGATAGATCACATTTTGGAAGTATTGAGATAGTGAACTCAAATTCATCTAAGTTGAATTTCAGGCAAGCTGAAGTATTTCAATGATATCTCATAGTTCGATGATTCAAACAAATATTCGTTAAAAATTTGCATAGACAACTCAAAAGGAAACAAATCATATTTCAGACCAGTTAGACCAATTCGGATGTTTGCTTTGCCAAACCATTGTCTCAAAATAGAATTGGGTGAATTTATAGCAGCAAACGGTTAGACAGACCAGCTCTGGTTTAATGATCATATCTCTTAGCTCCGTCATACAAATGAAATGATTCAATATGAATTTCAAATATAAGTACATGACCTACAAATGAACTTCACAATTCAAAGTTTGAATCGGAGCCTAAAAAGCTGATAAATCACGTTGAAATTGTTGGTTTTGCAAAAGTTGCTGGCAGAGCTCAAGATTATACACAGTTTGGTATTTTGAGCATATTTCTCTCATAGTAACTAAAAATTAAGTGATTCTTGATTATATGGTAAGCTAAGACAAAGATCTACAACTTTTTAGTTGATAACTTTGCCCAAAAATTGACGAATCAAGAGATATAATCATTCAATCGGACCACATTCACTCGAAAGATTTGTTCTCGATCGCTTTTTAGTAGATATGGTATTTTGAGCATACTGTTCTCATATGAAATCCAAATTGAGTGATTCTTTATGCTTCTGAATTTCATGACAAAAAGCTATAACTTTCATGTTCATCACATTGCCTAGAATTCAACCAAACAAGAGTTATAAGCACTGGACCGGACAATATTCACTCACCTAGTTTTGTTCTCACCCATTTTTCTCTCAACCGATTAAGTTCTCACCTGTTTTTCTCACCCGTTTGCTCACTCGCTCGATTTTGTTCTCACCCATTTTGTTCTCACCTGTTTTGTTCTCAACTGTTTAATTCTTCTCAATCGGCCAGCAATTGTCGAGAAACACAAATATGACTGTTGTGTTGTCAGAAATAGTACAGAACCTTTTCTAATGGTCATATAGTAGTGACCAGTATCCAGAATTAAGGATTAATTGTAATTAATCCAATGATCATGTTTAGATTAATTAATACATGATTAAGAAAATTTCAGATGAATTAACAAAGTCCTGAAGTGGATCCAAAACACTCGAAAATAGCCGGGAAGCTCCAAAGATGATCGGACGGTCCGAACGGAGTTCGGAGGCTCCAAACCCCTCCTACCAGCTGTCCTGAAATATTACGTCACTAGCGACATCAGCAGGAGATCGGACGCTCCGATGCAGGATCAGAGGCTCCGATCGTAACAAGACAGGTGCATGGTTGCATGCGAGAGTGTTGACACGTGGCATGGATCGGGAGGTCCGATGCGGGACCGGAGGCTCCGATCGATTTCGGACAATCCAAACGCATGATCGGACAATTCGATCGTGCTCTATAAATAGAGGGCCGAGGAGTTCATATCAATTCGCACAATTTTCCTCTCCTTTGCCCAGATGGTTCTATTTTAGGGCTTTGGGTACTCTTATTTTTGAGTTGGAGTAGGAAATATATTTTAGCATAGTCAGACAGTGTCTGACATAGTAGCGGAGCGGAATCCGAGTAGCGGAGCTGTGCTCGAGGCTGTGGAGCTGCAGCAGGAGTGTGACACTAGTTGCGGGATAGTCGCCATCAGTGGAATGACAACGAACGCATGTATAGCTATGGTCTCCTTAAATTATTTAAGAGTATGCAATAGTTTAGTTAAGGCTTTTAGGACATAATGAATGATGCATAGATATTTGCATTGTAGAGCTGATGATAGGCTTGAGATCCTAGAGTGAGACTGCTAGGACTGCTTTTAGTAAGGTACGTAAGTACTAACTGAGATGGCCAGCATGATATATGATATATGTATTGCATGAGTATGTGCTTATGTGTTTTATATGTTTTACGGCTTTAGCACATGCATATTTTTATACGTACTGGACAACATCCCGTGAGATGTGAGTCATGACAGTTTCCATCGATGATGAGTTACTCCTCATGGATTCGTGTCTGGGGACACTCAGCCCTGGTTTTGCTATCACTAGGAGCGACCACGACGATGGAGTAGATGTTGTTGTGGATAGGTGAATATAGGAGCGGCCCCATGGACTAGCTATCCAGCACGGCTCTGTATATTCATGGCGCCCCTGAGTACTGTTTTACTCTTGTTTTAAAGTCATTTATGTGATGAATATATTTTATATATCATTCCTTCCGTATTGTGAGTAATCGCTCACATCCAGTATTTTCTGTATGTCAGGACACCACATTCGACGGGGTAGGTGTAGGTGTAGGGTTGAGCACCAAGAGCTTGGAGTAGCCAGTGACCAGTGAAGACAAAAGTATTAGCTGTAGGTTTTATTTGACCTTGGGATTATTTAATTCGATTGGGTTGTATATTGGTTATTTAACCGGTTGTGTTTTGCCGGTCAGTTTTTATTTAAGTCTTCCGCAGCGATTTATTTTAAATGCATGCTTAATTATTCTCTAACTCTGATCAGGTAGTGAATCCGGGTTGGGTCGCTACATTTATTGGTATCAGAGCGGCATGCAAAGAGACTTGAGATATATTAATGAGACTTTTTTGGGTTATCCTTGTAGGATTATTGCAATTTTATGAGAGACGATGATGAGGCGATTAGATTTCCCGAATACTATCATCATCAGCAAGATTTTAAAGATTTGGCTTATGGGATTCCAACAAGTGCGGACAGGAGCGATGGATCGTGTCCGAGTTTTTGAGACTTCTACTCATGTGGATCCTAGCTTTGGATCGAGTACCAGATACTAGAGGCACTGTCAGAGGATTGGTTGGGACACACTTGAAGTTTGCATCTGTACCATCCTTACCATGATGACACTACTTTGAAGATTCTCCACTCGTAGTTGGAGAGATTGTCATATAGACCTACACCAGGGAATGCCTCCAGTGGCTAAGGAATGACTGGTTTTGAGCGTAAGGTCATTAAATTCATACAAAACATGATTCTGCCTGTATGCTTGTATCGATGCGTTCGGTAGGCACACGGGAAACATCATGTTCAAAATCATGTAATGAATACAAGAAGAACGCTGACGGTAGATCGTGAGCAGAAGAGGTCGACTGACAGGCACTGATGCAGCGCATAGCTTGTTAGCGAGCTCGAGTTAATTTCTCTGGAAGTCTTGGTAGGACGAGATACCGAGAGATTTGGGCAGGAGTACGCTTGCATTGATGCATGTGTCGATGAGAAGCTTCATGCTCAAGAAATGAAAACTAGTACGATGATTTTAAATACTGTATCATTATAGTTGTAAACAATATTTCAGTTGTAATGATTCATCATACTTTGGTTGTATCATTTTAAGTTAATGGTTGTACATTTTCATTGTATTTTGAATACTGTATGTATTACATGGGATTGTAATAAAGAAAATTGTACAGTAATGATACGTGTATTATTTATCCAGTAATTCGTGTATGATTGCAATATTTTTCTAGGGTTGGCATGGTTTTAGTTGATTTGTGTTCAACTATCATAGCTCATGGGTTCTTGAATGATCCAATCGTAACCGTTTGACTTGTGGTTAGTCTAGGATTTTTCCTAGGGTTGACCTAGATAGTCAGTGGACTAAGTTAGTGCCAGTGACGAGGTGATTCATCTGAAGGAATGGGAATATTGTTCGGTTTGGAACATGGGGCCTTGTTCTAGGTTGTTTTCCTAGAACAGTAGTCTGTTTGACCTTTGTAGGTTGAGACTTCGTGATGATGGGATTCCATCAGGAACCAGGTCCAGTATATGCCGAGAGTTGTGAACTATGACCATGACTAGACGTGATGAGACGCGACCCTATGACAGTGTTACTCTGGGAGTCTTTGTACTTTAGAGGTTGTCTAGAAGCCTTCGTGCTTCGAGATCGGCGGTGGGGAGGCTACTCAGTCTAGAGTTTTGGTAACAGTCACGACAGGGTATGACCTTGGATTAGATATCAGGTTTGATATCAATGGTTAGATATCGTCTGGTGTGTCAGAGATATGGGTTGAGTGTTCTGCTATGAGAACCAGTCTTGGAGGGATTTCCTTGACAAGTGTGTACTTTGAGCGGATAGGTTTTGATCTATGAGATGCTGCTAGACTAGTGGATCTAGTAGGTGATTGGATTCTCTTGTGATAGGACTATCCAGGAGATGAGGTTGTATAATGTATGGGACATTGACTCAGAGGAGTGTATTTTCCAGTGATGAGAGTTTTCCTCAGTAGTGGACTATATCAAATGCTAAGGATTGTACAGGACTATTTGAGGCGTGGAGGAAGCACAAATTATGCCAGTGCAAACTTGATGGTGATTCCAGGTGGGACATCGTGGTAAGCTACCTCAGTCTTAAATTGTTGCACAGTCTTAGCGAGAGATATAATCAGGAGCATGCCCGAAGATTGCGGAAATATTTGGGATTCATTAGTTATAATTCTTGGACTCGACGAGCCGTGGCGTTCATTCCGAAGGCACGATACAAAGGATAGTTAGTCCAGTAATTGCGCTAAGTATTGTTTGATGTTTTCAGAATTAAGCGTGGGATTTTCCATGGGATGTAAATGATCTAGGTTGATAGATGACAAGAATTCTTGGGGGTTTAGTCGCCTTAGTATTCGATTCCAGTGTACGAGGCAACTGTCAGTAGTAAGGCGCGAGATGGTGCCAATAGACTACTAATAGCTATTTTCTGTCTATCGAGTATATGTGTGTTGAAACCAGAGTGATTGGGTATCCCAAGTGTTGGGAATAGTAGACTTGTGACAGCCGAGTCAAGGTTATTGATCGAGCCACGTAGGTTTAGATGATCAATGTCAGTCTGATTTGAGTTTCGCTGTTGAGCTAAGTGTGAGCCACAGTAGAATCGACGAGATCGATAGGTTGAGTCCAATCAGTGATGATTAGGACATAGCGAATCGAGAAGTACTTGGAGTAGTATCTTGTCGCTTGATGCCTTAGAGACGAGTACTTGGTACAGTCTTAGAGCAGTCGGCGATTTGGGTAATTTGGAATCTCTAGGATTTCCAGGGATGGATCTTTTGGAATTGATGCTAATCAAAGACGATTGCAATTTGACTTGTAAGGTCAAGTTAAGTGATAACTTGACAAAATGAACAAATAAGGGAAATGGGGTAGTTTCCAAGGATAGTGTTTCCTTGTTAAGAAGAAGCCGAAATTGATCTAAGAAATTGCTTCAGCAATAGTGAACTCAGGTTGAGTAAGGAAAGGGTCAAGTGTAACTTGGTGACCAATATCTTGTGACGATTCCAAGGGATGACGTGTTCATCGGAGATCGTAGTCTTTTCCAATTCATTTCAGAGCTGATGTGTTTCAGCAAGAACACGAGTTAGTGGAAATTTTGAATCTATTGGGATTAATTGGTTGGATCTCGTAAGGATATAATTCACGATGATGGTTGTCATCAGGGACTCCGAGATGAGTATTATCGAGTACAATGACTTTCGAGTTTCGAGACAGGATAGGAAGCATTTCCATATGCATGTGTACTATGGAATGTCCCGGTAGAGCCTTTTGGTGGGATCTTGCCTCAGTCTTGATGTGTGTGTAGAAATTGTAGGTAGGTATAACTGTTAGGAGGATGTCCCGGGATAGCTAATTCCTGTAGAGAGATTTGAGTAGTCTATCGTTTGAAACTCTTGAGTGAGAAGCCGGGGATCGAGAAAATGAATTTTATCGGAGGTACGATGATTTCCATTACGATGAATGCGCGACTTTGCAGGCCAATGGTTAAAAGATGACTTAACATCATGATTACCAAGTGATGACAGTTCTCAACGAGATACAAGGTGGGGTTATTCTAAGAAACGTAAACTATGATTCACACTAGACTTGGTGGTCTGAGTCCTTGGTATTACTTGAAAGGCTTGTCTTCACCTCAGGAGAGCATGGGAGGAGTAACCAGTCTAGAAATTGTGGGAAGCAGTTATGTCGAGTTATAGCTTTGCGTCAACTGAATTCTAGTGATGAGAGATTCGGGATTTGCTGTGTCAAGAGCAGTGTTAGGAAGTGCGTTTCCGGATTATTGGTGTTCCATACTGAGAAAAGTTGGGGAACCATTGGATGGTTAGATCTATTAGTGTTCGACAAAGGTCGCAAACCAGTTAGGTTTCGACGTGGGTTTCTTCTGCATAAGAATTTCCTTGGGGATGGTGATCTTGAGCAAGCAAATGTTTGCGTTCCTTTGACCGTGGTCAATTGGTATAAGATCAGTACCCAAAGGTTGCGAGTGTTAGCTCGGCAGAAGGACCTCGAGGAGATGAGCCTTGAGGGCAGAAGAGGTATCAATGTTATGATTGAAAGAGTGGGTGCCCAGTTAGCCAACTTGTGGCTAAGGGCTTTTGTGACTCTATGTGTAAACAATCTTTGTTTAATGTAATTTACACTTTTATATTGGCATTTACTTTATCTTTTATCATATTATTATGTTGTGATGTACTATACGATGTTTAGATAAAGATCTTGAATATACTAGAGTGCATATAAGATGTGATAGTAGAATTGAATGACTATCATGAAACACATCTTATAATCACTGTATATTCTAAACAGTTCCTAGTCAATTGAGCCGTCCGCTAATAAGGATAAGGATCGCTCAAAATTGAGACTAGCATTTGCGATGCCTAGTACCACGTTTAATTGGTATAGAACATAGAGATGTTCGAAGCATGCAAATGGATATTCATATGATGGATGATCGAACTACCCTATTCGGACTTTCCAAGTGGTTATCATTAATTGAGTGGATAAGTCCGCGGTTTTGGTTGTACACCATTAGTCCTTACTACTTGAAACATCATGGAGACTCTATATATTAGTACTGTACTTTGACTCGTTTACCGACTCTCTGAGGGTCATCAGGTGTCGAGATTGGGTACAGTTACGACACATATAGAAGTCGATGCTTTGTTGTCAAGGATTCACCATACGCTTGCGAGTGTGGATATCCTATGCGATCTGAGGAGATATTATTGTGACAAATCTCTAGCCAGAGTACATGATGTGCTTTAGGTTACTTGGTTTCCTAGTAGCACATGCGATGTCACTATTTGATCTTCAAGATGTATTGCATAGTTATCGAATCTCGAACGACTCTCGATGTACCAATGGTTGTTGATCCGATCGGGATATATGGATGAAGGGACCGTACTATACGGTAACCAAAACCTACTGGTTCTTGCAGGCACTATCAGTGATATCTAGGGAATCATGGGGCGATGTTGCTAGGCGCTCTTACCATGATTCGATGGGTAAGTCGAAAATTGTTGTTCCGAGTCACAAGGAGTTGTGAGCCCATGACTAGCTGTATCCCTGAACCATTGAGGGTTACACAAGTAATGGATTACTAATCCTTGTTGAGATAGTTAAATTTAGCGAAATAAAAGTTGGACTTCTTAAGAAAAGGGAGTGGAATTTCCTAAAATGACATAGGGATGGACATTTTTGGAAATCACTGAATTCGGATTCAAAAAAATTATCTTGACTTTAAAAGGTGCATAAATGGTTTCTGAGCACATTGGTGAAATCAGTTTATCAATCGGAGTCACGATGAATTTTATATTAATTTCTATAATAACAGGCTTGGCTTGTTGGGATTAAATTATGACTAATGGGCCCTAAGGAGTTAGTGTCCTATTAGACATATAATTAATCCAGTACAAAAATTATATATAGTAGATGTAGGGGATTTCGAAAAATACAATTCATTCCAAGTTGGAATTTTCGAAAATCTCATATTATTCTAAGTTGGAATTTTCGAATTCTATCTCCCATTTTGAGAGAATTCGGTCTGTGATTTTTCTGAAAAATTACATTCTGAATTGACAGATCAAATCTGTAAATCTCTTCGATAAACATCTGATTGATTTCTAGTGCAATCAATAAGAGGGTTTCTGTTTTCTGTTTGTGGACCTAATTCAGCAGTTGATCGAGCGAGTCATCAGTTCCTGGGATTTACAACAAGAGCAGATTTAATCTGTTGGAGTCCTTTAATCAAGCCATAGCTTGAAGAGGTAAAAATATAATTGTTATTATTATTTTACTTGTTTATTTTAATCGTAAGGATTTGATACTCATGATATGGAATCGTTCCATATCAGAAAAGAAAAATTTTTAAACTTCCGCTGCTTTGGGTATCAGATCTGACTGATCTGAAAACGTGTTCCAACAGTGGTATCAGAGACATGTTGTTCTCAGATCAAACGATTAAAATTTATCGATTGTACAAAATTTTGGCCCTGATTTTTGGAAAAACAAAACAAAAATTTTAAATTAAATTTAAAAGGGCAACACGGGCAGCGATTGGATCATTGCCCAGGGCAGCGACGGACTGCCCAGGTCCCACGTGGGGCTGCCCTACCCCACGTGGGGGCGGGGCTGCCCGGGAACGTCCCGGGCAGCCCGGAAAATTAAAAATTGTTTTTTAATAGAATTTTAAATTTTTGAAATTTTAGTTTTTGGTCCGATCGAAAATTGTTTTGATTAGACCACGAGGCATCGGGTCAAATTGTTTGAGTCCGAAATTTTTAAAATTGATTTTTGGATAAATTTGAATTTTTGGAAAATTTATAAATTTTATCCGTTAAATTCGATTTTACAAAATTAATTATTTTGGTACAATTGATGATAAGATATGATCTTATGATAATATTAGATAAAATTTGATTTTATCTTTTTAATTATGTTGACATTGCATGTTATCCAATGATTTAATTATTGAATTAATTATTGGATAAGAGGATGATCGATTGCCATGACCAATTTTGTAGGTGTATGTTAGGTTGTTTACATTTGATTTTTATTATTGTTGTTTGGTTTTATTAATGGGCTTGGTTTATAGCCCAAATTGATTTATCATTTGTAATAAAAGTGGGTCTGGTTTATGGCCCATTCCTACCCTTAAATATGTATCCCCTACTTGTCATCGAAATTTATTGTAAATTTATTAGACTTAGTGGGAGATAAAGATTTGAAGACAATGGTGGGCCCAACAGACAATAAAGACCGAAAAAATGTAAATTGGAAGCTCAATGTAATAGGATTGCATTGCATACTTGCATATTACTTAGGATTGGACTTAGACTCGTGATTGGCAACCACGGGTCGATAAAATCTAGGCATCGATCATCCTTTATATAATATTTGATATTATTATTGTATGCATGTTTAGACTAAATTGCATGAATCCCGCAAGCATAAAAATTATTAAATGATGAGACAATTTTTCAAAATTAAAATCCCTCATTTTAAATATGATTTAAAATTGATATCAAGATTAATAAAAGGGAATTTAAATATTGTTTAAATGTTCCTACCTTCCATCAACGATTAATGTATGAGATGCTACCCACGGGCATGGTCCGGCTCATATTATTGGGGGGGCCTGTTTGTCGGAAAGCTGTACATTGGATAGACACATGTTGTAAGTTGGGTGGAACTCCCATGGGATTGGCTCATATTATTGGGGATCCACATGGCGACCGTCCATCACAACTTAATATTGATGGGTCATCTTGACATGTCACAATAAACGGCGTCATATTATTGGGCTCTTATTGAAAATGAGGTAAAAAGATGGGAGTTTCTTTGGAAGCAATTGGGCTCTAACTTTTGAAAATTATGGTTGGCTGATATTATTCGGGACTATGATTTGTCAATTAGACTCCATATTCCCACTAAGGAAACCAGTTTCTCGTTTTCACTAGAGGGTGGTGAAATCGTTAAAATAGTGGGAGTGAGATTCATAAAATTAATATCGCCTTATTTTATGTCTTAGTAAATTAATTAAGCAATAACTGATTATTGTCTGTTTCTTTTCAGTATTTCATTATGATGAATTCGCGCAATCCACTATACTCTATTCTCGAACAAAACAAACTGACTGACGCAAACTATACGAAATGGTTCCGTAAGTTAAAGATTGTTCTATGTTTGGAAAAGGCTTTCTACGTGTTAGAAAAGTCTCCTCCGAAGGAAGCCCTGGCTGATGTGAGTCCGGAAGAGTTGGCTAAAATTGATAAATGGTGGGACCATGATATCAAGGCAAAAAGCTACATGCAGGCTTCGATGTCTGATGAACTTCAGAGGTGATTTGAGGATGCAGTGAATGCTGCTGACATTCACAAGGCCCTCAAGAAACTTTTTCGAGCTCAGTCGAGATCCGAGAGGTATGCGACTGTCAAAGAGCTCATGACATGCCGCATGCGAGATGGGACTTCGGTCCGTGAGCATGGGGTACACATGATTGGGCTCATTGAAAAGTTGGTAACACTCGATCTGACATTGGAGCACGAACTGAATGCGGACTTATTACTTCTATCTCTTCCTTCGTCGTTTGACGGTTTTGTGATGAACTTCAATATGAACAAGATAGAGGCCACCCTTGAAGAGATGGTCAATATGCTTGTCACATATGAGGCCACATTAAAGAAGGATAAACCGGTACTCTTGGTAGGCTCCTCTTCTAACTCTAAGAAGGGACCAAGTGCAAAGGGTAAGAAACGTTCTGCCCCACCCAAGAAAACTGGATCCAAGAAGAAGAACAAGACAAAGGCTTCAAACGTGATCAAATATGAAGATGTTTGCCATCACTGCAATAAACCCGGTCATTGGAAACGTAACTGCAAAGAATATCTCGAGCAGTTGCGAACTGCAAAGGGTATGTTTTATATTGAAATAAATGTTTAAATTAATACTAATTCTTGGGTATTGGATACCGGATGTGGATCTCACATTTGCAATGATTTGCAGGTGATGACAAGAAGTCGTAAGCTTAGGATGGGTGAGACCCAGTTGAGACTCGAAAATGGTTCTAGAGTTGAAGCCAAAGCTGTGGGAGACGTTTATATAGTTTTGCAGAACAATTTTAAGTTATTTTTGAGAGATTATTTATTTGTGCCAGATTTGGTTAAAAACATTATTTCTGTTTCTATGCTTGATAGAGATGGTTTTTCTTGCAATTTTGTGAATGAGATTTGCAATATTTACAAGAATGAATGTTTGATTGGAAATGGACAACTTGAAAACGATCTATATAACTTAAAATTAAAAGACGTACCAATTAATTATGTTGATAAACCGGCAACAACAAATAAAAGGAAAAATGATAGTCAAAACCCGGCAAACCTTTGGCATGCTAGGCTAGGTCATATTTTCTCAAGGAGGATGAACAAGCTAGTGGGAGAGGGCATGTTTGATATGTCTGATATTAACTCTCTACCAACTTGTGAGTCCTGCCTAAAAGGAAAAATGACTAAAATTCCTTTTAAAGGCAAATCTGAGCGTAGTCAAAATCTGTTGGATTTGATCCATACAGATGTTTGCGGCCCATTTAGTATTGGTACTAAATATGGTCACACCTACTTCATTACCTTTACTGATGATTATTCTAGGTACGGGTATTTATATTTGATGAAATATAAGTCTGAATCATTTGAAAAGTTCAAAAAATTCAAGGCTGAAGTAGAAAACAAACTTGGTAGGAGTATTAAAGCACTTCGATCAGATCGAGGTGGAGAATACTTAAGTACCGAGTTTTTGGGCTATCTAAAAGAGAATGAGATTCTCTCTCAGTGGACTCCTCCTATGACACCTCAACTAAATGGCATTTCGGAGCGTCGCAATCGAACTTTGTTGGACATGGTTCGATCTATGATGAGCTTCACTGAGCTCCCACTTCGTTTTGGGGCTATGCACTTGAAACAGTGGTATTGTTGTTAAACAATGTCCACACTAAAGCAGTGAACAAAACTCCATATGAATTATGGACTGGCAAAACTCCTAAGTATTCGTACTTGAATATTTGGGGATGTCCTGCTTACGTAAAGCAGACAGTGGGAGATAAGTTGGATAGTCGATCCACCTTATGTTATTTTGTAGGGTATACGAAGAATTCAATCGGATATTTTTTCTATCATCCTACTGAAACAAAAGTGTTTGTTTCGAGGAATGCCACCTTCATGGAGAAGGAGTTCTTACTTGATAAGAAAGGCAAGATGATGGAACTCGAAGAAATACGAGAAGAACCCAAGATACAAAATAACGATCCCGCACCTCTGGAACAAATAATTGACACGCCTCTTCCTAGAAGATCTGAGAGGACTTCCAGACCTCCTATTCGACATGGTTTGCTTCTTGAAGGGGATCAAAGTGAACCCGACATTGGATGTGATCCAAGAAACTTCAAGGAAGCAATTTTTGATGCTGATTCGAACTTATGGCTTGAAGCTATGCAGTCGGAAATAGACTCGATGCATACAAACCAAGTTTGGTCTTTAGTAGATCCTCCCGATGTAATTGTTCCAATAGGGTGTAAATGGATCTACAAGAGAAAACTTGGGCCTGATGGTAAGGTACTGACCTACAAGGCACGATTGGTCGCAAAAGGTTATACTCAAAGACAAGGTGTTGACTATGATGAAACTTTTTCACCAGTCGCAATGTTCAAATCCATAAGAATCCTTATTGCCATAGCAGCTTGGTATGACTATGAGATATGACAAATGGATGTGAAGACTGCATTTCTTAATGGAAACATTAAGGAAGAGATCTATATGATGCAGCCCGAGGGATTCACATCCATGAGAAGCGAGCATAAGGTATGCAAGCTTCAGAGATCAATTTATGGTCTCAAACAGACATCAAGAAGTTGGAACCAAAAATTTGATGAAACAATAAAGGACTTTGGTTTCATCAAGAACCCGGAGGAACCGTGCGTATACAAGAAAGTAGTTAAGGATGCTGTGACATTCTTAGTACTTTATGTTGATGACATCCTACTCATTGGGAATGATGTGGGGATGTTGCAGTCAACAAAGATATGATTATCAGGTAGATTCTCGATGAAGGACTTAGGTGAGGCATCCTATATTCTAGGAATACAGATCTATAGAGATAGATCTAAGAGAATGATAGGACTCACTCAAGCAACCTACATCGACACCATATTGAAAAGGTTTTCTATGGATGAGTCCAAGAGTGGACATCTACCTATGTGTCATGGAGTTTCTCTATCCAAGTCTATGTCTCCCAAGACTGACGAAGAGATAGAGAAAATGACACACATACCATATGCGTCAGCCATAGGGAGTATCATGTATGGGATGATATCTACCAGACCGAATGTGGCCTATGCTCTGAGTGTCACGAGCAGATACCAAGTCAATCCCGGTCAAATGCATTGGAAAGCTGTGAAGGATATTCTTAAGTACTTAAGAAGGACTAAGAATGTATTCATGGTTTATGGAGGAAGAGAATTAAAATTGGAAGGCTATACCGACTCTAGCTTCCAAAGTGACGTGGATGACTCGAAATCAACCTTTGCATTTGTATTCATGCTCAATGGCGGTGCTGTCTCTTGGAAGAGTTCCAAGCAGGAAACCACAGCGGATTCCACCACTGAGGCAGAACACATTGCAGCATCAGCTGCTGCTAAAGAGGCCTTTTGGATGAGAAATTTCGTTTAAGAGTTGGGGGTCATTCCTGAAGCTGTTGGTCTAGTCCCGGTGTACTGTGACAACACTGGTACCGTTGCTCAGGCAAAGGAACCAAGGTCTCATCAAAGATCCAAACATATACTGAGGAAATACCACATCATCCGGGAGATCGTGGAAAGAGAAGACATCACTGTCGAGAGAGTGGTCTCTGCAGACAATATCGCTGATCCACTTACTAAGCCCTTTCCAGGACCATTATTTGACAAACATCGCGAAGCAATGGGACTACGTAGTATGACTAGTTGGTTTTAGGGCAAGTGGGAGATTGAAAGAGTGGGTGCCCGGTTAGCCAACTTGTGGCTAACGGCTTTTGTGACTCTATGTGTAAACAATCTTTGTTTAATGTAATTTACGCTTTTATATTGGCATTTACTTTATCTTTTATCATATTATTATGTTGTGACGTACTATACGATGTTTAGATAAAGACCTTGAATATACTAGAGTGCATGTAAGATGTGATAGTAGAATTGAATGACTATCATGAAACATATCTTATAATCACTTTATATTCTAAACAGTTCCTAGTCAATTGAGCCGTCTGCTAATAAGGATAAGGATCGCTCGAGATTGAGACTAGCATTTGCGATGCCTAGTACCACGTTTCATTGGTATAGAAAATAGAGATGTTCGAAGCATGCAAATGGATATTCATATGATGGATGATCGAACTACCCTATTTGGATTTTCCAAGTGGTTATCATTAATTGAGTGGATAAGTCCGCGGTTTTGGTTGTACACCATTAGTCCTTACTACTTGAAACATCATGGAGACTCTATATGTTAGTACTGTACTTTGACTCGTTTACCGACTCTCTGAGGGTCATCAGGTATCGAGATTGGGTACAGTTACGACACATATAGGAGTCGATACTTTGTTGTCAAGGATTCACCACACGCTTCCGAATGTGGATATCCTATGCGATCTGAGGAGATATTAGTGTGACAAATCTCTGGCCAGAGTACATGATGTGCTTTAGGTTACTTGGTTTCTTAGTAGCACATGCGATGTCACTATTTGATCTTCAAGATGTATTGCATAGTTATCGAATCTCGAACGACTCTCGATGTACCAATGGTTGTTGATTTGTGCTAACCAAAACCTACTGGTTCTTGCAGGCACTATCAATGATACCTAGGGAATCATGGGGCAATGTTTCTAGGTGCTCTTACCATGATTCGATGGGTAAGGCAGAAATTGTTGTTCCGAGTCACAAGGAGTTGTGAGCCCACGGCTAGCTGTATCCCTGAACCATTGAGGGTTACACAAGTAATGGATTACTAATCCCCGTTGAGATAGTTAAATTTAAAGAGTTAAATTTAGCGAAAGAGAAGTTGGACTTCTTAAGAAAAGAGAGTGGAATTTCCTAAAATGACATAGGGATGGGCATTTTTGGAAATCACTGAATTCGGATTCAGAAAAATTATCTTGACTTTAAAAGGTGTAGAAATGGTTTATGAGCACATTGGTGAAATCAGTTTATCAATCGGAGTCACGATGAATTTTATATTAATTTCTATAATAACGGGCTTGGCTTGTTGGGCTTAAATTATGACTAATGGGCCCTAAGGAGTTAGTTTCCTATTAGACATATAATTAATCCAGTACAGAAATTATATATAGTAGATGTAGGGGATTTCGAAAAATACAATTCATTCCAAGTTGGAATTTTCGAAAATCTCATATTATTCTAAGTTGGAATTTTCGAATTCCTTCTCCCTTTTTGAGAGAATTCGGTCTGTGATTTTTCTGAAAAATTACATTCTGAATTGACAGATCAAATCTGTAAATCTCTTCGATAAACATCTGATTGATTTCTAGTGCAATCAATCAGAGGGTTTCTGTTTTCTTTTCGTGGACTTAATTCAGGAGTTGATCGAGCGAGTCATCAGTTCCTGGGATTTACAACAAGAGCAGATTTAATCTGTTGGAGTACATTAATCAAGCCATAGCTTGAAGAGGTAAAATTATAATTGTTATTATTATTTTACTTGTTTATTTTAATCGTAAGGATTTGATACCCATGATATGAAATCGTTCCATGTCAGAAAAGAAAATTTTTTAAACTTTCGCTGCTCTGGGTATCAGATCTGACTGATCTGAAAACGTGTTCCAACAATGATATGTTAGCGCCAAGGAAGTTTTACTTTCGTATAGTAATGTAGCAGCTTTCAGGACCAAACTAAGGAGTTTGGGGGAATGCTAATGCAATTCAGCATTAATGAATCTTGCAAGGATTTTTGACAAGAGTCTGAGTATGTCGAAAGCTATTCGACCAGACATGCAAGTAAGAGTCTATAGTATGTTCTCGAGATTTTACCCTATATTTCGATGACGAAATCTTTTAAGGGGGGTGGGGGTGGGAGAATGTAGTGACCCGTATCCAGAATTAAGGATTAATTGTAATTAATACAATGATCATGTTTAGATTAATTAATACATGATTAAGGAAATTTCAAATGAATTAACGAAGTCCTGGATGGGATCCAAAACACTCAAAAATATCCGGGAAGATCCGAATATGATCAGAAGGCCCGAACAGAGTTCAAAGGCTCCGAACCCCTCATGCCAGCTGTCCTGAAATATTACATCACTGGCGATGTCAGCAGGAGATCAGACGCTCCGATGCAGGATCGGAGGCTCCGATCGTAACAGGACAGGTGTATTGCTGCATGTGAGAGTGTTGAAACGTGGCACGGATCGGGAGGTCCAATGCAGGACCAGAGGCTCCGATCAAGTTTGGACGATCCGAACGCATGATCGGACGATCCGATTGTGCTCTATAAATAGAGGGCCGAGGAGTTCATTTAAATTCGCATCATTTTCCTCTCCTTCGCCCAGATGGCTCTCTTTTAGGGCTTTGGGTACTCTTATTTTAGAGTTGGAGTAGGGAATATATTTTAGCATATTCAGACAATGTCTGACATAGTAGCAGAGCGGTATCCGAGTAGCGGAGCTGTGCTCGAGGCTGTGGAGCTGCAGCAGAGGTGTGCCTTTAGTTGCAGGATAGTCGCTATCAGTGGGCTGACGACGAACGCAGGTATAGCTATGGTCTCCTTAAATTATTTAAGAATATACAATAGCTTAGTTAAGTCTTTTAGGTCATAATGAATGATGCATAGATATCTGCATTGTAGAGCTGATGATAGGCTTGAGATCCTAGAGTGGGACTGCTAGGACTGCTTTTAGTAAGGTACGTAAGTACTGACTGAGATGACCAACATGATATATGATATATGTGTTGCATGAGTATGTGCTTATGTGTTTTCTATTTCACGGCTTTAGCACATGCATATTTTTATACGTAATGGACTACATCCTGTGAGATGGAGTCATGACAGTTTCCATCGGTGTTGAGTTACTCCTCATGAATTCGTGTATGGGAAAACTCAGCCCCTGATTTTACTATCACTAGGAGCGACCACGACGGTGGAGTAGATGCTATAGTGGATAGGTGAATATAGGAGCGGCCCCGTGGACTAGCTATCCATCACGGCCCTGTATATTCATGGCGCCCCTGAGTACTGTTTTACTCTTGTTTTAAAGTCATTTATGTGCTGCATATATTTTATATATAATTGCTTCCGTATTGAGCGTAATCGCTCACGTCCAGTATTTTCTGTATGTCTGGACACCCCATTCGACGGGACAGGTGTAGGTGCAGGGTTGAGCACCAGGAGCTTGAAGTAGCCAGTGACCAGTGAAGACAGCAGAATTAGCTGTAGGTTTTATTTCCCTTGGGATTATTTCATTCGATTGGGCTGTATATTGGTTATTTAACCCGTTGTATTCTGCCGGTCAGTTTTTATTTAAGTCTTCCGCAGCGATTTATTTAAATGCATGCTTAATTATGCTTTAACTCTGATCAGGTAGTGGATTTGGGTTGGGTCGCTATGCATATTCTTGTCTAACATCCATATTCAATAAATGTGTATTTAACACACACAAATGTTCCCAACAAGTGCTATTAGAGATGATTGTTCTTGAAAGAGCATTTGAAACTGATTTTATCTTTAAAATTCGATTTTGATATTTTTCTAACATATATATTCATAGTTGAGAATTTCTGACAGTTTGTAATGACCTTGGGAAAAAATAACATAAATCCTTGCTCAATTGTCCAAATGGCACACCACTTTTTTGCATTGAACTAGACTCGCAGAAGATTGTAGTGGTATAAAATTTGTAGCTTGGTCATGCATGAGAAAAATATGTTTATTGGTTAAAGTTGAACCATGTTGTGGTAGAAAATAGGGCATAGACAAGAGTTGATGTTTTTATCAAGAAGTTTAAGAACGTTGCACTCATCAATATAAGGGACAAATAAAACTTTTATATTTGCTTACAAAAGTACTTGAGTTGGATTCCAATATGATATTCTAATTTGTGCTATCATTACTTTGGTGTTAGAATAATTAAAAATCCCCTTAAAATTGTGATTGTTCTTAGAGACTAAGATGGGACTCCTAAATATGTAATGAATATTTGATTAGGCATATCAATCTTGGTTTTGTGTTACATGTAGTTTTGAGTTAATATTGTCTATTCTTGTTGAAGCTTGTTTACTTAACTTGATAAATATATGTATTGAATATGTCACATAAATGTATTATATTTTGATTGAATTGAGATTTGTTATTTTGTGATATTATTTGTGCATTGCATATTTTGAATATTTTTGAAACTGTTTCATATTATGTAAAAGATTTTAATTGCTCACTAAAATTTTTTATGCTCATATTATGAAGATAGGGTATAGGGACACGACCCTGATAATCTACAAACCAGAAATTTAGGCATGCAATTAACTTAAACATAAATCATAATCAGAGTTAATCGCGGAAACTTAATCACATGCGAATCTGGAATAATACAATCGGACAAAAACTTGAAACCCAAATAAGATCGATTATACAACCAAATCGAATCAATATAAATATCGAATAAAAATTAATGTAAAACCATCAAAAAACTTTGCAACCAAGCCTGGGTCACTTATTACGCATAGGTCCAACTAAGCTGCCTGCAAACTACCCCATAGAATGGATTTTTGGGTGCAATAATTGTCTCCACTGGGTAGAGCAATCGAACCATGGTGCTTGGGCTGCTGTGCGGTTTAAAATATTTGAGTTGAACCATTACCATCTGCTATAGCTTTTGGTGAAGCTACATTGGTCCTACAATTGGTATCAGAGCCAAGGTCATGGGTTCGATTCTCATTGATTATAAGGAGTGAAATTACTAGGAGGAATATTGTTGGGTGCAAGAATTGTCTCCGTTGGGTAGAACGATTGAACCATGGAACTTGGAATATTGTGTGGTTTAAAAGATTTGAGTTGTACAATTACCACCAGCTATAGCTTTTGTTAAAGTAGCAAGCGCTCGGTCCTACAGATGTTCATGATAAACAACACAAAAGTGAGCGACATTCTCTAAATACATAAATACGAGTATACAGACTAACATGATGCATGCAAATGATTGGGTAACTGGTCAACTATCAAGTTCTGCTCAATTTAGGCGTCAATGAGTGTGTAATATCATATGGGGTCAACTCTTCTCGGTGAACTACCACACTCGTCAAGATCATCGTAGCGTCAGTCTCCATCATCACCGTGTCTCTCGGTGTTCGACCATATAAGAATGGTATAGGTCTTAGCTATCCAACAAGAAATTCTATCTCGAATGAGATACGAATCAACATGAATATGCACACGCAAAATAATATAGTAAAGCAGTAAAACTATATCACGTCACATAAAATGCAACATATAAGCATGCATGCACGCTGATAATATCAGTCGTTACTTAGTATCTCTATTACTGATCTGTGTCATCACTGACTATAGTTCATAACTACAAGCCAAGATAATACCATATCACTAACTGATTTAAAAGCCTTAATTGAACTAATAGATACTCCTTAATACTACTAGAGATCTCAGATTATATATGCGTCTGTTGTCAGCCTGCTGATGTTGAAAGCCCTAATCTTGGTGCATCTTTGCTACATGCCCCTTAGTACCTTTCTATCATCCGGCCCACCAGTAAAAGGCTAGAAACACTCAGAATATACACTGGACTAAAGATTATACCTAAAACATGCACTGATTATGAGAAATCCGCGACCTATTATAAACGGAGTTTGTAAGGTCCAAACCCTAGTTCGGAATGTCCGAACTTGCATGCTTTGCAAGTTTATTACTGTTACTGATCGAAATCTCCGATCTGAACTTCGGAAGTTCCGATCTTTCTCACAACGCCAACAGTGGGTCCGATCTCACCTTCGGATCGTCCGAACTCACCACTTGTCAATTTCATTTTGACAACACATCGAACAACCAACTGCTATATTTCGAAAGCTCCAAACTGAGTTCGGACGGTCTGAACCAACACTCATCTTTCGAACCACTTCGGGTGGATCCAAACTACTCGGGTCTTCAAACTTATCGGACCATTTTTGGACATATCGTAGTTGTTTTATCACTTGGTTTTATCATATTAAAGCCCCTTAATAATATTTTCTCATTTTAAACATGTTTAATTTTTTTAATCACGTAAAAAAGAATTAGGGTTACTACATTCTCCCACCTTAAGAGATTTCGTTCTCAAAATCTGGTCTAGGTCCTACCGTAGAATGTAACCATATTTACCACTTGTAATAATATAAATTGTTTTAGAACTGAACTGTATCCAAGAACTCAAGTAACTTTAAGTGCAAACAAAAAACTAAGCTTTCCAACATCAATCTGCTCTCCAATGGACTAAAACAAGCTGACTATCTCATTCTGTAATACCTGGACATTCTGAACTACTATGAGTAAACCTTTAAATTAGTCAATGTTAGTATCAAACTACACTTTAAAAAGGTATAAAGCCTATCTGTCACGTAACCTAAACACTGATACATGAATATTACCGCTGAACATACCAATATGTAGACTAAAACGACAAAAATCTTCAATATGCATGTAGTTGAAAACTATAGCCTATACAAGGATTCAAAATAAATTATCCCGAGACCACGATGATATCTATTCTATAAAATAGTATAATCAACGGCACCTGATCTTACCATACTAGGCCAAAATATACCTTGTCAGATCATAACATAATTCTCAATGTATTAGACAGTTTTCTCACCGACTTCTTATTAATCGTCTGGACTCGAATTCAATGGAAAAATATCCAAAGCGTAACAAAAATTGTAGCAATACCACTAACAATATTGGTTAACACGCCAAGAAATCATACTATTTCCAAAAGGTACAAACAAACCTTCCAATCACACACAAAATCCTGATCACAATGAAGGAACAGTGCTGACTTGGTGAGCTGATCTACTATAATTCTAATAGTAACATAACAATCTTTGAAAAAAAAAATAGATTACCAATCCATCGCAAGATGTTTCCATTCTAATCAAGAATCTAAAGAGTTTGTTACAATCCTCTAGGTCATCGATGTTCAACTATGATTTGTTTATGCTCCGTTGCTAACTATGATACAAATCTCAAGGTATCATCTTTTGGAACCGCCACAGGTCCCGGTAACCCAAAGATAAATATTAATATAAAAAACCAGCTTATGTAATCATTGGCTACTGTGCCAAATGCTGAAACATGGAATCCAAAATCTGAACCAGAACTAACTCAGATAATCACAAGAATCGCTTTCTTATTTTTTAGAAAATGAATTCCATCAATCAACAATCCCTGGATATCACTTAAAAAAATCCTTGATATGAAGTACAAAATCTCAACTTACTATTGCGGCCACTACCTAGAAAAAACATCTATCCTCGATGATACTCTGATTGGGGAACAAGTATTCTAGAGAACCCGTCCAATGTTGCAACTACTTCGCTGTCCAAAACTCAAACTGTCTGAGCGCGAACAGAGGAAACATTCAGGTATAGAGTTCTGCAAAGTGTAACATCAAACTACTGGTCAAACAACATTTGTTAGTATAAGGCCTTGTATTTATAATCTATTTCATAAGGTTCCAATTGTCTTATAACTTATACAATCTCATAAGAATTCAGACAAAAATGTAATTAAACCTTGACTCAAAGACATTGGTAAATCCGCGAAATTTCCAGGATTAAAAAATTATGCCAACAAAAGTGCGTAAATTTGGTACTTGCGAAGTTCTCAAAACTCCTTCACAGTCTAGGTTACTATTCAAATCTACTATATCACATTAGTCATGTCAATGTACTAGCATACTGAAAAGATAACCACTAAGTAATACCGACAACAAACATGATAGACCCAGAAAACCACAGGTCTCGGTTGATGTCTTTGAACACTACTGGTTCAATCACTATTTCAAAATTTCTAGAGCCCATTGAGATATTACACCAATTCAATCTATAGTATAACTCTGAGTCACATAAAGAGTCTATAGAAAATCTCCTAATACCGTTCATGCTCAAACATGCCATGACTAAGCTTTCATATCTTTGAAAACTTTCCTAACAAGTTCATCTAGTTAATCTCAAAAGACTCAGTTGACGAATCCCTGTACAGATTTGGTGCCTTATAAAAACAACTGACATTATTTAAACTCACAAGGTCTAATCCTTTTAAATAACACAACCTTGAGTACCTAAATCTTTATTCTTATCTGATCGCAATTAGATCTCAACTATCACTTAGTACATAAGTTTCCTCTCGAGTTGATCAAACTTCTTATTGATTCACAACAAATTATAATTACTCTAACTGTCACTTGGTTCAACTATTTGTAGTCAATACAGAGGTACCTGGAACCATATTTTTTTTAGTTAAAAATTATCACCGATGTTTCCCAAAGTAAAAAATTTTGATCTTACACTACTACTTATGTTTCATCATTTTTTACAGTGTCTGACATAGGGTAATTAAGAATTAAGTGATATTCCCATCAAAAGTGGAATTTGAAACTCTATTTCTCGAATATGAGAAAGTCCCTAAATCTCATCAGGAACACATATGGAAATTTTGGAAAATTGGGATATTTTGATTGTCAACACTCTGTGTGAAATATGTTGATGGTCTCCCAAAGGTAATTTTCCCTCGCCAAGTTCTAAAGAACCACGACTTCCAAAACAAATAAAATCAACATCATGGTTCACATTATTTTATTACAGCACTGCATGTCGTCACCTACCGAATGAAATTGAACTCTCAACTGATAACATTCCATAGTGGCTTTGACGTAGCCTTAAAAATCAATCACATTTAGACAACAATTTATGGTTTCTGATTCCTACTGAAATCTTATCTCACCGCTTTGCAAAAACTAGAACTAGAGTTCCACTCTAATCAACTCTTAAATTGTGGTTTATCAAGGAATTACCTTATACCCAAGAAAACTGTAATAAAATAAATCTCATAACCAAATATTTCACATTCAATATCTCTGATGGCGTCAAATGATATATACAATTAAACACTGGCACTATACCCAATACCAAACTAGATCACCACTGGAAAGCTATAGGATATTGTTAGGATCAAGTGCTTACCACTAGGACAAAAGCTATGGTTGTTAGCCAAGGTGCAACTTTATTTCCTTATACTTGTGGCAACACAGATGGGTCGAGTTGTTAAGACCATGAATCTAAGGAGGGCATGCCTTACTGCTGGTGTTGTCTCATATTCCTCCGAGTTCATTCTTATCATTTTCCTCTCGTCGGCCCTGTCCCCACCAGAGATAATATTACCCATTAAGATATATTGTCTCTATTTTACGGCCCACCTAGCTAACTAGATCAAGCAGAGAAACGTCAACAGCTTGATGCACTCGAGCTTCCCAGGAGGTCACCCATTTTTTATTACTCTCACTCATGCATGTTTGACCCAACATATATTTAAACCTTCTATGGCTGTGTAATCCAACAAGACTAAGGTAGCCTCCCATGTACCATCTCTAAAGCATGATAGCCTTCTAGGGCAAAACTTTGTCATATCGTCACGCTCCATCTATAATAAAATCAAATACCATCGTTCTATCGAACAAATAAAATACAATCCACAGTGATATACTTCAAAACTGTGCCTATGATGCAACTAGTCATCCCTGGAAATGAACATCAATATCAGATACTTAGTCATCTTTTTCTAGACATTATTTCCACTGGTAAACTGATAAGTTCATAGCATTAACTCAATTAATCCACGTCAAAAATAATATGCAACAATACTGGAAACTACTAAACCAAAAGTGTGGAATCAATAATACCAATGATTCAAATGCTTATACAAGAAAACCCATTATTACATCAAGTTTGTTTCTTACAATATTTGATACTTACAATCCAAATTCTAATACATGTGTTAATCTTACATTTAATTTATACAAAACGTGATAATCCTATTTCAGTCTTCTTATTGAAACTTCTTCCTACCATGATAAACCATATCCTTCCAATATTTAGGGCGATGATCTGGTAGATGGGAAGGATCTTCATTACAATCTCTCAAACAACTTGTGGCTAACTTCAAAGTCTTCATTGGTTCATTGACTTCTTGGTTTATCAATGATAATCGAAACTTCATTCATCACCTGCCACATATCATCATTAAAAGCTGCAAAGTTGACTTGTGTCTCAACCTCCACTCATCAAAATATTCTGCTGAGAACATCGGGAGATCGGTTGAGGACATTTTGAATAGAAAGAACCTCACTATGATACCATTTGTTAGATAGGATTGTGGTTGGAAACTGAACCCTTTTTTTCTCGGTTTTTTATGTCAGTTGACCAACAAATAAAATATGCGGAAAAATTTGACTGAAAAATTATAACATATATAAATGGCTCGACTGAATAGTATATAACACATGAGATGTTTATGGAAGTTCAGAGATTTCATTACTCCTACGTCACCCCTTCTTCCACTACTGGAATGATATTCACTAGAAGATTTTGATCTATACAACAACTTGTACAAACCTGATTCAGTCTAGGACTTGCCACACTGCTTAACTGAAACTCTTACAATCGATTGAAGAATGCAGTCCTCGACTTATTCTTTTACATGAGCGTTTAAAAAACTAATTGATATATTACAATGAGTTTACAACTTGATATAGTTAGCACAATATGATCTTACACTTGATCAAATATATCTTGAAGCATGTGCTTGATCAATTGACTTCAGTTGAAAGTTTGAGTGTTTGCGAGAGTAGTCTTGTTTCAATGATAGGTCTCGAGCCTATGTCACACCTATATGAGCCTCGTAAAAATTGATCTTCAATATTCTATTTATAGAATAAATCACAATGATCATGATCCTCAAAATAGTCGTTCAAATAAATAGCCTTTATCTTGTCTTGTCTGCTACCTCGTACTATCTGACATGAAGGTACACTAAGGATTTTTGTAGTGTGGCTGTGTCAGTATGTGTACGAAAAAACTTATCCATATCTGAGGTATACCGATCTCTTTAACTCGTCTTCTGAAGGATGAATTTAGTTGGGTAAATATTCAGTTGAGTGGATTGATCAGTTTGGTAAACTGATCCAATTTGGCTTGTAGTCAATTGATTCAATTTCCCTCCGCTCAATTGAATCCAGTCTAGCTTGACTAGTCCATTCGAGGTTCCATTCAATTTAGCTTGTGAATTAATTAGCTCAATTCAGTTGAATTTTCAAGTTGTTCAGTTTAGTACCTTCGATTTAGCTCATGGACAAGTTCAATTCTCATAATATTTTGCCTATGTTGTTTATCAACATCAAAATTATGAATGTTGCAAAAACTTTTCCCTTTTTGGTGTCGATAAAACTTTAGCATGCAAATCAATCTTTGGCAAAATAATTGTTTAAAATTCCACTTAAACTGTTAAATATTGAAACTTCGAAAACTTCTACTGATCTTCAGTTATGCTCTTGTCATCTTTTGATCTTATACTTCTGTTGATACTTCTATCCTCTTCCAACAACTTCCCCTTTTTACCAACAATTTTCTTTTTTAATTACTTCCAAAACCAATTGTAGGAATGATCTCTTTACCACATGAACATGGACTCTTGATATCACTTTTTAAGGACTGAACTCTTTTCCCTCTTTTTCCCAATCACCAACTAGGGATCTTATCTTCTCTTGATTCCTTCTCCTAGAATTTAAGACAAATATATTCAAGCAGTTCCTTCCCCTCAATGGGTAATGTTGCAGTAATCCAGTTGTGAGATCTTGGCTTGACTAATCTTCGAATTTATGTTACCTTCTCTTGTATATCTTCAATCTTCTTCTTCTTGACAACGTCATTTGTTGATTAGCACTTGTTAAGCTCTGTGAGAGTAAACTGCCACTGGGTTGACTGATCCTTAACTGCACAAGTCTATCTACTTCAGTTGGGGTACCAAACTGACTTCTGGCTTATCAGATGGCCTGCTCAAAATCTTCATTCCCCCTTAACAAATCCATAGTTTTTTGAAACTGATATTCCCCCTTAATTGATTCTCCCTCAAATTCTATCTAACTTCATTTTTGAGCTCGTAATGCTTGCACAATCAAGTTGAGACTACCCTAATAGTTGTCTAGAAAGATCTTCTGTTCAGCGAAGGTAGGTGATCAGTTGCTATATCAGTTGGGCTTTTACTATTTGAACTTTGTCCAAGCACCAAAAACTGATCTTCTAAGCTTCTTCAATTCCTGTTACCTGCAAGCACAAAATAAAATTTCCTATGGTACCCATACCTATGTGGGTCCAGATTTGATTAGTTTCTTAGGAACCCAAACTTTGATCAACTTAATTGGTCGATCATCATATGTTTTCCACAAGGTTTGTGATTTTTGTTGTGTATTCAAAGGAGGTGTCTGTCTAGACTGATTTTTCATGTTAGAACTCCAATATTTATTTGGAACCGATTTGTTTTTGAAATATGGTCTATGTTTTACCTTCATAGAGCCTTGTCTTGCTTGATCATGTCTATATCGAACTGGTCTATTCTTGAACCAACTTGACTAAGAACTCTCTTGTTCTACATATCCCAACCCTCTATGTGAAAGTGTGTTCAGTTGAGATATTGGTTGACTAACAGGAATTTTAGGTTCTAAATGTTCATATATTATGTTGGACCTGAAAAATTTCAAATTGTGCTTGTCTAGGAATGATAGAGTATTTATCTCAAATGCACTTCCTTCATCTATGTTAAAGCCTAAGTCGTTCCTGTCACCAGCCTTTTTTTGCATTCCGTGTAGTTGATTTAGTGAGATGGACGACTGATTCCAAGTGTTGATCCAAACCTTTGATTCTTTGAGATTATTACTTGGAATTCATCTCATGTTGGTGTTCTCAGTCATCAGCATATTTACACGAGCTTCCATACTGTCACACCTATTGGATTTGTCATTATCCAACTAGTTTGACTTATCTGTTGAGCTCTTTCTTTATGCTTTGAATTCCTCAAACTCATGAGATAGTCTATCATACTCTTTTATCATGTTTTCTAGTGCAGGGATGAGATCATTACATGTAAAGATGTCAAAACTAAAATTAGAAATTACCTCATCTTCTTCGATTGATTTCAGTTGAGCATCATTAGCCATCAGGCATAGGATTGGTTCATCAAAATTTTGGCTTGATCAACTGTTTGAGCAGCAGAGTTCATTTGTTGATTCAGTCAGTTGGATCCTGCTCTTCTCAATTTCTTCATTCTATATGCCTTACTGGATCAACTTATGCCAAATTTTCTTAGCAGTAGGATGTGTGTTAAATGCGGAGTTGTCCAGAATGCTATATAAGAAGTCTTTTTTGAAACATTGTCAAGATTGGATAACTTCTTGTCTTCACTGGGCCATTTCTTTGTTTATAAATTATCAGTGATAACAGACCTACAGTCATCACCTGCCACACATCATCATCAAGAGCTACAAGGTGGACTTGTTTTCTCGACCTCTACTCTTCTAAATCTTCTGCAGAAAACATCGGGAGATTGGTTGAGGCCATTCTGAATATTTTTAGAAGAGAGAAAGAACCTCGCTCTAATACCAATTGTTAGATATAATCGGGGGTGAACTCATTTCACTTAACTAAACTGAGTTCAGTTGTGGTTGGCAACCGAACCTTTTCTTTCTCATTTGTTGATGTCAGTTTACCAACACATATAATGTGCAGAGAGAAGTCTACTAACATATTAGAACATATTTAAATGGTTCGACTAAATAGTAAATAACACAGGAGATGTTTATAGATTTTCAGATATTTCAATACTCCTACGCTTTTTCCACTGTTTGAAGGATATTCACTAGAATACTTTGATTTATACAACAACTTGTACAAACCCGATTAAGTCGAGTACTTACCACACTGCCTACTGAAACTCCTAGCCTCGAATGAGGAATGCAATCCTTGACTGATTCTTTTACAAGAGTGTTGTAGTAACTTGACTCCTGTTTAAGTAATTAAACTGACTAAACATGTTTAAATAGTTAAAACATGATTAAGGATTCCTTATTTGAGTGTATAAAATTGGATTCATGACGTTCGGAAATGACTTGAAGGGCATAAAGGATCCGAGTAGTTCGAAAGGTTCGAACTAGAGCATGTAGATTTTGGAAGCTCCGAACAGTTCGGAGGGCAAGGGAGGGAGTGCTAAAATTATTTTAAAACAATAATATTTCTTAATGAAACAAAGGTAACTAGAACAAGTTTGGAGGAGTTGAGGGAGAGTGGTCACACATACTGGCCTTCCTTTTGGCTCCATCTCTGGACAGAACCATTTGAGTTGTTTGGGATAAGAAAAATATAAACTTATTAAGAACAACTTGTATAAGTATGTATATAGTGACTTTACCCAAATAAACTACTCGCTTAATTACTTAGACATACAATTTACTTAAAAAAACTTAATCAGAGTAAATAAAACAACGGAAGCTTAAACCTAAGTATACAACACAAATCCAGCAAAATACAACTGGTAACTAAAACCCAGAATATAGTTAAACAACGTAACCATATCAAAAAACCAATGTAACTGAACCCAACCGAAAACAGAACAAATCCTTCCAAGTGGTCACTGGCCCTGCACCTAACCCTGTCTCAAACCCTCCTGCCTCGTCCAACTTGAGACCTGTCTCATTGAATGAGGTGTCCAAGATAAAACCAAAGAAGTGAGTGACTAACGTCCAGTACGAAAATTATGCGTATACAAACCAATATGGCACATGCAAAATGACACAATTAGTTAGCTGGTCAAATCGACTTGTGCTCAGACTAGATGCCAATGAGTAAGTAGTACTATATGAGAATCCGACCGCAAGGTATCTCATACACTCGTTTAGATCATTGTATCCTCTGTCTCTGTCATCAAGGTATCTCCCGGTGTCCGTACATATAATAAGAGTTTAGGGCCGAGCGACCCTACTAGGAAGGGCTATCTCGAAGTAAATACGACTCAACATGAATATGCACATGCAATATATGCAAAAAGCAATAGAACATATATCATGGCACATAAAATGAAACGTATAAGCATGCATACTTGCTGGATATCTCAGTCAATACTTATGTACCTCTGTCAGACAGGTCATGTAGTAGCCCGGTTCCATTTTACAAGATTAAGTGATTTTAAACGTGTTAAAAAATGACATATAATTTTAAAAGTGTCAAAACATGTTCAAGAAATCTTTATTTGGTGAAAATAAGTGGAAAATCAGATCCGAAATGTCCGAAAATGGTAGGGTAGGTCCCGGGGGGGGGGGTCCAAAATGAGTTCGGAAGGACCAAAATAGTTCGGAGCGAACACAGTTTGGGCCGTCCTAACCCAGTTCGGACCGTTCGAACTCAGCAGATCCCAGATGTCAAAGTGGCTCGGACAAGTGGCAGTTCGGACCGTCCGAACTCCGCCTATAAATAGGTCATCCGAGGGCCTCATTTTTTCACACATTTCACTCTCTCTCTCTCTCTCTCTCTCTCTCTCTCTCTCTCTCTCTCTCTCTCTCGGTTCCAGCTTGGTTTTAGGGGTTTAGGGGTGATTCCAGCCTTCCTAGGCTTGGTCTGTAGGTTGGCCAGGTGCTCCGGGGTTGCGGCGGAGCGGTGCCCAAGTTTTGGGACATTCGTCATCAGCGGGCTGACGACGGACGCAAGTATAGCTTTGGATCCTTATAGTAAATAGGGAGTACGCTATAGAGTAGTTAAGGCTTTTAGAATAAGATTATAATGCATGAGTACTTTGCATTGTAGTGCGGATTATAGGCTTGGACATAGTGCTGGTCTAGCTTGCCTAGTTTATGAGGTACAAAAGTATTATTCGAGATATCCATATTGAGTATGCATGTATTATGTATTTGCATGGATTATGTGATTGCATATGCCTTTATATACAGCATGTCATGACTGTATGCTGCATACATGAGCATATTGAGCCTTTACCTTATAGGTATCCTATAGTAGGGCGCTCACCCTACGAGTTTGTGGATGGTTGGATACATAAGTCTTGTGTTAGGTAACTGTGATGGTTGGACACATACTAGTATCAGGTCACCATTATCCACTGGGTATATGAGTCACCTCCTGAGGCGACGGCGCAACGTGCTATATACTCTGGGCCCGATCTTTGAGCTTGTTTCTTGACCTGAGAGTCTTAGTACCCAGTTCATTTACATATATGCACACATAACATCGTATACTCATACTCTCGTACTGAGTTTATCATGCTCACGTCCCATACTTTGTTGTATTTGGACACCCTATTCCATGGGGTAGGTCTGCGGCTGGACGATGCAGGTGGTTCCAGGAGTACTTAGGCGTTGGATGACCAGCAGGGTTTTGTCTAAGCTTTTGTTTCTATTGTATTTGGGTTAATACATTGGATTTATTCGATATTGTTGTAAAAAATATTTTATTATTGTTAAAATTTTCCGCTGTTTAATTTTTGATTTATTTAATTAAGTTAAATGCATGCTTAAGCTTCTGATTAGTAGGTGATTACGGTGCGGGTCACTACAGGTCAAGTATTACCAGAGTCTTGGGTCCAAGCCTGCGTTTGTTGTTAGTCCTTTGATGTCTAAGGCTCCACCTCTTGGGCATGGCTCCACTGCTACCCTTGAAGGGACTTGCTATCGCCCGACCCTAGATTATAAGGATAAAACAATATAGAAAATGTAAGGATCGAGAGAGAGACATGTTAATGAGCACTTGAAAATGAACCTTGGCTGACCTATTTGTAGGTGATGATTGGAAGCTCCGATCCCTAAATCGGACAGTCCGATCTGCATATTGTTCCACGTTTCAGAACGACAAACTTCGAAAGTTCCGATCGGCACCTCGGACGTTCCGAACACATTCATGCAATGACGTGTCATTTTCGTCTTGAAACCTAAGTGGATAGCTGCCTTTGGAGGCTTCGATCCAACCTTCGGAAGCTCCGATCTTCCACATAAGTCTTGATCGAATGTTTCGATCTATGTTCAAATCTTCTAAACTCCTCCTCTGTATCCGAACTTAACACCAAATAGTTTGGTGCTTCCTCGCCACATTTCAGATGTTCCGAACCCTTCGGTGGGTCCGAATCCCTTTTTTTTGATTCGGTTCTGAACTTGATTAATTAATTGATTTTCTTAAATAATAAATCCTCAATTATGTTGAACATTTAAATTGACTTAAGTTGGTACTCGAGCTAGTAAAAAGTAACTCACGTAATAGCATATGATAAAATCTACAGTTTTCTAACTTAGATACATAATTAGGAAATGTATTCAACGTGAATATTTTAAAAAAAATTGATTGAAAAAATCTTTAATTTTTATAAAATTTCAAACATTTATCTTGTCAAGATATGACATCATATATGACAAGAGGAACAATGATATTCTTGATTGTTAGTTACATGGGACGTGAATTCGATGATTGTTTTGATTCTGAATTCATAATGTATGAGTTTGACGAGAAGTTTTGTAGACTACAACACAATATCACTTAAGGTATTTAATTTATGTTTGCGTTAAATTTTACATGCAGTGACCCATTTCGGAATCACTTACTAATCGAGCTTAAGCATGTAATAAATATCTTAGAGTATAATAATCAAATAAAACCAACAAAAACTAAAATCATCCAATAATACCACCGATAGGAATACAACCGGTACCAAAATCAATTGTTATTGTTGGAGATCGAGTGGACTGCTCCTTAAATATATCTCACTGATCAGTTGAAGATACTATTATTCAAATGTGAGCTCAGTTGTTATTATCAACTGGACTCTAATATTTCTCGTGTGTCGATGTTAATTGGCCAACAAATGTATGTGCGAAAACAGGCCAACTAACAGATTGAACATATATAAAGTGGCTCGACTGGAATGTAAATTACACATATATGTTTATGGATATTCGGAGACTTAATTGCTCCTATGTCACCCCTTCTTACATGAAATAAGGATTCACTAGAAGACTTTTGTTATTACAACGCCTTGTAATACACCAATTACAATAAGTGCAATTTATACACTTAATTTAGATATGATTCAACTTTACTTTTGTCATGCATCAAGTGGGTTTTATGCATATTTTTTTTGTTTTTGTGAGATGCAAAAATTGAGAGAAAAGTAGCAAGAAGAAGCGGAAAAAGGAATTAAGGACAGCCGCACTTCAAAAAATTACTGGGACTGTTTGAGACATATAAATCCAATATATACCGTTCATAATATATTTTAGGATGTTTTAAAGCAGCTGTCAAAATTTCAGCTCGATCCGACGGTTAGATTGTAAGATATGAATTTTTGAAAACTGTCGCTTAGCTGAAAAGTGAGCAGAAGCGCACCTGCGTGAAATTGAAGGAGCATCTGCGCCATTTGGACGAGAATGGATTGAGCTTCTACGCCAATTTGAGCACTTCTGCGCCTAAAATTAGTACCTGTATGTGAAGAGTTCAGCTTTTGCGTAAGAATTAAGAGCAGCTGCGCCTGAGAGGAAGGAAAGAAACACATATGCGCTAAAGAGAAGAGAAGTTGCGCCAAAATCCAGAGATTTAAGAATGAAGATGCGCATATGCTCTTATGGGAAAGAAATTCTGCGCGTGCAAGATAGGAAAAGGAGGCGCAGTTGCGGAACATGAGAAGCGCATATGCGCTTGTTCGCATATTAGGAAAAAAATAAGAGTTTCGGAAATATTGGAGACATGATCTTTGGGCTTGATCTTGGGCTTTCATAGACATGTATATAAGGTTCACAACTAAAAAGGGGAGAGCCGACACACATACATACGTATATCAGAGAAGAAATCCTTAAAGCTGATCGTGATTATTTCTGGGAGAAAAAGTTTGTGCCTACTTGAAGAACGAAGACAGAGATCGATAGACCGGACACGGCATCGCATCGACGAATTTGTTTCTTAGTTTTTATTTAATTCTGATTATGTCTAGATTTTTTAATATGTTTTGTGTTTATTTTAATTTTATTATGAACTAATTTTTTATAGTCTAGAGGTCAGATGGAACCTGGTGTAGACACTTTCATGAATTTTTGATTTTATTGGATTAAGTTCTTATAGATTAATTGTTTTTCTAGATTTGAATGTTTTTCAATTACCTGATCAATAATTGAATTGTAATATTTATTTGAAATCTGGCACTCGGGAGAGGAGATTTTGAATAGGACCAATAAAATTAACACTGTTAATTATTTATATAGCTTGGAAGAGTGTATAATTTTAACAGAGCTTTTAAAAAAATATTATTTTGCATATATAACTACAAGTAATTCTTAATAGGGATATTGAAATTAAATTGTAGTTGATAAAAATTATTTGTTGCTCGAAAGAGGAAAATAATAAACTTAAGTGTTCTTGGCTATTAATTGACTGAAATTCATGAAGATAAATTAATTAGGATTGATTGTTGTTGAGACTAGGAGAAATCTAAACCTCTAGACATTTTTCCTCTGATTGTAATCTCTGAAAATTGTGTGCGTGTTTTTAAATCCCCTGATTATTTTATTTTCTGCAAAACCTCTCAGTTATTGATTTTCTAGATAAAATTAGGACTATTTTAATTACAAGAACTGAACATTTTTATTTTACTCTCTGTGGGAACGATACTTGCTTTATCACTATATTAAAACTTGACACTCGTACACTTGCGAGCATTTTTCACAACAGTAGGACTTAACCCTTTCCTAGATCGAAAATCCTAGTATACAAAGCCAAATTATGACAACGCGTCTTAATAATGAAATACAAGTGAATTAGAATTGGTTGAATGAATCCTTAGATTTAAATATTGGAGCAAATCCTTTTGAAGAGTAGGCAGTTGGGAGTTGTATCTCAGCCCTTGATGATCCTTGGAGATCTGATATATCTCGATGAGTGGGCAAGATGAGCATGTAAGATGATTCTTTCAAAGTACTTAAAGAATGCTTATTGATAGCTTGACAGCTTTTATCTTTCTGCGTATATTTTTCTTTCTTATATATATCTTGCAACATTCGACTTGATATGCTTTACTGCTTGTCTCCATTGCCTCTTGATCTTCAACATGTCTTTATGAGGACTTTAAATGAAGTTGCACATCTTTTGAGAGAAAAATTTGGGTCACACAACGACTCTTTTATTTGAAATAATTTTTCCATTTTTTGTAGATGTTCAAGCAATCGGGTAATTTATTTTTATCAGGAAGTTAGCCTTTATGCACCAGTTTGGTCGATCAAGTAATTCCTTTTTTGTAAATGGACTTCATAATTACAATATCCGACCTGAATGCATGATCTTCAACTAGACTGCTTGATCTTCGACTGACTGCTTTAATATGTCTTCATGTTTTGTCAAACACCAAAACTTATCGTAACAATTTCCTCCTTTTTTTTCTATTTGACCAAACTTAAGCAGTTTTACCTTTTTGATAGATAAATTCTCCGAAATTCTGTTGACTCTCTAAACCTCCTTTTGTTTTCTTTCTTTAAGAAATTCCCTCTTAAGGTGCTATATAATTTCTTCAAATATTTTTCTTGAAGTTCTTCTTCTAATAAATTTAGTACACGTTTTTCAAAAACAGTGATTGCGCCTCTTCGATTTCTTGAAATGTCATTGGAAAGAGTTAGCCTTTATGACTTTTTAAAATAGATCTATAAAATAGACACGAATTGCATAACTTTGAACATATAAGCAGGTTCTTAAAGTATCTTCAATAGACATTTATAGGCGAAGTTATCATGGAGGAAATCATAAAAGAGTACAAAGCAATTGTTGAACTTAAGATGATGTCTACCAAAGCCAAGGTGGAGAAGTTTCAGACTCACAGAGCTACTTCTTTTCCTCTAGCAGAAGCCGAGAAGTTGGCTGGAATAGAGAGAAAGTTCAAACTGTGGCTTGGTACATCCAGTTCTGAGTACATCTTCACATCTGAAGGTGTTTTCCTTTTGAAGCTTATAAAAGAGCTTCAGACACTGGAAAAAATCTCCTCCTCTCCAGATTTTCTGGATACATTTTCAGGTGTACTCACCACCTGGATGTCCTTCTAGAATATGGCTGTTGAGTGGGAGATTGAAATTGCAAAATATGATCTTTGAATAAAATTTATTTTATCTTCTTATTTTTTTGGTTCATTATATTTTATGCAAGATACCATTATTTCAACTGACTAAAACTTAATGAATCATCAAACTTTAAACAGATAACCATCGATATTTAAAATAAAAGAAAGGGAATAAGAAATCTTAGTCATTTTTGTGGTGTGTCAACTTGTTTCAATTTTCAATATTCTTCAAAAAACTTTTGTTTCATCCAGTAGTTTTCTATGTAGAACTAACGTTACCCCTTTCTGCAATTACTCCTGAATTTCATATCCTTTCCTTTGTTCCTGTCACCTGCAAGTACTAATACAAACTGGATTATGGTATCCAAATCTATGTGGGTCCTGGATGGATTATTCCTTTAGGAATCCAAACTCTGATTAATCGAACTGGTCGATCATTGAATGTATCCCATAAGGTTGATGTTTTGTGCAGTTTGTGTAATAATATTCATTGAACTGTGTTCTTGATTGAGCTTGTGTTTCATTGTGCGGTTTTACCCTATTTGCATTATGATTTTGCCTATATATTCTTTGAACTGGCCTTTTGTGAGATCTATGGTTGTGTTTTTTAGTTATTGAGATGTGTTTGGTTTGACTAGAATTCCAGTTTCTCCTTACACAAGAGCTCTGTGAAACATAACCAATTCCAAAAAATTTTCCATTGCTCTTAGTTTCAAAAGGTTTGTCACTTTCTGTGACAGGTTTACTTTGTTCATGTTTTAGACTAGATTTGACAAAGTGAATTTATTTCTCTTTGCACATATTCAGTTTTGGTTTAGTTTCGACCTCAAGACAGCTTTTATCTTCTTTAAAGCTTAGACCAGTCTTATCATTTCCTGGTCTCTACATTTCATGTATTGTAGTTAATATGACTGAAGATTTATTCCAGGTTTGAATCAGTTCAGTTAGATTCAGATTTTCTGATCTTAACTGCTGTTTCTGAACATGTAGCTCATTATTTTCAGTCTTAAGATTAGCAATATCTGCCTCTAGATTATCTTTGTTTGGCAGTTCATTTTGTTGTGCCTTGACTTCCGCAAATGCTAAACACAATTTTTTATATTTATTAGTCATGTCGTGCAGTGCATTGGTTAACTCTTCTCGTGTAAAATCAGTGGAGTTGAAACTTAGTACTTTTTCACTTGTAGATGAATGAACGAGCACCTGTATACTGGTGGAAGGTTGATCTTGATGAGTCATGAAGCAGCTATTTTATTCTTTGATTGAGCTTGTTTAGCAGCAGGATTCTTCAGTCTCTTTTATCAGATGATTCCTGGCATGTTCAGTCTTCTCATTGTTGACTTGTTTAGTCAACTGCTGCCAAATATTCTTAGCAGTAGAGCATATCTCCATGGGTTTTATTGTGCAGTTGTACATGGTGGTTTGCCAGAAACTTTTGGCAATCTCACTAAAGACAACCATATAAAGATGTTCAGAGACGAGAAAGAACCTGCTTTGATACCACTTGTTGGGGATCGATTGGATTGCTCCTTAAATATATCTCGTTGAGCAGTTAAAGATATTTTATTCAAATGTGAGCTCAGTTGTTATTAGCAACTGGACTCTAATATTTCTCGTGTGTTGATGTTAATTGTCCAACAAATTTATGAGCGGAAACACGCCAAACTTATAGATTGAACATATATAAAGTGGCTCGTCTGGAATGTAAATTACAGAGATATGTTTATGGATGTTCGAAAACTTAACGGCTCCTACGTCGCCCTTTTTTCCACGAAGAAGGATTCACTAGAAGACTTTGGTTATTACAACATCTTGTAATACACCCACTCCAATCGTAGGACTTACCCTTGCCTAGATCGAAACTCTTAGTATACAAAGGAAAATTAAGACAATACGTCCTAATACAGAAATATAAGTAAAGTAGAATTAGTTGAATTAATCTTTAGATTCAGACAGTAGAGCAACTCTTTTTGAACAGTAGGCAGTTGGGAGTTGTCTCTCAGCCCTTGATGATCCTTAGAGATCCGATATATCTCGATGAGTGGGCAATATGAGCAAGTAAGATGATTCTTTCAAAGTACTTGAAGAATTCTTTTTGAAATATTGACAACTTATATCTTTCTATGTATATTTTTCTCTCTTATTGCATCTTCTTCTTGTTCTTATTTTCATTCTTCAAATACATATATATATATATATATATATATATATATATATATAAATATCTTGTGAATTTAGACTTGATATGCTTTAATGCTTGTCTCCATTGTCTCTTGATCTTCAACATGTCTCTATGAGGACTTTATAGGAAGTTGCACATCTTTTGATAAAAATGTCTGGTTCACACAACGAATCTTTTATTTGAAATGAGTTTTCCATTTTCCGTAGATGTTCGAGCAGTCGGGTAATTTATTTATATCAAGCAGTTGGCCTTTATGCACTAGTTTGTTCGATCAACTAATTCTTTGAGCAGTCTTGATTCTGAACTGGTCATGTGAACTGGTTCTTTAAACTGGACTTGCATGATCTTCAACTGGACTACTTGATCTTCGACTGGACTGCTTTAATATGTCTTCGTATTTTGTCAAACACCAAAACTTATCCTAACAGTTATGAAACCCGATCAAATAACAAGTGATAAAATCCATGAATGGAAACCTGGTACGGAAACAATCCCAAAAACTGTTGCAATTCAACGACTGCTACCTCCCGGTCCGTCCAACCTAAGCCCTACCCGATAGAATGGGGTGTCCAAAAAATAACCGAGGACGTGAGCTAACAACACTCAGTACGAAAGTATGAGTATACACATGCTATGATTTATAATGAAAATGAACGGGTATCAGAAACCTATCATAAAATGGGGTCATGGTATGTATCACGCTGGTCCGTCGCATCAGGAAGTGGCCCCATACCAAAAATAAAGTGTGGATGTATTTATCTGGACAAGGGTCCACGAAATCCAACCATCCACTCAATTACTCGGGGTTGAGTGACCCCACTACTAGTAATACAAGGTACATTCTCAACATGATAATGCATGCAACATAATAATCGTGACATAATATATGCACATAAGCCTTGCCATATAAACCATGCAAACATAGAATATGAATACTCAACCAAGATATCTCAAATAGTATGTATGTACTTCTAATTAAGCAACTCAAGCAACCTAGCAACTCGGGTACTCAAGTACAAGCTTATAAGCTGATAATCATCATATCACTTAGAGCCTACCAAAAGCTTTAACTAGACTAATATCTAATCACTGAAGCTAATCATAGTCTAGGCTTATACCTACATCTGTCCTTAGTCCTTTGATTGCGATGAGCTCAAAACCTAGGCATAACTTCGTTACAATCTCGGTAGCGCCTTACTATCAACTAGCCTTCAAGACGACATCTGGAAGCCCTCTAAGACCACCAAAAACGAGAGAGAGTTGAGTGAATTGGTGAAGAAAAGTGAAGCTCTTGTCCCCAATTTATAGACGATGATCGGAACTATCGATCCCTAGTTCGGAGCACGAACTTTAGAGCTTTAGATTTCTAGCCACCGAACGCATATCCCTAATTGGATAACACACTTCTGCCGACAGAGTTTGGACCTTCCGAACTGGAGTTCGGAGCTTCTGATCTATCTCACGTGAGTTCACCAATCAGAAAGCCCATCTTATCCAACGGCAATCGAACTTTTCGATTTTGAGTATAGAGCTTCCGAAGTCACCCTCTGCCTCTGAAGTACAGCGCTGCTTCTGAACCAGTTCGGTACTTCCAAACTACTCTTCAGATCCCAACTGTCAAATGACATGAAGCTCCTGGAACCATTTTCGATTATTTTGAATCTGACTTTCAACTCCTTTTATCCAATTGAAATTATTAAACATGTTTAGGCATTTTATTAGCTTAATAAAGAATCGGGCTACAACGTTACATATCTAGTATTTGTGTTGTTTTTTTGACAACTTGTTCATTAGTATATTTGGCTGAAAACTTATCCATTATGATATGCTTGAATTGTTTCGCAACTTTACACAGTACGTAATGTTGTTTTGCAATGAATTGTCCCCAACGAAATATCTGGTATATATATACATATTTTCTAATTAATTAAAAAGAGTTATTTGCACCAAAACCTCTTAAAATATCAAAAATAAGTATTTTACCCTTATGAAAGTTACATAGACGTCTCAACCATTTAGATTTTATAAAAATTGCACAGTTTATCGCTGCTAACACGATTTTTTGAACACATGCTCGTAGTGCATGGAAACCAACTTCAAGCCCAACATTGAGTTGATGATTTCCCATACGAAAAATCGTGGAATCTTGCTCGAAGATTCCATGGTTTCTTTATAAAAAAAATTCATGGTTTTTTGCTCAATCTTATTGTGTGGATCTGAAAAATTATACTCCTATAGATATAATATTGTGTTGATCTAAAAAATATTGTGGATCAATAAAAGACTATTTGTTTAAATTTAACATAATATTATTCAAATTTGTGTTTTTTTAGCCTTAACATGGCCCATGATTGAAAAATCGCATTAAAATATGTAAATCATTTAATTTTTATAAAATTCCAAAGATAAAACACTTATTTAATTTCCATGAGGGTGAAGTATGTTTTTCGATATTTCAAAAAATAAAATTTTGTAAATAACTCAAATTGTAAATCTTGGTTTCCTTTCTGTATGAAAAGACAGAAACCAACAAAGTCATTATGGAGTGTCATGAGTTTTTTTTTTAGTACAAGTAGATCGGATATTAAATTACATCAAATTGTAATACTAAAGAATAAAATTGTTCACATAACCGATAGGACTTGAGCATAAACTAGAGACGTGCTTGTCTTAAGAAAAGAAAATAACTAAATCAACCTAAATAAATTAGGAAACTAACCGCCGAGTATCATGGGTTTTAATTATGGGTTAGGCGCTCCTTTATTAGCTATCGGCATTTAAACATGGATATTGGAAGTATACCAAATTGCATGGAAATAAAAAATGGTCACTTTGACGCACACACATCTGGAAAATTATGCCAGCTTCATTTATTAGTGTTTTGTTTGTAACATGTGAAAAGTTGGCAGTTGACAAAAGGAATGAAAACTGTCATGATGTCTATTATAGCATGGATGCTTATAACTATGTGAACAAGGTAAGAAAATGACTTCTCAAAACGTGTTTGGATTGGTGGAGGATGTAAATTTTTGGTAAATGGTAAGGAGTTTGATTCTTTCTATCAACACCTTCTTAGGTGGACTATTGCACAGAGCTTATCCAGTGATATTTACCTGGATATAGTAGTTTTCAGGCTATTTCGTTAATGTGTTTAGAAGGGTAACGACTACGAGTTCTCACGTCATAAAAAAAAAAATGTCACACCATTAATTATTATTTAAAATTACAAACTATGTTAGCGAAATAAACAATACTAAACATGTCTATATGACAAACATCGCCCAAAAATATATTACTAGTTAGTAGTTACCAACCGAAAATAAGACAAGTAAGACGGAGGCTTCAGAGCTCATATATAAGATCCCCAATACATTTTTTAAATTGCATAATACTATGATATTTAATTCAACAAACTTCAAGTAAAGGAAAAATCTAGCTAGACCTTTTATTTTACTATATGATTAAAAAAACTTGGGAAAAAAAAAATCAATTTGTCTATGTATATAGAAAATGAACCAAGATAATAATTTTGAAATTTTTGATTTATTTATGGATGATAATGATAATATTTTTTTAAAAAAACTATTTGAGCTCTAATTGTGAACAAAATAAATGAAAAAAGAAAATATTAATATTATCGAAGATTATTAAAAAATAAATGTGAATCAAGGGAGTTTGTTTATCTTAAATGTTGATGATCTAGAGATTTGGATGGATTTGAAAAAAAAAAAAAAATATTACTTGAAAATGATACAAATAAAGATTAAGTTGTTATATATATTTTGAAACAAATCTTATTATATATATATATATATTAAAATTGACGTATTATTCAAGTGGCCATTTTTCAAAGTTTCACTCACACCTCCAAAATCTCATGTATGATGTAGGAGGAATCAAACGTATAACTATTGATAAAGTGTTTATCTGTTTCATCAACATGGAAGAGTATTTGGAAGAGCTTTTAAAAAGCACTTTTTAACTTTTTTTTAACAAAATTTCACAAAATTTTGAATTTTGTTAACAAAAAGCTGAGAAGTTCTTTTAGAAGTTTTTCAAAACACAACCTAATTAGTTTTATAACATAAATAAAGCCAAGTTTTAATTCCTGTCGACGACCCTAAAGACACGTACCTTTACTCCCCTGTGAATTAGTCGGCCCAGAAAATACAACAATAAAGACACTTACCTAAAGATGTAAGTATTTTCACACAATCCATTGTGAATTAGTTGGCCCAGAAAATTGCTGCAAAAGTGATGAGAAAGTTGAATATATAGGCTATAGACAACCATCTCAATAGTTAAACTTTTCTTTTTAATAATAACTTGGATATTGAGATTTCGTTTGGAAAATTACTAATAAAATATTTTAATAAAAGTGTTTTTTATAAAATATTTATAAAATGTCTTAAAAGTTGTTTTAAGAATAAATATGTGTTTGGACAACTATTCTATAAAAATATTTTAACATTTCAAAAATAATGTTGTTTATTTTTTCTTTCCATGGTTTCATTCTAAAAACATCTAAACACACTTTTAAAGTGTTTTTTTTTAAAAACGATACTTGAAGAACACTTTTTAAAAATACTTTTTAAAAACATTGTAGGAAAATTTTATCTAACCACATACTTTATGTTTATTCGCTTATAAAACGTTAAACGTTTTAAGTATATTTCTAAATGGAATCTGAATTTTTTTGAACATTTAATTTAATTGTTGACATTTTGAAACCTTGCCAACCGTTAAATAGTAGGCTGAGATTAATGGTGAGCGGGTGGGGGGCCTGGCCTTGATTCATTGGATACGAAAAGAATAAATAAGTTAATAGAGGGAATCTAGTAGCCAGGTATTTATTACCTTTTTTAAAAAAAAAAATTGGAATGTGAGGAGTATAGTTTAGAGAATAGAGATTAAGTCGATAGGGTTATTTGCATACAGTAATTCTATAAAATTCTTGTAAGGTATGATTGCAGTTTATGTTAAATAAGTGTAAAGTTTGTGTTGTCTACAATGTTTCAACACCAGAGACAACATGCAACGAAATTAATAAAACACGAATAATTAACAAAAACAAATAACACAAGAAATTAATTTTGCACGAGTAAAAACTCGTATAGATGTCTTAGGGCTAAAGAATCATTAGAAAAGTGTTGATCAGTCTTACAAAGTAATACTAGTGATTTTACAGAAAACACTAAATCCTAAATTTCTCAAAAAGTTGAGAAATTAAACTTGCAACCTAAATAATCAGAGTATAAAATAAATCGAATGCAAATCCCGTAAGCCTAGTTGTCTCCGATGTCTTCAACACCAATGAAAACACGGGGACAACAATAATGATGATTGCAAAATCTGGCTTCAGCAACCTTCAAATTCTCGACAAGAATTATTCAATGGTGGTCTGTGAATTTTTCTTCTGAAGCCGTGAACCGTTTGTGCGTAGAAATCCTCTTTATATAATTGAGTCCAAAGATAGATGAATATCCTTAGATAGAGTCCTACATGAATAAGGAAAAAATGTTAAGTAGGGATAAAACTCTAATAATGCATATCAAATAATATCTTCACAATGTTTTATAAACATAAATCACTTGTATTCCCTATCAAGATATAATTTTATCAAGGTAAATATCTATCCTATTAAATATCGAAATCATAGAATATTTATGCTATATTTTAATCTTTTCTAGAAGGCAAAATATAATCAATCTATTCAAACCAAAGGTACGATATTTTAAGGAATTAAATTTTTTTTCAATCTTCCTTTTTTTTTTCCTTTCTGGGCAAAACTAACACAAACAGTTTCAAACATAAACTCCCCTGAGTTTAAAACATTTTTCCCCCTTAATAGTAAGTCTCTCCTGAAGGTATAGTCTCTCGTGTTGGCAACACGACGGATAACATGAACCCAAACACGTGGGGATCCTATTATTTTTGTCAGAGCAGGTAAAACAGGAAAGAACTGTTAAGGGAAAGTGAACCTTATCACAGCATATTTCTGCAAAATCAAAGCAATTAGAATAAGCATATCATAACAATGAAACTAAAGCAAAAGATCAAATCAAGAAGAGACATATAATGAGGATCAAACTAAATCAGGCAAAACAAGAAGACAAAATTAAAATCAAACTAAAACTGATCACTATCAGTAGGATACTGCTTCTTCATCTTCACTCCTATCATCTTCAATTCAACATTAATGCAGCATTCCAAAGTTTGTGCACACTATATCTTCTTCTGACCAGAAATGCCAAGTCGCGCACGACAGTCAATCAACAAGGCTCCATAAAGCTCCAGGTCCTCTTTAGATCTTGAATATTAGTGAGGAAAAATTCAATATTATAAGGCTGAGACCCTGTTGTATCAGTGTTGTCACTCATGTTGGCAACATCGGGCACAACATCAGGAGCAGAAGCAGTAGTCTCAGACTAGTGTAGATAAAGCCTCCTCTTTTCTTTGAACAGAGCAGTTGATAATATCAAATTATCAAGGAGCTCAGACAGACCTTCACCAATATCATGAATAAAACCCCGAGACTCCAAAACTCCATATAACAACGATGAAAAATACAACTTGGTGGATATTTGTGATGACCTCGTTTAAAATAATTTAATCTCGAATAATAAATTAATAATCAACAATAGCCAAGATTTAAAAAAAAAACACTTAATGTAAGGACCTCGTTTTCTATAATCTCCGATTATCTCAAATAAATTCAATTAAGATAATTTTGGGGTATTACAATATTAATCCTCCATCTGCAAACTGGAGCGCAGTCTTGAATACGAGCTTGCAAAATTGAAAGGGCTCCCAGTCCCTAAAGAAAATAAAACACTGGAGCGCAGTCTTGAATACGAGCTTCCAATTGCGCACAACTATCTTGTGCAAAACAGATCAAAAGGATGGGAGTTGTGCAGCAGATATTCGGCGAAGAAACTTTTGTTCAAACCATCGATGAGAATAACAATAACTTCATGAATATTTGGGTGGTTCCATTCTTCAACATCCAGTGTGTCATAAAGAGCATTGATTGTGACAATTTTGAACTCATAATTTTTCTCTCACAAAAACTCTACCATAATTGGCGAACTATACATCACCAACACTCGAAGTAACAATAGAAAACAACTTTTGATCCTTCAAGACCAATCAGCCCTCAATTGACATACAGGGGCCACACAACAACAATATATCCAAAGTAGAACTTGTTGGAAAAATCAGTAGTGAAATCATATAGCAGCATCGTTGTTGTCTGTGATGTTGGAAACACCATCAACAACATCATCAACATCAACACAACTTCTTCTTCAGAAGACTTGAATCCTCACTCGCTTAAGCATCAGATTCATATTTAGATATGGAGGAATTAGTTGCGCGCATTGTTGGCAACACATGGATCAACATCAGATTCAGACCAAGTTAGGTCTATTTTTTTATTTTCTTTCAGCAAAATAGTAACAACCAGCAATTCTTCACCAACCAGAGACAAAGACTAATCATTGTCTCGGATACAACCATATAATTACAGAATCCCAAAGATGAGGAATGTAAACGGAAAATTTGTGGACTTTCTAAACCTCCATCAGCAAATTGGAATACGAATTTGAATGCCAGCTTCTCCGAACATGAAAGGACGTCATGTTACAAATGCAAAAAGTACCAGAGCTTGTACTTGGTTACCAAAATAGAGTTGGTTGAAGGATTCTAGTTCTTCACATCACTCTTATGCAACACATATTAAAAAGAAGTGAGGTTAGTGACAAAGAGGCGACTATGATGACCAGGAAAATATGTAATTCGCCCTCCGATGAACACTTAGGTCAATTCATTGATATCCAGCAGAACTTCTTTCCCTTCATCATCAACAAAGCGGTACAGAGAAGTGATAGTAACTGGATCAAACTTGTAGATTCTCTGATGCACAGACACTCTGTAGTAACCCAGATCCCATTTTAAGATAATAATATGTTAAACATGATTAAGAATTAGTAATTAACCAATTCCAGGGCTTAATATGACTTCAGAATTACCAGATGGAGCGCTACATATAAAGGAAGTAGCCAACTTCCACTTTACATGCTATGATATGGCATATAATTTTAAAAGTGGCAAAACATGATTAAAAAGTCCTTATTTGGTGAAAATAAGTTGAAAATCAGCTCCGAAACGTCAAAAAATGGTAGGAAGGATCCCGGGGGTCTCAGACAGTTCTGAGGCACCGAAATGAGTTTAAAGCATTCGAACTCAGATACCAAGTTCGGAGGATCCAAACCTGGGTTCGGAGAATCCGAACCCAGCTCTTAGGAGGCTCCGAACTCCCCTAGACAGCAATGCTAGATGACTAATCCGCGATTTTTGACAAGTGTCGGGCATGCAGGTTCGGAGGATCCGAACCCAGTTCGGAAGCTCCAAACTCCGGCAGATTTTTCCTATAAATAGGGCCATTCGGACGAGAAATTAGATTCAGTTTATAGTAAGAGTTTACAGAGGGCCCTATCGGTAATAGTGAGATTCTGGAATAACAAAGAAGTTGTTATAGTCATCCAGAGTCAGCGACATCAAAGGGCTTACTACGGACGAAGGTATGGTCCGGGAATCTATTTCAGTTTTGGGAGTACTTATTAGCTTAGTTAAGGCTTATAGAACTTTTGTAGTGATACGGTGAACTTTTGAATATAGGCTTGGAACCTAGGGTCCTACTTTACTTGAACTAGCCTAGAGGTACGTACACATTGACTGAGATTGCCAGCGAGTATACATGTTTATATGTTGCATTTATTTGGTATTATTATGTGGCATGATGTATGTTTTACCGCTTTTTATACTCATATATCATGTGCACATACACGTTGAGCCTATACCTTGTTATACCTGATTATAAAGCCGCTCAGCTCTATACTCGATAGTCTGTCACTGAGAGTACCGCGACGGTAGGGACATGTATGTCTGACTACTCTGGTGTACTAGACGAGTGTGGTTGCACCCAGAGGTTGATCCGTGCGGTGGTAGCACTCATGTGGCACCGGTACTGAGCATGACTTTTCAGATGACCCTTTACCAGTTATCATGTTGCATGAATTATATACATATGTTTACTCATGTCTATGTATTGGGCATTAGCGCTCACGTCCTTGTTGTTATCTTGGACACCCTATTTCACGGGGCAGGTCGCAGGATGGACGGAGCCGGTAGTTCGAGGCAGGACTAGGGAGCCGGTGCTTTTCAGGGGATTTTGTACAGCAGGATTTGTTTAGCTGTATACATGTTTTAGACGGTTTACTTTATGCTTTTCGATATGGTTGTATCACTATAGTATTAAGCCTGAACATGTTTTACTAAGCTGATATGTAAATTATGGGTTATGTTTCCGCACGTTTTACTCTGTTAAGCATTCTTGCTTTATTAAGTTTAATGTATGCTATTAGTTGCCAGTTAGTAGGTGATTCAATCTAGGGTCAGTACATTTTTGGTATCAGAGCATGCTTAGATTTTTAGATTAGTACTTGGGATTTAGTTTAGTCTTGAGTAATTATTGCGCATTTGGGATTTTAATGTGAAATTCTTTTCAGGATATGGCTGACAAAAGTCACGATAGTGTTGGCCAGGGAGGTGGTCATCATCATCGTCATCATCGCCATCATGATGATCGATATCGTCCTCATGAGGGTAGACGTCGCTACACTATCAATAAGTTTATACAAGTAGGCCCGAAACCCTTGGTGGGAGGCAAGAATCCTGAACAAGCGAGAGGATGGATGTCTAAACTCGAGAGTACTTTTTGAGCTTTTGAGTGCACTAAGGAGTAGAAATTGGAAGTTCTAGAATTTGTTCTAGAGGATCGAGCACGCTTATGGTGGGATGCTAAGGCTACTCAGGCTCGCACGGAGCGAGGACAGGTGACTTGGGGGGATTTCTGTCAGCAGTTTCAGAAACTGTATTTTCCTCCAGCTGTTAGCCAGGCACGATCTATGGAGTTGCTGACTCTGAGGCAAGGATCAATGACTATTGATCAATATCAGCAATGATTTCTTGATCTGCTATCTTTCAGTCCTTATATCAGTGACAGTGATGCGTCAAAGTATGATATCTTTCTGCAAGGCTTGAATCAAGATATCTATTCACAAGTTATCATCTGTAATGATCCGACATCTTATGAGACTTTGGTGAACCGTTGTCGTCAAGTGGAGAACAGCGACAGGCAGGCATAGTTGATGATGCCAGGACATCCTAGTGGATCTCTTGGGCCTAGGGCTCAATCTGTTGTGCAATCTGGACCTATGTCTTCTTCTACTACTACTACTACTATTACTTCGTCTGGTTCTCGTGGTTCACGAGGTACATTCTGTTTTGGGAAGAAGAAGAAGAAGGAGGAGTTTTGCAGCCACTGTGGTGGGAAGCATCATGCAGCTTCGTGTCGGAAGGCTACTGGTGATTGTTATATTTGTGGTGAGCAGGGACATCTGCGGAGAGATTGTCCTCAGCGTATGAGTTCTGCTAGTGGATCGGGATCACAGATTGGATCTCAGACTTCTACTTTTCCACATCAGCAGCCAGCACCACATAGTTCTTCTGGTTATCATCCACAGACTTAAGGGCAGGTGTTTGCTCTATCTCAGGAGCAGGCTACTGAGGGAAGCGATCGCATGTTGGCAGGTACCTTTTTGTTATGTGGTATTCCTGCACTTGTCTTAATTGATACTGGAGCATCACATTCCTTTAGTTTTAGTCGCTTGCCTATGACTTCACGACAATGTGATGCTATCTGGGTCGTTGTTGACCGTTTGACGAAATCAGCCCATTTCATTCCTTACAATCGGGAATATTCTTATGATCGCATGGCACGATTATACATCCAAGAGATAGTGCGATTACATGGGGTTCCAGTGAGCATAGTTAGTGATAGAGACCCGCAATTTACCTCACGTTTCTGGGGTAGTTTTCAACAAGCATTGGGTACCACTCTGAGTTTGAGCACTGCATATCATCCGAAGACTGTCGTACGCTGGAGGATATGTTACGTTCTTCTGTCATGGACTTTGGCTTATCTTGGCAGGATCAGTTACCTTTGATCGAATTTGCCTACAATAACAGTTATCATCGTAGTATTGATATGACACCTTTCGAGACATTGTATGGTTGACGATTTCATACTCCGTTATTCTGGGATGAAGTCGGAGAACGTCAAGTCGAGGGTCTTGAATTGGTGCAGTAAATTGTAGACAAAGTAGATTTGATCAAGAGGAGGATTAAAGCTGCTCATGATCGGCAAGCTAGTTATGCGAATATTCACCGTAGGCCATTGTAGTTCGAGCCAGGTGAATATGTTTTTCTGCGAGTATCACCTTTCAGGAAGGTGATGAGATTCGGTGTGAAAGGCAAGTTGTCACCTCGTTTCATTGGGCCTTTCCAGATACTGGAAAAGATCAGAGATGTTGCATATCGTTTGGCGTTACCACCATATCTTTCCAGTATACATGATGTTTTTCATGTGTCGTTACTTCGACAGTACATAGCTGATGAATCACACATTATCCAGCCTACTGATGTTCAGCTAGAGCCAGATCTGTCGTATGTTGAACGACCACTCCGTATCCTAGACAGGAAGGAGAAAGTGTTTCGGAACAGGACTATACCACTTGTGATGGTACAGTGGCAACGTCGAGGCGTTGAAAAAGAAACTTGGGAAACCGAGAGTCGTATGCAAGCGGAATATCCTGAGTTGTTTGCTTTGTACTTATGATTACCATGTAAAGATGTAATTACAGTTGTTGTAATAAAACATGGTTTGATGTTTCATATTGTTATCTTAATTTGTCTTTAGATTTTATTTCACGGACGAAATGTCTAAAGGTGGGGAGAATGTAGTAACCCAGATCCAATTTTAAGATAATAATATGTTAAACTTGATTAAGGGTTAGTAATTAACCAATTCCAGGGCTTAATATGACTTCAGAATTACCAGATGAAGCGCTACATATAAAGGTAGTAGCCAAGTTCCACTTTACATGCTATGATATGGCATATAATTTAAAAAGTGGCAAAATATGATTAAGGAGTCCTTATTTGGTGAAAATAAGTGAAAAATCAGCTTCGAAACGTCCGAAGATGGTAGAAAGGGTCCTGGGGGTCTCAGACAGTTCGGAGGCACCGAAATGAGTTCGGAGCATTCGAACTCAGATAACAAGTTCGGAGGATCCAAACCCAGCTCTTAGGAGGCTCCGAACGCCCCCAGACAGCAATGCTAGATGACTAATCCGTGATTTTTGACAATTCGGAGGTCTGAACTCCGGCAGATTTTGCCTATAAATAGGGCCATTTGAACGAGAAATTAGATATAAATCAAGTATTCCGAGTGTTAAGTTTATAGTAAGCGTTTACAGAGGACCCTATCGATAATAGTGAGATTTTGGAATAACAAAGAAGTTGTTATAGTCATCCAGAGTCAGCAACATCAAAGTGCTTACTATGGACGAAGGTATGGTCCGAGAATCTATTTAAGTTTTGGGAGTACTTATTAGCTTAGTTAAGGCTTATAGAACTTGTGTAGTGATACGGTGAACTTTTGAATATAGGCTTGGAACCTAGGGTCCTACTTTACTTGAACTAGCCTAGAGGTACGTACACATTGACTAAGATTTTCAGCGAGTATACATGTTTATATGTTGCATTTATTTGGCATTATTATGTGGCATGATGTATGTTTTACCGCTTTCTATACTCATATATCATGTGCACATACACGTTGAGCCTATACCTTGTTATACCTGATTATAGAGCCGCTCAGCTCTATACTCGATAGTTTGTCACTGAGAGTACCGCGACGGCGGGGACATGTATGTCTGACTACTCTGGTGTACTAGACGAGTGTGGTTGCACCCAGAGGTTGATCCGTGCGATGGCAACACTCATGTGGCGCCGGTACTGTGCATGACTTTTCAGATGACCCTTTACCAGTCATCATGTTGCATGCATTATATACATATGTTTACTCATGTCTATGTACTGGGCGTTAGGGCTCACGTCCTAGTTGTTATCTTGGACACCCTATTCCACGGGGCATGTCGCAGGATGGACAGAGCCGGTAGTTCGAGGCAGGACTAGGGAGCCAGAGCTTTTCAGGGGATTTTATACAGCAGGATTTGTTTAGCTGTATACATGTTTTAGACAGTTTACTTTAAGCTTTTCGATATGGTTGTATCACTACAGTATTAAGTCTGAACTTCTTTTACTAAGCTGATATGTAAATTATGGGTTATGTTTCCGCACGTTTTACTCTGTTAAGCATTCTTGCTTTATTAAGTTTAATGTATGCTATTAGTTTCCAGTTAGTAGGTGATTCAATCCAGGTTCACTACACACTCTGTCAAATTTGGCATACTTTTCAGCACCTACATTAGCAGTGAGGTTTGCAAAAAGTTCCAAAATAGGCTTTCGACTGTAAGGAACAAAAGCAGAGACAGTATAAAAAATACCTCGAGTCTTGAAAATAAATCAACCAAATTTTGCTTCTTGCATGCATTCAGATTAATCTTCTTCTCTTCAATGAACTTATGTTTGACATACAGATGTTAATCAACAATAAAAGCTTCTGAATACAACTTCTGAAATAAAACAAGTGACATATCACAATCTGCATAATCCATGTTGCCTCCAGTATTGGCAACATCATTCACAACATCCTCATTACCAGAATCTTCAGTGTTCGCTTCCACAAATTAATCATCCTCAGAGATGGAAGATGAACTACCAGAAATGTTAGGCTTGTTATCTGTAAGTTGCTGTTACATGTCTGCATCAGGTTATTCCTCAATTACAGCAGAAGTAGGCACATGTTTTTAAAAAAACAAGAAGACAATATGATTAGAACATAAAGAAGATAGGCTTAAAGTTTCTCAAAACGAAAGAATGTAGGAAGGAAATTTGATGATTGCAAAGACCAATTAAGCATAAGAATGATCAAATCAATGAATAATGTATGCTTCAAAGAAATCCATTGAACAGTAAAAAAAATCCACAATCAACCATTCACCTTCTACCAAACTTATCCAGAGACATTTATCAACGACAATTCTAATGAGTAAAAATTTTAAAATCAAGGGAAAAGAATCCAACACAATTATGGCAATAATCCGAGATTAAAAGCAGTAAAAAATTCCCATAAATAACTCTACATCGTCTCAACTCCACAAAATCATTGTCAATCACAAAAATTAAATTTTAGTAAATAGAGTATTTCACCAAATTTTGTTTGTTTAGAACGTCATACCCTGAACAAAAAATATTCACAATTCTTAATGCATATGCATGTCCTATTTTATGCCTAAAATAGAATGTAATATAAAAATAAAATATGCAATCACATGCGCATGATATGTTCACAAGTATAGTGTTGTCTCTCGTGTTGACGACATCACCAGCAACACCTAAGTTTTTCAAAAATATTTGAAATTTTCACACTTGATTGCCCTTAAAACAATTATCAAAACTTCCAGAAGTGGTAGCTTTCACGCTAGAAGAACGGTCTTCATTGAACTTAATTAGGTAACTTTTTCCATTTTATTTCGGTTTTTTATCAAGTTTGCATGCATGACATTGGTCATCAAACTTTTCAAAAGACTGAACAGTGAATTTGCGAAACCAACTTTCACATGGGACAAGATCATGAAATTCACAAAACATTCCTCAACTATTTGGTGGTTTAGTCATAGTTCAAAAACAAGGCCAAGAGTGTTAAAAATATTATGTACAAAAAATTGAGTGTCCACTGTTTGATTGCAACATGAATTCAAACACTACACAGAACAAAATGAATGAATGAATGTAATATGCCTAATGTCCTAAAAATGTGCATGCAAATGCAGTGTTGTCCCTGGTGTTGTAACACCAGAGACAACATCAATGAATGATTATAATGAACACATACTGAGAGACTTTCTAAGATTGGAGAATCTCTTGAAATATAAAGTTTTTACGAATATAATTGCTAGTTGGTTATTAGTTCCAACAAAATCCATTCGCATCATACATTTTTCTACCAAATCTCGAATAAAGTGACGTCGAATTTCAATGTGTTTTGTGCGAGAGTGTTGAACTGGATTTTTTGAAATGTCAATCGCACTCAAATTATCACAATAAACAATGGGTGTTCACTTTTAAATCCCTAATCTTATACCATTTGATTCATCCAAGGAGTTGTGAACAAAAACTTCTATTTCCATGATAAAAACACCCTCCCGTAGTACTTTTTATATCATTCAAATCCTCATCCCAATCAACACCTCCAAAACCAACAAGATTGATATTTTTATCCCTAGTGACTACAACCCTAATTCCTAGGTATTGGAGATGTATCTTAATATACATTTTACTGCTTTTAAATGTGTGACCTTAGGATCAGTTTGGTACCTAGAACATAAACACACAATAAAAATGATATCATCATGAATTGCAGTTAAGTACAAAAGAGGAACCAATCATGCTGCGGTACATGGTGTTGTCAACACCGGCCGCAACATCATTATTACTTAACTTTTCACTAGATACCATTGGTGTTTTCATGCTTTTAATGTTCTCATTATAGAACTTTTTCATCAAAATTTTAACACACGTACTTTGGGAAAGAAAAATATCATCATGAATTTTCTTAACTTGAAAACCAAGAAATTAACTCAACTCAACTACCATGCTCAATTCAAAGATGGAAGAAAATTACATGCATTCAACAAAATCATCAACATGCTATTGAGAATAAGCACAAAAAATGATGTCATCCACGAAAACATGGCAAACAGGTATTTCACCTTTGGACATTTAAATAATAAAGGTTTTATCTGTCACGTCCCGGGCCCTTGCCCGGGCCTGCGCGACTGGATAATGGCCCCCTATAGCAACTACTTCGTATTCGTCCTTGCTTTATGAAAATGATTAACCCAAGTTGCTATAGAAGTCCATTGTAGCCCATTTTAAACTCATTTTAAAGCTTTCATTTTTTTCATGTGGGACAGGGGTCTCACAATCACCCCTCCTTCAGAACGCGACATCCTCGTTACGATCTGAACTCTCGATCCACCAGCACCGAGAATCTAGAGGTGGCTCCTACGGGTTCAAGAGGTGGCTTCCGTCATGTAGAACTTTTCCCCGCATGTTCAAGAGGTGGCTCTGTTGGAAAACGCGGCTCTCAGATCAATCACGATTGATACCCGGTGCAGCGGAAGTTTAAAAATTTTATTATGGAACAATTCCATAGTGTGGGTATCAACCGCTTAACGATTAAATTATTTGTGTGTGTAAAATTAAATAACTATTATTAAATTTTACCTTCAATCTCGAAGCGAGATTATTGGACACCACACAGATTTCTCTGCGCTTCTTGTATCTCCCTGGAACTGATGAACAAGCTTTCCTTCAATCAGGTCCACGAATGGAGGTTTAATCCCTCTGATATATTGCACTAGAAAATATATCAGAAGTTTTCTACGAAGAGAATAAACGAATTTGATTCGCTATTCCAGACTGCAATTCAAAATCACAGACCGGAATTTCTCAGACAGAGAGGGAGGGTGTTCGGCCACTTTGAGAGAGAGGAGGCTAGGGTTTTTCGAAATTTTGCTCTCAAAATTATGACCAGTTGTTTTTAATTTCTGTACTGTAATAACTTATTTATAATGTAGGCCACTAACACCTTAGGGCCCATTAGTCATAAATTGAGGCCCGACAAGCAAAGCCCGCATGTTCAGAAATTAATATAAAATTCATCGTGACTCCGATTGATAAACCGATTTTACCAATGTGCACAGAAACCATTTCTGCACATTTTAAAGTCAAGATAAATTTTCCTGAATCCGAATTCAGTGGTTTCCAAAAATGTACATCCCTATGTCATTTTAGGAAATCCTACTCCCTTACTCTTATTTAAGAAGTCCAACTTCTTTATTCATTAAATTTAACTCTTTAAATTTAACTATCTCAACGGGGATTAAAAAACTCCATTACACTGTGTGACCCTCAATGGTTCAGGGATACAGCTAGCCGTGGGCTCACAACTCCTTGTGACTCGGAACAACGATTTCCGACTTGCCCAACGAATCATGGTAAAGCGCTTAGCAACATCGCCCCATGATTCCCTAGGTATCACTGATAGTGCCTACAAGAACCAGTAGATTTTGGTTCGCGTACAGTACGGTCCCTTCATCCATATATCCCGATCGAATCAACAACCATTGGTATATCGAGAGTCGCTCAAGATTCGATAACTATGCAATACATCTTGAAGATCAAATTAGTGACATCGCATGTGCTACTAAGAAACCATTTCTTAAATCACATCAAGTACTCTGGCCAGAGATTCGTCACACTAATATCTCCTCAGATCGCATAGGATATCCACACTTGCAAGTATGTGGTGAATCCTTGACAACAATGCATCGACTCCTATATGTGTTGTAACTGTACCCAATCCCGACATCTGATGACCCTCATAGAGTCGGTAAACGAGTCAAAGCACAGTACTAGCATATAGAGTCTCCATGATGTTTCAAGTAGTAAGGACTAATGGTGTACAACCAAAACCGCGGACTTTATCCACTCGATAAGTGATAACCACTTGGAAAGTCCGGATAGGGTAGTTCGATTATTCATCCTATGAATATCCATTTGCATGCTTCGAACATCTCCATGTTCCCTACCAATGAAACGTGGTACTCCGCATCGCAAATGCTAGTCTCAAACTCGAGCGATCCTTATCCTTATTATCGGACGGCTCAATTGACTAGGAACAGTTTAGAATATACAGTGACTATAAGATGTATTTCATGATAGACATCCCCATGTTCTACCACATCTTACATACACTATAGTATATTCAAGGTCTTTATCAAAACAACAATAGTATATCACAATATAACAATATGAAGAAAGATAAAGTCATTGCCATTAATAAAAGTGTAAATTACATTAAACAAAAGATCGTTTGTACAAAGAGTCATCAAAGCCCATAGCCACAAGTTGGCTCACTGGGCACCCACTCTTTCAATCTCCCACTTGCCCTATAGCCAACTAGTCATACTACGTAGACCCATTGCTTCGCGATGTTTGTCAAACAATGGTCCTGGCAAGGGCTTAGTAAGCGGATCAGCGATATTGTCTGCAGAGGCCACTCGTTCGACAGTGATGTCTCCTCTTTCCACAATCTCCCGGATGATGTGGTATTTCCTCAGTACGTGTTTGGATCTTTGATGAGACCTTGGTTCCTTTGCTTGAGCAACGGCACCCGTGTTGTCACAGTACACCGGGACTGGACCAACAAATTCAGGAATGACGCCCAACTCTTGGACGAACTTCCTCATCCAAACGGCCTCTTTAGCAGCAGCTGATGCTGCAATGTATTCAGCCTCAGTGGTGGAATCCGCTGTGGTGTCCTGCTTGGAACTCTTCCAAGAGACAGCACCGCCATTGAGCATGAACACAAATCCAGAGGTTGACTTCGAGTCATCCACGTCACTTTGGAAGCTAGAGTCGGTATAGCCTTCCAATTTCAGATCTCGTCCTCCATATACCATGAACATATTCTTAGTCCTTCGTAAGTACTTAAGAATGTCCTTCACGGCTTTCCAATGCATTTGACCGGGATTAGCTTGATATCTGCTCGTGACACTCAGAGCAAATACTACATCCGGTCTGGTAGATATCATCCCATACATGATACTACCTATATCTGACGCATATGGTACATGTGTCATATTCTCTATCTCTTCATCAGTCTTGGGACACATAGACTTGGATAGAGAAACTCCATGACACATGGGTAGATGTCCTCTCTTGGACCCATCCATTGAAAACCGTTTCAATATGGTGTCGATGTAGGTTGATTGAGTGAGTCCTATCATTCTCTTAGATCTATCTCTATAGATCTGTATCCCAAGAATGTAGGATGCCTCACCCAAATCCTTCATCGAGAATCTACCTGATAACCATATCTTTGTTGACTGTAACATCCCTACATCATTCCCAATGAGTAGGATGTCATCAACATAAAGTACTAAGAATGTCACAGCATCCTTAACTACTTTCTTGTACACGCACGGTTCCTCCGGGTTCTTGATGAAACCAAAATCTTTTATTGTTTCATCAAATTTCTGGTTCCAACTTCTTGATGCTTGTTTTAGACCATAAATTGATCTCTGAAGCTTGCATACCTTATGCTCGCTTCCCATGGATGTGAACCCCTCTGGCTGCTTCATATAGATTTCTTCCTTAATGTCTCCATTAAGAAAAGCAGTCTTCACATCCATTTGCCATATCTCATAGTCATACCATGCAGCTATGGCAATAAGGATTCTTATGGACTTGAACATTGCAACTGGTGAAAAGGTTTCATCATAGTCAACTCCTTGTCTTTGAGTGTAACCTTTCTCCACCAATCGCGCCTTGTAGGTCAATACCTTACCATCAGGCCCAAGCTTTCTCTTGTAGATCCATTTACACCCTATTGGAACAATTCCATCAGGAGGATCTACTAAAGACCAAACTTGGTTTGTATGCATTGAATCCAATTCAGACTGCATAGCTTCAAGCCATAAATTTGAATCCGCATCAGAAATTGCTTCCTTGAAGTTTCTTGGATCACATCCAATGTCGGGTTCATCTTGATCCCCTTCAAGAAGAAGACCATATCGAACAGGAGGTCTAGAAGTCCTCTCGGATCTTCTAGGTTCAGGCGTGTCCAGTAATGGTTCCTGAGGCGTAGGATCGTTATTTTGTATTTCGGGTTCTTCTCGAACTTCTTCGAGTTCCATCATCTCGCCTTTCTTATCCAATAAGAACTCCTTCTCCAAGAAGGTGGCATTCCTAGAAACAAACACCTTTGTTTCAGCAGGATAATAGAAATAATATCCGATTGAATTCTTCGGATACCCTACAAAATAACATAAGCTGGATCGACTATCCAACTTATCTCCCACTGTCCGCTTCACGTAAGCAGGACATCCCCAAATCCTTAAGTACGAATACTTAGGAGCTTTGCCATTCCATAACTCGTATGGTGTTTTGTCCACTGCTTTAGTGTGGACGTTGTTCAACAACAATACCGCCGTTTCAAGCGCATAGCCCCAAAACGAAGGTGGAAGCTCAGTGAAGCTCATCATAGATCGAACCATGTCCAACAAAGTTCGATTACGACGCTCCGATACACCATTCAGCTGTGGTGTCATAGGAGGAGTCCACTGAGAGAGAATCCCATTCTCTTTTAGATAGTCCAAAAACTCGGTACTTAAGTATTCTCCACCTCGATCCGATCGAAGTGCTTTAATACTTTTACCTAGCTTGTTTTCTACTTCAGCCTTGAATTTTTTGAACTTTTCAAATGCTTCAGACTTATATTTCATTAAATATAAATACCCATACCTTGAATAATCGTCAGTAAAGGTAATGAAGTAGGTGTGGCCATATTGAGTCCCAACTCTAAATGGTCCACAAACATCTATATGGATCAAATCCAACAGATTTTGACTACGCTCAGGCTTTCCTTTAAAAGGAGATTTAGTCATTTTCCCTTTTAGACAGGATTCACAAGTAGGTAGAGAGTTAATATCAGACATATCAAACATGCCCTCTCCCACTAGCTTGTTCATCCTCCTTGAGGAAATATGACCTAGCCTAGCATGCCAAAGGTTCGCCGGGTTTTGACTATCGATTTTTCTTTTGTTTGTTGTTGCCGGTTTATCAATATAATTTATTGGAACGTCTTTTAGTTTTAAGTTGTATAGATCGTTTTCAAGTTGTCCATTTCCAATCAAACATTCATTCTTGTAAATATTGCAAATCCCATTCACAAAATTGCAAGAATAACCATCTCTATCTAGCATAGAAACAGAAATAATGTTTTTAATTAAATCCGGAACAAATAAAACATCTCTTAAAAATAACTTAAAACCGTTCTGCAAAATTAAACAAACATCTCCAATGGCTGTAGCTTCAACTCTGGAACCATTCCCGAGCCTCAGCTGGGTCTCACCCATTCTAAGCCTGCGACTTCTTGTCATCACCTGCAAATCATTGCAAATGTGAGATCCACATCCGGTATCCAATACCCAAGAAGTAGTATTAAGTGAAATGTTTATTTCAATATAGAACATACCCTTTGCAGTTCCCAACTGCTCTAGATATTCCTTGCAGTTGCGCTTCCAATGACCGGGCTTCTTGCAGTAATGGCAAACATCCTTGGATTTTCCATTGTTTGAAGCCTTTGTCTTGTGCTTCTTCTCGGGCTCGACTTTCTTGGGTGGGACAGAACGTTTCTTGCCCTTCATACTTGGCCCCTTCTTAGCAGAAGATGAGGAGCCCACCAAGAAAGCTGGCTTATCCTTCTTAAGTGTGGATTCATATGTCACAAGCATATTGACCATCTCTTCAAGGGTGGCCTCTATCTTGTTCATATTAAAATTTACCACAAATCCGTCAAACGAAGAAGGAAGAGACAGAAGCAGTAAATCCACGTTGAGTTCATGCTCCAACACCAAATCAAGGGTCGCTAACTTTTGTATGAGCCAAATCACTCGTACCCCATGATCACGGACCGAAGTCCCTTCACGCATGCGACACGTCATCAGCTCCTTAACAGTAGCGAACCTTTCAGCCCTCGATTGAGCCCCAAAAAGTTCCTTGAGTTGAGCGTGAATGTCAGCAGCATTCACGGTGTCCTCAAATCGCCTCTGGAGTTCATCAGACATCGAGGCTTGCATATAGCATTTGGTCTTGATGTCATGGTCCCACCATGCATCAAGTTTGGCCAATTCCTCCGGACTTACGTCAGCTGGTGCTTCTTTCGGAGGTGATTTCTCTAACACGTAGAGCATCTTCTCCGAAGTCAAGACAATCTTCAACTTCCGGAACCATTCCGTATAGTTTGCGCCAGTTAACTTGTTTTGTTCGAGGATCGAGAATAAAGGATTACGCGAATTCATCGTATGAAATACTAAAAAGAAAAACAGACATATATCAATGATTGTTTAAGCAATTTACTAAGACATAAAATAGGCGAATTTAATTTTATGAATCTCACTCCCACTATTTTAACGATTTCACTACCCTCTAGTGAAAACGGGAAACTTTTTCCTTAGTGAGAACATGGAGTCCAATTGACAAACTTATGGTCCCGAATAATATCAGCCAACCATAATTCTCAAAAGGTAGAGCCCAATTGCTTCCAAAGCAACCCCCATGTGTTTACCTCATGTCCAATAAGGGCCCAATAATATGACGCCGTTTAAAGTGACATGTCAAGATGACCCATCAATATTAAGTTGTGATGGACGGTCGCCATGTGGATCCCCCAATAATATGAGCCGATCCCATGGGAGTTCCACCCAACTTACAACATTTGTCGATCCAATGTACAGCTTTCCGACGAACGGGCCCCCCCAATAATATGAGCCGGACCGTATCCGCGGGTAGCATCTCATACATTGACCGTTGATGGAAGGTAGGAATATTTAAACAAATTTAAATTTTCTTTATTTATCTTGATATCAATTTTAAATCATATTTAAAATGAGGGATTTTTAATTATAAAAATTTGTCTCATCAATTTCAAATTATTGCATGCTTGCCGGATTCACGCAATTATGTCTAAAACATGCATACAATCATAATATCATATATTATATAGGATGATCGATTCCATTTCTAATTGACCCGTGGTTGCCAATCACGAGTCTTAGTCCAATCCTAGGTAATATGCAGTATGCAATGCAATCCTATTACATGTGCTTCCAATTTACATTTCTTCTGTCTTTATTGTCTGCTGGGCCCACCATCTTCAAATCTTGATCTCCCACTAAATCTAATGTATTTACAATAAATAACAATGACAAGTAGGGGATACATTTTTAGGGGTGGGAACGGACCATAAACCAAGCCCACTTTTATTACATATGACATTCATACTGGGCCATAAACCAGGCCCATTAATAAAACCAACAACAATAAAACAAATGTAAATTCCTAACATACACCTACAAAATTGGTCATGGCAATCGATCATCCTTATCCAATAACATTTAATTCAAAATTAATTTATTGGATAACATGCAGTGGCAATTCAAATTTAAACAGGATAAAATCATATTTTATATATAAAATCTCATTTTACATATAAAATCATATTTTATCTCTTTATCAAATAAAATCATATTTTATCTACAAAATCCAATTTTATGGATAAAATCATATTTTACTCAATATATTCATAAGATCAAATCTTATCATCAATTGTACCAAAAATAATTGATTTCAAAATTCAATTTAAGGATAAAATATTAAAAATTTCCAAAAATTCTAATTTATCCAAAAATCAATTTTAAAGTTTACGGACTCGAACAATTCGATCCGAAATCTCGTGAACCAATCAAAAACAATTTTTTGACCGGACCAAAAATAAAATTTTAACACATTAAAATTAATTTTAAATAAAATTTAATTTTTCCCGCGGGCCGCCCGGGACACTCTCGGGCCGGCCCGCACCCGTGGGCGCGGGCCGGGGCAGCCCGCACCCGTGGGCGCGGGCCGGGGCAGCCCGGCTGCCCTTTTAGGGCAGCAACAGTTGCTGCCCTGGGCGGTGCCGAGCGTCGCCCATGGGCGGCGCCGTGCACCGCCCTGGGCAGCGCCGAGCGCTGCCCTGGCGGCGCTGAGCGCCGCCCTTGGGCGACGCCGTGCGCCGCCGTGGGCGGCGCCGTGCGCCGCCCCGGGCAGCAACAATTGCTGCCCCACCGGGCAGCGATCCAATCGCTGCCCGGGTTTTGCCCCGAAATTTTTTTTTTTTTTATTTTATTTAAAAATATTTATTTTGTTTCAAAAACCGAGACTCAAAAATTTTTGTACAATTGATTAATTTAATCGTTTGATCTGAGCAACCTGGCTCTGATACCACTGTTGGAAAACGCGGCTCTCAGATCAATCACGATTGATACCCGGTGCAGCGAAAGTTTAAAAATTTTATTATGGAACAATTCCATAGTGTGAGTATCAACCGCTTAACGATTAAATTATTTGTGTGTGTAAAATTAAATAACTATTATTAAATTTTACCTTCAATCTCGAAGCGAGATTATTGGACACCACACAGATTTCTCTGCGCTTCTTGTATCTCCCTGGAACTGATGAACAAGCTTTCCTTCAATCAGGTCCACGAATGGAGGTTTAATCCCTCTGATAGATTGCACTAGAAAATCTATCAGAAGTTTTCTGCGAAGAGAATAAACGAATTTGATTCGCTATTCCAGACTGCAATTCAAAATCACAGACCGGAATTTCTCAGACAGAGAGGGAGGGTGTTCGGCCACTTTGAGAGAGAGGAGGCTAGGGTTTTTCGAAATTTTGCTCTCAAAATTATGACCAGTTGTTTTTAATTTCTGTACTGCAATAACTTATTTATAATGTAGGCCACTAACACCTTAGGGCCCATTAGTCATAAGTTGAGGCCCGACAAGTAAAGCCCGCATGTTCAGAAATTAATATAAAATTCATCGTGACTCCGATTGATAAACCGATTTTACCAATGTGCAACACGTGAGATTTCTTACCTTTTTGCATTCAACACAAACATATGGAACTCTAAAATTCAAATTAGGAATACCTCGGACAGCTCCATAATTACATAGATTTTTCAGTGTCATGAAATTTGTATGACTCAAATTTTGGTGCCATAAATCAAGATCATCCAAATTTGTGTGTTTGTAGGAAAGTTCCTCTCCAAATTGATAGCAATTGCCTGCTGATCTTATACCTATCATAAAACACATGTTAGAATTATCAAAAACTTCACAAGTATTTTTATCAAACTTGACATGAAAATCATCATCACAAAATTGACTAATGGAAATAAAGTTTGAGTTTAATACCTCGACATGAAGCACATTGTGAAGATTTGGGAGGCCTTCCACATTCAGTGTTCCTTTGCCAACAATTATTCCTTTTGCACCACCTCCATAAGTCAATTTACCACTTCTTTGTTCAATATATTTCAAGAGATGCTCTTTCAAACCTGTCATGTGGCGTGAGCTTCTACTATTAAAGTATCAGTGACCTGCAATGTTTTCAACAAATTATGAACAACAAAGCACTGAAAATTAGATTTTGGTACCCAGATTTTCTTCACTATGGGTATTTTCTTGGAGGTTTTGCGCCTGATGTTGTGCAACATGGGGGGCATCATCAACTTTGACTCCCAATACATGTAGTCATTCCTGATCTTGAAACAAAAAGGCCTGATGTGACCGGGTTTGAAACAATAATGACAAACAAAGGGGCGCTTCCATTTCTTTGGCTTTTGAGTAGGAACACGCTTTATGATGGAGAATTCTTGATCAGCGGAGCGACAGTGGGTTTTGATGATTCCCCAACTTCAAACACTCTATTTTCTAACTCTAGACAACCTTACCACCTATATGCATCATAAGTATAAAATCAAGCTTGCATGTACTTGAATTAAATTCAACAAGTGTTAGAGTTGCCTTTTCAAGCTCCTCGTTAACTTTGCATAATTTAGAATCTTTCCTACCTAGAATTACTTCAAGCTTGGCAATGGCAGAATTTAAATCAGAATTTTCTTTAGAGAGAGTTGTGTTCAACTTGTCCCGTTTGATCCGATCAGCATACAACTCCTCATAAAACTTATGTACACACTATAGAGTTACATCATCATTGACAGCTTCTTGATCACTATAATTACGAGAAGATGTATTCAAGAAAACTGATTTTTCACTGGTGTTCGGCCTAGTGTTGCAAAACCGGAGGCAACACCCAATGGGCTGACTTGAAAACACCTCTTTTCTTTCAACAATGCAGCCAGGGAGGTATGATATTTTTATTCATTCTGTTCTTGATCTCTGTCAGAGTCATCATTACTCAAGAAAACAGTCGTACCTTTGTGGAGTCGATTTGCTCATTCAATTGCATGGTGTCTATATCCATTTTATTCCCTGCATTGTACATAATCAAAATTATTTGTATTAAATTCATAAATAACAACATACTTTGGTCGAGACAGTTCTCGTGTAGGTGACACCCTCAATAGATCTTCAAGAGAAGGTAAACTAAGGTGCTTATTTTCTTGTCCAATTTTTTTGTCCATTCTTTTCTTTAAATAATCCTCAAACTTCTCGATGATCAACGAAATTGAATCTTCACATAAATCTGAATTATTGACTTCTGGTGGTCGGAGTATGACGTCAGCCACCGACACGTCCATGATAATCCTGCAAAACTAAAATAACGATAATCTCTCTTAGAAAAGTCAAGAGTTGGATATGATGGCACTTGTAAGGTATGATTGTAGTTTATCTTAAATAAGTGTAGGGTTCGTGTTTTATATGGTGTTACAACACTAGAGACAACATGCAGCAGAATTAATAAAACACGAATAATTAACAAAAATAAATAACACAAGAAATTAATTTTGCACGAGTAAAAACTCTTGCGGGTGCCTTAGGGCTAAAGAATCACTAGAAAAATGTAGATCAGTCTTACAAAATAATACTAGTAATTTTAGGAAAACACCAAATCCTAAATTTCTCAACAAGTTTAGAAATCAAACTTGCATCCTAAATAATTAGAGTATAAAATAAATCAGATGAAACTATCCCGTAAGCCTAAAGACGAAGACACAATAAAGTAGTCGAACAACACTATGCACTAAGTGTTTGTCTCTGATGTCTTCAATACCAACGGCAAAACGGGGACATAAATAATGATTATTGCAAAATCTGGCTTCAACAACCTTCAAATTCTTGACAGGAATTCTTCAATGGTGTTCTGTGAATTTTTATTCTGTGGCCGTGAATTATTTGTGAACAAAAATCCTTTTTATAGAATTGAGTCCAAAGATAGATGGATTTCTTTAGATAGAGTCCTACATGAATAAAGAAACAATGTTAAGTAGGGATAAAATTCTATGATGCATATCAAATAATATCTTGACAATGTTTTATAATTATAAATCACTTATATTCCCTATCAAGATATAATTTTATCAAGATAAATATCTATCCTATTCAATATCGAAATCATAGAATATTTACGCTATATTTTAATTTTGTCTAGAAGGAAAAATCTAATCATAATCTATTCAAACCAAAGGTAAGATATTTGAAGGAATTAAAATTCCTTTCAATTATGAAATTGATAAATGTTTCTATGGATAAATAATATATTAACTTCTTATGTTTTTAAATCCTGAGCTCACACATTATTATGTTTTGAAAGCTTGATCACACACATAATTGTCAATACAGGATATAACCTCTTATTGTAGCTTATTCAGAGTTGGAGTTATTCGAGTCGAAAGGTACAAGCAGTCATTGTTTAAGCCGGATAGAACACTCAAGACAATTGGTTCTTGAGTTTCCCTTCAAATCACATATTTGCATCAATACTTATTCTAGAATGGAAAACTTGTATCTTGTGATTGAACTCTTGTTATTAATTGGTTTATGGTTTAATACTTGTGTTTCTTTATGCATTCATATTGAGCCTAAATATTTTATTTCAGCGGGCTGTACACCCTTTTTGTTATATGATTTGGGGGCTATAATCATGTTTTGTATTTGGATTGAACGTTGTACTAATGCATGTTTGAGTTTGATTGCTATGAAGACTTGTATGAGAGCTTAGCTTTAGCTATTTTTCTGGTTTTTTTTCTGGTGCAGGGGGCGCTTGAGCTGCAGTTTTTGGCATCCCGAGCGCCCAACCGTTTGAGGAATCCAGTAGGGCTAGATATTGCCGCGTGCTCGAGCGGCAGTTTTAGCCCGCTCGAGCGCTGCATCAGTAATTTTTTTTAAAAAAAATTTATTACTTGAATCTTGGATCTTGTATGCTTAATTTTGTTTAATCCGAGATTAGATGTTTAGAACCGAGGTCTCACATTAAGTGGTATCAGAGCAATAAGTTCTTGGTTAAAATGGAAGTGAGCGGGGTAGATTGAGTCCGCTTGAATTGGCTCCTCGCAAGTGATTGAGTTATTTAATTGATTATTTAAATTTCATGCAAGCATGCTTTATTATTTGAGAATTATTCGAATTACATGTTTATGTGATTTAATTTATAAAGAATGGACTACTTGAGATATAATGTTTTGTTTATCGACATGTATCCAAAATCCTAAGAGGTTGATGGGCACCAAATTGTAGCGATTGAGATATCTTATGTCCTAACCTTTGATTATCAGATGGGTCCTCGTCGAGTAATTAACAGAAATCCTCCTCCAGTTACTTCTCTGAACAAACAAGCTAGTACCGAAACTGATCAGATGGATGCCACAGCGACGCCTATGAAAACCTTACTAAAGAGGTTCCAGTCGTTTAACCCGCCACTCTTACAGGGTACAGAGAATCCAGTTGACTGTGAGAGCTGGTTGGACGATATTGATCAGTTTTTTGATTTCCTTGACTATTCTGATGACTGCAAAACCAGGTTAGTCATTCATCATTTGCGGGGTGTTTCTAAGAACTAGTGGATCACGGCGAAGAGAGCCATTGAAAATCGAGGTACAGCTATTAACTGAAATCTTTTCAAATCTGAGTTTTATAAGCGGTTTTTCCCAGTTTCGTACCAAAAAGATAAGGAAGCCGAGTTTGCCATTCTAAGGCAAGAGAATTTGAATATCGAGGAGTATGTAGCCAAGTTTGATAGTTTGCTGAGATTTGCACCGCACATTTCTGAAAACAAAGAAGCAAAGGCCGATCAGTTCATCAATGGTTTGAACCCCGATATCTTCACGTTGGTAAACACTACTAGGCCTGAATCATGCAAAAGTAGCTGAAGTAGGTTTGTGGAGACAGAGAGGAACACCATTTGTGCCTCAGCAGCCTAGACAGTCTTAGAACCAACCATCTCAGTATCAGAATCAGCCATCTCAGTATCAGAACCAACCACAGAGGTCTGAAAGAGGAAGCAGTGGGGGTAATAGAAGGGATCATTTCAGTTCAAAAGGGAAACAATTCAAGAAGAAAGGGAACAGTTCTTCTAGCTCCACTGGCTCCAAGCAGTTCGATTCAGGACAGAGTTCTGGATTTTCATCTTTGTTCTGCAACAAGTGTGGAGGTATACATTCCCAAGAGCAGTGTGTAGGAGTCTTCGGGAACTGCAATATCTGTCAGCAGCCAAGACACTTTGCTAAGGAGTGCCCTCAGCAAGGTAAAGAACGAGCTCAGAGTGGGAGTTCTTCTAGACCTACAGCTCAACCTGGGAGGCAGACTTCTACGGTTCATTCCTTCCAGCCTCAGCAGCAGAATAGACAGGAAGGTAACCCAAATTCGAACTAGCCTCCGAGGCAGCAGACATGAGTCTTTGCTCTGACTTAGGATCAAGCTCATGCAACACCTGATGATGTTATAGCAGGTTACTGTTCTATTCTCGGTTATTCTGCTCATTTATTGATTGATACGAGTGCTTCTCACTCTTTTATATCTGAGAAATTTGTTTTGATGCATGCCTTGCCTTGTGAGCCTTTGCCTGCTGTAGTAGCTGTTACTTCACCTTTGGGGTGGAGGAATTGTGTCTGTTAGATTGGTTCGGAACTGTGAACTTCGTTTCGAAGGTAACGTGATTATTTTCGATTGTATTGTGCTTGGGTTGTCTGATTTTGACTGTATTATTGGTATAGATGCTTTGACCAAGTACAGGGCTATCGTTGACTGTTTTAAAAAATTAGTCCGTTTTAGACCGGAGATGGCAGAGGAGTGGAAATTCTTTGGTAAGGGTTCTCAATCCAGAATTACTTTAATATATGTTTTGTCGATGTCTCATTTGTTACATAAAGGATCAGAGGGCTTCTTGATCTATGCAGTAGATGTCCTGAAATCTAGCCCAGAATTGGTTGATATACCAGTGGTTAGAGAATTTGCTGACGTATTTCCGGACGATATTCCTGGATTTCCGCCTATTCAAGAGATCGAATTCAGCATTGATTTATTTTCAGGTACGCAGCCGATTTCCAAAGCTCCTTATCGTATGGCACCGATCGAATTGAGAGAATTGAAAGAACAACTTGAGAATTTGATTGTCAAGGGATGCATCAGATCTAGTGTGTCGCCTTGGGGTGCTCCTGTTCTCTTTGTGCGAAATAAGGATGGTTCTATGCGGCTCTGTATTGATTACCGTCAAATGAATCAAGCGACGGTAAAGAACAAGTATCCTTTACCCCAAATAGATGACCTTTTTGATCAACTGAAGGTTTCTTCTGTCCATTCGAAGATTGATCTGAGGTCGGGATATCATCAGATGAGAGTGCGTGAGGAAGATATTCCTAAGACCGCATTCAGAATGAGGTATGGTCATTTCGAGTTTATAGTCATGTCGTTCGGTTTGACTAACGCTCCAGCAGTTTTTATGGGTTTGATGTACCGTATCTTTCATTGTTATTTGGATTAGTTTGTTATTATCTTCATCGATGATATTCTTATCTATTCGAAGAACCGTACTGACCATGTAGAGCATTTTAGGATCATCTTGCAGATTTTGCGGGCTAAACAGTTGTTTGTCAAGTTGTCTAAGTGTGAGTTCTGGTTGGACCGAGTTGTCTTCCTCGGTCATATTATTTCAGGAGATGGGATTTCTGTCGATCCTAGCAAGATCAAAGCGGTCATGAATTGGACTAGACCGACATCAGTGCCTGAGATCCGAATATTTATGGGTTTAGCTGGTTATTATCGTCAATTCATCTAGGGATTCTCATCTATTGCAAAGTCGATTACCCAGCTGACTCATAAGAATGCGCCTTTTATCTGGACTGCACATTGTGAGGCTAGTTTTGTGGATCTGAAGAAGATACTAACCAGTGCTCCGATTCTATTTATTCCATCAGGTACTGGAGGTTTTACCGTTTATTACGATGCTTCTCATCGAGGCTTGTTTTGTGTTCTTATGCAGCATAAGCATGTGATAGCATATGCATCGAGGCAGCTGAAGCCGCACGAGACTCGTTATCCGGTTCATGATCTTGAACTCACTACGATCGTATTTTCTTTGAAGGTCTGGCGTCACTATCTTTATGGTGACTCTTTCGAGATCTTTTATGATCATAAGAGCCTTACGTATTTGTTTTCACAGGAATAACTGAATATGAGACAGAGAAGATGGTTAGATTTTTTGAAGGATTTCGACTGTGAGATCAAATACTACACGGGAAAGTCGAATGCAGCTACAGATGCCTTTAGCCGAAAGCTTTGTTCTTTATCTCTTTCTACTATCGGTGTTTCTCAGTTGATCGATGATTGTTGCACTTCTGATTTGGAGTTTGAAACAGATAGTAGGACTATCAGAGTGTTTGCTATTCAAGCCGAGCCAGAGTTATTGATTATGATCAAGGAAGCACAGAAGTCTGATCCGAGCACTCAGATTTGAGTAGAGAAAGTCAGATCTGGGCATCAGTCTGAATTTTAGGTTAGAGATGATGTTTTTTTGTGAATAATTGTATTTTTGTGCCCGATGTTTCGTAGTTGAGGCAGCGTATTTTTTGAGAGGCACATTGCAGTCGGTTCAGTATTCAACTTGGAGGTTGGAAGATGTACAACGATCTGAAGAATCAGTTCTTGTGGAAGAAGATGAAGACGATGTTGCGAGATTTATATCCCGATGTTTGAACTGTCAGCAAGTGAAAGCAGATAAGAAGCGACCAGGTGGTTTGTTGCACAGTTTAGTTGTTCCTGAATGGAAGGGGGATCACATTTTGATGTATTTCATCACAAAGCTACCGCGATTTGTTGAGGATGCAATGCTATTTGGGTAGTGATCGACAGATTGACAAAGTCTGCTTTCTTTATTCCGTACAGGATGACGTATCATCACGATCAAATGACTGAGTTGTATATTAGCAACGTTGTGAGATTTCATGGTGTGCCAAAGTCGATCGTTTCAGACCGAGAACCTAGATTCACTTCGCACTTTTGGCACAGTCTTCAAGAGGCACTTGGTACTCGATTGCATCTGAGTACAACATTTCATCCTCAGACCGACGAACAGTCCGAGCGGACTATCCAGACTCTTGAGGATATGCTTCGAGCAGTAGTGCTAGACTTTGGCACTAGTTGGCAGGATTTCTTGCCTCTTGTCGAGTTTTCTTACAACAACAGTTATCAAGAGAGTATCGGAATGGTACCTTTTGAGGCTTTGTATGGTAAGAAGTGCCGATCTCCTTTGTTTTGGGACGATGTGTCCGAGTCACCTGATTTGGGACCGGATATGCTTCGAGATATGGTGGAGTATGAAGTCAGCTCAGGATAGACAGGCGAAGTATGAAAATATCAGACGTAGACCTCTGAGTTTCGATTGGGGAGACCAAGTATTCTTGAAAATTTCTCCTTTCAGAGGCACTGTCAGATTTGGAAAGAGAGGGAAGTTATCTCCGAGATTCATCGGACCGTACGAGATTCTCGAAAAGTTAGGCGATCTTGCCTACATACTTGCACTTCCTCCATCTCTATCTGGTATTCACGATGTTTTTCACGTCTATATGTTTCGGAAGTATCATCCAGATCCTTCTCATATTCTTCAGCCTGATGAGGTCAAGCTTGACGAGACTCTGAGCTACTTTGAGCGACCGATTCATATCCTTGATCGGAAGGAAAAGCAGCTCAGAACCAAGTTGATTCCTTTGGTGAAAGTTCAGTGGAGCCATCACAGAGTCGAAGAGGTGACTTGGGAGATAGAATCTGACATGATACAGCGGTTTCCAAAGTTATTCGGATGACGTGAGTTCTTCTTATTGTCTTAGGTCCTTTATTCTATCTTATGTGATTGATTCTTATTGATTTCGAGGATGAAATCTCTTCTTAGAGGGGGGAATTGTAACGCCCCAAAAATATCTTAATTGAGTTTATTTGAGATAATCGGAGATTATAAAATTCAAGAGCCGATTTGATTTTGATCAGGATCTATTTTGCAATTTTTGGAAATTTCATGGACTAAAACGCAAATTTGGAGTTTTTTTATAATATCTTAGCACGTTGACTTGTCTTCACTTCATCCATCACCTCCCCCATCTCTTTTTCCTCCATTGAAGGCGCCTAAAGATTTCATTAAATCTTTGTGATTCCGGTTTCCGGTCGATCCGTCCGTTAGAATTTATTTTCGAAGGCAGATTCGCGATCACGACAGCGAGAGCTTCGTTTTGTCGTAAGTATTTCTCCGATCAGTTTACTTATATTTTTTGGACTTTGTTAGAATCTATTGATTTTCTGTTATGTTGTTCTTGAGATAGTTCTTATCGTTTATTATTTGTCGGTTTTGAAATAGAGCGTCGTTTGGATTTGTTATGATTTTTGGAAGATTATTTTGATAAAGTTGGTTTTGAGATTTGTTGGATTTGATTGATTATTGATGTTTTAGCATTGTATTGAGTTGTTTGCGATTTTATACTTTTGTCTGTGTTTTCGGTTTGATCAGAATATAGCAGTTATGCCGCCGGTTTGAGTTTTGGGATTTGAACCGTTTGAGTTGATGAAATTTTGGCCTTTGAGTTTGTTCGTCGTTGTGATCTTCTTTCGACTCCATACAGATTCGTTTGAAGTTTGTTGAGCCCAGAGTTAGCAGTTATCGATCGTCGAAGAGTTGAACGAAGAGCGGTAAAGAGTTTACCTTTAGCCTTTGTTGTTTTTGTGTTGTACAGATTTTAATATAACCTCTTATTGTAGCTTATTCAGAGTTGGAGCTATTAGAGTCGAAAGGCACAAGCAGTCATTCTTTAAACGGGATAGAACACTCAAGATAGTTGGTCCTTGAGTTTCCCTTCAGATCACATACTTGCATCAATACTTGTTCTAGAATGGGGAACTTGTATTTTGTAATTAAACTATTGTTATTAATTGGTTTATGTTTTTATACTTGTGTTTCTTTATGCATTAATATTGAGCCTAAATCTTTGATTTCAGCGGGCTGTACGCCCTTTTTGTTAGATGATTTGGGGGCTATAATCGAGTGGCCTGGGTGTAGAGGTTCACCTAGTGTCAGCATACACCTTGTAGTCCCACCAAAGTCTAGAAGATGGAGATACTTGATACCACCTCGTTCGGGAGAGTCGGTGGGTTATTTACGTGATCTCATCCTCAGGATCCCAAAAGCATACCAGCAATTTCTTTTTTATCAGAGTTGATATCCCGATTTTAAAGACATGCATTTCTTTTGTATTAACATTGAATATGTTGTATTTATATCATGTTATTAAAATATTATTTGTTATGGCATGTTATGTTGCTTTTACTGGGAATATCATTCTCACTGGAGTTATCCGGCTGTTGATTTGTTTTGTATGTGTACTTGACAACAGGTGGGGCAAGATCGAGTCAGCGGAGACTTGGTCAGCATCAAGATCGAGAGATTGAATTGGGACTCGGTTTAGAAGTCGAATCAACATGTCAATCTAGTTTATATTTTTGAAGCATGTTTAGAATTCGAACTTGTTCTGAGTTGTTTTGTAGAACCTAAAACCGATGCATGATCTATTAGTTCGAAGGATTTTTTAACTCTATCCCTCATGTTTTGTATTTGGATTGAACGTTGTACTAATGCATGTTTGAGTTTGATTGCTGTCAAGACTTGTATGAGAGCTTAGCTTTAGCTATTTTTCTGGTTTTTTTTTTCTGGTGCAAGGGGCACCCAAGCTACAGTTTTTGGCAGCCCGAGTGCACCCCCTCTTGAGGAATCCAGTAGGGCTGGATATCGCCGCGCGCTCAAGCGGCAGTTTTTGCCCGCTCGAGCGCGGCATCAGTATTTTAAAAAAAACTTTATTGCTTGAATCTTGGATCTTGTATTATTAATTATTATTTAATCCGAGATTAGATGTTTAGAACCAAGGTCTCACATAATGAATCCTCGAATGAGATTAATTAGTATAAAGTCAGATTAATGTTCCGAAATGTTCCAAGTGTTCGAACAGTTCGGAAGGTCCAAACTTGAGCTAGGTGTAGATCGGTGGTTTCGATCCCTTTGGAAGCAGTAATTGAGTTCGGAAGTACCAAGTAGTTTGGAAGCTCCAAACAGTAGATTGGAAGCTCTGAATCTTGTTGCAGTTAGACAAGGCATGGGTTTTGATTTGTTGATTGGACATGACGTAGATCGAAAGCTCCAAACTAGAGTTCAGAAGGTCCGAACGTTGTCAACAGCTGTGTTTTCCAATCAAAGGATACACGTTTTGTGGAGGAAGTTCAAAAGGACGATCGAAAGCTCCAAAGTGCGTTCAGAAGTTCCGAACTAGAGATTGGACGTTCCGATCGTGGCCTATATATAGGGGCCGAGAGCTCATTCTTCCTTGCACATTTTCATATTCTCTCTCTCATTCCTAAGTGCCTCCAGAGGGTGTTTATGCATTTCTAGGAATCGTTTTGGAGGTAGTCGATAGTGAGGCGCTACCGGGATCGTAGTGGAGTTGTGCCTATGTTTTGAGGTCATCTCCATCAAAGGGCTAACAACGGATGCAGATATATATATATAGACTCTGTTTAGCTTCTATGATTAGCTATTGGTCTAGTTAAGGCTTTTAGTAAGCGATAAGTGATATGATGATTATCTACTTATAGGTTTGGACTTGAGTACCTGAGTGGCTAGGTTGCTTGATTTGACGTACAGACGTACTATCCGAGATACCCTGATTGAGTATGCATGTTCTATGTTTGCATGATTGTATATGGCATAGCTTATGTGCATTTATTATGTCACAATTATTATGCTACATGAATTTATCACGTTGAGCCTATACCTTGATATTATCTATAGAGGGGTTGCTCATCCCCGAGGTTTTTGTGGATGGATGTCATGGATTTAGGTTCGGATAGTCCACTTATTTCTTATGATATGGGAGTACCTCTTGATGCAACAGTTCAGTGTGCTGCATACCATGGAACCATTTCTTGAGAAAGAATTTCTTCTGTGATAGGTTTTCGGTACCCGATCATTTACATTTAGCATGCATAGTATGTGTATACTCGTACTTTCGTACTGAGCGTGGTTAGCTCACGTCCTCGGTTTATGTTCTGGACACCCCATTCCATGGATCATGACATAGGTTGGACGGATCGGGTGGTAGCGGTCACTGAGCAGCAACCGGATGGATTATATTGTACCAGGTTTTCATTTATGGAATCTTAGTAATATCTTCGATTGGGTTGTAATACATTTATCATTAATTTTGTTTGGGACCGGTTGTATTTATGTCGGGTTAGTATTTGATTTAAGTTCTGCAATTTTCTCTGGTTATTGTTGTTTAAGTTTTAATTGCATGCTTAAGCCCCAGTTAGTATGTGCTTCCAATGTGGGTCACCACATTCTCGGCGTTGTCTTGATCTTGATTGAGTGCAAAGACTTTCCCCTGTACTCGTGGGCGCAAATTAGACGAACCATGCGATGCTGTCTGAGGGCGCTATTGAACGGTAGCCTGAGAACCAAAACCAAAAACAAAACCATTACCCGACCCTCCCTGACTGGGACAATTTTTCTTCAAATGGCCCATCTCCCCGCATAAGAAACAAGCTTCAAATACTCGATGACACTCATCATATGGGTATTTCCTCCCACAGTTCTCACAATGACCTTCCTCTTATTTCCTCTCAAATTGGAAAACAACACCAGAGCCGGAGGAAAAATACGTAGAGGCCTGCTTCTTGAAAGACTGAGCATGTGGTCCAAAAGAACTGGTAGGACGAGAAGCCTAAAATAAATACTCCTGGTTCACACTGATCTCCTCCTGTCGACAATAGTTCACTAAACCCTCATAAGAAGTGTGGTCATCACAGACAGTGACCCGATCAAAGATCTCGTGATTCAAACCCTGCAATAAGTTATCATACTTTGCCTCAGAACTAGCGCCAATATGTGGGAAGAACAGATAAAATTGATGAACATCATTTTATATTAATCTATGGTCATGGATCTCTGCTTCATATTAAGCAACTTGGTCGACTTTGCCTAACGGAGGGCTGTAGGAAAGTGCAACTTAATGTGTGAGGCCTCGGTTCTAATCTTCTATTCTTAAGATAATATAAACAATTATCATGCACCGTCTATTAGTTAAGGAAACAAGAAGAAATAAAAAAAATTTCTTTTTTTTTTTTTTGAATGAACAATATTGTGCTCGATCCTATAAAAGCCTAGGATCGAGCGCACCACAATTACAAACTCTCTGCCGAGAAAAATGCAGGGTGCCGCGCTTGATCCGGTAAAAAGCCAGGATCGAGCGCACCATTTTCTGAAACTCTCTGTCTCGGAAATCACAGGGGCCGCACTCGATCCTGCAATAATCTAGGATCGAGCGCACCCCCTTGCCCAGAAAAATTCAGAACATGGAATGTCTTTCCTTCAAACTCAATCCAACAATAATCATAACAACACAAAAGCAAGGCTAACCAATGCCATTCAAGCGATTCTGTGCTTCAAAACATAAACATGCATTACAACTCAATTCTTCCAACTAGTACATAAAATTCTGGAGTTCAACAACTGTTCAAAGTAGAGGACATGCAACAACAACATAACGATGAAGTTCTATATCTAAACATGTTCCAATATCACTAGGTAGACATGCTGACACGACTTCTAAACCGAGTCTCACTACTAGCTCTCCCTCTTGATGTTAACCAGGCCTTCGCTGACTTGGTCCTGCCCCACCTGTTGCCAAGTAAACATTACAAAACAAAGCAACAGCCGGATAACCGGTGAGAATGATAATCCTAGTAAAAGCAACATAACAAGTAATACAACAATAAACATGCTTTCAAGACAACAACGAAATCAATAACAACGTAATGAAATGCATGTCTTTAAACCGAGATATCAAATCTGATAAACGAGGGATTGCTGCTGTGCTTTTGGGATCCCGAGGATGAGATCTCATAACGACTCACCGACTCTCCCAATCGAAGTGGTGCCACGTATCCCACTCCTCTAGACTTTGAGAAACTATAATGAGTATGCTAGCACCAGGCGAAACGACTACGACCTAGGCCACTCAATCATAGTTTCCAAATGTCTAAATAAAAAGGGGCGGTTCTGCCCGCTAGAACAAGATTGACTCAAGATGAATGCATAACAAAACATAAACATAAGCCACATAAACAACTCAAATAACAACCAAAATACAAGTTCCATATGCTAGAACAAGTATTGATGCAATATGTGATTTGAAAGGGAAACTCGAGAACCAACAGTCTCGAGTATGCTATCCCGCTACGATGACAGCTTTTACCTTTCAATGCAGTAGTTCCAACTCTGGAAAAGCTACAACAAAAGATTGTATCAAAGAGTATACAATCTAAGCAACAACTACGGTTCAAGGTAATTCTCTTTACCGTTCTTCGTCCAAATCTCGATGACCAAATGCTGCTAACACAAGGCTCGACAAACTCCAATGAATGATATATCGGAGCTCTCGCTACAGTGATCGATAATCTGCCTTCAGAAATAAATTCCAACGGCCGGATCGAGTTCGGACTGAATTCAGAAAGCTTGGAGCAAAATGAATCGGCTTCAATGGAGGGAGGCGATGCAATGGAGGTGATGGAGAAGAGAATGGGTCCAAAAGCCTTATAAATATCTATAAAAACCAATAATTGCGTTTTAGTCCCCGAAATTTCCAAAATTTGCAAAAAGGACCCTGATCAAAATCAAGTCGGCTCGTGAACTCTGTAATCTCCGATTAACTCAAATAAAATCATTTAAGATAAAAACAGGGCGTTAAAATTCTCCCCCACTAAGAAGAGATTTCGTCCTCGAAATCAACAAGAACCACAACTCATAAGATAGAATAAAGAATAAAGACAGTAAGAAGAACTCACGTCATCCGAATAACTCTGGAAAACGCTGTCTCATGTCAGACTCTGTCTCCCAAGTCGCTTCCTCGACTCCGTGACGGCTCCACTGCACTTTCACCAACGGAATCAACTTGGTTCTGAGTTGTTTCTCCTTTCGATCAAGGATCTGAAGCGGTCGCTCAAAGTAGCTCAGAGTCTCGTCTAACTCGGCTTCGTCAGGCTGAAGAATATGAGAAGGATCTGGATGATACTTTCGCAGCATAGAGACGTGAAAAATGTCGTGAATACCAGATAAAGACGGAGGAAGTGCAAGTCTGTAGGCAAGATCGCCTATCTTCTCGAGAATCTCGTACGGCCCGATGAATCTCGGAGATAACTTCCCTCTCTTACCGAATCTGACAGTGCCTCTGAAAGGAGAAATCTTAAGGAATACACGGTCTCCCTGCTCAAAACTCAGAGGTCTACGTCTGACGTTCGCATACTTTGCCTGTCTATCTTGAGCTGACTTCATTCTGGTCTGAATGATCTTAACCTGCTCTGCCATATCTCTAAGCATCTTCGGTCCCAAATCTGGTGACTCGGACAAATCATCCCAAAACAATGGAGATCGGCACTTTCTACCATACAAAGCCTCAAAAGGCGCCATACCGATACTCGCTTGGAAGCTGTTGTTGTAAGGAAACTCGACAAGAGGCAAAGAATCCTGCCAACTAGTGCCAAAGTCTAGCACTACCGCTCGCAGCATATCCTCTAACGTCTGGATAGTCCGCTCCGACTGTCCATCGGTCTGAGGATGATAAGCTGTACTCAGATGCAATCGAGTACCAAGTGTCCCCTGAAGACTGTGTCAAAAGTGAGAAGTGAATCTAGGATCTCTGTCTGAAACGCTCGACTTCGGCACACCATGCAATCTCACAACATTGCTAACATACAACTCAGCCAACTGATCATCATGATACGTCATTCTGTACGGAATAAAATATGCAGACTTCGTCAATCGGTCGATCACTACCCAAATGGCATCGCATCCTCGAACGGATCGTGGTAGCTTCGTGACGAAATCCATGGAAATGTGATCCCACTTCCATTCAGGAACAGATAGGCTGTGCAACAGACCTCCTGGTCGCTTCCGTTCTGCTTTAACTTGTTGACAGTTCAAACACCGAGATACAAACCTCGCCACATCGCTCTTCATTCTCTTCCACCAGAACTGGTTCTTCAGGTCGTTGTACATCTTACGACCTCCAGGATGAATACTAAATCGACTGCAATGAGCCTCTCGAAGAATACGCTGCCTCAACTCCGAAATATCAGGCAAAACAATACGGTTATTCACAAACAAAACATCATCTCTAACCTGGAATTCAGACTGATGCCCAGATCTGACTTTCTTTACTGCAACCTGAATGCTCGGCTCAGACTTCTGTGCTTCTCTGATTGCAACAAACAACTCCGGTTCGGCTTGAATAGCAAACACTCTGATAGTCTCCCTATCTGTTTCAAACTCTAAACCAGAAGTGCAACAATCATCGATCAACGGAGAAACACCAATAGTAGAAAGAGATAAAGAACATAGCTTTCGGCTCAAGGCATCTGCAACTGCATTCGACTTTCCCGAATAATACTTGATTTCACAGTCGAAATCCTTCAACAGATCTAACCATCTTCTCTGTCTCATATTCAGTTCTGCCTGTGAAAACAAGTACTTATGGCTCTTATGGTCAGAAAAGATCTCGAAAGACTCACCATACAGATAGTGACGCCAGATCTTCAGAGCAAAGACGATCGCAGCTAGTTCAAGATCATGAACCGGATAACGCATCTCGTGCGGTTTCAGATGCCTCGATGCATACGCCACCACATGCTTATGCTGCATAAGAACACAACCCAAGCCTCGGTTAGAAGCACCACAATAGACTGTGAAACCTCCAGTACCCTTTGGAATAGAAAGAATCGGAGCACTGGTCAGTCTCCTCTTCAGATCAACAAAGCTAGCCTCACAATCTGCAGTCCAGACAAAAGGCGCATTCTTCTGAGTCAGCTGGGTAATAGGCTTGGCAATAGACGAGAAACCCTCGATGAATCGGCGATAATAACCAGCTAAACCCATGAAGCTTTGGATCTCAGGTACTGATGTTGGTCTAGGCAAATTCATAACCACTTCAATCTTGCTGGGATCGACAGAAATCCCATCTCCAGAAATGATATGACCGAGAAAAACAACTCGATCCAACCAAAATTCACACTTAGACAACTTGGCAAACAACTGCTCAACTCGCAAAATCTGCAGTACGGTCCTCAAGTGCTCTGCATGGTCAGTACGGTTCTTTGAGTAGATAAGAATATCATCGATAAAGATAATGACGAACTCATCTAAATAACGCTGAAAGATACGGTTCATCAAACCCATAAAAACTGCTGGAGCGTTAGTCAAACCGAACGGCATGACTATAAACTCAAAGTGACCATACCTCGTTCTGAATGCGGTCTTAGGAGCATCTTCTTCTTGCACTCTCAGCTGGTGATAGCCTGACCTCAGATCAATCTTCGAATAGACAGAAGAACCCTGCAGCTGATCAAAAAGGTCATCTATTCGGGGTAAAGGATATCTGTTCTTAACTATAGCCTGATTCAACTGACGGTAGTCGATACAAAGCCGCATAGAACCATCCTTCTTCCGAACAAACAGAACAGGAGTACCCCAAGGCGATACACTAGGTCTGATGTATCCTATGGCAATCAAATCCTCAAGTTGCTCCTTCAACTCTCTCAGTTCAATAGGTGCCATACGATAAGGAGCTTTGGAAATAGGTTGAGTACCTTGCACCAAATCGATGCTGAATTCGATCTCTCGAATAGGTGGCAATCCAGGAACATCTTCCGGAAACACATTAGCAAAATCTCTAACCACTGTTAAGTCAACCAAAGCTGGGCTAGATTTCAGTACATCAACCGCATAAACCAAAAATCCTTCTGCACCTCTCTGTAATAAACGAGTCATAGATAACACTGAAATCAAAGGAATTCTATATCGAGAACCCTTACCAAAGAATTTCCACTCGTCTGCCATTTCAGGTCTGAACCTGACAACCTTCTGAAAACAATCGACTGTTGCCCTGTACTTAGTCAAAGCATCTATACCGACAATACAATCAAAATCTGACAGCCTAAGCACAATACAGTCGAATTCTAACAAATTTCCCTCAAAACAAAGTTCACAGTTCCTGACTAGTCTGACAGAAACATTTCCTCCACCCAACGGTTAAGTAACAGCTACTATAGTAGGCAACAACTCAGTAGGCAAGGCATGCAATAACACAAATTTCTCAGAGATAAAGGAATAGGAAGCACCCGCATCAATCAAGACATGAGCAGAATAACCAAAAATCGAACAGTTACCTGCTATAACATCATCAGGTGCTGCCTGAGCCTGATCCTCTGTCAGAGCAAAGACACGTTCTTGCTGTCTCGGAGGCTGGTTTGCACTAGAGTTACCTCCCTGTCTGTTTTGCTGCTGAGGTTGGAAAGAGTGAACTGCAGGAGACTTCCTCTCAGGCTGAGCTGTAGGTCGAGATGAACTCCCACTCTGAGCTCTATCTCTAATACGCTGAGGGCACACCTTAAAGAAGTGTCCCGGTTGCTGACAGGTGTTACAGTTACCAAAGACTCCCACACACTGATCCGGTGAGTGTCTTCCCCCACACTTGCTGCAGTACAAGGATGATCCAGAACTCTACCCTGAACCAAATTGCTTCGAACCACTGGAACTAGAAGAACTGTTCCCCTGCCTCTTAAACTGTTTACCTCTTGCTTTATACTGATCTTTTCTGTTTCCCCCACTGCTTCCACCTTCATACCTTTCCTACTGCTTCTGATTCTGCGGTGGCTGATTCTGATACTGAGATGGTTGTTTCTGATACTTCCTCTGCTGCTGAGGTGCCACCTGATTACCTCTTTGCCTCCACAAGCCTGCTTCTGCTCCCTTTGCATGATTCATGGCATCCGCAAAGTTGTTAGGCCTGTTGGTGTTTACCAACGTGAAGACGTCGGGGTTCAAACCATTGATGAACTGATCTGCCTTAGCTTCTTCATCTCCGGCAATTAGCGGTGCAAAACGCAACAGACTATCGAACTTATCCACGTACTCTTCAATGTTCAGATTCCCTTGCCTCAGGTTGGCAAACTCTGCTCCCTTATCTTTGCGATACGAGATAGGGAAAAACCGCTTATAAAATTCAGATTTAAAAAGAGTCCAAGTAACTTCCGTACCTCTACTCTCCATTGCTTTATTTGTCAAGATCCACCAGCTCTTAGCAACCCCACATAGCTGATGAATGACTAATCTGATTCTGCGGTCATCTGTGTAATCAATGGAATCGAACAGCTGATCAATATCATCCAACCAACTCTCACAGTCAACTGGATTTTCTGAACCCATCAATAACGGCGGATTGAATGACTGAAACCTCTTCAGCAAGGTTTCCATAGGCGTTGCTGAAGAATCCAACTGATCAACTTCAGTGCTAGCTTGCTCAGTCGCAGGGATAACTGGCGGTGTGTTTCTGTTTATCACTCGACGAGGACCCATCTGATAATCAAAGGTTAGGACACGAGATATCTCAATCGCTACAATCAGTGCCCTTACAACCGCTTGGAATACCGGATACCAGTTGATAACAGAAACAGTTATATCTCAAGTAGATCATGCTTTATAAATTAAATCACATAACCATGTAATTCAATAATTCTCAAAATTAAAGCATGCTCGCATGGAATTAAGTACACAGTTAAATAATTCAAACACATGCGAGGAGCCAATACACGCAAACTCGATCTACCCCGCTCACTCTAGTTCGACCAAGAATCTTAACTCTCTGATACCACTTAATGTGAGGCATCGGTTCTAATCTTCTATTCTTAAGATAATATAAACAATTATCATGCACCTTCTATTAGTTAAGGCAACAAGAAGAAATAAAATTTTTTTCTTTTTTTTTTAATGAACAGTACTGCGCTCGATCCTATAAAAGCCTAGGATTGAGCGCACCACAATTACAAACTCTCTGCCGAGAAAAATGCAGGGTGCCGCGCTCGATCAGACAAAAAGCCAGGATCGAGCGCACCATTTTCTAAAACTCTCTGTCTCGGAAATCACAGGGGCAGCGCTCGATCCTGCAATAATCTAGGATCGAGCGCACCCCCTTGCCTAGAAAAAAACATGGAATTCCTTTCCTTCAAACTCAATCCAACAATAATCATAACAACACAAAAGCAAGACTAACCAATGCCATTCAAGCCATTCTGTGCTTCAAAACATAAACATGCATTACAACTCAATTCTTCCAACTAGTACATAAAATTCTGGAGTTCAACAACTGTTCAAAGTAGAGGACATGAAACAACAACATAACGATGAAGTTTGATATCTAAACATGTTCCAATATCACTAGGTAGACATGGTGACACGACTTCTAAACCAAGTCTCACTACTAGCTCTCCCTCTTGATGTTAACCAGGCCTTCGCTGACTTGGTCCTGCCCCACCTATTGCCAAGTACACATACAAAACAAAGCAACAGCCGGATAACCGGTGAGAATGATAATCCCAGTAAAAGCAACATAACAAGTAATACAACAATAAACATGCTTTCAAGACAACAACGAAATCAATAACAACGTAATGAAATGCATGTCTTTAAACCGGGATATCAAATCTAATAAACGAGGGATTGCTGCTGTGCTTTTGGGATCCCGAGGATGAGATCACATAATGACTCACCGACTCTCCCAATCTAGGTGGTGCCACGTATCCCACTCCTCTAGACTTTGAGCAACTATAATGAGTATTCTAGCACCAGGCGAAATGCCTACGACCTAGGCCACTCAATCATAGTTCCCAAGCGTCTAAATAAAAAGGGGCGGTTCTGCCCGCTAGAACAAGATTGGCTCAAGATGAATGCATAACAAAACATAAACATAAGCCACATAAACAACTCAAATAACAACCAAAATACAAGTTCCACATGCTAGAACAAGTATTGATGCAATATGTGATTTGAAAGGGAAACTCGAGAACCAACAGTCCCGAGTATGCTATCCCGCTACGATGACTGCTTTTACCTTTCAATGCAGTAGTTCCAACTCTGGAAAAGCTACAACAAAAGATTGTATCAAAGACTATACAATCTAAACAACAACTACGGTTCAAGGTAATTCTCTTTACCATTCTTCGTCCAACTCTCGACGACCAAATGCTGCTAACACAAGGCTCGACAAACTCCAACGAATGATATATCGGAGCTCTCGCTGCAATGATCGATAATCTGCCTTCAGAAATAAATTCCAACGGCCGGATCGAGTTCGGACTGAATTCAGAAATCTTGGAGCAAAATGAATCGGCTTCAATGGAGGGAGGCGATGCAATGGAGGTGATGGAGAAGAGAATGGGTCCAAAAGCCTTATAAATATCTATAAAAACCGATAATTGCGATTTAGTCCCTGAAATTTCCAAAATTTGCAAAAAGAACCCTGATCAAAATCAAGTTGGCTCGTGAACTCTGTAATCTCCGATTAACTCAAATAAAATCATTTAAGATAAAAACGGGGCGTTACATAATGAATGCCCTAAAAAATTGTCCCAAAAAACCCTCCCCTGCTCCCGAAGTAACTGGGTGGATGTTGATCTCCACCATTGCGGGCATGACCCTCCAACAAAAAGGTAGTGGCCTTCATCTTCTGATCTTAAGAGTAGTCAAATATGCAGAAACTGATCTCCATGTGCTCAAGCCAATCCTCAACTGCCTCCGGATTCTTGCCTCCCACCAAAGGCTTAGGCTCCATCTGTATGAACACGTGCATCTCAAAATGGCGTCAACCCTCGCGGTGATGGTGGTTTCCATGAGGACGTCTAATATCATCATCGACTCCCCAACGACCCATGCTATCGTGGCTTTCTTCGTCTCTACCGGCCATCTGAAAGAAGTAGCACACATCAAAACCCAAAATGTCATACTATGTCACAAAATACCAAGCATGAAATGATACCATAAATGTAAGGACTCAACCTAGATCACCTACTAGTTAACACTTGAAGCATGCAATTAAAGTAGCAAGCCAAATGATAAAGCAACGGAAATAACTTAAAGCGAGTTTACATGTAAAGTCCAAAAAAAAATCCATTAAACTTGCTCACGATTATTTAAACATAAATTTTTAATGATTTTATGCCTTAAATTGTTTAAGTTATGATTTAATGATTATGATTTCATGATTATGTTTATTTTATGTTTAACAATTTGATTAAGTAAATGATTTCAGGTTGAGTTTGATTCTAGACTCTCGGGACGAGGCTAACTTACGAACGAAGTGTTAGAACGTATTTTCACGAGTATTTTAAGTATAATATTGATATACTTTGAATAAAAGAGTTGGGAGATAGTATTTTTATCAGTCGAGTCAAGGAAGAGTGGTAGACTTCATTTTAATTAGTCACCACGATGCAAATTAAGTGTTGAAAGCAACACTCTTCTACCACGTTCCCCACTTATTTATGGACTTTTCTCCCCATGATTGCCCTCCTTCACTCCTATCTTTTTCTTCTTTCTTTTATTTTCATTCTTATTCTCTTCTTCTCTGAACACTACACGGTTCCTTCAAGAAATTTCAAAGCTAAACTTCAATCTTGCTCCTCTTCGTGGTTAGTTCGTCTCCGAAGTTCCGGATCAACTCCTCCTCCATTCAAGGCAAATTTTTAAAGAATTTTAAACCACCATTCAAGATATATCTATTTTGATAATAAATGATGTGTGTTGATGAGTTTAAGCATGATTTTAAAGATTTGAGAAGCATAAAAGCATGAAGTTTATGATATCGTGATATGTAAGTCGTTCTTGTGAAATTCTTGATAAATAATGTGTGATGATAGATTCTTATTTTTTAGAGTTGATAAAGGACTAGTTTTGAAGGTGTGTGTTGAATTTTGAAGGTGTGTGTTGAAATGTTGCATGTGCTGAATTGTTTCGGATTAGCGGCACTTGTTACCTTTTTTACGATTTTAACTAGTGTACTTATCCAAATGTTATATGGCCAATTTTATTGGAAATATAGCTTATTTATCTACAACTTTCGTGTTTTGAGTTTTCTTAAAATCATTTTGAAAGATTGACCAAAATTGCCTTGAAGTGTGTCAAATGTTTTGAATTTCCGGCAGTTACACATCTTAGGAGAATCAGCATAACGTTTTACTGAAAACTCTAATTTAGGTGAGGTTTTCGGCATTCGAAAGCCAAGATTCAGATCTACAACCTTTATGTTTACCACGTTTTCAGATTTGGACTTAAGAATAGAGTTTTGGAGCGAGCAAGATGAACCAGTTGTGCAGGTCAGGCGTGCCCGCGCCTAGAAGTTGAGCGGGCGCCCCTTTCATTCGAAATTTATGATTTTTATATTTTATTTTAGGGTCCTAAATTCATGGTTATGATCTTTTAAGGCTTCTAAAATATATTTAAGAGTTTCTATGCAAAAAGGTTCAAGTTTTAAGTCAAGAACGACAAGAATGACTTACGTGGACTGATTACGTTATGTGATGCATGTACATGTCTAAGTTTCTTTCATGAAACCTATGTTCAATATGAAAGTATGATTTTTATCATTTATTACATGCACGAAGTTATCGAGTAAAGTTTTATGTTCATGAAAAAAAAGTTAAGATGGAAATTATGATGTTTCAATGATGCTTCGGGATGGATGAAATGATATGTTGATGAAATGAAAATGATGAAGCATGAATGAATAATGCTATGTTGAATTATGAAGATATAATATGTTGATGCATGAAAATATTTTGATGTCTTATGTGTCTTTGTGGTGGCAATACGGGAACGGTGCTCCAGTTTGGGCTCCGAAGTAGCCCTCCCAGATACGGCTCAATGTACGGGTTAGGTCCTCCGGGATGAGCTCCGGAGGAGCCTCCGAAAAGTAATGAACGAAAGTTATGAGGCGTAATGCCATATGATTGTTGATCAACAAGAAAAGATGAATGTGCCCATTATGACGGTTGCCATAATTTTGCATAATTCGTCACCAAATGATAAGTTTATGTTATGTTATGTTATGTTACGTTTAATTGATAATTGAAATCTCATGATTTTTACTGCATACTCTTGCTGAGTCTTTAGACTCACTATACTTGAATGGTGCAGGTAATGAGGAAGAAATTTATGCATATGTTTACGAGTTCAATGCCGGGCATGAAGAAGAGCAATGAGTCGGACCGGCGGGCGATGCATGAGTGTGTTATGTGATGAGTGTGTTACGTACTGAGTATGTTTGTGTCAAGTTAATGAACTAAATATTGTTAGGTTGATTGAAGAAAATACGCTTTAATTGTTTCAAATTGTTATGATTTGGGTTGTAAACTATTCTGAAATGTTTTAAGTAAGGATTGATGTATGCATACATCTTTCAAAAATTTTCTTTTCCGCACAGTGTTTTATGGTCATGTTAGTTTGGTAACATCTTCATCGGTTGAGGGCGTTACAGTTTGGTATTAGAGCCAGGTTCGCTCTGGGTTTTCTTAAAACACTCATGCATACTCGCCACGACTCCAACGCTAAGTCTTCATGTCTGTGAGTTATGTGTCTTATGTGATTATGTGTATGATAATGCAATGAGATATATGTATGCATGTTATATGTTAAATTATATTTACGTATTGAATTGTGACTAAGCGGTGTGGATAATATTGGACTTTAGAACTATGGCATCACGTAGGGAAAACAACACAAACACCAATTCCGCAAACAACAACCATAGTGATTGCGGGCCAGATAGTGAGAACAATCAAAACAACCAGTTTTTATCGGGATTGACTGCTCTTCTTCAAGAGCAAAGCCATGCTCAGGGAGCTCAAATCCAACAGTTTCTTCAAGCCCAGAAAACTAATGCTGGAAATAACCATCCTACAGCTAATCAGAACCCTATCTACAAAAGGTTCTTAGAGTTGGGACCACCTGAGTTCAAAGGAGAGACTGATCCTTTGATAGCGGAACAATGGTTCCAAGCTATGGAGACTGCTTTTGAATTCATGCAGATCACGGATGCGGATAGATTGAGATGTGCTACCTATATGTTCCGCGATGATGCTCGTGTTTGGTGGAATGGAGCCAAAGCAGCGTTGAACCTAACTACCCTTACATGGAATGGATTCAAAGATGTGTTCTACGACAAATATTTCATAGTGAGCACCCGAACCCGGTTGGCCAGAGAGTTTTTGGAAATACGTCAAGGAAACATGTCGATTGCGGAGTATGTGAAGAAGTTTGAAAGGGGAAGATACTTTGTACCGATGATTTCTGGTGATCCTGCTGAAGAGTTGAAACATTTCACAGAAGGATTGAATGCCTTCATCAGAAAGGATGTTAGACTAAGTGGAGCAAAAAATTACAAAGATGCGGTGGATCAGGCCATGCTGTCCGAAAAGGACAGAAACGACATTATCAGAGAGTCACAAGCAAAAAGATCTAGTTATCAGAATCGGGACCAATAAGGAAATGCTAACAGAAAGAGACCGTACCAAGCCCCACCCCAACACCGACCATACCAACAACAGCAGCATCGACCTCAGGGGCAGAAACAATTGGCTCTACCAGCACCAAAACCGGCGATTGCACCAACAGCTTGTCAAAAATGTGGAAAACTTCACTCAGGTCAATGCATGGCAGGGACTGGAGTATGTTTCCTTTGCAAAAAGCCAGGGCACTATCAAAAAGATTTCCCTCAATCCAAAGAACCAGTAAGAGGCCGAGTTTTTGCAATGGCACATGATCAAGTGGATCCGAATACAGCTATAGTTACAGGTATGATTAATGTTTCTAGTAATCCCGCTCATGTCTTAATTGATACTGGAGCTACACATTCATTCATATCTGTTGAATTTGTTAATAAATCGGGTTTAGTACCGGATAAGTCAATATCGAGATTTAGTATATCCTTGCCTTCAGGGGAAGAATTGAGTAGTGATTTGATCATCAGAGGATGCAGTATACAGATGCAAGGTCATGAGTTGTATGCTGATCTTATTATCCTCAAAATGTCGGACTTTGACGTGATATTTGGTATGGATTGGTTGTCTTGTTACGAGGCTACCATAGACTGTAAACGGAGGACAATTTCCATGAAAACTAAGGAAGGAGAAACGTTTCTATTCCATGCCACATCGAAAAATAATTCATCTCTTTTAATTTCAGTAGGTAAGGCATGGCAACTGTTGAATAAAGGATGTGAAGGTTTCCTCGCAAGTGTCACTTGCGACCAAGAATTACCTCGACCGAAACTTGAAGACTTCGAGGTAGTGAGAGATTTCCCAGAAGTATTCCCTGACGATATTGCAGGATTACCTCCAGCTAGGGAGGTAGAATTTAGAATTGAATTAATGCCCGGAACCCAACCAGTTTCCAAAGCACCATACAGATTAGCACCAACTGAAATGAAGGAATTGAAGGAGCAACTACAAGAGCTACTCAATAAAGGCTTTATTAGACCGAGTGTATCACCTTGGGGTGCACCGGTATTTTTTGTCAAGAAGAAATATGGGTCTATGAGACTGTGCATCGATTATAGAGAGCTGAATCGAGTAACAGTGAAGAACAAATACCCACTGCCAAGGATAGACGATTTGTTCGATCAGTTACAAGGGGCAGTAGTGTTCTCCAAGATTGATTTGAGATCATGTTATCACCAATTGAAGGTGAAAGATGAAGATATTCTTAAAACGGCTTTCAGGACTCGTTATGGCCACTACGAGTTCTTAGTCATGCCGTTTGGAGTTACCAATGCACCGGTAGTATTCATGGATCTTATGAGTAGAGTGTTCCAGCCTTTCTTGGATCAGTTTGTCATAGTATTCATAGATGACATATTGATTTACTCTCGTAGTTTCGATGAGCATCGTCATCATCTAACTACAGTCTTGCAGGTTCTGAAAGAAAAACAATTGTTAGCTAAGTTCAGTAAGTGTGAATTTTGGCTGGAACAAATTGCATTTTTGGGTCACCTAGTTTTGGCTAAGGGAATAGAGGTTGATCCAGCAAAGATAGAAGCAATTAAAAATTGGGTTACTCCAAAGAATGCTACAGAGATATGGAGTTTCTTGGGATTAGCGGGTTACTATAGAAGATTCATTCAGGATTTCTCCAAAGTAGCGCTTCCACTAACTTCATTAACTCGCAAAAGTGTGAAGTTTGAATGGTCTAATCAGTGTGAGAAAAGCTTTTTAGTGTTAAAGAAAAAGTTGATGACAGCACCAGTACTAGCCATACCAGAAGGAATAGGTCGATTCGTAATTTATACAGATGCTTCCAAGAGTGGATTAGGGGCTGTCTTGATGCAAGATGGAAAGGTGATAGCATATGCTTCACGACAGTTGAAGATTCATGAAAAGAATTACCCTACCCATGACCTTGAATTGGCAGCAGTTGTCTTCGCACTCAAACTGTGGAGACATTACCTTTATGGTAAGAAGTGTCAGATTTTCACTGATCATAAGAGTTTGAAGTACTTCTTCACCCAGAAGGAGTTGAACATGATGCAGAGAAGATGACTCGAATTGGTGAAAGATTATGACTGTGATATTAGCTACCATCCGGGTAAAGCTAATATAGTAGCAGATGCTTTGAGTCGTAAATCTGCAACCTTGAACAGAATGGCAACTCAACAAGAGTTGATTGCAGATTTTGAATGACTCAGATTGGAAGTAGTTGAGCCGATGGAAGTTTGTGTCTTATCAACCTTAACAATGGTTCCAAGTTTGCTCGACAAGATTCGAACAGGGCAGGCTTCAGACAGCAAATTATTAACTTGGAAACTTAAAGATGAAGCAAAAGGGGGTGCATTGTATACGGTGAAGGATGGGGTCGTGCATCACAAAGGGCAAATGTGGGTACCGGCAGTAAATTCACTGAGGGAAGATGTGATGACTGAGGCTCACACGGTACCATATTCTATTCATCCAGGGAGTACAAAGATGTTCAAGGATTTACAGATGCTATACTGGTGGCCAGGTATGAAGAAAGACATCGTTAAGTTTGTTAGCGAATGTTTGACATGTCAACAGGTCAATGTTGAACATCAAAGGCCAGCAGGACTTCTGAAACCATTACACATTCCCACTTGGAAATGGGAAGATGTCACAATGGACTTTGTGATTGGACTGCCAATTACACAGCGAAGAATGAATTCAATATGGATAATAGTTGACAGGTTGACAAAGTCAGCTCACTTCTTACCAGTTAGAAACAACTTCTCGATGAATCAATATGCAGAGTTGTATATTCGAGAGGTAGTTAGATTGCATGGAGTTCCAGCAAGGATAGTGTCTGATAGGGATCCTAGGTTCACTTCAAACTTTTGGAAGAGTTTACATCATAGATTGGGAACAAAGCTAGCTTTTAGTACAGCTTTTCTTCCGCAGACAGATGGACAATCTGAGCGAGTAATTAAGATATTGGAGGATTTACTCAGGGCTTGCATGATTGACTTTGGAAATAATTGGGAATCGAAATTGCCTTTAGTGGAGTTCACATATAACAATAGTTATCAAGCTACTATTGGAATGGCTCCTTATGAGGCTTTGTATGGTAGAAAGTGTAGGAATCCATTGCATTGGGATGAAGTGGGAGAAAGAGCTTTATTAGGGCCAGAAATAGTGCAACAGACAATCGATATGATAGCAAAAGTCAAGGACAGAATGTTGACGGCTCAAAGTCGACAGAAAAGCTATGCTGATCAGAGGCGTAGAGAGTTGGAGTTCCAAGTAGGTGATCACGTTTTTTTGAAGGTATCACCTTGGAAAGGAGTCTTAAGATTTGGGAAGAAAGGAAAGCTGAGCCCAAGATATATAGGACCTTTCGAGATCCTAGACAAGGTAGGAGCAAGAGCTTACCGATTAGCATTGCCTCCAAACTTGGAAGGTGTACACAACGTATTCCATGTCTCGATGTTGAGAAAGTATATCTCAAATACTTCCCACGTCATTCGACACGATCCAGTTATATGGACACCAGACTTGTCTTATGAAGAAATACCTATCCAAATTTTGGATACACAAGTCCGGAAGCTGAGAAACAAAGAGATCAAGATGGTAAAGGTCTTATGGCGCAATCAATTAGTGGAAGAGGCTACTTGGGAGACCGAACAAGATATGCGTAACCGATACCCCGAAATATTTGGTAAGTCGAATTTCGAGGACGAAATTCTTTTAAGGAGGGTAGAATTGTAAAGTCCAAAAAAAATCCATTAAACTTGCTCACGATTATTTAAACATAAATTTTTAATGATTTTATGCCTTAAATTGTTTAAGTTATGATTTAATGATTATGATTTCATGATTATGTTTATTTTACGTTTAACAATTTTATTAAGTAAATGATTTCAGGTTGAGTTTGATTCTAGACTCTCGGGACGAGGCTAACTTACGAACGAAGTGTTAGAACGTATTTTCACGAGTATTTTAAGTATAATATTGATATTATTTGAATAAAAGAGTTTGGAGATAGTATTTTTATCAGTCGAGTCAAGGAAGAGTGGTAGACTTCATTTTAATTAGTCACCACGATGCAAATTAAGTGTTGAAAGCAACACTCTTCTACCACGTTCCCCACTTATTTATGGACTTGTCTCCCCATGATTGCCCTCCTTCACGCCTATCTTCTTCTTCTTTCTTTTATTCTCATTCTTATTCTCTTCTTCTCTGAACACTACACGGTTCCTTCAAGAAATTTCAAAGTTAAACTTCAATCTTGCTCCTCTTCGTGGTTAGTTCGTCTCCGAAGTTCCGGATCAACTCCTCCTCCATTCAAGGCAAGTTTTTAAAGAATTTTAAACCACCATTCAAGATATATCTATTTTGATAAGAAATGATGTGTGTTGATGAGTTTAAGCATGATTTTAAAGATTTGAGAAGCATAAAAGCATGAAGTTTATGATATCGTGATATGTAAGTCGTTCTTGTGAAATTCTTGATAAATAATGTGTGATGATAGATTCTTATTGTTTAGAGTTGATAAAGGACTACTTTTGAAGGTGTGTGTTGAATTTTGAAGTCTTGAGTTAGTTTGAGTTAAAACTTTGAAATGTTGCATGTGCTAAATTGTTTCGGATTAGCGGCACTTGTTACCTATTTTACGATTTTAACTAGTGTACTTATCCAAATGTTATGAGGCCAATTTATTGGAAATATAGCTTATTTATCTACAACTTTCGTGTTTTGAGTTTTCTTAAAATCATTTTGAAAGATTGACCAAAATTGCCTTGAAGTGTGTCAAATATTTTGAATTTCCGGCAGTGACACATCTCGGGAGAATCAGCATACCGTTTTACTGAAAATTTATTTTAGGTGAGGTTTTCGGCATTCGAAAGCCAAGATCAAGATCTACAACTTTCATGTTTACCACGTTTTCAGATTCTGAATTAAGAATAGAGTTTTGGAGCGAGCAAGTTGAACCAGTTGCGCAGGTCAGGCGCGCCCGTGCCTAGAAGTTGAGCAGGCGCCCCTTTCATTCAAAATTTATGATTTTTATATTTTATTTTAGGGTCCTAAATTCATGGTTATGATCTTTTAAGGCTTCTAAAATATATTTAAGAGTTTCTATGCAAAAAGTTTCAAGTTTTAAGTCAAGAACGACAAGAACGACTTACGTGGACCGATTACGTTATGTGATGCATGTACATGTCTAAGTTTCTTTCATGAAACCTATGTTCAATATGAAAGTATGATTTTTATCATTTATTACATGCACGAAGTTATTGAGTAAAGTTTTATGTTCATGAAAAAAAAGTTAAGATGGAAATTATGATGTTTCAATGATGCTTCAGGATGGATGAAATGATATGTTGATGAAATGAAAATGATGAAGCATGAATGAATAATGCTATGTTGAATTATGAAGATATAATATGTTGATGCATGAAAATATTTTGATGTCTTATGTATTTTTGTGGTGGCAATATGGGAACGGTGCTCCGGTTTGGGCTCCGGAGTAGCCCTCCCAAATACGGCTCAATGTACGGGTTAGGTCCTCCGGGATGAGCTCCGGAGGAGCCTCCGAAAAGGAATGAATGAAAGTTATGAGGCATAATGCCATATGATTGTTGATCAACAAGAAAAGATGAATGTGCCCATTATGACGGTTGCCACAATTTCGCATAATTCGTCACCAAATGATAAGTTTATGTTATGTTATGTTATGTTACGTTTAATTGATAATTGAAATCTCATGATTTTTACTGCATACTCTTGCTGAGTCTTTAGACTCACTATACTTGAATGGTGCAGGTAATGAGGAAGACATTTATGCATATGTCGACGAGTTCAATGCCGGGCATGAAGAAGAGCAAGGAGTCGGACCGGCGGGCGATGCATGAGTGTGTTATGTGATGAGTGTGTTACGTACTGAGTATGTTTGTGTCAAGTTAATGAACTAAATATTGTTAGGTTGATTGAAGAAAATACGCTTTAATTGTTTCAAATTGTTATGATTTGGGTTGTAAACTATTCTGAAATATTTTAAGTAAGGTTTGATGTATGCATACATCTTTCAAAAATTTTCTTTTCCGCACAGTGTTTTATGGTCATGTTAGTTTGGTAACATCTTCATCGGTTGAGGGCGTTACATTACAGCCCCAAACCGGCAGAATAAAACCATTGACTAAAAACCCAAAGAGATAACAAGTTATACATCCATGTCAAAATATCAGTATCCAAACACTACTGGAATAAACCCTGGAAGTAGAAATATAATCCCACTGCAACCACTGATCCTTCTCTAAACCCTGTCTTGAACCACTGGCCTCGTCCAATCTGAGTTATGTCCCATCGAATGGGATCTCCAAGAAAATAACTACATGGATGCGATCGACCTACTCTCAGAACGTAAATCACGAGTATACAAATCTAATATGATGCATGCAAACCTAATGTGATGCATGCAAATGACGAGGTATTGGTCAAATCTCAAGTCCTACTCAGACTAGGCTCCAATGAGTGTGTAGTACCATTTGGGGTCAACTCCACTAAGTACATCTCCAAACTCTTCGAGGATCACCGTAGCATCAATCTCCATCATCACGGTGTCACTCGATGTCCAACAATATAACAAGAATGTAGGACTGAGCGACCCTACTCAAATGGCTATCTCGAAAGAGATTCACTCAACATGAATATGAACATGTAGCATAATATATAAAACAGTAAAACATGGATCATGGAACATAAAATACAACATATAAGCATGCATACTCGCTGTAAATCTCAGTCAGTACTTACTTATCTCTCTAAGGTAGTCCTAGAAAAAATAGTCTAGTGTCCAAGCCTACAAGTCAATAACTATCATATCACTACAGCTAGTCTAAAAGCCTTAAATAAGCTAATAGATACTCACTAATACTACTAGGGATGGAATATACATGTGTCCATCGTCACCTCCTTGCTGTGGAAGGCCCCAACTCATGATCACAGCTCCGCAGCTCCTCCGAAAGCATCTCGTTGCTGTCTGGCCCTCGATAATAAGGCTGAAATGCCTAAGAATACTCTAATATTGATAGGAGAGGTTTATGAATTGACACTTGAAAATGAAGCTCGAATGCCCTACTTATAGGCAATGGTCAGAAGCTCCGATCTCTATTTACATCTTATGTTCCGGACTTGGCCACTTCAAAATCTCCGATCTCTACTTTGGATCTTCCGATCCCATGCATGCATCGACGTGTCTAAAGCCTCTTGACACTTAAGTGGCTGGTTGAATTCGGACCTTCCAAACTCCCATATGTTACTGTGTGGTTGACACCTCACTAATTGGATGGCCTAACTCTGATCGGACGTTCTGATCATGGTTCGGATCTTCAGAACTACACCCTTAGCTTTCAAAATCGAATAGTGCCTCTGAACTAGTTTGGATCTTCAGATCTCTGTTCTGATCTTCAAAACTACCTTATTTTCGAACTAAACTAAATCGCTATTCGGTGCTTTCGATGATCTGGAGTTCAGATCTTCCGAACTCCTTGGTGATTCCGAAGACATGTTTTACCATTTTTGGTCTGATTAAACACTTGGATAGATTATGATTCTTCAATCATGCTTTAACATTATAATCTAGTGAAACATGGTGCGGGTTACTATAATCATTGAGGAAGGAAGCATCCTATGGATGATTGCCGTAGAGCATCTAATGCCTGATATATTTTCGGCGAGATGGGGCACTTGAATAAGGAATGTACCACTCGGCGAGGATCTGGTAATGGATCTCAGGTTTCTGTTCAGCTACGCCAGCCACCAGCATCGCATGTACTTTTATGTTATTTGGTATACTTGAATTTGTTTTGATTGATACCAGAGCTTCGCATTCATTTATTTCCGCCAGTTTTTCAAGATATATAAACTGCCTTATGTGTCTCCAGACATTGTGTTAGTCGTGTCTACTCTGATGGGTCAAGAGGTGTTGGCCAAACTTCTAGTGATGGGTTGTTCTCTAGAGTTTGAGGTTCATGAATTGTCTGTGAATATGATGATCCTAGCAATGGAAGAATTTGATTGCATTCTTGGGAAAGATCTGACGACCATGTATCGGGCTATCTGTGGATTTCTAGAAGCTGGTGCAGTTTTGTCCTGTTGAGAGCGACGGTTCTTTATGGCAAGAGAGTGTGACCCCCGATGCCTATAGTGTTGGATCTAAAGTCTTGTCGTGCATTAGAGATAGGCGGGGAAGGCTACTTCATTTATGTAACCGACATTTCCATGAATAGTATGGGTATTGAAGATCCTCCAGTGGTTAGCAAGTTTCCCGATGTTTTTTCCGATGAGATTCTTGGTTTTCCTCTAGTTCGTGGGGTTGAGTTTGGCATTGAGTTAGTACCAGGGACGGAAATGATATCCTAAGCCCCGTATCATATTTTCATAAATTTGCGATGGTGTTTATCGACGACATTATCGTATATTCATCTAGCGAAGAACACCACAAAGAACACTTCTGACTCATACTCTAAACACTAAGAGAAAAGAAGTTGTATGCTAAATTCAAGAAATATGAATTTTGGCTGAGGACTGTTACATTCTTGGGATATATAATCTAAGCGACAGGGGTATTCGTGTATCCCAAGAAATTAGAAGCAATCACAAACTAACCAAGACTAAAAACGGTGACAAAAATTCGAATCTTCTTAGTGTTAGCAGACTATTATTGGAAATTCGTTGAAGGTTTTTCATCCATAGTGATTGTAACGCCGCAAATTTATCTTAATTAAGTTTATTTGAGATAATTTGAGATTACAAAATTCAAGAGCTGATTTGTATTTTATCAGGGTTTATTTTGCAATTTTTGGAAATTTCAGGGACTAAAACGCAAAAATGGGATTTTTTATATTATTTAGTCTTAGATTTGTGTTGACTAAGTCTCACTTCTTCCCCCTCATCTCCTCCATCATGTTTCTCCTCCATGGAAGCTTGGGAAATGCCATCTTAAAGCTTTTCTTCTTCGGTTTCTGCTCGATCCGTCCGTTAAAAATTAAATCCGAAGGCAGATTAGCGATCCCGGCAGCGAGAGCTTCGTTTTATAGTAAGTTTTTCTCCGATCAGTTATACATATATTTTTGGATGTTGTTAGAATCAATTGAGTTTCGGTTATGTTGCTCTTGAGCTAGTTCTTATCGATTATTCTTAGTCGGTTTTGAAATAGAGCGTCGTTCGGATTTCTTATGATTTTTGGAAGCATAAATAAAAAATGGGGGTTCTGTGATTTGTTGGATTTGGATTTTTATTGTTTTTTTAGCATTGCTTTGAGTTGTTTTCAATGCTATACTACTGTATGCATTTCCTGTTTGATCAGTTTACAGCCGTTATGCCGCCGGTTTGAATTTTGAGATTTTTGAACCGTTTGAGTTGTTGAACTTTGGCTATTGGATTGTTCGTCGTTGTTAATCTTCTTTTGCCTCCGTACAGATTCGTTTGAAGTCTGTTGAGCCCAGATTTAGCAAAAATCAAACGTCGAAGAGATTAGACGAAGAGCGATAAAGAGTTTAACCTGAGCCTTGTTATTTTAGGTTGTATAGATTTTGATATAGCCTCTTTTGTAGCTTATTCAGAGTTGGAGCTATTCGAGTCGAAAGGTACAAGCAGTCATCGTGTTAGCGGGATAGCACACTCGAGACAGTATGTTCTTGAGTTTCCCTTAAATCGCATACTTGCATCAATACTTGTTATAGAATGGGGAACTTGTATTTTTTTGTTTGAGATTTTGGTTATATGGCTAAATGCTTATGTTTTCTTATGCATTCATCTCGAGCCTAAATCTTTGATTTTCAGCGGGCTGTACGCCCTTTTTTTAGACGTTTTGGGGGCTATAATCAAGTGGCCTGGGTGTAGAATTTCTCCTAGTGTCAGCATACTCCTTATAGTCGCACCGAAGTCTAGAGGATGGAGATACGTGGCACCATCTCTATTGGGAGAGTTGGTGAGTTGTTACGTGATCTCATCCTCGGGATCCCAAAAGCATAGCAACAAATCCTTGATTATCAGTGTTGATATCCCGATTTTAAAGACATGTTTTTCATTCGTATTAACATTGAATATGTTTTCTGTATTTCATGTTTTTAGTTAATGCTTGTTATTGCATGTTATGTTGCTTTTACTGGGAATATCATTCTCATCGGAGTTATCCGGCTATTGCTTTTTTTTGTATGTGTACTTGGCAGCAGGTGGGGCAGGATCAAGTCAGAGGCAACATGGCTAGGGGTTGAGTTGAGTAGAAGTGAGGACTTGGTGTTTTTGAGAAGTCGTTTATGTAATCGAACTTATTTTGTATTCAAAATTGTTCTGAGTTGTTTGAAGAACCTAGAACCGATGCATGATCTATTAGTTCGAAGGAATGTTTAAATCTAGCCCTCATGTTTTGTATTTAGATTGAATGTTGTACTAATGCATGTTTGAGTTTGATTGCTGTCAAGACTTGTATGAGAGCTTGGCTTTAGCTGATTTTATTTTTTTCTTCTGGTGCAGGGGGCGCTCGAGCTGTAGTTTTTAGCAACCCTAACGCACCCCCGTTTGAGGATCCATTAAGGCTGGAAAATGCTGCGCACTCGAGCGATGGTTTTTGCCCACTCGAGTGCAGCATCAGTTTAAAAAAATTTATTTCTTTGCTTGAATCTTTTTAGCTTTGGTTTACTCAATGTATGACTTTATTATTCGAGTTTAGATGTTTAGAATTGATGTCCTCACATTAAGTGGTATCAGAGCGCTAAGTTCTTGGTTGAACTAGAAGTGAGTGGGGTAGATTGAGTCCGCATGTTTTGGCTCCTTGCATGTGATTGAGTTATTTATTTGATTATTTTAATCTCATACGAGCATGCTTTATTAATTGAGAATTATTGGAATTACATGATTATGTGATTTGATCTATAAAGCATGGACTACTTGAGATATAACTGTTTTTATTTATCAACTGGTATCCGAAATTCTGAGAGGTTGAAAGGGCATCGATTTGTAGCGATTGAGATATCTTGTGTCCTAAACTTTGATTATCAGATGGATCCTCGTCGAGTAATTAACAGAAACCCACCACCAGTTAATCCTCCGAACGAGCAGGCTAGTACTGAAACTGATCAGATGGATTCCACAACAACGCCTATGGAAACCTTTTTGAAAATGTTTCAGTCATTTAACCCGCCAATCTTGCAGGGTACAGAGAATCCTGTTGACTGTGAGAGCTGGTTGAACGACATTGATCAGTTGTTCGATTCCCTTGATTATTTAGATGACCGCCGAACTAGGTTAGTCATTCATCAGCTTCGAGGTGTGGATAAGAACTGGTGGATCACGACAAAGAGAGCCATGGAGAATCGAGGTACAGTCATTACTTGGACTCTTTTCAAAACTGGGTTTTATAAGCGGTTATTCCCAATTTCGTACCGTAAGGATAAGGGAGCCGAGTTTTCCACTCTGAGGCAAGGAAACTTGAACATCGAGGAGTATGTAGCCAATTTTGATAGTTTGCTGAGATTTGCACCGCACATTGCCGACAATGAAGAAGCAAAAGCCGACCAGTTCATTAATGGTTTGAACCCTGACATCTTCACGTTGGTGAACACTGCTAGGCCTGATAACTTTGTGGATTCAATGAATCATACAAAGGGAGCTGAAGCAGGTTTGATGAGACAGAGAGGAAATCAGATGTTACCACAGCAGCAGAGACAGTCTCAGAACCAACCATCTCAGTATCAGAATCAGCCATCGCAGTATCAGAACCAACCATAGAGGTATGAAGGAGGAAGTGGTAGCGGTAACAGAAAGGATCATTTCAGAGCCAAAGGGAAACCGTTCAAGAAGCAGGGGAACGTTTCTTCTAGCTCCAGTTTCTCCAAGCAGTTTGGTTCAGGACAGAGTTCTGGATTTTCATCTTCGTTCTGTAACAAGTGTGGAGGTAGACACTCCCAAGAGCAGTGTGTAGGAGTCTTCGGGAACTGAAATATCTATCAGCAGCCAGGACACTTTACTAAGGTGTGTCCTCAGCATGGTAAAGATCGAGCTGAGATTGGGAGTTCTTCTAGACCTACATCTCAGCCTGAGAGGCATACTTCTGCGGTTCACTCCTTCTAGCCTCAGCAGCATAATAGATAGGGAGGTAACCCGATGCAAACCAGCCTCCTAGAAAGCAGGCACGAGTCTTTGCTGTGTCAAAAGATCAGGCTCAGGCAGCACCTGATGATGTTATAGCATGTAACTGTTCGATTTTTGGTTATTCTGCTCATGTATTGATAGATACGGGTGCGTCTCACTCTTTTATATCTGATAAATTTGTGTTGATGCATGCTTTTCCTACTAAGCTTTTTCCTACTGTAGTAGCTGTTACTTCACCTTTGGGTGGATGAATTGTTTCTGTCAGATTAGTCAGTAATTGTGAACTTCAGTTTGAGGAGAATTTGTTAGAATTCGACTGTATTGTACTTGGGCTGTCAGATTTTGACTGTATTGTTGGTATAGATGCTTTAACCAAGTACAGGGAAACCGTTGATTGTTTTCATAAGGTTTTCAGATTCAGACCCGAAATGGCAGACGAGTGGAAATTCTTCGGTAAGGGTTCTCGATATAGAATTCTTTGATTTTTGTGTTATTGATGACTCGTTTGTTACAGAGAGGTGCAGAGGGATTTTTGGTTTATGCAGTTGATGTACTGAAATCTAGCCCAGAATTTGTTGATATACCTGTGATTAGAGAATTTGCTGACGTCTTTCAAATGAGATTCCTGGATTGCCACATATTCGAGAGATCGAATTCAGCATTGATTTATTGACAGGTACTCAACCTATTTCCAAATCTCCTTATCATATGGCACTGGTCGAATTGATAGTATTGAAAGAACAGCTTGAGGATTTGATTGTCAAGGGATACATCAGACCTAGTGTATCGCCTTGGGGTGCTTCTGTTCTTTTTGTTCGAAATAAGGATGGTTCTATGCGGCTTTGTATTGATTACCGTCAACTGAATCAAGCAACGGTAAAGAACAGGTATCCTTTACCCCGAATAGATGACCTTTTTGATCAACTGCAGGGTTCTTCTATCCATTAGAAGATTGATCTGAGGTCGGGATATTCTTATCTATTCAAAGAATCGTACTGACCATGCAGAGCATTTTAGGATCATCTTGAAGATTTTGTGAATCAAAAAGTTTTATGCCAAGATGTCTAAGTGTGAGTTCTAGTTGGACCGAGTTGTCTTCCTCGGTCATATTATTTCAGAAGATGGCATTTCTGTCGATACCAGCAAGATCGAAGCGGTTACGAATTGGGCTAGACCAACATCAGTGCCTGAAATCCGAAGCTTTATGGGTTTAGCTGGTTATTATCGTCGATTCATCAAGGGATTCTCATCTATTGCCAAGCCGATTACCCAGCTAACTCAGAAGAATGCGCCTTTTATCTGGACTGCAGATTGTGAGGCTAGCTTTGTTGATCTGAAGAGGAGGCTGACCAGTGCTCCAATTATTTCTATTCCATCAGGTACTAGAGGTTTTACCGTCTATAGCAATGCTTCTAACCAAGTCTTGGGATGTGTTCTTATGCAGCATAAGCATGTGATAGAGTCTGCATCGAGGCAGCTGAACCCGCACGAGAATCGTTATCCGGTTCATGATCTTGAACTCGCTGCGATCGTATTTTCTTTGAAGATCTGGCTTCACTATCTTTATGGTGAGTTTTTTGAGATCTTTTCTGATCATAAAAGCCTTAATTATTTGTTTCCACAGGCACAGCTGAATATGAGACAGAGAAGATGGTTAGATCTATTGAAGGATTTTGACTATGAAATCAAATATTACCCGGGAAAGTCGAATGCAGCTGCAGATGCCTTGAGCCAAAAGCTTTTTTCCTTATCTCTTTCTACTATCGGTGTTTCTCAGTTGATCGATGATTGTTGCACTTCTGGTTTGGAGTTTGAAACAGGTAAGAGGACTATCAGAGTGTTTGCTATTCAAGCCGAGCCAGAGTTATTTATTTTGATCAAAGAAGCACAAAAGTCTGATCCGAGCACTCAAATTTCAGAAGAGAAAGTCAGATCTGGGCATCAGTCTGAATTCAAGGTTAGATATGATATTTTATTTGTGAATAACCGTATTGTTGTGTCTGATATTGCGGAGTTGAGGCAACATATTCTTTGAGAGACACATTGCAGTCGGTTCAGTATTCATCCTGGAGGTTGGAAGATGTATAACGATATGAAGAATCAGTTCTAGTGGAAAAAGATGAAGAGCGATGTTGTGAGTTTTATATCCCAATGTTTGAACTGTCAACAAGTGAGAGGAAGCGACTGGGTGGTATGTTGCACAGTTTATATGTTCTTGAATGGAAGTGGGATAACATTTCGATGGATTTCGTCACGAAGCTACCCCGATCTGTTCGAGGATGCTATGCTATTTGGGTAGTGATCGACAGATTGACGAAGTCTGCTTGCTTTATTCCGTACAGGATGATGTATCGTCACGATCAGATGGCTGAGTTATATGTTAGCAACGTTTTGAGATTGCATGGTGTGCTGAAGTTGATAGTTTCAGACCAAGACCCTAGATTCACTTCGCACTTTTGGCACATTCTTCAAGAGGCACTTGGTACTCGATTACAACTGAGTATAGCTTATCATCCTCAGACCAACGGACAGTCAGAGCGGACTATCCAGACGTTAGAGGATATGCTTTGAGCAGTAGTGCTAGACTTTGGCACTAGTTTGCAGGATTCTTTGCCTCTTGTCGAGTTTTCTTACAACAACAATTATCAAGCGAGTATCGGTATGGCACCTTTTGAGGCTTTGTACAGTAAAAAATTCCGATCTCCATTGTTTTGGGACAATGTGTCCGAGTCACCTGATTTGGGACCAGATATGCTTAGAGATATGACAGAGCAAGTAAAGATCATTTAGTCGAGAATGAAGTCAGCTTAAGATAGACAGGCAAAGTATGCGAATATCAGACTCATACCTCTGAGTTTCGATCAGGGAGACCGAGTATTCTTGAAGATTTCTCCTTTCAGAGGCACTGTGAGATTTGGAAAGAGAGGGAAGTTATCTTCGAGATTCATCGGACCGTACGGATTCTCGAGAAGTTAGGCGATCTTGCCTACAGGCTTGCACTTCCTCCATCTTTATCTGGTATTCACGACGTTTTTCACGTCTTTATGTTGCGGAAATATCATCCAGATCCTTCTCATATTCTTCAGCCTGACAAAGCCGAGCTTGACGAGACTCTGAGCTACTTTGAGCGACCGATTCAGATCCTTGACCGAAAGGCAAAGAAGCTCAGAACCAAGTCGATTCCTTTGGTGAAAGTGCAGTGGAGCCATCACGGAGTCGAGGAAGCAACTTGGGAGACAGAATCTGATATGAGACAGCGATTTCTAGAGTTATTCGGATGACGTGAGTTCTTCTTACTGTCTTAGTTCTTTATTCTATCTTATGTGATTGATTCTTATTGATTTCGAGGACGAAATCTCTTCTTAGAGGGGGAGAATTGTAATGCCCCAAATTTATCTTAATTATGTTTATTTGAGATAATCGGAGATTACAGAATTCAAGAGCTGATTTGTTTTTTATCAGGGTTTATTTTTGCAATTTTTGGAAATTTCAGGGACTAAAATGCAAAAATGGGATTTGTTATATTATTTACTTGGATTTGTGCTGACTAAGTCTCACTTCTTCCCCCTCATCTCCTCTATCACGTTTCTCCTCCATGGAAGCTTGGGAAACGCCATCTTCAAGCTTTTCGTCTTCGGTTTCTACTCGATCCGTTCGTTAGAAATTAAACCCGAAGGCAGATTAGCGATCCCGACAGCAAGAGCTTTGTTCTATAGTAACTTTTTCTCCGATCAGTTATACTTCTATTTTTGGATGTTGTTAGAATCGATTGAGTTTCGGTTACATTGCTCTTGAGCTAGTTCTTATCGATTATTCTCAGTCGGTTTTGAAATAGAGCGTCGTTCGGATTTGTTATGATTTTCGGAAGCATAATTCAAAAATGGGGGTTTTGTGATTTTTTGGATTCGGATTGTTGTTGTTTTAGCATTTCTTTGAGTTGTTTTCAATGCTATACTGTTGTCTGCATTTCCGGTTTGATCAGTTTATAGCCGTTATGCCACTGGTTTGAATTCTGGGATTTTTGAACCGTTTGAGTTGTTGAACTTTGGCTATTGGATTGTTCGTCGTTGTTAATCTTCGTTTGCCTCCGTACAGATTCGTTTTAAGTCTTTTGAGCCCAGAGTTAGCAAAAGTCGAACGTCAAAGAGATTAGACGAAGTGCGGTAATGAGTTTACCTTGAGCCTTGTTGTTTTAGGTTGTATAGTTTTTGATGTAGCCTCTTTTGTAGCTTATCCAGAGTTGGAGCTATTCGAGTCGAAAGGTACAAGCAGTCATCGTGTTAGTGGGATAGCACACTCGAGACAGTTGGTTCTTGAGTTTCCGTTAAATCACATACTTGCATCAATACTTGTTGTAGAATGGGGAACTTGTATTTTGTTGTTTGAGCTTTTGGTTATATGGTTAAATGCTTATGTTTTCTTATGCATTCATCTCGAGCCTAAATCTTTAATTTTCAGCGGGTTGTACGCACTTTTTGTTAGACATTTTGGGGGTTATAATCGAGTGGCCTTGGTGTAGAAGTTCACCTAGTGTCAGCATACTCTTTATAGTCGCACCAATGTTTAGAGGATGGAGATACGTGGCACCATCTCGATCGGGAGAGTCGGTGATTTGTTACGTGATCTCATCCTCGGGATCCCAAAAGCATAGCATCAATCCCTTGATTATCAGTTTTGATATCCCGATTTTAAAGACATGCATTTCATTCGTATTAACATTGAATATGTTGTCTGTATTTCATGTTTTGAGTTAATACTTGTTATTGCATGTTATGTTGCTTTTACTGGGAATATCATTTTCACCGGAGTTATCCGGCTGTTGTTTTGTTTTGTATGTGTACTTGGAAACAGGTGGGGTAGGATCAAGTCCGAGGCAGCATGGATAGGGGTTGAGTTGAGTAGAAATGAGGACTTGGTTTTTGAGAAGTCGTTTATGTAAACGAACTAATTTTTCATTCGAACTTGTTCTGAGTTGTTTTGAAGAACCTTGAACCGATGCATGATCTATTAGTTCGAATGATTGTTTAACTCTAGCCATCATGTTTTGTATTTAGATTGAACATTGTACTAAAGCATGTTTGAGTTTGATTGCTGTCAAGACTTGTATGAGAGCTTAGCTTTAGCTGATTTTTTGTTTTTCTTCTGGTGCAGGGGGCGCTCGAGCTGCAGTTTTTTGCAGCCCGAGCGCACCCTCGTTTGAGGATCCAGTAAGGCTTGAAAACGCCGCGCGCTCGAGCGGCGGTTTTTTTCTGCTCGAGCGCAGCATCAGTTTAAAAAAAAATTATTTCTTTGCTTGATTCTTTTTTATCTTTGGTTTACTCGATGTATGACTTTATTATTTGAGTTTAGATGTTTACAATCGAGGTCCTCACAGTGATACAGCATGAAACTCACACAAGAGAATCAAAATTCAACACTAGCGAAAAATGTGAATGGTTTTTTTAAACCCTGAAGAAGAAGTTAGCATCTAAGCTAGTTCTACTGTTTTTTAATGAGAGCAAGGATTTTGAAATTTACAGTTATGCGTCAAAAGAAGGTTTAGGGTGTGTACTCATGCAAGGAGGAAGAGTGATTTTTTATGCAACAAGACAATTGAAACCCTATGAGCAAAACTCTCCCACCTATGATCTCAAGTAAGTTGCGGTGGTTTTTGCATTAATTATTCGGAGGCATTATTTATGCGGTTCCAAGTATGAGATTTTCACATAGCATCAAAGCCTCAAATATATGTTCACTTTGAAAGAATTAAACATGAGTCAAAGGCGGTGGATTGTACTTTTAGAGGATTATGATTATGATTTGACAATAAGATATCATCCAGGCAAGACAAACATAGTAGATGCCCTAAGTAGGAAGAGTGACAAGTATGTTTTTGTGCATATTTTTGTGTTATTTTCATGTTTAGTTTGCATGCTTTTGTTGTGTCTCGTGAGTGTTTTTTGTTTTTATTATTTCATGCATCAGTCTGCATTTCACTTTCCTAGGTTTATTTGTAGGAACAATGGAGAATTAAGGAGCTTTTAGACGCTTGAGCGCAAGAAGAGGAAATTAAAATATCGGACATAAAGTTTCGTGCTCGATCGGGGCTTTTATGCGCTCGAGCATGAAACGAGAAATTTTAAAGTTTTTGGACAGAAATATTGGTGCTCGAGCGAGGCTTTTATGCGCTCAAGCATGATCACGGGACATAAAGTTTTATTTTGGTGGACTCTTGATTTAAAAAGAAACAATTACTTCTTGGATTCGAGGCATATAAATAGAGAACGTTTCATCAGATTGAGGGTTCCAGACGTGTGAAGAAGGCGGCCAAGTACTTGGAAGAAATGAAGAACACTCTATTTCTTCTCCTTCTATTTCTTTCTAGTTTTTGTTGGATGATTAAAATTTTGATTTGAATCATGTTTATGATTATGGAGTAGAAGTTTATTATCGATTGAGGCCACGAGATTGGGCCGAACAGATTATTGTTGAACACGTGGATGATTATTTAGGATTTTTTATTTATATCGAATTATTGATTGTTGGATTTATCTCTTAGTTCTTGTGAATGATCTGGTCAATTATTTACTTTATTGTTAATTGATTCTGAGTCAAAATATTAGGGATTGATTGTGCTCACTCCAACAATTGACACAAGGTTAAATCGACTAGAAATAATATTCGATTTCATTGTGCGGCTTTAGGTGAAACTGAATTCTCATAGCTTCTTATGCATTTGAGTTTGATTAGAATTAATTGAAAATAATTAATCCGTTTAACTTGAGTAGGTTTAACAAATTCTAAAAATAGACTGTTGAATAGATTAGGAGAATTCGTTGTGATTTAGATTAAATTTGGATATTAGATTTTTTCACGTGTTGCATGATTTGTTCGGTGCGTGCTTGCGTGCGTGCGTCTTGATCAATTTAGTTTTACTGAATTCATATCCCAAGTGTTAGTGCGAGTTTGTTTTAATTTCTTTATTAGTAATTTATTTGTTAGTTTGAAATTAAAATTGAATTTACCAAATCACTTTTATTTCTTAGTCTAGATTAAGTTAAATTAAATATAGTCAGTCCCTGTGGGATCAATATATGGACTCTTCGCCCACTTACTACTACTTGACCTAATGCGCTTGCTAGAATTATTTAATAACCGAATTAGCCTATCAAGTTTTTGGCGCTGTTGCCGGGGACTGATAGTGATATCAAGATTTTTTTATTTTCTTGAGATTAAACTTTTATTTTACGCATCTATTTACTGAATTCTAAACCTTTATCTTTATCTCTGATCTTGAGGTACCATCCGTTCTTGTATTCACTGCACTCAACCATCCAAAGATCTCGTACCGCTTGATTTGGAAATCGAGCGCACGCTCAGCAGCATACGGAAATCTAAGAAGAATATCAGGTTATTTCTTGAATCGGAGTCGGAGGAAGAGATGGCAAACAACAATGACAATCACACAGTTCTGGATCTCATTCGTCCACCAATTGAAGGTTATGGATCTAGCATAGTCCACCCAGCTGTTGAGGCTAAGAACTTTGAGCTGAAGCCTACTATTATTCAGATTATCCAAATTCAAGCACGGTTTGAGGCGCTACTATGGAGGATCCTTACACTCATCTGGAGAGGTTTCTGTTGATCTGTGCCACATTCAAGTATAATGGGGGTAACACCTGATGCAGTGAGACTCCGGTTATTCCCATTTTCTTTGCAAGGAGAAGCGACTGAGTGGCTTGATGATCCACCTGCTGGCTCTATTACTACATGGACGGAGCTTGTTCAAACTTTTTTGAACAAGTATTTCTCACCTACTAAGATGGCCAAATTATTTTCAAATATTATCTCTTTCAATCAGATAGATGGGGAGTCTCTAAATGCAGCCTAGATCCGATTAAAAAAGATGTTGAGGATGTTTCCTCAGCATAACATCACACAAAACCAACAGACTCAAACCTTTTACAATGGAGCCGATCCATCTGTGCGATCTATGCTGGATGCTGCAGCAAATGGAAGTTTATTAAAAAAAACTCTAGTAGACGCATGGGAAATCATAAAGAATATGGCAGAGAGTAATATGGGGTGGCCAGACTTGAAAAAGGAAAAGAAAGCCGGAGTTCTTAAGGTTGATGCTTTAACGGCCTCGACTGCCAGTTAATCAAGTACAGGGGAATATGCTAGAGGAACAACAAATTTTTGAAGTTGATGCAGCAAATTTTGTGGGATAACCAAGGAAGGCAGCCATACAACTCATACAATAACACCTAAAATCAGAGATGGCAAAATCAACCCAAGCAAGAGGTAAAGAAGCTAAGTTTTGAAGAAATCATGATGAAATATGTAGCTGGAACTAAAACTCGCCGGCAGAATCAAGAAGTTATGTTGCAGAAGTTGGAAACTCAGATGGCCCAATTGGCAACTCAGCTCTCAACTCATACTACTGGAACTTTGCCGAGCAACACTGAAACGAATCCCAGGGACGTGAATGCTATCATAGTCATGACACAATTACAATCTAAGGAACCTGAGAAGAAGACACAATGAGAGGAGATGGAAAGGACAAAAGTTTATGAGAAAAAGGAAGACGAGCGCAGCTCTGCGAATTCCTCGCCTATAGGTAAGAGAGGTAAGTCTTCCAATTCTTATATTAATGCTAATGTAGATATTTCTACTCTTATTTTTTCAAAAAGAGTTATGCAATTACAATTTGATTTTCATTATAAAAAGTTTCTTGAAATTTTCAGGAAACTACATATTAACATTACTTTTGCAGATGTTTTAGTTAAGATGTCGAATTATGCTAGATTTTTGAAAAAAATATTGACAAACAAAAAGAGGTTGAATGATTTAGCGCAAGTGACCTTGAATGAAGAATGCTCTGCGGTGCTCCAAAATAAGCTCCCACCAAAATTTAAAGATCACGGGAGTTTCTCTATACCTTGTACAATAGGTCATGTTTCTTTTGAAAATGTTTTGTGTGATTTAGGGTCAAGTATCAATTTAAAGTCATATGCACTTGATCAAAGGTTAGGAATAGGAGCCATTGAACCCGCCTCAATTTCTCTTAAATTTGCAGACATATCAATCAAATACCCGAGAGAGGTAGTGGAAAATATTTTAGTCAAGGTGGGTAATCTTAATTTTCCAGTTGATTTTGTTATCCTTGACATTGATGAGGATTGTGAGGTTCCGTTGATTTTAGGGCGTCCTTTTCTTACTACTAGTAGGGCATTAATTGATGTAAAAAAAAGAGAGTTGATATTGAGATTGAATGATGAAAGTGTTATTTTTAATATGCTTCAGTCGATTCGAGATAGCCCAAGTGTGAAATCTTGTTTTGCGGTTGCTGTTGTTGATGATTGTGTGAGTCGTTGTATGCAGGTCAAAGACGGTCATAATGTGGCTCTACGACAACAAATTCCAATAATGTCTGTTGTAAGACCCTGAAAATATTAAGTTATTAATTACGAAATTTGAGATTTAAATTCTGAATTTGGGAAAAGAGTAATTGGAGAATTTATGGAATTAGATATTTAATTTCTGAGTCGAAAATATTTAATTTGAGAATTTACGGATATTGAGATTTAAATTCCTGAATTCTTAAATTAAAAGAAGAAAATATTTGAATTGATTATTTATGGGATTTAAGATTTAACTGTTGAGTTTGGAAATAAAAAGGATTTAATTAAAAGTTGAATAGTGATTGAGGACCAAATTGCTAATAGTCAAGAACTTAGGGACTAAAGTGCAATTTTTCCAATTAAGTGGGATATTTGGCATCTTCCTTATTAACGTGTATAATGCATGCTTCTCCATCAGAATTCCATCCAAGAAGTTGAGAGAAGAGATAAAATCTTTCGAAGACAGTTTTGTTCATTCCAAAAATTGATAGAACTCAATCCGTCCGGTAGAATTTCAAATTGATCGTATATTTGCAACCACGGCTTTGAGTGCTACATCTTGACGTAAGTATTATTAAGTTCTATGATGTTTTAATTTTGGAGATATTTTTAGAATTAATATTTGATTGTATAAACATGTTCTAGTATATACGACGATAGCATATTTAAGTTGGATCACAAAAAGATCGTCGTTCAGACATGTTTATTAAATATTGAATATTTTCTGAAATTTTTGGAATTTTGGGCTGCTGATTTTCGTGTATATGAGATTGAAATGAGTATGATATTGAGTTTAGATTATTGATAAGATGTTGTTAATGGTTTTGAAATTATCGAATTCGAGTCGTTACACCGTCAGTTGTCGTTTGACAAATTCTAAAAATTTGAGATGCTAAATTCGAAATTGTAGTGATGAAAGGATATTGATATGAGCTAGATATCAATGTTTGAATTATGTTTAAATTGTTAGAAGCATCGGTTTCGAATTGCTACGTCGTCGGTTTGAATTTTGGTTATATTACCAAGTTTTGAAGTGTTTAAGCAGCTGTAAGATTTAGATGAGTTTGAATGCTAATATTTGAGTTATAAACACTTCAATTCCGATTTAAGTTGAAAGATATCGAGTTCGAGTCGACGAGTTCGAATGGTTTGACGTTGAATCAAAACTTGAGCAACTAGCAAGTTGTGTTTGATCAAGAAGTGCAAGGGTTCAGAGGTTTGAGTTCACATCCAAGGTATGATTCGACATTATCCTTGACAGGTAGAACAACTCGAGAACGTGGTGGTTTTCGAGTTTTCCAAATCACATACTTACATGCTTATTTGCTCTTATATGATTTGATGTACTATGTGATGAATGTTATTGCTTGGGTGAGCCTCATTGTTTTTTATTGATGTTTATTGATTGTTAAGGGTGACCTAAATGTGGTAGGTTGTTTATAGAGTTTGAATGTCAACCTCTTGAGTCAAAATTCTTTCAAAACCCTGAAAGTAGAATCAAAAATAAAATATTGGACATGGTGTATTTATATATGGGAGGCTAGGAATGAGATTTGACTCCTATTGCCAGAATTCCCAATATAGTGTTCACAGTCTAGAGAATAAATCTTGTTACCACCCCGAGCGGGAGCGTATGTCGAAGGCTTGATTTATGGCTATGCTCTTTTCCCGGGGTCCTAAAGAGATGATTTATAAAAATATCGATTCTATGAGATTTGAATCCTTTAACCCTCAACCTGTACTTGAGTTATATGATATTGATTATATTTTAAATATGTCCAGCAGGTAAGGGTATGTAGAATTGATGATTTGAATATGTTTATAGAATTTTCATGTGAGTTTGATAATAGAATACTTAATTGATATGTGTACATGTTTTATATGCATGTCTTTAATCCGAAGATGTATTTCTCACCGGAGTTATTCGGCTATTGTCATGTTTTTGTATGTGTGCATGGCAATATAGGTGGGGCAGGAGCGAGTCAGAGACAACCATGAAAGTTCCAAATCGAGATTAGACGTGTGGAATCGGGTTTAGCAGATGTTTTACTCCTTAGATGTGGATCAATAATGCTTAGATGTTAAATGTATTTGATATGTTCAAGAATACATGTTCAGTAGCTTGTATAACTCTAGCTTGTCATGTATTTATTCTACTAGATAATGTAAGTAATACATGTGATTATGCTTGTCACTTGGTATATGTATTTATGCAGACTTCAGATTTGAATAGCATGTTAATGTTCGATCAAATGATTTGTGGGTATGCATTATTAAGGGCTTGACGTTATGGGCAAGCTTTGTTGGTTTTTGATTAAGAGTTAGGCTGGAACAGGGAGCGCACGAGCTGCAAGATTTTGCAGTTCGAGCGCAACCTTGTGCCATAGTTTTTTACCAGAACAATTTTAGGGAACGCCCGAGCGGTAATATTTGACCGCTCGAGCGCACCCCAGTTTAAAAAAAATTGTTGTTTGCTTAGCTCTTTGCTTGAACGTGATTGAGTTTAATTGCCCAATGAGAATTGATATTAGCACCCTAGGTCCCCACAACAGGTGGTATCAGAGCGTAAGTTCTCGGACTAAGATAGAAGTTGAGCGGGGTAGATTGAGTCTCATGCATTTATAGTATTGCATGATTACGTGCTTACCTGATTATGTGAATTCACATGAATATTTGAATTCCTTGTAAGCATGTTTTTTCTGAGTAGAATGAGAACTTGCAAGCATGTGTTATATGAAAAGGCACAAGATTATTTTTATGTTATACTGATGTGAATAGTATAATCTCTGCGTTTCTTATAGATTTTGTTTTAAAGTACGTCAGGTTCTTCGGGTGAAGTAAGCACCCCAGATTGAATAGAACAGTACTCCTCAGGTGAAGTATGTACCTCAGATTGAACACGATAGTATAATAGTAATCCTTTAGAATCAATGGATGTTATACTCACACCGATGGAGGTGTTATTAGAGCGATTTCAGACGTATCGTCTGCAAACTTTGAAAGGTACAGAAGATGTTATTGCTTGTGAAAGTTGGTTAGAAGAGCTTGATGACTTGTTCGAGTCTTTGGACTACTCTGATGAACGTAGAATCAGGCTGATCATATACCAACTTCAAGATTTAGCAAGAAACTTGTGGATTGTGACAAAACAAAGTCTGGAGAACCGAGGTTCATTAATTACTTGGCAGGTATTCAAGACTGAACTTTGTCAGCGATTTTTTCCGATATCCTATAGAGAAGATAGAGCAGCAGAATTTGTTAATCTGCAATAGGGAAATTTGAATTTTGAGAGCTATGTTGCTAAATTCTTCAACTTGATTCGATTTGTTCCTCACGTGGTTGATGATGAGGAAGTTCAAGATAATCTGTTTATCAATGGTCTTAATTAAGAATTTATTCTTGGATAAATGCGGAGCGACCGAATAATCTGTTAGAAGCGACTGACAAAGCTAAAAGAGCTGAAACTGGTTTTATGAGACAGAAGGAAAACTTAACCATGCCTCAGTATTTGGGGCAACCCCAACATCAGCCGCAATTGTCATCACAAAGTAGATTTGAGGCAAGAGGTAGTGGTAGCAGTAGTAAAGAGCGGTTAAAGCTTTGGAGACAACAGTTCAAGAGGTATGGTAGCAGTTCCTCTAGCTTTAGCGGACCGAGACAATTTGGTTTGGGTCAGAAGGCAGAGTATGCTGGTGAATACTGCACTCATTGTGGAGGAAAACATGCTAGCGATAAATTTCGAGGAGTTTTAGAAAAGTGTCATCGTTGCTATCAAGTGGGACATTTTTCTAGAGTATGTCCTAATCATGAGGGATAGAGAGGAAATCAGAACGAAGAACCATCTCCTAGGCAACAAGCATCTACAGCTAACTGGGCTCAAACTGCACCAGATTACGAGACTGCAGGTAATTATAATATTTGATTAATCTGCCTGCATAATTATGAATCTGGGTGCATTACATATAGATATAGCTGATTAATTGATTATGTTACATTAGTTGTATGTTGAGCCTTTATCTGATGTAATTGCTATGTTCTAACCTTGGTAAACGGCTATAAAAGAAGATATCAGCAAATTGAATCAGAAGAGCTGAATTACAATTTGGAGGAAATAAGATTGAATTTGAATTGAATTGTGGTATTTTAGTTATAGAATGAATTCCGAAATTCAGATTTCATTTTATTTTGGGTATTGAATAAGACTATGGATCAATCACTATTGATTAGGAGATCTGATGAAGATAAGAAAAAAATCAGTTACAGTTGAGTCTTCTCTTCGAGGTTGCTGAAGTTATTACATCATTAAATCAGGATGCTTGAATCTCTTGATATCGATTCTGAGGTTTTTGTTATTCAACCTCGATCTATCTTGATTGACTCTTATTCTTTGATAGATTCTAATGTGATTCATTCGCGTTGAGTTTTGAGATGCAGGTGAGTTGTTTTCACTTAGCAGATTTTGTCATTCAGAATAGTTGATTTTGGATGATCTATACTTGAGAAAGTTCCTTTGATTTCGAATTTTGAGGTTCGTTGATAATGTGATGTGTATATTCAGTATATTTTGATGTCTTTGGCTCGTAACTGATAGAAAATTTCGATTCAGAATACCAGCAAGAGTTATGGATTGATTGTGTGATTTGCCAGTACGTGGGAAATCAAAATAAGAAACAAGATGAATGTTGATCTCTTGATTACAAATTGTTACTTTTGTGTTTAAGTTCTAGACAAATACTTAAACAATCAGAATTATTGCAATCCAAGCTAAGTAGATTGGTTTGGAAAGATTAAAGAAATATTGATATGATATTAAGCGATTAAAAATCGATTCAGAACGATAAATCATGATATGAAACAAGATATCATATCAAAATGAATGGATTTTGTGGTAAATAATCGTTTGATTATGCCAGATATTCTAGATATAGGATATCAAATCTTGGAAGAGGCACACTACAACAAATTAAATATTCATTCAGTAGTTTGGAAAAATGTATAATTTGCTTGGAAATCAGTATTGGTGAAAGAAAATGAAATTCCAATACGACAGAATTGAAATGCCAATACCTAAATTTCCAGTAAACAAAGCGGAAAACCAGAAACCAAATGGGCTACGTAACATTTTAGCCACTTTAGAGTCGAGGTAAGATAAATTTTCAAGAGATTTTTAGTCACAACTACTCAGATTGTCATGCGTTATGATTTAAATTTGGGTAGATTTTGACAGACGCAAGAATATGCGGTATTAGATGATACACAGATATTAGTAGATAGCTATTAAGAAATTAGTGATATGATGAGATGACAGGAATTATGGAAATCTATTGTCGAGATAGAGACTTTAGATTGATTTGATACAGTGTGGCATCGATTTTCAGAGGTTCTGAGTGTTTGGTTGTATGTGATTGCATTATACCATCGTTCGCTCGATGGATATTCAGATATGACTATCTAGATTTTTGAGGATATGCTCAGAACTATAGAGTCTATAGTACTAGAATCGGTACTAGATGACAGATTTTTGCCACTTGATTATTATGATTCTTGTAACAGTTATTTGATATATTTTGAGATAGTGTTTCTAATTCTGGGATGAGAAGAAAATCAGAATTCCTTGTGTTGAGATAGAATTTTGGAAGTATCAGCTATCAGACCAGATGTGGTTTCAGAAAGGACATAGAATATGAAGATTGATCCGTATAGAATAAGAACAGAGAAGAATAGGCGGAGTTAGTAAATGAATTACAAAAAAATATTTTGAAGCTTGAACAAAGTGTTCAGTGAGAAATTTCTTTTCGAAGCATCATTTGATTCAAAAAGAGATTCCAGAAGTGATCTGACGATGGATTCTTGTGAGTATTTTAAATAAAGATAGTAATCTAGCTCATTGGTTAATACTCTATCTAGATTTATCAGATAGATGAAATTTGATCCTTGAGTATAAGCTGAAGAACATCAGCTAAACTCCTGCTTGTGAATTTCAATCAGATGAAGCAGAAGCTGATAAGACTTTGAGTTAATCAGATTTGGATCAAGAGAAAGAGCAGCTTAGATGTAAGTTAGCTCAGTGATTACAGAATAATGAAATAGACATGATTGAAGAAGAGATCAGAATAAAGAAGAAGATAAGATATCAGAAAAGATATCTAGAGCTCACAGAATTGAAGTATTACTTCAGTTAGCTTTACATTTTACAAGATTTTGTAATAAGACTGAATGTGATTTCGAGGACGAAATAATTCCCTAGAGGGGAGGAAATGTAAGACCTTGAAAATATTAAGTTATTAATTATGAAATATTAGATTTAAATTCCGAATTTGGGAAAAGAGTAATTGGAGAATTTATGGAATTGGAGATTTAATTTCTGAGTCAAAAATATTTAATTTGAGAATTTACGGATATTGAGATTTAAATTCCAAAATTCTTAAATTAAAATAAGAAAATATTTGAATTTATTATTTATGGGATTTAAGATTAAAATGTTGAGTTTGGAAATAAAAAGGATTTAATTAGAAGTTGAATAGTGATTGAGGACCAAATTGCAAATAGTCAAGAACTTGGGGACTAAAGTGAAATTTTTCCAGTTAAGTGGGACACTTGGAATATTCCTTATTAACGTGTATAATGCATGTTTCTCCATCAGAATTCCAGCCAAGAAGTTGAGAGAAGAGAGAAAAGCTTTCGAAGCCATTTTTGTTCATTCCAAAAATTGATAGAACTCAATCTGTTCGGTAGAATTTCAAATAGATCGTATATTTGTGATCACGGCTTCGAGTGCTACGTTTTGACAGAAGTATTATTAAGTTCTACGATGTTTTAATTTTGGATATATTGTTAGAATTATGATTTGATTGTATAAACGTGTTTTAGTATATACGACGATAGCATATTTAAGTTGGATCGCAAAAAGATCGTAGTTCGGACATGTTTATTAATTATTGAATATTTCTTGAAATTTCTGGAATTTTGGGCTGCTGATTTTTGTGTATATGAGATTGAAATGAGTATGATATTGATTTTAGATGATTGATAAGATGTTGTTAATGGTTTTAGAATTATCGAATTCGAGCCGTTACGCCGTCAGTTGTCGTTTGACAAATTCAGAAAATTTAAGATGCTAAATTTGAAATTTTAGTGATGAAAGGATATTGATATGAGCTAGATATCAATGTTTGAATGATGTTTAAGTTGTTAGAAAAATAGGTTTTGAATTACTACGCCGTCGGTTTGAATTTCGGTTATATTATCAAGTTTTGAAGTGTTTAAGAAACTGTAAGATTTAGATGAGATTGAATGCTAATATTTGAGTTATAAACACTTCAATTCAGATTTAAGTTGAAATATATCGAGTTCGAGTCGACGAGTTCGAATGGTTTGAAGTTGAATCAAAACTTGAGCAACTAGCAAGATGTGTTTGATAAAGAAGTGCAAGGGTTCAAAGATTTGAATTCAGATCCAAGGTATGATTCGACATTATCCTCGACAGGTAGAAAAACTTGAGAACGTGGTGGTTTTCGAGTTGTGAGACATCGGTTCTAAAACATCTATCCGTGGATTAAACAATAATTAAGCATACAAGATCCAAGATTAAAAGCAACAAAAGAATTTTTTTTTTTTTTTGAAATGAACAGTGCCTCGCTCGATCGGTAGAACTCAACCGATCGAGCGAGCAAGTTTTCAAAACTTTCTGCCTGGCTGAAGACACCAGAACCGCTCGATCGGTAAAGTTCAACCGATCGAGCGGGCAAGCTTTTTAAAAAAACAGAGAACAAGGCCGTAGCTTCCTTGCTCGATCGGTTAAACTCTACCAATCGAGCGGCCAGCTCTGAACAAGAATTTCCAAAAAATAACTTACCAACTTCAACTACAATATCCATTCAATACATAATGAGGTACAATAAACATGCAACAACAGCGTAAAAACCTCAATACTCGCATAAACGATACAACAGATAATAAGAAGTTCGAATTCTAAACATGTTCCAACATAAACTAGATTGACATGCTTATTAGACTTTTAAATTGAGTCTCAATTCTATCTCTCACTCTTGATGCTAACCAAGTCTTCGCTGACTCGATCCTGCCCCACCTGTTGCCAATTACACATACAAAACAAAGCAACAGCTAGATAACTCCGGTGAGAAATGATATTCCCATTAAAAGCAACATAACATGCAATGACAAGTAATATCTCAATAACATGAAATACAACAACATATTCAATGTTAATACGATTGAAATGCATGTCTTTAAAATCGGGATATCAACTTTGATAAACAAGGGATTGCTGCTATGCTTTTGGGATCTCGATGATGAGATCACGTAATGACTCACCGACTCTTCCAATCAAGGTGGTGCCACGTATCCCACTCCCCTAGACTTTGGTGCAACTATAAGGAGTATGCTGACACTAGGTGAACTTCTACACCCAGGCCACTCGATTATAGCCCCCAAACGTCTAAACAAAAAGGGTCGTTCTGCCTGCTAAAATCAAAGGTTTGGCTCAAGATGAATGCATAAGAAAAACATAAAGCATTAAAACATATAACAAAAGCTCAAACAACAAAATACAATTCCCACATTCTAGAACAAGTATTGATGCAAGTATGTGATTTAAGGGAAAACTCAAGAACCAACTGTCTCGAGTGTGTTATCCCGCTAACACGATGAATGCTTATACCTTTCAATGCAAATAGCTCCAACTCTGGATAAGCTACAATAAGAGGTTATATCAAAATCTAAACAACCTAACAACAACAAATGCTCAAGGTAAACTCTTTACCGCTCTTCATCCAACTCTTCGACGATCGACTTCTACTAACTCTGGGCTCGACAAACTCCAACGAATCTGTACGGAGGAAAAAGATGATCAACAACGACGAACAAACCCAACTGCCAACGGTTCAACAATTCAAACGATTTTAAAACCCAAAACTCAAACTGGCGGCATAAAGACTATAAATCAACTAACCGAAAATCACAGAGAGCAATATAACAATCCAAAACAACTCCCAACAACAACAAATTATCCAAAATCCAACCAGTCAAAAAACCCCCATTTTCGAATTATGCTTCCGAAAATCATAAGAAATCCGAATGATACTCTATTTCAAAACCGACTGAGAATAATCGATAAGAACTATCTCAATAGCAACATAACCGAAACTCAATCGATTCTAACAACATCCTAAAATAGAATTGTAACTGATCGGAGAAATACTTACGATAGAACTAAGCTCTCGCTACCGTGATTGCTAAATTATAACTGACGGATCGAGCAAAAACTGAAATCACAAAGCTTGAAGAAGCTTGGAGGCGTCTTCAATGGAGGAGTCGGCCAAGGGGAGGAAGGTAGAATGGAGAAGACAAGTCAAAGCCCTTTAAATATCTAATAAACTTGATATTTGTATTTTAGTTCCAGAAAAATCCAAAATTTTCAAAATATATCGTGATCGAAATCAAATCGGCTCTTGAACTCTGTAATCTCTGATTATCTCAAATAAACTCAATTAAGATAAATTTGGGGCGTTACAATTCTCCCCCTCTAAGAACTGATTTCGTCCTCGAAATCGAATAGGGTTCAATCGCAAAAAAAAAGGATAATATCCAAAGCTGGAAAAGAATTCATCTCTCAGAATAAGTCCAGAAACCGTTGTCTCAAATCGGACTCATATTTCCCAAATCTCTTCTTCAAAACCGTAACAGCTCAACTGTACTAGAACAAACTGACTATGTTTGTTTCGGAGCTACTTCTCTGTTCGGTCATACTCTGAATCAGTCGTCTCAGGCAATTTGGTAACTCGTCAAATTCCGATCTCAACAAATAGAGAACATAAGAACTTCTGGTTGGGTAATTCAGCAACACAGATCTAGCAATAATCCGCAACAAAAGACGGAAATCACCTTGTGAAAATCAGAAAGAGACGGAACAAAACTAGTCTGTAGGCAAGATCGCCTATCAGCTCCAGACTTTTTGTAAGGACCCGATGCTAATTACCATATTATTTGGCTAGATTTGTTAATAATTATTTTAAAGTTGTGAATTAAAATAATTAAGCCAGATAATTAATTTGTTTGTTAAAAATATGTATTAGAAAATATCGGTGTATAGATGATATTAAAATACATATTTATTTTTATGGCACACAAGAGTTGGAATAAAATTGACTGGGTCAAGTTTTGGACTCAATTAAATAAATGCACACATATATACATACAAGCATATTTTATTTCCCTCACACACACTCTCTCTCTCTGCGTCGGCTGCATCGTCTTCTTCCTCTTTCTTTTCATTTCTCATTTTTCACGTTGCCTTTGACTGTCAATATCTCCACCGTCGGTGATCCAAATTTAAATCCGAAAGAAGATCCGGAATCCTCGCGGCGAGAGATTTCTTTTAGTACCAATTTTGAAAGTTTTCTCGCGTTGGCCGAAACCCGACTCCGACCAGCCGCGCTGTTTGCCGCCCTTCGCCGTCGCTGGAGCTAGGAGGAGTATTATTCTGATTTGTTAGACCTTTAATTCGAAGTCTTGAGGTATATTTCGAGTTAGGGTTTTAATTTGGGAATTTTTTGTTGAATTCGAATCCAAATAATTGATATATAATTATTTGTTGGTTGTAGGTGCTATATTTGAGCCGAATTGAGGTATACATCGAATTTCCTAATTTTCCAGAATTTAATTCAAAATTTCAGATTATTTAGTTTAGGGATTTTTTGAATTATTGACTTGAATTATTGAATATTTGGGTCTTGGAATGCCTTGGAATTAGTATATATTAATTCTGGAATTTTTTTGAAATTTATTGGAATTTCAGAATTATTAATTTGGGTATTTTCGAACCTAGGATTGAATATTTGAATTGTTTGGAAGTTGAAATATGTATCAGGATTGATGGAAATGGTAATTGCCTTAGGTTTGGAGTAATTAGGATTTGCACCAAGTTTGTAAGAATTACTTTGGTAATTATTTGGAAATTAAGGTACGGATTGATCGCTATCTTACAGCCTTTATGAGGATATGTAAAATGTCTATTTGTTATTTGAGGTATTTACTTGTTTATATGTTTTATATGATGATTGTGATGAATGATGCATTACATTCATATTGAGCCATTGTCCTCTTATTTTTGAGATTGTTATCCACTCTTTGATGAGTTGTTTAGACATCAGGGCCGTTGGTGTTTTGACTTACACCTCTGATGCTAGCGTAAGGGCCGCGCAGTTCTGCAGACTGTCCCCCTTGACGCGTACTGATGCAGGGCCGCGCATTGTTTGAAATTGTCCCCCTAACACAGGTGGCCACATATTAGCTATTACTCTTTGGATCCAGATTTGATACCCGATGTTCTTTGGAACCATTCACGTGCATTGCATTAGTTGTTTTACATATCATTTATTTTGCTGTAATTTATTTGATCTTCGTACTGGGGTTTGACCCCTGTCCCTCGGGACTGCTGTGGTTTTGTTGTCATTTCCATGGCAGGTAATATGGATGGTTCTGTTGCCTCTGGTGGTGCATCTGTCAGTGGAGCCCAAGGAGGGTATTGAGTTTTCGTGAGTTCCCAGTTATTATGTATTATTATTGGAGTCTTTTATTAGCCGGGGAGATTCCCCGTGTATCTGTATTGATATTTTTACAATGTCTGGAATTGCTTGTTGATGTGTTTAGCCTTGCCGGTTTGCATGTGTTTAGTCCTGGCCAGTGCGGCTGTAGGTTTGTGTGTTGTGGAATTGGACATTATTTTCGAGTATTGTATTGATGTCTGAGTTTTTTATTTCCCTGGTATTTTTCGATTTACAGGGAGGTCATGCCGAATTTTTGGTAGGCCCGAAAGCAAAATTTTAACTCATTTTTGCTGTCTACATTAATTAATTCTGATTATATGGTCATTAAATACTAATCAGGAACGGGCCCTCACATTTGGTATCAGAGCATAAACTGTGATATGCTCGAAATAGAGTCTAGTTCACTTGAGTCTAGGCACGAATGAAGATGATTGCGTATTTGTTTGACTACTTGCTCTTATTTGTTATTTGTTGCTTGAATGATTTGCTCTAGAGTTAGTAGTTAACTAGGCTTTGACTTTTAGTTAAGCTCGTATTCCTATAATTATGTTATCATCTTTCGCTATATTTTTGCCTAAAGATTTGACCTTGGATTTCTTTAGATGGCCCATAGACTTCGAGGTGGAAAAGGAAAGAATGTTGTCCAAGAATCTGGTGCTCAGAATGAGGTTGGTCTTGATGGAGTCTTGCGTGGGAGACGTGGTCGTCCTACAAGAAATGCAATAAATGATATCGATGCTGAAGTGGACCAGTTGGGCAATCAAGTGGATGAAATGGAGTTGGTGATCGCTAGATTTCAAATATTGAATCAACCTACCTTCAGTGGAGATAAAGGCAGTGAAAAAGCTGAATCTTGGTTGAAACAACCTGTTTGGGTTGGTGCACTATAATTCATAACGTAGCGTAACAATGGTAGTGCTACAATTAAAAGATACTGCTGAACGTTGGTGGGAATATCTGTTGGAAAACTGGCGAGTTCCCAGACCAATTACGATTGATACCCGGTGCAGCGGAAGTTTAAAATTTTTCTCATGGAACGATTCCATGGTGTGGGTATCAACCATACAACGATTGAATTACGTGTGTGTGTAAAATTTAAATAACAATTAAATAAATTTTACCTCAAATCTCGCAACGAGATTAATGGACACCAACAGAACAATTCTGCTCTTGTTGTCTCTCCCTGGAACCGATGAACGCCTTCAATCAGGTCCACGAACAGAGGTTTAATCCCTCTGATAGATTGCACTAGAAAATCTATCAGAAGTTTTCTGCGAAGAGAATACACGAATTTGATTCGTTATTCCTTACTGCGATTCAAAATCACAGACCGGAATTTTCTCGGGCAGAGCAAAGGGAGGGGATGGCCGATCGACTTTGAGAGGGTCTAGGGTTTTCGAAATTTGCTCTCAAAATTTATGACCTGTTGTGTGTAATTTCTGTACTGAAATAACTTATTTATAATGCAGGCCACTAACACCTTAGGGCCCATTAGTCATAAGCTGGGGCCCGACAAGCAAAGCCCGCTCGTTCAGAAATTAATATAAAATTCATCGTGACTCCGATTGATGAAACGATTTCACCAATGTGCACAGAAACCATTTCTGCACGTTTTAAAGTCAAAATAAATTTTCCTGAATCCGAATTCAGTGGTTTCCAAAAATGTCCATCCCTATGTCATTTTAGGAAATCCTACTCCCTTACTCTTATTTAAGAAGTCCAACTCCTTAGTTCATTAAATTTAACTCTTTAAATTTAACTATCTCAACGGGGATTAAAACTCCATTACACTGTGTGACCCTCAATGGTTCAGGGATACAGCTAGCCGTGGGCTCACAACTCCTTGTGACTCGGAACAACACTTTCCGACTTGCCCAACGAATCATGGTAAAGCGCCTAGCAACATCGCCCCATGATTCCCTAGGTATCACTGATAGTGCCTACAAGAACCAGTAGATTTTGGTTAACGTACAGTACGGTCCCTTCATCCAAATATCCCGATCGAATCAACAACCATTGGTATATCGAGAGTCGCTCAAGATTCGATAACTATGCAATACATCTTGAAGATCAAATTAGTGACATCGCATGTGCTACTAAGAAACCATTTCTTAAATCACATCAAGTACTCTGGCCAGAGATTTGTCACACTAATATCTCCTCAGATCGCATAGGATATCCACACTCGCAAGTATGTGGTGAATCCTTGACAACAATGCATTGACTCCTATATGTGTCGTAACTGTACCCAATCTCGACACCTGATGACCCCTTCAGAGTCGGTAAACGAGTCAAAGCACAGTACTAGCATATAGAGTCTCCATGATGTTTCAAGTCGTAAGGACTAATGGTGTACAACCAAAACCGCGGACTTTATCCACTCGATAAGTGATAACCACTTGGAAAGTCCGGATAGGGTAGTTCGACTATTCATCCTATGAATATCCATTTGCATGCTTCGAACATCTCCATGTTCCCTACCAATGAAACGTGGTACTCCGCATCGCAAATGCTAGTCTCAAACTCGAGCGATCCTTATCCTTATTATCGGACGGCTCAATCGACTAGGAACGGTTTTAGAATATACAGTGACTATAAGATGTATTTCATGATAGACATCTCCATGTTCTACCACATCTTACATACACTATAGTATATTCAAGGTCTTTATCAAAACAACAATAGTATATCACAATATAACAATATGAAGTAATATAAAGTCATTGCCATAAAAGTGTAAATAATATTAAACAAAAGATTGTTTGTACAAAGAGTCAACAAAACCCATAGCCACACAGTTGGCTCACTGGGCACCCACTCTTACAATCTCCCACTTGCCCTATAGCCAACTAGTCATACTACGTAGACCCATTGCTTCGCGATGTTTGTCAAACAATGGTCCTGGCAAAGGCTTAGTAAGTGGATCAGCGATATTGTCTGCAGAGGCCACTCGTTCGACACTGATGTCTCCTCTTTCCACAATCTCCCGGATTATGTGGTATTTCCTCAGTACGTGTTTGGATCTTTGATGAGACCTTGGTTCCTTTGCTTGAGCAACGGCACCTGTGTTGTCGCAGTACACCGGGACTGGACCAACAAATTCAGGAATGACGCCCAACTCTTGGACGAAATTCCTCATCCAAACGGCCTCTTTAGCAGCAGCTGATGCTGCAATGTATTCAGCCTCAGTGGTGGAATCCGCTGTGGTGTCCTGCTTGGAACTCTTCCAAGAGACAGCACCGCCATTGAGCATGAACACAAATCCAGAGGTTGACTTCGAGTCATCCACATCACTTTGGAAGCTAGAGTCGGTATAGCCTTCCAGTTTGAGTTCTCGTCCTCCATAAACCATGAGCATATTCTTAGTCCTTCGCAAGTACTTAAGAATGTCCTTCACGGCTTTCCAATGCATCTGACCAGGATTAGACTGATATCTGCTCGTGACACTCAGAGCAAATGCTACATCCGGTCTGGTAGATATCATCCCATACATGATACTACCTATAGCTGACGCATATGGTACATGTGTCATATTCTCTATCTCTGCATCAGTCTTGGGACACATAGACTTGGATAGAGAAACTCCATGACACATGGGTAGATGTCCTCTTTTGGACCCATCCATTGAAAACCGTTTCAATATGGTATCGATGTAGGTTGATTGAGTGAGTCCTATCATTCTCTTAGATCTATCTCTATAGATCTGAATCCCTAGAATGTAGGATGCCTCACCCAAATCCTTCATCGAAAATCTACCTGATAACCATATCTTCGTTGACTGCAACATCCCTACATCATTCCCAATGAGTAGGATGTCATCAACATAAAGTACTAAGAATGTCACAGCATCCTTAACTACTTTCTTGTACACGCACGGTTCCTCCGGGTTCTTGATGAAACCAAAATCTTTTATTGTTTCATCAAATTTCTGGTTCCAACTTCTTGATGCTTGTTTTAGACCATAAATTGATCTCTGAAGCTTGCATACCTTATGCTCGCTTCCCATGGATGTGAACCCCTCAGGCTGCTTCATATAGATTTCTTCCTTAATGTCTCCATTAAGAAAAGCAGTCTTCACATCCATCTGCCATATCTCATAGTCATACCATGCAGCTATGGCAATTAGGATTCTTATGGACTTGAACATTGCGACTGGTGAAAAGGTTTCATCATAGTCAACTCCTTGCCTTTGAGTATAACCTTTCGCCACCAATCGCGCCTTGTAAGTCAATATCTTACCATCAGGCCCAAGCTTTCTTTTGTAGATCCATTTACACCCTATTGGAACAATTCCATCGGGAGGATCCACTAAAGACCAGACTTGGTTAGTATGCATCGAATCCAATTCAGACTGCATAGCTTCAAGCCATAAATTCGAATCCGCATCAGAAATTGCTTCCTTGAAGCTTCTTGGATCACATCCAATGTCGGGTTCATCTTGACCCTCTTCAAGAAGAAGACCATATCGAACTGGAGGTCTAGAAGTCCTCTCGGATCTTCTAGGTGCAGGCGTGTCCAGCAATGGTTCCTGAGGTGTGGGATCGTTATTTTGTATTTCGGGTTCCTCTCGAACTTCTTCGAGTTCCATCATCTCGCCTTTCTTATCCAATAAGAACTCCTTCTCCAAGAAGGTGGCATTCCGTGAAACAAACACCTTTGTTTCAGCAGGATAATAGAAATAATATCCGATTGAATTCTTCGGATACCCCACAAAATAACACAAGCTGGATCGACTATCCAACTTATCTCCCACTGTCCGCTTCATGTAAGCAGGACATCCCCAAATCCTCAAGTACGAATACTTAGGAGCTTTGCCATTCCATAACTCGTATGGTGTTTTGTCCACTGCTTTAGTGTGGACGTTATTCAACAACAATACCGCCGTTTCAAGCGCATAGCCCCAAAACGAAGGTGGAAGCTCAGTGAAGCTCATCATGGATCGAACCATGTCCAACAAAGTTCGATTACGACGCTCCGATACACCATTAAGCTGTGGTGTCATAGGAGGAGTCCACTGAGAGAGAATCCCATTCTCTTTTAGATAGTCCAAAAACTCGGTACTCAAGTATTCTCCACCTCGATCCGATCGAAGTGCTTTAATACTTTTACCTAGCTTGTTTTCTACTTCAGCCTTGAATTCTTTGAACTTTTCAAATGCTTCAGACTTATATTTCATTAAATATAAATACCCATACCTAGAATAATCATCAGTAAAGGTAATGAAGTAGGTGTGGCCATGTTGAGTCCCTACTCTAAATGGACCACAAACATCTGTATGGATCAAATCCAACAGATTTTGACTACGCTCAGGCTTCCCCTTAAAAGGAGATTTAGTCATTTTCCCTTTTAGGCAGGATTCACAAGTAGGTAGAGAGTTAATATCAGACATATCAAACATGCCCTCTCCCACTAGCTTGTTCATCCTCCTTGAGGAAATATGACCTAGTCTAGCGTGCCATAGGTTTGCCGGGTTTTGACTATCGATTTTCCTTTTGTTTGTTGTTGCCGGTTTGTCAATACAATTCACTGGAACGTCTTTTAGTTTTAAATTATATAGATCGTTTTCAAGTTGTCCATTTCCAATTAAACATTCATTCTTGTAAATACTGCAAATCCCATTCACAAAATTACAAGAATAACCATCTCTATCAAGCATAGAAATAGAAATAATGTTTTTAATTAAATCTGGCACAAATAAAACATCTCTCAACAATAATTTAAAACCGTTCTGCAATATCAAACAAACATCTCCAATGGCCGTAGCTTCAACTCTGGAACCATTCCCGAGCCTCAGCTGGGTCTCACCCATTCTAAGCCTGCGACTTCTTGTCATCACCTGCAAATCATTGCAAATGTGAGATCCACATCCGGTATCCAATACCCAAGAAGTTGTATTAAGTGACATGTTTATTTCGATATAGAACATACCCTTTGCAGTTCCCAACTGCTCAAGATACTCCTTGCAGTTGTGCTTCCAATGACCCGGCTTCTTGCAGTAATGGCAAACATCCTTGGATTTTCCATCGTTTGAAGCCTTTGTCTTTTGCTTCTTCTCGGGTTCCACTTTCTTGGGTGGGGCAGAACGTTTCTTGCCCTTCATACTTGGCCCCTTCTTTGCAGAAGATGAGGAGCCCACCAAGAAAGCTGGCTTATCCTTCTTAAGTGTGGATTCATATGTAACGAGCATATTGACCATCTCTTCAAGGGTGGCCTCTATCTTGTTCATATTAAAATTTATCACGAATCCATCAAATGAAGAAGGAAGAGATAGAAGCAGCAAGTCCACATTGAGTTCATGCTCCAACACCAAATCAAGGGTCGCTAACTTCTGTATGAGCCAAATCACTCGTACCCCATGATCACGGACCGAAGTCCCTTCACGCATGCGGCACGTCATCAACTCCTTAACAGTAGAGAACCTTTCAGCCCTCGACTGAGCCCCAAAAAGTTCCTTGAGTTGCGTGTGAATGTCAGCAGCATTCACCGTGTCCTCAAATCGCCTCTGGAGTTCATCAGACATCGAGGCTTGCATATAGCATTTGGTCTTGATGTCATGGTCACACCATGCATCAAGTTTGGCCAATTCCTCCGGACTTATGTCAGCTGGTGCTTCCTTCGGAGGTGCTTTCTCTAACACGTAGAGCATTTTCTCCGAAGTTAAGACAATCTTCAACTTCCGGAACCATTCCGTATAGTTGGCGCCAGTCAGCTTGTTTTGTTCGAGGATCGAGAATAAAGGATTTCGCGAATTCATTGTATGAAATACTGAAAAGGAAAAACAGACATATATCAATGATTGTTTAACAATTTACTAAGACATAAAATAGGCGAATTTAATTTTATGAATCTCACTCCCACTATTTTAACGATTTCACCACCCTCTAGTGAAAACGGGAAACTTTTTCCTTAGTGAGAACATGGAGTCCAATTGACAAACTTATGGTCCCGAATAATATCAGCCAACCATAATTTTCAAAAGGTAGAGCCCAATTGCTTCCAAAGCAACCCCCATGTGTTTACCTCATGTCCAATAAGGGCCCAATAATATGACGCCGTTTAAAGTGACATGTCAAGATGACCCATCAATATTAAGTTGTGATGGACGGTCGCCATGTGGATCCCCCAATAATATGAGCCGATCCCATGGGAGTTCCACCCAACTTACAACATTTGTCGATCCAAAGTACAGCTTTCCGACGGACGGGCCCCCCCAATAATATGAGCCGGACCGTATCCGCGGGTAGCATCACATACATTGACCGTTGATGGAAGGTAGGAACATTTAAACAATATTTAAATTTCCTTTATTTATCTTGATATAAATTTTAAATCATATTTAAAATGAGGGATTTTATTTATAAAAATATTTGTCTCATCATATTTAATTTATTGCATGCATTGCCGGATTCACGCAATTTATGTCTAAACATGCATACAATCATAATATCACATATTATATAGGATGATCGATTCCATTTCTAATTGACCCGTGGTTGCCAATCACGGGTCTTAGTCCAATCCTAGGTAATATGCAGTATGCAAATGCAATCCTATTACATATGCTTCCAATTTACATTTCTTCAGTCTTCATTGTCTGCTGGGCCCACCATCTTCAAATCTTGATCTCCCACTAAATCTAATGTATTTACAATAAATAACAATGACAAGTAGGGGATACATTTTTAGGGGGTGGGGACGGGCTATAAACCAAGCCCACTTTTATTACATATGACATTCATATCGGGCCATAAACCAGGCCCATTAATAAAACCAACAACAATAAAGACAAAATGTAAATTCCTAACATACACCTACAAAATTGGTCATGGCAATCGATCATCCTTATCCAATAACATTTAATTCAAAATTAATTTATTGGATAACATGCTGTGGCAATTCAAATTTAAACAAGATAAAATCATATTTTATATATAAAATCACATTTCACATATAAAATCATATTTTATCTCCATATCAAATAAAATCATATTTTATCTATAAAATCCAATTTTACAAATAAAATCATATTTTACTCAATATATCATAAGATCATATCTTATCATCAATTGTACCAAAATAATTGATTTCAAAATTCAATTTACGGATAAAATATTAAAATTTTCCAAAAATTCAAATTTATCCAAAATCAATTTTAAAATTTACGGACTCGAACAATTCGATCCGAAATCTCGTGAACAATCAAAAACAATTTTTGACCGGACCAAAAATAAAATTTTAACATATTAAAATTAATTTTAATAAAATATTAATTTTTCCCGCGGGCCACCCGGGACACTCCCGGGTTGGCCCGCACCCGGGGCGCGGGCCGGGGCAGCCCGGCTGCCCCCTTAGGGCAGCAACGTTTGCTGCCCTGGCGGCGCCTGGCGCCGCCGCTGGGCGGCGCCGTGCGTCGCCCTGGGCGGCGCCGAGCGCCGCCCCTGGGCGGCGCTGTGCGCCGCCCTGGGCAGCGCCGAGCGCTGCCCTGCGCAGCGCCCAGCGCTGCGCTGGGCAGCGCTCAGCGCTGCCCTGGGCAGCGCCGTGCGCCGCCCTGGGCGGCGAAGGTCGCCGCCCTGGGCGGCGCCGTGCGCCCCCTTTGGGCGGCGCCGTGCGCCGCCCCTGGGGGCAGCGACCATCGCTGCCCCCTCCGGGCAGCGATCCAATCGCTGCCCGGGTTTCGCCCCCGAAAAAAATTTTTTTATTAAAAATATTTATTTTGTTTCAAAAACCGAGACTCAAAAATTTTGTACAATTGATTAATTCAATCGATTGATCTGAGCAACCTGGCTTTGATACCACTGTTGGAAAACTGGCGAGTTCCCAGACCAATTACGATTGATACCCGGTGCAGCGGAAGTTTAAAATTTTTCTCATGGAACGATTCCATGGTGTGGGTATCAACCATACAACGATTGAATTACGTGTGTGTGTAAAATTTAAATAACAATTAAATAAATTTTACCTCAAATCTCGCAACGAGATTAATGGACACCAACAGAACAATTCTGCTCTTGTTGTCTCTCCCTGGAACCGATGAACGCCTTCAATCAGGTCCACGAACAGAGGTTTAATCCCTCTGATAGATTGCACTAGAAAATCTATCAGAAGTTTTCTGCGAAGAGAATACACGAATTTGATTCGTTATTCCTTACTGCGATTCAAAATCACAGACCGGAATTTTCTCGGGCAGAGCAAAGGGAGGGGACGGCCGATCGACTTTGAGAGGGTCTAGGGTTTTCGAAATTTGCTCTCAAAATTTATGACCTGTTGTGTGTAATTTCTGTACTGAAATAACTTATTTATAATGCAGGCCACTAACACCTTAGGGTCCATTAGTCATAAGCTGGGGCCCGACAAGCAAAGCCCGCTCGTTCAGAAATTAATATAAAATTCATCGTGACTCCGATTGATGAAACGATTTCACCAATGTGCACAGAAACCATTTCTGCACGTTTTAAAGTCAAAATAAATTTTCCTGAATCCGAATTCAGTGGTTTCCAAAAATGTCCATCCCTATGTCATTTTAGGAAATCCTACTCCCTTACTCTTATTTAAGAAGTCCAACTCCTTAGTTCATTAAATTTAACTCTTTAAATTTAACTATCTCAACGGGGATTAAAACTCCATTACACTGTGTGACCCTCAATGGTTCAGGGATACAGCTAGCCGTGGGCTCACAACTCCTTGTGACTCGGAACAACACTTTCCGACTTGCCCAACGAATCATGGTAAAGCGCCTAGCAACATCGCCCCATGATTCCCTAGGTATCACTGATAGTGCCTACAAGAACCAGTAGATTTTGGTTAACGTACAGTACGGTCCCTTCATCCAAATATCCCGATCGAATCAACAACCATTGGTATATCGAGAGTCGCTCAAGATTCGATAACTATGCAATACATCTTGAAGATCAAATTAGTGACATCGCATGTGCTACTAAGAAACCATTTCTTAAATCACATCAAGTACTCTGGCCAGAGATTTGTCACACTAATATCTCCTCAGATCGCATAGGATATCCACACTCGCAAGTATGTGGTGAATCCTTGACAACAATGCATTGACTCCTATATGTGTCGTAACTGTACCCAATCTCGACACCTGATGACCCCTTCAGAGTCGGTAAACGAGTCAAAGCACAGTACTAGCATATAGAGTCTCCATGATGTTTCAAGTCGTAAGGACTAATGGTGTACAACCAAAACCGCGGACTTTATCCACTCGATAAGTGATAACCACTTGGAAAGTCCGGATAGGGTAGTTCGACTATTCATCCTATGAATATCCATTTGCATGCTTCGAACATCTCCATGTTCCCTACCAATGAAACGTGGTACTCCGCATCGCAAATGCTAGTCTCAAACTCGAGCGATCCTTATCCTTATTATCGGACGGCTCAATCGACTAGGAACGGTTTTAGAATATACAGTGACTATAAGATGTATTTCATGATAGACATCTCCATGTTCTACCACATCTTACATACACTATAGTATATTCAAGGTCTTTATCAAAACAACAATAGTATATCACAATATAACAATATGAAGTAATATAAAGTCATTGCCATAAAAGTGTAAATAATATTAAACAAAAGATTGTTTGTACAAAGAGTCAACAAAACCCATAGCCACACAGTTGGCTCACTGGGCACCCACTCTTACAATATATGCAAACAGCTCTGGTTGAGGCTGGTAAACCTGTTACTTGGGATGTTTTCTGCTCCAAGTTTCGACAAGAATATGCTCCACCTTCGTTTGTGGCAGAGAAAACATCTGAGTTCTTCAACCTGGTTCAGGGTGATTTGAGTGCTACAGAGTGTGCCAGGAAGCTGTCTTCATTATTCACTTATGTGCCGCACATCGCTTTTAAAGACGGAGCTAAACTCGAGAAATTTATGGAATGACTGAATCAGAATCTTTACTCTTTGGTCTTGGCCAGCAGCCCAGTTGATTATGATGTTGCAGTTGACAAAGCCATCGGGCATGAAGCAGGTTTAAGAAGGGGTCGACCACAGTATACAATGCAAGAACCCTTTGGAACTACACAATTTCCAGCGAACTCATCTGTTGCACCCAGCAATAATTTCAGCAACCTAGGCCGCAAAGATTTAAGCCTATCAAGAAGCAATTCAAGAAGAAGTCATTTAGCACTTCCTCTAGTTCTGGTAGTTCTCATGGTGGGGGATCTTCATGGGTTTCTAGAGAGTCTTGCAATAGGTGTGGAGGAAGGCATCCATCTAATCAGTGCATAGAAGTTCAGGGAGTTTGTCGTACTTGTGGCCAACCAGGACATTATGCAAAGGTTTGTCCTAGTGGGGGAGGACAACAGCACCAGTCTTCTCAGTTTAGCTAGTTTCCTCGAGCTCCAGTTCCTATATCTTTCACTCCAAATTTTGCGCCGCAACCCAGTTTCTCATAACCCAGAGGTCCTTCTCAGCAGCAGTTCCCAGGGCCTCAGCAGGCTAGAGTCCATTCTTTGACTCACAACCAGGCTTAGGATGCACCTGGAGGGGTTATTGCAGTTATATGTTTTATTTTTGATCATCCTGCTCGTATATTGATAGACACAGGAGCATCTCATTCATTTCTATCTACTGCATTTATTGTTGAGCATGAGATTTCTACTACTTTTTTGATTGATCCAGAGTCTGTGTCTACCCCTGCCGGTGTGTATTTGAGATCGCGTGAGATAGTGGTAAACTGTGTGATCCATTTTGATGAAAGAATTATGATAACCAACTTGATTAAGTTGTCTATGTCTGATTTTAATTGTATTATCGGAATGGATACTTTGACCAACTACCGAGCTACTGTTGAATGTTTTCATGGAGTAGTAAGATTTCGACCGTATGTTGGTGCTAAATGGAATTTTTATGGTGATGATTCGCGATCCGTATTCCTTTAGTGTCAGCCATGCAGATGTTTGGATTATTGTCTGTTGGGAATGAAGGGTATTTTATCTATGCAGTAGATGCAACACAAGATAAGGGATTAAAGGTTTCAGATATTCCAGTGGTTGAGGAATTTCCTGACGTATTTCCCGAAGAGATTCCAGGCTTTCCGCCTCAAAGGGAAATAGATTTTAGTATTGATTTGATGCCAGGAGAAAATCCAGTTTCCAAAGCACCTTATCGACTAGCTCCAGCGGAATTGAAAGAATTAAAAGAACAGTTGCAGGATCTTCTGAAGAAAGGTTACATCAGGCCAAGTATGTCGCCTTGGGGAGCTCCTATACTGTTTGTGAAAAATAAAGATGGATCAATGAGGATGTGTATTGATTACCGTTAGTTAAATCAGATCACAGTTAAGAATAAATACCCATTACCACGCATTGACGATTTGTTTGATCAGTTGCAAGGTACGTCTATGTACTCAAAAATTGATCTTCGTTCTGGTTATCATCAGCTTCGAGTCCGTGAAGAAGATATTCCAAATACAGCGTTTCGGACACGATATGGTCAATATGGATTCCTTGTCATGCCATTTGGGTTAACGAATGCTCCAGCGGTTTTTATGGATTTGATGAACCATATATTTCGAGAGTTTATAGACAGATTTGTTATTGTTTTCATTGATGACATTCTGATCTATTCAAAGTCGTTGAAGAAGCATCGAGATCATTTGAGGTTAGTTCTTCAAACTATCAGAACTGCACAGCTTTCTGCCAAGTTTTCAAAGTGTGAGTTCTGGTTAGACAGAGTTGTATTTTTGGGACATGTAATATCAGCTCACGGAGTCTCTGTTGATCCCATTAAGATTGATGTTGTCCTTAACTGGACAACACCCAAGAATGTTTCTGAGATTCGTAGTTTCTTGGGATTGGCTGGATATTACAAGCGATTTATCAAAGGATTTTCTAAGATAGCGAATCCTATGACACAACTGACACAGAAAGATCAACGTTTTGTTTGGACTAGAGAGTGTGAAACTAGTTTTCAGACTTTGAAAGAAAATTTAACCACAGCCCCTGTTTTAGCTTTACCTTCGGGCTCAGGTGGTTTTGTCGTTTGTACAGATGCTTCTCTAAATGGACTTGGATGTGTTTTGATGCAGCATGAGCGAGTTATTGCTTATGCATCACTTCAGTTGAAGCCTCATGAAACTCGATATCCAGTTCATGATTTAGAGTTGGGTGCCATTGTATTTGCATTGAAAATATGGCATCATTATCTGAACGGAGAACAATTTGTGATATATTCTGATCACAAAAGTCTAAAGTATATTTTCACACAATCTGATCTGAACATGAGACAACATCGCTGGATGTAATTTCTTAAGGACTTTGATTGTGATATTCAGTATCAACCCGGTAAGATGAATCTAGTTGCAGATGCTCTTAGCCGGAAAGTTCAGAATGCAATGTTAACATCTCTTACAATCTCTAAAGTCCATGAGCACTTGGGGACTTCAGGTTGGACTTACCAACCCAGTGACGACTACTTTATCATTTCGTCTATTCAAGTTGAACCACAGATAGTTTCTGACATCAAAACAGTGCAAAGGACTGATCCTTATATTCAGAAATTGAAAAAATTGTCTCAAACGGGACAGTCAGATAAGTTTGATGTCACTTCAGATGGAAGTTTGCGTTTTAAAAGAATACTTGTGGTTCCAAATTTGATAGAATTGAAAGAAGCTATCTTACCAGAAGCACATTGTAGTCGACACAGTGTTCACCCAGGAAATAGGAAGATGTATCATGCCTTGCAATCCAAGTTTTTGTGGGAATGTATGAAAAAGGAAATTTCAGACTTTGTAGCAAGATGTTTGACTTTCCAATAGGTTAAAGCTGAAAGGATGAGACATGGTGGTATGTTACACAGTCTGGAAGTGCCACAGTGGAATTGGGAGCACATTTCTATGGATTTCGTGACACACCTACCTCGATCTGTTCATGGTTGTGATTCTATTTGGGTGATTGTTGATAGACTGTCGAAATCAGCCCATTTTATTCCATATGATCGAACTTGCCCTTATAAGAAAATGGATAAGCTGTACATTGATAATGTGGTGAGATTGCATGGTGTGCCAGTAACCATAGTATTTGATCTTGATACAAGATTTACTTCTAAGTTTTGGGCTAGTCTGCAATCAGCCTTGGGTTCAAAGTTAGCGATGAGCACTGTCTATCACCCACAGACAGATGGTCAGTCAGAGAGAACCATCCAAACATTGGAAGACATGTTGAGAGCCGTGGTGATGGATTTCAGTGGCAGTTGACAAGAATCGTTATCTTTGGCTGAATTCTCCTACAATAACAGTTTCCATACTTCGATTGGAATGGCTCCTTTTGAAGCCTTGTATGGCAAAAAGTTCAGATCTCCAAATTGCTGGGAAGAAGTGGGAGAACGACAATTGGCTATGCCTGAATTCGTTCAGGATATGAAGTACAAAAGTCTCTTGATCAGTAAAATAATGAAAGCAGCCCAAGATCGCCAAGCTAGTTATGCAAACAAGAAGTGTAGACCTTTAGAATTTCAGGTTGGTGATTATGTTTTCCTGAAAGTTTCACCGTTTCGTGGTACTATGAGATTTGGGCGTAAAGGGAATCTAGCTCCTCGTTATATTGGTCTGTATGTGATTGTTGAGAAGATTGGTATTTTGGCTTATCGTTTGGACTTGCCGCATAGTTTGTCTGCGATACATGCTACAACAAAAATGGTCATTTACAACAGTTGAAAGACAACGCTTTTTACAAAAAGAGTTGTAAAATAAATAAACACAATGCTTTTAAGTAAAAGCGTTGTGTTTGTTTTTTTAACTTAAAAAAACACAACCCTTTTTGTGTCATCCACAACACTTTCTACGCAGCGTTGTAGATGAGCGTTCTTTTTAATCTTCTACAACGCTTCTTTTAAAAGCATAAATAGAAATAAATAAATATAAACTCAAAAGATATCTGCTCATTTCACTAATTAAATCAAAAATTCGACCGAACCCTAACTACGCATGATTGAAGATTTCACCTTTCCCATTTCTTCCTGTAAACAAAAATCTCCGAAGAACAAGATCATTCAGGTAATTACGCTATCATTCTATGAAAAAGTTCCTGGGAATGGTGTCGCATATTTGTGGGTGTGAACTTTCTGGGTGATGGATGGAAGAGTTCGCCTTCCCATTTCTTCCTTCGATTTTTTTTCTTGGTTGATTTTGTTGCTTGCTTGGTTGTCGGAGATTCCTTGTCTAGTGGTGATGTCTCTACTCCGGTGGGCGGCGGCGATAGCGGTCTTCTCCACCAAGAGTGTCGAGACTACTCTTTTGAAAAAATCACCGATGCACCCTTTTCTCTGGTCCATTTGCAGCGATAGTTGGTAATTTGTGAACCTATTCTCCTGCTCTATCTTTTGGTTTCAGTGTAATTTTTTGCTTCTCGCGATTTGGAGCTTTGAATTTTTTGAAATTTGAATCTCTGTGCTTCGCTGGCTTAACCATATATTTCTGCTTTCTTCTGCTGCTTTGGTTATTGTGATTAATCACTCATTTGTTTTTCCTTGTGTTCTTTGTCCAATTCCTTTCATTTTTAGGTTAATGACAAAAGAAAAATCGTTGCGGTAATGTGATTGTTGGTTAAAATTGAGTGTTTGATTTTGATTTCTTGAAATTATTTTGTGGTAATTATATATATATATATTGTGTTGTGATGTTGTGATTTAGATGAGGCATAACTTGAATATATGCGTATCTGCTTCCTTCATTTTAGTGGCTTAAAATCATTTCTTGAATGCGGTGATCTTAAAGATTTAAGTTTAAAAATATATTAGCTTTATGACATGAGTAAAACAATATGATAAAATATAGAAGGCCGTGTTGTTTAACCTCGATGTAATATTTTGAAATCATCTATATCAGAACTTATTCTCTGATCCATATCAATAACCTTTCTGCACTGATTGAATAACTCAGGTTCAGTAAGATCTGCAGAAATATCAAGCTTGGATGGATCCTCGAGGTTATTTATGGCAGCATCGGCAGAATTAAGGTACATCATCCTTATTCGTGATTTTAGCTAAATTACTAGGATCCTCGAGGTTATTTATGGCAGCATTGGCATAATTAATTTTGGATTCATAAGTGGATTGGTTAACATCATTGGTTGATTCCTGCTCATTAGGAAAAAAATTGTTCATCTGAGTTGGCTGAAAGGATTGACCAGCCAATGCTTCATCCTTATTTAGTGAAAAGTCATTCTCTTTGTCATATGATTGCATCTCTAAGCACACAATATTAATTGTCCCCTTTCACAAATCTCCAGTCATATCCTGTTCGTTTACCCTAAGTAGGACATTGAGCAACTTCTACGGCCTTTGTATTATTATTTATGGCTTAATTCAATTTTTTGGGTTTAGCCTGGTGAAATGTAGTTAGTGCCCAGTATCCAATTCGGTTATTTCATCTTGAGTGTGTTTCGATTGGATGAACTTAGTAACCAATCAAAGTTTCTAAAGTGTCATAATCTATCGCTGCTATTTCAAATGTGAAGACGAACATAGCTTAATCTTTCAGGGATATCACTAAATGATATGATGCTGAGCTAAAGAAGGCTGGCAGGTGCTTCAAGAAGCTGGGTGAAGTAAGTGCCTTGTTATCATTTGTGTGTTTGAGTAAATGTTAGATTCGAATTTGGAGTTGCTCTAGCTGAGTGTTTCTTGTATTTTAGTTGAGGAGATGGTTTTAACTATTCGACTGAATAGTTATATACTTATATTTATGGAAAAATTGTTACCCTGCAACCAATCTAACCAAGTGCTTCAATAGGAATATCTGAAAACAAGTTGTTACTTTTTTTATTCTTTCTCTCTCTCTCTCTCTCTCTCTCTCTCTCTCTTTATATATATATATATATATATATATATATATATATATATATATATTGGTGTAGTTTTGACAACTCATGAATTTTTGTGCAAACAGTTAATGCTGGGTTGCCCCAGTTCTTGATTTGTGCAGTGGGAAACTAGGTAAAAAGAACACCAAAATTTTTATGCTAAAAAGTTCTCAAAAATGATATTGTTCTTGTTTTCTTTCGAATTGGAAAAACCTTTTCTTTAACTCTTGAGTCTCAGATTCCGGCAAATTCAAATCACAGAAGTTGATGCCTACCAAAATAATGCTTAAAAGAGTGTCATCACTGATGGTTAGGTGAATAAACAAGATTGTACTCCCAAAACAAAGATATGGGATGGATATGAGTCTGGCTTCAAGTTTTGTTTAGGAGGTTCCTCAGAATAAACCTATCAACTACAGACATCATGTTAGTCTGCTAGGCCATATTATGAATTGAGCGAATTTTAGTATATATATTTTTATTCTTTCTTATTTATTCCTTCTTAATTTTGGATCATGAAGACGTTGTGTAAGTGTTAATTAATTACAAGTTATGGGTGATTAGTGATTACTTAAGCTGTATGCAGAAATCTTGCGATATTATGTTGTCCAAGTTTGAAAGGTACTCTATTATTATGCTTGTCAAGTATAACGTAGTATTATTATTTTTTTTAGTTTTCATCTACCAACTTTATATATTGGAATGTAATACATGCGAACCCATAACTTCAAACTTGCCGAGCAGGTGATTATTGTAATCTTTGTGTGGAAATGTTTTCCTGGTTATCATCGGGCCTTATATGTAATCAAGTTGTAATGGTAAAATTTGCAATAGTTTTGTGTAGTTAGCTAGCTGCTATTTGCCTTGGTTCATCTGTTTGAAGTGGTGTTTATTGTATTTAGTTTTTTTGATAGGCCAATATTATATCCCTTTGGATCCAAGATTAAAGCCATTGTTAGGGAATCCGATTGTGTGTAGTTTTCTTGCTAAGACATATCTATCTTTTTAAAAATTTAAAGTAGGGTGTTTATCGATCTGGTTTAAGTTGTTTCGGATTGTGTTTATCTATCTTTTTTTGTATTCATTGTTTACTGATCATCCAATGTTTTGTTCGATGAAGTTTCTACTGCAGTCACTTATGATAAATCTATGAAGGCAATACGAGTAAAGGTGCCTGAATCAGATTAAGAGTTCTTTTTGCACCCTGAAACTGTTAGGCAAAATGATCGATCTGCACAAAGTTTGGTACGTTGAAGTATCTTCAAATGTTTAAATATCTATGTAACAACTATTAAAAAGTTTTTGTGAAACGAATTGTCAAAGTTGTTGACCTTTTGTTAAATAAGAAAACATTTTCACATTTTAATCATTGATGATTCAAACAGGATGAATGGACTGATGAGCACAAACTGTGGTACTCCGATGTATCAGAGGACATCGAACCTGAAGATATTCGGCTCATGGGGAATTATGCTATATTCATATTAAAGTCGAAGGTGAATAACTTCTTTGAAGCAAAAAGATTTATTACTCAATTAATTTGCATTGTCTATGTCCACTTTGAATGTGTTGCATTTTATTCATATTCTACTACAACTGTTCTTGATGAACTAACTGGTCATCTTTTTGCATGATGCTTATCGGTATGTGACATATTCGTGTGTTTTCTGTTGTGTGATCTGGTATTAAAGATAATGAGTTATATGCTTACGGAACAAGTGCAGTGACCAAAATAAAGAAAAATAATACGTAGTATTCAAATGATTTGTTTGATATATTTTATTTATTAAGAAGCATGAGTATTGATTATATTGTTTGAGCATGAGGTAAACATTTTCGTATAGTTTTGCTATATGGATGCCACCACACTGCCACGGTGGATCCTAACAATATCGTGATTCTTTGTTTGAATCTACACAAAGAAAAAGTAATCTTATTTTTTATTTTTTGTTCTGTATATCAATCTACTTGGTAGTTCATAATGTATGACATCCTAAAGTATGTTATCTTGAAACAATTAACATAAATGAATTTTATGTGGCAAACATTTTAAGAACCCTTTGCTCCAAATTTATCATCTTCAATGTGATTAGTTTTGATATCTGTAACCGCTCATTGCCACTATAAAATTTCCAAGGGATGGTGCTGCTACTTTTTGTTTCTCATTAATTGGGACTTAGACTCATGGAGTTTTGATTTTTTACGAGTTTGGTTTATCTTCTGCGCTTGAAATTTGAAAGATTACTATGTTTATAATATTTTAATTTGTAAATGATTGTGAAGAAACCACTGCTTTAGTTCCGGGCTATGGAGATTGTTTTTTTAAATTTGAGAGAGTACAACTAATTTTAAATATGTTTTCACAAAATCATATGGCTCTTACCATTGAATCGCAATCCTTAACGCTGATTTTAGGTCGATTTTTTATGTTTTAGCTTGGATTCGAATTATAAGAAAGTTTCTAAGTTCAAGCCTTGTTCTTCCAGCTCATTTTGGTCACGATCAGATGAGTTTTTCCAGTGATTTGAACTTTATTCTTGTTCGCCACTTGAGTGCTAGCTTTGTTATATGATGGATGAATTCAAGAAAGAAAATGCCCGATTTATTGATGTGTTTGTCTAAATGGAATTTGATAACGCTGGTTTTTTTTAAAGAATTTTATAACGCAGTGCATTAAAGAGAGAGTGAAGAACAGGGGAGAAAATTTTGAGAGGGAAGGACAAATTGAATGCAAGGTTTATTATCATGGATATATTTTTTCCTGATCATTGAGCGATCTCATTTCTTCAAAGTTACTTCTGCTTGTCCGCGGTAAAATCTTACTTGAATTCTTTGCAGTATTACCTGTCTGAAGGAGGATGCAAATATGGAAAAGATTGCAAAGACATTCATGGAAGAGACCGAACCTCCATTCTGTACCATTCATCAATAAACACAATCTCAATATAATGGTAACAAATATATATATTGAAGATTGCATTGATAGGAAGAAAGAGTTATGCTACCTGAAATAACCGCTGAGTAGGTAATCAGGCCATAAAATTTTACTCCCTGAATGAATGATGTCATAGTAATAACCCTTGGCACTAAATCCTTAACATCGGGAAATTCTTGTTTGGTCTATGTTGTTATTTCAACTTGATATAACAGTCAAGTGTATGCTAATTAAGGCCATAGTTAGTGTTCTCCTATATCTTTTTTAGTCGCCCTTTTTTATATTCGTTGACTTGACTAAATATTCATTCCTGTAGTTTAAGAGAATTAAAGTGACTATTAGCTGCCTTGTTGGTTGGCATAGTTGAGGTTTTGACAATCTGTCATATGAACTGTATGCAGCTGAATGGCTGAATGCTTCAAGGATCGGACAGATGTACAGTGCTTCCTGTAGTTTATGAAAGCTTGGGACGCTAACATGTGCTAAAGAAAGGAATCAAAGTTTTTCGAGATTAATGCATAGTTTTTTCCTAGTGTTCATTAAATTATAATTCGATTATTTTTTTATTTGAATGATTTATAATATTGGAAGACTCTATATTAAATTTTATTTTACAAATTTTTGAATTTTGAGTGACTTATAATATTGAAAATTTATGAATTAAATTTTTTTTTTGTTTTTTATTTGCACAAAGACAACGCTTTTTTGAAGCGTTGTCTTTTCCAGATACAACGACACTTAAAAAGCGTTGTCTTTTCCAGAAACGACAACGCTTTTTATAAAAGATAACTCTTAAAAAGCGTTGTCATTTTTAGATACGACAACGCTTTTTAAGCGTTGTCGTTTCACTTAAAAAGCGTTGTCTTTTCCAGAAACGACAACGCTTTTTATAAAAGACAACTCTTAAAAAGCGTTGTTGTTTTTAGATACGACAACGCTTTTTAAGCATTGTCGTTTCTGGAAACGACAACGTTTTTTCCGCGTTGTCTTTGAGCGTGGTCTTTTAAAACACTGCCTACGACAACGCTTTTTCGGGGACATTAACAACGCGGAAAAAGCGTTGTCTTTGGCCGTTTTTCTTGTAGTGATGATGTGTTTCATGTGTCGATGTTGCGGAAATATGAGCCAGATCCATCTCATATATTGAGGGCCGAGGAGGTAGAGTTGGACAGTTCTCTTAGCTATGTTGAGTACCCAGTGAAGATTCTTGATCGTAGAGAGAAGCAACTTCGGAACAAGACCATTCCTTTGGTTATGGTTCAGTGAAGTAGACATGGGACAGAAGAGGCTACATGGAAAATCGAGGCAAAGATGCGTCAAGAATGGCCTCACTTGTTTGAGAATGCAGTGAATTATTCCATGTACTCTGATTATCCTATGTATTATCAATGGTAGGTGTTTAAACCACTTTGTATGTTGTATTATGTATGTGTTCGATTTCGAGGACAAAATCTTCTTTTAGTGGGGGAGAATTGTAAGGACCCGATGCTAATTACCATATTATTTGGCTAGATTTGTTAATAATTATTTTAAAGTGGTGAATTAAAATAATTAAGCCAGATAATTAATTTGTGTGTTAAAAATATGTATTAGAAAATATCAGTGTATAGACGATATTAAAATACATATTTATTTTTATGGCACACAGAAGTTGGAATAAAATTGACTAGGTCAAGTTTTGGACTCAATTAAATAAATACACACATATATACATACAAGCATATTTTATTTCCCTCACACACTCTCTCTCTCTTGGCGTCGGCTGCATCGTCTTCTTCCTCTTTCTTTTCATTTCTCATTTTTCACGTTGCCTTTGACCGTCAATATATCTGCCGTCAGTGATCCAAATTTAAATCCAAAAGTAGTTCCGGAATCCTCGCGGCGAGAGCTTTCTTTTAGTACCAATTTTTTAAGGTTTTCTCGCGTTGGCCGAAACCCGACTCCAACCAGCCGCGCCGTTTGCCGCCCTTCGCCGTCGCCGGAGCTAGGAGGAGTATTATTCCAATTGTTTAGACCTTTAATTCGATGTCTTGAGGTATATTTCGAGTTAGGGTTTTAATTTGGGAATTTTTGATTGAATTCGAATCCAAATAATTGATATATAATTATTTGTTGGTTGTAGGTGCTATATTTGAGCCGAATTGAGGTATACATCGAATTTCCTAATTTTCCAGAATTTAATTCAAAATTTCAGATTATTTAGTTTAGGTATTTTTTGAATTATTGACTTGAATTATTGAATATTTGGGTCTTGGAATGCCTTGGAATTATTATATATTAATTCTGGAATTTTTTGATATTTATCGGAATTTCAGAATTATTAATTTGGGTATTTTCAACCCTAGGATTGAATATTTGAATTGTTTGGAAGTTGAAATATGTATCAGGATTGATGGAAATGGTAATTGCCTCAGGTTTGGAGTAATTAGGATTTGCACCAAGTTTGTAAAAATTACTCTGGTAATTATTTGGCAATTAAGGTATGGATTGATCGTTATCTTACATCCTTTATGAGGATATGTAAAATGTCTAATTGTTATTTGAGGTATTGGCTTGTTTATATGTTTTATATGAATTGTGATGAATGATGCATTGCATTCATATTGAGCCATTGTCCTCTTATTTCTGAGATTGTTATCCACTCTTTGATGAGTTTTTTAGACATCAGAGCCGTTGGCGTTTTGACTCACACCTCTGATGCTAGCGTAAGTGCCGCGCAGTTCTGCAGATTGTCCCCCTTGACGCGTACTGATGCAGGGCCGCGCAGTGTTTGAAACTGTCCCCCTATCACAGGTGGCCACATATTAGCTATTACTCTTTGGATCCAGATTTGATACCCAATGTTCTTTGGAACCATTCACGTACGGGCATTGAATTAGTTGTTTTACATATAATTTATTTTGCTTTAATTTATTTGATCTTCGTACTGGGGTTTGACCCCTGTCCCTTGGGACTGCTGTGGTTTTGTTGTCATTTCCATGGCAGGTAATACAGGTGGTTCTGTTGCCTCTGGTGGTACATCTCCCAGTGGAGCTTAAGAAGGGTATTGAGTTGTCGTGAGTTCCCAGTTATTATGTATTATTATTGGAGTCTTTTATTAGCAGGGGAGATGCCCCGTGTATCTGTATTGATATTTTTACGACGTTTGGAATTGCTTGTCGATGTGTTTAGCCTTGCCAGCTTGCATGTGTTTAGTCTTGGCTAGTGCGGCTGTAGGTTTGTGTGTTGTGGAACTGGACACTATTTTCGAGTATTGTATTGATGTCTGAGTTTTTGATTTCCCTAGTATGTCCAATTTACGGGGAGGTCATGCCGAATTTTTGGTAGGGCCGAAAGCAAATTTTTAACTCGTTTTCGTTGTTTACATTAACTAATCCTGATTGTATGATCATTAAATACTAATCAGGAATGGTCCCTCACACTTTTAGTGAGATTTAAACCATCTCAGAGACAATTTCTCTCTCTACTCATATCAGACAAATCCTCTGAAAGTATAAATCTTCATAAATATTCGATCTTTTTGTTCAATTTACGAAATTCAGCATCTAACAGTCGTATACTACGACTGTCTAGTACAAGTCATCTTCATTCTCGACAGAAAAACATCATATGTTCAAAAACCTTGAAACAAATCTGGTCCCAAAATAGGTGACTCAGAAAATAATCATCCCAAGACAAAGAGATTTTCAATTCTGCTCGTGCAACTCATCGAAAGATTTCATCCAGATAATCATCTGATAGCTGTTGTTGTACAAAAATCCATAGGAGTTAGCGACCCTCGTCATCTAGTGCAAAGATCCAGCACCATACTCCAGATCTTCTCCTCACGGAGTCAGGGAGTTTCATATCTTCCTCTAATACGAACCATGGACCTTCAGGATAGGTACCATGAATTACCAAGTCTGGTAATAATTTTGAGCTTAAGTGATGGCATGGACCGCTCACCCTCACCTAGCCCTAATCAGGCTATACAGATATTGGGTCGGCCTAGCACTACAGCTCGGCAAAGCCTCTAATACAAAATGTTTGTTCAGACTGTCCGTCGTTATGAGTATTACAATTGTACTCAGCTGCAATCGAATAACAAAATCCTCTTTGAATAATATACCAAGAAAGGGTATATCAAAGATCTCTGTCTAAAACGCCCAAATTTGGCAATCAAACAATCTGAAAAAATTTCTGACAGAATATATATCATCTGATTATGTTTGAGAATCATTTTGTATGGAATACAGAAGAAGCTTTCACCAATCGGTCAATCTTAAACAGATAGTACCTCAAAATCAAACTGTCCAAGGAAGTTTCCTGACGAATCCATCAAAAACATGATCTATATCTAATTTTGAACCAGAATAAATTGTATAACAGACCGTCGGGTCGTTCTCTCTCTGCTATAAACTTCATACAGTCCAAAACATCGGAAAAACATACCTCTAGTATTGTTCTTCATCTGCTATTACCAGAACTGACTCTTCAATCATCGTATACCTTTCGATCATATAAAAGAATACTGAATAGACTACAATGTGTCAATCTCAAGATATGATGTCTCCATCAGAAACATCAGGCACAACAAAATTCTTAACACAATTAAGCATCAACACCAACCTGAATCTCAGACTGGTTCAGTTCTGACTTATCTTCAAAGAATACTGATAAATTGAATCAAAACTCTGATCGATCTTGATCTTCTCAAACAACTCTAATCCGACTCAAAAGCAAGGTTTTGATAAACCTCCTATCTACTTCAAAATCTGATTAGAAGTGCAGCAATCAACGATCACAACAATATACAGAAAGTAGATAAAAATAAGCACAGATCTTTTGGCTCAAAGCAACAGCTGCTGCATTCAATTACTCCGGATAGAAATGATTTCCAATCGGAAATTCATCAGTACCTCTAATCATCTTCTCTTTCTCATACCCAGTCTGTACAACGAAACCAGTACTATAGCTTCTAAGATCAGGAAGATTAAGGAAATATCCTCGTAAGAAAATAGATACCAGATCTTCTAATCAATAAGATCGCTACGAGCTCAAAATCAAGAATCAGACATTGAGTCTCGAGAGTCTTTAGATGTTTTGATGCTCATGCTATAAGTGATTCTTCTGAACAAGAATGTACCTCAAATCTCCATAAGAATAAGTGCAAGCACCAAAAGGTCATCAATACAGAAGAAATAAAAGAATAATGAAGCGCTGATCAACCTCTTCTTCAATCAATAAGAACTAGTCTCATAAGATTAAGTCTAGACAGAAGAACATATTCTGCTGAGTAATCGGCTTCACAACCGATAAGAATCCCTTGAAGAGTCTGCGATAGAACTTGCTAAACCAAGAATCTTCAAATTCCAGGTAAGGATGTCGCTCTAGAGAAATTCATATTGGCTCCGATCTTGAGGTGATCACCAGACGTTCCACCTCTAGATAATATGATCGAGGAAAGATTACTCGATCCTATCAGAACTCAGTCGTCGATAGAATAGCATACAACTGTTCGGCACGCAATTCTGCAAGATGATTCTTGAATGCTCTGCATGATCAGTACAACTCTTGATCCAAAAGGATAAGAAATTATCGATAAGATTAGTCACAATTTCGTCCAATTATCTCTGAAATATCCAGCACCTAAAATTCATATGCACTGCAGGAGCGCCTGCCAAAACAACTGCAATACAAGTTCAAGAGACATACCTCGTTCTGAGTCCAGTCTTAGGAAGATGATACTCTGATTTCAATTCAAGCTGAAGTCTATCTAACAAATCGGAATAAAAACCAGAAGCCCCTCCCTGCTATATCATTGTCTGCAAATTCTATAACTACTTGTGTATCAACCAGATCGGGTTAAAAATTTCAGGACATCCTCTGCCAATATAAAGAATTCCTTCACACATTTTTGTAATAAACGGTCATTCTACATAACAAATATAAAAAGAATCTACGAATCAAGAAATCTTATCGGAGTATTTTCCCTCGTCTAACGAATCAGATCTGAAATCTGGCAACTTTTTGAAAATAATCCTCAGTTGCCCTATACTTGGTTAAACATCTCAACGGATAATAACTCATAATCCGATAACCTAAGTGTCAGCTTCTCAATTCAATATTATTCCCAAACAAAACAAGAGTTGCGAAAAAGTAACTCAAAAGCTCAACAAAAGGGAAAGCATCAAACTAGATTCCTCAAGAAAAGGTAGGTAAAGTACCAATATCTAACATTTAACATGTTGTGAGACCTCGGTTCTAAACAAAAATTAAAGGAGTAATTCAATAAGTAAGCAATTAAAAGCCAAGAGCATTTTTTTTTTTTAAAGGGGACGCGCGGGCGCGCCGCTTCAGGCGCGGGCGCGTATGGCGTCCTGCCCAAGCCCTCGCATGGGCGCGCCACCCGAGGCACGGGTGCGCCTAAAGCTCTGCCCAAAACTTCCGAAACGAAGTGCGGGATGCGCGGACGCACCACCCGAGGCGCGGGCGCGCATGGTCTGCTGAATTGGCTCAAAACAAGCCTCCAAAAGTGCAATAACATAACCAAAAGAACTCTAACATGATCCAATTAATATATATCCAACAACATAGCATTTAAATACATAAAAATGAAGAACACGCATCGATGCTAGCTATTACAAGCCGAATACAGAATACAAGAGTTCTAACCACAAGCAAGACCACTTCCAATCCAAGTTCCAGTTCTTAACATGCTTCAAAACAGAAACTAGATTGTCATGCTAACAAGACTTCTAAACCGAGTCTCACTTCTACATCATTCCCTCAAAGCTAACCATGCCTCTTCTGACTTGATCCTGCCCCACCTGTTGCCAAGTACACATACAAAACAAAGCAACAGCAAAAAAACCGGTGAGAATGATAATCCCAGTAAAAGCAACATACAAGTAATACAACAATAATCATGCTTTTAAGACAATGACGAAATCCATGACAACGTAATGAGATGCATGTCTTTAAACCGGGATATCAAATCTGATAAACGAGGGATTGCTGCTGTGCTTTTGGGATCCCGAGGGTGAGATTACGTAACGACTCACCGACTCACCCAATCGAGATGGTGCCACGTATCCCACTCCTCTAGACTTTGAGCAACTATAATGAGTATGCTAGCACTAGGCGAAACGACTACGACCTAGGTCACTCAATCATAGTTCCCAAACGTCTAAACAAAAAGGGCGGTTCTGCCCGCTGAAAACAAGATTGGCTCAAGATGAATGCATAACAGAAACATAAAACATAGCCATATAACAAAAGCTCAATCAAAACAACAAAACACAAGTTCCTCATGCTAGAACGAGTGTAGATGCAAGTATGTGCTATTAAGGGAAACTCGAGAACCAACTGTCCCGAGTATGCTATCCCGCTATCGATGTCTGCTTTTACCTTTCAATGTCATAGATCCAACTCCGGACAAGCTACAACAAAAGATTGTATCAACAACTATACAACCTAAACAACAAACAACGGTTCAAGGAAATCTCTTTACCGATCTTCGTCCAACTCTTGACGAACAATGCTGCTAACACGGGCTTGACAAACTCTAAACGAATCTGTTCAGATACAAATCAAAGATGAATTACCATGATCGACTTACAAGCCAAGTTCAACAACTTCAACAATGGTTCAAATCTCCAAAACTCAAACCGACGGCATAACGGCTATAACTGAACAAACCGACAACGCATACAGCAGTTCAATAGCAATACAACCTCATAAAAATTCTAAGACAACCAAAACAAGGCAATCCCAACAAATCTCAAATCACAATTTTTGAAAATGGCTTCCAAAAATCATAACAATTCCGAACGTCGCTCAAATTCAAAACCGACAGATAATAGACGATCAGAACTCTGTAGAGAACAACATACTCGAATCTAGAATGATTCTAAAAACATCCAAAAACTAGAATGTATCTGATCGTAGAAAAACTTACGATATAACAGAGCTCTCACTGCAGTGATCACTAATCTGCCTTCAGAAATAATTTCTAACGGTCGGATCGAGCTCGGGAGGAAATCTGGAAGCTTGGAAAAGCTTGAAGGCGTCTTCAATGGAGGAGCTCGATTTAGGGAAGAGGATGAAATGATTTCCAAGTCAAACAAATGTGTAGATAATATATAAAAATCAATATTTGCGTTTTAGTCCCTGAAATTTCCAAAATTTGCAAAAAAGACCCTGATCAAAATCAAACCGGCTCGAGAATTCTGTAAGCTCTGATTAACTCAAATAAACTCATTTAAGATAAAAAAAAAAAAACAGGGCGTTACACATGCAGAAAAACCCAAAAATTCGAATGGTTACCTGTCTCATCATCTCCAGGAGCAGCCCGAGTATGTGTATCCTCATTAAGAGAAAAAACTAAAGTCTGTTGCATCGAAGTTTGATTCATATTCGGATAACCTCCTAGTAGATTCTGCTGCAGCGGCTGAAAGGAATGAACCAAAGAAGCTTGCCGCCCCTGTTGAACCATCGGTCTAAAAGAACGTCGTGACCGAGATCCAACGGTATCACGCTGAGGACATATCCTCACGTAGTGTCCGGTCTGATGGCAGATATTGCAACTACCATAAATTCAAAGACAGTGCTCGCTGAGGTGTCGACCTCCACAATTGCTGCAAGATAAACCGGAAGATCCAGAACTCTGTCCTGAACCAAACTGTTTGGATCCGCTGGATCTAGAAGAACTGCTCCCAGACTTCTTGAATTGTTTCCCTCTTGATTGCAATTGATCCCTCGTATTACTTCCTTTATATTCAGTCGGTTATTGGAAGGGAATCTTCCGAAGAAATTCTGCTTTAAATAAACTCCAACAACCATACCTTGATTCTCCAAGGCTTTCTTCCTTGAAATCCACCAACCTTTGGACATCCCCTGAAGTTGGTACACTACTAACCAAATTCGACGCTCATCGGTGTAGTCAAGAGAATCAAACAACTGATTGGTTTCTTATATCCAATTCTCGCACTCTACAGAATTCTCATTACTCTTTAGAGTCGGTGGGTTGAACGACTGTAACCTCAACAAAATTGCTTCCATCAGTGTCGGAGTGACATCCATTCTTTCAGTCGCAGAAAAAATTTGTTCAATCAGGGTTTCTACTGAATGTTTCCTGATCAAAATTAATCGAGGAAACATATCTCATATTCAAGAGAATTAGGACACAAATATCTCAATTCAACAATCTCGTGTCCTTAATCTCTATTCAAAAATCTCATTCCATATCAGGAATAATTAAATCCGCAATTCTAATATATATCATGCTTTAATATTTAAATAACATAATCCTGTAATTCAAATAGTTCATGGAATAATAAAGAATGCTCGCAAGACATTTAAATAACCATTTAAAGAATTCAATCACATGCAAGAAATCAAATCATACGGACTCAATCTACCCGCTCACTTCTAGTTCAACCAAGAACTTATCGCTTTGATACCACTTAATGTGAGACCTCGGTTCTAAAACATCTAACCTTGGATTAAACAATAATTAAGCATACAAGATCCAAGATTAAAAGCAACAAAAGAATTTTTTTGTTTTTTAAATGAACAGTGCCTCGCTCGATCGGTAGTACTCAACCGATCGAGCGAGCAAGTTTTCAAAACTTTATGCCCGGCTGAACACACCAGCACCGCTCGATCGGTAAAGTTCAACCGATCGAGCGGGCAAGCTTTTTACATAAACAGAGAACAAGGTCGCAGCTTCCTCGCTCGATCGGTTACACTCTACCGATCGAGCGGCCAGCTTTGAACAAGAATTTCCAAAAAAATAACTTACCAACTTTAACTACAATATCCATTCAATACATAATGAGGTAAAATAAACATGCAACAAGAGCATAAAAACCTCAATACTCGCATAAACGATACAACAGATAATAAGAAGTTCGAGTTCTAAACATGTTCCAATATAAACTAGATTGACATGCTGATTCAACTTCTAAACCGAGTCCTACTTCTATATCTCACTCTTGATGCTAACCAAGTCTTCGCTGACTCGATCCTGCCCCACCTGTTGCCAAGTACACATACAAAACAAAGCAACAGCCGAATAACTCCGGTGAGAAATGATATTCCCATTAAAAGCAACATAACATGAAATGACAAGTAATATCTCAATAACATGAAATACAACAACATATTCAATGTTAATATGAATGAAATGCATGTCTTTAAAATCGGGATATCAACTCTGATAAACAAGGGATTGCTGCTATGCTTTTGGGATCCCGAGGATGAGATCACGTAACGACTCACCGACTCTCCCAATCGAGGTGGTGCCACGTATCTCACTCCCCTAGACTTTGGTGCGACTATAAGAAGTATGCTGACATTAGGTGAACTTCTACACCCAGGCCACTCGATTATAGCCCCCAAACGTCTAAACAAAAAGGGTCGTTTTGCTCGCTGAAATCAAAGGTTTGGCTCAAGATGAATGCATAAGAAAAACATAAAGAATTAAGCCATATATCAAAAGCTCAAACAACAAAATACAAGTCCCACATTCTAGAACAAGTATTGATGAAAGTATGTGATTTAAGGGAAAACTCAAGAACCAACTGTCTCGAGTGTGCTATCCCGCTAACACGATGACTGCTTGTACCTTTCGATGCAAATAGCTCCAACTATGGATAAGCTACAATAAGAGGTTATATCAAAATATAAACAACCTAACAACAACAAACGCTCAAGGTAAACTCTTTACTGCTCTTCATCCAACTCTTTGACGATCGAATTCTGCTAACTCTGGGCTCGAAAAACTCCAACGAATCTGTAAGGAGGCAAAAGATGATCAACAATGACGAACAAACCCAACTGCCAACGGTTCAACAATTCAAATGAATCAAAAACCCAAAACTCAAGCCGGCGGCATAACGGCTATAAATCAACTAACCGAAAATCACAGACAACAATATAACGATCCAAAACAACTCCCAACAACAACAAATTACCCAAAATCCAACCAATCACAAAACCCCCCATTTTCAAAATATGCTTCCGAAAATCATAACAAATCCGAACGACGCTCTATTTCAAAACCGACTGAGAATAATCGATAAGAACTATCTCAAGAGCAACATAACCAAAACTCAATCATTTCTAACATCATCCGAAAATAGAAGTGTAATTGATCGGAGAAATACTTACGATAGAACGAAGCTCTCGCTGCCGTGATCGCTAATCTGCCTTTGGATTAAAATTCTAAAGGACGAATCGAGCAGAAACTGAAATCACAAAGTTTGGAGAAGCTTGGAGGCATCTTCAATGGAGGAGTCGGCCAAGGGAGGAAGTTAGAATGGAGAAGACAAGTCAAATCCCTTTAAATATCTAATAAACTTGATATTTGCATTTTAGTCCTTGAAAATTTTGAAATTTGAAAAATAGACCCTGATCAAAATCAAATCGGCTCTTGAACTCTGTAATCTCTGATTATCTCAAATAAACTCAATTAAGATAAATTTGGGGCGTTACACGAGTTTTCCAAATCACATACTTACATGCTTATTTGTTCTTATATGATTTGATGTACTATGTGATGAATGTTATTGTTTGGGCGTGGCTGATTGTTTTAGATTGATGTTTATTGATTGTTACGGGTGATCTACTTATGGTAGGTTGTTTATAGAATTTGAATTTCAACCTCTTGAGCCACAATTCTTTCAAAACCCTGAAAGCATAATCGAAAAGAAAATATTGTACATGGTTGAATTATATATGGGAGGCTAGGAGTGAGATTTGACTCCTATTGCCAAAATTCCCAATATAGAGTTCACAGTTCAAGGAATAAGAGATTGCTACCACCCCGAGCGGGAGCGTAGGTGGGAGGCTTGAGTTATGGCTATGCTCTTTTCACGAGATCCCAAAGAGATGATTTATAAAAATATCGATTCTGTGAGATTTGAATCATTTAACCTTCAACCTGTACTTGAGTTATATGATATTGATTATGTTTGAAATATGTCCAACAGGTAAGGGTATATAGAATTGATGATTTGAATATGTTTATAGAAGTTGCATGTGAGTTTTATAATAGAATACTTAACTGATATGTTTACATGTTTTATATGCATTTCTTTCATCTTGAGATGTATTTCTCACCGGAGTTATCCGGCTATTGTCATGTTTTTGTATGTGTGCATGGAAATAGGTGGGGCATGAGCGATTCTAAGACAACCATGAAAGTTCCAGATCAAGATTAGACATGTGGACTCGGGTTTAGCAGATGTTTTACTCCTTAGATGTGGATCAAGCATGCTTAGATGTTAAATGTATTTGATATGTTCAAGAATACATGTTGAGTAGCTTGTATAACTCTAGCTTGTCATGTATTTAATCTACTGGATGATGTAAGTAATACATGTGATTATACTTGTCACTTGGTATATGTATTTATGCAAAATTCAGATTTGAATAGCATGTTTATGATTGATCAAGTGATTTATGGGTATGCATTATTAAGGGCTTGATGTTCTAGGCAAGCTCTGTTGGTTTTTGGTTCAGAGTAAGGCTGGCACAGGGAGCGCACGAGCTGCAAGATTTTGCAATTCGAGCGCAACCCTGTGCCATAGTTTCTGCCCGGAACAATTTTAAGGAGCGCCTGAGCGGTAATATTTGACCGCTCGAGCGCACCCCAGTTTAAAAAAATTGTTTTCTTAGCTCTTTGCTTGAACTTAATTAAGTTTAATTGCCCAATGATAATTGATATTAGCACCCGAAGTCCCCACATATGTGTAAGGCCCTGAAATTAATTATTTTGTGATTAGCAGAGTTGATTATTATTTATGTTGAATTAATGGAGATTAATTGAGACGGGATAGAATTGTTGAGTTTGGAGTTTCAAGGACCGGATTGCAAATAGCCGGTTGACTAGTCAATGGGGAGCATATTATTTGACAAGACTTATTATTATTATTATTATTATCTATCATCAACAACACCCTCTCTCCTTCATTCCTCCCTTCCTCTTCACGCTAGCCGAGAGAGAGAATCCATGGTTGTTGCTTTTTCGAGCTTTTCTTCCTTCCGATTCGCACGATTCAACCGTCAGATTTTTGTTTCGAGTTGAGATTCACGATCACCCCAACAAGGGCTTCGTTTTGACGTAAGTTTTGCTACGATCCACGAGCTTTGATTTATGTCGAGATGTCAGAATTTGATAATTTTCGGGTATGTTGTTCTTGAGCTAGCATAGACCGTGTATTAGAAGTCGGTTTGGAAAAAGAACGAAGTTTGGATTTTATATGATTTTTTAGACTTAATTTCGAAAATGGGTTTTTGGATTTTGGTTGGATTTGGTCGTTTATGTTGGTTTAGTAGATGGTTTGAAGTGTGTTGATGACGATTGTAGATTGGAGATTTTTGGTTTGACCGTTTATAGCCGTTATGCCGTCAAAATTGAGTTTTGGATTATCGGTTGTATTGTTTCGGTTTGTTTTCCGAGTTTGTTTGAGTTAGTAGATTGATATCGAATCCGTATGTTCTACATTTTCAGATTTGGGTTGAAGATTCGGGTTTGGAACGAACTTGGAAGTTTGAATCGATTCAAGAATTGAAGACGATTTGAATCTTTGACGAACTTGAAAAGGTAAAACACGACATTGAATTGAATGGGGTTGAATGTAAGAGTGGGTGCCCAGTGAGCCAACTGTGTGGCTATGGGTTTTGTTGACTCTTTGTACAAACAATCTTTTGTTTAATATTATTTACACTTTTATGGCAATGACTTTATATTACTTCATATTGTTATATTGTGATATACTATTGTTGTTTTGATAAAGACCTTGAATATACTATAGTGTATGTAAGATGTGGTAGAACATGGAGATGTCTATCATGAAATACATCTTATAGTCACTGTATATTCTAAAACCGTTCCTAGTCGATTGAGCCGTCCGATAATAAGGATAAGGATCGCTCGAGTTTGAGACTAGCATTTGCGATGCGGAGTACCACGTTTCATTGGTAGGGAACATGGAGATGTTCGAAGCATGCAAATGGATATTCATAGGATGAATAGTCGAACTACCCTATCCGGACTTTCCAAGTGGTTATCACTTATCGAGTGGATAAAGTCCGCGGTTTTGGTTGTACACCATTAGTCCTTACGACTTGAAACATCATGGAGACTCTATATGCTAGTACTGTGCTTTGACTCGTTTACCGACTCTGAAGGGGTCATCAGGTGTCGAGATTGGGTACAGTTACGACACATATAGGAGTCAATGCATTGTTGTCAAGGATTCACCACATACTTGCGAGTGTGGATATCCTATGCGATCTGAGGAGATATTAGTGTGACAAATCTCTGGCCAGAGTACTTGATGTGATTTAAGAAATGGTTTCTTAGTAGCACATGCGATGTCACTAATTTGATCTTCAAGATGTATTGCATAGTTATCGAATCTTGAGCGACTCTCGATATACCAATGGTTGTTGATTCGATCGGGATATTTGGATGAAGGGACCGTACTGTACGTTAACCAAAATCTACTGGTTCTTGTAGGCACTATCAGTGATACCTAGGGAATCATGGGGCGATGTTGCTAGGCGCTTTACCATGATTCGTTGGGCAAGTCGGAAAGTGTTGTTCCGAGTCACAAGGAGTTGTGAGCCCACGGCTAGCTGTATCCCTGAACCATTGAGGGTCACACAGTGTAATGGAGTTTTAATCCCCGTTGAGATAGTTAAATTTAATGAACTAAGGAGTTGGACTTCTTAAATAAGAGTAAGGGAGTAGGATTTCCTAAAATGACATAGGGATGGACATTTTTGGAAACCACTGAATTCGGATTCAGGAAAATTTATTTTGACTTTAAAACGTGCAGAAATGGTTTCTGTGCACATTGGTGAAATCGTTTCATCAATCGGAGTCACGATGAATTTTATATTAATTTCTGAACGAGCGGGCTTTGCTTGTCGGGCCCCAGCTTATGACTAATGGGCCCTAAGGTGTTAGTGGCCTGCATTATAAATAAGTTATTTCAGTACAGAAATTACACACAACAGGTCATAAATTTTGAGAGCAAATTTCGAAAACCCTAGACCCTCTCAAAGTCGATCGGCCGTCCCCTCCCTTTGCTCTGCCCGAGAAAATTCCGGTCTGTGATTTTGAATCGCAGTAAGGAATAACGAATCAAATTCGTGTATTCTCTTCGCAGAAAACTTCTGATAGATTTTCTAGTGCAATCTATCAGAGGGATTAAACCTCTGTTCGTGGACCTGATTGAAGGCGTTCATCGGTTCCAGGGAGAGACAACAAGAGCAGAATTGTTCTGTTGGTGTCCATTAATCTCGTTGCGAGATTTGAGGTAAAATTTATTTAATTGTTATTTAAATTTTACACACACACGTAATTCAATCGTTGTATGGTTGATACCCACACCATGGAATCGTTCCATGAGAAAAATTTTAAACTTCCGCTGCACCGGGTATCAATCGTAATTGGTCTGGGAACTCGCCAGTTTTCCAACAGTGGTATCAGAGCCAGGTTGCTCAGATCAAACGATTGAATTAATCAATTGTACAAAATTTTTGAGTCTCGGTTTTTGAAACAAAATAAATATTTTTAATAAAAATTTTTTTTTTTTTTCCGGGGGCGAAACCCGGGCAGCGATTGGATCGCTGCCCGGAGGGGGCAGCGATGGTCGCTGCCCCCAGGGGCGGTGCACGGCGCCGCCCAAAGGGGGCGCACGGCGCCGCCCAGGGTATGTTCTATATCGAAATAAACATGTCACTTAATACAACTTCTTGGGTATTGGATACCGGATGTGGATCTCACATTTGCAATGATTTGCAGGTGATGACAAGAAGTCGCAGGCTTAGAATGGGTGAGACCCAGCTGAGGCTCGGGAATGGTTCCAGAGTTGAAGCTACGGCCATTGGAGATGTTTGTTTGATATTGCAGAACGGTTTTAAATTATTGTTGAGAGATGTTTTATTTGTGCCAGATTTAATTAAAAACATTATTTCTATTTCTATGCTTGATAGAGATGGTTATTCTTGTAATTTTGTGAATGGGATTTGCAGTATTTACAAGAATGAATGTTTAATTGGAAATGGACAACTTGAAAACGATCTATATAATTTAAAACTAAAAGACGTTCCAGTGAATTGTATTGACAAACCGGCAACAACAAACAAAAGGAAAATCGATAGTCAAAACCCGGCAAACCTTTGGCACGCTAGACTAGGTCATATTTCCTCAAGGAGGATGAACAAGCTAGTGGGAGAGGGCATGTTTGATATGTCTGATATTAACTCTCTACCTACTTGTGAATCCTGCCTAAAAGGGAAAATGACTAAATCTCCTTTTAAGGGGAAGCCTGAACGTAGTCAAAATCTGTTGGATTTGATCCATACAGATGTTTGTGGTCCATTTAGAGTAGGGACTCAACATGGCCACACCTACTTCATTACCTTTACTGATGATTATTCTAGGTATGGGTATTTATATTTAATGAAATATAAGTCTGAAGCATTTGAAAAGTTCAAAGAATTCAAGGCTGAAGTAGAAAACAAGCTAGGTAAAAGTATTAAAGCACTTCGATCGGATCGAGGTGGAGAATACTTGAGTACCGAGTTTTTGGACTATCTGAAAGAGAATGGGATTCTCTCTCAGTGGACTCCTCCTATGACACCACAGCTTAATGGTGTATCGGAGCGTCGTAATCGAACTTTGTTGGACATGGTTCGATCCATGATGAGCTTCACTGAGCTTCCACCTTCGTTTTGGGGCTATGCGCTTGAAACGGCGGTATTGTTGTTGAATAACGTCCACACTAAAGCAGTGGACAAAACACCATATGAGTTATGGAATGGCAAAGCTCCTAAGTATTCATACTTGAGGATTTGGGGATGTCCTGCTTACGTGAAGCGGACAGTGGGAGATAAGTTGGATAGTCGATCCAGCTTGTGTTATTTTGTGGGGTATCCGAAGAATTCAATCGGATATTATTTCTATTATCCTGCTGAAACAAAGGTGTTTGTTTCACGGAATGCCACCTTCTTGGAGAAGGAGTTCTTATTGGATAAGAAAGGCGAGATGATGGAACTCGAAGAAGTTCGAGAAGAACCCGAAATACAAAATAACGATCCCACACCTCAGGAACCATTGCTGGACACGCCTGCACCTAGAAGATCCGAGAGGACTTCTAGACCTCCAGTTCGATATGGTCTTCTTCTTGAAGAGGGTCAAGATGAACCCGACATTGGATGTGATCCAAGAAGCTTCAAGGAAGCAATTTCTGATGCGGATTCGAATTTATGGCTTGAAGCTATGCAATCAGAATTGGATTCGATGCATACTAACCAAGTCTGGACTTTAGTGGATCCTCCCGATGGAATTGTTCCAATAGGGTGTAAATGGATCTACAAAAGAAAGCTTGGGCCTGATGGTAAGGTATTGACCTACAAGGCGCGATTGGTGGCGAAAGGTTATACTCAAAGGCAAGGAGTTGACTATGATGAAACCTTTTCACCAGTCGCAATGTTCAAGTCCATAAGAATCCTAATTGCCATAGCTGCATGGTATGACTATGAGATATGGCAGATGGATGTGAAGACTGCTTTTCTTAATGGAGACATTAAGGAAGAAATCTATATGAAGCAGCCTGAGGGGTTCACATCCATGGGAAGCGAGCATAAGGTATGCAAGCTTCAGAGATCAATTTATGGTCTAAAACAAGCATCAAGAAGTTGGAACCAGAAATTTGATGAAACAATAAAAGATTTTGGTTTCATCAAGAACCCGGAGGAACCGTGCGTGTACAAGAAAGTAGTTAAGGATGCTGTGACATTCTTAGTACTTTATGTTGATGACATCCTACTCATTGGGAATGATGTAGGGATGTTGCAGTCAACGAAGATATGGTTATCAGGTAGATTTTCGATGAAGGATTTGGGTGAGGCATCCTACATTCTAGGGATTCAGATCTATAGAGATAGATCTAAGAGAATGATAGGACTCACTCAATCAACCTACATCGATACCATATTGAAACGGTTTTCAATGGATGGGTCCAAAAGAGGACATCTACCCATGTGTCATGGAGTTTCTCTATCCAAGTCTATGTGTCCCAAGACTGATGCAGAGATAGAGAATATGACACATGTACCATATGCGTCAGCTATAGGTAGTATCATGTATGGGATGATATCTACCAGACCGGATGTAGCATTTGCTCTGAGTGTCACGAGCAGATATCAGTCTAATCCTGGTCAGATGCATTGGAAAGCCGTGAAGGACATTCTTAAGTACTTGCGAAGGACTAAGAATATGTTCATGGTTTATGGAGGACGAGAACTCAAACTGGAAGGCTATACCGACTCTAGCTTCCAAAGTGATGTGGATGACTCGAAGTCAACCTCTGGATTTGTGTTCATGCTCAATGGCGGTGCTGTCTCTTGGAAGAGTTCCAAGCAGGACACCACAGCGGATTCCACCACTGAGGCTGAATACATTGCAGCATCAGCTGCTGCTAAAGAGGCCGTTTGGATGAGGAATTTCGTCCAAGAGTTGGGCGTCATTCCTGAATTTGTTGGTCCAGTCCCGGTGTACTGCGACAACACAGGTGCCGTTGCTCAAGCAAAGGAACCAAGGTCTCATCAAAGATCCAAACACGTACTGAGGAAATACCACATAATCCGGGAGATTGTGGAAAGAGGAGACATCAGTGTCGAACGAGTGGCCTCTGCAGACAATATCGCTGATCCACTTACTAAGCCTTTGCCAGGACCATTGTTTGACAAACATCGCGAAGCAATGGGTCTACGTAGTATGACTAGTTGGCTATAGGGCAAGTGGGAGATTGTAAGAGTGGGTGCCCAGTGAGCCAACTGTGTGGCTATGGGTTTTGTTGACTCTTTGTACAAACAATCTTTTGTTTAATATTATTTACACTTTTATGGCAATGACTTTATATTACTTCATATTGTTATATTGTGATATACTATTGTTGTTTTGATAAAGACCTTGAATATACTATAGTGTATGTAAGATGTGGTAGAACATGGAGATGTCTATCATGAAATACATCTTATAGTCACTGTATATTCTAAAACCGTTCCTAGTCGATTGAGCCGTCCGATAATAAGGATAAGGATCGCTCGAGTTTGAGACTAGCATTTGCAATGCGGAGTACCACGTTTCATTGGTAGGGAACATGGAGATGTTCGAAGCATGCAAATGGATATTCATAGGATGAATAGTCGAACTACCCTATCCGGACTTTCCAAGTGGTTATCACTTATCGAGTGGATAAAGTCCGCGGTTTTGGTTGTACACCATTAGTCCTTACGACTTGAAACATCATGGAGACTCTATATGCTAGTACTGTGCTTTGACTCGTTTACCGACTCTGAAGGGGTCATCAGGTGTCGAGATTGGGTACAGTTACGACACATATAGGAGTCAATGCATTGTTGTCAAGGATTCACCACATACTTGCGAGTGTGGATATCCTATGCGATCTGAGGAGATATTAGTGTGACAAATCTCTGGCCAGAGTACTTGATGTGATTTAAGAAATGGTTTCTTAGTAGCACATGCGATGTCACTAATTTGATCTTCAAGATGTATTGCATAGTTATCGAATCTTGAGCGACTCTCGATATACCAATGGTTGTTGATTCGATCGGGATATTTGGATGAAGGGACCGTACTGTACGTTAACCAAAATCTACTGGTTCTTGTAGGCACTATCAGTGATACCTAGGGAATCATGGGGCGATGTTGCTAGGCGCTTTACCATGATTCGTTGGGCAAGTCGGAAAGTGTTGTTCCGAGTCACAAGGAGTTGTGAGCCCACGGCTAGCTGTATCCCTGAACCATTGAGGGTCACACAGTGTAATGGAGTTTTAATCCCCGTTGAGATAGTTAAATTTAAAGAGTTAAATTTAATGAACTAAGGAGTTGGACTTCTTAAATAAGAGTAAGGGAGTAGGATTTCCTAAAATGACATAGGGATGGACATTTTTGGAAACCACTGAATTCGGATTCAGGAAAATTTATTTTGACTTTAAAACGTGCAGAAATGGTTTCTGTGCACATTGGTGAAATCGTTTCATCAATCGGAGTCACGATGAATTTTATATTAATTTCTGAACGAGCGGGCTTTGCTTGTCGGGCCCCAGCTTATGACTAATGGGCCCTAAGGTGTTAGTGGCCTGCATTATAAATAAGTTATTTCAGTACAGAAATTACACACAACAGGTCATAAATTTTGAGAGCAAATTTCGAAAACCCTAGACCCTCTCAAAGTCGATCGGCCGTCCCCTCCCTTTGCTCTGCCCGAGAAAATTCCGGTCTGTGATTTTGAATCGCAGTAAGGAATAACGAATCAAATTCGTGTATTCTCTTCGCAGAAAACTTCTGATAGATTTTCTAGTGCAATCTATCAGAGGGATTAAACCTCTGTTCGTGGACCTGATTGAAGGCGTTCATCGGTTCCAGGGAGAGACAACAAGAGCAGAATTGTTCTGTTGGTGTCCATTAATCTCGTTGCGAGATTTGAGGTAAAATTTATTTAATTGTTATTTAAATTTTACACACACACGTAATTCAATCGTTGTATGGTTGATACCCACACCATGGAATCGTTCCATGAGAAAAATTTTAAACTTCCGCTGCACCGGGTATCAATCGTAATTGGTCTGGGAACTCGCCAGTTTTCCAACATTGAATACTCGAGTTCGATTGATTCTCGAGTCCCGAAAATCACATACTGCATGTTTATTTGTTGGTGTGAAATTGATTGATTTATTTTGTTTACACTTGCATTCATATTGAACCGAATATTCGATTCGTTTTGAAATTAGACGATTTAGGGAGATATATTGATGTGGCTTTGGATTTCAAGTTTTTCCAAGTGCTAGAATACTTCTTATAGTTGCTCTAAAGTCTAGGGGTTTGAGTTGTGCGACATCCACCCTGAATGGGAGTGCAGGTAGGATGTTGTAATGACTTGAACCCGGGATCCCAACCGAGTACCGACTGATATTTCGATTATCTGACTTGATAATCTCGAGTTTTGAAGTCATGCATACGTCCACCCTCATTTGATTTATTGATGATTGATACATTTCAATATGAGGTGTTTAATTGATATTTTATGCTTGTCCCTTTTACTTAGAAATTATATTTCTAACCGGGTTATCCGGCTGTTGTTTTTGTTTGTATGTGTACTTGAAAACAGGAGGATCAGGAGCCGAACCGAGTCATCTGGGTTAGCTCGGGGTGAGAATGATAGAAGTGAGACACCGTGTGTCATAGGGTTGTGCCTTTTGGACTTGTATTATTTTTTATTAGTTGAACGAACCCTATCGTCGAACTTGATATGATGTATTTTGTGCAGAACATAGAATATTGTATGTTCTAAATATTGATATGTATGTGTGCATGGGTTTTGAATTGATTGTAAATGATTTTTTTTGGCTTGTGGAAAGCCTGGGATTTTCTGTCCGATTGGCCTGCGCGCGAGCAAGGCTTTCCCTCGCGCGCGCGCAGGGGAGGCCTGGGGGGACTCGGGTTATTTTGCCCGTGCGCGCGCGAGCTGAGTAACTTGCGCGAGCGCGAGCAATCCCCTGCGGTCTCTGTCTTGTAACCCCGTGCGCGCGCAAGGGATGTATCTCGCGTGAGCGCGAGGTCTTTCGCCGGGCTCTGTCGAGCTAGCCCCCGCACGCGCGAGCCAGGGTATTTTACAAAAAAAAAAAAATTGATTCGAATTCCTTGGCTCTCAGTGTTTGATTGTGGTTAATTATTCGGGTTTATAAGATTATAAACGGGGTCTCACATTAAGTGGTATCAGAGCGATAAGATTCTTGGAATTGAACTAGAGTGAGCGGGGTAGATCGAGTCCTCATGAATTGAATTCTCGCATGTGATTGATTTATTTAAATGATTATTTAAATATGTGCGAGCATGCTTTATTGATTCTTGAATTAATTGAATTACATGAGTTGTGATTTAATTTATAAAGCATTAATTACGTGATATATATCTGCCTTGTGATATTATCTGTTCTCGAATAACATTGAGATTCATGAGCACTCAGAGCAGAGTTTTGGGCACCGAGGTTTTGAGATTGAGATTGAGTTTGAGATATTGTGTCCTAACCCTTTGATATCAGATGACACCTGGACGATCTGTGAGAAAATATCAACCACCCTTGGTTCCTCCTTCTACTGAGAATCCGCCGCCAGTAGTAACTCCTTCGAATGATCAGGGTAGTACTGGAGTAGATCAGATGGACGCTACCGCGACCCCTATGGAGACTCTATTGAAGAGATTTCGATCATTCCGACCGCCGACCTTGACGGGTACCGAGAACTCCGTTGATTGTGAAAGTTGGCTAGAGGACATTGATCAACTCTTTGATTCTCTCGACTATACCGATTACCGCAGAATCAGGTTAGTTATTCACCAGCTTCAGGGTGTTGCTAAGAATTGGTGGACCACAACCAAGAGGGCTAATGAGAATCGAGGCACCGCTGTTACTTGGAGTTTGTTAAAGACTAAATTCTATAAGCGATTCTTTCCTGTCTCGTACCGAAAGAAAAAGGGTGCCGAATTTGCAAATTTGAAGCAAGGAAACCTGAGTATTGAGGACTATGTGAGTAAGTTTGACAGTCTCTTGAGGTTCGCACCTCACATAGCAGACAATGAAGAAGCCAAAGCCGATCATTTCATCAACGGCTTGAATCCTGAGATTTTCACTTTGGTCAATACCGGGAGACCCAATAACTTCGCAGATGACATGGATCAGGCTAAGGGAGCCGAAGCTGGACTTTTGATGCAGTGAGGAAATCAGTTAGCTCCTCAGCAGCAGCAGAGATCTTTTAAGTCTCAGCCTGTTTTTTTTCAGCCACAGCAACAGTCTCAGTATCAGTACCAACCTTCTCAGCAATCAAATCAGTCTCAGAGGGTTGAGAGAGGTAACAGTGGCAGAAACAGACGAGATCAGTATAAACCGAAAGGGAAGCAGTTTAAGAAGTCTGGGAGCAGTTCATCGATTTCCAGTGGCTCTAGACAGTTCAGTTTTGGGCAGAGTTCAGGGTTTTCAGGAGTATTGTGCAGTAATGTGGAGGCCGTCACCCTAGTGATCAGTGTCGAGGCGTGTTTGGTAGTTGTAACATTTGCCAGCAGCCGGGTCACTTTGCTAGAGTCTGTCCTCAGCGGGGATCCGATAGAGCTCAGAGCGGCAGTTCTTCTCGACCGCCAGCTCAGCCCGAGAGATCAGCTTTTGCAGTCCATTATTTTCATCCCCAGCAACAGTCTCGTCAGGGAGGTAATCAGAATCAGAACCAACCTTCTCGACAGCAGGTGAGGGTGTTTGCTTTGACAGAGAATCAGGCCAATGCAGCTCCGAATGATGTGATAGCAGGTAACTGTTCGATTTTTGGTTATCCTGCATATGTTTTGATTGATACGGGTGTTTCTCACTGTTTTATTTCTGAGAGATTTGTCTTGATGCATGATTTAATTGCTGAGCCTTTATCTGATGTTGCTTCTATTACTTCACCTTTGGGTGGAGAAAGTGTTTCGGTAATATTGGTCCGAAATTGTATGCTAGAGTCCGAAGGGAATTCATTTGAGATAGAATGCATTGTACTTGGATTATCGGATTTTGAATGTATTGTCGAGATTGATGCTCTGACCAAGTATAGGGCAACAGTAGATTTCTTTCAGAAAGTGGTCCGATTCAGACCCGATATGGCAAACTAATGGAAGTTTTTTGGTAAGGGTTCTCGATCCAGAATCCCTTTGATTTCTGTGTTATCCATGACTCGTTTATTATAGGGAGGAGCAGAGGGATTTCTGATATGTTCAGAGGTCTAGCCCTGAGTTGACTGAGATACCAGTTGTTAGAGAGTTTCCTGATGTTTTTCCAGATAAGATTCCTGGATTACCGCCTATTCAAGAGATCAAATTTAGCATTGAACTTGCACCAGGTACTCAGCCTATTTCGAAAGCGCCTTACCGGATGGCTCCGTTAGAATTGAAAGAGTTGAAGGAGCAGTTAGAAGATTTGATTGCCAAGGGATACATCCGACCTAGTGTATCGCCTTGGGGTGCTCCAGTGCTTTTCGTGAGGAAGAAATACGGTTCTATGCGACTGCATCGACTATCGCCAGTTGAATCAAGCGACGGTCAAGAACAGGTATCCTCTACCTAGGATTGATGATCTTTTTGATCAACTGCAAGGTTCTTCAGTGTATTTGAAAATAGATCTAAGATCAGGGTATCATCAGCTGAGAGTTCGCGACGAGGATGTGCCTAAGACAGCCTTCAGAACCAGATATGGGCATTTCGAGTTTATAGTCATGCCGTTTGGTTTGACCAATGCTCCAGCAGTTTTTATGGATCTGATGAATCGTATCTTTCAGCGGTATTTGGATGAGTTTGTCATTATCTTCATTGACGATATTCTAATCTATTCAAAGAACCGTTCTGACCATGCAGAGCATTTGAGGATTGTATTGCAGATTTTGCGAGCCGAACAGTTGTATGCTAAGCTATCAAAGTGCGAGTTCTGGTTGGACCGAGTTGTTTTTCTAGGCCACATTATATCGGGAGATGGAATTTATGTGGACCCCAGTAAGATCGAGGCAGTTATGAATTGGCCGAGACCGACATCAGTGTTAGAAATCCAAAGTTTTATGGGTTTAGCGGGTTATTATTGCCGATTTATCAAAGATTTCTCTTCCATTGCAAAGCCGATTACCCAGTTGACCCAAAAGAATGCACCATTTGTTTGGTCCGAGGAGTGTGAGGCCAGTTTTATTGACCTGAATAAGAGGTTGACCAGCGCACCGATCTTGTCTATTCCATCAGGTACGGGAGGTTTTTCAGTTTTCTACGATGCTTCTCACCGTGGTCTTGGATGCATTCTTATGCAGAGGAAGCACGTCATAGATATGATTCGAGGCAGCTGAAGCCGCACAAGACTCGCTATCCGATCCATGATCTTGAGCTTGCGGAAATCGTTTTTGCTTTGAAAATCTAGCGCCATTATTTTTATGGTGAGTCGTTTGAGATATTTTCTGACCATAAGAGCCTGAAATATTTGTTTTCCCAGTCCGAGATGAACATGAGACAGAGGAGATGGATGGATTTTCTTAAATACTTCGACTGTGAGTTCAAGTATTACCCGGGAAAGTCGAATGCAGCTGCAGACGCTCTTAGTCGAAAGCTTTGCTACTTATCTCTCGTTACGATTGGTGTCTCTCAGATGATTGAAGATTGTTGTACTTCTGGTTTGGAGTTTGAGACCGATAGGAGATCCATTAGAGTTTTTGCGATTCAGGCCGAGCCAGAGTTGTTTCAGTTGATTAGAGAGGCTCAGAGATCTGATCCGAGCAGTCAGAGTTCGATAGAGAGAGTCAGATCAGGTCACCAGTCAGAGTTTCAGGTCAGGGATGATGTGTTATTCATGAATAACCATATTGTTATGCCCGATGTTTCTGAGTTGAGACAGCGTATTCTTCGAGAGGCGCATTGCAGTTGGTTCAGTGTACATCTCGGAGGCCGAAAGATGTATAATGATCTAAAGACTCAGTTCTGGTGGAAACAGTTGAAAGGAGACGTCACGAGATTTGTGTCCCGTTTTCTGAATTGTCAACAGGTGAAAGCCGAGAGGAAGAAACCAGGTGGATTATTTCACAGTTTACCTGAATGGAAGTGGGATCACATCGCTATGGATTTTGTCACGAAGCTACCGCGCTCAGTCAGAGGTTGTGATGCGATTTGGGTAGTGATTGATCGGTTGACGAAATCTACTTGACGATCTCTGTCAGAGAGGTTGTGAGACTGCACGGCGTGCCGAAGTCGATAGTATCATACAGAGATCCGAGATTCACTTCTCACTTTTGGCACAGTCTACAGAAGGCATTGGGTACTCGTTTGCACTTGAGCACAGCGTATCACCCTCAGACCGACGGTTAGTCCGAGCATACGATCCATACTTTGGAAGATATGCTTCGAGCTGTAGTGCTTGATTTTGGCTCAGGATGGCAGGATTCCTTACCTCTAGTGGAGTTTTCGTACAATAACAGCTTCAAGCGAGTATTGGAATGGCACCTTTTGAAGCTTCGTACGGGAAAAAGTGCATATCTCCGTTATTTTGGGATGAGATTTCAGAATCACATGAGTTGGGTCCAGATATGATTCGTGACATGGCAGAGCAGGTGAAGTTGATTCGAATGAAGACAGCCCAAGATCGACAGGCCAAGTATGTGAATTTCAGACGCAGACCACTGTGTTTTGATCAGGGAGACCGAGTGTTTCTGAAGATTTCTCTGTTCAGAGGCACTGTCAGATTCGGGAAAAGAGGGAAGTTGTCGCCGAGATTTATTGGACCATATGAGATTCTGGAGAAGATAGGCGATCTTGCCTATAGGATTGCTCTTCCTCCGTCTCTTTCAGGCATCCACTATGTGTTTCACGTTCGATGTTGTGGAAATATCATCCGGATCGTTCCCATGTTCTTCAGCCAGATGAGGAAGAAATATATGAGACTCTGAGTTACTTCGAGAGACCGATTCAGATTCTTGACAGGAAAGAGAAGCAGGTCAGAAACAAGTCGATTCTGTTAGTGAAGATTCAGTGGAGTCGTCACGGAGTAGAAGAAGCAACTTGGGAGACCGAATCTGATATGAGGCAACGATTTCTAGAGTTATTCGATTGATGTGAGTTTTTCTTCTGTATGATTCTTTCTTTGTTTCAGTTTTGATCTGTCAGATTTCGAGGACGAAATCAAATCTTAGAGGGGGAGAATGGTAAGGCCCTGAAATTAATTATTTCGTGATTAGCAGAGTTGATTATTATTTATACTGAATTAATGGAGATTAATTGAGCCGGGATTGAATTGTTGAGTTTGGAGTTTCAAGGACCGGATTGCAAATAGTCGGTTGACTAGTCAATGGGGAGTATATTATTTGACAAGACTTATTATTATTCTCTATCATCAACACCACCCTCTCTCCTTCATTCCTCCCTTTCTCTTCACGCTAGCCGAGAGAGAGAAGCCATGGTTGTTGCTTTTTCGAGCTTTTCTTCCTTCCAATTCGCACGATCCGACCGTCAGATTTTCGTTTCGAGTTGAGATTCACGATCACCGCAACGAGGGCTTCGTTTTGACGTAAGTTTTGCTACGATCCACGAACTTTGATTTTTGTCGGTATGTCAGAATTTGATAATTTTTGGGTATGTTGTTCTTGAGCTAGCATAGACCGTGTATTCAAAATCGGTTCGGAAAAAGAACGAAGTTTGGATTTTATATGATTTTTTAGGCTTAATTTCGAAAATGGGTTTTTGGATTTTGGTTGGATTTGGTCGTTTATGTTGGTTTAGTAGATGGTTTGAAGTGTGTTGATGATGATTGTAGATTGAAGATTTTTGGTTTGACCGTTTATAGTCGTTATGCCGTCGAAATCGAGTTTTGGATTATTGGTTGTATTGTTTCGGTTTGTTTTTCGGATTTGTTTGAGTTAGTAGATTGATATCGAATCCATAGGTTCTACATTTTCAGATTTGGGTTGAAGATTCGGGTTTGGAACGAACTTGAAAGTTTGAATCGATTCGAGAATTGAAGACGATTTGAATCTTCGACGAACTTGAAAAGGTAAAAGACAACATTGAATTGAATGGGGTTGAATACTCGAGTTCGATTGATTCTCGAGTCCCAAAAATCACATACTGCATGTTTATTTGTTGGTGTGAACTTGATTGATTTATTTTGTTTACACTTGCATTCATATTAAGCCGAATATTCGATTCGTTTTGAAATTAGACGATTTAGGGAGCTATATTGAAGTGGCATTAGATTTTGAGTTTTTTCAAGTACTAGAATACTTCTTATAGTTGCTCTGAAGTCTAGGGGTTTGAGTTGTGCGTCATCCACCCCGAATGGGAGTGTAGGTGGGTTGTTGTAATGACTTGACCCCGGGATCCCAACCGAGTACCGACTGATATTTTGATTATCTGACTTGATAATCCCGAGTATTGAAGTCATGCATACATCCACCCTCATTTGATTTATTGATGATTGATACATTTCAATATGAGGTGTTTAATTGATATTGTATGTCTGTCCCTTTTACTTAGAAATTATATTTCTAATCAGGTTATCCGGTTGTTGTTTTTGTTTGTATGTATACTTGACAACAGGAGGATCAGGAGCCGGACCGAGTCGTCTGGGTTAGCTCGGGGTGAGAATGATATAAGTGAGACACCGTGTGTCGTAGGGTTGTGCCTTTTGGACTTGTATTATTTTTATTAGTCGAACGAACCCTATCGTCGAACTTGATATGATGTATTTTGGGCAGAACTTAGAATATTGTATGTTCTAAATATTGATATGTATGTGTGCATGGGTTTTGAATTGATTGGAAATGATTTTGTTTGGCTTGTGGAAAGCCTGGGATTTTTTGTCCGATTGGCCAACCTCGCGCGCGCGCAGGGGAGGCCTGGGGGGGACTCGGGTTATTTTGCCCGTGCGCGCGCGAGCAATCCCCTGCGGTCTCTGTCTTGTAACCCCGCGCGTGCGCGAGAGGTGTATCTCGCGCGAGCGCGAGGTCTTCCTCCGGGCTCTGTCGAGCTAGCCCGCGCGCGCGAGCGCGGGGTCTTTTATAAAAAAATTGATTCGAATTCCTTAGCTCTCAATGTTCGATTGTAGTTAATTATTCGAGTTTAGAAGATTAGAAACGAGGTCTCACAATATGTCACACTGTCCGCCAAAGGATTTGGAGGACAAGGAAGCATTGAAGGGATTGCATCCACGACAGTGGATGATACACCTTGAGCTTAAACAAAGGAGCATAGTCGGGTTATAGACTATAAATTTAGCGCTGACTGGGAGGCAACCAGTGTTTTCTTTAAATTAAATATTTATTTTTTTATTTTTTTATTATCTTTTGTTAATCCAAGCTCCTCACCCGTCGTTTTCCATATGTTGCCCTGTTAAGTGAAGTTGATGTTGGTGCTCTACTGTCGGAGGAGGATGTAGAAGAATCCTCAGGGCAGTGTTATTTTTATTTTATTTTCTTGCGTTTAGTGTCATTCATTTTTGTTTGTGTTATTTTGTAATTTAAGCATTTGGGGCAATGCTTTAAATAAGTATGGGGGGAGAGTTTATTGCATTTTACATTTAGTCTTGCATTTTTGTGTGTCGAGTTAGGATAATGAATGGGATCCGATGATGATAGTGAAGTAAAATTGAATTTTATTGAAAATTCTTGCCCTTGACTTGACATGAGAGACCTTAGGTTGAACCGTGAATATTTTTAAGCAATCCTGTTAAACCAGTGAATTGTAGAGAAAAAATTGATGAAATTTTTGTCTGCTTGGCCGTTACACGGCACTAGGTGTTTAGTGGTCTTAACTGTATCCTGTGAATTTTGATGATCTTCTAGCATTGCACTTATGATCTTGAGCGCACCAATTTTTTTAAAAAAAATGATAAAAAAATTTGAAAAACTCAACTCCATCCGGGTCATGGAAGAGGACTTGAAATCCTAATTACCAATTCCAAGGCTAAGTATACAGACGAAATGAGGTTGTTTTTCCAATAAATAAAAAAGTTCTTAATTTTGAAAATAAAATAAATAATAACAACTTCATCTGGGTTTCGGACAAGGGATTGAAATCCTAATCACCTAGTCCGAAACTGAGTTTGCGGGTGAAATGAGGTTGATGCTCCATCCGTACTATAGACGAGGGGACTGAAATCCGAATCCTATCAAAGTTGTAGCTAAGTTTGCGGGTAATTTATGGGGCTTAAGAAAGTCGGATGCAAAATCCGGCGGTGCGTAATAATATAATCTCAAGGGAGGTGCGTTTGTTAGAGGTATTTGGAAGGAATGGGTGCACGAGAGTGATACTTGCACAGATGTGTTAATAGCTCGCTAAGAAGTCTTGTAAATGGATTCTTTCTAAGTTGCATGTAACTGGAATAACAATGCATACACACACACACGTTCACACTAAATAAAGGGTGTATTGTGAATAGTTGAGGGTATTTTATGAGTTTGGGCTATACTTAGACTTCACTGAGGCTATTACTTTCCCATGGCATTATCCTAATTTTGTTTTGTGCATTGTGTTTGTTTTGTCATTTGTCTTGCTCGGGGGCGAGCAAGATTCAATTATGGGGGAGTTGATAAGTATGTTTTTGTGCATATTCTTTTGTTATTTTCATGTTTAGTTTGCATGCTTTTTTAGCGAACTTTTAACAACACCGAAAAATACAACAGTTTTAAAATGACAAAGACAATGGATAAAATCCGTTGTCGCTTCTCAAATAAAAAAACAAAAAAAAATTTAATATACAAATTTCAATATTATAAATAAATCAAAATTTAAAATTTCCAAAATAAAATTTAATATACATTTTTCAATATTACAAATCAATCAAAACTCTAATTCTAATTCAATCTACACGGTAAAATAAAGTAACTTAAAGCCACAGTTACAGCTTCTCCTCCAAGATGCAAATTTGTCTGATCCAAAAGCAACCTAAAGGAAAACTTTGAGATGCAAAACCGCAACTACTATACAATGTGATTCTTTGCCTGCTCTGCTGTAATACCATGTTGAAATGCTTTATACAAGCTTTCTTTGGTAATTGCACAAATGATGAGGTTTGGTAGCTCGTACTCAACCCTGTAATCTCAGCAGAAATTGTCATTCTTTCACTGAAAAATAGCACATTCCGGAATAAATACATTGAGGTACAATAGCGTATAAATACCACATTTTGGTGTTAATATAAGGGGCAAAATAGAATTTATCTTAGCAAATACGAGACGTGCATCAACATTACTCAACTCCCATTACTGGATTTCATGACAAATCAAGATTTAGAGTCAAATCTTTATCATGGTTCAGTGCTCAGAATAGATTGATACAAGTGAAGACTAAACAAAAAAGTCGACAACAATATGCCAATAAGTAGAAAAATATAACTCACAAAGGCTTTAAATGCTGGTACTCGAGTAGCCATTTCATACACACAACATCCTGAATATCATTACAAGAAAAGTTAGCAGCAAAAAAATAATGTAAAAAATTTAAGTCAAATAATAGAAACAAAACATAAATAGGCTAACCCAAGGACCAAATGTCCGACTTGGAACCATAAGGTATATCTGCAAGAAGCTCCAGGCACATGTAGCTTGGTGTACCCACTATCTGTGATCACACAAGAAGTAATTAAGAAAACAATATTTAATTTTAAATATTGAGAAAGATAAAACCCCTGAGAAATTAGCATTCCATAAACTTACAGAGGAAGCAAGATCATCAGATGTCAATACTTTTGCAAGCCCGAAATCTCCTGAAAGCAACAGCATAATGGAACAACTTTTAAACACAGTAATAGAAATCTGAAATGAGTTATTCATAATTGAACATTTAGAATATCATGAATACAACATATATTCACTCACCTAAGCGGATGTCCTGCTCTTTCGTCAAAAATATATTCGAACACTCAGAATAAAAATGTAGATTAAAAGATGAACCTTCAAATACGAACCGGTATTCGTGACATACTGATAACTATCAATTTGTATTATAATATATGGATACTTGTGGCATTATATCGTGATGATGGTACCCAGTGTATGATGAACTTGGATCTAGCTCCAACCCCAAAAGCTTCGCTCAAGGGGGGATTGTCCAATTTCATATATGGAACTCCCAAGAATATTATACAGCCGAATGTGAGACCCAACAGTTTAGAATCTTAATATACCTTGACATCGCAGTGGAGTACATGGTTGGTATGCAAGTAATCAAGCGCCATCAATAGTTGAACCAACCACTTGCGAAGTTTCTGTTCCTCATTCAATGTTCAGTTGGCAAAAGTAGCAGAACCGGTAACGAATTTTATCACAAACTTATTAAACATAAAGATTGTATGATAAAGCGTGGTATTACTTTTTTTATTATAAATATGAATAGATTTTATACATCGATAAAGATCTGTAGGACAATTTCATAAGAGATCTACTCATATCATAAGTAACTATAAAGTATGCGATGGATCATTGACATTATCATTGAAATGAAATGAAATAAAATGATAATTAAATTATTGTGGAACCGAACGAGCTTATAATGAAATGACAGATATATTTCTTTCCAATATTTGATGATCATTCATCAAAGTGAATGTTCTTGAGAAGAGAATACTAGATAATGTAATGAGGTACAAGATTTTTATTAATTTCGAGAATAAAAAATCTTATTGTTAACCAGAGTTTTACTTTATTCGCCGATATTAAAGTCACGAAAATAAAATTTTATACCAGACAAGTTTCTATGATACGATCGATACATGGGATGAGGTTTTAATTCAATCAAATTCATTAAAAATAAAAAAAAATTTATGTCAAAAATATTAATTTAATTTTTATATCAAATATATTATTTTTTCATTATAAATATTATTATCAAACAGCATATCTGACCTGTTGGAGCTTGACCGGCCAGTCCCACTTGTTGTGCACTGAAAGTCATATATTGATATTGAGCTCCACGAAAGTTCACCTTGTAAAGCTTCTTTAGCTTGAACCTCCGGAAAATAATTATGAACATCAAATAATAAGAGCAGTGATATATATAACTTGTCTAACATTGGACTTGTTGTAAACTTTCAACGCTCGTTTGGCATGAGGTCTGAATCCACGCAACCTACAGGCATCGACAATCGTGATCATTCCCGGATGCCGACATTTATCACACATCTGGTAAACAAGTTTAAGATCCGATTCACGAGTCCAATGTTAATCTATATCTATGAGATTCAAAATGACACAATAACAAGGAACAAATCACATACCTGATGGTAGTGAGCAGCATCTCGATAACTGCAGAAGAAAATCCAACACATTAATAATGAAAAGCTAACTACTAACTAACTGATTTTTCAAACCAGATCCTAATCCAATACGTGGAAGAGAAAGATGTTCGAGATAACACATTCATAGTTTACTCCAAAATCCACAATTCACAGTACTAGAGAAGAGATGACTATCATAAAAATTATTCATACCATCTGCGGAAGCGGGGGGACGATCTAAGACTATATATCGATGAGGTAGGAGGAAAGTGTACGTGATTTCATCATCCTTCAAAAAATAACAGCAATCACACATTCAGAATCTAAACACAACAGGATCGATTATTTAAAAACCACGGTTAAAACAAATGTCTCGTCCCTTTCTTAATCCTACAACAATCCACCCCTTCAGTCTCAAACGCACGCACCAAAAAACCTAAAACCAACGAATCAAGCCTAAAAACAGCTGGAAACGTGTATCACTTTCTTAGGTTTAACAAATTCTAGAAATAGATTGTTGAATAGATTAGGAGAATTCGTCGTGATTTAGATTAAATTTGGATCTTAGATTTTGCCACGTGTATGCATAATTTTTTCGGTACCTGCGTGCATCTTGATCGATTTACTTTTATCGAATTCATATCCCAAGGGTTAGTGCGAGTTTGCTTTAATTTCTTTTATTAATAATTTATTTGTTAGTTTGAAATTTAATTGAATTTATCAAATCACTTTTATTGTTTAGTTTATATTAAGTTAAAATAAATATATTTTGGTAATCGTTAGCCAGTCCATGTGGGATCGATATCTGGACTCTTCATCCACTTACTACTAGTTGACCTAGTGCACTTGCATAATTATTTAATAACGGAATTAGTCGGTCAAAGAGCATGGGGAAAATGATTTTATGTTCGATTTCAGCATGACCATGTATTCGAGAGATTATCAAAATTAACCAAGGCCGAGATCCAAAACTGATAAAACTCAAAGAACAAACCGAGGAAGGAAAATCACCCAAGTTTCAGATTTATTGTAATGGAATCATATGGATGAGGAAAATATTGTATATACCATATATTGACTATATTCTACATGAGGTAATGCAGTCTATTTCGGGAGTTCAAAGATGTACAAAGACTTGAAAGGAAACTTTTGGGGGAATGAAATGAGAATGATGTGGCAAATTTTGTGGCTAGATGCTTGGTGTTCCAACAAGTTAAATCAGAACATCAATGGTCCAAAGGATTATTTCAACCCCTAAAAACCCCAGAATAGAAATGAGAACATATTTCTATGGATTTTGTTCTGGGCTTTCCAAAATATCGTCAAATCCATAATGCAATACGGTAATCATGGATAGACTCAGTAAGTCTGTGCATTTCTTAATCGTTAATAATCTTAAGTCCATAATATTAAACTAAACATAGAACCACAGCTATGTATTAAACTCTTGTTATATAGGCTATCCATTGTCTTGTAAACTGGACACTCCAGTTGATGATCATTAGGCATGCTTAACGGGCCGGTTAGGACTGAAACCGGCCCGATACCGGTCCAATAAACCTGGGACCAAGACCGGTACGAAAGAACCAGACCCAAAATCGACTCCAATCCATTAAGCTTAATAGATTGAACCTTTTCTTTGTTTTCGGAACCGATTCAATCGGTTCCGATTCTGGGATCGGATCTGAACCGTCATCGGACCCAACCCATAACCGAAACCAGTAAATTTTTTTAAAAAACAATTAGGCCATTGGGGTAGCCGTTGGCCCAACGGTTTTATCAGTAGCCGTTTCAAACAGCTGCTGAATTATATATTGCAATTTGGCCACCAATTTTGGGGTCCCAATTGCAAACCAATTTTTTTTTACCCCCTAAAATTTACCGCTATAAATACAAGATAATTTTTTAACATTTGCACACAACAATATTCTCTCAACTCTACATTTCTCTACAATTTTATCCAATTTCTACATTTATCTACAATCAATTTTCTCTCCTCGCAATTTACTCCAATAAATAATTTGAATTTCAATTGCATGTGTCATCTTCAAATCGTGGTGGTTAGTGGTGGTGGTCGTGGTGGAGCTGGATATATTCCCGAATTTGGTGAAGATTTTGGCTACTTGTCCAACTTTGATGACGTAGAGGAAGAACCCATGGAACTCCCCAACAAGGATGTCGGGACACCATCGTCCACCCGAGAAAGCAATATGATGTCAACAAGAACGACTACAATCCAAGCAAAACGAAGAAAATTTTGGGATCACTTTGATATTGAGAAACAAGGTGTAACGCCCCGTTTTTATCTTAAATGAGTTATTTGAGTTAATCGAAGATTACAGAGTTCTCGAGCTGATTTGATTTTGATCAGGGTCCTTTTTGTAAATTTTGGAAATTTCAGGGACTAAAACGCAAATATTGATTTTTATATATTATCTACACTTAGATTAGAATTGAGAAAGTCTTCTTCTCCTCCCCTAACCGAGATCCTCCATTAGAACGCCTTCAAGCTTTTCCCAAGCTTTCAAAATCCAGTCCGAGCTCGATCCGTCTGTTAGAAATTATTTCTGAAGGCAGATTAGCGATCAATGCAGCGAGAGCTCCGTTATATCGTAAGTTTTTCTATGATCGGATACATTCTAGTTTTTGGATGTTGTTAGAATCGTTCTAGATTCGAGTATGTTGTTCTCGACAGAGTTCTGATCGTTTATTATCTGTCGGTTTTGAAATAGAGCGACATTCGAATTTGTTATGATTTTTGGAAGCCATTTTCGAAAATCATGGTTTTGAGATTTGTTGGGTTTGCCTTGTTATAGTTGTATTGGCTTTGATATGAGTTGATATCGATATTGAACTGCTGTCTGCGTTGTCATTTTGTTCAGTTTATAGCCGATATGCCGTCGGTTTGAGTTTTGAGATTTCGAACCATTTTGAGTTGTTGAACTTGGCTAGTAAGTTGATCATGGTTATTGATCTTTGATTTGTATCTGAACAGATTCGTTTGGAGTTTGTCAAGCCCAGGGTTAACAGCATTTTGATCGTCAAGAGTTGGACGAAGATCGGTAAAGAGTTTTCCTTTAGTCATCGTTTGTTGTTTAGGTTGTATAGATGTTGATACAATCTTTTGTTGTAGCTTTTCCAGAGATTGGAACTACTTGCCTTGAAAGGTAAAAGCAATCATCGTAGCGGGATAGCATACTCGGGACTGTTGGTTCTCGAGTTTCCCTTTCAAATCACATATTGCATCAATACTTGTTCTAGCATGTGGAACTTGTATTTTGGTTGTTATTTGAGTTGTTTATATGGCTTATGTTTATGTTTTGTTATGCATTCATCTTGAGCCAATCTTGTTTCTAGCGGGCAGAACCGCCCCTTTTTGTTTAGACATTTGGGAACTATGATTGAGTGGCCTAGGTCGTAGTCGTTTCGCCTGGTGCTAGCATACTCATTATAGTTGCTCAAAGTCTAGAGGAGTGGGATACGTGGCACCACCTCGATTGGGAGAGTCGGTGAGTTGTTACGCGATCTCCTCCTCGGGATCCCAAAAGCACAGCAGCAATCCCTCGTTTATCAGATTTGATATCCCGGTTTAAAGACATGCATTTCATTATGTTGTTATTGATTTTGTTGTTGTCTTGAAAGCATGTTTATTGTTGTATTACTTGTTATGTTGCTTTTACTGGGATTATCATTCTCACCGGTTATACGGCTGTTGCTTTGTTTTGTATGTTTACTTGGCAACAGGTGGGGCAGGACCAAGTCAGCAAAGGTCTGGTTAGCATCAAGAGGGAGAGCTAGTAGTGAGACTCGGTTTAGAAGTCGTGTCAGCATGTCTACCTAGTGATATTGGAACATGTTTAGATATCGAACTTCGTTATGTTGTTGTATTGATTATGCGAGCTTTGTTGAAATGTTATAGTTGCATATTCTATAATTGGAGCGAGTGAGTGACTCCAATTCTTCATGTATTAGTTGGAGAATTTGTGATGGTAATGCATGATAATATTATGATGGTATTGTACTTAAATTCTAGCATGAATTCTGCTGTTATTACTCTGTTTCTGTCACCGCTCGATCGGCAGAATGTTACCGATCGAGCGATGGCAATTCTTGCAATTCTCTGTTTCTGCATTTCATTGGCCGCTCGATCGGCAAGATCTTACCGATCGAGCGGCACTGGTTTTACCCGGGCAGAACTTGTGATGTTTTTGGCTCGCTCGATCGGTAAGATCTTACCGATCGAGCGGAGCACTGTTCATTTTTAAAAAAAAAATTTATTGCTTTTAATCTTGGATTATAGTTTGCCTTAATTGTTGTTTAATCCCGAGATTAGATGTTTAGAACCGAGGTCTCATATTAAGTGGTATCAGAGCCTTAAGATTCTTGGTCGAACTAGAGTGAGCGGGGTAGATCGAGTCTGCGTGTATTGGCTCCTCGCATGTGTTTGAATTATTTAACTGTGTACTTAATTCCATGCAAGCATGCTTTATTGTTGAGAATTATGGAATTACATGTTTTTGTGATTTAATTTATAAAGCATGATCTACTTGAGATATAATTGTTTCTGTTATCGACTGTTATCCGGTATTCCAAACGGTTGTAAGGGCACTGATTGTAGCGATTGAGATATCTCGTGTCCTAACCTTTGATTATCAGAAACATACCGCCAGTTATTCCTACAACTGAGCAAGCTAGTACTGAAACGGTTGAGATAGATGCTACGGCGACGCCTATGGAAACCTTGCTGAAGAGGTTTCAGTCGTTCAATCCGCCGTTGTTGATGGGTTCAGAAAATCCAGTTGACTGTGAGAGTTGGTTGGATGATATTGATCAGTTGTTCGATTCCATTGATTACACAGATGACAGCAAAATCAGGTTAGTCATTCATCAGCTATGTGGGGTTGCTAAGAGCTGGTGGATCATGACGAAGAAAGCATTTGAGAGTAGAGGTACGGAAGTTACTTGGACTCTTTTTAAATCTGAGTTTTATAAGCGATTTTTCCCTATCTCGTATCGCAAAGATAAGGGAGCAGAGTTTGCCAATCTGAGGCAAGGGAATCTGAACATTGAAGAGAACATAGCTAAGTTTGATAGTCTGTTGCGTTTTGCACCGCTAATTGCCGGAGATGAAGAAGCTAAGGCAGATCAGTTCATCAATGGTTTGAACCCCGACGTCTTCATGTAGGTAAACACCAACAAGCCTAACAACTTTGCGGATGCCATGAATCACGCAAAGGGAGCAGAAGCAGGCTTGTGGAGGCAAAGAGGTAATCAGGTTGCACCTCAGCAATAGAGGCAGTATCAGAACCAACCATCTCAGTATCAAAATCAGCCAGCTCAGCATCAGAACCAGCAGCAGAGGTATGAAGGTGGAAGCAGTGGGGGAAACAAAAAGGATCAGTATAAAGCGAGAGGTAAACAGTTCAAGAGGCAGGGGAACAGTTCTTCAAGTTCCAGTGGTTCGAAGCAATTCGGTTCAGGACAGAGTTTTAGATCATCATCCTTGTACTGCAGCAAGTGTGGGGGAAGACACTCACCGGATCAGTGTGTGGGAGTCTTTGGTAAGTGTAACACCTGTCAGCAACCGGGACACTTTTCTAAGGTGTGCCCTCAGCGTTTTAGAGATCGAGCTCAGAGTGGAAGTTCATCTCAACCTGTAGCTCAGCCTGAGAGGCAGTCTTTTGCAGTTCACTCTTTCCAGCCCCAGCAGCAGAACAGACAGGGAGGTAACCCTACTGCAAACCAGCCCCCGAGACAGCAGGCACGACTTTTTGCCTTGACAGAGGATCAGGCTCAGGCGGCACCTGATGATGTTATAGCAGGTAACTGTTCGATTTTTGGTCATTCTGCTCATGTTTTAATAGATACAGGTGCTTCCCATTCCTTTATCTCTGAGAAATTTGTGTTATTGCATGCTTTGCCTACTGATTTGTTGCCTACAGTAGTAGCTGTTACTTCACCTTTGGGTGGAGGAATTGTTTCTGTCAGATTAGTCAGGAACTGTGAACTGTGTTTTGAGGGAAATTTGTTAGAATTCTACTGTATTGTACTTGGACTGTCAGATTTTGATTGTATTGACGGTATAGATGCTTTAACCAAGTACAGGGCAACAGTCGATTGTTTTCTGAAAGTTGTCAGGTTCAGACCTGAATTGGCAGACGAGTGGAAATTCTTTGGTAAGGGTTCTCGATCTAGAATTCCTTTGATTTCAGTGTTATCTATGACTCGTTTGCTACAGAAAGGTGCAGAAGAATTTTTGGTGTATGCAGTTGATGTACTGAAATCTAGCCCAGCTTTGGTAGATTTACCGGTGGTTAGAGAATTTGCAGATGTGTTCCCGGAAGATGTTCCTGGTTTGCCACCTATTCGAGAAATCGAATTCAGCATTGACTTAGTGTCAGGTACTCAACCTATCTCCAAAGCTCCGTATCGTATGGCACTTATTGAATTGAGAGAGTTGAAGGAGCAGCTTGAGGATTTGATTGCCAAGGGATACATCAGACCTAGTGTATCGCCTTGGGGTGCTCCTGTGCTTTTTGTTCGGAAGAAGGATGGTTCTATGCGCCTCTGTATCGAATACTGCCAATTGAATCAGGCTACAGTTAAGAACAGGTATCCTTTACCCCGAATAGATGACCTTTTTGATCAACTGCAGGGTTCTTCTGTCTACTCTAAGATTGATCTGAGGTCAGGTTATCACCAGTTGAGAGTGCGAGAGGAAGACGTTCCTAAGACCGCATTCAGAACGAGGTATGGTAATTTCGAGTTTATAGTCATGTCGTTCGGTTTTACTAACGCTCCAGCGGTTTTTATGGGTTTGATGAACCGTATCTTTCAGCGTTATTTAGATGAGTTCGTCATTATCTTTATCGATGATATTCTTATCTACTCGAAGAACCGTACTGACCATGCTGAACACTTGAGGACCGTGTTGCAGATTTTGCGAGTTGAGCAGTTGTTTGCCAAGCTGTCGAAATGTGAATTCTGGTTAGATCGAGTTGTCTTTCTAGGTCATATTATTTATGAAGATGGGATTTCTGTCGATCCCAGCAAGATTGAAGCGGTTATGAATTGGCCTAGACCTACTTCAGTGCCGGAGATCCGAAGCTTCATGGGTTTAGCTGGTTATTATCGCCGATTCATCAAGGGTTTCTCGTCTATTGCCAAGCCTATTACCCAGCTGACCCAGAAGAATGCGCCTTTTGTCTGGACTTCAGATTGTGAGGCTAGCTTTGTTGATCTGAAGAGGAGACTGACCAGTGCTCCAATTCTTTCTATTCCGAAGGGTATTGGAGGTTTCACAGTCTATTGTGATGCTTCTAACTGAGGTTTGGGTTGTGTTCTTATGCAGCATAATCATGTGATAGCGTATGCATCGAGGCAGCTGAAATCGCACGAGACTCGTTATCCGGTTCATGATCTTGAACTAGCTGCGATTGTATTTGCTCTGAAGATCTGACGTCACTATCTTTATGGTGAGTCTTTCGAGATCTTTTCTGATCATAAGAGTCTTAAGTACTTGTTTTCACAGGCAGAGCTGAATATGAGACAAAGAAGATGGTTAGATCTGTTGAAGGATTTTGACTGCGAAATCAAGAATTATCCGGGAAAGTCAAATGCATTTGCAGATGCCTTGAGCTGAAAGCTTTGTTCTCTATCTCTTTCGACTATCGGTGTTTCTCAGTTGATTGATGATTGTTGCACTTCTGGTTTAGAGTTTGAAACAGATAGGGAGACTTTCAGAGTGTTTGCTATTCAAGCCAAGCCGGAGTTGTTTGTAGCAATCAGAGAAGCACAGAAGTCTGAGCCGAGAATTCAGATTTCAGTAGAGAAAGTCAGATCGGGACATCAGTCTGAATTCCAGGTTAGAGATGATTTTTTATTTGTGAATAACCGTATTGTTGTGCCTGATATTTTGGATTTGAGACAGCGTATTCTCCGAGAGGCTCATTGCAGTCGGTTTAGTATTCATCCTAGAGGTCGTAAGATGTACAACGATCTAAAGAACCAGTTCTGGTGGAAGAGAATGAAGAGCAACATTGCGAGGTTTGTATCTCGGTGTTTGAACTACCAGCAAGTAAAAGCAGAGCGAAAGCGACTAGGAGGTCTTTTGCACAGTCTATCTATTCCTGAATGGAAATGAGATCACATTTCTATGGATTTCGTCACAAAGCTACCACGATCCGTTCGAGGATGCGATGCTATTTGGGTAGTGATCGACCGATTGACGAATTCTGCTTGTTTTATTCCGTACAGGATGACGTATCGTCACGATCAGATGACTGAGTTGTATGTTAGCAATGTTGTGAGATTGCATGGGGTGCCGAAGTCGATCGTTTCAGACAGAGACCCTAGATTCACTTCGCACTTCTGGCACAGTCTTCAGGAGGCACTTGGTACTCGATTGCATCTGAGTACAGCTTATCATCCTCAGACAGATGGACAGTCAGAGCGGACTATTCAAACGTTAGAGGATATGCTGCGAGCGGTAGTGCTAGACTTTGGCACTAGTTGGCAGGATTCTTTGCCTCTTGTCGAGTTTTCTTACAACAACAGCTTCCAAGCGAGTATCGGTATGTCGCCTTTTGAGGCATTATACGATAAGAAATGCCGATCTCCGTTGTTTTGGGATGACTTGTCCGAGTCACCAGTTTTGGGACCGGAGATGCTTAGAGATATGGCAGAGCAGGTTAAGATCATTCAGACCAGAATGAGGTTAGCTCAAGATAGGCAGGCGAAGTATGCGAATGTCAGTCATAGACCTCTGAGTTTTGATCAGGGAGACCGAGTCTTTCTGAAGATTTCACCTTTCAGAGGCACTGTTAGATTTGGGAAGAGAGGAAAGTTATCTCCGAGATTCATCGTCCGTATGAGATTCTCGAGAAGATAGGCGATCTTGCCTGCAGACTTGCACTTCCTCCGTCTTTATCTGGTATTCACGAAGTTTTTCACGTCTCTATGCTGCAAAAGTATCATCCAGATCCTTCTCATATCCTTCAGCCTGATAAAGCCGAGTTAGACGAGACTCTGAGCTATTTTGAACGACCGATTCAGATCCTTGATCGGAAAGAAAAACAACTCAGAACCAAGTTGATTCCGTTGGTGAAAGTGCAGTGGAGCCGTCACGAAGTCGAGGAAGCAACTTGGGAGATAGAGTCTGACATGAGACAGCATTTTCCAGAGTTATTCGGATGACGTTAGTTCTTTTACTTTCTTTAGTTTTTTATTCTATCTTATGAGTTGTCGTTCTCGTTGATTTCGAGGACGAAATATTTTCTTAGTAGGGGAGAATTGTAACGCCCCGTTTTTATCTGAAATGAGTTATTTGAGTTAATCGGAGATTACAAAGTTCTCGAGCCGATTTGATTTTGATTAGGGTCCTTTTTGCAAATTTTGGAAATTTCAGGGACTAAAACGCAAATATTAATTTTTATATATTATCTACACTTATATTAGAATTGAGAAAGTCTTCTTCTCCTCCCCTAACCGAGATCCTCCATTAGAACGCCTTCAAGCTTTTTCCAAGCTTTCAAAATCCAGTCCGAGCTCGATCCGTCCGTTAGAAATTATTTCTGAAGGCAGATTAGCGATCACTGCAGCGAGAGCTCCGTTATATCGTAAGTTTTTCTACGATCGGATACATTCTAGTTTTTTGATATGAATCCTTAATGCATGGAAGGCAAACACGATTATATTAAAATCGTATCCTCAATCCAATAACAAAAGAAATCAAGAATTTTGCCCAATCTTGAAACAAGTAAAAATTTTGGATTAACCACCTCTAGCTTACAATGAAACTAGCAACAGTAATCACGAAGAAAACAATTGATCACAACGGAACCTTCAAAAAACCTGTTCCTGACAACCCACGAGGATAATCAATCGACAAACGCCACAAAGTTGAAGAACTTTGATAAGTTTGATTTTGGGTAAAGCAAAAGCTTTGATAAAATTCTAGAGAGAATTTTGTAATTGAATAATCAATAATCTGAAAATATTAATTTTCTTCAAATAATGAATGTTGTAGTATTTATATTACAACCAAAAATATTGAAAGATAACGCAAAATAAATCAAAATGATATCAAAGATATCTCCTAAAGTTTCCTAGTAGGAATAAAAAACCTAAAATAAACAAAACAATACCAAAATATTAAAAATCCTGAACACACACACAAACACCTTCGGTATGTGTAAAAACTTCGGGGCGGGCGCTCTAGGGCTAGGCGCGGGCGCGCCTTTGTTGCGCAGGACATGGCGCGGGCGCGCCTATGGTTCGCAAGAACATCATCAATTTGGTTTCCGTAAGCGTGGGCGTGCGATCAGGAGGCACGAGCGCGCTTCTTATCCGAAAAATAATGGCGCGGGCGCACCTTGGCTTCGAGCAGGGTCTTCAATTTCTTCACTTTCTTGAACTCTTTTGACCTCAATAAGATTATAACTTCCTCCAAATTGAATATCAAGAAATCCAACGCCCTCTTGTGTCTTCAGCAACAAAGATTGAAATGCTTCCTTAAACTTCTGAGCTCGGCCTCTCATAACCGGTCCTCGTAGTATCTCCAACGGATCCTTAGGCACTTGATCAGCATGCGAGCCATCCATGATTGCATCATTTTTGGATGTTGTTAGAATCGTTCTAGATTCGAGTATGTTTTTCTCGACAGAGTTCTGATCGTTTATTACTTGTCGGTTTTGAAATAGAGCGACGTTCGGATTTGTTATAATTTTTGGAAGCCATTTTCGAAAATCATGGTTTTGAGATTTGTTGGGTTTGCCTTGTTATGGTTGTATTGGCTTTGATATGAGTTGATATCGGTATTGAACTGCTGTCTGCGTTGTCATTTTGTTCAGTTTATAGTCATTATGCCGTCGGTTTGTGTTTTGAGATTTCGAACCGTTTTGAGTTGTTGAACTTGGCTTGTAAGTTGATCATGGTTATTGATCTTTGATTTGTATCTGAACAGATTCGTTTGGAGTTTGTCAAACCCAGGGTTAACAGCATTTTGATCGTCAAGAGTTGGACGAAGATCGGTAAAGAGTTTTCCTTGAGTCGTCGTTTGTTGTTTAGGTTGTATAGATGTTGATAAAATCTTTTTGTTGTAGCTTTTCCAGAGATTGGAACTACTTGCCTTGAAAGGTAAAAGCAGTCATCGTAGCGGGATAGCATACTCGGGACTGTTGGTTCTCGAGTTTCCCTTTCAAATCACATATTGCATCAATACTTGTTCTAGCATGTGGAACTTGTATTTTGGTTGTTATTTGAGTTGTTTATGTGGCTTATGTTTATTTTTTGTTATGCATTCATCTTGATCCAATCTTGTTTCTAGCGGGCAGAACCGCCCTTTTTTGTTTAGACGTTTGGGAACTATGATTGAGTGGCTTAGGTCGTAGTCGTTTCGCCTGGTGCTAACATACTCATTATAGTTGCTCAAAGTCTATAGGAGTGGGATACGTGGTATCACCTCGATTGGGAGAGTCGGTGAGTCGTTACGTGATCTCATCCTCGGGATCCCAAAAGCACAGCAGCAATCCCTCGTTTATCAGATTTGATATCCCGGTTTAAAGACATGCATTTCATTACGTTGTTATTGATTTCGTTGTTGTCTTGAAAGCATGTTTATTGTTGTATTACTTGTTATGTTGCTTTTACTGGGATTATCATTCTCACCGGTTATCCGGCTATAGCTTTGTTTTGTATGTGTACTTGGCAACAGGTGGGGCAGGATCAAGTCAGCAAAGGCCTGGTTAGCATCAAGAGGGAGAGCTAGTAGTGAGACTCGGTTTAGAAGTCGTTTCAGCATGTCTACCTAGTGATATTGGAACATGTTTAGATATCGAACTTCGTTATGTTGTTGTATTGATTATGCGAGCTTTGTTGAAATGTTATAGTTGCATATTCTATAATTGGAGCGAGTGAGTGACTCCAATTCTTCATATATTAGTTGGAGAAGTTGTGATGGTAATGCATGATAATATTATGATGGTATTGTACTTAAATTCTAGCATGAATTCTGCTGTTATTACTCTGTTTCTGTCACCGCTCGATCGGCAGAATGTTACTGATCGAGCGATGGCAATTCTTGCAATTCTTTGTTTCTGCATTTCGTTGGCCGCTCGATCGGCAAGATCTTACCGATCGAGCGGCGCTGGTTTTACCCGGGCAGAACTTGTGAAGTTTTTGGCTCGCTCGATCGGTAAGATCTTACCGATCGAGCAGAGCACTGTTCATTTTTAAAAAAAATTTATTGCTTTTAATCTTGGATTATAGTTTGCCTTAATTGTTGTTTAATCTCGAGATTAGATGTTTAGAACCGAGGTCTCACACAAGGTATACGAACTCTTTTGCCATATGTAATATTTGAGAAACCAAATATTCTTGTAAAACGGGTGGTGGTTCCGATGGTACCGGCATTTTGAAAAAAATTTAATTCAAGGTATATAAACTTGACCATGATACTCTACAACCATTGGGTAGGGAACCAACCCAACAACAAATTAAATCTTCAAGTGGTAAATATTTCATAATTAAAAGAAATTTCGCAAAAAGATATTGTTAAATTTGTTACAAAATATTGTCAACCTTTTATAATAGCTGAACAAGAAGGTTTTGTTTAATTTACTAGTACTATTCAATCTGATTTTCACAATATTTTTAGGCACACACTTAAGAATTATTGTTTTGATATGTATAAGGAATATAAAGAAACAATAAAATCTCATTTTCAAATATTTCTTGTAGAGTTAGTTTCACAACTGATATTTGGACTAATTTGAAATATAAATTTTATCTCGTTCTTATATGTCATTGGATTGATGAAACTTGGACTATGCAAAAAAGGATTTTAGCACTCGATCATTTAGAATCAACACACAACGCATACAGTATTGCTAGATATGTTACAAATGTTTTTAATATTTATGACATACAAAATAAAATAATTTCGATCACATTAGATGATGCGAGTGTCAATAATTTTGCGATTAGATACTTTAAAGACTCATTAAAACCGATTTTAGATGATAATTTGCTTCATGTTAGATGTGCATGTCATATTATCAACTTATGTGTTAAATGTGCATGTGGTGAGCATTTGTCTATTGTAATACAAAAATTCAAATTATGTGAGAAATTATTGCGTGAAAAAAGACACGGACGTAATTGAAAAAAACTAGTGGAGAACGAGATTAAATTAAAAAAAATTCTCTTCCTATTAAAACTCGATGGAATTTTTTATATCACTTGCTTCAAACTTTATTACGTTTTAAAGATTTAGTTACTCCATATTCCAATAATATGGTTTAGACTTTCAAATGTTGACTAATGAAGATTGAAATATTTTGATGAACTGTGTTTCTTTTGTTTAAAATTATTAAAGAAACAACCGAAAATTTTTTTGGGATTAACTACCCTAATTCAACTATGTTTCTACCTTTTATTTTCAATTTGCTTTTATAAATTTATTGAATATCGTGATGATGTTGTTATGCATGACTTTGTTAAAAGTATGAAAAACAAATTTGTAAAATATTGGAAGAATATCCCGATTTTGCATGACATAGAAACATTACTTGATTCTAGTCAAATTCAAGGCGGATTAGACATATTTTTTGAATATTATGCTAAATTTCTTGAGACGAATGTTGACGATCAAAAGAATCAATCATGCATTCTCTCCAATAATTGTTTGATTTGTATTGTAGTAGCTCAGTTCCAATTTACAAGATTAAATGGTTAATTATGTTTAGATCTATTAAATATTTTATTAACAAGAGCACAAGTCAAGAACACATGGCATGAGAATGAGCAAGGGCTCGGGCATGGAGCTAGGGCTCGGGCATGTGTATGTGTTTGGCTCGGGTCGGGGCTTAGGGTGCTCAAGAAAGTGATGTGCAAGGCCAGTGTTCGGTCATGGGATGAACAAATGGTATTCAGGTCGGGAATGGACACTTGGCTGGAGCTAATGCACGATTAGTGTCCTAACAGGTGTCATGCTCTCGGTGGACACCTGTCCCGACTCATCCTCTATAAATAGGAGTCGAGGGTTCGGTCATTCTCACACCATTTCATATCACTTCTTAGTTCTACTCGGACCGACGAGTAGCTCGGGAGTTCGGGAAAGAGTAGCTCGGGGCTTGACAAGGAGCAGTTCAGGTCGGGCTTGACAAGGAGCAGTTCAGGTCGGGCTTGACAAGGAGCAGTTCAGGTTGGGCTTGACAAGGAGTAGTTCAGGTCGGGCTTGACAAGGAGCAGTTCAGGTCGGGCTTGACAAGGTGCAGTTCGGGTCGGGCTTGAGATCAGGTCGGGTCGGGCTTGAACCTAAGAAAGCTAGGGGTTGTCTTCTTTCAGCTTAGTTCAGACTTCGATGTTAGGTACGAAAGTAGCGTTCGAGATATCCTGACTGAGTATGCATGTATTATGTGACTGCATGATTTATATGTCATTGATTTATGCTGCATACATTTTCATATTGAGCTATCTCGTTCGAGATGTCTATAGTAGGGTTTTACCCTATCCTGTTAGTGGTTGGACTTCCATCGATTTGGGTCCGACATATCCACTGGTATTTCGGTATGGGAGTCACCTCTTGAAGAGACGGCACAGCGTGCTACATACCAGAGCTCGGTCTGTCTTTGTTATCTGATCCTTGACCTCGAGTTTATTGGGAGTTCACTTTGCATGCATGTATACTCATAATCTCGTGCTGAGCATTTTATGCTCACGTCTCGTACTCTGTGTTTTTGGACACCCTATTCCATGGGGCAGGTTTGCGATTGGATGAGGCGGGTGGATCCAAGAGGGGCTAGGCAATGGTTGGTCAACTGGAGCTTCGCCTAGGTTTTATTTCTGCTGTTATTGGGTTGATACAGTTATTCGATATGATTGTATAACTATTTGGATATTTACAGATTCCTTGTCTTGGGATTGTAGTATTTGTATTGATTCCGCAGCTTATTCTGATTTTCTGTTAATTAAGTTAATTGCATGTCTAAGTTCTGTTTAGTAGGTGATCCAGGTAAGGGTCACTACATGTATGCTAGTGAACAAGGTGAACCTAGTGCACAACCAGAGGAGAGACCGACGGAGAAAAACAAAAGTGGAGCATTCAACTTCTTTCAACTCAACTTCCTTCAAAGTTTGAAATGACAAAAGTTCAAAGAAAAATCGGCTACGAAAATAAATTACAATGAGATCCAAATCTATCCCAGCCAATATATTGAGACTGTACAGAATTTCGATGTTCTAGATTAGTGGGGAGTAAATTCTCAACTTTATCCAGTCTTAACAAAATTTCAAAATTTTGTTAACAAAATACAGTGAAATGTTTCCTAGAAGCTCTTTCAAACACTACCTTAGCATGCTAATATGCTTCCAAGATTGGTTTGCAGCCGAAAAAAAAATAGTATCGTTGGAGCAATAGACGAATTTCAAAGCTCAATCTCCGACGAAGATCCGGAGTTTCAAAATATATTTTAGTTTATCATGTTGAATTTTAGATGTTCAGTTATGAAATTCAATACTTAAATTATTATGAACATTTTAAATTTGTGTTCGAAAAGTTAAAATTTAAAACCATCAGATTTTACCGAATAGGGTCTCGGTTTGAATTGATTACAAGCTTTTTTCAGCTTGAAACCGGAACCGTTCCGGTTCCGAAACGATAGGATCCGGGACCGGGGAACCAATAAGGTAGTGTTTTGGAAAGCTTTTAGAAAGCACTTCTCACCTTTTCGTTAACAAAGTTTTGAAATTTTATTTAAAAAAACTAAAAAATACTTACTAAAATGTCTCACAAACATTACCTAAATCTAATATAATATGGCTCTTGAGTCTTGGGTAATTCTTGTGCTAGCTTTTCTCTTGTAGATTTTCGAAAACCTGATTAGCTCGATACTTGGGTTAAAGTCAAAAGTGGGGGGGTCGCCGACCGAGGCTGACTTTTTCTCGACTTTCCCAGTTGAATTCCCTCTAAAAAAAAATCCAAAATCCCAAAAGATTTCCTTTAGCTTCATAATCAGGAAATAGAATCTGGGTCGTGGCTCCGAAAATTTGAAGTTTTGATTTGATGGACAGGGGACGAGGAATCAGGAGTTGTGGGGTGGCGTGCGCCGTGTTGACCCTGCTGCTTTTGGCCCCGGCGAGCCGTGTATCGGGCCTCTCCATAACCGTGAACAACCTCGAGTGCCTGTATGAATACGTATTCTATGAGGGCGATGCAGTTTCTGGGAGTTTCGTTGTTGTGGATCATGATATTTTCTGGAGCTCCGATCACCCCGGCATTGACTTCACTGTAATACACTTTTCTTTGCGTTATCGATGGATTTTTTGTGGGTTTTATCTGTTCTTTATGGGTTTTCGATTGATCTTTGTTTAGTTAATTGGTGGGATTTTATTTTATTTTTGGACACTATCAGGATTTAGTAGCTGCGGGTTCGATTTGTTAGTTTTTAGCTGGTTTTGTGGGTCTAATGATTTAGTTATAGTTTGAGATTAAGCTTATAGTTAAAGATCAGAAACGTGATATGAAATTGTGTTGTTTAACTTCCCCCTTCCAATATGTCAGTTTCTGATGGATTTTTTATGATCGTCCGTTGAGCAAGATACACTCCTGCTATTTAGCAGTTTCATCAAGCTTTCAATTCCATCGAACCAATTAAGTAAATATACTAGAGAATAGGAGGAATGAGAAATAGAAAAGGGGAAGGAAAAAGATGACAAGTGGTATTTTCCTTGTTTTCAGAAAGCAATACGAACTCGAAAACATAGCCATCTCAATGACTGATTAAACGACGTGCTTCTACAATCTAAGCTGTAATTGAGACACACTCCAAATTTCCTGGTTTCTTGTGTGTTTGACTTTGATCGGAACACTATCGTTCGTACAAAGTTGAGCCCTGCGAGTTTTAGAATTGTAATATTTTCCATTTACCAATTTGCTCACTTGCTCCAGTATGTTTATCTGGTGTAATTGAGATTTTACCACTTGTACTTGGATATTCAAGTGTTCTTCGAGAATCAGTAGCCTTAAATTCCTCAGATTGGGCACCTCAAGTTTCAGCCTGGTCTCTGAAAACCTCTTGGACAGTTGGACCATAGTATATTTTGTCGATAAGCAAGTCTAGTGCAGTCTCAGTTTCTTTGTTGAGTTTATGATGAGATGGAATGATTCATGGATTTGTTTGTGATATTTTGGGAGGAAGGGAAAGAGAAATTGTGGACTTAGCTCATGCTATTCTGGATTGAATATTTAGAAACCAATCAAGAATATAAGATTAAATTACAAATAAAGATATTAGTTGCGTCTGGTTCGTGTTATTTGGTTATATATAGAGATGTTTTAATATATAATGATACTATATAAATAAAATATTATAGTGGCAGGAGGTTTGCGAATTATTGAACAAAATAATTTATGTTCTAGTTCGTGTACACCCGTAGTTATGGTGTTATAATAATTCAACCAGTTCTGATTAAATTCACACTCCTTTAATGTGTTAATATTTTCATTTCAAACTAAGGTTAAACATTAAAGATTAGATAAAAAAAAATTTAATATGTTGCGAAATGGGAAACAGTTTTTAAAACTTTGGAATAAAATTGACAAGTTGGCGGGTGGTTTGGTCTGTCTTTTGGTGTCATGGCTACGATTGGTTGTTCTTGTGGAGCCTTTATTTGCTTCTAAGGCCTTTGTTTTCTAAAGATTATCTGTGCCCTTCGAGGTACTAACAAAAATACAGCATGGATATGTCTAATATGGAGCAAATATTTTAATCTGAATTCTTACTTAATTTTTCATGCTTATTTATTTTCTATACAGATTACGTCTCCAGCCGGGGATGTCATTGACACATTGAAAGGAACATCGGAAGGCAAATTTGATTTTCAGGCCCCCAAAAATGGGATGTACAAATTCTGTTTCCATAATCCTCATTCTACGCCAGAATCAGTCTCTTTCTACGTTCATGTTGGCCATATTCCATCAGAGCACGACCTCGCAAAGGATGGTTCGTTCATATACCATGTTTCCTATTTTATAGATCCATTTTTGTTGGTCCATTTAATTAGTCTTTCTTCACTGGATGGTTAGTTATCTTGCTGGTCCTCTTCATTTGCAGAACATTTAGAGCCCATTAACGTAAAAATCGCGAAACTGAGAGAGGCTATGGAATCAATCACGGCTGAGCAGATGTACTTGAAAGCACGTGAAGCTCGTCATCGTCACAGTAAGGCCTTTCTTTACAGTCTTTTTTTTGGTAAATTACAGTAACAGTCGCGTGGTTCACACAAAACATGAAATTATGACCACTTACTCACCTTTGTGTAACTTTACATCGACCCCTATAGTAGAACAATCACAATGGGTCTTCAATTTTTTATGATCTGTGTTTCTGCGCATGTGAAGTTCTCTACTTGGGAAGACTGCACTTCATCAATCGACGGGGTAAACTCCCGCTAATCTTGGATTTTTTTGCAGCAAACGAGAGCACGAGAAGGCGCGTCATATTTTATACATTGGGGGAATATCTTCTCTTGGCTCTTGTAAGCACGCTCCAAGTTGCGTATATACGGCGCTTGTTCAGCAAATCAGTTGCGTACAACCGCGTTTGATGAGATCCCGGAATCGCCTGCCTATGTACCATACTCGATGTTTTGACACCATAATTATGTGGAACCGGTAGGGGTAAGATTTACGTTTCACTGTCCATGAACATCACATATAGGGTCAACTTCTTTAAGGTAAATGTACCTATAGCAAGAAATATTGGGTTTGCTTAGCTCTTCTTCCACTTGTACCGATTATAATTTTTCAAAACAAATTAAATTGATTTGTACTTTTTTTTAATATTTATATTTACATTTATATATATACAGAATTGTTATATATTTGATACGTCATTAAAATATTATTTCCTTCTTAAGGAAGTTAAGTGATTTAAAGTAGTGTTTGCAACCTCTAAAAATAAATGATTATGAATTTTTTTGTTAATAAATTTTATTAAAAAAAATCCATTTGTGAAAAAAAAAAATCTATAATTACTTATATTTGTAGATTACAAACACATAAAAATTTCTTGAAGTTAGAAACACCAATTAAGATTTCTTGAAGACATGTCGTCAGCTGGTCGGTATCCATGGCTCAAATTTATAATAATCATCTGTGTTATCAATTTGAAATATGTCATCACCGAATCATGCGAACCATTGGTTCACTGTGGATGTTACAAATTTACAATATACTTTGAATCGACTTTCATAATACAAACTAAAAAATATAATAATGTATCTATAGAAAATAAATAAATGACTAATTTTATGTGAAATTATATTTTATATTAGCTAGTACACATGATTTAACAAAAAGAAAACAAAAAAAAATTAACGTTAAGAAACGTCAAATAGTTTAATTTTATTAATAAATGTATTTTTTATTATTAAAAAGTTTTAAGAGCGTACTTTCCTCTTACATAAAAAAAAATTCTAAAAAATATATATAGTGTTTTTGTTGTGACATGTACGTAGAGGTGTCAAAACGGTTGGTGGGACGGTCCGGCCCACAACCCTTCGCAACCCACCATTAGTCGGGGAGGGGTGGGCCGGCTCACCTTTAAGGCGGGTTGAAAAAACTCCAACCCAATCCACCTATTTAAGTGACGGGGCGGAACAACCCGACAGACTTACGTGAATTTGACGTGTTTTGGCGGGCCAACCTGCAACCCATCCCAATCCACCATTAGACGGGGCGGTGCGGGCCGGCCCACCTTTAAGGCGAATTGGGAAATTGACAACTCAATCCACCTATTTTGTATGGCAAAATGGGTCAACCCGACGGAACTAACACATTTTGACACCTCTATATGCACGTAAGGAAGTTAGAACTAGAAACTACGGATGCCCTAAGCAAAGTATGTGAGACGATAATTATAGTAACGAGACGTCACTCTTCCTATGAGATTCAAAGCATATATCAAATTGTTACAAATCATGAATAATTAGATATATATCTACATATATGAAAGCCTGCTAATAATTCAAAAAATGGCCAGTTTACGTCCGGTTGCCGGTCATCCCAAATGCACGTATAACAGAGTTGTTTCTCAACCGCAGCAAAAAAGAGAGCCCATCAAAACGAAACTGGTTTAAGCGATACAAGTCATTACTTCTTTCGTTCTTCATTTTTTTCCACTTGATTACAGATCCTTCGTGGATTGGAAAGCTTCGATTTCGAGTTAAGCAAGCTTTCTTCTCTTCTCTTTTTTTGGTTTTTGTTCTCGGACTCCTTTCGTCCTTCGTTTTTCTACGAGAGCTTCACCTCCAGTAAGATAGTGTTTGGGTGACCTTTTTAGAAGTGCTTCTTAGTTTTTTCGTTAACAAAAATTTGAAATTTTATAAAATTTTGTTAACGAAAAGTTGAGAAGCACTTTTCTAAAAAATCTCCCAATCACTTTTCTAAAAGATCTCCCAATCACTGCACTACCTAAGTATTGGGACTCTGACTTCCATCGGCTTTCTTGGCTTCACTGTAATTCCTTTGGGTTTTCTGATTTCTTGAGAACCCTCACTTTCGTTGAACTCGAAATATTTCATTCCTTCTTCGCGGCCCTTCGGGTGTGCTTTATGTTGCTTCTTCGAACTTCTTAAGGATGATGATGATTATCTTTGTTTAGCATAAATTTTCTTTGGAAATGAGTTATGTGAAGTGATTTCATTTCTTTGTTCAATTCTGTCTCCTGAATTTATTTTAGTTTTTCCCATTGCAATCTTTGTCTTAAAATTTGATTGCTGAATTGTTACATTTAAATGTAAGTTTATATTTTTCCCGTGTAGATTCAAGTGTTGTTTATGTAAACATAATATCAAATTTTTCTTATTTTTGTGCTTCCACATTGCTAACAGATGCAAGAGTATTATTTGCAACAAGTGAATGTGCTGTGCAAGGTAATGCTTGTGGATTTGTCTTATTGTTTGTTTAGCCTTTTCTTTGTCCAGTTTGAATTTTTAATATGCAAAAAACTGTTGGCTTCTATTGTGATGTATGATTGTTAAGTTGTTGGTTATCATGATATTGTGACTATTACGAAATTTTTGGCATGATGGGATTTTAAGCCAATGTATGGTTGGATTTTCAATTTATTTATGATTAAAATTCATTCATTCTTGATTGAATGAATAGATATTACAAACTAAGGACTCAAGTTCTACTGAGAGTGGGAGGAAAATCTCAATTAGTGTAATCAAGTAATTCTCATGAAGTAATTTGGACTGTGCTACTTTACCAAGAATTGACGTGTGTTGCTGCCTAATTTCACTCAATGAATCTAATATTTATGGACCTAGATCTCGTCATGGCTGTTGTATTATTTGTAGACTTCTATACCTTAACGAAAGAGGTGGAGTCTATAGTAGAGCATGTAGAAAATATTAGCGCTGCTGTCATGTTTTAGTGTTTTATCAAGTCACAAATTTACCATTATTAGATTAGATTATATCAGATGTGCTTTTAACACTAAATGATTCCCTACAAAATCAAGTAATCAACACCAATACAAAAACTTCGGGTGTTTGGGGATAGGTACTATTCATTTGATAACATTTTGCTTTACAGAAATTGATGGGATAACGATGTACTTTCTTCTGTGAGAATGAACATTTGTCTTTTACTTCCATATGGCAAATTGATTTTGCTAAAACTTTCTTTGATGGTATAAGCATCGCCTTATGCCATTAGAAGAAGAACGGGATAGGATCAAAACTGATGTCAGCTGTATCATGCCTGCCGCGTTTGTCTCATTCAAAAGTCGGTGGATTGCTGCCGTTTGTGCATGAATAGCACAGTGTGCTTGGAAGGGAATTGGCATGGTGGCAGAGTTCTGTGGATCTGGAAAGGGTGATGCTGATTGGACTGCAGGTTCAATAGCATTCTTTGTATTGCAGTTCCCTTTGAATTTTTTGCTCATAGTTCCTTTTCTTGTCTTTCTTCTCACCACATTGATGGAATTTTGAGTTTATTTTCGTTTGTTGTTTCTGCTAGGGCAATGAGTGGCTTCGTTCCTTTTGAGCAGACATTGACTGCTAGATTATCTCTTTTCAATCCATCACTCTCTCAGGTGCAAGATTTTCTTGAGAAGAGACCTCCAAAGTATGAAACATGGCATGCTATTCTCTGTTTTCTTTTAGTTATTTTTGAAACATCTTGAAAATAATGCAATGTATTTAAAATAAATGCTCATTTTCATGGATTACGAACGAGAAACTTTGGCTTGTGATGTATGCGCTTCTCACTTGTCTATGCATTAGGGGCAAATTGAAATAGTATGTGCTCCGTATACTTCAAAGTAACAATGAAATAATATAGTTTGAGGGCAAGAAGAATGAATGATATATTTCTCTTCCTGGAATTGATGCCTTGGTGACGAAGCTGAAGGACAAAAATAAAAATGTTTATCTGGTGGTTTTCGGTAAATGATAAATGTAAGTTGTGTAATTTGATTCTGCACTCATTTGTTACTTAGAATTTATCCCCTTCATAGGAGAATTTTCTGGAAATATTGCCACAGTTTTAAATGCTAAACCAGACTTGAGAAAGCCCTTACTGGTTCAACAATTTACACTTTAGCATCTATAATTTAGTACTAACAATTATTTTCATGATTTCTTTAGCCACTTAAATGACCATTAATACTTTTACCATGAAATCTAATAATTCAAAGACACTTCACTTAATAAAAATGTTACGTAGAAATTATAACATTTTGCAATTTAACACATGCTTTGTTACATCCTTGGATCACATTATAATTCACGGAAAAATCTAATGTAAGTTAATGGTAAGGTTGATTTTCCTGGTTCAATAGTGCAAATCTTCTAATAATTGCTTTGTCCACTAAAATGCCTATTTTTGATACTGTGCTCTCAATATGTCAAATCTTTCTATTCATGTCTACTATGGCTAACCCGTACATGAAGGGTAACTTTTGCTAAAAAAATGTGGTGTTCGCTAATATATAAAGCAATTCGCCTACATTTTCAGTTGATATCGATCTTTAACTCTAACTTTCACTTGGTATGTCTAATAGGATAAATAAATGATTAGTAATAAGAGGGATTAAAAAATGAAAGACATGGATAAATAAGATGGCTGGATAAGGAATAAATCTATGATGTTTGGTATGATTTTAATATTATAGATTAATTTTGTGTATTTTGTAGTGACCAAAATACCCCTTTACAAAAAAAAATTTACTATCTCGAATTGAAGAGTTATAAGCTTTAATTAATGTTTACCAAATTAAAAAATTTTGAAAATATTACATATGCACTGTATCGGTTGAAATTTTGACTTCGTGAATTAGTTTCACCTTTTGGAAAGTTAAAGTTTATATCAAAAGTTTGCACTGCATTATTTATTTTTCAGTAACAATTTTTCTGCCCACTGTTTTTTTTTTCTCTTACAGACTTTGTGTGTGTTGATCTTGCACCCCATACAACAAAGAGGACCACATAAATTTGTTTATCATTCTTGATTTGTATTTAACAAGGCTTTCTTTAAACTTTGATGTGGCATAATAAATGAATCTCTATTTTTTATAGATTGAGACTTGAGAGTTTTCTCCAGGTATCTATGTTTTATTAATTTATTTATGTCTTATTAATTTGATTTCATTCACACCTTGCTGTGACACAATAAATAAATATCTATCATTTATAAGATACAATTCAACCTAGCATATGAGTGTTATCCCATTGATAAATTTAATGTCTCACGATTTGTAACGTCGATAATATATCATTAATTACGTCTATTTGTAAAAAACGAGTTTTTGAATGCATGATTTAGATATCATCCTTAGATTTAGTTAACCCATTCATAGATTGAGAGTTTCCTATGCATTTCTTTGCTTTATTAATTTATCTTTGATTATGTGCCTATTATAGTACTGTAAACATGGGTAAGCACCTCAATTATTGAGGTAGCACTACCTAGTATATCTTTAAAGTATGTTGAACGGGAAAAAAATTTCCTCACATTGAGATATTAATCTAAGGTAAATCTACACATGGACACTTATCTTTATATGAGTGTCCACTAAAATTTTTTTTGCATCTCACACATTGATAAATTTCGATCTTTAAATGTTTTTTAGGAATGTTTTTTTAGGATATTACTCTAAGATATGAATAATTTCAAATCTATAAATTTATATTATAATTTTATTATTAACAATAAAACAATATTAACGTCTCTTACACTATGCATATACATACATAAAATTGTTTATGTTAATTGATTTTCATGTTATTTTTAAAAATCACGTGCTTAATTAGATATTTAAAACTTTATGAGTAATAATTATCTAATCTAAAATTTAAAAAATACAAACAAAAATAATGAGATATCATTTTAAAAATTAAGATAAAATCTAAAAGCTAAAAAAATCACATAAAATAACTAATTTATCGAATACTTTTGATTTTATTTGTAAATAATTTCATCACAATCTTCACCTTAAAACTTAGTTAATTAAACACTTATAGAGTAAGATATCAAATTTTAAATTCATACATCATTTATTTACACATTGATTACTAGAAACTTGATTTAGAATATACAATAATTAATAATATGTGTTTTATGATTGTCATCACATGTACAAGCTCATATCTTATTATAATATATTCAAATTATTATAATATATTCAAAGTCTTTATCTATGCAGCTCGCATGGGTATTCAGATAAATAAAATACCAAATAAAAAATTAATTTTATTAAAATAAAAATTATTATTACACTTGAGTCAATAAAATCTCTGACCAACATTTGACTTGCAAGGCATCTACTCTAACAATCTTCAACTTGCCCTAAAACCAACTACTCATTAGTTTTAATCCCATTGTTTATTAAATAGGTTGGAAATATATCATAATTAATTAACATAACATACCATATATTTATTATGTTATTTCCCTAAAATAATTAAAAAAAAACTTTTTTAAAATCCAATTTACCTAAACACAACATAACTTTTATCTAAACACAACATATGTTAAGATCTAATCATTCCCAATAGAAGAACTCTTCAATCGTTCCAAATTTTTTTAAGGGTATGTTTATTTGTCTTGATATCTTAAAATGATCTTATTAATCTGATCGCATACATTACTTCCTTACCCAAAAAAAATCAATTTCTCTCAAATCTCAAATCTCAAATCTCAAATCTCAAAACCTGTCGTTCAGCCTAATAATATTTACAATAAAAATAATAATTAGATATAAAAAAAATAATATGCTATCGTTGATGATTCAATTAAGAATACATCGTCTCACAAAACAAAATTTAGCTATGAAATCATCTCCATAATTTTCATAGATGACAAAAAAAAAAGTATGAAACATAATGAAATGCGTGCCTGTGCCTGTCTTACATAAATTTTTATGTTTTATAATTCGCTCATTTGCTGGACTCAAGCACAAATGGTTTAAGCTTTAAATTATTTGACTGAATCATTACACGAAAACAAGCATTTGTGTTTGTATTAAAAAAAAAACATGAAATTTTTTACATTACTCACCAATTGACTTCATTAGCCTAGTACTACAGCTAGTAAAAAACAAGGCCATTTGAGCCTATAATTGGCGGCGGAATATCAGGATAATTCGGGTTCGGTGGGCCGGGCTCGGACGGCATCGGAGGAACCACATCCGGCCCATGCGGCGGGATCACCTCCGGCTCACCGGGTGGGGACGGGAAGGGAATCTCAGGTATGCCTGGCGGAGACGGCAGAGGAGGCCGAGGAGCGTCCGGCATCGGTGGAGACGGGCTCGGTTGGCCTGGAAACTCCGGGCCGGGATTGGGTCCAGGCGAAAGTGGCGGTGGATCAGCCGGGTTTTCCGATGGAATGGGATCAAATTCCGGCACTCCTGGCGTACGCGGCAACTCAGGAATAACGCTAGGCTCTTGCACCGGTGGCGGCGTGGTGATCTCCGGCGGGGACTTCCCGGGCACAGAATTCGGGTCGTAGGCGGCTAAACGGGTTGAAAAAGGGGCAAATGATCGGGCATGATACCGGGTTGTGGCTAATTTCTTTATCGGAATCTTGATGGAGATCATGTCTTTCTTCAAGAAAATGAAAGAGGGAGGAGGAGGAGGAATACATGACATTTTTTTAGGATCATGGAAAATGAATGTTGGAGAAGGAAGAATAGGTGTAAGGATTATAGAATGGGGTACGTTAAACGTGGCACTTTGAAGGGACAAGTGGTGAAATATTGTGACTTTGCATGCATTCTTGGGTTCATTCCAAAGCTATTCATTTTAGTTTTTTATTATTAGAATTCGTGAGAAATTGTGGCTTGAATATATTTATTTTTATTATTTGGTTAAAAAAAGTGTTTTAAAAAAATATTTGGAAAAAAGTTAAAACTTTTTGTTTCTAGGATTTTACTTCTTTTTTCATTTAAAAAAATATCAATTTTCAAAATTTATTCCAGCTCCATTAATTTTAATAAACATATTCTTAAAAAAAAAATTTGAATAAACATATTTTAAAAAGTTTGACTTATTAAGTTTGACTTTTTAGTTACTTAATAATTTAAAATTTATTGTTAAAATATTATAAAGACAATAAAGTAATTAAAATATTGTTATCATTTTGCTTCGACATTTGGGAGAAAACCGAGTGCCGAAAGCCCGAAACTAGTAACTCATCTATGATTGTGGATGAATCTTTTTGGCTGTTTTGTTTTCCCCATATTTTCAGTGTATATATATGTCCTAAACCATCCCTTTATCCCACGTCATACCGTACCAAGGGTTTAATGGGTGGAAAAAAATGAGAGTATTAAAGTGAAATAAAGGAACGTAAGAGGAATTATGAATATTTCCAGTTCATTCGGAAACAAATTCAAATTGCGGATGTCAATTAAATAGTCCAATTGAAAATAAGTTTTCAGCAAGACAACATAAGAACATGAAATTTAGGGTTCGGTGCCTCAAGAAGCATTCAAATTCATGGTGTAAATGAACATTTGATTAATGATCATAAGTTTGATTCTCTACTAGCACTTTTTCGAGAGAGTATATTACACCAGGTTCACCCGATACAATTTATCTGATGCGTTTGTAAGTTATTGCGTTAATTTTAGATTTTCTCACACACATCAAAGAATAAGTTCCATTGTCATTAAGAAAATAAAATAAAATTGAAATCTAAGGTTTTGATTAGTAGTATTCAACTACGATTTGGTTCGGTTTTAGCTAAAAATTTGATCCAAATCATATTTCATCGGTTTGAAAAAATTCCAAACCACTAATAATTTATTATAACTGTTATCATCGGAAAAAATTGTGTAGACATGGCAACCTTTCCCAATGAGATCTTCCTTTTGACCATGGCTTCGTAACTCAACTAGTCTTCTGCACACAATAAACAGCCCGTGAATGAGCGTCATAAGAGTTTTTCGGCGTGGCCACTCCGATGCCTAAGTCAATATAGGGCTTGTTGTAAGAAAAAGTATGCAACAAGATGTGCAATATATTGTGTATGAGATTGTGTATATTCTCAATGTTGTTAAGAATAAATCAAAACTGATATTTAAAGGCGAAGCCTATAAAAGTCCAACCAACAAGAAATATTTACTTTTTTAATTGAATTCAAACTTTCATCTTTATCAAAGATTCTTTACTTATTTTTCTAGATATGCGGGTATCTAGATATGAAATGATATATATGATTTATCTTTCACGACCCGAGTATTTATGAGGATATCACAAGTCCCCGCTCTTAGTCGGGCTAGAGTATCACTCGCTGTCCCGATTTTAAAAAGTAGGTCTTGACACGGATAGGTCCTTATCGAAAACAATTGTGGATCGAGCCAAAAGGTATAGTGCCGATTACTCGAGTTTAAATGTGACAAAATCTCATACACTTGGGTTTAAAGGTGTCAAGGCCTCATTCACTTGGGCTTAAGGGGGAGGGTCAGGGACCAACCCAAAAATACCATGATAGGGCCTCCTTCACCTGGGCTTAATATATGTTGTCGAGGCCTCATTCACTCGGGCTTAATATGGTGCCAAGGCCTCATTCACTCGGACTTAATATATGGTGTCGAGGCCTCATACACTCGGGCTTAGGTATCAAGGCCCCATATACTTGGGCTTAGATGGACAGGGTCGGGGACCGAGCCATAAATATAGTGTCGAGACCTCATTCACTCGGACTTAGATGGACAAGGTCAAGGATCGAGCCATAAATATTGTGCCGAGGTCTCATTCAATCGAGCTTAAGGGGCACGGTCTGGGACCGAGTTAGAATATGATATATTATGAGTGCTGCACGACACCAATACAAAAATAATCCAAAATATTAATAATTTGAATGCATGATGTATCACAATAAAATTATTATAGAAAATCCACCACGGTCTCATCTAATTAGATCTGGAGCTCGCAAATATCCACCTCCAAAATGAAATAAAATCTGATCTTCACCGTTCAGAATATGCAACAAGATGTTTTGTACACACGGTACAAATTTCAGAAAATTTCAACGGTTAGATTTTTCAAAATTGCGTTTTCAAAAATGTCGCGCAAAACCTATGCTAGAAGAAGAGCAGATTTTGTTCGGCCATAAATATCTAAGTCTTCAAGCCATCAATAAAAATCTCCAGCGTTCAGAATTTGAATCAAGATTCTCTGAGCATACTGTATATATTTCGAAGAATTCCAACTATTAGATCTTTTGTAAGAGCTTATTCAAACAAAACGCATAGAAACTATTTGAGAAGAGCAGCATCCGCTAAGCGGTCAAAATCCGATCCTACAAGAAACTAATCATGATCTTCACCGTTCAGATCCTAGAAAACATAATTATACATTTTAATACTAAATTAAAACTCGATCAGACAGTTAAAATTTTCCCAAATGGTTTCTCAAGTTGGCTGATGAGCAAGCCATGCGAAAATCCGAAAACTCATACAGAAACTGTGCGAGACGATTAGCTTCTATTCGGCGGTCAAAATATGTTCCTATATGCCACCAAGCACGATCTTCACCGTTCAGATCATAAAAAACATAATTATACATATGCATACCAAATTTTAACCCGATCCGACGGTACAATTCTTCCCACCAGCTTTCGCAAATTGGCTGATGTGCAAGCCAAGTCATGTGAAAATCCGAAAACTCATACAAAAACTGTGCAAGATGATCAACTTCTGTTAAGTGGTCAAAATCCGATCCTACAAAGCCACCAATCACGATCTCCACCATTCAAATCCTTAAAAACATGATTATGAATATGCATAAAATTTGAACCCGATCAGACGTTTCGATTCTTCCCACCAGCTTTCGCAATTTGGCTGATGTGCAAGGAAATCCAAAAACCCATGTTCTCCTATTCTCTCATCAACATCTTAGACTCGGTTTCTCACATACGATGCCAAATGTTATCACTCGAAAAAAAGTTGGGTAGACGTGACAACCTTTTCCAATGAAATCTTCCCTTTCCACCGTGACTTCGTAACTAAACTGGTCTTCTGCACACAATAAACAGCTAGTGAATGGGCGTCAGAATAGTTTTTTAGCGTGACCACTTCGATGCTGAAGTCAATATAGGGCTTGTTGGAGAAGAAAACTCTAAGAAAAAGTATACAACAAGGTGTGCAATATATTGTGCATATTCTCAATATTGTTAAGAATAAATCAAAACTGATAATTATAGGCGAAACCTATAAGATTCCAACCAACAGGAAATATTACTTTCTTAATTGAATTCAAACTTTCATCTTTACGAAATATTCTTTACTTATCTTGCTAGATATACAGGTATCTAGATAAGAAATAATATATATGATTTGTCTTTCTGACCCGAGTATTTATGGGATATCACAATAACCTAACAAAACCATGGATTTCGGTTTGGTGTGATTTGGATTATTAAGTTAAGTTTTTTTTTTTTTTTTTGGAATCCATAAATCAGTCCGTACAGCTTTTTGTAAAAACAAAGTAACGGTTAAGTAGATGCCACCCACAGGGTAGTGCCCTGTGGGTGGCTTGGCGGACTTTGATTGGTTAAAATTAGTGGGGCCCACATGGAACCCACTGATTTTGACCAATCATAGGGTTACACGTCGTCCGCAGGGTAGTACCCTGCGGGGTAGTACCCTGCGGGCGGCATGAACAAAACCCAAAGGAACATCTTTGAGTACAAAATATATTGTTGCGAGCTCAAACTTCTTCGAGCAAAGTTTATGGGCCACTTGATTAGAGGATCTTTGGAAGTGAGAAATTGTTGCGTCCACATTCACTTTAAGACCACCAGTAGGGGAGCTTGCCAAGGCATGGATGGTTTCGGTGGTGAGCCACTAGAATCTCTAGAATCCATGAGACTTTTGAAAGTAGTACGAATTAGAGCGAGTAATAATGTCATCACATGAGAAAATCTTACCTTGAAATATGAATACATTACCAGCCTCCCAAATGCTCCAACAAATCATGATAAAAATATTTAAAATCACCGAAATTTCCATGAGCGAAAATTCAATTGAACAGGCCACCAAACTGTCGTCTAAAAAAAATTCGCATTAAGGGCCATAGTGTTGTTCTTTTCCAAACCTTACGGGTCTTGGAATAAAACCAGAAAACATGATGAATATCCTCATTGATACTTGACAAATATTCTAATCTGGATATGAAAATTTTTGAACAAATGTTCCAGTACAGGCAGTGGCTATGGCACCCGGGCTAAAATTTTATATATATTAATTTTGAGAAATTTTAGATTAATTTGATATTAGTCCGGGTGGTTCGATTCAAAAAATTGAGTATTTCTAGAGTTTAAAATTTTAACTCGAATAATTTAAAAATTCTGGCTCGGCCATTCATGAGTACAGGTGTTCAAAGGGGAATTAAAGTCACAGAGAATGACTCCTTTTAAGTTTTAAGCAACTCATGAAGTTGTAGAATGATGATGTGATACAATCACAAGCGACATGACTTATCTTGTTATAAGTTAAAAGCACTTTATATATTTCACTATTTTCATCTTTTCTGCTTCAACCACAGTTTTGTATTGTCACTTTATGGGAACTAGGACCTCAATTTCTCCCCAAATTGCTTGTTAGTACTTAGTTGTTACATGCAATTCCTTTGTTTTTTGGGTTTTCGTTTACTGATATGTGCGACAAAAGCATATCATATGCTCGTTAATTCGTTTTGCTTCAATCGTTATATGAATAAAATTATGACACAATCGAACGTGGCGGAGCCGGGATTTGTTATCTACTTGAGCTAAGATTTCAAACTCTTGAATCATTTGAAATTTTGAATCGAATTACCCGGACTAATACCAAATTAATCCAAAGCCCGGGTGGCCATTAACGTGGCTCCGCCACTATTAATTAAGCAATACAAATTTTCTCTGTCTACGAGTTTCGTCAAGTAGTGATCAAAATTAAGATTGTTAATACTTGTTCATCTATAAGTTATTTTTGGGCCGTTTGAATCTCACGAGTCATATTCTTTTCGTCAAGATATTGGTTCATCAAACATTTCGGGTCAAATATGTATTTAATAAATTTGGAGTTCAGTTAATATTAGACCCCCGACGCCAAAATGTTTAATTAATATGTATAATTAAATTAAAAATTTTAATATTATAATAATTGTATTTTTTCTAATATAATATTGTTATATCATATTAATAATAATTAGGAAAAATTGTTATTTTGGTCATGTATATTTGTCACTTTGCGATTTCGGTCTTCTATATTTTCAAACTTTAGTTTTACTCCGCTATCTTTGTTTTTTTGGCAATTTTAGTCCTTTTTTCGATGTGTCACTGATGTGGCACCAATGCAGTGCTGATGTGAAGGTGACGTGTAACATTTTCGAAGAAAAATGACTAAAATTGCCAAAAATCGAAACATACAAAACTAAAACTGAAATATGAAAACATAGAGGACTGAAATCACAAAGTGACAAATATAAATGACTAAAATCGCAGTTCTCCCAAATAATTATTAAATTTGTAAGTAGATATTAAATACATGATAAAAAAATAATATATGTAAAATAGAAAAGAATATTCTTTTTTGTATTAAATTTGAATTAAATGAGTTGCAGATTAAAGTTGTATTTGATGCAAAATTTACACTATTTTAATGTAATTTAAAATCAATTCAATAAACCAGCTTATGATAAATTTCAGGATTTGGATGCGTGGTCATCTCCAACCCATAAATCTATTTTAAGGCAAGCTTCTTCATCACAATGATTTTAGATATATGGTCTATTTCAGAAGTTTAGATGAATGATTGTAAATGTTGACTTTTACTACATGAAAAATGGCGAAATCAGTCGCATAATTTAGTCTATCTATGGTTTTGGGCTTATTCTATGCTGCACCGGGTGAATTTCACCCGGTGCAGCATCTACCGTCCAAATAGCCCGGGCCCCACATAATTATGTGGGGCTCGGGCTCCTATTCATGGGGCCCGGCCCCCATGAACGGCCCAGATCCATCGGGTGAATTTCACCCGATGGATCATAGAACTTTCCATGGTTTCGGCCTTCTGACAAATCAAATTTCAATCACTGAGCTATTTGTTTAATACTTTTTCAAAAAATTTTATTAGACTAATTTTGTGATACAAATTTTTTACCTAATCCGACTCATGAATAATATTATTTCTAATGTCAAATGTATTATTTTTCGCTTAATTCAGATATGAACCTGGTCAACTCATCTCATAAATATATAGATACTAGTCGTGCTTGCACACGCGATGCGTGTGTGATTAAAATATGAATATTATTTATTGTATACTTATATTATATGTTTGTTTCAAATCATTTTAAATTTGAAAATAAAATGAGTTGCATGTGATTAAAATATTAATATTATTTATTATATATATGTATTAATTTTTGTTTCAAATCAATTTAAATTTGAAAATAAAATGAAAGCACAAAAATGGAGATCATAATGGATAAATAAAGTTTAAACTAGAGATAGAGATTTAAATTTAATTTAAAATAAAATGAAAGCACATAAATGGAGATTATAATGAACATGTGAAGTTTAAAATAACGGTAAATTGTACTTAAATTCCTAATGGAATACTGAACTTTGCTGTCAGTCCCTAGCTCAGAATTGATTTATCATCACTCCCCAAAAAAATCATTTATATGTTTTAACTCCCTAATGAAAGCCAAAAGACTTGATTGTCCTCATATTTAATTCAAACCCACAAATACCCATCTACAGATCCACATTATATTTCTCTCTCAATTTCCTCTACAGAGCCCACAACATAATTGCCACGAAGAACAAAGAATGAAGAGACTCATGCACATGAAATGAGGAAAGAGAAGCAAAGGTGATGCGATTACGGATAGCTCGCATGTTGATCACATGGTTAAGGACCCTTTGGAGATGCCTCGAGGACCAATTACGAGAGGTCGAGCTAAGAAGTTCAAGGAAGCACTTCAATCGTTGATGATGAATTGTCAAGAAAACATTGGAATGTCTGAAGAATACTTTGGGGAAAGTTACAATCTTATTAAAGTCCAAAAAAGTCAAGAGAGTGGAGAAAATATCAAAGAAAACACAAAAATAGGTGACAGGACCCGAGAGGCATGCGCGCACGCGTGCATCTGTGTGAGTTTTGAAGAGGATGGACAGAAGCCCATGCGCGCCTGCACCAGACGGACAGAGAGCTATGTGCGCCCGCGCGTAGTCCTTGCGCGCCCGCGCCTCGTGTTTTTACACATAGTTTGGCGTGTTTGTGTGTGTGCGAGACTTTTGATATTTTTGGCATTATTTTTTTATTTTGAGTCTTTTATTCCTACTAGGAAACTTTTAGGAAGATATTATCATATCTTTAGATATATTTTTAAGTTATTTCGCGATATCTTTTATTATTTGTAGTTGTATTATAAATACAACAAAAAAATTCATTATTGATAGAATTAAGATTTCTGATTATTGATTATTCAATACAAAATTCTCTCTAGAATTTTATCAAAGCTTTTGCTTTACCCAAAAATCAAACTTATCAAAGTTTCATAGTTTTGTGGCGTTTGTCAATCGATTTTCAATTGGGTTGTCAAAGACAGGTTGCTTTGAAGGTCTAATTGAATTTTTGATTGTTTCCATCGTAAATTCTCTGTTGCTAGTTACAGGTTCAACTAGAGGTGGAGATTCCAAAATCTGTTACTTGTTTCAAAGTTGGGACAAAATCTTTTAATTCTTTTGTTATAGAATTGAGGTGGGATTCTTTGTAGTCGTGTTGCCTTTCATACATAAGATTCATATCAGTTGGTATCAAAGCAAATGTTTGAAACAAGTAAGTTTTCACATCTTTGTGACTATCTATTCTTTGTGTTCTCCACGTTCTTCGTCCTTCTTCTAATTCTTCGTCTAAGTCTATTTCTCGTTCATGTCGCGTGCTGCAAGTTATCTCAAAAAAAAAAAAAAAAGTAGAGACCGAAAAAGCTTCAAATATATATATATATATATATATATATAGAAGAAGCAAGATAACTTGTGTACAATTTTCGTTCTTGTTCATCCTTGGGTGCAAGTCAAAATTCGAGCATCCATAAATTTCTTCTTCTTGTTTTTTTTGTCAATCTTCGAGAGTCGATCTTCAAGCGTCTAAAAGTTGTGAACTTGAGAGTTTGATTCACTTTTTTTACACAAAGCAAAAGCCTACATAAATTGAGTGGAAAGAAAACGAGTGTTGGAGTGAACTGTGAGAACTTGTGTGAGGAATTTTACTACTAACCTTTTTCTTGCAGGTACCATGAATCCTAATAAAGATGCTAGTGAAAGTGTGAACCAAAGAATTTCCAAGGTCCAAATGGAGGCATTGATGGGAAAATTTACTAGGGTGATGAGGTCGGAGTTGGAACCTCTTGATGAGCGGATGAGTAGATTGGAGGAGAGTAGTGGTAGTGGAAAAAAAATTAAAGATAGGAAGGGGAATAATTTTGAAGGAGATGAGGAGAGTTTTGATGAGAATTGGGATGGAGAGAGAAGAGTACATGGGGGTAGACATAGGCGAGAAGCGGTACGAGAAAAACATACGGAGGGTAGTAAGGAGGATGAAAATATTAGTAGTATTAAGATGAAAATTCCAGCGTTTCATGGGAAGTCTGACCCGGAGGCGTATTTGGAGTTTGTGTTTGATTGCCATCACTATTCTTACCTTAAGAAAGTGAGGTTGGCAGTGGTTGAGTTTGTAGACTATGCGTTAATCTGGTGGGATCAATTAGTGACCACTAGAAGGAGGTGTGGAGAGCCGCCTATTGAGACGTGGGAGGAGATGAAGAGTGTCATGAAGAAGCGATTTGTGCCTAACTATTATTATCGTGACATGTACAGGCGATTACAATCTCTGAAGCAAGGTCCAAGAAGCGTGGAGGATTACTACAAGGAGTTGGAAACCACGATGATCCGGGCCAACATTGAGGAGGATAATGAAGCTACAATGACCATATTTTTGTGCGGTTTGAATAGAGAAATCCAAGATCAAGTGGAGCTTCGCCACTGTTTTGATTTGGATGAGATGGTATAGACGGCCATGAAGATGGAGCAGCAGCTCAAGAGGAGAGGAGCTGGTCGACTTTCTATCGGTGGAGGATCGTCGACTCCTTGGCGTCCAAACATTGCAAAACGGGAGGACAACAAGTCCGTATCCAAGCCAAAATTTGACACCAAATTGGAGGCACCAAAACAAGTGGGTAAAGGTACACCTGAAACTACTAATACTCGCTCTAGAGATATTAAATGTTTTAGATGTCAAGGACTTGGTCATATTGCTAGTCAGTGTCCTAATAAAAAAATTATGATTATGAATGCTGGTGGTGATATTGAGTCTGAGAGTGAGGAGGAGAATTATGATGTTATGCCTGCGTTGGAGGATCCCGATGAAGACGAATATGATGCGGTGGTTGGAAAATTGTTAGTGATTAGGAGAGTGTTGAAAGTACAACAAAAGGAGGAGGAAGAAACTCAAAGGAAAAATTTATTCCATACTAGATGCTTTGTGAATAACAAAGTATGTAATGTTATTATTGATAGTGGGAGTTGCACTAATGTAGCGAGTTATGAGTTGGTGGAAAAGTTGAGTTTGCCTGTTATAAAGAATCCTCAACCCTATAAATTGCAGTGGTTTAATGATAATTTGGAGGTGAGAGTGCATAAGCAGGTGGTGGTACCATTTTCCATTGGTAAGTATGTAGATGAAATGTTGTGTGATGTGGTGCCTATGCAAGCTTGTTGTAGTAACCCAGAGACCATTTTAAGATAATAATATGTTAAACATGATTAATGGTTGGTAATTAATCAATTTCGGAATATTCTTGGACTTCGGAAGAGAATTTGGGCTTTTGACTTTGGGCCGGATCGGAAGCTCCGAACCCAGATCGGAAGCTCCGATCCCAGCCACTTCGGAAGCTCAGCGGAAGCACCGAGATCGGAAGCTCCGATCCAGGAACGGAAGTTCCGATCTCCGGCTGCCAGCTTTACCCGATGACTCAGCCGCGAGTTTTGACAAGTGTTGATCGGGGGTGAGATCGGAAGCTCCGATCGACGGATCGGAAGTTCCGGCGTGTCTTGCATGCACACAATGAGCTGGATCGGAAGCTCCGATCCCGAAATCGGAAGTTCCGATCCTGGCCGGGAATTTTTCCTATAAATAGGGCTTCTTAGATTCAATTCTGAATTACGAATTCCCGAGTTTCTTTCTTCAGTTATATAGTGTGAGATATACACTTGAGGGCTCTATCGGTTATAATAGAGGTTTTGGAATAACCAAGGTGTGGTTATAGTCATCCGGGACTAGCGACTCCAAAGGGCTATCTACGGACGAAGGTATGGTCCGGAAATCTATTTAAGTTTTGGGAGTACTTATTAGCTTAGTTAAGACTGATAGAATTTATGTAGTGATACGGTGAACTTTTGAATATAGGCTTGGAACCTAGGATCTTATTATACGTGAACTAGCCTAGAGGTACGTACACATTGACTGAGATTGCCAGCGAGTATACATGTTTATATGTTGCATTTATTTGGCATTATTATATGGCATGATATATGATTTACTGCTTTCTATATTCATATGTCATGTGCATATACACGTTGAGCCTATACCTTGTTATACCTGACTATAGAGCCACTCAGCTCTATACTCGATAGTCTGTCACTGAGAGTACCGCGACGGCGGGGGCATTTATGTCTGTCTACTCTGGTGTACTAGACGAGTGTGGTTGCACCCAGAGGTTGATCCGTGCGGTGGCAGCACTCATGTGGCGCCGGTACTGAGCATGACTTTTCAGATGACCCTGTACCAGTCATCATGTTGCATGCATTACATACATTTGTTTACTCATGTCTATGTACTGGGCGTTAGCGCTCACGTTCTAGTTGTTATCTTGGACACCCTATTCCATGGGGCAGGTAGCAGGATGGACGGAGCTGGTAGTTCAAGGCAGGACTAGGGCGCAGGAGCCTTGAGGATTTTATACAGCAGGATTCGATATAGCTGTATAATGTTTACTGTTTCGATTTGGTTGTATCACTACAGATTTAAGCCTGGATTATGTTACTAAGCTGATATGTAAATTATGGTTTTGTTTCCGCATGTTTTATTCTGTTAAGTTATTTTGCTGTATTAAGTTTAATGCATGCTATTATTTGCCAGTTAGTAGGTGATACCATGCAGGGTCACTACATTTTTTGTATCAGAGCATGCTTAGATTTTGGGATTAGTACTTGGGATTTAGTTTAGTTTTGAGTAATTCTTGGGCATTTGGGATTTTAATGTGCAATTCTTTTCAGGATATGGCTGACGAGAGTCACGGTAGTGTTGGCCAGGGAGGTGGTCATCATCATCGTCGCCATCATCATCATGATGATGATCATCATCATCATGAGGGTAGATGTCGCTACTCTATCAATAAGTTCATGCAAGTAGGACCGAAACCTTTGGTGGGAGGCGAGAATCCTGAACAGGCGAGGAGTTGGATGTCTAAACTCGAGAGTACTTTTCGTGCTTTCGATTGTACTGAGGATCAGAAATTGGAAGTTCTAGAATTTGTTCTAGAAGATCGAGCACGTTTTTGGTGGGATGCCAAGGCTGCTCAGGCACGTACTGAGAGAGGACATGTGACTTGGGGGGATTTCTGTCGGGAGTTTCAGAAATTGTATTTTCCTCCAGCTGTTCGCCAAGCACGATCGATGGAGTTGCTTACTTTGAGGCAAGGATCAATGACTATTGATCAATATCAGCAACGATTTCTTGATCTGTTACCTTTCAGTCCTCATATCAATGAGAGTGATGCGTCAAAGTATGATATCTTTCTACAAGGTTTGAACCAAGATATCTACTCTCAGGTTGTCGTCTATGATGACCCGGTATCTTTTGAGACTTTGGTGAACCGTTGCCGTCTTGTGGAGATTAGCAACAGGCGGGCACAGTTGATGATGCCAGGACAGCCTAGTGGATCTTTTGAGCCTCGAGCTCAATCTGTTGTGCAATCTGGACCTATGTCTTCTTCTACTCCTACTACTTCATCTGGATCTTGTGGTTCACGAGGTATGTTTCATTTTGGGAAGAAGAAGAAGAAGAAAAAATTTTGTAGTCATTGTGGAGGGAAGCATCCTGCAGCTTCATGTCCGAGAGCTACTGGTGCTTGTTATATTTGTGGTCAGCAGGGACATCTGCGGAGAGATTGTCCTCAGCGCATGGGTTCTGCTAGTGGATCGGGATCACATGTTGGATCTCAGGCTTCTATTGTTCCACGTCAGCAGCCGGCACCACAGAGTTCTTCTGGTTACCATCCCCAGACTCAAGGGCAGGTGTTTGCTCTGTCTCAGGAGCAGGCTACAGAGGGAAGCGATCGCATGTTGGCAGGTACCTTTCTGTTATGTGGTATTCCTGCACTTGTATTAATTGATACTGGAGCATCACATTCCTTTATTTCTAGTCGCTTTGTTAAGAGACATAGATTACCTTATGTATCATTAGATATGGATTTAGTTGTATCTACTCCGTTGGAGCAAGAGATAGTAACTAAGCGTCTAGTGATGGGTTGCCTTCTGGAGTTTGAAGGTAATGTGTTAGTAGCTAATTTGATGATATTAGCGATGGCAGATTTTGACTGTATCTTGGGAATAGATATGCTGACTTTGTATCATGCTACTGTGGATTGTTATCAGCGTCTGGTACAGTTTCATCCGGTTGAGGGTGATAGCTGGTATTTTTATGGTGAGGGTGCGCGACCTCCGATGCCACTTATTTCGGCTCTGAAGACATGTCATGTCTTGGAGTCAGGTGGGGAGGGCTACCTCATCTATGCAGTTGATATGTCCACGAGTAGTACGGGTATTGATCAGTTACCGGTTGTCAGCGAGTTTCCTGATGTATTCCCTGATGAGATTCCTGGTTTTCCTCCGGTGCGAGAGGTTGAATTTGGTATTGATTTAGTACCAGGAACTACGCCTATATCCCGAGCACCTTATCGTCTGGCACCTTCAGAGATGAGGGAATTGAAACAGCAGTTACAGGATCTGCTTGATAAGGGATATATTCGTCCGAGTGTTTCTCCGTGGGGAGAACCTGTTTTGTTTGTCAAGAAGAAAGATGGATCGATGCGATTGTGTATTGATTACAGGCAGTTGAATCGTGTCACCATCAAGAATAAGTATCCTTTGCCGCGGATTGATGATCTGTTCGATCAATTACAGGGTACTTCTGTTTATTCTAAGATAGATCTGAGATCTGGATACCACCAGATGCGGGTACGGGACTCAGATATTTCTACGACTACTTTCAGGACCAGATACGGGCATTATGAATTTCTGGTAATGCCATTCGGTTTAACGAATGCACCGGCAGTCTTCATGAATCTGATGAATCAGATATTTCGAGAGTATCTGGATAGATTTGTCATCGTCTTCATTGATGATATTATTGTCTATTCTCATGACAAGGATGAGCATGCACAACATTTGAGGATTATTTTACAGACGTTACGAGATAAGCAGCTGTATGCGAAATTGAGCAAGTGTGAATTTTGGCTTGATCGGGTAGTGTTTCTCGGTCATGTGATTTCTAATGAAGGGATATCTGTTGATCCTAGTAAGATAGAGGCAGTACTGAACTGGTCTCGTCCGATGACGGTTGCTGAGATTCGTAGTTTCTTGGGTCTAGCTGGATATTACCGTCGGTTCATCGAGAATTTTGCACAGTTGGCAAGGCCTTTGACACAGCTTACACGGAAAGATGTTGCCTTCATATGGTCCTCGGATTGTGAGGAGTCATTTCACGAGCTGCATTGACGTCTTACTACTGCACCTATGCTAGCTCTACCTTTTGGATCAGGAGGTTATGTTGTCTATACTGATGCCTCTAGTCAGGGGTTAGGATGTGTTCTAACATAGCATGGCCATGTTATTGCCTATGCTTCTCGACAGTTGAAGACGCATGAGACTAACTATCCAGTGCATGATCTCGAGTTAGCCGCCATTGTATTTGCGCTCAAGATTTGGAGGCATTATCTTTATGGCGAGAAATTTGAGATATTTACGGATCACAAGAGTTTGAAGTATTTATTCACTAAGGCGGAGTTGAATATACGACAGAGACACTGGATGAATCTTCTGAAGGATTATGATTGTGAAATCAAATATCATTCAGGTTCTGTTAATCTTACTGCTGATGCTTGAGTCGGCAAGTGAGACTTTCTGCACTTCAGACTAGTGAAGTATCTCATATGATTTAAGAGTGCTGTTCATTGAGTTTTATGCTCAAGCACAAGAAAGGGAGAAATGGGATTCAATTGTATACTATTTTATCTGAGCCAGCATTGTATTCTCGGATCAGAAATGCTCAGATATCTGATGTTAAGACTCAGCGTTTGGCACATCTAGCCAATGGAGTTAATACATCTGGATTCCATTTTCAGGCAGATGGTTTATTGTGCTTATCTAATCGAGTGGTTGTACCTAATGTTGCGGAGCTCAGGAATGATATTCTTTCTTAAGCTCACAGGAGTTGATTATCAGTTCATCCTAGTAGCATGAAAATGTATAAAGATTTGCGAACTAGATTCTGGTGGAAAGGGATGAAGAGGAGTGTGTATCAATTTGTTTCGAGATGTTTGATTTGTCAACAAGTCAAGGCTGAACACCGACGACCAGGTGGATTACTACAGAATCTTGAGATTCCCGAATGGAAGTGGGAGCATGTGACTATGGACTTTGTTACCCACTTGCCTATGACGTCACGTCAGTGTGATGCTATCTGGGTTGTCGTTGATCGTTTGACAAAATCAGCACACTTTATTCCTTACAATCGGGAGTATTCTTATGATCGCATGACACGTTTATACATCCAGGAGATAGTGCGATTACATGGGATTCCAGTGAGCATAGTCAGTGATAGAGACCCGCGATTTACCTCACGTTTTTGGGGTAGTTTTCAGGAGGCGTTGGGTACCACTCTGAGTTTGAGCACTGCATATCATCCGGAGACTGACGGGCAGTCAGAACGGACGATTCGTACACTGGAGGATATGCTACGTTCTTCTGTCATGGATTTTGGCTTATCTTGGCAGGATCAGTTACCTTTGATCGAATTTGCCTACAATAACAGTTATCATCGTAGTATTAATATGGCACCTTTCGAGGCATTGTGCGGTCGACGGTGTCGTACTCCGTTATTCTGGGATGAAGTCGGGGAACGACAAGTCGAGAGTCCTGAATTGGTGCAGCAGATTGTAGACAAGGTAGATTTGATCAAGCATAGGATCAAAGTTGCTCAAGATAGACAAGCCAGTTATGCTAATATTCGCCGTAGGCCACTTCAGTTTGAGCCTGGTGAATATGTGTTCCTTCGAGTATCACCTTTCAGAAAGGTGATGAGATTCGGCGTGAAAGGCAAGTTGTCTCCTCGTTTTATTGGACCTTTCCAGATCCAGTATACATAATGTTTTTCATGTGTCGTTTCTTCGACAATATATAGCTGATGAATCTCATGTGATTCAGTCTACTGATATTCAGCTAGAGCCAGATCTGTCTTTTGTTGAACGACCAATCCGTATCCTAGACAGGAAGGAGAAAGTTCTTCGGAACAAAACTATACCACTTGTGATGGTACAGTGGCAGCGCCGAAGCGTTGAAGAAGCAACTTGGGAAACTGAGAGTCGTATGCGAGCAGAATATCCTGAGTTGTTTGCTTTGTATTTTTGATTTACCATGTAAGATGTAATTACAGTTGTTGTAATAAAACATGGTTTGATGTTTTATATTGTTATCTTAATTTGTCTTTAGATGTTATTTCGCGGACGAAATATCTAAAGGTGGGGATAATGTAGTAACCCAGAGACCATTTTAAGATAATAATATGTTAAACATGATTAATGGTTGGTAATTAATCAATTTCGGAGTATTTTTGGACTTCGGAAGAGAATTTGGGCTTTTGACTTTGGGCCGGATCGGAAGCTCCGAACCCAGATCGGAAGCTCCGATCCCAGCCACTTTGGAAGCTCAGCGGAAGCACCGAGATCGGAAGCTCTGATCCAGGAACGGAAGTTCCGATCTCCGGCTGCCAGCTTTGCCCGATGACTCAGCCGCGAGTTTTGACAAGTGTTGATCGGGGGTGAGATCGGAAGCTCCGATCGACGGATCGGAAGTTACGATCCTGGCGTGTCTTGCATGCACGCAATGAGCTGGATCGGAAGCTCCGATCCCGAAATCGGAAGTTCCGATCCTGACCGGGAATTTTTCCTATAAATAGGGCTTCTTAGATTCAATTCTGAATTACGAATTCCCGAGTTTCTTTCTTCAGTTATATAGTGTGAGATATACACTTGAGGGCTCTATCGGTTATAATAGAGGTTTTGGAATAACCAAGGTGTGGTTATAGTCATCCAGGACTAGCGACTCCAAAGGGCTATCTACGGACGAAGGTATGGTCCGGAAATCTATTTAAGTTTTGGGAGTACTTATTAGCTTAGTTAAGACTGATAGAATTTATGTAGTGATACGGTGAACTTTTGAATATAGGCTTGGAACCTAGGATCTTATTATACGTGAACTAGCCTAGAGGTACGTACACATTGACTGAGATTGCCAGCGAGTATACATGTTTATATGTTGCATTTATTTGGAATTATTATATGGCATGATATATGATTTACTGCTTTCTATATTCATATGTCATGTGCATATACACGTTGAGCCTATACCTTGTTATACCTGACTATAGAGCCACTCAGCTCTATACTCGATAGTCTGTCACTGAGAGTACCGCGACGGCGGGGGCATTTATGTCTGTCTACTCTGGTGTACTAGACGAGTGTGGTTGCACCCAGAGGTTGATCCGTGCGGTGGCAGCACTCATGTGGCGCCGGTACTGAGCATGACTTTTCAGATGACCCTGTACCAGTCATCATTTTGCATGCATTATATACATATGTTTACTCATGTCTATGTACTGGGCGTTAGCGCTCACGTCCTAGTTGTTATCTTGGACACCCTATTCCATGGGGCAGGTCGCAGGATGGACGGAGCTGGTATTTCAAGGCAGGACTAGGGCGCAGGAGCCTTGAGGATTTTATACAGCAGGATTCGATATAGCTGTATAATGTTTACTGTTTCGATTTGGTTGTATCACTACAGATTTAAGCCTGAATTATGTTACTAAGCTGATATGTAAATTATGGTTTTGTTTCCGCATGTTTTACTCTGTTAAGTTATTTTGCTGTATTAAGTTTAATGCATGCTATTAGTTGCCAGTTAGTAGGTGATACTATGCAGGGTCACTACACTTGTCATATTCTGTTGGGTAGGCCGTGACAATTTGATAAAAAGGTGATACATGACGGTTTTAAAAATCGTTATTCTTTTGCCTTGAAAAAGGAGCCTATAGTATTGTTACCTATGACTCCAAAGCAAGTGTTGGAGTACCATTTGAAAAAGAAAAAGAAAGAGGAGGCCGAAAAAAAGAGTGAACAAAAAAGTGAGATGGTCTTAGAAAAAAATATTGAGAAAAAAAAAGATGAAAAAGAAATTGAGAGGAAAGAGGCCGATAAAAAATATTTATGGCCCAAAAGAGTGAGTTGCGAGAGATTTTACATGTGCATACTTCACTTGTGTTGATTTTCTATAAGGAGATTCTCCTTAACACAAGTGATATAGCCGGAAATCTTCTGAGCAATGTTGTTTCTCTTTTGCAGGAATTTGAAGATTTATTTCCGGAGGATTTGCCTCAAGGATTAACACCTTTGAGGGGGATTGAGCATCAAATTGATTTTGTACCCGGAAGTGCGTTGCCAAACCGTCCAGCGTATAGGAGCAACCCGGAGGAAACAAAAGAGATGCAAAGACAGGTAAGTGAACTTTTAGATAAAGGTTTTGTGCGTGAGTCCATGTCACCGTGTGCTATGCCTGTTTTGTTAGTTTCTAAGAAAGACGGTTCATGGAGAATGTGTGTGGATTGTAGAGCCATTAAAAATATTACCATCAAGTATAGGCATCCTATTCCTAGACTAGATGATATGTTGGATGAATTGCATGGTTCTAGCATCTTTAGTAAAATTGATCTTAAGAGTGGTTACCATCAAATTTGGATGAGAGAAGGTGATGAATCGAAACTGCTTTTAAAACTAAGTACGGATTGTATGAGTGGTTGGTTATGCCATTTGGGTTAACTAATGCACCGAGTACTTTTATGAGGTTGATGAATCATGTTTTGCGTGCTTATATTGGAAAATTTGTTGTGGTGTATTTTGTTGATATTTTGGTGTATAGTAAGAACTTGAATGAGCATGTTGAACACTTGAGGATTGTGCTAATCACACTAAAAGCTGAACAATTGTATGCTAATTTGAAAAAGTGTGTGTTCTGTACAAAAGAACTTGTGTTTTTTGGTTTTGTTGTGAGTGCTCAAGGTGTCAAAGTTGATGAGGACAAGGTACGTGCAATTCGAGATTGGCCAACACCTACTTCTATTGGTCAAGTTCGGAGTTTTCATGGTCTTGCAAGTTTCTATAGGAGATTTGTGAAAGATTTCAGTACTTTGGCGACACCTATGATTGCAGTAATCAAGAAGAACGTTCCATTCCATTGGGGCGAGGAGCAAGAGAAGTCTTTTAATATTGTCAAGAATAAATTAATTAATGATCCTTTCCTTGTATTACATGATTTTACTAACACTTTTGAAATTGAATGTGATGCGTCAGGTGTAGGAATTGGAGGTGTCTTGATGCAAGGGGGCGACCGATTGCATACTTCAGTGAGAAGCCTAGTGGGACATCCTTGAATTATCCTACCTACGACAAGGAGTTTTATGCGTTGGTAAGGGTACTTGAGACATGGCAACACTATTTGAGGCCAAAAGAATTTGTGATTCATACGGATCATGAATCATTGAAGCATTTCAAAGGACAACAAAAGCTAAACAAGAAGCATGTTAAGTGGATGGCGTTTGTGGAAACTTTTCCCTACGTTATCAAATACAAGCAAGGGAAGAAAAATGTGGTAGCGGATGCTCTATCACGAAAGTATGTACTTTTATCTACTCTAGATTCTAAATTCATAGGAACTCTTAGTGATCTTGATTTTGGTGAGATATATGTGTCATGTTTGCATGGTCCAAAAGATAAATTCTTCATGCATGATGGGTATTTGTTTAAGGAGGATAAGTTGTGTATTCCTAAGTCGTCTATTCGTGAATTACTTGTTAGAGAATCACATGGGGGTGGATTAATGGGACATTTTTGTGTGGCTAAAACTTATGAAACTTTGCATGAACATTTTTATTGGCCACATATGAAGCATGACGTTGAAAAAATTTGTGAAATATGTGTGACTTGTAAGAAAGCAAAGTCTAGGCAACATCCACATGGTTTGTATACTCCACTTCCCGTTCCTAGTGAACCGTGGGTAGATATTTCTATGGATTTTGTTTTAGGACTACCGAGGTCTAAGAAGGGGAGGGATTCAATTTTTGTTGTGGTTGATAGATTTTCTAAGATGTCTCATTTTATTGCGTGTCATAAATCTGATGATGCTTCTCATGTTGCTAAATTGTTCTTTAATGAAGTTGTTAGATTGCATGGCATGCCTAGGAGTATTGTGTCTGATAGAGATACTCGTTTCTTGAGCTACTTTTGGAAAACATTATGATGCAAACTTGGTACTAAACTACTGTTTTCGACTACATGTCATCCTCAAACGGATGGTCAAACTGAAGTTGTTAATAGAACGTTAGGAACTTTGTTGCGTGCTATCATTAAAAAGAATTTGAAGAGTTGGGAAGAATGTTTGCCATTTGTTGAGTTTGCATATAATCGTAGTGTGCATTCTACTACAAATTTTTCACCATTTGAAATTGTGTATGGTTTTAATCCTTTAACCCCGTTGGATTTGATGTCTTTGCCTATGAGTGAAAGGGTTAATATGGATGGTAAGAAAAAGGCGGACTTTGTGAGAAATTTGCATGAAAGGGTAAAGGCGAACATTGAGAAAAAGAATTTGCAATACACGAAGCAAGAAAATAAAGGTAAAAAGAAGGTTGTATTTGAACCGGGTGATTGGGTTTGGTTGCATTTGCGGAAGGAGCATTTTTCGGAGAAGCGGCATTCTAAGTTGTTACCTAGAGGCGATGGACATTTCCAAGTCTTGGAGCGGATCAATGATAATGCCTACAAATTAGACTTGCCAGGTGAGTATAATGTAAGTACTACTTTTAATGTTTTCGACTTGTCGTTGTTTGATGTAGGTGATGATCGAGATTTGAGGACAAATCCTTTTCAAGAAGGGGAGGATGATGCGATTACGGATAGCTCGCATGTTGATCACATGGTTAAGGACCCGTTGGAGATGCCTCGAGGACCAATTACGAGAGGTTAAGCTAAGAAGTTCAAGGAAGCACTTCAATCGTTGATGATGAATTGTCAAGAAAACATTGGAATGTCTGAAGAATACTTTGGGGAATGTTACAATCTTATTGAAGTCCAAAGAATTCAAAAGAGTGGAGAAAATATCAAAGAAAATACAAAAATAGGTGACAGGACCCGAGAGGCATGCGCGCCCGCGCTTATCTGTGTGTGTTTTGAAGAGGATGGACAGAAGCCCATGCGCGCCTGCGCTAGACGGACAGAGAGCTATGCGCGCCCGCGCCTCATGTTTTTACACACAGTTCGGCGTGTTTGTGTGTGTGCGAGACTTTTGATATTTTTGGCATTATTTTCTTATTTTGAGTCTTTTATTCCTACTAGGAAATTTTTAGGAAGATATTATCATATCTTTAGATATATTTTTAAGTTATTTTGCGATATCTTTTATTATTTGTAGTTGTATTATAAATACAACAAAAACATTCATTATTGATAGAATTAAGATTTCTGATTATTGATTATTCAATACAAAATTCTCTCTAGAATTTTATCAAAGCTTTTGCTTTACCCAAAAATCAAACTTATCAAAGTTTCATAGCTTTGTGGCGTTTGTCAATCGATTTTCAATTGGGTTGTCAAAGACAGGTTCCTTTGAAGGTCTAATTGAATCTTTGATTGTTTCCATCGTGAATTCTCTGTTGCTAGTTACAGGTTCAACTAGAGGTGGAGATTCCAAAATCTGTTACTTGTTTTAAATTCGGGATAAAATCTTTGAATTCTTTTGTTATAGAATTGAGGTGCGATTCGTTGTAGTCGTGTTGCCTTTCATACATAAGATTCATATCAAAAGGACAAATCGACAGAAGTTACAATGAAAAAAAAATGTGATACAACTACAAATAAGAAGAAATCGAGGAAAGAGACGAAGGAAAACCAAGACATTTCTCTCAATTTCTATCGTTTGTTTTTTGTTGAAAAAAATTTGGGGTTTTCAAATTATTATTTTTTATTTTAGCTTATTGACAACCAATTTTTCCCAATTTATAGGGTTTGTTCTTGATACTGCTAGTCAATCTATTTTTAGTTGCATTGATTTTGAGGTAGTAAATCGAAATTTGTAGTGTTTTGTGCAATTCAGTTTCAATATGGGTATTTATCTTTTGCTACAAAAATTTTCGTGGTTTTGAAATTATAATTGTTTATTTTAGCTTATTGACAACTATTTTCCCCAATTTCTAGGTTTTGTGTTTGATATTGCAATTCCGTTGATGTTTAGTTGCATTAGATTGCTCTTTCCAAAAATTTTTGAAATTAAGAAATGAGTTGCAGTGCTTGATTTCAAGGAAGCAATTCGAAATTTTTTGGGTTTTGTACAAATCAATTTCTATTGGGCATTCGATTATTTTTTTTTTGTGGTTACTGTTGTGGTGTACTGCATGAAAATTTAGAGGGATGTTTTTGTATCTTTTTTCGGCTCACTAAGTTGAAAATCAAGAAGATTGATATTGTTATTTATTCAATTATTTGGATTGTTATGCATATTATTAGAAATGAAAAGAAACACACGCATACACACATATATATGTATATAAGGCTCAAATTATCATCAATATTTACGTGAAACGTTTAATTGATAAGGTATTTTATCTTCTGTTTCTTCTTCTTTTTTCATAGTTGTGTTTATAATAATTATTTTTATAAATTTGTTTCTGGTTTTTAATATAGAAATGGTTTTGGAAGAGAGATCAATTAATGATCATCATGAGAAGAAGAGAGGAAATGGATATTTTCACGATGTTCCCCTCCTTATTTTAAAACTCTGATGGGAGAATTGAAGCCAATATTAGGCGAGCAGCAGAGGAGTCAATAAATGATACTCCATTTGCAAAATGGATTGATATGTTGGCCCTTGCAATAAGTAGTGGCCGGATTGATTATTTTCTAAACAGATTTGAGGTTGATTCATGTTCTTTTATTGTTCGTGATGACATTATCATCCCTTTCAAATTAGCAGATTTCTCAATTGTTTTTGGCTTACCTCATAGTGACCAACCAGTTGACATGGACTTGAAACTGAACTTTATATTTTTAACGCGGAATTTTGACGGCAAGGTCACTAATGCCAACCGAATAGCTCCACACCAAAACGCAGGAGGAATGACAAAGCATAAGCACATTTCCTACTTTATGACATATAATACAGAAAATGGAGGTCCCAAACTGAGTTCTCAGTTTATCTAGTTCTGAGCTCGATTACTTTCAATGTGTCCTCGATATTTTCTATATTGTTCATAAAAAGTATCATATGCACCTTGATCAACCATATAAATCATATGGTGCGCTAAAGCAGAAACACATTTCCTAATTTATCAAGCACAATACAGAAAATAGAGGACCCAAAATGAGTTCTCAATTTTTTGTTGTTTTTTATACTAGATATTTTCTGTATTATCCCTAAAAAGTATGATGTGTACCTTGACATAATATTTGGCATGTAAGGATGATTATCTACTCCAAAACCATCAAATAGTATTGGCAAGAAAACTTCAATAATGATGAATCATATGAGATAAAAATTTTGGCATGTAAGGTATAAATGAGTCATGTTAACCATGCTAAGGAACACAAGTGATTTTATGGGTACAAAAAAGATTTGATTAAGTATACTCGTTTTCTAATCGTGCATAAAGTACACGTGAATTGAGTATAACTTAGCGTTTATCGAGCACAACTAAAATGAGTCATATTAACCATGATAAGGAACACAAGTGATTTTCTAGATGAAGTTATATTGTAGTAGTGTCTTGGTACAAACAAGATGTGATTGAGTATAATGGTTATATAATCAAGCACCGTGTACACTTGAATTGGGTAAAATATATCGTCAATTGAGCACAAATAAAGTGAGTCATATTAACCATTCTAAATAACACGTCATTTTCGAAATGAAGTTATATTGTCGCGGTGTCTTGGTACAAAAATTGATCTCATTGAATACATTAGTTTTCTAATTGAGCATCGTGTACACATGAATTGAGTACTATATATCGTTGATCGAGCATAATGTAGAGTTAGAGTCATATTAACTAAGCTAAGGGACACAAGTGATTTCCGGATAAAGTTATAGCGTGAAAATGTCTATGTGCAAGGTAAATCCAACATATTGATTAAAAATATTGATCAAGCTAATATCCTACTTTATGAGGGACAAGTAAAGAAATTATCGAGTACAAAAAAGATCTGATTGAGTACAATGGTTTTCTAATTGAGCACAATGTACACATGAACTGAGTATAATATATCGTCGATCGAGCACAAGTCCTACTTGATTAGAGACAATTAAAGAAATTATCGAGTACAAAATAGATCTGATTGAGTACAATAATTTTCTAATCGAGCACCATGTATACATGAATTGAAAACTATATATCGTCGATCGAGCACAACGTAGAGTGAGTCATATTAACCATGCTAAGGAACACAATTGATTTTTCGGATGAAGTTATGGGGTTAAAATGTCGAGGTGAAAAATCATGGTCAGTAAACATCCAAAAACTTCAAGATATAATTGACACAAAAACTTCAATACAAATGAATTCATATGAGATACAAATGTCATTAGTAAAGCAGAAGAAAGTATACCCTTTTATAGTAGCATCACTTGATGTGATATACACTAGCTACTAAATTTTACAAGATCTCGTTGCAAGGTAAGTCCAACATATTGATTTAAATTATTGATCAGGCTAATTATCCTAATTTATGAGGGACAAGTAAATAAATTATCGAGTACAAAAAATATCTGATTGAGTACAATGGTTTTCTAATCGAGCACAATGTACACATGAATTGAGTACAATATACCGTCGATCTAGTACAAGTCCTACTTGATGAGGGACAATTAAATAAATTATCGAGTATAAAATATATCTGATTGAGTACATTAATTTTCTAATCGAGCACCGTGTACACATGAATTGAGTATTATATATCGTCGATAAAGCACAACGTAGAGTTAGTCATATTAACCAAGCTAAGGAACACAATTGACTTTTCAGATGAATTTATAGTGTGAAAATGTGGAGGTGGAAATCATGGTCAGTAAACATTCAAAAACTTGAAGATAGCATTGACACAAAAGCTTCAATAAAGATGAATCCATATGAGATACAACATTTTATTATTAAAGCAGAAGAAAGTATACCATTTTATCGTAGCATCACTTGATGTGATATACATTACAACTAAAATTTACAAGATCTCGTTGCAAGGTAAATCCAACATATTGATTTAAATTATTGATCAAGCTAATTATCCTAATTTATTAGGGACAAGTAAATAAATTATCGAGTAAAAAAAGATCTGATTGAGTACAATGGTTTTCTAATCGAGCACAATATACATATAAATTGAGTACAATACATTGTCGATCGAGTACAAGTCCTACTTGATGTGGGACAATTAAATAAATTATCGAGTATAAAATAGATCTAATTGAGTACATTAATTTTCTAATCGAGCACTGTGTACACATGAATTGAGTATTACATATCGTCGATCAAGCACAACGTAGAGTGAGTTATATTAACCAAGCTAAGGAACACAATTGACTTTTCAGATGAATTTATAGTGTGAAAATATGGAGGTAAAAATCATGGTCAGTAAACATCCAAAAACTTGAAGATATCATTGACACAAAAGATTCAATAAAGATGAATTCATATGAGATACAACATTTTATTATTAAAGCAGAAGAAAGTATACCATTTTATCATAGCATTACTTGATATGATATACATTACAACTAAAATTTACAAGATATTGTTGCAAGGTAAATCCAACATATTTATTTAAATTATTTATCAGGCTAATTATCCTAATTTATGAGGGACAAGTAAATAAATTATCGAGTACAAAAAAGATCTGATTGAGTACAATGGTTTTCTAATCGAGCACAATTTACACATGAATTGAGTACAATATACCATCGATCGAGTACAAGTCCTACTTGATGAGGGACAATTAAATAAATTAACGACTATAAAATAGATCTGATTGAGTACATTAATTTTCTAATCGAGTACCGTGTACACATGAATTGAGTATTATATATCGTCGATAAAACACAACATAGAGTGAGTCATATTAACCAAGCTAAGGAACACAATTGACTTTTCGAATGAATTTATAGTGTGAAAATTTGGAGGTGAAAATCATGGTCAGTAAAAATCCAAAAAATTGAAGATAGCATTGACACAAAAGCTTCAATACAGATGAATCCATATGAGATACAATATCTCATTGGTAAAGCATAAAAAAGTTTACCATTTTATAGTAGCATCACTTGATGTGATATACATTACAAATAAAATTTACAAGATCTCGTTGTAAGTTAAATCCTACATATTGATTTAAATTATTGATCAGGCTAATTATCCTAATTTATGAGGGATAAATAAATAAATTATCGAGTACAAAAAATATCTGATTGAGTACAATGGTTTTCTAATCGAGCACAATGTACACATGAATTGAGCACAATATACCGTCGATTGAGTAAAAGTCCTACTTGATGAGGGACAATTAAATAAATTATCGATTATAAAATAAATCTGATTGAGTACATTAATTTTCTAATAGAGCACCGTGTACAAATGAATTGAGTATTATATATCGTCAATCAAGCACAACGTAGAGTGATTCACATTAACCAAGCTAAGGAACACAATTGACTTTTCGGATGAATTTATAGTGTGAAAATGTCGAGGTGAAAATCATGGTCAGTAAACATCCAAAAACTTGAAGATAGCATTGACACAAAAGCTTCAATACAGATGAATCCATATGAGATACAATATCTCATTGGTAAAGCAGAAAAAATATACCATTTTATAGTAGCATCACTTGATGTTACACTAGCTACTAAAATGTACAAGATCTCGTTACAAGGTAAATCCAACATATTGATTTAATTTATTGTTCAAGTTAATTGCCTACTTTATGAGGGACAAGTAAAGAAATTATCGAGTTCAAAAAAGATCTGATCGAGTCCAGTGGTTTTCTAATCGAGCACAGTGTACACATGAATTGAGTACAATATAATGTCAATCGAGCACACTTCTTACTTGATGAGAGACAATTAAAGAAATTATCGAGTACATAATAGATCTGATTGAGTACATTAGTTTTCTAATCAAGCGCCGTATACACATGATTTGAGTACTATATATCATCGATCGAGCACAACGTAGAGTGAGTCATATTAACCAAGCTGGAACACAATCGATTTTCTGGATGAAGTTATAGTGTGAAAATGTCGAGGTGGAAAATCATGGTCAGTAAACATCCAAAAACTTTAAGATAGCATTGACACAAAAGCTTCAATGCAGATGAATCCATATGACATGCAACGTGTCATTAGTAAAACAGAAGAAAATATACCATTTTATAGTAGCATCATTAGATGTGATATACACTAGCTACTAAAATGTACAAGATCCCATTGCAAGGTAAATCCAACATATTGATTTAAATTATTGATCAAACTAATATCCTACTTTATGAGGGACAAGTAAAGAAATTATCAAGTACAAAAAATATTTGATTGAGTACATTGGTTTTTTAATCGAGCACAATGTACACATGAATTGAGTACAATATATCGTCGATTGAGCACAATTTCTACTTGATGATGGGACAATTAAAGAAATTATCGAGTACAAAATATATCTGATTGAGTACATTAGTTTTCTAATCGATAACCGTGTACACATTAATTGAGTACTATATATCGTCAATCGAGCACAACGTAGAGTGAGTCATATTAACCAAGTTGGAACACAATTGATTTTCCGGTTGAAGTTATAGCGTGAAAATGTCTCGATACAGGATCATGGTCAGTAAGCATCCAAAAAAAATTCAATATCGCATTGACATAAAAACTTCAATTGATGAGCGAACAAATGTATGATGTAAAATGCATTTTCGGATCGCTAATAAATTGTCCACTTGATATTTAGAAGCATAAATTCTCCATCCACAACTCTTTTCAGTACAAGGAGCGATTACTTTTTCACTATCATTATTTCAATAAAAAATGACCGTCTTGTAGCAATAACATAATTTTTAACACATCTTTTAAATTCAACAACATTCTTGAATTTTTTACCTACACCACAGATACAATTAATCCAAGCATCTAGTGTATTGCACAACGCGGCTTGATCGGATTCATTACCACTATTTGATTGTATGTCTTCTTCATCAACCTCTGCCAATTTGATATAAACGTGTTAAGTGCGAGATACACAAATTAAGTACTTAACATACGTACACAATGTCAAATATTGGATGTAAATAATATTAGTGTTTTTAAATAATTCATATCATGTGAACTTATGTTAAATATGCGTTCAACTATTTATCAATCTTTAGCAAGTAATAATCTGCAAGAAAAATGTATATATATTATAATACTAGAGCACAAATTATATAACCATAATATTTTCAAATTTTGCACGATTTCAAGCTTACTAGATCTAAAATAAAATATTATAAAAATACAATATGTATAGAAATCTAATATATTTTACCTCCAAAAATTTAGGCTGCTGAAATGTTCTTTTTCCTCTCTGCCCTCAATTCAATCATGATCAACTTCAAACACATATGAAGATAGATCATATTTAGGACATCGTCGTCATTCAAAGTCACGTACATCTTGTGTTGTGGAACTAAGTATTGCAAAATCATAGATTCTGGAGTAATCTCAGCACATTTGTTTCCAAGCCTCACAAATATATCCATCAAACTACAACCACTGAGAATTAAAATAACAAACAACTGCTTCTTGCACTTACAACCATCCAAAAATGAATGATTGCAAGACCCACTTCCAGATTCCATTCTGAACCTAATACACACACAAAAAAATACAAACTTGATTGATATGCATGTTTCAATACTGGAAAGAATTTTCAGACAATTTTTTAAAAAAAAAACAAACAATTTTTTCATTCAATAACTAAACAATAAAATTTAAGGATATAATTGTATTCCTATAGAGATGAACATATATATTTACAAGAAATCAAACTTTATATATAAATATTATGTAAAGACGAACATATTTAAAGAATTTTCAGACAAACTTTAATGCTTCAATATTTTGAAGAATTTTCAGTAATTATTAAATGATTTTAGTTGTTCATTACAAAACTCAACCATAAAAATTGAGGATAAACTCTATGAATATTATCCCTACAAAAATTAAATACACGAAACACAAAATCAATATAATACTAAACCATAAATTTTGGAAATGAAATCGGTTGCATTGAAAAAATGTCAAAAATTTATAGAAAATCACACAATAACAATCACAAATATTAGGAAATCATTAAACTGAACCAAATTGTAGATAAATTCACTAAAAACGATGCAATTTAACAAAAGAAATTCATAAAGATTGACGAAAGAAATTCACCCACAACTCACCTAGGCTTATTTCTCCAAATTTATGCAATCCTAACTTCAAGGATTGTTTAGCCCCACTGCTTATTAACTTCAAGGTTTATAGATTTCTTTCGCACAATGAACACCAAGATTCAAAAAACAGAATAGAAGAGAAAAATTGATGGACTCACTTGAAGAAAGAAGAAGCTTATGCGCCTCAAATTTAGGTACACAACCAAACGGATTACTGGCTAATGGTAAGTGGATATCGTATGCACGATCTCTTCAATTTTGGGGGTTAGGGTTGAAGTTGGTGAAACACGATGTAAAGAGGATGGAGGCAGTAAAATTGTTTATTGTTCCAAAGAAATAAAAAAAAGTTATTTGTGGGTTTTCATTAAAAATAAGGTCAATTGGGTAATTTGATATCAATTAGGGAGTGAAAACATAGAAACACGTTTAGTCAGGAAGTGCAAATATATTTGTTCTGATAAAGGGACTGATGACAAAGTTGAGAATTTTAGGACAATTAGCCCTTAAAATAAAGATAGAGATTTTTTTTGTTTTTTGAAGATTATTTTAAATATTTCGTCTTTGACTTCACCAAATTAATTTTAATTTGATTATTAAGTGGTGCTTTGTTTTAATAAGATAGTAAGATGCGAGACCTACTCTATTTTTTAAATTGAATCTTGGGATTTTTGACTTATTATTGCTGACAATAGTTAATAAAGTGTAAATTTACACATGTCGTGTGCCTATATAGTTTGAAATTTTTTATAATTTTTGTTATTTTCAAATTAGTGACTAATTTCATATATATTTTATTAGGAGGGATCTAAATTTTACAAATAGTTTGAATTCAAAAATATAGACAGATATGTGATTGAAGATTTAAAAATAATGATATTTTAGGAAAATAAAAAATTCATCTATAAAGTTATATAACAAAGGTTAAATTGTAATTTTAAATAAAATTCATGAAATTAATTAGATCGAAATTAGTTAATATAGATACCACAACTTTCATTAAATAGCAACATACTAAGATATTATTCTGTTATTCTACAATCTATAACGCGGCCAAGACCAAGACAAGCTATCAATGGTATGATACCACAATGTGGTATTTGGTTTTTTTCAAAAATAAAAATAAAATAAAAAAATACAACATCAAATGAATATATCAATATGTATGGCATAAGATTGAAATTACTGCATCCTCAAAATTCTCATTGATCATTCGGTAGACTATTATTAGAATAATCTATCTCATGCATCATTAGTGTGAGGCCTCGAGTTGCTAATCTCAATCTTAGGACAATTAAAGAATAATCATCCTTAATTAAAAAGACAAGAAATCAAATTTTTTTTTTTTCAAATGGGGGTGAGCTCGAGCCGCAACTATTTGCAGCACGAGCACTCCCTTTCGCTGCGCAAAACAGAAGCTCAAAACAGGGTGCGCTCGAGCTGCATTTTCTGCAGCTCGGGCCTGTCCTGGGCAGGTACAAGCCCTGTTTTGCAGCTTCGTTTCTGATATATAAAAACCCTTCCAAACATGTTATAACAAATCCAAAACATGCATTCATATAAACATCAAGTTCTAAACATGCTTACAAGCATTTCTTACATTCCTCTAGTTGCTTACAATCCATCAAAAGAACAAGAGTTCTTTAACTACAACCAAACATAGAATTTCTAACATGTTTGCTAAGGATCTAGATCTCCTCGTTTCTGCTACAAACCCCGAGTCCACAATTTTATCTCGATCATCTTCTTTCAAGGTTGTCTTTGACCTGTTCCAGCCCCTTCTATTGTCATGCTCACATACAAACAAAATAATAGCCGAAACATCCGGTGAGAATATAATTCTCAGTATAAAAGACATACACATGCAAGAATAACATATATCAATTTCAAGATATAAAAAGAAAATTTCATAATGTAAAAAAACTTCGTTTATTGATATTTAAAGCCGCTCCAGGCCTCAAGATTCGTATACAACCTTGGGTTTTGAGATTAAAGCCTCTCCAGGCCTCAAGACTCATACCAGATCTTGGATAAAGATTTAAAGCCGCTCAAAGCCTCAAGATTCACATCTGAACCTTGGATGGATCCATTTTCGGTAATTCATCTCCGATACGACATCAAAGATAATCAATATAATCAAAGATCCACTACCTGTGATGGATCAACAATTCTAGTTCTAAAACAAGAACATATACACAACAAGTATGTGATTTTCTTCAGGAATACTCAAGAAATCATCGATCTCGAGTATCATATCCCTTTTCAATCGATGTCGTCTTATACCTTTTCTTTTCTTCTTGGTTCTTGAGTGATTCCAAATTTGAAATTATATCACCAAAAACACATATATCAAACTTTATTCAAACTCATCATTCATTTTTCAAAGAAACACTTCAAACCTAGCTCAACTTCTTCTTCGGTTCGAAGGCTAAACTCTCGAGTCGTCAAGCTTCAACATAATCTGAAATAAAGTGATCATAAGCTCAATATATTGGCAAAGCGTTCAATCACGTTCAGCTCAATCAACAAAATATCAAAACGACTTCAACGGCGTAACGACTGAAAATCGATAACCGAAACGATATCAAACTCAATCTAATATACTTCAACCAACATATATCAACAAGTTATCATCCAAATCTCAGCATATCAATGTAACGCCCCACTGTATCAAGACGAGTCTTTTCAGCGTGCTTATGTCCTCACTCACACGCACCCTGAAAACTTCCCAGGGGGTCACCCATCCTATAATTGCCCCAAGTCAAGCACGCTTAACTTTGGAGTTCTTATGTGATGAGCTTCCGAAAAGAAGATGCACCTTCTTGATATGAGCAGTACATATGAAATCTTTTAAGCTCTCCTCAACTATGTAGTCCCATACCTACACAGTCTCAGAATCCCCTCTCATTTCGGCACGGGATCGGTTCATTCATGTCTCCCTCCGCCTAGAAGCCTACCAGGAGCCGCTCATTGTCCGTGCAACCTCTTGGCACCGGCGATCACTCCCTGCCTCTTCAGCCCCGGGCGTCACATGCCCACCAGCTTCCGCTTGGTTCGTCCCCGAACCATACCGTACTAAGAGAGGTCGGCTCTGATACCATTTGTAACGCCCCACTGTATCAAGACGAGTCTTTTCAGCGTGCTTATGTCCTCACTCACACGCACCCTGAAAACTCCAGGGGGTCACCCATCCTATAATTGCCCCAAGTCAAGCACGCTTAACTTTGGAGTTCTTATGTGATGAGCTTCCGAAAAGAAGATGCACCTTCTTGATATGAGCAGTACATATGAAATCTTTTAAGCTCTCCTCAACTATGTAGTCCCATACCTACACAGTCTCAGAATCCCCTCTCATTTCGGCACGGGATCGGTTCATTCATGTCTCCCTCCGCCTAGAAGCCTACCAGGAGCCGCTCATTGTCCGTGCAACCTCTTGGCACCGGCGATCACTCCCTGCCTCTTCAGCCCCGGGCGTCACATGCCCACCAGCTTCCGCTTGGTTCGTCCCCGAACCATACCGTACTAAGAGAGGTCGGCTCTGATACCATTTGTAACGCCCCACTGTATCAAGACGAGTCTTTTCAGCGTGCTTATGTCCTCACTCACACGCACCCTGAAAACTTCCCAGGGGGTCACCCATCCTATAATTGTCCCAAGTCAAGCACGCTTAACTTTGGAGTTCTTATGTGATGAGCTTCCGAAAAGAAGATGCACCTTCTTGATATGAGCAGTACATATGAAATCTTTTAAGCTCTCCTCAACTATGTAGTCCCATACCTACACAGTCTCAGAATCCCCTCTCATTTCGGCACGGGATCGGTTCATTCATGTCCCCCTCCGCCTAGAAGCCTACCAGGAGCCGCTCATTGTCCGTGCAACCTCTTGGCACCGGCGATCACTCCCTGCCTCTTCAGCCCCGGGCGTCACAATCAAGGTGCAAGGGTTCGAACTATAGCTGGAAAATCATAACAAATACAAACGATATTCGTTCTTCGCTCCGATTTCGAATATACAAAATATAAAAGCGCAAGAACATGAATAGAGCATAAAAATCTGATTCCTCCAATATTCTGATTTTGAAACATGCTGGAAACAAAATAATACTCACACCAAATCGTAGCTCTCTTCGCAAGGATTCTGGAACTATGCTCGGAATTAAATTCGGATAATCGGATCAAAAGATATGAATGATTGAAGATCAAATTCAAATGAAGAAGATGAAGTCTCGATCTCTGCTCTAAAATTTCTAAATGAAATAACTCAATTACACGTATAACAAGCTGACTAATCAATTAAAATTGGATATATTCAAGCTAAATTACAATTCAGCCCCTAGAACTTCAAAAATTGCAAAATAGACCTCGGACCTTTTTTTAATTTAATTTTAATTCTAAATAATTTAAGAATATTAGAATTTAAATCTAAACTCTAAAAATTTTCAAATTAAATATTCTCGAATTCAAATTAAATAATCTTGGATTAAATGAAATAATCACGGGCCTTACAATTAGCGTGTGAGTTACGCAAGTGGATAAAGTATATTGAGAAAGCTCTATGTGACTAAGAGCATGTTTAATGGTGAGATGATGTTGGTGTGATGAAGTTGATAACTTTATAGCATTATGATGTCAGCGATTAAAACTTCATTGCTTGGTGCTACGAGGATGAAATGATGTCGTAGGGAGTATGTCGAAATATACATTTTTTATTTCGTTCAATATATTTTTATTTAAAAACAAAATAAATTTGCACAATACAAAAAATTAAAATTACACATTATTAAATTATAAATATTACGGAAATTTCATATTTCAAATTTTATATTACACATAATTAGAACTTAAAATTTTGCACACAAATTTAAAAACATAATTTAACAAATCACACACATAATTAAGAAAAAAATACATTATTAATTATTCATCCCCATGAAAACTCTAGATTATTAAATTTATTTTATAATTAAATTTATTTTTTATTTAATTTTAATAATTTAAAACGGCCAGATGTTTGATCTTAACGACCCGAAAAATCTGGCTGTTAGATCAACTTTATTTTTAAAAAAATTAAAAAAAGATAAAAAATGGGCTTCACCGAGTGGGGCCCACTGCATCCTCGCACGCGGATATCCGCGTGCGAGATTCTCGCCCCTTGAAGGGGCCAAAAATGATGTGGGCCAAGGATGTGGGCTTCATCGCTCCACATCCTCGGCCATTGTACATGATCTAAGGTAGTGACAAAATTTTCAAAATTTTGAAAATTTTGTTAAGAAAAAGTTGATAATTGTTTCTTAAAAGCTATCTCAAATATCAAATTTTGAAAATTTTGTTAAGAAAAAGTTGATAATTGTTTCTTAAAAGCTATCTCAAACACCACTTAACTTTATCAAAAAAGTATTGATACGAGAAATCAAACCTTCAAACTTAATGATTATTTGATCTTGCATTCAACTAATCCTACAAAAGCGCCTTTAATCCACCGTCCGTTGGATTTAAAAAAAATAAAAATTCAGGCTTATCAATGCTAATGTGACATCTTGTCCTATAGGAGAAGGGAGAAGCCAAGAACAAATGACATGCCCAAAATTATCATTAGAATATGAGAACGAATCCAACTACATTACATAAAAATCGATCTTGTGACGAAAGTCTTCCGTTAGGTGGAACAAAGAAACATGAAAAGACAAAAAAAATAAAAGGAAAAAATAATAATAATTAAAAAAAAGCCCACCACCTTTCTCTCATCATTCGATTCTTGACAAAAATTCAAGTAAAGAAAGAAATCACCACTCAAAAAATGCGTCTTTCTCACTTCTACTACAACTTTCTGTTTACTTTTTCCAAACCAAGAATTTCCCAATTTCATCAAGTTTGTCATCACAACTGATTAAAAATGTGCTTTGCATAGTCCAAATTCACTATCCGTTTTTTGGCTCTTTTTTTTTTTGTGCGTTTCTTGATTGCAATTAAAATAAAAAAGCGAACGCATTACAAGTATTATAGGATGCAAGCAGGAAGCTCAGGCGAGGTGCGATCGGTTGTGGGCGCCACAGATGTGAAAGGGAAACACAGGATTGCTGCTGAATTGAAGAGACTTGAGCAGGAAACTCGATTCTTGGAGGTTTTTTCCCCCCATCTTTTTGAATTTCTTCTCATATATATGATTATAATCTATACATGTGTGTGTATATATATATTGTTGGTTTTGTTATGTGGGAAATTGGGTTTTGGTATCGTTGTTGATTGCCAGCTGTGAAACATGAAATGCATAGATAGACTTTTGCCTTTTCTTGGTGAGTTTTCTGATTAGATAGCGCTGTTAAATTTGTCTATTTCTCCTAGTTAGGCAAGACATTTGAAAAAAAACAAATAAATTTTTCGGTCGTGCTTAACTTTATTTTGTGGTGGATTCGAAATTCAATCGATCAATATGAATCTTAGTAGTTGTTGGATTATTATCAAGAACTGTGAAGGACGGATTTTTCTGTTCGTTGAAGGAGCCATACCTTTTGGCACTAGGGAATTTTATTATATTTGTTTATAGTAATTATTGGATCATGAGAAATAGGGAAGAGAGTTGTAGTTTGCAAAGGATGTATGTAGTTCTTAGGATCAGAGTGGGTTGAACTAACATATTCGGACCCGAAATTTAATATAAGATCATGCCACGGAAGGCACTGCTGTGTCCGGTTGGAACTGAGTACTTTGTTTATGAGATGATGTGCAAATCAGTTATAGATTCCTTACTCCAAAAAGGCGCCGGTATTATCTCTTTTTCGTCGTGTCTTTCTAACAATTTGTGACTGAAGTTGTGCTTCTCTCTTTATCATTATCCCATGAATACTTTTTTTTTTTTTTTAAAAGATGATTTGGGATTGTGTTTTTAATTGAGTTGTCTTCCGCGATGAGAAAAAACTAGCTCGATTCCTGTAAAAAATAAAGAATAGCTTCACTTTTTTTTATCAGTCATGTGTTGAGGTTTGATGATGGATATATGAATCATGGGATAGTGTTCCAAACATGTATTATATATCTCAGCCAATGTATCATCGGAATTGAACTCCAGCCAAAAGGGATTTATGATTTCTGTTCTTGTTCTTTGTCCCTATATTGTGATTGTCTATTGAATGCTCCATGCAACATGGGAAGAATAAAGTAGTTTCCATGACTATATTTGCCATTCAGGAGGAATTGGAACTAATCGAGAAAACAGGAAAAGTGTCGTTTGCATGCAAAGAGTAAGTAAAAACTGAAGAAGATTATTCCAGTACGTGCTAGGTTTATGCCATTTGCATTTTGCCAAACCTTTGACGGAACATTGTGTTTTTTTATAGGCTACTGAGCAGTATTGAAACAACTCCAGATCCACTACTCCCAATGTAAGAGCTTTCTCTTGCTTGTATATCTACTATGTACGCCTAGCGTATGTATGTTTGAGTATGTGGTTATAATGATATTTGAACTTTGGTGTTCTTGCTTTCTTATTTAGGAAAAAATACAACCGTTGAACTATTTTTACTTTTGTTAATATAAATGTGTTTTCCAGAACATATGGTCCGATGCATACAACATGGGATAGATGGTTTGAAGGGCCACAAGATGCTTCGGGGTGCAGATGCTGGATACTATGATCGGTTGCTGCTTGTGTTCAAGAATTCCTATTTGTTCAGTCGAGATTTAGGCAGAAGAATTCTCTTAAAACCGGCACAATGGTGGTGTCATGTGATGTTCGGAATGAAAATGCTCGAGTTTGTTGGAAACCACTGTGTTCTCTGTTTCCCATGCTTTGACATACCTTTACTCTGGAGTTTGGTGCAATATTCTGTCAGGGATGTTGAAATCTGTAACGTTTGATATACAAAACTGAGAGAAGATACACTCGCTTATGGTTACACTCGAATTCAATGAACTTTACTTGAGATTCTGAACTGAATTTATATTCTAATAACAATCAACGTAGGAAATGTATCTCACCCAGTATAGAATCTGTTATGCAATCGATCCACCAATACACAGAAATTCACCAAGAACACAAAGAAGTAATCTAAACCTCAGCTGTAGAATACTATGCCCGAATGATAATCACAATATAAGCAAATAACAGAACAATATGCAAGAATATCAACAAGATATAGTTTACGTGGTTCGGCAATGATGTGCCTACATCCACGGGAAAGTAAACCAACTTTTATTATTCCAATTCAATATCCGAATACAAAAGTTTTAATCATCCATGATTCATTCGTATACAATCAAATACATGAACCAGAAGATTTCCGAGCTACCCCAGCTGCTTGATCTTCTTCTTTGATTGATAATTCTTTTGAATCTTGAATCTGATTCCCTTGCTTCAGATTTATTGTCTCCAAGATGATTGAGAGTGTGTGTGCTTCTGTATCTCTTTTGTTCGAACTGCATTCAACTAACTCTTTGTGCATGCTTATAACAGAAGCTGTTAAATGGCCCCAACGGCTATCTCACTATTGGGCTTCCAACACTTCATGTAATAATTTGGGCTGATGATTTAATTCAATCCCTTGGCCATGAGAAGAGTAAAAGTCCAGCCCAACTCCTAACTCCCAAATAGCAGCCTTTAGTTCCCTCGCACGAGGCCTAGTCACCAATTATAGACAGAGATCCAACAAATCTCCACCTTGTCTATAAACGACCCCTCTCCAACTTCAAAAATTTAATGTTAAGTCCTTACCACCATCCCAACCAAGTTTAGACACAACTTAAACTTGGATTGAGGTATTGTTTTAGTCAATTCATCAGCTGGATTATACTCTGTCCCTATTTTCTCTACATTAACTTCTCCTTTGGCTATTATATCTCTGATGAAATGAAGCTTGATATCTATATGTTTGGAACACTCATGGAAGACCTGATGCTTGGAAAGATGAATGGCACTCTGGTTGTCACAATGACGTGTGACTTGATCTTGATGTATACCGAGCTCAAATGACAATCCCTTCATCCATATTGACTCCTTAACTACTTCAGTTACAACTATATATTCAGCCTCTGTAGTTGATAGTGCAATCACCGACTGTAATATTGCCTTCCAGTTCACAGTTGTTCCAAACATGGTGAAGATGAAACTGGTTAAGGATGTTTTTGTGTCCAAGTTTCCTGCAAAGTCAGTCTACAAACCCCTCTATAGCTTTTGTTTCATCCTCTTGTTTCTTGAACATTAGTCCAAAGCTAACTGATCCTTTCAAATATCTTAGGATCCATTTCAGTGCTTCACAGTGATCTTTACCTGGATTTGCCATGAACCTTGAAACCACGCTTGTGGCATGAGCTAGATCAGACCTGCTACACACCATTCCATACATTATGCTCTCCACTGCACTGGCGTAGGGCACTTTTGCCATGTCGTCCTAATCATCTTCATTTACTAGAGATTGATCTTGTGATAGTTTATGATGTTGTGCTAGGGGAATAGTTGTAGCTTTGGACTCATCCATATTGAATCTTTTCAGAACTTTGATAAAATATGACTCTTGGTTTAAGGGCAAAGTCTTTTCCTTTCTGTTTCTTTTAATTTCCATTCCCAAGATCCTTCTAGCCTCTCCTAGATCTTTCATTTCAAACTTGAAGTTTATCCCCTCCTTTAACCTTTCAATCCCAAATTTATCCCTGCTTGCTATTAACATATAATCCACATAGAGCAAAAGATATGTCTTTGATTGATCCTTCTTTGTTTTATAGTATACACAACTATCAAAACTAGTTCTTTCGAATCTGATTTCCTCCATGAATTCATCAAACTTCTTATACAACTGTCTAGGACTTTGTTATAGGCCATACAAAGATCTCTCTAATAGACATACCTTGTTCTTGACATTGGTGTAAGAATGCCCTTTTGGCAATTCCATCAAAATAGTTTCCTCAAGGTCACCATGAAGAAAAGCCGTTTTGACATCTAATCTAGCTGTGTGAATATAGCCAGAATCAACCTAATGGAGGAGTGTTTGACCACTAGAGAATATATTTCATTAAAGTCTAACCCCTCGATTTGTGAGTAACCCTTTGCAACTAATCTGACTTTAAACTTCAACCTTTGTGCTGCTGTGGCATCCTATTTGAGTTTGTATATCCATTTGTAGCCCAATATTCTGTCATCTTTCTTTTTATCTACAAATTTCCAAGTATTATTCTTCAAAAGTGAATCCAGCTCTTCTTTCATGACCCTTTGCCATTGTGTCCTATCTTTGCTAGACATTGCATCTTCATAAGAGATAGGTTCGGAGCCAATCTCATATACCCTCCCAACTTTCGATAAAATCATGCAATCCGTAAGCTTCATAAAATCATTAACTTCGCCCTCAAGTTTCAAAATACTCTACACCAAGTTCAACCTTTATTTGCACAGATCAAAAGGATTTTTTCGGTTAACTTTTAGGCTCAAGTATATGAACAGAAGATAAGTATGGATATATGTATCAATGGTAATCAATAACTCAGGATTCAAGCAAAGAGATTGGATTTTTTCAATTTGGGCAGTATTGAGTAGCTAAAATATTATTTGCATTGCATTGCGAGATATTTATCTTGGCTTCCTTCTACTCAATACATTATTCATCTTTTTGCCTTGTATTTGGATTAGAATTTCAATTCAATTTTTTTCTTTTTTTTTTTCAAGGCCTCCCCTCACCTTACTTTCTCTGCCATTAAACTTTTTCTTTTCTTTTGCAACTTTTTAGCTACTCATTTTTTGTTTGGTATTTTTCATATCAAGACTAACAAATGAATAGTGAAAAAAAAACTCAATTGATTCAAAAAAATTGCCTAAATCATTTCCATGTTCATAAAAATCTACCTCAGTTTCAAGCAAAAATCACAAGAGTTAAGAGTTAATTCATCTAATTCACCTTACAAATCCACATTGTAGTAACCCGTATCCAAAAGTAATGATTAATAGGTAATTAATCAAGTGATCATGTTTAAATTTAATAAAACATGATTAAAAAAATTCCAAATGGATTAACAGAGCCCGAAAATAGATCCAGGATACTCAAAAATGGTGGGCATGGCTCGGGAGGTTCGGACGCTCCGAACTGGTGTTCGGAGGACCCGAACGTGATCGGAGTCAGGAACGGAGGCCCGAGGAGTTTGGACGATCCAAAGAGGATTTCGGAGGATCCGAAGAGGATCGGAGGCTCCGTCGGTGGAATCGGAGGACCCGAACAGGGTTAGGGCTTATGTCATCAATTACGTCAGCAAGGTTACGTCATGGCTGACGTCACTGATGGGACTTCGGAGGACCCGAAGTTAGGATCGGACGATCCGATCGTGTTCGGACGATCCAAAGTCATGATCGAAGGATCCAAACCAGTTCGAAGGGCCCGAAGCCTAGTTCTGACGGCCCGAACTTCGTCTATAAATAGAGGAGCCGAGGTTCATTTGTGACTCGCTCATTTCCTCTCTTCTCTCTCAATTCCTAGGCCTTCTAACTCAGATCTAGGGAGATCTAGGCGTCCTACGGGAAATCCGGAAGTGGCTTAGTGATCTAGGCGTCGTCGCGGAGCTGTGACCTAGTTTTGTGGCTATCGACAGCAAAGGGCTAACGACGGACGTAGGTATAGCTTTGGCATCCTAAAAATATTTAGGAGTATGCATTAGCTTAGTTAAGGCTTTTAGAGCTTTATTGTTGATGCATGGATATTTGCATTGTAGTAGCAGTAGAATGGACTATAGGCTTGGAGTATAGGCCAGTGGAGCTAGGTTTTGACCAGCAGTGTTACAGGTACGTAAGTACTGACCGAGATAGCCGGCATGATATATTTGCATGTATGTTGCATGAGTATGTGCTATATGTCTTATCATGTTTTAGCATGTTTTACCATCTTAGCACATACATAATTTTACATGTGACTGCATCCGGAGAGATGTGAGTCATTGACAGTCTCCATAGGGAACAGTGATCTCATATTGGACTCGAGTCAGGTATGACAGTTTCCATATGGGACTTGTATCCTGTTTTGGATTCGGGTCAGGATGGGGTTGGCTCAGCCCTGATATGGAATATACGAGTACCCCGTGGAGTAGCTCTCTAGCCGGTACTGTAAATTTCCGGTGCCATGAGCAAGTGTTTTCACTTGAGTTTTAAATCATATTGTGTGCGCATATTTGTATTTATATCATTGCTTTCGTATTGAGCGTTGTCGCTCACGCCCCTGTGTTTGGGTATCGTGGTATACCTTGTGGCTGGGCAGGTTTGAGGCTGGACGGTCCAGACGGCTCTCAGCAGGATTGAGCTTGGGAGAGTGCGAGGTTGTAGAGGGTAGGGATTTGTTTACCTTGAACCTTAGATTTGGTTGTATAATAATACTTATACACGATTGTTATCGTCGGTTGTATTCTGCCGATTGGATTTGTTGTATTTTAATTATCCGCATCTTTACGCTTTAAGTTTAATTTCATACGCTTTTATCGTAACTCTGATTAGTAGTGAATCCGGGTTGGGTCACTACATTTTTGGTATCAGAGCGCATTGCACTGGGAATTTCGTAAAGCGGATTAAGTTATTATCTGTTATTGTGTAACAGATGGCAGATTATGATGAGAGCCACGATAGCGGAGGCGGCGGTCATTGGGGCGACCCGAATGATCGTAGACGTCGTCAAGGATAGCCTGAGGAGCGCAAGCAAGTGAGCATGCACAGATTCAAGGAGGTTAGCCCGAAGCCTTTGTCGGGAGGTGAGACATTTGAAGAAGCGGAGGATTGGCTTGAGAGGATGGAGCAGTGTTTTCAGGAGTTCCGTTGCACAGATGAGGATAGGATGGAGGTTCTTGCCTTAATGCTTGAGGGACGAGCGAGGAAGTGGTGGAGATCTACTTCCGCACCGTTCATAGCAGCTAGAGGAGTATCACATGGGCTGAGTTCCGTACTGCTTATCAGAGGTTGTATTTTCCTCCAGCTCTTCGTCAGGCGAAAACCAGTGAGTTTCTGAGTTTGCGACAGGGGACGATGACGATTGAGGAGTACCAGTAGAAGTTCTTTGATCTGATACCTTTTTGTCCTCATGTTGCTGATAGTTCTATGGCGAAGTTTGACCATTTCCTTCAGGGTTTGAATCCTGATATTCATCGGATTGTTGCTATGGGCGGCGATGGGACTTATGAGGATTTGGTGAACCGTTGTCGCCAGGCTGAGGACAGTATTCGGAGGAACAGGGGACTTTACTCTTCTTCTTCCAGGTCAGCGAGTGCCAGTGCTTTGGGCCCTAAGGGACAGTCTTTCAAGAATCCAGGATGTACTTCTTCTTCTTCCTCTGGATCTGGTGGAGTGCATAACTTTGGCGGTCAGAGGCCGAACCGTTGTCGTCAGTGCAGACGTAGAAATCCGCCAGGGCAGTGTGGTCGATCGACCACTGCATGTTTCCAGTGTGGCCAGGAGGGTCACATGAAGAGGGATTGTCCGATGCTGATTGGGGCAGCGAGTGGTTCTGGAGGTTCTCAGGCATCTGTTCAGCCACCTTTCCAGCAGCAGTTTTCGCAGCAGCGCCAGCAGCCGCAGCAGTCTCAGCGACAGCCTACTCAGACTCCTTCTTGGGGTCATTCTTCTTTGAGGCCACGTGCCCAGGGTCAGGTCTTTGCGCTTAACCAGGAGCATAAAGAGGCTGACAGTGATCGGATGATTGCAGATATCTGTAGTTTATGTGGTTTTCCTGCATATATTTTAATTGATACCGGTGCATCGCATTCTTTCGTTTCAGCATGTTTTGCTAAGAAGTATAAGTTGTCATATATTCCTCTAGACGTGTTATTAGTGGTTTCTACTCCTATGGGTAGCGAGGTTTTAGCCAAGCGTCTAGTTGTGGGTTGTGTTTTGGATTTTGAGGGGCATCAGCTTAGTGCTAACCTGATGATTCTAGCGATGGAGGATTTCGATTGCATCATTGGGATAGATCTATTGACTGCCTACCGAGCGATAGTGGATTGCTATCAGAGGTTTGTTCAGTTTCGACCTGAGGATGACGAGTCATGGTATTTCTATGGTGAGGGAGCACGACCTCCGATGCCAGTAGTTTCTGCTCTGAAGGCCCGACGTGCTTTAGAGTCTGGCGGGGAAGGCTACCTTATCTACGCCATTGACGCATCCTTGGGAGAGCCAGATATCCGGGAGATACCAGTGGTTCGTGACTGCCCAGATGTATTTCCGAAGGAAATTCCAGGTTTTCCACCAGTGAGGGAGATCGAGTTTGGCATTGAGTTAGTGCCAGTGACTGTACCAATTTCCAGAACTCCTTATCGTTTAGCGCCATCAGAAATGAAAGAACTGCAGAAGAAATTAAAAGTTCTTCTTGGTAAGGGCTATATTCGACCCAGTTTTTTGCCGTGGGGAGCCCAGTGTTGTTTGTCAAGAAGAAGAATGGTTCAATGCGGTTGTGTATTGATTACCGTCAGTTGAATCAAGCGACAATGAAGAATAAGTATCCTCTTCCGCGGATAGATGATCTCTTTGATCAGTTACAGGGTACTTCTGTATATTCGAAGATTGATCTTTGGTCTGGGTATCATCAGTTGCGAGTTCAGCAGGAGGATATTCCTAAGACAATATTCCGTACGCGGTATGGGCACTATGAGTTTCTAGTGATGCCGTTTGGTCTGACGAATGCTCCAGCTGTCTTTATGGATCTGATGAACAGGGTGTTCCGTGATTTTCTAGATAAGTTCGTGGTGGTGTTCATCGATGACATTTTGGTGTATTCTCGCAGCATGGATGAGCATGCCTATCATCTCTATACTGTATTGCAGGTCTTGAGGGAGAGACAGTTGTACGCGAAGTTGAGCAAGTGTGATTTCTAGATTGACCGAGTTGTGTTCCTTGGTCATGTCATTTCTCAGGAGGGCGTATCTTTTGACCCTAGCAAGACAGAGGCTATTCTGAATTGGTCGCGTCCGACTACAGCTTCTGAGATTCGTAGTTTCCTTGGTTTGGCAGGATACTATCGACGTTTTGTGGAGAACTTCTCTCAGATAGCTAAGCCTTTGACTCAGTTGACGAAGAAAGATGCTTCTTTCGTGTGGTTTGATGCTTGTGAAGACAGTTTTCGTGAGTTGAGACGTCGTTTGACGACAGCTCCAGTTCTTGCTTTGCCGTCTGGATCAGGTGTTTTTGTAGTCTTTACCGATGCTTCTCTCCAGGGTTTGGGATGCGTGTTGACTCAGAATGGCCACGTGATCGCTTATGCTTCTCGACAGCTGAAGACTCACGAGGAGAACTATCCCGTTCATGATCTAGTGCTTGCAGCCATTGTCTTTGCCTTGAAGATATGGCGTCACTATTTGTACGGAGAACGATTTAAGATCTTCACCGATCATAAGAGTTTGAAGTATCTGTTCACTCAAGCTGAGTTGAACATGCGGCAGCGTCGTTGGATGGATCTGTTGAAAGATTATGACTGTGAGATCAAGTACCATTCAGGTTCTTCTAAACCCGTTGCTGATGCGCTTAGTCGCAAGGTCTATGTGAGTTCTCTTCGTACCAGTTTAGTTTCAAAGGAAGTGGAGGAGTGTTGTTCTTTAGGATTCACATTCCGTCATAAGAAAGAACATCAAGGGATTCGTGTTTCTTCTGTGCTTGCAGAGCCATCATTGTATCGACGAATCCGTGAAGCTCACTGTTCTGATCTGAAGACGCAGAAGTTGGCCCGTTTGGCTAAGAGTGATAGTACTTCTGGTTTTCATCTGCAGGGAGACGGTCTGTTGTGTCTTTCTGGTCAAGTAGTTGTACCCGAGAATTCTACTTTGAGGGATGAGATCTTATCGCAAGCTCACCATAGTCGATTCTCTGTACATCCAGGCAGCATGAAGATGTATAAGGATCTTCGCACTCGATTTTGGTGGAAGGGATGAAGCGCAGCGTTTATCAGTTCGTGTCCCGATTCCTTGTGTGTCAGCAGGTCAAGGCAGAGTTTAGACGACCCGGAGGGTTACTTCACAGCTTAGAGATTCCTGAGTGGAAGTGGGAGCATGTGACGATGGACTTTGTCACCCACTTGCCTATGTCTTCCAGGAATTGTGACGCTATTTGGGATGTCGTGGACCGGTTGTCAAAGTCAGCGCAATTTCTTCCCTATAACCGCGATTATACCTTAGATAGGATGGTGCAATTGTATGTGCGGGAGATTGTTCGATTGCATAGGATTCCGTTGAGCATTGTCAGCGATAGAGATCCGAGATTTACCTCGAGATTTTGGGGTAGTTTCCAGCAAGCCCTTGGTACTACTTTGAGCCTGAGTACGACTTATCATCCAGAGACGGATGGACAATCCGAGCGTACTATTCGCACTTTAGAGGATATGCTTCGCGCGGTGATGATGGATTTTGGCCCAGCGTGGCATGATTATTTACCCTTGGTGAAGTTCGCTTATAACAATAGTTTCCATCGCAACATTGGCATGTCACCATTTGAGGCTCTTTACGGACGTCGTTGTCGTACACCTTTGTTTTGGGACGAGGTTGGCGAGCGTCAGGTTGAGGGTCCTCAGATGATTCAGCAGATGAATAATGCAGTGGAGTTGATCCGACGCAGGATTAAGGCGGCCCAGGATCGACAAGCTAGCTACGCGAACACTCACCGGAGACCGTTACACTTCGAGGTGGGAGAGCATGTGTTCTTGCGTGTGTCACCTTTCCGGAAGGTGATGAGATTTGGTTGCAAGGGTAAGCTGACACCGAGATTTATTGGTCCTTTCGAGATTCTCGAGAAGGTTGGGGATGTGGCTTATCGTCTGGCCTTGACACCCGATCTTTCGGAGATTCACGATGTGTTCCACGTGTCCTTGTTGAGGCAGTACGTGGCGGACGAGTCGCATATTTTGCATCCGACCAAGGTAAAGGTAGATCAGGATCTATCATATGTGGAGAAACCCCTGCGGATTCTAGACAGGAAGGACAAGGTACTTTGTAACAAGCGTATACCGTTGGTGATGGTACAGTGGCAGCGCAGAGGTACAGAAGAAGCTACTTGGGAGTTAGAGAGCTGGATGTTAGCCGAACACCCCGAGTTATTTTGAGATTTTGTAATTCTTTGTATCGAGTTTGTACTTGTTCAGTTGTAATAAAGAATATTCGTGTTGAATCTTGTACTTTTCCTCTGACTTTAATTTGAGGACGAAATTTATTAAGTGGGGGAGAATGTAATAACCCATATCCAAAAGTAATGATTAATAGGTAATTAATCAAGTGATCATGTTTAAATTTAATAAAACATGATTAAAGAAATTCCAAATGGATTAACGAAGCCCGAAAATAGATCCAGGATACTCGAAAATGGTGGGCATGGCTCGGGAGGTTCGGATGCACCGAACTGGTGTTCAGAGGACCGAACATGATCGGAGTCAGGAACGGAGGCCCGAGGAGTTCGGACGATCCGAAGAGGATTTCGGAGGATCCGAAGAGGATTGGAGGCTCCGTCGGTGGAATCGGAGGACCCGAACAGGGTTATGGCTTACGTCATCAATTACGTCAGCAAGGTTACGTCATGGCTGACGTCACTGATGGGACTTCGGAGGACCCGAAGTTAGGATCGAATGATCCGATCGTGTTCGAACGATCCGAAGTCATGATCGGAGGATCCGAACCAGTTCGGAGGGCCCGAAGCCTAGTTCGGACGGCCCGAACTTCGTCTATAAATAGAGGAGCCGAGGTTCATTTGTGACTCGCTCATTTTCTCTCTTCTCTCTCAATTCCTAGGCCTTCTAACTCAGATCTATTGAGATCTAGGCGTCCTACAGGAAATCCGAAAGTGGCTTAGTGATCTAGGCGTCGTCGCGGAGCTGTGACCTAGTTTTGAGGCTATCGACAGCAAAGGGCTAATGACGGACGCAGGTATAGCTTTGGCATCCTAAAAATATTTAGGAGTATGCATTAGCCTAGTTAAGGATTTTAGAGCTTTATTGTTGATGCATGGATATTGGCATTGTAGTAGCAGTAGACTGGACTATAGGCTTGGAGTATAGGCCAGTGGAGCTAGGTTTTGACCAGCAGTGTTAGAGGTACGTAAGTACTGACCGAGATAGACAGCATGATATATTTGCATGTATGTTGCATGAGTATGTGCTATATGTCTTATCATGTTTTAGCATGTTTTACTGTCTTAGCACATACATGATTTTACGTGTGACTGCATCCGGAGAGATGTGAGTCATTGACAGTCTCCATAGGGAACAGTGATCTCATATTGGACTCGAGTAAGGTATGACAGTTTTCATATGGGACTTGTATCCTGTTTTGGATTCGGGTTAGGATGGGGTTGGCTCATCTCTGATATGGAATATACGAGTACCCCGCGGAGTAGCTCTCTAGCCGGTACTGTATATTCCCGGTGCCATGAGCAAGTGTTTTCACTTGAGTTTTAAATCATATTGTGTGCGCATATTTGTATTTATTTCATTGCTTTCGTATTGAGCGTTGTCGCTCACACCCCTGTGTTTGGGTATCGTGGTGTACCTTGTGGCGGGGCAGGTTTGAGGCTGGACGGTCCAGGCGGCTCTCAACAGGATTGAGCTTGGGAGAGTGCGAGGTTGTAGAGGGTAGGGATTTGTTTACCCTGAACCTTCGATTTGGTTGTATAATAATACTTATACACGATTGTTATCGTTGGTTGTATTCTGCCGATTAGATTTGTTGTATTTTAATTATCCGCATCTTTACGCTTTAAGTTTAATTGCATGCGCTTTTATCGTAACTCTGATTAGTAGTGGATCCGGGTTGGGTCACTACACACATAATTGTTCTCTAATTGCTAGGAGTATCGAAAATCATGGAATTCGTGCATATATGAGAGAACTCAAGATTAAATATAGCTAACAGTGACTTTTCAGCAGAAATTTTTTTTCATCATAGACCAACATATTTACACATCATGCCTTTAACTCTCTAATCATAAAAAAATTCTCAAATTTCTCACACCCCCAAACTTAAATATGTGCATTGTCCTCAATGTACAATATTAAATAAAAACAAGGCACCGAACGTCAGTACTCGATATCATCTTGATCATCCACTACTCTTCTTCAGGGGTGGCGCCTAAACTCTTTCAGCTTTGAATTTTTACCTACAACAATCAAAATTATCATTGATGTCTAATTTCCTCATGCAAAAAAAAAATATAATAAAATAAAAACAAATAAAAAAATAAAAATAAAGCAAATAAACAAAAATAGTTTGGGTTTCCTCACAAGAAGCGCTTTGTTTATAGTCCATAGCCCGACTATATGCCAATTCTAGTCTGTTGCCACTTTTTTGAAGGTTTTCCCTTCTCTTTCACCCTCCAAACATATTAAATTACCCTCTTGAACTTTACTTTCTCTTTCTTCTTCCTTGGAACCTTCGGATTTTTCTCCCTTGAAAATTTTACTGCATTAAAAACTTTGCTTCACCTTCTCAGTGGATGGATTTTCAGCCTCCTTGAACACATTAAAAATTACCTTCTTACCTTCAACATCCATCGAAAACTCTCCTTTCATTACATCGATCTTGGCATCAGCAGTAGCCAAGAATGGTCTTTCCAATATCAACGGTATATTTACATCCTTCTTCATATCTAACACAACAAAATCCGTAGGAAAAATAAATTTATCTATTTTTACCAAAACATCCTCGATGATTCCACGAGAATATATGAGCGATCTATCGGCTAGCTGCAATGCGATTTTCATGTACTTCACCTTACAAAGTCCTAAACTCCTGAAAACAGACAAATGCATCAAATTAATGCTAGCTCCTAAATCACATAATGCTTTATTAAAATTAAAAGAAACAATAGTACAAAGAAAAGTAAAAATCCCTGGATCTTTTAATTTTTGTGGCATCTTTTTTTGAAGGATAGCACAGCATTCTTCAGTCAGGTTCACTGTCATAAACTCCTCCAAATTCCTCTTCCTAGAAATCACCTCTTTCAAGAATTTAACATAATTCGGTATTTGCAATAAAGCATCGATGAATGAAATATTGATATAATGTTTCTTGAAAATCTCAAGAAATTTGGCAAACTAATCATCCAATGCTTTCTTCTTGAATCTCTGGGATAAGGAAGCTTTGGTTTAAACATAGGTTTCTCTTCAGGCTCAACTTCAACTCCATAGGCTTACCCTCACCAACTTCAACATCTTCAACTCTCTTCTCCTCCTTCTCCACTTCAGATTTCGGTTCACCAACTCCAACTTCTTTTCCACTCCTCAACTTTTTGGCTTCATAGTGCTCAATTGGATTCATCTCAGTATTACTTGGGAACTGACCTCGGTTGTGATCTTTAAATTCAGTCTCCAGTTGCCCAATTTGTGTCTCCAAATATTTCATAGTAGCATCCATATTGCTTATATGCATCTCTAGGCTATCGAGACGAGACTCACTCATTGCCATCATTTTTCCAGATTCCACCACAAAAGTACTAAACACATCCTCCAAAGATAGCCTCCCTTATCCCTTATTTGTATTAAATCTCGGAGAGGAATTCAATATATTCTTGTCATTCGCTTAAGAAATATTTTCATGGTTACGCAATTCAGGATGATAAGAATTAAGGAAAGTGGTACCTCGATATCCTCAATAGCCTCTAGTGTTAATGTATTGGACCTCGTCAGGAATGTGTGTCTGTGCAATAGTGACAGCCTTAGCTTCAGAATTTTCAGTGCTCATAACTGCTTTCTGTGAAGTCAAAGCCGAGGCTTGAGCAGATAAAGATGTAAGAGGATCCATGACATACATTCCGGCTGATTGCCTGATTCCAGATCGTTCAGTCGGCCACTGAAAACTGTTGATTGTCATTTGCTCCAGCATCTCATATTCCTGAGCAGGATCCTTTGCAAATATTGTGCCTCCAGCTGAAGAATCCAAAGACATCCTTGTTGGAGAATTCAGTCCATTATAAAAAATTCAATCTGCTCCCAATATGCAAATTTATGATTTGGGCATCGCTTGAGTAAATCCTTGTAATGCTTCCAAACCTCGTACAGCTGTTCAGAATCATGCTGCATAAATGTGTTGATTTCGATCATCAGTTGGGTGGACTTGGCAGGTGGAAAATATTTTGCTAGAAATTTCACTTCCATGTCTTCCCAAGTAGTAATGCTCCCCAACGGTAGTGATTGAAGCCAACACCTTGCTTGATCCCTGAAAGAAAACGGAAACAAGAGAAATCTAATAATGTCCTCAGAAACATCATTCATTTTTATCGTATCATGATCTCAAAAAACATCCTCAGATGCAAATGAGGATCAGTCATGTCGCTTCCATTGAACTGGTTCTATTGAACCGGGTTGATCAGTGCAGGCTTTAGCTCAAAATTGTTAGCATTATTAATGGTTGCACGAGCTATTCCAGAATAGTGAGCTTGGACTACGGGGCTGTGATCTCTAATTGGCACCAAAGGAGGTGGATTATTCTTAGCCATATCTTTCACTTCTTCTCTTCTTAACTTTCTCAAATCTCTTGCATTTCTTTCGATCTCAGGATCAAAAAGTAGAGAGTCAACGCTTTGAGATCTTCACATAAACTGCAAAACAAAGAAAACAATGAATCAGTAACTAAAAATAATAAAAAAATTTAAATTAAAATATATACTAATTGGTCCGACAACGGCGCCAAAAAATTGTTGCGTAATTTCTTGCTCGCAAGCGCACGATTGTCAATTTTTAATATAGAGTGAGTAGAGTATTGTTCCCACGAGGAGTATGCTTGAAAATTATATTAGTGCTTGTAATTAAAATATGCTAAATTTTATCTAGAAAATTAATAATGAGATTTTTTCAAATTCAAATAAATTAAATAAGAAAACTAATGAGCAAATAAAACACTTGAGAGAAAATCAATGAGAGAAAATATTTAGAGGATTTGATTTCACTTAGTTTCGACAAAAACTATTTTTAATTAATTTATATTCATGAATTCCTTTCATCTAATAACCAAAAACACTTAAGAATTTCTATTTTCCTCTACCGAGCAACAAATAGAATGTATCAATTAAACTTTGATTTCAATATCCCTATTAAAAATCTAGGCTTAATGATATGTGAAAATGATGTTCTACACAAGATCTGTTAAAGTTATACATCCTCCCGAGCTATATAAACATTAACAGTGTATTTTATATTGGTCCTATTCAAAATACTCTCTCTCGAGCACCAATTTCAAATAAACATGATAATTAAATTATTGATCAAGTAATTGAAAGACAATCAATTTTAGAAAATACAATTAAATTAAAGAAATTCAATCAAATAAATTAAAAAGTCATAGAAGTCGTCTCCACTAAGCTACATCATCCTCTAGACTTGAAAGTTTAGTTCATGATAAAAAAAAATAAGCAAAAAAAATCATGTTCTTTGAAATAGACATTAATTCAGAATTTAAAGAAGAAAAGATAAGGAAAACAAAGCCGAAGTAGCGTCCGTGTCCTTCGTCTTTGAAGTTTTCTCTTCCAACTTTCTTCTTCTTCCTTCAACGTGTGTGCAGCTCTTCTTCTCTCGATCCTTTCTCTCGTGTTGCCACTGTTTTTTTCTTCTGATTGTGCGGCCTCCAACCCTCATTTATGCATCCTTGAAGGCCCTTTTATATGTGCTTGAAGCTCGTTAAAGAAAGCCCAACAAAACCAAGAGTTTTAAAAGTTCAAAATTTTGCACATATTTTCGCACAGGCCGGCGCTGGAGCGCTTTGTTACTGGTGCTGGGGCGTTGGATTTTCGAACAGATAGCGCAGAGGTGCTCTTGTGCAGCGCATGGGTGCTGCCCTTTCATCATTATTGCACTGGACGCTGATGCTCGTGTCCAGCGCGCAACATTCTTGTAAAAATCATATTTCGGAGTTTTAGCCGTTGGATCGAGCTGAAATTTTTACAACAGCTTTAAAACATCTTGAATTCATTTTAAACGGTGAAGATCGGATTTTTATGTCTCTAGAATCTCCGATAATTTTTGAATGTTTGTGGCTTGTGATTTCTTCTTGCGCCTCTTCTCGGTACTTAACTTCCAATCCTTGCATATCACAAAAATAACAAACATATACGCATAAAATTGCTTGATACATCAGAAAAGCCAAGTAAAATCATATGAAAATTAAGTGCATAAAATGCACTTATCACCTAGCCAACTTATAAATGCTGAGATTGTCTATTGTTTGAGAAGTGGATCAGTCATGATCTTGCTCCTGTTTCGCCTCACTTCTTGGATTTTGGTCAGGAGGTGTAGCGATCCAACCTGGATCCACTACCTAATCAGAGTTAGAACATAATTAAGCATGAAATTAAAATAAATACATAAATTCGCTGCAAAAGACTTAAATAAATGCTGGTCGGCGGAATACAACCGACTAAAAAAATTTGATTATACAACCCAATCGAATAATTAATCCTAAATACAATTAAAACCTACAGCTAAACCTGCTATCTTCAATGGTCACTGGCCTCTCCTAGCTACTGGACGCACTACCTGCACCTGCCCCATCGAATGAGGTGTCCAGATATACAGAAAATATTGGATGTGAGCGACTACGCTCAATACAAAAGCAATGATATATAAAATATATGCAGCACATAAATGACTTTAAAACAAGGGTAAATCAGTTTTCTCAGGGCGCCATGAATATAAAGCGCCGTGCTGGATAGCTAGTCCGCGGGGTCGCTCGTATATTCCCCTATCAACTATAGCGTCTAATCCACCATCGTGGTCGCTCCTAATGATAGAAAAACCAGGGGCTGAGCCTCCCCAGACACGAATCCATAAGGAGTAACTCATCACCAATGGAAACTTTCATGACTCATATCTCATGGGATTCAGTCCAGTATGTATAAAAATATGCATGTGGTAAAGCAATAAAAACATGGAAAACAGATAGCACATACTCATGCAACACATATATCATATATCATGCTGGCCATCTCAGTCAGTACTTACGTACCTTACTAAAGGCAGTCCTAGCAGTCCAACTCTAGGTTCTCAAGCTTATCATCAGCTCTACAATGCAAATACCCATGCATTAATAATTAAGCTTTAAAAGCCTTAACTAAGCTATTGCATACTCATAAATATTTTAGGAAGCCAAAGCTATACCTTCGTCCGTCATCAGTCCGCTGATCGCGATAGTCCCAAAACTTAGGCACAGCTCTGCTACTACCCCGTAGCGCGTAGCCATTTCCGGCTCGCCAATATGACATCTAAAAAGCCCCTAAATAGCTAAAAAACTACAAGAAGAAGAAGAGAAAAGATGAATTGGTGCACTGAGAAATGGACTCGGCTGCCCCTTATATAGACAGCGATCGGACCATCCGATCACATGTTTGGAGCCTCCGATCCTGATTGGAGCGTCCGAATCCTCTGTCCAAACTCCGTCAGCTAACCACGTTTCTAGATTCTAGAGGATGCCTGCCGACACTACTTCGGAGCATCCGATCCACCTTCGGAGCGTCCGAAGTCCCCTCAATGACATCATCAATGACGAATTAATTCCGGACAGCTGGCTATGCAAGATCGGAGCCTTCGATCTGAGTTTGGAGCCTCCGAACTCATCAGAGCATCCGTTCTTGGGTATTGGCTCCGTTCATGGTTTGGACCTTCCGAACATGGTTCGGAGCATCCGATCCCTCCGAGCCCTCGGAACCTTCCCCACCATTTTCGAGTGTTCTGGATCCATTTTTAAACTCATAAGATCCTTTTGGAAATACCTTAATCATGTTTTATTTAATCTAAACATGATCACTTGATTAATTATCCATTAATCATTAATTCTGGATATGGATAACTACATTCTCACCCCCTTAAAAGATTTCGTCCTCGAAATCTAGGCTAAATCTCGAGAACATATTGAAGACCCTTCTTGCATGTCAGGTCGAATATCTTTTGACACAATCAGTCTCTTGTCAAAATCCTTCAAGCTTCATTAATGCTGAACCGCATTAGTAATCTCCAAACTCCTTAGTTTGGCTCTCGCAGAAACTGAAAACTACTGCGTTACTTGACGAAATTCAAACTTCCTTGGCACTAATGTATTGTAGCACTGATACGCCTTCTGCCCTAACCACGATCTCACTGATCACAAGGGATACAAACACCCGCTTGATCGAGATCACCGTTCAAAGGAAAATCTTAGATGGAAAGATCCCACGTCATAACCTAATTGGCTTACGACATTCATCGTATAACTAACTAAATCCAACCATCTAATGGTTCCAAAATCTTTCGGTCTAGAATACCCATCCCAACACCGTCTTGATGTAGCAATTCATGAATATCTCTTCTAGAGAATCCCAACTAGCATTAATCTAAAATTCAACGTAACTCCTTACAACAATTACTAGACTAGGGTAACCTTCCCATAAACCTTATAAAGCACGACAAGCTCCTAGAACATGATTGGAAACCAATCCACCACGTCTAGTACTAATCACAGTTCACATTTCTTGGTATAACTTAAGACTATTTCATGATGAAACTCTCATCACATGACAATAATGTCACAAAGTCCTCCCTTAACCATTGGTCTGCGAAGCCATACGCATACGCCGCAATGGTAATAATCGCATTTCTGATGAATTACGTCACCTCGATCACAGTTTACTTACCTATGAGTTTCAATCTATAGGCTAGTCAAATCTCTCTACAGGATTTAGCTACCCTTGGACATCCTCCTGATAGTTATACATGCTGGCAATTACTGTACACACATCAAAACTAAGGCAAGCTCCCTCCAAAATGCTCAACTAGGACATTTCACAGTACACCGGCATATGGAAATGCTTCCTATTCCGTCTCAAAACTCGACAGTCATTTGCACCTGGTATAACTCATCTCGAAGTCTGTGACGGCACCATCATCGCTAATTCCATCCTCACGAGATCTGACCAACTAATCTTAAAGGAAACTAGTCCCAACGGATTCAACATTTTGCTAACATATGTTCCTACTGAAATGCATCAGTCCCGACAAGAATTGGAAAATACTACGATTCCTGACGAACACGTCATCTTTGGAACTATCACAAGTCACTAGTTACCAAGTTACTCTTAGGAATACTCCATGCTTGAAGTAAATTGCTACACATCACAAGCTTGACCATTGTCCATTGCTGAAACGCAATAACCTTGACAATTAGTTTTTACAGATGTGACCCATCTTTAGACAAGATGCATTGTCCTTCGCACTGGATTATGACAATTGTCCTCAATCCATTCTAGTATTCCCATGGCACAACACATCAGAATTATTAGTAGCAACAAACCTGCAAGACTCTGAAAACCAAGTCTCAGCTATTATCTCACATTACGTCCAAACAACTGATGTTCGTTGGCCGATGCCCTACTAGAATCCAAAATACTCTTTGAACCTAATCCCAACGGAAAAATCAAATATTCTTAGCAAAGCATTCGGCTAACAGCCCTCGAAAATTGTCTTTCACTATCGACATGGAGCAACACTTGATTCCTATCACTCATCCTGAGTATATTATAGCTAACATTAAGCAATTGCTTGGATCAATATCGACTTCTTCTTAACAAGAAAACACTATCATGGGAAATTACCAATTCCCTTGCTAGCTCTTACAACTGCTGATAGCCAGGTTATCACCCAAACTTTACCACATAAATCAGCTCGCAATCATCCTCGATTAGCAACAATCCCAAAATATTTGTCTCTCGCAATCCTAGAGATTCCAATTATACCCAAATCACCAACTGCTCTGAGACTGTACCAAGTACCTTTCCCCTAAGCATAAGGAAACAAAATAATATCCCAAGTATTTCTCGATTCACTACATTCCAAGTCAACACTGATTAAAATGAACTTATCAATCGCGTTGATCCGTTACGGCTTACTCTTAGCCTGACAACATCAATCAAATCAGACACTCACTGATTTAAAATTTATATGGCTCTATCACTAACGCTGATCTTAATGCCACAAGTCTGCTAATCTCAAACACTTGGAATCACAAGAATCACACCTGATTCAACATACCTACTCCCGAAAGAGTCCGAAAATAGTTACAAGTAGTCACTGGTACCAATCCTACACCATTTTGGACCTACTATCAATTGTCTCGTTTATTCGGGATGAAAACCAAGACTTGCCAAGTCCGAAGGATTCCAACTATATCTGAACACATTCCTGGTAGTTATATCTCTTGTTAAGACTGTGCAACAAATCAAAACTGGGATAACCTCCCACCGATTAGCCCACATCTAGAACAATCTTCTAGAGAACACTGGTGTAGGTCACGCTTCCATCCTGTTTTGAACAATCCAGTACAGTCTTCAGCACCTGATATAATCCACCACTGATGAAATATATCATCATTGAGCAACACCCAAAAATAGCTTACAATCCGGAATCTTGGATAAATATTAACACAAGGAACCCCATTAGAATTTTTGATTAAATCAGATGATATTCCCAATCATCACTGGTAAAAAATTCGGCTATCTACTAGATCCACTAGTCTAGAAATATCTCATAGGTCAAAATTCTATCTGCTCAGAGCACTCATTTGTCTAGAAAATCCCTCCAAGACTGGTTCTGATGACAGAAAAACCCAAATCATTATATCTTACAAAATCCAGACGATAACTAAACCTCTGATACCAAACTGGGTATCTATCCACACCAAGGTCATACCCCTTCATGACTGTTACCAAATCCCTAGACTGAGTAGCCTTCCCATGGCCACCTCCTAAAGCGCAAAAGCTTACAGGTACGCCAGCATAGGGTCGCGCCTCCTCACGTCTATTCCTGGTAATGTTTCACAACTCTTGGTATTACTCGACCTGGTTCCCTGATGAAAATCCGTCATCACAAGGTCACAGCCTAAGAAAGTCAAACTGACTACTGTTTTGAGGAACAACCTAGAACAAAACACATGCCTACTGAATAACTACCCCATCGCTGGCACTAACCAAAATCAAACGACTAACTAGGTCATCCTAAGAAAACACCTTAGACTAACCACATGGCGAGTAGTTACAATTGGATTACTCAAAACTTATGAGTTACAACAGTTGAACACTAATCAACTAGAACCATGCTAAACCTTAGCAAAATCACTACAGTCGAAATACAAATATCGCTGGATTAATCTCAAAAAATAATACATGTATCATCGTTTCAAGTTTATGTACAATTTAATTTCTTTATTACAATCCCATGTAATACAAATACAGTATCCAAAAATACAATGAAAAATGTACAACCAATAACTTGAAATGATACAACCAGTGTCTGATGACTAATTACTTACAACATAAATACTGTTTTATAACAACATAGTATTAAATCATCATACTTGATCTTGATTTTGAGCATGGAGTTTCTCATCTGTCTAAGCATCGATGCAAGCATACTCCGACAGACGTATTTATTCACGCTTCAAACCTAGATATTGTTTATCGATCGGATGCATCACTGATATATGTGCAACTCCCAATGGATGAGATAAAATCTCTATGACAATCTCTCCAACTACGAGTGAAGAATCTTCAGAGGTGTGTCATCATGGCTGAATGGTATAGATGCAAACATCAAGTGCGTCCCAACCAATCCTCTGCCAGTGCCTCCGGCATCTGGTACTCGATCCAAAGCTAGGATCCACATGAGTAGAAATCTCGAAAAGTCGGACACGATCCTCCTCTCCTATCCGCACTTGCTGGAATCCCATAAGCCAAATCTTTAAAAATCCTGCCGATGATGATAGTCTTCGGACAACCTAAACGCCTTATCATTATTTCTTTTAAAGGTCTCATCATTCCTACAAGGATGACCAAAAGTCTCATTAATATGTCCAAAAGTTTCTTTGCATGCGCTTTGATACCAATAAATGTAGCGACCCAACCTGGATCCACTACCTAATTAGAGTTAGAGCATAATTAAGCATGCAATTAAAATAAATACATAAATTCTCTATGGACGACATAAATAAATATTGGTCGGCGGAATACAACCGACTAAACAAATTCGATTATACAACCCAATCGAATAATTAGTCTTAAAGACAATTAAAACCTACAGCAAAACCTGCTGTCTTCAATGGTCACTGGCCTCTCCTAGCTACTGGACGCAATACTTGCACCTTCACCTGCCCCGTCGAATGGGGTGTCCAGACATACAGAAAATACTGGATGTGAGCGACTATGATCAATACGGAAGCAATGATATATAAAATATATGAGCACATAAATGACTTTAAAACAAGGGTAAATAAGTCTGATCAGGGCGCCGTGAATATATAGCGCCGTGCTGGATAGTTAGTCCATGGGGTCACTCGTATATTCCCCTATCAACTATAGCGTCTACTCCACCATCGTGGTTGCTCCTAGTGATAGAAAAACCAGGGGATGAGCCTTCCCAGACACGAATCCATAAGGAGTAACTCATCACCGATGGAAACTATCATGATTCACATCTCACGGGATGCAGTCCAGTATGTATAAAAACATGCATGTGCTAAAGAAATAAAAACATGGGAAACACATAACACATACTCATGCAACACATATCATATATCATGCTGGCCATCTCAGTCAGTACTTATGTACCTTACTAAAGGCAGTCCTAGCAGTCCCACTCTAGGTTCTCAAGTCTATCATCAGCTCTACAATGAAAATACCCATGCATTAATAATTAAGCTTTAAAAGTCTTAACTAAAATATTGCATACTCCTAACTATTTTTAGGAATCCAAAGCTATACCTTCGTCCGTCGTCAGCCCGCTGATGACGATAGTCCAAAAACATAGGCACAGCTCCACTACTAGCCCCGTAGCACCTAGACACTTCCGGCTCGCTAATAGGATGCCTAAAAAGCCCCTAAATAGCTAAAATACTACAAGAAGAAGAAGAGAAGAGAGGAATTAGTGCACTGAGAAATGATCTCGGCTGCCTCTTATATAGACAGCGATCGAACCATCCGATCACACGTTCGGAGCCTCCGATCTTGATCGGAGCGTCAAAACCCTCTGTCCAAACTCCCTCAGCCAACCACATGTCTAGCTTATAGAGGACGCCTACCGACACTACTTCGGAGCATCCGATCCACCTTCAGAGCGTCCGAAGTCCCCTCAATGATGTCATCAATGACGAATTAATTCCGGACAGCTGTCCATGCAAGATCAAAGCCTCCGATCTGAGTTCAGAGCTTTCGAACTCATCAGAGAATCCGTTCTTGGGTATTGTCTCCATTCTAGGTTCGGACCTTCCGAACCTGGTTCAGAGAATCCGATCCCTCTGAACCCTCGAAACCTTCCCCGCCATTTTCGAGTGTTCTGGATCCATTTTTAAACTCCTTAGATCCTGGAAATTCCTTAATCATATTTTATTTAATCTAAACATGATCACTTGATTAATTGTCCACTAATCATTAATTCTGAATACGGGTCACTACAGGAGGTATGCTCATGTTAGAAGGCTCCACCTCAACTTGTAGTTCCAAGTTATTTTCATTGTCACTTTGAATGTCTGTTTTCTTTTGGTTATAAGCCATCCTAGATTCATCAAAGGTAACATATCTTGTATTAAAACATTTAGGACCAGTAGCCTCCAAGTTCCAGATCTTATATCCTTTCACACCCTCAGGATAACCAATAAATATGCATTTAAGAGCTCTTGGTTCTAGCTTATCTTGTTTCACATGAGCATAAGATAGAAACCCAAACACCCTCAACTTTGAATAATCAGCAGGTTCTCCTTTCCATTTCTCTAAAGGGGTGGGATATTAAAGTTCAGAGCAATTGAAGGACACCTGTTTATCAGGTAGGTGGTTGTTTCTAGTGCTTCATCCCAAAATGTCTTGGGTAGTCCTGCATTTAGGATTAAGCATCTCACCTTTTCCAGTAGAGTACGATTCATTCTTTCTGCTACCCCATTTTGTTGTGGGGTTCTAGGCACTTTAAAATGCCTGGTTATTCCCTTTTGTTTGCAGAGATCCTTGAAATCTTTAGAGAGAAATTCAAGTCCATCGTCAGTTCTGAAATATTTGACCTTTAGTCCTGACTTGTTTTCTATAGAGAGCAGCTATTCCTTGAACTTCTCAGTAGTCTCATCCTTTGACTTCAGTAGATATGTCCGAATTCTTCTAGTGAAGTCATCAACTATGGACAAGAAGTATCTCCCTCCTCCATCAGTCTGTGTTTTAGAGGGACCCTAAAGATCAGCATGAATGTATTCAAGGGGCTTAGTTGATGTATGTTTGCCTGGGCCAAATTCCACTCTCTTGACGTTTCCAAGAACACAGTAATAATAGAATTCCACCCCTTTTATTTTGTCTCCACAGAGCAGACCTTGTTTAGACAATTCCATCAAGCCTCTTTCTCCCACATGTCCAAATCTCATATGCCAGAGCTTGGACTTATCCCTTTCTTCTTGAACAGTGGCTGATCCACCTATTATTGTGTTGGCTTGCAGAATGTATAGTGAGTTAATCCTATTTCCCTTCATGACTACCAGAGAGCTTGATAAGTGCAAATTTTTGCACTTATATTATTTAGCTTGGCTTTTGTTATGTTTTGAGTGATATTATGCATTTATTTTTTTGTTTGTGTTGTTTGCAGGAATTTGAATGTTAATTATTTTATTTGATAAATAAGGGACAAAAAGAATTGGAGAAAAGAGTTGAAAAATGGAATTTGAGAGTGATTAGTCCAGCGCTCCAGCGCCATTATTTAAGCGCTCCAGCGCTAGACGGAGTCTTCCGAAAGTTGAAAAGTTGAGGAAATAGCGCTCCAACGCTATCAAACCAGCGCTCCAGCGCTATTGGAGAAATTGAACGGGCGCTACAGCGCCTGATTACCAGCGATCCAGCGCTGCGCAGTGTTCAGAATTTTGGAAAGTCTTGATCGAGTTTTAAAAAGGATTTTATGGCTTATTTTGGAGGATACGAGGGTTTAGGGAGTTTTCAGAGCATAAGGACGGCTATAGAGAGTTTTGGGATTGCACAAGAGCTCGAGAATTTGGTACGAAGACGGAAGACGGAGGCATCCGGCGACGGAGAAGCTTTATTCTAATTCGTTCTAGTTTCTCTTTGAACTCTATTTTTCTTAGTTTATGGATTGTTGGAAAAAAATATTTTGTTTGATCTTTAAATTTATTATGAACTAATTTCTTAGTCTAGAGGTAGACGGATCTTTACTGGAAACAATGATTGAGATATTTTGATTTACATATTTAAATTTCTTCGCACAGTTTATTTGTGTTTTCCTGATTTTAATGCTTTCAATTTACAGTCCATAGATTGACTGATATTTTGTTTGGAATCTATCACTCGAGAGAGGAGATTTTGAATACGACATAGGAAAATACATCTTTGGTGTTTATATTGTTCGAGAGGCATATAACTCCATAGAAGTCTTTAGAAGAATTCTCGTGCCATTTATCGGATTTAATAATTGAACTTAGATAGACATATTGAGTTTTCTATTGAATACGAATTTCTGCTTGACACTCGAGAGAGGTAGTAGAAAATAATAGGGATTCTTGGCTAATAAACTAGAAGAAATTATAATTGAACAATCATTATAAATAAATTGTGGTGGAAAGTCAAGTGAAGTCAAACCTTTAGCATTCATCGCTTATTGAATTTTCATCTCGTGAACTCGTGGTTATTTAGTTTTGTTTCTTGAAAATTTTAGTTTTATAAAAATCAACCCATTTTCGTAGCTCTACATAAGATTAGGATTTGATTAGTCTCAAATATTTATTATAATATCATTTATTCATTCTCCGTGGGATCGACTTGAACTTAATTCCTATATTATAACTTGACATCGTGCGCTTGCGAGCAAAAAACACGCAACAAGTTTTTGGCGCCGTTGCCGGGGATTGAATTTTATTTGATTTATATTAAATTGTGCTAATTAGTATTAATTTTTATTTAGAGCATTTTATTTTATTTTATTGGTTCTAACTTTAAATTTTTCTCTGTCTATGCAGTTTATGAGAAAAAGCCAAAGTTACGGCTCACTGCTCTTTGATCCAGAAATCGAGAAAACTACTAAAACGTTGAGAAAAGATAGAATAGAAGAGTTGCAACAAATGGCTGACAACAGAGAAAACAGAGAAAGAGAAAGAGAAAGAAAAAGACTTGAAACTGCTCCGGTGCCAATCAGAGATCACTTTCGACCGGTAATCAATACTCATTATTCTGGGATAGCTCGGCAGAATATCACGGCAAATAATTTTGAGTTGAAACCAGCTCTGATTAATATGGTACAGCAGAATCAGTTCAGGGGTGCAGCTACTGAAGATCTAAATTTGCACCTGCGTACTTTTCTGGAGATTGCTGACATTGTGAAGATTCATGGTGTTACTGAGGACACCATCAGACTACGATTGTTCCCGTTCTCTCTTAGGGACAATGCTCATGGTTGGTTGCAGTCTTTACCTCTTGGGAGTATCACTACATGGGATGATATGGCATCTAAATTTCTAGCTAAGTACTTTCCTCCTGCTAAGTCGGCTCAGTTGAAAATAGAGATCACTACATTCAAACAGCAAGATTTTGAGCAGTTGTACGAAGCCTGGGAATGGTACAAGGAGTTTCTTAGGATGTGTCCAAACCATAATTTTCCAGATTGGGAACAGATCGAATTATTCTACAATGGTTTGAATGTCCCAACAAGGATTTCTGTGGATGCTGCAGCTGAAGGTTCAATATTTTCTAAATTTCCTGAACAGGCTTATGAGATGCTTGAGCAAATGACTGTTAACAGTTATCAGTGGCCGAGTGAGAGATCTGCAATAAGAAAGCCTACTGGAATTCATGAGGTTGATGCATTCACTGCTTTGACTGCTCAGATGGCTACTATTTCTATACAGTTGGCTGCACTGACCAAAGGGAATCAAAGTTCTACTGAGAAAACATCACTGGCGACTGCTGTAAATTATGTTGATGGATTTGAGAGTGTGGAGCAAGCTCAATATGTGAACAACAGGAATTACAACAACTATCGAGGTAATCCTGTACCCAATCAGTATCATCCTAGTTTGTGTAATCATGAGAATTTTTCTTATGAAAACAATAAGAATGTGTTGAATCATCCACCGGGGTTCAATACTCAAAATGGTGAGGGTAAAGCATCGTTGGAAGATTTGGTGAGTAATTTTATTGCAGAATCATCCACAAGATTTAAGAGGAATGAAAATAGGCTTGATAGTATGGAGACGCACTTGACCAATGTGAGCGCTTCTATGAAAAATTTTGAAACACAAATTGGTCAACTGGCGTATGCATTGAATAATCAGTAGAGAGGTGTGTTTCCTAGCAACACTGAGGTTAATCCTAGGGAGCAATGTAAGGCTATTACTCTTAGAAGTGGTAAAGAACTTGGAACTGATAACCCAAAGGCAGTGGATGATGCGGAAGTTGAAGAGATTGTGGTGGAGTCCGAAAACTCTGATAGCAAAAATTCCAGCAAGTCTGCAGTTGTGCCTGAGAAACTGCCTGTGCCAAAATTTGTTCTGCCATATCCTCAGCGATTCAAGAAGAAAGCATTGGATGAGAAGTTTTTTAAGTTTCTTGACATCTTCAAGAAAATCCATATCAATATTCCATTCGCTGATGCTTTGGAGCAAATGCCACACTATGCTAAATTCATGAAGGATGTAATGGCGAGGAAGAGAAAGCTTGAAGAGTTTGAAACAGTGAAGTTGACAGAAGAGTGCAGCGCCATCCTACAAAAGAAACTGCCACAGAAATTGAAAGATCCAGGGAGTTTTACTATTTCTTATATTATTGGTGGTGCGACTGTTAATAGGGCATTATGTGATTTAGGTGCAAGTATTAATTTAATGCCTTTGTCTATTTTCAGGTCTTTGGAGCTTGGCGAGGTGAAACCAACCATGATTACTCTGCAGTTGGCTAACCGTTCTCTGACATATCCTCGAGGAGTTGTGGAAGACGTCTTGGTAAAAGTAGATAAATTTATTTTTCCTGCTGACTTTGTAGTGCTTGATATGGACGAAGATCAGGATGTCCCTCTAATTTTGGGGATACCATTCTTGGCGACTGGCAGAGCATTAATTGATGTGCATAAGGGTGAATTAACTCTACGAGTTGGTGGTGAAGCTGTCACCTTCAATATCTATAAAACCATGAAATACCATGATGAGGTACATTCTTGTAATCGTATTGATTCATCTGATTCTCATGAAAATAATTTTTGTGCAGGAATGGGGTTAGAGGACACATTGGCTAGATGTTTAATTAATTCTGTGAACCAGTTTGATGGGGATGATTGGGAACTTAGAGAGCAGTTTCTTGCTCTTGAAATTTTGCCAAAGGAAAAAGATGGCCAAGAAAAAATTGAAGCATTGCCTGAGGAAGCCAGCAAAGAGGTACCAGTTTCTACTCCTGAATTGAAAGAACTACCTGGTCATTTATGCTATGCATTTTTGGGAGAAAATTTGACTAACCCGGTAATTATTTCATCCTCTCTTACTCATGATGAAAATGATAAATTATTAAGAGTTTTGAGAAAATTTAAATCTGCTTTGGGTTGATCAATTTCTGATATCAAGGGAATTAGTCCCAATATTTGCATGCATAAGATTTTAATGGAGGAGTCATATAGTCCCTATGTTGATCATCAAAGGAGGTTAAATCCTGCGATGAAGGAAGTGGTAAAAGCTGAGGTTTTGAAGTTATTGAATGCTGGTATTATTTATGCTATATCTGACTGTTCTTGGGTGTCTCCAGTACAGGTTGTGCCAAAAAAAGGAGGTATGACTGTAGTTAAAAATGAGAAAAACGAGTTGATTTCAACTCGTACTGTTACTGGTTGGAGAGTTTGCATTGATTATAAAAGGTTGAATAAGGCTACTAGAAAAGATCAATTTCCTCTTTCTTTTATTGATCAGATGCTTGACAGGTTGGCAGGTTATAAACATTACTGTTTTTTAGATGGCTATTCTGGCTACAATCAAATTGTATAGCGCCAGAGGATCAAGAGAAAACAAATTTTACATGTCCCTATGGTACTTATGCTTTTAGGAGAATGCCATTTGGTTTGTGTAATGCACCGGATACTTTTCAGCGGTGCATGATTGCAATTTTTTCTGACATGGTGGAAGAAGTCATGGAAATTTTTATGGATGATTTTTCTGTTTGGGTCTTCTTTTGATCATTGTTTGCACAATCTGACCCTTGTTTTGCAGCGTTGCCAAGATAAAAATCAAGTGCTCAATTGGGAAAAATGCCACTTCATGGTGCAAGAAGGCATCGTACTTGGGCATAAAGTGTCATATAATGGGCTTGAGGTGGATCGAGCAAAAGTGGTTGCGATTGAAAATCTTCCACCGCCAAATAATGTGAAAGCCATTAGGAGTTTCTTGGGAAACGCCGGGTTTTATCGCCGCTTTATTAGAGATTTTTCTAAAATTACTAAGCCTTTATGTAATTTATTAAAAAAAGATACATCTTTTATTTTTGATGATGCGTGTTTACAGGCGTTCACAAAAATTAAGGAGGCACTAATTTCAGCGCCTATTATGATTGTGCCCGACTGGAAAGAGCCGTTTGAAGTGATGTGTGATGCCAGCAATTATGTTGTGGGAGCAGCTTTGGGGCAAAGAAGAGATAAGATGTTTTGGGTGATTTACTACACCAGCCGCACTCTTGACGGAGCCCAACAAAATTACACTACTACTGAAAAATAGATGTTGGTTGTGGTGCTTTCTTTTGACAAATTCAGGTCCTATCTCATTGGCTCTAAAGTAATTGTTTACACTGACCATGCAGCTATTCGTTATCTCTTTGCCAAAATGGATGCCAAGCCAAGATTGATTCGGTGGATACTCTTACTACAAGAGTTTGACTTTGAAATTAGAGACAAAAAAAGGAGTGAAAATTTAGTGGCGGATCATCTGTCTCGCTTGGAGTTGGAAGGAAAAGCTGAATATGAACTCATCAAGGAGCAATTTCCCGATGAGCATCTTTTTGAGGTAAATTCTAAACTTCTTTGGTTTGCTGACTTTGCTAATTTTCTTTCTTGTGGTGTTTTGCCTCCAGATCTTAATCATCACCAAAGGAAGAAATTTTTCCATGATGTCAAGTTTTATCTGTGGGATGATCCGTTTGTGTACAAGAAGTGTTCGGACCAAGTGATAAGAAGATGTATAGATGAAGCTGAAGCAAAAGAAATTTTGGAACAATGTCATTCTGCACCGTATGGTGGTCACTTTGGAGCCACACGGACAGCCGCCAAGGTACTTCAGTCTGGTTTTTATTGGCCAAATTTATTCAAAGACAGTTATACCTTGGTAAAATCATGTGATAGATGTCAAAGGATGAGAAATATATCTAGGCATCATGAATTACCTCTCACCAATATTTTAGAAGTTGAATTATTTGATGTGTGGGGATTTGATTTTATGGGACCATTTCTTATATCTTTTGGGCAATCTTATATTTTATTGGCTGTTGATTATGTCTCGAAATGGGTGGAAGCAATCACCAACTCCACTAATGATGCTCGTGTAGTGGTGCAATTTGTACAGAAAAATATTTTCACGAGGTTTGGAAATCCAAGGGCCATTATCAGTGATGAAGGTACGCATTTTTGCAATAAAATCTTTAATTTATTACTAACAAAATATGGGGTTAGGCATAAAGTGGCATGTGCATACCATCCTCAAACAAATGGGCAAGCTGAAATATCCAACCGAGAAATTAAGCAAATTCTAAAAAAGACTGTTAACACGAACCAGAAGGATTGGGCAAGCAAGTTGGATGATGCACTATGGGCATACCGGACTGCGTTCAAAACTTCGATTGGCATGTCGCCATACAGGTTGGTCTTTGGTAAAGCATGTCATCTGCCAGTGGAGTTGGAGCATCGAGCGTATTGGGCAGTGAAAAAGCTGAATTTTGATTTGAAAGCTGTCGATGAAGAGTGATTGTTGCAGTTACATGAGATCGAGGAGTTTCGTAATCATTCATACAAAAATGTCAAGCTCTACAAGGAACAAACCAAAAAGTGGCATGAAAAATTATTACTGAAGAGAAAATTCGATCCTGGACAGCATGTATTATTATTTAATTCTCGCCTCAGGTTATTTCCAGGTAAGTTAAAGTCAAGATGGTCTGGTCCGTTCACCGTGGTGAAAGTGCATTCCTATAAAGCCATTGAACTGAGCTGTCACGATGGTCAAACCTTTCAAGTCAATGGGCAGAGGTTGAAACATTACTTTGGCAATGAAGTGCGGAACATGGAGAAAGTTGCTTTGATAGACCCTGCATAAACACTCCAGAAAAGTTGGGCTGACGACGTTAAACCAAGTGCTCTTTGGGAGGCAACCAAAATTTTAATTCCGTTTTATTTTATTTATTTTCTTAGTTAATTTTATTGAAATTCAGTCTTTTTATTTATTTTTACTACTTTTAGTCCTAATTAAGAGTTTTATTGCAGGTACTTTTCTTTACAAAAATCACATTTTGGAGTATGAAATTCGAGGATTAAGCGCTCCAGCGCTAAATATCCAGCGCTCGCTCTGAAGATTATCGGGCGCCCCAGCGCCAATTGTATAGCGCTCCAGCGCTATCGCGTAAAATTTGAAAAATAAAAGGGGATCTCTGATTTCATTCATTCGAACCCCTGTTTATCCCCAGCCTTGTCTTTCCTCCTCCACGCGATCCGCCCCTGCAAACCAAAAAATCCCACTTGAAAATCTCGGCTACACCATCCATCGCACAAATTCATCCTTTCCTAGCAGCGTGTGTTCGGATTCAAGTTCATCCAATTTTTAGAAATTAGGTAGCTAGGGTTCTTCGGGAGGAAAGTGCGTCGTCCAAATTTCTTTCTTTGACAGAGGTGAAATTTGAATTCAAGGCCAGGAGACGTGTTTATGTTCTATATTTGCCGGAATCGTGTTTTCAAACCGAGGTATTTTGAAAATTTTCTTCTCATGGGTTGTTCAAGAGTTATCAGATCGATTATTGAATTGGGTTGAATTCATGTACACTTGTTAATTCATTGGTGCTTATCAGAAATTTTTGTGGATTATGTTGGAGAATTGTGAATCACACGGTTATTTGTGCTTATTTTGAGTTGTTTTGCGGCCGTATGTATTGGGGTGGCGCGGTGTATTGGCGTGGTCAATTGTGGTAAATTGTGTTTATTGGTTGAGGCTTGAACGAGATTGTTGGAAGTGGTGAATTGCTGTTAATTATTGCTTGGTTGAGTTGTGATTGAATTGTTGTGATGGCGCCAAAGAATAAACAAAAGCAGGGTGCCTCTTCGTCAGGGAGTTTCGATGCCCATCGGTTTTGGGATGAAGAGGCCGCCAAGAGCAAGATGCACGGTTAGAGAAAGAGGTTTTGATCCTAATTCTCCTCTAACATTTTGGGATGCATGACATGCAGCTCATGAGCGAAGATGCACGGGTTTTGTCCAACCTCCCGGTGATGCCGTGGTTTCCTTAGTCCGAAAATTTTATGCCAATCTGAAGTGCAAGCATGAACAATACCATGTATTAGTGCGAGGTAAGCGGGTGGCTTTTGACGGGCATATCATTAACACCCTCTATGGTATGCCATCTATAGATGAGGATGAATATTTGGCATTCAAGGCAAGTGATGTGGACTATGACGAGATACTTGCCACTCTTTGTGAAGAAGGAGTGCAATGGAAGATGAAGAATGAATCAGTGGTGCATTTTCCTTCCGGTAAAATGAAGCAAGATGCGAGGTCTTGGTTTTTTTTTTTTTTTATAGCTGCTCTGTGCTGCCCACTGGCCACACTTTTGATGTGACAAAGAAACGGGCTGTCCTAACTTACAGTATTTTCACAGGAAAGTCGGTGAACTTGGGGAATATCATTCAGGATTCCATTATTGCAGCGGTTAAGGGCACCACGACTGGTGGATTGCCGGACCCTGCTCTGATCACAGCGCTTTGTGCACATGCTGGAGTTACATGTGGTGCAGATGAAGAGCTTTTTAAGGTCTAAGGACCTATTACTGTGACTCCACGAGAGATTGTACCACCTCCTCCGCGACCAGACGCACCTCAGGACCGTCCTACCAGTAGCAGCCAACCACCACCACTACCACCTCCAAGATCTGATCCGTTGTATGAGGAGCGTTTGACACGTTTGGAGCAGAGGCTAGACAGTCATTGCCGTCGGACTGATCAGTTTATGGATTATATGGTGGATTTCACGACGAGCCTTGCCCAGCGTTTTCCAGGATCCAGCGAGTATCAGCCGTTTCCCCAGCCTCCTACTTGGCCCCCTCGGGATGACAACCTGGACGATGACCACTGATGGTCATTGTCATAGGTATGTGTATGTTACTTGTTTTTATTGATATTTCACATTGAGGACAATGCACATATCTGAGTTTGGGGGGATGTTGTTTGTTTTTTATGACTTGTTTTAGATGAGTTTTGTTGAGCTGATTGTTGAATTGATTGTTGTTGAAGTTGAAGCGAAGTTGGTTTCAGAGTTTGATGGGTTTTGAATGCTGCAGTAGTCACTAGTTCCTGCATCTGTTTTTACTTTTATTCGTTCGTATTGTGTTTCTGCATGTTTTGTTTTCTGTCAGTTTTATTGTTCGCTTGTTCGTTTTTGTGTTTGTTTCTTTTGTTTGTGTGTTTGTGTTTTTGAAAAAAAAAATGAAAATTAGAAAAGCAAAAGAAAAATGGCCTATGATGATGAAGTTGGGAAAAGAAAAGGAGTTTATAATCTAGTGTTGACGACATTGTATCTTGAGTTCTCACCTTTTATGCACTATAGTCTTGACTGTCGATACTCCTGATAAGTAGAAAAATTTATGTGGATTTTGTAAGTGGATTGGATAATTTGATTCTTAACTCTGGCGATTTATGCTCAAAACCGAGGTAGACTGATATAAGCATAGAAATGATTTAGGTAAAAGTTAATTGATGAATCCATCCGGGTTAGGAGTAAGGGACTGAAATCCTAGTCGACTTATGCTTGACTAAGTATGCGGATTAAATGGGGTTTCAAAAGTTAAAATCTAAATTTTCTTACAACTCTATCCGGGTTTGGAAAGTGTTTGAAATCCTATTCACTGTTCCATGCTAAGTTTGCGGAAAAAATAATGGGGTTGATGCTCCATCCGGGCTATAGACGAGGGGATTAAAATCCGAATTCTATCTTTAGTTATAGCTAAGTATGCGGGTAATTTATGGGGCTAAAAAAATATAATAAAAATCGGGTGAAAAATCCGGTAATTTTATAAAAAAATGTAATCACTGAAAAAAGTCCTTTTGATTTATGCGAGTAGAAGTTGAACTTGGTTGAGAGTATTCTGAAACTAAAGGGCGGGGTTAATGACTCTTTGAGGCTTACTGGTTGCATGATTTGATCGAAAGTTAGGTGGGTAGATGGGATTGTCTAATCACACACACACACGAGGACTCTTGAGAAAATTAGCTACACATGGATTATTTGTTGAACATCTGAGGCCAGTTGGGTTATTCTAGTTTTACTGCTTTCTTGTGTCTTTTTAATTCTTTGTATGTCAGTGTTTTGTTTGTTTTGTTTTGCTCGGGACTAGCAAAAGTCTAAGTTTGGGGAGATTTGATTAGTGCAATTTTTGCACTTATATTTTATATTATTTAGCTTTGTTTTTGTTATGTTTTGAGTGATATTATGCATTTCTTTTGTTGTTTGTGTTGTTTGCAGGAATTTGAGTGTTAATTATTTTATTTGATGAATAAAGGACAAAAATAATTGGAGAAAAGAGTTGAAAAATGGAATTTGAGAGTGATTAGTCCAGCACTCCAGCGCCATTATTTAAGCGCTCCAGCGCTAGACGGAGTCTTCCGAAAGTTGAAAAGTCGAGGAAATAGCGCTCCAGTGCTATCAAACCAGCGCTCCAGCGCTGTTGAAGAAATTGAACGGGCGCTACAGCGCCTGATTACCAGCGCTCCAGCGCTGCGCAGTGTCCAAAATTTTGGAAAGTCTTGATCGAGTATTAAAAAGGATTTTATGGCTTATTTTGGAGGATACGAGGGTTTATGGAGTTTTCAGAGCATAAGGACGGCTATAGAGAGTTTTGGGATTACACAAGAGCTCGAGAATTTGGTACGAAGATGGAAGACGGCGGCATCCGGCGACAGAGAAGCTTCATTCTAATTCGTTCTAGTTTCTCTTTGAACTCTATTTTTCTTAGTTTATGGATTGTTGAAAAAACATATTTTGTTTGATCTTTAAATTTATTATGAACTAATTTCTTAGTCTAGAGGTAGACGGATCTTGAGTGGAAACCATGATTGAGATATTTTGATTTATACATTTAAATTTCTTCGCACAATTTATTTGTGTTTTCCTGATTTTAATGCTTTCAATTTACTGGCCATAGATTGAATGATATTTTGTTTGGAATCTATCACTCGAGAGAGGAGATTTTGAATACGACATAGGAAAATACATCTTTGGTGTTTATATTGTTCGAGAGGCATATAACTCCATAGAAGTCTTTAGAAGAATTCTCGTGCCATTTACCGGATTTAATAGTTGAACTTAGATAGACATATTGAGTTTGCTATTGAATACGAATTTCTGCTTGACACTCGAGAGAGGTAGTAGAAAATAATATGGATTCTTGGATAATAAACTAGAAGAAATTATAATTGAACAATCATTAGAAATAAATTGTGGTGGAAAGTCAAGTGAAGTCTAACCTTTAGCATTCATCGCTTATTGAATTTTCATCTCGTGAACTCGTGGTTATTTAGTTTTGTTTCTTGCAAATTTTAGTTTTAAAAAAATCAACCCATTTTCGTAGCTCTACATAGGATTAGGATTTGATTATTCGCAAATATTTATTATAATATCATTTATTCATTCTCCGTGGGATCGACTTGGACTTAATTGCTATATTATAACTTGACATCGTGCGCTTGCGAGCAAAAAACACGCAACAAAGCCTCTAGAAACCTTCATAACTGCATTCTCTCATTTGAAGGTACATCCATTTGATTCCAGGGTCCCCGATGAGATTAGATTTCTCTTTAACTTAGGGACATACCTTACCTCTTTGATTAGTCTTTCAACGCCATCATGCATTTGAAGTCTAATACTTCCTATCCCCTTTACTTTGCATGATCTTTCATTTCTTAGTAGCACTAATCCTTGATAAGATTCACTCAGCTCTTGAAACCATGACTTGATCGGGCACATGTGAAAGGTGCAGTCAGAGTATAGGATCCACTCACTTTTCATGCTACTTTGTGTCATCATCAGGGCCTCAGCAGACTCATATCCATTTAAGACTACTGCTGCCTCTCCTGAATCTTTGGCTTTGTCATGAGGTCTCCTTTTCTTATTTTCTGGACAATCCCTCTTGAAGTGGCCTTCCTTGTGACATATGAAGTAGTTAAATCTTGTCTTGATCTTAGATAGAGTCCTGTTCCTGTTAGGATTTTGAGTTCTCCTAAATGATCTACCCTTAGCAGTCAGTCCTTCTCCAAAGACTTCCCACTAGCTTGTAGTTTTCTTTGCAGTTCCTTAGATTGAATTGCATATTGTACTTCATCCAGAGAGATGGAATGATCTCTCCCATAGAGCATAGCATCCTTGAAGTTGTCATATGATTTGGAAGAGCATTAATTAATATTAGTGCCTTGTCTTCTTCATCAAGTTTTACTTCCACATTCTCTAGATCATCTAAAATCTTGATGAAGTCATCAATCTGGTCCTCAATAATCTTGCCATCTTGGATCTTGTAGGAATACAATCTCTGTTTCACATATAATCGATTTGCTAAAGACTTAGAGGGTGTTTGGGAGAGCTTTTAAGCTCTTAAAAACAGCTTTTAAGCTGTTTTATAGCTTAAAAGCTCTCCGGATCTGTTTGGTAAATTTTTTTAAAAACAGCTTATATGCTGTCAAAATAAGCTGTTTGACAGCTTATAAGCTGTTTTTAAAAAAGTAAGGGGGAGGTACTTTTTTCAAAAAGATCTTATTTTAACATTTTATCTCTCTAAAATATCCTTAAATATTTTAATAAATCTCCAACATATCCTTTACCCATTAAATATTAAATATTATTTTTTTAAAAAAAAAGTCAAATCACATAAATTTTTCTAAAATAAAATATTATAACAATTTTATTTTTTAAAATATATGTTTATTCTAAAACTATTTTCATATATGTATAACTCGAAACATTATTTTCATATAATTATACCTTTTTTGGTAATTTCGACGATTAAAAGATCTTATAATACCAAACACATCAACATCTTTAAGTTATTTAAAATAAGTTTATCCAAACACTTTAACAGCTTATTTTTAAAATAAGTTCTAACAGCTTATAAGCTCGTAAAACAACTTTTAAGCTCTAGGAGCTTATAAGTTCTTTTTAATAAGCTTAGCCAAACACCCTCTTAGTCATATAGTTGTTTTCCAATTTTATCCACATAGCAATAGCTTATCTTTCTCGGGACAGTTCTCTCAATGGCTCATCCCCTAAACACAAGATAAGGGCACACCGAGCCTTGTCCAATATCTCATCCTTCTCCTTGTCCTTCAAGGAGCTTGACATTTCATATTTTTTAACAAGTCCTCAGCCCAACTCTGCTATACAAGGATCGCCCTTATCTTGATTCTCCATAGGGAAAATTCATTCTTTTCCGATGAACTTTTCTATGTCAAACTTCATCAATCCCATCATGTCTATGATTCCCACAGACGGTGCCACTGTTATGCAATCGATCCACCAATACACAAAATTCACCAAGAACACAAAGATGTAATCTAAACCTCATCTGTAGAATACTATGACCAAATGATAATCACCATATAATCAAATAACATAACAATATGCAAGAATATCAACAAGAAAGAGTTTACGTGGTTCGGCAATGATGTGCCTACATCCAAGGGAAAGGGAACCAGCTTTTATTATTCCAATTCAATATCCGAATACACAAGTTTTAATCATCCATGATTCATTCACATAAAATCAAATACATGAACCAAAAGATTTCTGAGCTACCCCAGCTGCTTGATCTTCTTCTTTGATTGATACTTCTTTTAAATCTTGAATCCCCCTTGCTTCAGATTTATTGTCTCCAAGATGATTGAGAGTGTGTGTGTTTCTGTATCTCTTTTGTTCGAACTGCATTCAACTAAATCTTTGTGCATGCTTATAACAGAAGCTATTAAATGGCCCCCAACGGCTATCTTACTATTGGGCTTCCAGCACTTCATGTAAGAATTTGGCCCGATGCTTTAATTCAATCCCTTGTCCATGAAAAGATTAAAATTCCAGCACAACACCTAACTCCCAAATAGCATCCTTTAGTTCCCTTGCACGAGTCCCAGTCACCAATTATAGACACAGATCCAACAGAAACTGATCCGGGCTTTATTTTTAGCATCAACAAGCCCGTTGGAGTGGCGTGACAACTGGTAAAGGCGAACACTTTCATTGGTTTATGAGAAATTCCACGTTGGCGCTTTTCCCAATTACTCACTGTGCAATCCATACCAAACCTTCATACAACCCTTCACCGGTGAGAGCATGCACAACGAGCCTGAATATGATGCTAATCATGATTCTTGACACTCTAAAGGGTCATTGCATCCTTCAAATCTTGTTTGTTACTAGGACTAACATGACAGGATTTCGTATATACTCGTTGGAGAGTAGCTTAAAGATCTTGTCCTTCATCTGTATCACCATGCCGTCTACAACTACAATATCCATCGGAGAGTCTCAATATACTTCGTTGCCCAAAATATTAGAAGTCTTTCTTGCTGGCCGAAATCCTAGACCTAGTTATAGAACGACCGATAATTGAAACCCACAAAAAGGAAGAACATGTGGGCTATAGCACAAACTTATGTCGATAATAATGTTTTATGTAAGAAATAAATGGAATAAAAAATTAGAGCACAAGTACACTAGACATGCATATGCAAAACACAAACAATATCAAATATAAAATGTATCCTACAACTTTATTCAATCTAAGTCATGTTTATCTAAATTGCTCATACAATGAATATGTTGAGAATGTGTCCAGAGTTCCACATTGAAAATACATGATCAGAAAGATCATGAGTTTAGAAGATGGAAAGATATCCTAATTGATATGAGGATTTTTGAGTAAAATCCAAAAATAAATAAATGAGGGCTTGAGACCAAAGTGAATAACATCATACTATTGTGCATATATGATACATGAAAATATATTATTTTTCTACGAAAAGTATTACTTTTATATTAAATATGGATTAAATTGATCCGTCTCACGGATATAGATTCGTGAGATACTCATAATCTTAAAAAAGGTTTGCTTGCAAAATTTTCTTCTTTTGCACTTTCAATTTTTTTTTCTTTTTTTTAATAACAAAGTTGTTGGTTTGGAGTTTTGTGAAGATTATTTGTCGCTATGGCAACACTTCGCTTAAAAAGGGTTCAAAGTGCAAAAAAAAAATAGTCAATTTATTTATTTCATTTAGGGGTGGGAAAAATACCGAAATTTTGGTATATAGAAGTTACCATACCGAAAAAATATCAAATTTATCGAATTTTCATTATATCGAAGATTAAGGTGTGATACGGTAACAATACAGAATTTTCAGTACGGTAAAGCTATGAAATTTAAAATTTTCGGAAACCTAAATACCGTGACAGTCTATAAAAATTTAAAATACATAATAACAATAAATTTAAAATTTAAAAAAATATAAGATTTTTTCGGTATATAACGGTATATACAGATACTGTAACGACCTGCTCTGGAATCACCTACTAAACATACTTACGCATGCAATTAAAACTTAAACAACAATAATTAGAGAAACTGCGGAAAAATTAAACCAAATACTATCAACCCGACAGAATACAAACGGTAAATCACTAGAACCTAATCAATACAATCCAATTGAATAAATACCAAAGGAAAGTATTAAACTAGAAACCTGTGGTGACCGCTGCTACCAATTCCCTAGTCACTGATCAACCGCTGATCTCGCTTCTGATGCACCTGTAAACCCATCCCATCAAATGGTATGTCCGAGATAAAATCAAGGACGTGAGCGCTAACACACAGAACGCAAAGTACTTGTATACAGGTCTATATAGCGCATGCAACATGAAATAATGAATATTTTTCTGGTACACTGGGATCGAGATCTAGAACATCATGCTCAGAACACAGGTGCCACTAATTTGTGCACACTGATCCGAAGATACAGTGGGTGCCACACATACTGAACTCCGATCTTGGACTATCACCTGTACTAGGTAAAACCGTACACGCTGCTCTATTGATACAATGGGTGTCACACGGTACCCGATCGTACAAAGAAAACCCTAGGACTGAGTGGCCTTAGAAACAACAGGTTATCTCAAAAGAATACACAGGCTCAATGTGATATGCCAATGCCGCATATAAATCATGAACAGTAATATCATGCATTGTTGGAACCTAATGCGTAGGGGGGGAATTAGGTTCTATTTGCAACTTTAGCAATTTAAAATAATTTTGCAAAAACGCAAGCGGAAGATATAGGGCAGTCAAATATAAACCCATTAAGTAAATAAAGGAATATAAATAAAGCGTTAAATAAGAGAGGATATGTTTATGGAATTTCGAAGATAAATCGTCTACGTCTCCCCTTCTTGGTTAAGATTGATTAACCAAGGTATCACTAGCACTTCGTCTTGGCCTTGATGGCTCCAAGATAGCCGATACAATAATAACACGATCACCATGTCGTTGGCCTTGAGGGCTCCAAGGATAGCTTCACAACAACTCGAAAAACTTGGCCTTAAAGGCTCCAAGGATAGGCACAACAACTCGATAAACTCGGCTTCACACTCGAGTATACACAACTATGATTTTCAAGAACTTATACAACTCGATACACAAATATATAATGAGGAACTTGAAACAGGCATAAAATTCTTGAAGGATTGCTCAAATGGTGCTTGAATGAATGAAAGAGTCGGATGTTGAGTTGTGTCTTCAAATGGTCTCGGAATGCCTCTATTTATAGTGCTGAATCGGGTAAGATCAGACCGTCCGATATGGGCTTCGGAGCCTCCAAACTGTACCAATTCAAATTAAAATTTGTGCGGCAGTAGCACTGTTCGGATCGTCCGAATTGAAGATCGGATCGTCCGATCTGTTGCATTAAATTCATTGTCGAGCAAAAGTCTTCGGATGTGATCTGCCTTCACCGTAAAGAGATCGGAGCGTCCGATCGGGTCTTCGGATTGTCCAAACTTATACTTCGTGCCCTTCGAACTTGGTTCCGAATATTAAAATATTGATTATATAGTTCGGACCGTCTGATCTCTAATCGGATTGTCCGAACTCTGGTCTTCGCAACATCCGAACTACCATACAAACAATTTAAAATTGATAGAAATACTTCGGACCGTCCGAACAGTCTTTGGATCCTCCGAACTCTGAAATTTGAACACTTAACATATTTTCTTCAATTTTTGGCTATCGGTATTTGCTTCCAATATTTTTATTTGACGAGAACTATTAATATCTGCAATTTTCTCACTTTAAAATATTAGTAACAATATAACCTAGTTTTGTAATCATCAAAACATAATATTTGAGAATTGTTAATGCATTAAAAACATTAATCTCACAACACGAGATTTGCATGTGTTTAAGGCGTAACAATCTCCCCCTTTTTTATGATCACAAAACTTGGTTAAATAGGAGAAATAAATATGCATTAAAATAAATAACATAAACATTTAAATAACTCCCCCTTAAATAAACAACATATTTTAAATTAAAAAATTTAATTAATTTATTATTTAACCAATTTTTTTTCTCCCCCTTTTTGCAATAATAAAAAAAACTAATAATTAAAAAAGAGAAAATAAAACATAAACTAATTTCATTAAACAACTAAATAGAAATTACATTTAAATTTAAAATTACAACTTAAATGAAAAAATAAATAAAATCTAAGAGTCATCTTCATTTCGCGGCGGAGGATGTGACATGTAGTGATCAAAACGAGTCTCCAAAGAAGTAAATCGAGTGTTCAACTCGGCAAATGAAGCTCTAGACTCATTAGAGTGGTTGATCAAAAGGTTCTCAATGAGATTCAACTGCTCCGAGAAACGATCAAATGAAAATTGATTCGGAGGAGTTGGGGGAACCTCAGGAGAAAGAAAAGGAAGATCACCTATATTATGTGGACTACGGTGAAGACCGGAAGAAGAAGAAAATTCTTCGGGAGGAGGTCTAGAAGGAAATCCCTTCAACTGAACAAAGAGAAGAAGATTTGAATAGGGAATGAAAAAATCTCTAAGAGGATAAAATTTTAAAAAGGCACGAGTTGGGTCGTCAACCCCACGAGAGAAAACAAGATTCCAAGATAAATCCATCTTGGTGACAGTAGCATGGTTAAAGATATGAGAATCAGGAATAGGTAAATGCTCCACGCCATCAAAATAAATATCGAAATGAGTCAAAATTCAATTAATGAAACGAGCAAAAGGAAGACTAACTCGCTTCGAAGATTTAGTTGTGTTATGCGTAACCTGCATAACAAAGCGATGAAGGTTAAAAGGAAGAGAGGAAATAATATGAAAAGGAACGTAAAGGTCGAGATATTTGCAGGTGGAGATGTCTCCACTGCGAGGAACGATAGATGAAGTGATAAGTTTTTGAACAATTTGAAAATCAGGACAAATATTTTTGAGAAGAAGACGATCGTCTGCGGCAGTGGCAGGACAACCAAGAATAGTAGATAAGGCTTCATCACGATAAAAAGTAGGATATTTTTGAGGACATCGCTGAGAAAAGAAGAGACTTGGTCCGTTCCTAGGATGACCGAACCAATCAGCAAGATCAGCGGAAGAAAAATAAATATGCTGACCTTGAACAACTATGGCGATATGAATATCATCACCGCCCAGTTCGAGTTCAAGGTTGGAGTATAACTCAAAAAGAAGACAAGGGAAAATGAGGTCAGAAATAGAGGGTAGGAAAAAAGAAGCCCATTTTTTAGCATTGATAAGGCCCAACAAAAGAACATGAGAGCTTTCCAGATAGTCGATATCGAGAAGTTGACCGGGAAATATTGGGAGTGAGGGGTAATCATAGAGAATTGGACAAGTTTCGGCTGGTTGGTTTGGGTCATGAGGGATATGCTCAATGCGGGGTCAAGTATTGTGACTCGAACCGCCAACTTCAATATTGCGACGAGGCATTTTAGAGGGTTTTTCGAAGAAATATAAGAGAGAAAGGAAGAGAAGGTATGAATAAAATCGGGAGGTCTGAAGCCTATTTATAGGCTAGAGTTCGGACAAACCGATCGCGAATCGGACGGTCCGATCCTATTTATCGAGGGATAAGTTTTCTGATTTGTCGTATAAATTTTGAACAGATCGGAGAATTCGAAGTCGTTCGGATTGTTCGATCCTGATGGCGCTTCCGAAACCCTAGAAAATTTAATAACGTTGACTGAATTGGATAGTGTTTGATAGTTCGGAGCATCCGAAGGGGTTCGGAGCGTCCGAAGTTTGAGCGGTGGATCCAAAATACGAGGAATAATAAATTTTGAATTTAACCAAGGAGTGGTTCGGACGGTCCGAAGAGGCTCGGACGATCCGATCTGATTTTTGGGGGTAAAATTCAAAAAAATTTAGCTGAATGGGCGCTAAACAGTTCGGACGATCCGAACTGGCCCAAACTGGGTTCGAAGGATCCGAACTGCTTGAGTTCACAATTACAAAAATGACCCTTAGCTTTTTTAAATTGCATTTAAGTCCTTAACAATTAATTCATATAAAATGTGAGCTTATAATTTTGAATAAATACATATGGCGCTAGTGTTATCACAAAAAATAGGAATTTTCGAGAAAGATACACCATAGTCAAGCAATTGATGCTTCATCCAAATAATGTGCGCACAAAATCTACCAGCAACCATGTATTTGGCTTCGGTCTTTGACAACACAACACAATTTTATTTCTTTGAAAACCAAGATACTAAACAGTTTCCCAAAAAAAAATAAAATTCCACTAGTGTTTTTTCTATCCACCAAAGTCGGAATCACAGTAAGCTTTTAAATACAAAAAAGAATTTTTGGAATACCATAAGACGAGATTTGGAGTATTTGAAAAATATTTGAAAATGCGTTTTAAAGCGAACAAATGTGATTCCTTTGGACATGATTGAAATCGTGCACACAAGAAAACACTAAACATAATATCAGGTCTACTAGCAGTTGTATAAAGTAGGGAGCCAATAATGCTACAAAAATATTGTTGATCTATATTTTTACCATTCTCATCATTGTCGAGTCTGATTGATGTGCTCATAGGTGTAGATGATGCTTTTGAGTTATCCATTCCAAACTTTTTGAGAATCTCCTTAATATATTTTCCTTGGTTGATAAGGAACTCATCTTTGCATTGATTGATTTGCAATCCGAGGAAATAATTAAGTTCCCCCATCATGCTCATCTCAAAGTGGTCCTGCATAAGCTTGGAGAATTCTTGGCAAAGAGTTTCATTAGTCGAACCAAAAAAGATATCATTCACATAAATTTGCACAATCAATAATTCATCATTTTTAGTCAAGGTAAACAAAGTAATATCAACATCTCTAGAAAAACCATTAGAGATAAGATACGAAGAAAGTTTTTCATACCAAGCTCAAAGAGCTTGTTTCAATCCATACAAGGCTTTATCAAGTTTGTAAACATGGTCAAGGAAATGGGGATCAATAAAGCCAGATGGTTGATCAACATAAACTTATTATTTTAAATAACTATTCAAGAATTCACTTTTCACATCCATTTGAAATAACTTAACATTTCTAGAGCAAGAAAAAGCAAGTAGCATGCGAATGGATTCTAGTCTAGCAACATGCGCATAAGTTTCATCATAATCTATGCCCTGTTCTTGATTATAACCCTTAGCTACAAGTCTAGTTTTATTCCTATTGATTATACCATGCTCATCAATTTTATTTCTAAAAACCCATTTAGTACCTATAACAGGTCTATCATCAGGTCTAGGAACAAGATATCATACACTGTTTCTCTTGAATTCATTCAACTCATCTTGCATAACAATAATCCATGAATCATCTAATAATGCATCATCTATAGATTAAGGCTCAACATAAGAAACAAATGCAAGATTATTACAAAAATTATTAAGAGATGAACGAGTAGATACTCCCTTTGATGGACTTCCAATGATGAGATTCATAGGATGGTCTTTGTGAAGTGCCCATTCTTTTGGAAGGGATGTGTCCTCACTTGTATCATTGTTATCATTTAAGCTTGAGGAGGCCATCTCTTCTTTGAGTAATTCAACATCGTCATTGTTAGTGCAAGAAGGTATAGAAATAGATTCATCAAATACAACATGCATTGATTCTTATACAATAAAGTGCGTTTATTAAAAACTCTATATGCCTTACTCGAAGTAGAATAACCTAAGAAAATACCTTTTTCGGATTTGGCATCAAACTTGCCAAGATTGTCCTTACCATTATTATGAATGAAGCACTTTGATCCGAATGCATGAAAATATAAAATGTTAGGCTTTCTCCCCCTCCATAACTCGTATGGATTTTTCTTGAGAATTGGACTTATTGATACACGATTGATGATGTAACAAGCAGTGCTCATTGTTCAACCTAAAAATATTTTGGTAGAGAATGCTCATATAACATGGTACTCGCAATGTCTACAAGTGTCCTATTTTTCCTCTCAATGACACCGTTTTGTTGCAAAATCCTAGGGTAAGAAAAATTATGACCAATGCCTTTGTCTACACAAAAGTTTGTAAAATTTTCATTTTGAAATTCAGTTCCGTGGTCACTACGGATCTGTTTGATAGAAAGATTTTTCTCATTTTCAACTCTTTTGGCAAAAGCTTTGAAATAGTCAAAGGCATCATTTTTGTGGTCTAAAAACAATGTTCAAGTGAAACGTGAGAAATCATCCACAATGAAAAATGCATAAAGTTTTCCTCTTGAACTAGCGTTCCTCGAGGGACCACATAGATCGAGGTGGAGAAGTTCAAGGGGAATTAAAGTGGATACAAAATTTTTGCTTTTAAAAGATTCTTTTGTATGTTTTCCAAGCTTACATGCATCACAAATATAATCTAATTTTAAATTAAGCTTTGACATACCAACAACTAGATCAAGTTTAAACAGTTTTTCAATGGTACTAGGACCAACATGACCTAACCGTCTATGCCAAAGAATGTTTTCATCAACATTCAAGGATACAAGGCTTTTGATTTTTGAAAAAGATAAAATATTTAAATAAACCTTGTAAACATTTTCACTTTTATATCCTTTGAAATTTATGGATTTGTCAGACATGAGTGATATGGTGCAGTGTTGGGAAGTGAAATTGACTTCATAACCTATATCACATAATTGACTTATACTTAGTAGGTTATTCTTAAGTCCTTTCACAAGAAGAACATCATCAATCATAGTAGAGTTAGATATACATATTGATCTGATGTCCTCAATGATTTCTTTAATGTTGTCTCCAAAGGTGACCTTCCTTTTTGCTTTTGGTTTGATTAATTGAAGCAGCTCCTTGTTTCCCGTCATGTGTATGCAACAACCACTATCAAGATACCATATGCTTGGTGGCATACTTCTTTTCTGTCCCTGCAATATAAATTTTTGGTACCCTTTAGTTCTTTGGGTCCATCATTGCTAGGGATATAACAATAGTCAATTGGTAACATAATCAACACTTTCCAAGAGTGCTACCAAGAAAGGTAGGTAGGGCTAAGGTGTAATGCCCCAAATTTATCTTAATTGAGTTTATTTGAGATAATCGGAGGTTACAGAATTCAAGAGTCGATTTGATTTTGATCAGGGTTTATTTTGTAATTTTTGGATTTTTCAGGGACTAAAAGGCAAATTTGGACTTTAATAGATATTTATACAAGAGTTGACCTTTCTTTTCACTCCACCTCCTTCCCAACTCGCCTCCCTCCATTGAAGGCGCCCAAAGCCTTCTTCAAGCTTTGTGATTCCGGTTTCTGGTCGATCCGTCCGTTAGAATTTATTTTCAAAGGCAGATTAGCGATCACGGCAGCGAGAGCTTCGTTCTATCGTAAGTTTTTCTCCGATCAGTTATACTTCTATTTTTGGATGTTGTTAGAATCGATTAAGTTTCGGTTATGTTGTTCTTGAGCTAGTTCTTATCGATTATTCTCAGTCGGTCTTGAAATAGAGCGTCGTCGGATTTGTTATGATTTTTTGGAAGCATAATTTGAAAAAATGGATTTTGAGATGTCTTGGATTTGATTTGTTATTGATGTTTTAGCATTAATTTGAGTTGTTTGCAATGTTATACTGTTGTCTGTGTTTTCGGTTTGATCAGAATATAGCCGTTATGCCCCCGATTTGAGTTTTGAGATTTTGAACCGTTCGAGTTGTTGAACTTTTGGCTATTTCGTTTGTTCGTCGTTGTGATCTTTTTTTGCCTCCGTACAGATTCGTTTGAAGTTGTTGAGCCCAGAGTTAGCAGAAGTCGATCGTCAAAGAGATTAGACGAAGAGCGGTAAAGAGTTTACCTTGAGCCTTGTTGTTTTAGGTTGTATAGATTTTGATATAACCTCTTTTGTAGCTTATCAAGAATTGGAGCTATTGCGAATCAAAAGGTACAAGCAGACATCGTTTTAGCGGGATAGCACAATCAAGACAGTTGGTTCTTGAGTTTCCCTTAAATCACATACTTGCATCAATACTTGTTCTAGAATGGGGAACTTGTATTTTGTTGTTTGAACTTTTGTTATATGGCTTAATGCTTTATGTTTTTTTATGCATTCATCTCGAGCCTAAATCTTTGATTTTCAGCGGGCTGTACGCCCTTTTTGTTAGACGATTTGGGGGCTATAATCGAGTGGCCTGGGTGTAAAAGTTCACCTAGTGTCAACATACTCCTTGTAGTGGCACCAAAGTCTAGAGGATGGAGATACGTGGCACCACCTCGATCGGGAGAGTCGATGAGTTGTTACGTGATCTCATCCTCGGGATCCCAAAATAATAACAACAATCCCTTGATTTTCAGAGTTGATATCCCGATTTTAAAGACATGGATTTCATTCGTATTAACATTGAATATGTTGGCTTTATAACATGTTATTGATATATTACTTGTTATTGCATGTTATGTCGCTTTTACTGGGAATATCATTCTCAACGGAGTTATCCGGCTGTTGCTTTGTTTAGGATGTGTACTTGGCAACAGGTGGGGCAGGATCGAGTGAGCGAAAACTTGGTTAGCATCAAGATTGAGAGATAGAAGTGGGACTCGATTTAGAAGTCGAATCAGCATGTCAATCTATTTTATGTTTTGAAGCATGTTGAGAACTCGAACTTGTTGATTATGTTGTATCGTTTATGTGATTATTGAAGTTTGTATGCTGTTGTTGCATTTATTATATTCATCATTATGTATTGTGAGGACCCGGATTCTAATCTTTCAAACATAAATAAATCATGTAATCAAAAGAAATAAAAATAATCAATAAGACATTTAGCGATGCACACCTTACATTCGGCGACACAAAACCACGTCGCGAAAAGTAGATTTTTTTTTTTTTAACAGGGGGGGACGCGCGGGCGCGCCAAACGAGGCGCAAGCGGGCATAACGCCCTGTCCGGGCCTCCGAGAGATGCAGGACGCGCGGGCATGCATGGCCTGCTGTTTCTGCTCCAAAAATGACTCCAAAAGTGTAATATCATACCCATAAGAACTCTAACATGATCCAACTAATATTTTTCCAACAACGAGGTATTCAAATACATAAAAATGTAGAACAAGCATCGATTCTACGTTCTACAACTCAAAATGGAATACACGGGAGTTCGAATACAAGGTATGACTTCTAAAACCAAGTCCTCACTCTATCATTTCCCACTCGATCTAGTCATGCAGCTTCTGACTCGATCCTGCCCCACCTGCCGTCAATTACACATACAAATAAAATGACAGCCGGATAATCCGGTGAGAATATAATTCCCAGTAAAAGAGACAATTCAAGCAATTCCAAATAATATATCAAATTATGTTATATAAAACAATGAGTCAATCAATTCAAAAAGGCATATCAGCACTCAACTCGAAATGCATTAAAATGCAATGCATGACTTCAAAACTTGGGATTATCAAATCGGATAATCGAATATCAATCGGTACTCGGTTGGGATCCCGGGGTCAAGTTTTTACGAACAACTCACCGACACACCCATTCGGGGTGGATGTCGCTCAACTCAAACCCCTAGACTTCAGAGCAACTATAAGAAGTATTCTAGCAATTGGAAAAACTCAAAATCCAAAGTCACTTCACTATAGCTCCCTAAATCGTCTAAGTTCAAAACGAATCGAATGTTTGGATCAAGATGTATGCAAGTGGAAATAAACTCATCCAAGTTAAAATCAAATAATTCAAATAGCATACAAGTATGTGATTTCTTTTGGGCACTCGAATTAAATCAAATTCGAGTTAATCGTCCCATTCATTCAATTGTCGTCTTCTTACCTTTTCAAGTTCGTCGAGGATTCAAATATGAAAATAACAACGAACTCAAATAAATAATCAATCGAATAGCAACAAATCGAAACAAAGAAACTCAATCGATACACCGTCTTTAATTCTCAATTCGATTCAACTCCCAAGTCCGATCCAAACCCGAAACTCCAATCCAAGTCTGAAAATGAAGAATATACGGATTCGATATCAATCTATCAATTCAAATCAAACCCGAAAATCAAACCGAAACAAAACAACCGATAATCCAAACTCGATTTCGACGGCATAACGGCTATAAACGTTCAAACCAAAAGTCATCAACATCATCAAACAATTCTATACAACTCATATCATCTTCCAATTCATCAAAACAACTAAATCCAAACCAAAATTCCAAGACCCATTTTAAAAATATGCTCCAAAAGTTCATATAAAACCCAAACTTCGATCTTTATCCGAACCGACTTCGAATACACAGTCTATGCTAGCTCAAGCACATCATACCCGAAAATTATCAAATTCTGACAACCCAACAAAAATCAAAGTTCATGGATCGTAGCAAAACTTACGTCCAAACGAAGCCTTCGTTGCGGTGATCGTAAATCTCAACTCGAATCTAAAATCTGACGGTCGGATCGAGCGAATCAGACGGAAAGAAAGCTTGAAAGGCCATCCATGGCTTTCTCTCGGTCTCGGCGTGATGGAGGAGGGAGAAGGAATGGTGGAGAGAGTTAGGGGATAGGATAGATATTATGTATATAACAATAATATATTAATCCTCATTGACTAGTCAACCGGATTATTTGCAAACCGGTCCCTGAAACTCCAAATTAAATCAATTCAATCTCGGCTCAATTAATCTCCAATAATTCCAAAATAAATAATAATCAACTAAGCTAATCACGAAATAATTAATTTCATGGCCTTACAATTCTCCCCCTCTAAGAATCGATTTCGTCCTCGAAATCAAAGCAGTTCAATCTCATAAAAAACAAGATGAATTTCAAAGACTGCTATACTAATTCTTCTCTCAAAATAACTCTGTAAACGCGGTTTTATTCAAACTCCGCTTCTTGCACCGTTTCTTCAAATCCGTATCGGCTCAACTGCACAAACTCAACTGAATCGGTTTCGCTAAGGATCTGCCACTATGCTCGGTCAACTCTGAATCGGTCGTCTCAAACAAAATTGGCGACTCATCAATTCCTTCTCGACATCAAAGAAAATTTATGAATTTGGCAACAAAAAAGACGTGAAGTACGTCGAGAATACCCGAAGAATACGGAAGAACAAATTAGTGGAAAACAAGGAGAACTGAAGGAGTAAAAGTCGGTAGGCAAGATCGCCTATCTCCTCTAGAATCTCAAAGGAACCCGTGAGTTCATCGAGACAGTTCTCTCTCTTATCATAACTGCCACAACTCTAAACGGAAGAATCTTCTGAATTACTCGGCTTCCTTGAACATAAGTACAGAGATTTGCGTCGGAATCCGAGTACTTCGTTCATCCTTCTCCTCAAGTCGTCTTCATTTTAGACAGGAAATCTCCATCCATCTATCGAACCTCAAATCAAATCTGATCCCAAGTCAGGGAACTCAGAAAATCATCCCAATTCAATTGGGATTTTCATTTATTCTCGTACAACTCATTTACAAAAATTGATATCAAGATACTCGTCTGATAGCTGTTGTACAGAAACTTCGCAAAAGATGAGAAATTCATCCAGCTAGTGCCAAAATCAAGCACTACTGCTCAGCATATACTCTTAAAGTCTATATCGCTTATTCTTGGATGTCCGTCATTCTGAGGATAATAAACTGAACCCAATTATGATCCAATAACAAAAGTCTCTTAAAGATTGAGTTCAAGGGAAGAGTTAATTCAAAATCTCATTCTGAAAGGACAGACTTTGACAAGTCAACTATCTGAAAATCCTCCTGACGACAGTCCCAATCATATTGTCATGTCTGGAATCCATTCTATACGAAAACTGAAGCAGACTACAGCAATATCTCGATTCTAATCAGATAGCATCTCCAAATCAGACAGTTCTATACCTCCGTGACCACATGTCGAACACTCCCAATTCTATTCTGCACGGATAAACTGCGACAGATCAAAACAATCTGAAATTCTTTCTGACCAACTTCTCTACATCGGGTCGAGTCTGGAATTCATTCCGTACGGAGTACAGTAGCAGATTTCTGCAATCGGTTTATTAAAGCTCAGGTGACTTCAAATTTCCAAAATGATCGATAGCTTCAGAAAGGTATTCGTTGAAAAGTAATCTTCCTTTCATTCTGACAATTAACTGTACCACAGACAGTTGGCTCCTTCTCTCTATCAGCTATCAAATGAGGACAAACTAGCAATTATAAATCGTACTTTGAACCTCATTCTTCATCTGTTTATAAAAAGGTCGATTCCTCAATCCTCTGAATATCTTTCGTTCGTCTGAAAGAATAATGAATAACTGCAAAGTGTCAATCTCAAGATACTCTGTCTCAATCAAAATCTCTGGCACAACAAAACAATTACTCACAACTGAGGTATCGTCGTTGTCCTGAAACTCAGACTGTGCCCAGTTCTGACTCTTCTTCATTAAATTATCGAATTCGAATCTGTTTTCTACGCTATCTCCATCTTCAAAATCAATTCTGGCTCAGTTCGGATAAAATAATTCTGATTGACTTCATATCTGTTCCAGACTCTAAATCGGAAGTGCAACACTCATCGGTCAGCAAAGTCAAGGATAGTAGATGACATAAGAACAGATCCATCGGCTCAAAGAGAATAATGGCAGTAGATAAAATAATAATAGATCATTCTGTTCAAACTTCAGTTGTTGCATTGTATTACTTCGGATCATACTGGGCTTCACCATCAGATTCTTCATCATATCCAATCTTTCCCTCAATCTCAAAATCAGTTCGGCTGCGCAATTCATACTTGACTCCTCAGTTCAAAAAAGACTTCGAAAATTTCACTGGAGATAGTGATGCCCGATCTTACAAGCAATAAGATTACTGCCAATTTAATATCATGAATCGGATGTTGAGTCTCGTACTGCTTCAGCTGCTACTATGACTGAGCTATCATAGACTCCCTCTGAATAAGAATACCTCCAGAATTTGGATAAGAAGATGCAATGCACTGAGGATTATCAGTACAAAGGAAATAAGAAAAACTGGAGCTCGGGTCGATCTCTTATTCATGTCAAACAAACTGATCTCATAAGGTTCGGTTCAGGTACAAGTGCATTCTTTGGAGTTAGATGAGAAATCGGCTCCACGACGATAAGAATCTCTCAAAAATCTGCTATAGAACTCAAAATCTTCAATTCTCAAGTACAAATGTCGGTTTGGCTTCAATCAAAACAGCTTCGGTCTTGCAATGATCACAGAAATTCCAGCTCTAGAAATAATATGATCGAGAAAAGGACATCTCGATACAATCAAATTTCAGACTTCAATAGTATAGCATGCAAAGTCTCGGCACTCAATTCTGTAAGACCATTCTCCAATACTCTGTATGATCAGTACTATTCTTCGAACAAAACCGAAAATATCGGTAAGAATTTCTAATTTCATCTAAATACATCTGATAGATTCAGTTCAAAAGATCTACAATACTGTAGACGAGTTTCACTACAAACGATATGACTATACTCCAAAGCAGTCATACCTCGATCCAAGTCCAGTCTTCAATAATTCTTTCTATCAAACTCTCAGCTGATGACGTCTGATCTCAAGTCATTACTGAATCTAACCTCATGACTCAGAGGTAATCCAGAAATCTCATCTGGATGATAACAGCAACTCTCTAACCATTGGTTTATCAACCAATTCAGGCTAGATTCTAGGGCATCAGCTGTGAACAAGAGAATCCCTCCGCGAAATTCTAAAATCAGAAGGTCATTCGGCAGATCAACTAACAAAGAATCCTGGAATCGAGAATCCTTACCGGAGGATTTCCGTTTGTCTATTGACTCGGATCTGAATCTGTCAAATTCCTGAAACAATCCACAGTAGTCCTGTACTAGACAAAGCAGCTAATAGACAATCAAATCAAAATCTGATAACTGAAGTACGATACTGCTCAGTTACAATCAAATCAAAATCTGATAACTGAAGTACGATACTGCTCAGTTACAATCAAATCAAAATCTCAATCAAGTCTGAATCTGAGGTACAATAATGTTCGGTTCCAACTTATCCCATCAATTCAAAGAATTGCGACTACTGTTAATCAAAATTCAACAACCGAGATGCATCAATAAATATCGATAAGAAGAAAGATAAGGTGCGTAACCGATCATATCAGCATAAGAATAGGAACCATACTCTACTGTTTCCTACGGTCATCATCGGTGAAATCTAAGTCTGATCCTCGATAAGAGTACAACTAGAATTTGTTGCCTCGAAGATTAATTCATCATATGATTAAATTCTCATAGATTCTGCTATTGTGGACGAAAGGAACAACTGAAACGGCTAGTACCTTTGTCGGAGTTAAAGATACAAGGAAATTCCCTTCGGAGATCTTTCGATAATATCATGATGACGAACTCTGGCATAGTGTCCGGGCTGATGACAGACCTGACAGCGTCTTCTGATCTCAAGGCACTGCTCACTGATTTCATAAACTGCTTTCTCTTTGATTAAAGATGATCTCAAAATCCCTCTAACTCTGATCAAATGGTGAAAAGGAATATGTCGAAGAAATTCGGTTGAAAGAGGATTCCAAAAAATGATCGAACCTTGATTCCCTAATGCTATCTTCTTTAAATTCTACCAACTTTTATCGATCCTCTAAGTTGGTACCACACTAACCGAATTCTCCGGTCATCTGTGTAGTTCAGAGAATCACCCAACTGATCGATCTCTTCTATTCAACTTCTGCATCCAACAACATTCTCGGTACTCTTCAAAATCGGTAATCTAAATGACTAAAACCTTATCGGTAGTACTCCCATTGGTGTCAGAGTGGCATCTATCAGGGCAGTAGTGGTACAATCTAGATCAGTCGAAGTAGTTACTGCTGGTTGTCGTCTGCTAAAATTCTTCAGGATACAATTCTAATATTTGGTATGAAAAGGACACCAAATCTCCATATCAAAATTCGGTGTTCCACATCTTTGTTTGGTAAGTTCGTTCAACTACAGATTACTGAATTTCGGATCTCAATCGGATTTTAATTCACAACGCAAACAATCTGTGATCTGCTAGCTCAAGCAGATGGTGGAACTCGGATCCGAAATTAAAATACAGTTCATATTTCAAGTAATTCATGCTTTAAAATTTAAATCACATAGCCATGTAATTCAAATAATTCTCAATAAATAAAGCATGATCGCATGTATCTTAAATAAATCATTTAAATAAATCAATCACATGCGAGAATTCAATCCATGCGGACTCGATCTACCCCGCTCACTCTAATTCAATTCCAAGAATATTATCGCTCTGATACCACTTAATGTGAACACCCAGATTCTAATCTTTCAAACATAAATAAATCATGTAATCAAAAGAAATAAAAATAATCAATAAGACATTTAGCGGTGCACACCTTAAATTCGGCGACGCAAAACCACGTCGCGAAAATTAGATTTTTTTTTATAGGAGGGACGCGCGGGCGCACATAACACCCTGTCCGAGCCTCCGAGAGAGTGCAGGACGCGCGGGCGTGCCTTCTGGGCTGTGCGGGCGCGCATGGCCTTCTGTTTCTGCTCCAAAAATGTCTCCAAAAGTGTAATATCATACCCATAAGGACTCTAACATGATCCAACTAATATTTTTCCAACAACGAGGTATTCAAATACATAAAAATGTAGAACAAGCATCGGTTCTAAGTTCTACAACTCAAAATGGAATACACGGGAGTTCGAATACAAGGTATGACTTCTAAAACAAAGTCCTCACTCTATCATTTCCCACTCGATCTAGTCATGCAGCTTCTGACTCGATCCTGCCCCACCTGCCGTCAAGTACACATACAAACAAAACGGCAGCCGGATAATCCGGTGAGAATATAATTCCCAGTAAAAGAGACAATTCAAGAAATTCCAAATAATATATCAAATTATGTTATATAAAACAACGAGTCAATCAATTCAAAAAGGCATATCAGCACTCAACTCGAAATGCATTAAAATGCAATGCATGAATTCAAAACTCGGGATTATCTAATCGGATAATCGAATATCAATCGGTACTCGATTGGGATCCCGGGGTCAAGTTTTTACGAACAACTCACCGACACACCCATTCAGGGTGGATGTCGCTCAACTCAAACCCCTAGACTTCAGAGCAACTATAAGAAGTATTCTAGCAATTGGAAAAACTCGAAATCCAAAGCCACTTCACTATAGCTCCCTAAATCGTCTAATTTCAAAACGAATCGAATCTTCGGCTCAAGATGTATGCAAGTGAAAATAAACTCATCCAAGATAAAATCAAATAATTCAAATAGCATACAAGTATGTGATTTCTTTTGGGCACTCGAATTAAATCAAATTTGAGTTAATCGTCTCATTCATTCAATTGTCGTCTTCTTACCATTTCAAGTTCGTCGAGGATTCAAATCTGAAAATAACAACGAACTCAAATAAATAATCAATCGAATCGCAAAAAATCAAAACAAAAAAACTCAATCGATATACCGTCTTCAATTCTCAATTCGATTCAACTCCCAAGTCCGATCCAAACCCGAAACTCCAATCCAAGTCTGAAAATGAAGAATATACGGATTCGATATCAATCTACCAATTCAAATCAAACCCGGAAATCAAACCGAAACAAAACAACCGATAATCCAAACTCGATTTCGACGGCATAACGTCTATAAACGTTCAAACCAAAAGTCATCAACATCATCAAACAATTCTATACAACTCATATCATCTTCCAATTCATCAAAACAACTAAATCCAAACCAAAATTCCAAGACCCATTTTCGAAATATGCTCCAAAAATTCATATAAAACCCAAAATTTGATCTTTATCCGAACCGACTTCGAATACACGGTCTATGCTAGCTCAAGCACATCATACCCAAAAATTATCAAATTCTGACAACCCAACAAAAATCAAAGTTCATGGATCGTAGCAAAACTTACGTCCAAACGAAGCCTTCGTTGCGGTGATCGTAAATCTCAACTCGAATCTAAAATCTGACGGTCGGATCGAGCGAATCAGACGGAAAGAAAGCTTGAAAGGCCATCCATGGCTTTCTCTCGGTCTCGGCGTGATGGAGGAGGGAGAAGGAATGGTGGAGAGAGTTAGGGGATAGGATAGATATTATGTATATAACAATAATATATTAATCCTCATTGACTAGTCAACCGGATTATTTGCAAACCGGTCCCTGAAACTCCAAATTAAATCAATTCAATCTCGGCTCAATTAATCTCCAATAATTCCAAAATAAATAATAATCAACTAAGCTAATCACGAAATAATTAATTTCATGGCCTTACAATTCTCCCCCTCTAAGAATCGATTTCGTCCTCGAAATCAAAGCAGTTCAATCTCATAAAAAACAAGATGAATTTCAAAGACTGCTATACTAATTCTTCTCTCAAAATAACTCTGTAAACGCGGTTTTATTCAAACTCCGCTTCTTGCACCGTTTCTTCAAATCCGTATCGGCTCAACTGCACAAACTCAACTGAATCGGTTTCGCTAAGGATCTGCCACTATGCTCGGTCAACTCTGAATCGGTCGTCTCAAACAAAATTGGCGACTCATCAATTCCTTCTCGACATCAAAGAAAATTTATGAATTTGGCAACAAAAAAGACGTGAAGTACGTCGAGAATACCCGAAGAATACGGAAGAACAAATTAGTGGAAAACAAGGAGAACTGAAGGAGTAAAAGTCGGTAGGCAAGATCGCCTATCTCCTCTAGAATCTCAAAGGAACCCGTGAGTTCATCGAGACAGTTCTCTCTCTTATCATAACTGCCACAACTCTAAACGGAAGAATCTTCTGAATTACTCGGCTTCCTTGAACATAAGTACAGAGATTTGCGTCGGAATCCGAGTACTTCGTTCATCCTTCTCCTCAAGTCGTCTTCATTTTAGACAGGAAATCTCCATCCATCTATCGAACCTCAAATCAAATCTGATCCCAAGTCAGGGAACTCAAAAAATCATCCCAATTCAATTGGGATTTTCATTTATTCTCGTACAACTCATTTACAAAAATTGATATCAAGATACTCGTCTGATAGCTGTTGTACAGAAACTTCGCAAAAGATGAGAAATTCATCCAGCTAGTGCCAAAATCAAGCACTACTGCTCAGCATATACTCTTAAAGTCTATATCGCTTATTCTTGGATGTCCGTCATTCTGAGGATAATAAACTGAACCCAATTATGATCCAATAACAAAAGTCTCTTAAAGATTGAGTTCAAGGGAAGAGTTAATTCAAAATCTCATTCTGAAAGGACAGACTTTGACAAGTCAACTATCTGAAAATCCTCCTGACGACAGTCCCAATCATATTGTCATGTCTGGAATCCATTCTATACGAAAACTGAAGCAGACTACAGCAATATCTCGATTCTAATCAGATAGCATCTCCAAATCAGACAGTTCTATACCTCCGTGACCACATGTCGAACACTCCCAATTCTATTCTGCACGGATAAACTGCGACAGATCAAAACAATCTGAAATTCTTTCTGACCAACTTCTCTACATCGGGTCGAGTCTGGAATTCATTCCGTACGGAGTACAGTAGCAGATTTCTGCAATCGGTTTATTAAAGCTCAGGTGACTTCAAATTTCCAAACTGATCGATAGCTTCAGAAAGGTATTCGTTGAAAAGTAATCTTCCTTTCATTCTGACAATTAACTGTACCACAGACAGTTGGCTCCTTCTCTCTATCAGCTATCAAATGAGGACAAACTAGCAATTATAAATCGTACTTTGAACCTCATTCTTCATCTGTTTATAAAAAGGTCGATTCCTCAATCCTCTGAATATCTTTCGTTCGTCTGAAAGAATAATGAATAACTGCAAAGTGTCAATCTCAAGATACTCTGTCTCAATCAAAATCTCTGGCACAACAAAACAATTACTCACAACTGAGGTATCGTCGTTGTCCTGAAACTCAGACTGTGCCCAGTTCTGACTCTTCTTCATTAAATTATCGAATTCGAATCTGTTTTCTACGCTATCTCCATCTTCAAAATCAATTCTGGCTCAGTTCGGATAAAATAATTCTGATTGACTTCATATCTGTTCCAGACTCTAAATCGGAAGTGCAACACTCATCGGTCAGCAAAGTCAAGGATAGTAGATGACATAAGAACAGATCCATCGGCTCAAAGAGAATAATGGCAGTAGATAAAATAATAATAGATCATTCTGTTCAAACTTCAGTTGTTGCATTGTATTACTTCGGATCATACTGGGCTTCACCATCAGATTCTTCATCATATCCAATCTTTCCCTCAATCTCAAAATCAGTTCGGCTGCGCAATTCATACTTGACTCCTCAGTTCAGAAAAGACTTCGAAAATTTCACTGGAGATAGTGATGCCCGATCTTACAAGCAATAAGATTACTGCCAATTTAATATCATGAATCGGATGTTGAGTCTCGTACTGCTTCAGCTGCTACTATGACTGAGCTATCATAGACTCCCTCTGAATAAGAATACCTCCAGAATTTGGATAAGAAGATGCAATGCACTGAGGATTATCAGTACAAAGGAAATAAGAAAAACTGGAGCTCGGGTCGATCTCTTATTCATGTCAAACAAACTGATCTCATAAGGTTCGGTTCAGGTACAAGTGCATTCTTTGGAGTTAGATGAGAAATCGGCTCCACGACGATAAGAATCTCTCAAAAATCTGCTATAGAACTCAAAATCTTCAATTCTCAAGTACAAATGTCGGTTTGGCTTCAATCAAAACAGCTTCGGTCTTGCAATGATCACAGAAATTCCAGCTCTAGAAATAATATGATCGAGAAAAGGACATCTCGATACAATCAAATTTCAGACTTCAATAGTATAGCATGCAAAGTCTCGGCACTCAATTCTGTAAGACCATTCTCCAATACTCTGTATGATCAGTACTATTCTTCGAACAAAACCGAAAATATCGGTAAGAATTTCTAATTTCATCTAAATACATCTGATAGATTCAGTTCAAAAGATCTACAATACTGTAGACGAGTTTCACTACAAACGATATGACTATACTCCAAAGCAGTCATACCTCGATCCAAGTCCAGTCTTCAATAATTCTTTCTATCAAACTCTCAGCTGATGACGTCTGATCTCAAGTCATTACTGAATCTAACCTCATGACTCAGAGGTAATCCAGAAATCTCATCTGGATGATAACAGCAACTCTCTAACCATTGGTTTATCAACCAATTCAGGCTAGATTCTAGGGCATCAGCTGTGAACAAGAGAATCCCTCCGCGAAATTCTAAAATCAGAAGGTCATTCGGCAGATCAACTAACAAAGAATCCTGGAATCGAGAATCCTTACCGGAGGATTTCCGTTTGTCTATTGACTCGGATCTGAATCTGTCAAATTCCTGAAACAATCCACAGTAGTCCTGTACTAGACAAAGCAGCTAATAGACAATCAAATCAAAATCTGATAACTGAAGTACGATACTGCTCAGTTACAATCAAATCAAAATCTGATAACTGAAGTACGATACTGCTCAGTTACAATCAAATCAAAATCTCAATCAAGTCTGAATCTGAGGTACAATAATGTTCGGTTCCAACTTATCCCATCAATTCAAAGAATTGCGACTACTGTTAATCAAAATTCAACAACCGAGATGCATCAATAAATATCGATAAGAAGAAAGATAAGGTGCGTAACCGATCATATCAGCATAAGAATAGGAACCATACTCTACTGTTTCCTACGGTCATCATCGGTGAAATCTAAGTCTGATCCTCGATAAGAGTACAACTAGAATTTGTTGCCTCGAAGATTAATTCATCATATGATTAAATTCTCATAGATTCTGCTATTGTGGACGAAAGGAACAACTGAAACGGCTAGTACCTTTGTCGGAGTTAAAGATACAAGGAAATTCCCTTCAGAGATCTTTCGATAATATCATGATGACGAACTCTGGCATAGTGTCCGGGCTGATGACAGACCTGACAGCGTCTTCTGATCTCAAGGCACTGCTCACTGATTTCATAAACTGCTTTCTCTTTGATTAAAGATGATCTCAAAATCCCTCTAACTCTGATCAAATGGTGAAAAGGAATATGTCGAAGAAATTCGGTTGAAAGAGGATTCCAAAAAATGATCGAACCTTGATTCCCTAATGCTATCTTCTTTAAATTCTACCAACTTTTATCGATCCTCTAAGTTGGTACCACACTAACCGAATTCTCCGGTCATCTGTGTAGTTCAGAGAATCACCCAACTGATCGATCTCTTCTATTCAACTTCTGCATCCAACAACATTCTCGGTACTCTTCAAAATCGGTAATCTAAATGACTAAAACCTTATCGGTAGTACTCCCATTGGTGTCAGAGTGGCATCTATCAGGGCAGTAGTGGTACAATCTAGATCAGTCGAAGTAGTTACTGCTGGTTGTCGTCTGCTAAAATTCTTCAGGATACAATTCTAATATTTGGTATGAAAAGGACACCAAATCTCCATATCAAAATTCGGTGTTCCACATCTTTGTTTGGTAAGTTCGTTCAACTACAGATTACTGAATTTCGGATCTCAATCGGATTTTAATTCACAACGCAAACAATCTGTGATCTGCTAGCTCAAGCAGATGGTGGAACTCGGATCCGAAATTAAAATACAGTTCATATTTCAAGTAATTCATGCTTTAAAATTTAAATCACATAGCCATGTAATTCAAATAATTCTCAATAAATAAAGCATGATCGCATGTATCTTAAATAAATCATTTAAATAAATCAATCACATGCGAGAATTCAATCCATGCGGACTCGATCTACCCCGCTCACTCTAATTCAATTCCAAGAATATTATCGCTCTGATACCACTTAATGTGAACACCCAGATTCTAATCTTTCAAACATAAATAAATCATGTAATCAAAAGAAATAAAAATAATCAATAAGACATTTAGCGGTGCACACCTTAAATTCGGCGACGCAAAACCACGTCGCGAAAATTAGATTTTTTTTTATAGGAGGGACGCGCGGCGCACATAACACCCTGTCCGAGCCTCCGAGAGAGTGCAGGACGCGCGGGCGTGCCTTCTGGGCTGTGCGGGCGCGCATGGCCTTCTGTTTCTGCTCCAAAAATGTCTCCAAAAGTGTAATATCATACCCATAAGGACTCTAACATGATCCAACTAATATTTTTCCAACAACGAGGTATTCAAATACATAAAAATGTAGAACAAGCATCGGTTCTAAGTTCTACAACTCAAAATGGAATACACGGGAGTTCGAATACAAGGTATGACTTCTAAAACAAAGTCCTCACTCTATCATTTCCCACTCGATCTAGTCATGCAGCTTCTGACTCGATCCTGCCCCACCTGCCGTCAAGTACACATACAAACAAAACGGCAGCCGGATAATCCGGTGAGAATATAATTCCCAGTAAAAGAGACAATTCAAGAAATTCCAAATAATATATCAAATTATGTTATATAAAACAACGAGTCAATCAATTCAAAAAGGCATATCAGCACTCAACTCGAAATGCATTAAAATGCAATGCATGAATTCAAAACTCGGGATTATCTAATCGGATAATCGAATATCAATCGGTACTCGATTGGGATCCCGGGGTCAAGTTTTTACGAACAACTCACCGACACACCCATTCAGGGTGGATGTCGCTCAACTCAAACCCCTAGACTTCAGAGCAACTATAAGAAGTATTCTAGCAATTGGAAAAACTCGAAATCCAAAGCCACTTCACTATAGCTCCCTAAATCGTCTAATTTCAAAACGAATCGAATCTTCGGCTCAAGATGTATGCAAGTGAAAATAAACTCATCCAAGATAAAATCAAATAATTCAAATAGCATACAAGTATGTGATTTCTTTTGGGCACTCGAATTAAATCAAATTTGAGTTAATCGTCTCATTCATTCAATTGTCGTCTTCTTACCATTTCAAGTTCGTCGAGGATTCAAATCTGAAAATAACAACGAACTCAAATAAATAATCAATCGAATCGCAAAAAATCAAAACAAAAAAACTCAATCGATATACCGTCTTCAATTCTCAATTCGATTCAACTCCCAAGTCCGATCCAAACCCGAAACTCCAATCCAAGTCTGAAAATGAAGAATATACGGATTCGATATCAATCTACCAATTCAAATCAAACCCGGAAATCAAACCGAAACAAAACAACCGATAATCCAAACTCGATTTCGACGGCATAACGTCTATAAACGTTCAAACCAAAAGTCATCAACATCATCAAACAATTCTATACAACTCATATCATCTTCCAATTCATCAAAACAACTAAATCCAAACCAAAATTCCAAGACCCATTTTCGAAATATGCTCCAAAAATTCATATAAAACCCAAACTTTGATCTTTATCCGAACCGACTTCGAATACACGGTCTATGCTAGCTCAAGCACATCATACCCAAAAATTATCAAATTCTGACAACCCAACAAAAATCAAAGTTCATGGATCGTAGCAAAACTTACGTCCAAACGAAGCCTTCGTTGTGGTGATCGTGAATCTCAACTCAAATCTAAAATCTGACGGTCGGATCGAGCGAATCAGACAGAAAGAAAGCTTGAAAGGCCATCCATGTCTTTCTCTCGGTCTCGGTGTGATGGAGGAGGGAGAAGGAATGGTGGAGAGAGGTAGGGGATAGGATAGATATTATGTATATAACAATAATATATTAATCCTCATTGACTAGTCAACCGGCTTATTTGCAAACCGGTCCCTGAAACTCCAAATTAAATCAATTCAATCTCGACTCAATTAATCTCCAATAATTCCAAAATAAATAATAATCAACTAAGCTAATCATGAAATAATTAATTTAAGGGCCTTACATGTATTGAATGAATATTGGAGATGAGTTGGCAAGCTTAATTTCTGGAAGTTTTGTTCAGAGCTGACATCGCTCGATCGGTAGAGTTTGACCGATCGAGTGAGGGAGCTGTATTTTGTTCTCTATTTTTGTAAGAGCTTGCCCGCTCGATCGGTTGAACTTTACCGATCGAGCGGAGCTGGTGTTCATTCGGACAGCAGGTTTTGAAACTTTGCTCGCTCGATCGTTTGAGTTCTACCGATCGAGCGAGGCAGTGTTCCTTTAAAAAAATATTTATTTATTTTAATCTTGGATCTTGTATGCTTAGTTATTGTCTAATCCAAGATTATATGTTTAGAACCGAGGTCTCACATTAAATGGTTTCAGAGCAAAAGGGAAACCGTTCAAGAAGCAGGGGAACAGTTCTTTTAGATCCAGTGGCTCCAAGAATTTTGGTTCAGGACAGAATTCTGATTTTCATCTTCGTTCTCTAAAAAGTGTGGAGGTAGACACTCCCAAGAGCAGTGTGTAGGAGTCTTCGGGAACTGCAATATCTGTCAGCAGTCAGGACACTTTGCTAAGGTGTGTCCTCAGCGAGGTAAAGATCGAGCTCAGAGTGGGAGTTCTTCTAGACCTACAGCTCAGCCTGAGAGACAGACTTCTGTTGTTAACTCCTTCCAGCCTCAGCATCAAAATATACAGAGAGGTAACCCGAACGCAAACCAGCCTCCGAGACAGCAGGCATGAGTCTTTGCTCTGACTAAGGATCAGGCTTAGGCAGCCCCTGACGATGTTATAGCAGGTAACTTTTCGATTTTTGGTTATTCTGCTCATGTATTGATAGATACATGTGCGTCTCACTCTTTTATATCTGAGAAATTTGTTTTGATGAATGTCTTGGCTTGTGAACCTTTGCCTGCTATAGTAGCTACTACTTTACCTTTGGTTGAAGGCATTGTTTCTGTCAGATTAGTCAGGAACTGTGAACTTCGATTTGAGGAGAATTTGTTAGAATTCGACTGCATTATACTTGGGCTGTCAGATTTTGGCTGTATTGTCGGTATAGATGTTTTGACCAAGTACAGGGCTACCGCTGACTGTTTCAGAAAGTAGTCCATTTTAGACCGGAGATGGCAGAGGAGTGGAAATTCTTCGGTAAGGGTTCTTGATCCAGAATTCCTTTAATATATGTTTGTAGATGACTCGTTTGTTACAGAAAGGAGCAGAGGGATTCTTGATCTATCTAGTGGACGTATTGAAATCTAGCCCAGAATTGGTTGATATACCAGTGGTTAGAGAATTTGCCGACGTCTTTCCGGATGAGATTCTTGGATTGCTGCCTATTCGTGAGATAGAATTCAGCATTGATTTATTGTCAAGTACTCAACCTATTTCCAAAGCTCCTTATCGTATGGCACCGGTCGAAATTGAGAGAATTGAAAGAACAGCTTGAGGATTTGATTGCCACGGGGTGCATTAGACCTAGTGTATCGCCTTGAGGTGCTCCTATCCTCTTTGTTCGAAAGAAGGATGGTTCTATGCGGCTCTGTATTGATTACCGTCAGCTGAATCAAGCTACAGTAAAGAACATGTATCCTTTACCTAGAATAGATGACCTTTTTTTTTTAATCAACTGCAAGGTTCTTCTGTCTATTCAAAGATTGATCTGAGGTCGGGATATCATCAGCTGAGAGTGCGAGAGGAAGATATTCCTAAGACCGCATTCAGAACGAGGTATGTTCATTTCGAGTTTATAGTCATGCCGTTCGGTTTGACTAACGCTCCAGCGGTTTTTATGGGTTTGATTAACCGTATCTTTCAGCGTTATTTGGATGAGTTTGTTATTATCTTCATCTATGATATTCTTATCTATTCAAAGAACCGTACTGACCATGCAGAGCATTTGAGGATCGTTTTGCAGATTTTGCGGGTTGAACAGTTATTTGCCAAGCTATCTAAGTGTGAGTTCTGGTTAGATCGAGTTGTCTTGCTTGGTCATATTATTTCAGGAGACGGGATTTCTATCGATCCCAGCAAGATCGAAGCGGTAATGAATTGACCTAGACCGACATCAGTGCCTGAGATCCGAAGCTTTATGGGTTTAGCTGGTTATTATCGCCGATTCATCGAGGGATTATCTTCTATTGTCAAGCCGATTACCCAGCTAACTCAGAAGAATGCGCCTTTTATCTGGACTGCAGATTGTGAGGCTAGTTTTGTTTATCTGAAGAAGAGACTGACCAGTGTTCCGATTCTATCTATTCCGTCAGGTACTGGAGGTTTTACCGTTTATTGCGATGCTTCTAACTGAGGCTTGGGATGTGTTCTTATGCAGCATAAGCATGTGATAGCGTATGCATCAAGGCAGCTGAAGCCGCACGAGACTCGTTATCCGGTTCATGATCTTGAACTCGCTGCGATCGTATTTGCTTTGAAGATTTGGCGTCACTATCTTTATGGTGAGTCTTTCGAGATCTTTTCCGATCATAAGAGCCTTAAGTATTTGTTTTTACAGGCAGAACTGAATATGAGACAGAGAAGATGGTTAGATTTGTTGAAGGATTTCGACTGTGAAATCAAATACTACCCGGAAAAGTCGAATGCAGCTGTAGATGCCTTGAGCCGAAAGCTTTGTTCTTTATCTCTTTCTACTATCGGTGTTTCTCATTTGATCGATGATTGTTGCACTTCTGGTTTGGAGTTTGAAACATATAGGAGGACTATCAGAGTGTTTGCTATTCAAGACAAGCCAGAGTTATTTATTATGATCAAGGAAGCACAGAAGTCTGATCCGAGCACTCAGATTTCAGTAGAGAAAGTCAGATTTGGGCATCAGTCTGAATTCCAGGTTAGAGATGATATTTTGTTTGTTAATAACCGTGTGTTTGTGCCTGATATTTCGGAGTTGAGGCAGCGTATTCTTTGAGAGACACATTGCAGTCGGTTCAGTATTCATCCTGGAGGTCGGAAGATGTACAATGATCTGAAGAATCAGTTTTTGTGGAAGAATATGAAGAGCGATGTTGCGAGTTTTGTATCCCGATGTTTGAAATGTCAGCAAGTGAAAGCAGAGAGGAAGCGACCGGGTGGTATATTGCACAGTCTATCTGTTCCTGAATGGAAGTGGGATCACATTTCGATGGATTTCGTCACGAAGCTACCGCGTTCTGTTCGAGGATGCGATATTATTTGGGTAGTAATCGATAGATTGACAAATTTTTCTTGCTTTATTCTGTACAGGATGATGTATCGTCATGATCAGATGGCTGAGTTGTATGTTAGCAACGTTGTGAGATTGCATGGTGTGCCGAAGTCGATCATTTCAGACCAAGACCCTAGATTCACTTCGAACTTTTGGCACAGTTTTCAAGAGGCACTTGGTACTCGATTGCATCTGAGTACAACTTATCATCCTTAGACCGACGGACAGTCAGAGCGGACTATCCAAACGTTAGAGGATATGCTTCGAGCAGTAGTGCTAGACTTTGGCACTAGTTGGCAGGATTCTTTGCCTCTTGTAGAGTTTTCTTACAACAACAGTTATCAAGCGAGTATCGGTATGACACCTTTTGAGGCTTTTAATGGTAATAAGTGCCGATCTCCTTTCTTTTGGGATGATGTGTCCGAGTCATGTTATTTGGGACCGGATATGCTTCGAGAGATGGCAGAGCAAGTAAAGATCATTCAGATGAGAATGAAGTCAGCTCAGGATAGACAGGAAAAGTATGAGAATATCATACATAGACCTATGAGTTTTGATCAGGGAGACTGAGTTTTCTTGAAGATTTCTCCTTTCAGAGGCACTGTCAAATTTGGAAATAGAGGGAATTTATCTCCGAGATTCATTGGACCGTACGAGATTCTCGAGAAGTTAGGCAATCTTGCCTACAGGCTTGCACTTCCTTCATCTTTATCTGGTATTCACGACGTTTTTCACGTCTCTATGTTGCAAAAATATCATCCAAATCCTTCTCATATTCTTCAGCCTGACGAGGCCGAGCTTGACAAGACTCTGAGCTACTTTGAGAGACCGATTCAGATCCTTGACCGAAAGGAGAAACAGCTCAGAACCAAGTCGATTCCTTGTGTGAAAATTCAGTGGAGCCATCACAGAGTCGAGGAAGCGACTTGGGAGACAGAATCTGATATGAGACAGCGATTTTCAGAGTTATTAGATGACGTGAGTTCTTCTTACTGTCTTATGTTCTTTATTCTATCTTATGTGATTGACTCTTATTGATTTCGAGGACGAAATCTCTTCTTAGAGGGAAAGAATTGTAATGCACCAAATTTATCTTAATTGAGTTTATTTTAGATAATCGGAGGTTACAGAATTCAAGAGCCGATTTGATTTTGATCAGGGTCTATTTTGCAATTTTTGGATTTTTCAGGGACTAAAATGCAAATTTGGACTTTAATAGATATTTATAAAATATTTGACCTTTCTTTTCACTCCACCTCCTTCCCCAACTCACCTCCCTCCATTGAAGGCGCCCAAAGCTTTCTTCAAGCTTTGTTCTGGTCGATCCGTCCGTTAGAATTTATTTTCGAAGGCAGATTAGCGATCACGGCAGCAAGAGCTTCGTTCTATCGTAAGTTTTTCTTCGATCAGTTATACTTCTATTTTTGGATGTTGCTAGAATCGATTAAGTTTCGGTTATGTTGTTCTTGAGCTAGTTCTTATCGATTATTCTCAGTCGGTTTTGAAATAGAGCATCGTTCGGATTTGTTATGATTTTTTGGAAGCATAATTCAAAAAATTGGATTTTGAGATGTGTTGGATTTGATTTGTTATTGATGTTTTAGAATTGTTTTGAGTTGTTTGCAATGCTATACTGTTGTGTGTGTTTTAGGTTTGATCAAAATATATCCGTTATGCTGCCGGTTTGAGTTTTGGGATTTTGAACCGTTCGAGTTGTTGAAATTTTGGCTATTGAGTTTGTTCGTTGTTGTGATCTTCTTTTGCCTCCGTACAGATTCGTTTGAAGTTGTTGAGCCCAGAGTTAGCAAAAGTCGATCGTCAAAGAGATTAGACGAAGAGCGGTAAAGAGTTTACCTTGAGCCTTGTTGTTTTAGGTTGTATAGATTTTGAAATAACTCTTTTGTAGCTTATCCAGAGTTGGAGTTATTTCGAATCGAAAGGTACAAGCAGACTTTGTTTTAGCGGGATAGCACACTCAAGAAAGTTGGTTCTTGAGTTTTCCTTAAATCACATACTTGCATCAATACTTTTTCTAGAATGGGAAACTTGTATTTTGTTGTTTGAACTTTTGTTATATGTCTTAATGCTTTACGTTTTTCTTATGCATTCATCTCGAGCCTAAATTTTTGATTTTCAGCGGGCTGTACGCCCTTTTTGTTAGGCAATTTGGGGGCTATAATCGAGTGGCCTGGGTGTAGAAGTTTACCTAGTGTCAGCATACTCGTAATCGCACCAAAGTCTAGAGGTAATCGCACTAAAGTCTAGAGGATGGAGATACGTTGCACCACCTCGATCGGGAGAGTCGGTAAGTTGTTACGTGATCTCATCCTCGGGATTCCAAAAGCATAGCAGCAATCCCTTGATTTTCAGAGTTGATATCCCAATTTTAAAGACATGTGTTTCATTCGTATTAACATTGAATATGTTGTCTTTATATCCTGTTATTGATATATTAATTGTTATTGCATGTTATATTGCTTTTATTGGGAATATCATTCTCACCGGAGTTATCCGGCTGTTGCTTTATTTTGTATGTGTACTTGGCAACAGGTGGGGCAGGATCGAGTCAGCGAAGACTTGGTTAGCATCAAGATTGAGAGATAGAAGTGGGACTCGGTTTAGAAGTCGAATCAGCATGTCAATCTGGTTTATGTTTTGAAGCATATTGAGAACTCGAACTTGTTGATTATGTTGTATCGTTTATGCGAGTATTGAAGTTTGTATGCTATTGTTGCATGTATTATATTCATCGTTATGTATTGAATGAATATTGGAGTTGAGTTGGTAAGCTTAATTTCTGGAATTTTTGTTCAGAGCTGCCATCGCTCGATCGGTAGAGTTTGACCGATCGAGCGATGGAGCTGTATTTTGTTCTCTGTTTTTGTAAGAGCTTGCCCGCTCGATCAGTTGAAATTTACCGATCGAGCGGAGCTGGTGTTCATCCGGGCAGCAGGTTTTGAAACTTTGCTCGCTCGCTCGATCGGTTCTACCGATCAAGCGAGGCATTGTTCTTTTAAAAAAAATATTTATTGCTTTTAATCTTGGATCTTGTATGCTTAGTTATTGTCTAATCCGAGATTAGATGTTTAGAACCGAGGTCTCACATAAGGCCTCTTTAAAAACCTATCTCTTTAGACAGAGCAACGTTTAACCGGGATACCAGTAGCAAGACAATGTAGTTTAAATCGGTCTGTGAAGAACTCCCTTAGATCATTTTTTCATAATGTCACTTCATGATTATTGAGAAATCTTGGGTCTCCAATTCAAATAAATTTTTTTTTATTATACTGATGTCTTGGTGATCTACACTTAGGTCTAACATGACTAGTTTTACAGCAATAAGTACAGATAGGGGTGATCTCATTTTAGCCTTAGCAATAAGACTTGTGAAGTCTATAGATTTACTATCATACTCTATTCCTCCTTTATCAAAGCTATATTTTTGCATGCTCAAAAGATTGTTCAATTTATTACTACTAACATTGAATTTATAAAATTATTTTTCTAAGTGAGCTATATATTCTTTTAATCTTAAGTTTTCATGCTTCTTAGATTCTAATTCATTTGTAAGACTTATATTTCCCTTTCTAAGTTATTTAGCCATGTCAAACTTAAGTTTATAGGCATGTATTAATTCATCATAGGAAGGTACCTCATCATCATTGTCAGAGACGATGTCATCATCCTTAGCCATGAGAAAGATGGTTGCTTCCTCCTCGTCATCATCGTCACTGTCGCTCCACGTTTCAATGAGTGCCTCCTTTTTCCCTTTGTCAACTTTTTTCTTTAGAGGGCATTCATTTGCATAGTGCCCTTGTTGTTGAAAGTTGTAGCATTCCACTTCCTTCTCCGACTTCTTTCCTTTTTGAATTTATTCAAGGCAGTCAAATATAAATGCAAGCGGAATATTTAGGGCAGTCAAATATAAATGCAATAAGTAAATAAAGTAAATGATGGAATATGAATAAAACGGTAAATAAGAGAGGATATGTTTATGGAAGTTCAACGATAAATCGTCTACATCTCTCCTTCTTGGTTAAGATTGATTAACCGAGGTATCACTAGCACTTCGTCTTGGCCTTGATGGATCCAATTTAGCCGATACAACAATAACACGATTACCGCATCTCTTGGCCTTGAGAGCTCCAAGGATAGCCTCACAACAACTCAAAACACTTGGCCTTAAGGGCTCCAAGGATAGCCACAATAACTCGATAAACTCAGCTTCACACTCGAGTATACACAACTACGATTTTCAAGCACTTATACAACTCGATACACAAATATATATTGAGGAACTTGAAATAGTCTTAGAATTCTTGAAGGATCGCTCAAATGTTGCTTGAATGAATGAAAGAGTCGGATGTTGACTTGTGTCTTTAAATGGCCTCGAAATGCCTCTATTTATAGTGCTGAATCGGGTAAGATTGGACCGTTCGATCTGGGCTTTGGAGCCTTCGAACTATACTGATTCAAATTCAAATTTATGCGATTGTGGCACTGTTCGGATTGTCTGATCGGCTGAATTAAATTCATTGTCAAGTAAAAGTCTTCGGACAAGATCTGCCAGCACCGTAAAGAGATCGGAGCGTCTGATCGGGTCTTTGGATCGTCCGAACTTATACTTCTTGCCCTCCAAACTTGGTTCCGAAGATTAAAATATTGATTTTATAGTTCGGACCATCCTATCTCTTATCGGATCGTTCGAACTCTGGTATTAATAGCATTTGAACTAGCATCCAAACAATTTAAAATTGATGGAAATACTTCGGACCATTGGAACAGTCTTCGGACCCTCCGAACTCTGCAATTATAACACTTAACATATTTTCTTCAATTTTTGGCTATAGGTACTTGCTTCCAATATTTTTATTTGACGAGAAATATTAATATCTACAATTTTCTCACTTTAAAATATTAGTAACAATTAACCTAGTTTTGTAATCATCAAAACATAATATTTGAGACTTGTTAATGCATTAAAAATATTAATATCACAAAACGAGATTTGTATGCGTTTAATGCGTAACATGCATCTCATGCCAGATAATAATGAAACACATAAACATGCATACTCACTGACTATCTCAATTAGTACTTACGTACCTCAACTACTAGTCTAGCAAAAAAACTGTCTACAATCCAAGCATGCGTCCGTCGTCCGTCATTTGATGTCGAAGGCCCTGACCCAAGCACAGCTACGCTATAAGCCCCGTAGCACCTCGCCAACGCCCGACCCTCGAGAAGACGAATAAATTCCTAAGAAATATACACTGAACTCTCAGCCACACCTCCAAACACACACTAACTATGAGAAATTTGGCCCCTATTTATAGACGAAGATCGGACCTTCCGATCGCCAGTTTGAACATTTTGAGCGCTCTTTGGAGCTTCCAATTGTCCTTCCACTCTCTCACTACCGAACGCGTGTACCTAATTGGACAACACACTGTTCATCCGAACTCTCTCAAGTCAAATCACCAATCAAAACCCATACCCTGCTCTGACTAATGGACTTCGAAACTTCCGATCGTGGGTTCGGAGCTTCCGAACTCACCCTATGCTTCTGAACTACCATGCCCCTTCCAAACACTTTGGAACCACCGATCTTCCTAGCTCACAAGTTTGGACCTTCCGAACCACTCGAGTCCTTGGAACCTTCCGGACCATTTCCAGATGTCTTGAATCTGATTTTCTAATTAATAAACCCAAATTAAGATTATTTGATCATGTTTTAACCATTCTAACATGCTTAGTCTTTATAATTACTGAAAACGGGATCGGGTTACTACAGATACCGTACTGAAATATCGGTATATCGTAAAATTTTGGTATAATCGATATGTTAGTTGTATGTATAGAAAATTTTGGTATACCGAAAGTTTCGGTACAATATCAACATAAAATTTTCTTGAACCGTAATTTTTGATACGATATACGATGTACAGTTTTGGTATGGTACGGTACGGTATACTACCTTGAATTTCATTTTGATTGTTTGGAAATAAATCTCCTAGCAAGGTTGATTCTAATATTCACCAATAAAAACGAAAATTTGATTGATTTAATACGAACAATAATATGAGAAATATCTCAAGATAAAATCCTTTTAATAGAAAAAAATACACGCTCTCCTTGCCCTAGCAGTCTAGCAAAAACTAATAAGAGAAAATCATAATAAATATCAATAAATCATTTTCTTGCCTCCAATGGGGTATCCGAGTTGGTGGAATAGGTAATAATGGTCAGGGGAGTTCGATTCCTACTACCACTATTTTCTCGAGCAAGCTTGTGGCTTGTCCAGTATGTTATATCTACCTAACGTGGTTTATAACTATTGCATTTGATCGGAGGTTTAGCCAATGCACACCCAAGGATAGTCTATTAAGCCTAAATCACCTTATTTCCTCTATAATCCTTTTCGTCTTGTCCAAGTTATCAAGTTTCTAGAATTCTCTTGATGAATGAAGAGATCCAATTTATGTAAGTCCACGACTTATCCCCCAACTTTTCAAGTGTCTAACATCGACTAATTAGAAGACCAAGATATAATTTAAGCCGATTTATGTAACCAATTTTGTTAAGGGGAGTGTTATTCATAATCCAATTTTGTTAAATACTCAGAGATTTTTATTGTATATTAAAATTTGATAAATTTCCCTTAAAAAATATTTGATAAGTCTACCCTCTGATTGGTGTTGGAATATACTCACTTTTGGATATTGGCAAAACTAAACTAAATTCATAGGTCAACTGATCTTGCCTAGCATCAAAGTAAAGCGAAGCAAAGACATAGACTGGACGAGCCAAACTGAAT